>NC_137580.1:16943694-18411194 GCF_963210335.1 Falco punctatus
AAAAAGTGAGCCTAGAGCTAAAAAGTGATGGGGACACAGGCCTGTGTTCTTACCTGGGTGCCTGTCAGTGCTGAGGCTGCCTGGCGTGAGCTCCCTCTGTGCCCCCCAAGGTTAGCTGGTGGCATCCTGGGGCACATGGGCCAGCTCTGATACGTCCCAGCCGCATCACTATAACTCAGGGTGTCTCAGAAGAGCTGTGAAAATCCGCAGAGGGATAGGAAAGGTGAAGCATGACTGTTAGAAGACAGGACACAAAAAGAAAAACAGCAACACAAAAAACGTTTACAACACTAGAGGAAGAAAGCCTGTGGAGACTGGCCAGGGGTGGGTGCTGCCAGGACTGGCCTTATGGGGCCAAGCACTGACAGCATCCTCCTTTGCCTGCCCCAGGCCCATCTGGCCAGCAGTGCCCTTCCAGGGCATTGCCAGCTGCTATGTTTTGCCTTGCAAGCTGATGAAGCATTTGGGTTATATTGTGTGGCAGAGCCCCTGCAGCAGGGATGCTTCCCCCATCTTTCCTCCCTGGCTGGCAAAGCCACCTGCTAATCCAACGGTGTTTTCACACCTACATACTTTTTTTCTTCCATACTCATCATAATCATTATCAAAAAATGTTGTTTGTTTTTGTGCTTGTTAAGAGTGCAGTTCTAAGCATGGTTGGGTTTTGTGTACTGTTTATTAAGAGAAAAGGTCACACTGATTTTGCTTTGCAAGCCATTAAGAGGGATATACATAAGGCTCTGATACTCAGCACAAATTAATAAAGCTCTCAAACAATCCTCGGCTTCACAGTTTGATTTTTCTTAGCACCAGTCTTTTCCATAATTTAGGCAGCGCCCTGCCCCGCCCCCCCCCCCCCCCCCCCCCCCGAATTGGGCTGCAGGGCAACAGCTTTATCTGGAAGGCTGAGAAGGAGGGGGGATGGATATAGTGAGTGCATTTTTTTTTGAGCAGTGACGAATTTAAAAGAAGCAAAATAGCACTCCCAAAATTACAGGCAATTTCACTAATTTACTATTACCTAGTGTAGCAGAATTTTGACAGCAACGGCCACAGTGTGAGTTACTGCAAGGCATGTTGTAAGATGCTGTGATCTTTGCACAGCCAGCCCATTTTTTTTGTATTGAACTTTGAACACTCTGTAGCGTCTGCGCCTGTGGAGAGATGGCCCAGGAAACAGCTAGAATATTAAGTACCCAGTTATATGTCTCCCAAAGGAGGCTGCTGCTAATATTATACATTACAACAACATTGCCTGAATGGTTTATTAATGGTAGCAAAACAGAGTGAATACGACATACAATGATAATAACAATAAATGTTATTTATACGGTGCCTATCTGCGACAGCGCTCTAGAGGCCTCACAAAAATACACTTAAAATGCTAGCATTGCAGTATTAAAATGTGCCCAAAGCCTCAGCAAATAAAATGGATTTGATGTTTAAAATGTGATTTACTTATATGCAGTGTCCTTAGCAGAAAATTTACATTTTAGATGGTCAGATAGACATTTCTAAAAACCACTGATGGTTGTGTTTACCCAAGTGTCTGGAAGCCATCTTATGCTGATATAAAAAGATTTTGAGCCCAAGCCATCTGCACGCTCCTTTTAGGACTCAGAGCAGATTACATGGAAAGTGAAGCTCCTGAAGCAACCAGTTACATTGGATTATGTGTGCATGCAATTATAACTGCTAGGTAAATGTAAATGAACCTGGTTTTAAAATGTAGCTAAAGTGCAAGACAGCCAAGATAAACCAAAATGCCCCTGGGGTCTTTGATCCTTCTTTTATATTGCTGGATAAACAGTGCTGCATATCTGACAGTCCTTCTCGACTTCCTGTGCTTTTCCAGCTTGGGAAACACCTTTCTCAAGAGCTTATTATGTGTGTTGGGATTTCCCTCCTCAAGCAGTCTGCTGCTACCTGAGCAGACAAGGTTGTGCTGCAGCTTGTCATAGCTGCGTCCTGGCCTCTGAGCTCAGCCTGGCTTTCCACAAGGGGCTGGAGCTGGTATGTTATCTCATACCCGCACCACCCTGGCTCTCCTTCCAGTGTCCAAAGCCTTTCCTCAACACCATGACTTTGACCTCAAGTACATAAAACACAGCAGATTCTCAGGTGCTGGCATCGGTGTCAAAATGAGCAATGTCTAGAGGAGCAGCAAGTCCCAAACTGCAAAGCCAACAATTTCCAGAGCTCACATCCCTTCCAGGATTACAGGGTCTTTCTTTTCAGTAACTGTAATTTCAAAATTTACCAGCAAAGAATAAAGGTTATTGCTGCCAGAAAGCTCTGCAAACTAGCTTGGGGAAAGCAACTTGGCAGCAGGGGACAGAGACTTTAAGTTAATTCCTTTATTTATACTTGGTGAGGATATCTGAGTTAACTGACAAATTCAAACCTGACTCTTCATTCTTAAATGCTTTAACTGATCAAATAGCCAAAATCACATTCCACCATTTTGTCTAGTACGCCATTACAGAGCCATCTTCTATTTCATTTTACGGTGTTGCATAGCCCAGTTACCTGACCACACTTGAAAGGTGTAAGGAGACTGACCAATGCGCCATGTATCTGATAAAAGCCTTTCCATATGCACTTCTGACAGCATCACAGCATAGCTAAAAGGATCCAGATTTGCTGTGCAAAAGGCACAACTGCAGGGAAAATCCATTACTTTGACCTTAATGTTACCATTGATAAATAAAGGTTATTAACATTTATATACTTTAAATATACTTAAGTGTATGGTTTTATTTTTCTGGAAAAAATAAAAATCTGAGGTCACCTAGAGGGAAAAGATCTTAGACTCCATGGAACAGAATCTGGCAAATGGGCACAACCTGAGGGTAAAAAAATAAAAATTAAAAAAATAATCAATCAGTAAAATTTCAGTGGATTGCAAGCATTTTAAACCACCAGAAAACTTGGTCCCAAATTCTCCATAGAGAGTATATAAATAATTACAGCAAAACTGTTCTTAGTCCCAGGGCTTCTCTCTGACCACACAAGGGTCTTTCACCATCCCACTCCACGTAGTACGCACAGTCTCTTTCTTTAACTGTGAACAATGACAATTTCTGCATTATCAAAGAACCCAGGGGAGAAAAATCGTCTTGTCTTTGCATAAAACTCAGCTCGTTTTTAAGCTTTATGTAAAATAATAATGAATGTGGAAGGATCGCTAAGTTCCAAATCAATCACAGTCTTTTGATGTTATTATTAACTGCACATACTCCATTCTTGTGGTTTATGGTATCATCAGAACCCCTCAATTGATTTATACCCTGGTGATCTAGTTGTCTCTATTCATTATCCCATATTTAATTAATATATGCCTCAGAAGGAGTTGTCAAAAGGCAAAGTTAATTATAGCAGAAAAAAAAAAATCTAGTTGAAATCACATGTCATATTTTAGTTTAGTGACAGCTCCCACAAAAGATCATTTTAGCTGCTTCTGTAATTTTTCTGCTTCCCCGAATAAATACTATTGTATTTTCCCACCCAAGTAATAAAGACTTGTCTCTACTATTTACAAGGCACTTTAGACTGCAAAAAGGTTTCTTACATAATTAATCTTTTACTAAATATTTGCAATTTTTGAGCTACACTTAAAAACCTGATCCTGAAGAATGCAGAATTTGGCAACAGATTATTAATCTTACTCATCAGGCTCATATAGCATCCTTTATGAGGGGAAAGCAAGTATTATACAACCTGTAGGCAAATACATCAGAATTTTTATTCAAAATTATTCCAGCTGTGTGGGCAACCTTTTTTGAGGCGCTTTCACCATGTTCAAACAAATGACTCCTTCTGGAGGAATGTTTGTAGAAACAGTACTTTTTAAGTTCATGTTGGAAAATATTGATATAAAATGAACATTTTAAGTCTTAAGTATAAATCTTCACTGGGGGAATTTGATTCAAAGCTTTACACTCATCCAATCAGAGGTGTGAGGCTCACATATCCAAAAAGAAGTTATTCTGCTTGTCTTGAGTTAGGTATATTTTAAATTGTATCAGTCAGAGCCTACTTACAAATAATACTGATTTCAAGACACATTTGCAGAATTTTAGTGAATTTAAAAAAAATTGTAATATATTGAGGAGATCCTATCTATTCCCAGGTATAACTTACTAAAAGAAATAACAAATATTAATCATAGTAAGCTGGGGATGAACGCTGCTATGTACATAGCACTTGCACTCTTTACGTTATATATGCTGACACAAGGAAACTATTAAACCGATACTTTTTAATACTTGTTGTATAGGATTCTATTCTCATATATCTGTGTTCATTCTGCTTTCATTCTGACCTTTTACTTGAGGTCTAATAGTAGAATCTCAGAGGGATGGCAAAGTTAGAAATATAAAACATGTAAAAAAATTATCTAAAACTATTCCACCCATTTACAACTCCTTTATTCCATATGCTCATACCTTCCATTACACAGAATTTTACTGTATACAGCACCTGCCTAGATTCCTTTATAGAAATCCTTTTACACGACTTCACCAGACAGCTAATGTTCCTTCACTACAAAGATTCACAGATGTTTTAGACTGATGATTGCTGTCACCCCCCAGATTTTCTCCACCACCAGCACTATTGCTTAGAAATCTGTGATTATATATATTCCAGGTTACAGGTCTGGAGACATGTAACTACAGACCACTTATCATGACCTTATGGACTGCAGACTACCATTTATGAACCAGGGCTTTGAGACTCAACTTCCAGCTGTATGGAATAAATAGTACTGCTGCAAGGCATTTGAGGACACCCACATCAAGAGGCACAACTCTGCTCTCGATTACAGCCCATATGTATAAAACCACTGTAACATACCTATTTTATTTCCTGAAAGCTTTCAGGGGAAAATTTTGTCATCGGCAGATTCTTAAAGTGGAATTTCAGACTTCAGTTTTTCCCCATCAGAATTGACTGCAATGTTTCTGCCTGCCATTCTGCAACACTGTCACTCCGGTGTAACACAATCCTTCCTTCGGAGTCCCAAAATTTTCAGAACTCTTCTGAATGCTGTTTCTGATTTGGAACCTGTAACATTAGCATCCATAACAGTCACAGTGCACTGGACTGTGAAGTTGAACAGTATCTATGCCTGTGAGCAACAGCAACAATTAGCCCATCAAGCAGGAAAACACACCCTAGCAGCCTCATTGTCCTCTACAAGATTAACACTGCTTTACCAGCCACCTGAACAGCATCATGTCCCAACCAGGGACACAGCAAGCATGTACTATTAATGAAGACCTGACATTCCTCAGCCTCTAAAGCTAAAATTTTCAAAACTGAGTGGACAAAACTGAATTCCTGGGTCAACACTTCAATACTGAATGTTTTGATCTTGCAAAACATGTACTCATATTCTTTTCTGTTTGGCAGTATATTTCACCTCAAGAGGACCGCTGCTCTACATACAAAGTTGATCAGAGTTTTCAATGCTTTGCTAAATTTCAAAAAATTGATCTAAGGATACTACTGCAGGACGTCTGTGCAGGACCCACAGAGCCTCCATCCAGCTCCCTTTTGTTACAGTATCCCTAAAAGGCATCATCTTGCGCATCCCCTGACACCTGCAAATCCTAGGCGATGCCATTTCTGGAGAAACTATGAATGTCTAACAGAGCTGGTCAACTTGTTCTGTGAGTTTTCCAGCAAACCGGGTGACATTATGTTGGTTCATTAACCATTTCTGAGCAGATTTCAACTTTTTACCTATCCATTTACTGTTTGTAGCCATATAACGCAGCTAATGCAAGTTTTAGCAAGCAAGTATCTAAGCCTCACTGCTTGTTTAGATTTCTTGAATGTGACTTAAAGCATTTGAAATAATGAACACAAATAAAGAACATAAAAAACAAGTATAGAACATAAATATGGATATATTATTCTATATAATATTTAGCTTACATAACTAAAATAAATCTATAAATATTGTTTCTATACCTAAAATAATACCAATATATAACAAATAACACAAGTCTATATACAAATAAAGAACATAAAAATCAAGCTAGACCCTATTAAGCATCAAAAAAAGAGGTGTATCACGAACAAGTAAGTCAGAAAGAAATATACTTTTGCAACATTTGCAATATGTGACCCACTACAATTTCTAAGAGTGAGACTGACCATAGAATACCACAGTTTATAACCATTCAACCTATATAAAGATATTTATGAACTTTCAAGCTTATCTTAATTTTTACCATCATACAATACTTTTTGCCTTAATAAGCATGCATTCACAGGTTTGGGATTTTCTACTACAGCTGTTTAAGCTGGCTAATTGGCACATATCAGTGAAGAAAGTATTGTGCCCTTTAAATTATATCTCAGCTGAGACAGTATAGCGACCAGAATCAGAGAGCTTGTCTGTCAGGGAAATTATATCTTGGCTGAGACAGTATAGTGACCAGAATCAGAGAGCTTGTCTGTCAGGGTGGGGAGCAAACATCTCCCATCACCTTCCCAGAGGCAGTCCCTGCTCCAGCAACTGTATATTTAAGGACAGAATATGATTTTCTTGCAGTACTCTTTTCAAGTAACGCACGAATACACACTGGCACTCAGGTACAGTGATAATGGATATAGGCTGAGGAAAAAAGAAAAACAAACCTGTGTAGGATGGAGGGTATAGATGTTCTTTCATCAATACAAGGACACTAAAAACATACCTAAAAAAGCTTCATCAGACCGCCTGTGTGCATTCTTGCCACAAATCACCACTGTTCTCATGAATTTACAGAGGAACCTAGTAAGTAAATACCTCTTCTTCACTTGTATAGTAAAAATGGTAGGAAAAAAAAAAAAAGGTTGTAAAGTGTCTGCTTGGGAGTATATACAAACTAAATCAAAGGTATTGTTCAAAATTTACAGCAGGTCATCTCTTCTTTTTTCCTGTTTCTTTTCAATATCGAATGAAGGGCTGACCAGCAAGGTCAAACTTTCCTTATTAATGAGGCATTGCTAGAGCTTTGTCTCATTAGGGCACTCAGAACTATGCATTTACTGCAATTTGCAGCACTTAATAGAGAAAGGTCAGAGCGGGTTACGTTCAATTTCCACTTGGCAGAGGGAGGGAAAATGGAAGCAATTCATTTGCACAAATTTGAATAATTCTTCTCAGTCTCCTTTTCTTTATCTATGTCTAGATAATTCGTGCATCTTAGCCCACTCACAATCATCCCAAACCTGCCAACAGCCAGCTTTCTATAAAAACTGTAATGGAGCTGACAGATTCTATGAATCCAGGTGTCAAAATAAAGCCATTCAGCTCGCCCCCCCCTGCCCCACACACAACAGGGAATAGGAGCTGCCTCTAGTGAGCTCTTAAACTTATCATAAATGTATCAAGATTGCTGTGGGCCATGAAACAGCTGTAGACAATTAATCTTTCCACAATTCTTCGGCATAAGAATTGCTTTCCCCGCGAAGTAACATCTGCCATGCTGAGGTGATTATTCATGGGCAATGGGCGCCACCATAGTTTTATGCATAGAGCCATCAGTGGCAATGAAGCAAAATTTATAGTTTTCCCTGGTTCAGTAAAAATAACATTTCAGCTGCATTAAAATGTCATCCATCAGCATTGTCCCAGAGCACAGGGCCCCATCTCATCCAGAGAAATTAAAAAGTATTCATTTTAATGGTAACTTGCGAAGCTTGCAGTGACATTGCGCTTCCCCCCCGCTCCGCCCCCCCCCCCCCCCCCCCCCCCCCGTCTTTTTTGTAAGCAATATTGAGGAGGAGGAGGACTGAAGGAAAAGGTTATGTGGTGCAGCGAAGCTGAGGATTAAATGTGCTACTAGGGAGTAATGATATACCAATTACTGGGCTGCTGGTTCTTATTTATTCATAACCCCTGAACGTTTAATCAAAAATCCTTGAATCAAATTGAACAACTAAAGAAGGAAAGTTATTTCACAGAGATAATGTAATTCTTCAACTTAAAAAAAAAAATGGAGAAAGAGAGAGAGAGCGCCAAATGGATGTAAAGGCAAGACATGGCTCTTGCCAGAATGACAGTGTTAGTCTTTTAAAACATTAGCTTAAAGGAGTAGGGAAATTTAAGCCGGAAATGTAATGGTCGTAATTTACAAGTGAGTTTCTATTCTAACTCCTAGAGTAAAGCTGATTAATGTCTGCTTTGGCAGCATGCTCAAGAGAGAAGTGTGCAAAAACTTACTGTGTGAGTTTAAAGTGCTCTGTGTGGCTCATGTGTCATGGACAGACCCCAACCATCAGGCTGTTCTGGCAGCACCTTGCTCTAGCAAAAGCACTGACAAGTCAAGGACTGCTTAGGAACTGGGGTGCCATTCACGTAAGCAAAGACAACACAGCCCAGATTTAAGACTATTTGGACACTTACATGGATGAAAGACATTTTTCCTTGGTACAGAAGTGACTGAAACAAAGAGCGGACCACATCTGCACCTCTTGGAACTGGATCTGGACATATGGGCTCCACAGCCCCCTCTCAGGTATTTTTTTCCATAGCATTTCTGTAGAGACAAGCTTTCCCTGAGGGTTCATATCCTCTGGTTTGTGTTCCTCTGCCTTATAACCCACCTCATTAAGACATAAGGGCCCAAACCAGAAATTCAGGCTCGGACCAGGAGACAGATCTCAAATCCTTCAGAAAGTTAAGTGGTACCAAAATATATGCTGCTGAGTCTGGAACACCTTTAATTTCAATAGAACAACTATAGCAAGTAGATGGACATTTATCTGTGAAAGTATAGCTTATTCTAATAAAAATACCTCCTTCTCTCTTCTGAGAGTCTCTAAAAAATACCAAACGCACAGTGAGAGACAAATTCCCAGTCTAGTGCCTTTATCTGAGAAGGCAATGAATTATGGTCTAAAAGAAAAACTACATTTCCTTAAGTGAGAGACAGGGCTCTCAGGAGCTGAGTGGTGGTGAGCAACTCCAATGAGGAACAAGCAGGCTTGTGCTAAATTGTTACCTGAAATGTTTGGGTTTAGCTTCATTCTTCCATTTGCTGTGCAGTAGGAGGACTGACTCAAGGCCCACATCTAGGTTGAAGGAGGCTTGAGCTGATCTCTAATGGATCCTACACTTTTTACTGTTTGCTGCAGGAAAGAAAAAAATTGTGACGCTATGAGACCTATCCCCAACAGGAGAACAAACAAAATCATTTTGATGGTTTGCATAAATTCTTTCAATCCTGCTGCTGATTCATTGGAAAGGACAGGTTCAGCTCTTGGGTCCTGACCAGACCTCCCTTGAATTATGAGTGGCCTTGGCTGGAAAAAATATTACTGTTGGCAAGATCAGAAAACAGTAACAGTGCCTGCCAGGCCCTCTTGAGACTTCAGCGATCAGCTTAAGTGGCATGCTGAAGGACAAGACTCAAAGGCAAAGAAAATACTGAAGGGGAATTACAAGTAACAAATCCTGTATGGATTCAGAGAGAGAAGGTAACAGCTAGCGGGAAATTATCTAAGAAATAAATTTGACTTAAGGAGAAAATACAGATTGATTCATCAGTGTGGAAAGGAAAAGATACCCAGTGTTTACTAGACTCCTTTGTTGAGGGAGAAAGATGAAGTTTAAGGAGGCAAAAGAAACCCCTATGAGAAGAAGCCAGAGAATAAAAGCAGAGGGAAAGGCTCTGGGAAAGTCGGGAAGACAAGGTATAAAATTAGGGACCAAAAAAATAATTAAAAAAAAATCACATGAAGAACAACAAAGATAAAAAAGTAGCAGAGAAAGCATGCACCTGATACAGTGAATTCCCAGCAGCCAAGGCTCTACAGTCTGCAACCTTACACTCAACTCAAGAAATTCCATTTAGGAAGCACTGATCAAGATCCCTCCCAGTTTCCACAAGTAATCTGAACTTTCCTGGATTCAGCCTATGCACAGAAATAGCAACCTTTGGGTCCCGCTGCAGCTGAGAAAGCACAGTCATCCAGAGGAAGTACACACTTTGCTTTTTCATAGAGATTTTACTTTCATGTGATCTTGGACTGCATTCCTTATCTTAAAAAATACAAGGTTTGGCTTATGAATATGCAGCTCTTTATGAACAGAAAAAGTCCACAGACTGTGGATGACTACCTTTAAAATAATACAAAAAAAAAAAAAAAGAAAAAAAAAATACAAACTCCTCCTCTTTTATTTTTTTCAGTCAGAGAGGTAAGGATAAAACAACGCAGAAACTTGAACAAACAAAGAAGTCTGCTAAGTTTCATATGCTTAACTCTGAGAATAAAAATAAAGCAACCTTTATTCTGTGTGCTGTGGAGCTGCCTGGAGGCTTATATCAAACTGTTTAGTTACAAGGTTAGAATTGAGTTTCACAAGTACTAAGAACAGACTCAAGATCCATTCAGTACTGCACCTCTCTCTGACAGCTACAAGTAGCAGACTCCTCAGGAAACTGCATAAGATCAAGACGGAGTATTTGTTCTCCTGGGTGTTATTCCCAGTTTCCAGCAATGAATATTTCAGGGATCTCCTGTACCACAGGCTGCCTCTTCTACATCACTTGTAATAGCCAATCCTGCTCAACAGTATAATTGTGCTTTCGATGAACAGTTTCAAGCAGCTCTGGAGAGCTGCCCTTAACTCAATGCTATGCCTTCCCCTTCCCACTACCACTCACTTCTGGAGAAGGGCATTAAGACAGATGTTGGTCAGCGCTACTGGCAATGGCCCAGGCAGACGAGCATCATGTCAAGGACTCACAGAAACCAGGTCTCTTGTGCATTCAGAGGAGAGACAGAATCCTTTGAGCCTCAAGTAGGGAAATCAGCCGAGGTGTTCAAGTAGGTGAACCCTCTCCTGGAAGTTAGCAATACAAGGATGAGTTGGCTTTCAATTTAAAAATGTTTCAACTCAAATGGTAAGCCACAAGGCTTTTAAAATTTGGCTCTTTTTTAAGCTGTACAATTACCCTTCCCAAGAAATGTTAGGACAAGACAATTAACCATGTTATTGATTTTCTAAAATAGCAATCTTACTGTGACTTCATCAGGAAATCTGCTGATGCCGGGCCATAACTGCATTCACTGGCCACACCAAGCTGTCTTTTCCAATTGGGAAGGTCTCCCTCACCTTGAAGATGCCTGGGTTTCACCATGACACAGGCTGGATATTTTTAGGGATTCATGAAGGAGTTTCAACTATCATTTATCACCTGAGGCCCAGAAAGCCCAATGGAAGCTTATGCTCATAACAGAGATCTGCACAGCATTATCCAACATCCCTGTACTAACTCGCTCTAACAGAATAAAAATGTGCAAGGAAGCACTGATGTCATAAGCTGCAGCACACTCTAACAGCCTGAGTATGTACCCAGGGTGTCGAGGGAACCTGCATCTGAGTCGCTCAGCCAGGATGAAACCGAATCTCTGTGTTCTCCCTTCTGAGGTCAGTCATGCATTGGATTTAACTCACCAGGCTCCACAAAAAAGTACGACTGTACTTCCCTTTTGCTAGGCAAATGTACCAGTGCAATTAGGAACAGTGTGTCAGCTTCAGCCAGAGGAGTCACCCATAGGCAAAAATAGGGAAACCCTGGCAGGTAAGTACTCTGTTAGCCACTTGACAGGTAAGGTGATGAGGAAATTACAGACAATCTGCTTAAAGTCATGTAAGACTGCAACCAACCTGGGAACTGTCCTCAGATCTGCAGTCATACTCATCCGTCAAGTATTCCTTCACACTCATCTTTTTTCTTGGTACATGGCGAGATGTACTACCGTCCAGCAATTTCTCAGCAGCTATGCCCATGTGCACTGAAAGAAGCAATTTAAGGAGAGCTGAGGGTCTTCTGTTAATTTAGCAAACCACCATTTTTTCTATCCTACCAAAGTCATAGCAAGGAGAGAATCTGCAGTGAGAAGGAACGACATGTTTCTGCAACATCAACTCTCAGCCAACAGCACCCATTCATTCACTTTCTAGCAATAACAAAAAATATGAGGTGTTCACATTTGGAGCCAAGGAGAGAGCAAATTAAATCTTTTCTCTTATTCTTCCCATAGAGCTAAACACCTTTTTTTTTTTTTTTTTTAAATGTGGTTATTTACTATAACTTTACTTCATTAGTGTTAAAGACATTATTTCATGTTAAATGTTGTGGGTCTTTTAAAATAGAAGACACTGGGAAAAAATGGAGGGTTGCTTTATCAAACACATTAAACCTATCTCTATCTGATTTTAAAAAATTGTGAAGCACAAATTATCCAGAGCTTAGCACTCAGTGTCTCTTCCTTGGCCTATAAAGTCAGCAGTTATGGTGTTAAAGTTTAATCAATCCCATAAAATGTTACTCAGAAAGTGACCCTGGTGTTATGGCTGAAGTACATCTCCTACATTAAAAAGCACTTTCGTGGAAGCCAGAGCAGTGTTATTGAAAGAGAGAGCTAATAGGTATCTAGATGAGGTTATGAAAGGGAGGTGGAAGTAAAGGGGAGTGTTGGGAAAGGCAGTGGAAGGAAGAAAGTAAGAGGAGAGGGAGGAGAAAATTCTTTTTTTCCAAGTGGTTCCCCACATAGCTAAATGTAAATATGTGAATGTTCTGGTTAGAAGGATAAAAAGTTCTTCTGACCATTGCTCAAAAGCAGAGTTCTTCACGAATTTCATAGTAAAGATGGATGCAATTTTCACAGTCAACATGGGAAGATTACAGCAAACAAGAACGATGGTTACATCACTGTAGACAGATGACAGGTCATGACTAATTTCTGCAAATAATAGGTTTTTGGATAGTGTTAAGATGAGGTTAATAAAACTATAACTTCATAGGAACATTATTTTTGTTGGCAAAAAAATAAAGTCAGATCACTAATTATGGTCTATGAACACCCTTTTTCATCATTATTGTCCTGACTATTGATTCATTTCCTGACATGCAGATATATTCCACTGCAAATGTAAGCACTAGGTAGGATATGATAGGTCTTCCCACATGTTCTAATTAATTTATGTTTTGAGTTAGAACAGCCATCATACTTTGATACTTATATCATAGCACATGATAACTCTGTTTGGATATTGTCATCGATGAAGAAAATGAAAGCACATAAACACTTCTAAGGGAGGTAATACAGCTTAAAATCAGAACAGTTAAGCCTACCAAGAAGTTCAAAACTGCAGAGTGTGCTGCCAGATCTCTGTATTTCACCCAGCAGATTTTAGACTCCATCATTCACCAATAGATTTTCATAAAATTCTATCAGACTTCAGGTCAAGATTATTAACCATGCTGGTGCAAGATATCATGTCTTCTAGACCCATGTCCAAGCACATGCAAACAACTAAGATTATCAGAGGCATTCAGAAACTACTTAAGTTAGTACCTTACCAGAAATAGTCCCCTATGTTAGATGCTATGCAAGAAGAACTAAACAGAGACAGATTCTGAGGACAACTCAATTTTAAGAAGCAGCTGAACAAAAACTATTTTAAGATGGAAAAAAATATTCCTCTTTCAAAGGAATCTGTCTCTAAATTACCTGCTGGTGATTAGCAGGGTATTCCCAAACCCTAAAGAAAACAACATTTGTTTGCTTCGTACCTATGAGAAATTTCAAGTGACTTTTTTTCTCAAGACTATGGATGAGGAGAGGGCCATATTGTAAAGATCATTTGAAGTTAGCTATACCCTGAAGTGTGAACGTCATCTGCAGCATCATAACATAGGAATGTGCTAGTGTTCTAGCCTATTTTTACTACAGTAGCTAGTACTTGCTATTTTATTAAAAGATTATCCAAGCCTGACCTGGGGTGGACTCCAGTACTGCTTATTCCAGAGTGTCTTTAACTGCAGTAAGGATTAGCATGTAGTTCTGAAGAGGAAAACAGGAAAGCTCTCATCTTAAGGACAGAAAAAAATTACTGTAAGAATCACCACTGCAAAATTCATGTAGAAAACATTGCTGGACAGCTCCCTCAGCCTGCCGGGCCCTCCAAGACAAACCAGTTGGCAGCCAGCCTTTCTGCTGCGGCTGTTCTCCTCCAGAACGTGTTACAACATCCAAAAGGAAACATTCTCCAAACCGATTTGAGTTACATCTCAAATAACCATATGTTCATTATCAAGTGAATAATTTACAAGGAAGTAGATACCTGCGATGACTTAAACAGAAGATGAAGATTGACTCTGAGGGCTTTGTAGATTAGACTGAATCTCAGAAACAAGACCACAACCTAAGGAGTAAATGATGACAAGTTATTCACAATTCCTACATGTTCACAGTTCTGCGCAAACTAATCTGTAAAGGCTATTATATGCTAGAGCTCACTGAACAAACTTGAATGTACAAAGGCATCAGAATGTATTGTCCAGGCTCAAACCAAATGATATTATTCTGAATTTCACTTTGAACCTCTTGATTCACACAATTTGGAATTCATTCAAGTTTTTCAGTGTTTAGAGCTGAGGCTTTGACTATTTTAATCTTGGAATGTATTGCAATGCAAGAAATATTTTAATAAATGTAATCCTTTAATCAGAAGGGAAATTATAGTAAGAATTCAATTGTCACTCCTAAGCAGCACTCACAACTCAAACATGGAGGCATTCTGTACAGTTTTATACCTAACTACGCCAAAACTTGTCTTTGACATAACCATTCTGACTGCAAGGCAAAGGTATTGAATAAAATTATGAGAAAACCCACCTTATTAACTCAAAGACCTTGAACTGTTCAGGTGAAATTTGCGAACATGCAGAAGTTGACATCAATCAAACACAATTTCTAAAGTCCTCAACTTGCTAATTGGTCCAGATCTCCAGAATGACCAAAGCTGCAAGCACAGAAGACTGGTTAACTTACTGTATTAATCTTCCAGTCTTCTGGGGTAATTGATGTGCATTTTGATACCCAGGCTATTTTTAAACAGCTTTGACCACAGGTTTTCCTCCCTTCTGAGAGACTACTGCAAAGCCATGGCTGCCACCAAAGTTTTCCTTCATTTTGCCCACCTTCTCATCTTGCTGCTCTGATTTTCTATGTCCTGTATACAATAAATAATTCCTTTCCCTTTTTAAAATTTTTTTATGATCAAAAATATTTATAGACAATGATTTCTTGCTCAAAATTGAGATGTTTGTAAGGCAAACAGTAAATAATTTGTCTCCCTGCCATACCTCAGAATAACAAAAATCAAATTGAATTTCTCTCTAAATAATTTCACACAAAAATAAAGCTCTTTATCATCATCTTGACTAGAAACATATTGCTAGTGAACACACGTATAATCTGCAATGGGAGGAAGGTCTAGTATTTAGCAGAGATGCAATAAATTATGAATAAATAAATATAAGCATGTCTTCACTACAAAGTTTCAATACAGATTAGTGTTTGAATCTCCCCAGCACAGAGGAAGGGTTGCTATTTCAGTATTCTTCTGACCAGTCTATTCAAATTATGAGCTAAAAAGGGCTTCTTTTTTTAGTTCCCTTAAATAACTTATTAGTTAAAAGGATGTGAATTAACTTAGAATGAATGTTCAATTCATATAGTAGAATCGCCATCATCATTATTACAGGAAGCTCTAATCATTACACAGCCACTAATATAAGACATTCTGCTAGCTTGCCTTTAATGAACATGACTCACATTTCACTTTAATGATTCCTGCACCCGTCTCCTCTGTGCCTTCTCCTTCTACACAACCATGGGGGGAAGGGTGGCCTACATAGCTTTTTAAAGATGAAAGGCTACCTTTTAAGAAGAGAGTCACTTCCAGTACCTTTATTTTATAGGAGCTCACACCGCAAAGCCTTGGAGAAATCTGACATCCAGAGAGTACTCGGAGCCATCTCCTTTCAAGGAGTCTCCAACCAGGCCACCCAAAATGATGGCACGCCGGAGGAGTGACCTCCTCAAGGGGGCTGAACAGTCGGCAGCACTTCCTCCAGAAAAGTCACCTTCTCATCTTGCCCAGTCAATTCACTATTTTCTACAAGAGAATACAGCAACTTCTGCAGAGCAGAGCTCAAAGAGAAGGGGCTTGCAGAGGTGGCAAAACAGAGATACAAGTGCATTGTGTTAAGGACATGCAACTCAAAGAGTCTGCAGGAATATTCCGAAAAGCAGCCCAGCACCTCACACCCTCCTTCCTCACCCAAATCTAGCCTCACTGTAAAAATCAGGTTTTGACATACTGAAGCTTCAGATGGCTAAAACAACCCAGGTGGTCCACTTACTTCTACCTCCTAGGGCCTTAAATATCTTCACAGCATAAACCATTTCTCAAAAATCAATCAGATCACAGTCAGAAATACCTCTGTGGCACCCATAAACTATTGTTTGAGAAGCACTACTAATAACAGCCAGGGACAATCACAAAGTTAGCTCTTCACATGTCTGCTACAAAAACACCCCACCCAACTGCATTCATGGAAACCCACCCAACTGCATTCATGGAAAGAGGGATAAATAAAACTGCTAATTTTCACAGGACTTACATTACATTCCTTCCAGTTTTGTGGCCAGTAGTTACACAATTGAACCGCAGAATTAATTTCACTACAAAGCCCATAATTTAAACAGAATCCTACTCCTATTACCCTGACTGCTAGAGCCAATTCTATGCCATGTGTTATCACAGCCTTCCCAAAGGATAAGACTTTAATAGTTTGATGCAGTCAGGTTCTGGTTTTATGGGTGGTGGTTACAGGTGTAAATAAATTACTTCTTTACACACCAAGAAATTCTCCTCAGCCAAATAGACTAAATAGACTAAAACATTTTACAGCATTCCTGGGAACCAGATAAAGGAAAAGCAGAGATGATTTCACAGAAGTTTTCCCACATCCACCCCATCCAGGTGTGATGTCTGGCACAGACCCACAAAGCCCCCAGCCATGTGAGGCCAGGGCTGCACAATACTACAGCCACTTAAAACACTGACGTTAGTCTAGGGAGGAATGATGTCATTACTAAAACTGGCTGAAAAGTTTAACATTAGTGTGCTTCCCTTTATTTGGCAGTCTTTAGGTTTTTTAACTTTTACACACACCAATTCCTTTCCTCTTGTCACTAAATTCACAAAGTCTGGCAAAGTTAAATCTAAGTTTCTTAAATTATTTTAACTGTCCAGAACCTGTTTAATATCCAGTCTTACAGGCAGCACCATACAGGAATAAGTTTTGATCCACTCACTCCTGACTTAGGGGCTCCAAAGTATAACTGTCATTCAAACTCCACAGGGTGCTCCTAGCAAGGGACACGGAAGGGGCACGGAGTGCAGTTCCCATGTCAAGAGGCTGGATTGCAAGCAGGGGGGACATAACATTTTAGGAACAGCACATTGAGCAAAAAGGGTCCCTGATCCTAAACTAAAGCAACAAGGCACCCCCTTCTAATTACCAAAAAAAAAGACAAGCCTTTTCCCAACAGTCTTTGGCTACCGCCATATGTGACACAGGCCCATGCCTAGCTCCCCAGTTTCATTCATTATCTGTCTACAGCACATCCCTTTATGCCCAGCACTCTTAAGAGATGCACAACTTTCTTCCATTTTGGTTTTGGAAGACCATACCTACTATTTCATGCATTCTTCTCTTCTGCAGTTGCTTCCCTTTACTCCTTACAACTATACAACCTTTTCTCACTCCTTGGTCTACAGCACACAAGGATTTGCAGGATCACAGCTGAACTATTCCTGAAAATGCCAAACATCTTATGCCCAAAATTCATCCATGGTGTAGTTCAGCAGCTCAATCCATCACCAATGAATATGGCCCAACATGTCTGAGTACTTTTCTAAGAGGAATGGAACACCAAAGTCAGCTAAAACAACATTTCTGATCTGAAATGTTGACCAAAGATTTTAGTGATCCAAGAACAAAATGTTTTCCTGTTTGGTTTTCATGGTAACAAAATTAAGATCCTCCCCCCAGAACTCACTTTTCGCTGTCATCCTGCTTCACATTATTACAACCAAGAAAAGAAGCAGAACTGCTGATTACCATCAGAAAGACTTTTCTAGGTTGACTGGCAGAAGGAAAAAACAGTTAACCCAAAAGAAAACACAGTACAAGCTCAGAAGCCTGCAAAACCATCCCAAGGCACCCAGGCATTGCCCACAGAAAGTCCTTGAGTCTTTTGAGTCAAATTCAGACATTTCAGCTGGTGCTGAAGAGCATCTTTCTCAAGTGGCTGAACAAGTGACTGTGAGCCCGTGCGTTAGACTCTGACCCTCACAGGCTTGCTCAAGTTTGCAATGATCCCAAAATTTATTCTTGTCAACAACACACAATTTTTAATACATCACTTGCTTTTCAAGTAAAATTAACACTTCACAGTCCGATCCTGCTTCCTAGACAACTCTATCCTAATTGAAACTTCCATGATTTTATTCCAAGAGAAAGCAAGAGCTTTGTAATTTTAGCTGCAGGGATAGATAAATAATGAACTGCATAGGTTTCTCCAAACAAAGTATCACGTCCCCTGAATGCAGCTACCTGACAAAAGACATTAGACTACAGGAGCTGGGACTGTGCTTAAGCTCAAACGTGTATTGTTAAATGTGACATGCTCAATTTATCATTAGTTATGAAGTGAAAACGGATGAATACACATTCAATTTAGTTCAGCTGCTTTCTTCATTTATCACACTCTTTCATCATCCATCATTCTTTCCCGCCACCCTTTTGATTTGAACAAATAACACACTTTCATAAGTTTAATCTAATTAATCATAATTGTAAGGTAATGTTCCCTTAATGAAGCGTATATTGGGCTTTATAAAGTTTGTTGCAATTTTAATAAAATCTGTTCCAGATAAAATCTACAAATGTTTTCAATGGAGCCAAAACCAGCCCTATCTCTCTCCCACTCATTACTAAGGTTGATGATGATGTATCATTACAAAGGATTGCACAAGCATATTGTGCTTTTATAGAACCACTGTTTCAATAAATTGGAAAGCGTTCATCATTTTATGAGACAAGACATGCAGTTAAAAAAGTTAATTGAAGTAGAAACAAATTAGAAAACCAACCTAAAAGATTTTTCACACATTATTGTTAGGAAATACACAATACTCCCTATCTTCTGAGGGCATCTCACATGCCAAAGATGATATGAAGAAGTTGTTCCTTAGCAGCAGAAGTGGTGTACAGAGCTACTAAGTTTTGTTGCAGTTCTCCAACTGCAGTTAACCCAGAAGAGAGGCTTTCTAGCAACATCAGTGAACGTGTAACTGCATGCATTAGACCAAGGTAAGAAATGCCAGTTTTTCACAGGAGAACTCAGTTTTGTTCACTGAAAGCTTTTGAGCCATTATGACCCCAGATTTCATTCCCCACCCCCATGCCCCGCCTATGCTAGACAAAATTTCTTACCTCATCTTGTTGTGATTTTCAAAGGCTCATAAAGCATTTTGGAGCATCTGGGCAGAAAGTGCTGTGGAAGTCAATATTATGTATGATGATTATTAAAGAGCAATTTTATTTGATCATTAACAACATACATGGACTCTTCATACCAAGATTAACATAACCTCCATTTGCTAACATCATAGCATACTCATTTGTATCTGTTTCACTCTTATATTGGCAATTATTTCTAAGTTGCAAAAGCAGAAATAGCACATTAGAAAATTTACTTATTTTCCCACTGACAGGATTTAACATCTCTGAGGCACTACTGACAGATGTCTGTCCTTTTCAAAATCTGGTTGAAAGCTGTACTTTGATCCAGTGATTTTTTCCCCAAATCAATACCATTGTCATAAAGGTTGCTGCACAGGTATTGGCAATTCATACTCCACCCACCCAACCCTTCTTCCACAATGTAATGTCCATATTTTCATTTTCAAGTGCAGTTTTACTAGCTTTAGTTTAGCCTTTTCCCAAACTAGTGAGAAATTTTGGCAAGAGGAACAATTGTAACCATTATGTATTACTACCACCACCTTCATCAAAATGAAGGTTCACCTGGCTAGATGATGGGTGAACAACCCAGAAAGCACCTAATTCCAGCATCTTATTCTGATGCAAGTCATAGGATCCTTTCTCTTTTCATCAGGAAGGAGTAAAGACAACGTAGTTCTACAGATTGTTCCCTGGTTTATGTCAAGGAGTTGCAGAGCTTTTCCCTTCCACTTTGTGAAATGAATGTGTGATGGTTTCTGGCAGACTGTTAGACAAAATGTGATTGTGACTCTCCCTTGTTGCACACAAGATTAGAGCTGCACAGCTGCCAGTGCTCCCTTTAGACCTGGCAAGTTATTTTACACACCACACAAACAGTGGCAGAAAATAGAGATTTACTGGTTACAAACAAACACAAAGGCAACACTAAAAGGAACTAACTTAATGTCTAACATGGACTTACTGTGGCCGATTGCCTCTTAACAGCCACTTATTTCTGTAACTCACCCCTTGAAACACAGGAGTACAGGGCTTAATAATCCACCAAGGACACAGAACACCTGAGTAGTAATGCCAGGAACAGGAAATAACACAAGAGCAGTAACAAGCCCTTGTAGCTGGAGCTCACTGCAATAAGCTCACCTGTAAAGAAGCAGATACCCAGGAGAGATACCTGCGTCAGCCTCTTTCTAGACAGAGGCTGGTACAGTGATATTACGTGAAAAAAAAAACTTTAGACATTTAACATAGTTCCGTATTCTACTGAAAAGAGAAAAACTGAGATCTCAGCTGGTAAGGGAGAAGGATGCAATGCAAGCTCTTCTCTCCAGACAGGGGGAGTTTCTACATCTTCCCAGCTGGGAGCATTCCTGCTGTAGTCCCCTTTCCCAACTCTTCCCCTTATTCCCATTTTACTCACAACAATTACATGGGCCAGTGAGGTGGTACTTTCTGTTCCTTGTCTTATGCCCCTTCAATTTTTAATATTTTTTTTTTTACTCAGAATGAGTATATCCCCTAAGGCTAAGTTGCTACACCAGCCAGTGTGGCCAAAGCACTGCTACCAATTAAGTTAAGTACAAAGTATGAGATCAATTAATCATTCATTATCTTTACAATGCAATAGCTGAAGCTTCCAATAGCTGAAGGCAGCCCAATAATCCTTACAACCCCCAAGGTGCTCATCTTCTAAGTTGATCATTCATTATCCAGAGCATATCAGCACAGAAAATTCTTCATTTTTCAAGGCAATCAGTCCAGTAGAAATGACAAGCCTTTGAAGCTCTGGTCCACCTCAAATATATGAAGTTTAAAAGGCCTGTAAACACAAGTTTAACCTTAAAACAGGTTTAAGACCTCATCCTGCTTTCAGTGAAAGCAAAGGGAAAATTCTTACCGAGAACTTGGAATTCACGTTCATTTCACAATACTGACAAAACCAGGTAACCTTTACAAATGTATTGGTCTGCCCTAAGTGCTACCTCTGTCCCAAGGCAGAAATATATAAGAATCCAATTCAAGAGATGCATATGCAGTGAAGAAAGGTGCCTTTGGTAAATCGAATATAGGCAGGAAGTGCTTTCAGGCTTCTGGTGTATGAAAGCTAGAAAGTACACGTGCAAAATATCCCAGTTCCTGCCTTCCTTGCTCTGAAATGACCTGCAGCCTCTGCCACAGAACAAACAGCAAGATGGCAGCACAAATCACAGAAAGCCCAGGAGGTACACACATAAGTTAATTCCCTACTAGAAAACATTCAGACACAAAATTATGTTAATTCTCTTGCGGTGTGGTGCACCCATTCACCCTTTTAACAAATATGTATTTTATGATAAGCCATGTCAACCTTACAGAGAAAGATTCTGCAGGAAAGAAGGCAATGCAATGCATCTCTGCTCCTTAAAACAGAGCAGTAACAAAGAGAAGAGAAAAAACAGCTCTGTGGAAATGGTGAAGCCTGTGACCTTAAGGTCTCAAAACAGGACTGTCCAGAGTAATATAGAGCATGATTTAGAGAAAAGTCGTTGCCAAAAAGATAAATACTCAGATGATGGGAGTGTCCAATTCAAAGGAACATGCTGGTCAGCGCTGACTTTAATTTACCCCCATAAGATCACACAGCTGTCTCCTCCTACTTCCTTTTGCCCCCAAAACTTCCTTTCTTTCAGACTCCAACCAAGGCCTCCCACAAAACCTTGCATCCCAGTCAAAGTACAGTTCCTAACATAGAAGTTGCTGCACAGGCCACCAAACGGCCAGAGGGTCTGGGATCCTTCATGCCAGGGCAAAGCAGGCATCAGGGCAGGGTGGTGATGGTCTGTGTATATGTGTAGTCCATAAGCACCATCTGCGGTGGAAAATGATTTAACCAAAATGTGAGCCAGCAAGCAAGGAACTAGCATTTTCAGTGCTGGGGACCACAGGCAGCTCACAGATCTGCAGGGGCAGTAGGGCTTGGAGAAGGGGTTGTACACACTATCCAGAGATGGCTACTCATCCCAGCATTATACAGGAAAGCTTACACAGCCCTGGATCCTACGCAGCTATTACCTAGCTGTGACTTCGCCACAGTTTTGGAAACTTTTCAGATGTAGTATGGCATACAAAACCCACTCAGGCTTAAGTTTAAAGAACCTTGCCTCTAGTCCTTTCCCTCTCTCTGTGGGACCTCCTTCCATACAGCAGGACTAAAGAAATTTGCTCGCATCCGGGAAACGTAAATGAGTAGGAATGATAATCCCCAAACTGCTAAAGAAATCTGGTCCAACTTTTCTAAATAAGAGATCTTCCATGCAAAAGAAAACACCTTTCTTCTTCCAAAATGAAAAAATACGGCAAAACCTCAGAATCTACTTTCTTTCTATCTTTTCAAAACTTTTTTGAAGGAAACTGATGACTGGGAAGAAGATTTTTCTGTTTATCAAAGTTTCTTCTCCTACTTTTGCTTGGAAATGAAAGGAGAAGAAAGGAGAAATCTTAACACAGCTGAGTTAACATAGTATTTTTGCTAATATCCTTCCAAATTCAACTTTTTCCTTCCTGCGAATCATGTAAGAAAAGGAACTTTGTAGTTCTTCCATGGCAGTTTCCATAAGATTTCCACCAGCTCTCATGCAAAGACGTAGCATTCCCAAAGGAAACTGCATCCCACTAAACATAGCCAAGTTAAGGTTCTAGGCGTACCTTCTCCATCTGAACAACAATACTGCCCATGTGTGCTTGAGACACAATTGTTGCAGCAGTGCTGCTTCTCTTCCAGTACAGCAGGCAGCAAGCAGGCAGGGGTTAGCCTACCCACTTTTGACTTCACCCACCCAGCAGACACTGGAGCTGCTGGATGGTTCCCCTCAGAGCTAGACTTGGCCCTTTCCTCAGAGCCAGTGGCCAAAACAACCTCACCCCTTATTATTTTTTTAGTAATTTTCGCTTCTGGTTTTCCCAGCCCTACAACTCACACACCGCAAAGGCTTTGAGGCCACACAAGCGTTGTTGTGTCCTACTTAATATTGGTAATTGTGTCCACTTCAGTGCACTCATTGAGTCAGGAGGATTCATCCAGTGAAACTGGTGGAAAACCCTTCTATTTAAGAACTGATTTGTTACAGAGAACGATCTCTTGCATTTGGTTGTTGTTTGTCCAGGGAGTTCCTTTGTCATTTACTTGCATGGTGCAAGGTATTTACTGAGCACTGCATTCCTGGCAGCAGCACAGAAACTGCTCGGACTCAATTCATTAGCATTTAACATTATATTTGTAATAAGATCCACCACTTCAAAAGCCCTAGCAAATGTTGCCACCATATTATGCTGCAAGCACAAGATAAGAAGAGGAGAAAATGTACTTAACATTATCTTTGTTACATATATGCCAACATTAACTTTGCTGTATGTGGCCATTAAAACCTTGCTTTCAACTCTACTGAAACAGCTTGTAAAATCTGCTGCTGCTATACAGCACTGTCTGCTCACTCAGTGCTAATGTTTAATTACATGGATACTTCATAAGAAAAACACAAGGAAGGACAAGTACCTTGCAGTTTAGGCAAGACAATAACTCACTCGTATACAAACATATCCACTGCTTCAAGTTTATGAGTGTGTAACAGCACAATATCAACACACCCCAGCTCCTGAGCTATGCAGATATATTTGTATTTGTTCAACACCCATACTCAACACAAGAAAGCATTTCTTTCGGGCAAGAGCCTGACTTAAAAAATAAAATAAAATAATCATAAAAATCTTAACAGCATGTTACCATTCAAATTTTCTTAAGCAAGCAATTATTTTTTCTTTTCTTTTCCAACTTTTGGTTAAAAAGGTGTTTTCTTGGAATTGTTTAAAAGAAAATTGCTAGGGAACAGAGCTGATCAATTAACACCAGGAAAGAAGAATGGCGTGCATACGGATAAGTAAGGAGGAAGTGCAGGGAGAAAAAGAAGTGGTAATGAAGGGGTGCAGAAGGAAAAGAACTGAGCATTTCCTAGGAACTGTCTTCCATATGTTGGCACCTAATCCCAGCTTTTAAAAGGAGAGACACAGTCTAGAGAGAAAATTCAGCAGTGTCTACTTGAAATCTAAGAGTAAACTTAGACCCTGACAATTACTAAATAAGAACATAATTAATTATTCCTTCAACTGAATAGTCCTGAATCCTACCACAAATCAATCAGTTCTTCTTGCCTAAGAAGCTCTGACTCTATTTTAGCTCAATGAAAACAAAATCAATGAAGGCCAATTATAGCCCATCTCGTTAGAGTATGCAAATAGTGCACCATATAGATGAGCTGCTATTGCTCACGGCACTGCCGAGGAAGACACTTGTCAGGCACACGCAAACGTGAGCCGGTGCTGGCCCCTAGCTGCCTGCGCTGTAAAACACCAGCTCCTTTCCAATTCATTTGAAGGGGACGCAAAAGTCCCAGAGACCAAGTGTGCCCAACAGCAGTCCATCAGCTTCCTACTCAGTAATTTCAGGTGCAGAAAGCCGACCAATGTGTCTCAGAAAGCAGATTTAAGGTTAGTTACAAGTAATGCTGCACACAAAGCTACAGAAAACTGAGCAAGCCTATCTTTCTTTCACTGCCATCAGCCAGGTTGGATGGAGCTTTGCGCCACCTGGTCAAGTGGAAGATGTCCCTGCCCATGGCAGGTGGGCTGGAACTAGAGCATCTTTAAGGTCCCTTCCAACCCACACCATTCTGTGATTCTGCGATCTTATGTCAAGAAGAAAAGGCACTTTAAGCAGCACATATTTATATCGCAAGGCAAGGATTTCATCCAATCACCACTACATCAATTAAATATCTTGCCCTCTCAAATGACAACTCAGAACAAGAGTTCTGAGTCTCTTGAACACATTTCTGGCTACGCACATAGACAGCGGTATACAACCACCCTGCCACCACTCTAATCTGAGCTTGCTTTTCCCCCCACTAAACCAAAAACAAAACTGTAGCATTTCAGGAAGCTTCATCCTCTTCCCTGCGAAAATTTGAAATGTGAAGGAAAAGTTTGCCAAAATTTTCACACACACAATATACGTTCCACAGCTGTCTGGAGACACAAGACACAACGAACTGTTTATAGTTGAACCAATGCTCTGCAGCTCTGCATACCACAGCCATGCAGGAGTATTGACATAGTAGATGGCGACTGTATACACATCCTTGCAGCATGCATGCAGTGGGCATGCGCCTGCCAGACTGTGAGATCCAATCTCACACACAGGCAAAAATCAGGCCTTCCTGGGTCCCGTCCATCCTGACCGATTTTCCCATAGTTTGCTCACAACAGACAGGATTGATTCTTTCAAGGAGTTACCTACAGGGACTGAGTTTCCCAGTTCTCTGGCTTCAGCCCAAGCACATTTTTGGCCAAAAGCCTCCTGCATAGTGGCTTTCTTGCCCATGTAGTGGGACTCTACCCTTGGTTTTATAAAGACAACTTTGACAGACAGTTTCATCTTTCCATTAGTAACCTAAAAATTATGATGTAATGCTTACTTTACTGCCACGCTTGTCAATGTAGCCAGGACTTGGAGTAAACTACATAACAGCAGCTACAGAAGGACTTAAAATGAAGTCTGCGACTTTTGCAAGATCAGGGTGCCTCCAATTTTATTTGTGGTGTTGAAACTGATATCACAGCACAGCCCAGGCTTTTGGGATGTGCATTTTCCAGACTTTGGATTTGTGTTTGGAGGGTTTTTTTCTATTGTTGTTATTTTTGTGTTTTGTGTTCTGATTTCTAAGCTAAAACTGGACATTTGCATTTTTGCCATTAAAAAAAAAAGTCTTTTTATTTAAATTTTGTACATCTCTAACTTCAAGAACTGAAAGCATTAGAACTGAAACCTTTAAAGCAAAAAAGTGGAGAAAAAAATTGTTCATTACTTCATAAGCAGCTATATGCAATAAAAAGCATCCTCTTCAGACAGTTTTGAAAACAATGAGCAAACCCTTGTGGCAAAGTAACATGATGCTCAATAGCATAATAGCCTCCTTGAAACAGTATCCTTTAGAGTTTATTTTACCTTTCTGCTAAGAGAAGATTGCAAAATAACCACCCTCATTTCAGGACGCACACACAAATGCACACAATTAGAAGGCTTTCTGAGATGCTGCAGCAAGGAAATTCTGTAAGCAGTAATAAGGTCTGCTGGAATTGTCATCACAAGCCCATGAAAAAAAATTCAGGGCTATCAAGGGCATTCTCAAGACAGCACTTCTCCTGTCGCATCCTGGGATGTATTTCTTCTGCTTTCTCTCTGGGTCACAAGCAATTCAAATAGCAATTTTCTTAATGGCTGAGAGTTTTACTCCCTGCAGAGTCCATCTTCTTAAAGAACCACAGTGACATATACAAGCAACCTTATTCTTTATCTATTTACTGATATATCTCTCTCTCTCTCTCCTTTTTTAAGCCTCTGGGAAAAGATGTTCTGCAAACAGCCAAAACATAACAGCAGACAAGATGAGGAAGGCTGCCACACCGAAGGAAAATCCCAAGGACAGCAACAAGCCTGCAACAAGCCCAGAGAATTGGCTGGAGTAACATAACCTGCTGTGAGACAGGTGGCCCAATATAGAAGGGGCTAAAATGCAACACCATGTAAGCCTCAACAGTGGGTCCATTTACACAGATTCCATCTCTACCCAATTTCATTTCAGTTGGTGATGTAGCAAGGCAAATAAAGCTATCTCAAGCAAAGATTAATCCAGTTTAAGGTCTCAGATTGTTAAGCCATGTCAGCTCTGAAAAGCTGGACAGTACAGTCTTAAGTAAACAGTTTTAGCTTTCTGACAATAAGCCTGCACTTGGCTCATTTCCTAAACTGGATTTCTATAATACGAGTTTATTATGACTTAGCCAGATCAAACTCAAACTCTGTGCAAGAAGCTGATGTGTATTTCCACCAGAAGGAGCCAAATGGTCTTATTTGCTCCTACAAAGTCAAGTCCAAAGTGAGAGTAGCAGTACCACCAGTATTCCCAGCACCAGGAACTGGTGCTGGCATCAGCAATGACTAAAACAGCTACACCTGATGCACAGTGCATCAGAGAAGCAATGTCTGAATTGCTACATACAGATTTGAATATCATTAGAGTATGAAAATCCCCATTTCCCTATGTATCTGATCATCTGCAATACTACTTACACCTTTGTCATCTTTAAATTATTGGTGCACACAACACTGAGGTTGGGGGTTGGGGGGGGAGGGGAGGTTTGGAGGGTTTTGGGGTTTTTTTTTTGTTACTTTAAAGCCTCAAGAAATTCCAGTGCAAATTCCAAATCTGAATGTCATTAGCATAAACCTTCAGGCCACATGGAAAGCATGTGGATCTGCTTTTGTTTTTTTCTCATGCAATTGTTTTATTCTTTTTCAAGAAAATTTACAATGAATCGTGTCCCCAAAAGTTGTTTATCTAATGAGCTGGAGGAGTTGCTAATAAGCCTCAAATGGTCCCAATGATACGAATTTTCTTTTTCTAGGAGTGCTGACAGAACATGAGGTAATGCAGATTTCCAGGAGCTTTTTGCCAAGCAATCAGGCAGGATGTGAAAATGGAGCCTGGCAATTTTACACCATGCACATGATGGCACTTATGTCAAAGGTACATTCATTTTTCATGAAACATGGAGGATTCGAAGAGGTAAAACTTATCTACACAGTTCATGGTCTGGATTTTGCAAATGGATTCTGGCAGTATTTTGGGTTCACAACCACTCTAGGCTCTGTGAAATAGAGATCAGTAAGTGGAACTTGAAACATATGTATATGTCATATATTTAAAAAAATGCCAGACACTCACTGCTAATGTCCTGCTGGAAGATGCAGTACCTGAAAAGAACCTAAAATGAGGCGTATATGCAGTTTAAAAGGATGTGAAATTCATTTGACAGAAACGTAGTTATACCAGAGGCTGATTATTGTATAAAAATGGGAACAGTAATTTAAAGAAACTAGCAGCATGCCTTAACTTTGGCAATTGGAGATGGCACCTGTAGTAGTGATAAAGCAGACAGGCTGGTTAGTACTTGCTAGTGAGCAAACACATGCATCTAACCTTGATCTTTTCTTTACACTATATGATAACATGACAGTGATGCCACTCTGCATAAAAGTTAACTCTCAGTCTTAGCCCCTAGCATAAACCTTAGCCCTTTTGCCAAACTACCCCAGCCCTCCCAGTGTGCTCTGAAAACCTCTGCAAATACAGCAGTAAACACCCTGTTCAAATAACTTAAGGACCAGAAATCAACATGTCTATGGAAACTGGAAATCCTAGTCCTGAGATAGCACGATAGCACTGGTTATCAACTCCCCAAGAGTTTCCTTAAAGAGAGAAATAAGTGAACGAGATTTCAAGAGTAGCAGGATGAAAGACAAACACTGCTGCCATCCTCAAGGTTTATTTTGAGCTCCTTTGAAACACAGCAAATCCTGTACTGATTTAAGAGGGAGCACAGGTAAATCCCGAGACCAAAACACATTCAAAACTGTGAGGACAACATCTCAAGCTTGAACACAAGCAAAGGTTTTGTCCTTTTGGTGCATGAAGAGTTGGTTGTTAGACTGCCCAGCACAGCTCTATAAGACAGATGAGTACAAACCAAAGATGCAGTCTGGCTTGAGCACTGCATTTTCTGAGCAGTAAATTACTTCAAAGTCATAACTGCAACCCCTCCCGAGTCATGTCTTCTTTTTAATTCATGTGTTATTTTAGTTTCACCAAACTAGTCCAAGTCTGTGTTATGTTTGGGCCTTACCTTTCTCATGGTGCCAGGGACAATTTCCAAAGATCTTTTGGCACCTGAAGATTAAGTTACAAGGTTTTTAGGCAGCCCAAGACAGTATCTAATACCCACCAGGCACTTCACAACCTTAGAAGCCTAGAGTACCCTCCCCCACTCCCTAAACCCTCCCCAAACCCCAGACAAAATATTTAACTTTTACCCTAAGCCAGCCCAGCTAAATAAACAGGTGGGTTTGGGACTTAGGTTGATCACTGTTTTCTTCACATGGCCAACTTGGGGGTGACCACCTCCTAAGTAAGATTCCTCTCCCTCCCCAACTGATATCATTATTATTGTTAAGCAAGGCATGAAAGAAATTTCTGCTGCTGACAAGAGATGATGCTTCTGAATTCCCTTCCCCTAAGCACAAACACAGGATTAGGAGTCGAGTGCATGAGTGGAAGTTTGATTGCAATTGTTGGAAAGGATTAATCCCTGCCCAGGCAGCCGACTTCCACAGTGCAATAATTAAGTGGAACCGTTGCACGAGATGAAGCATGAGAAATAAAATTAGAGTATACCATGCAAGGGTTGTTTTGTACTAGAGCTGTCCCCACCTGGGTTTGCACTCCATCACGCTCGCTTTGTGCAATGCTGTCAAGCATCTGGACTAATCCATTATTCTAGGATGAAGTGAAAAGAACAGAGGGCCAATCTCATCGTTCTTCTATGTAATTGCAGGAGACAGTGACTTGCTATTGCATGGGAATGGAGGTAAAGAGACAAAGTCCAGAGGCAAGCAATATGAGATCAAAACTGAAAATACATACAGACATCATTCTTCAGTGACAAAACTTCTGCCTTCCTTTTGAAAAAGAAACCCAAAACATCCGGCACAAAATTGAACAGCCACAGAACGTTTAAACAAAAATAAAACCTAGGTTACAACAAATGCATGACAAAAAGCACAGAAATGTGGGAAGTCCTGACAAACAACACACATAAAAAGCTGCTGCTGTTCAGTAAAGCTCTAACTCATGTCAACAAGTCAGTTCAGAGGCAGAAAGTCTTGGCATGTCTAACCTAATACTGACACAGGGCCCCAAACTGAAGGTGGCAGGCAGTGCACTGGTAAGAATCCCCTCTACTTGAACTCTTAAGAACTTCAAGGAAGACTGACTGGCAAAATGCCTGAGTCCCCTGCTCCCATCCTAGTTCAGCACTGGTTCATCCCAAAAGCCCTCTCTTCACTGCCCAAAGCAAGAGCATTTCCACTGTTTTATGGAAAGATAAGGTTATAAGTTACCCTCCAGCCACTTCATTGCACAAGGATGTAACCTGACCTGGGGGTAAAAAAAACCCACAAAACCCAATAAACCTCCATGCAGTCATCAGCTGAAAGATGAGACTGCTGGGCAAGGATGTTTCTGTCCTGCAACACATTCAGTATATGGCTGGATTAAGGTGATGGCCTCAAGGTTTCGAAGCAGATTTCCTTTAGATTTCCATGCAACTTGCTTTTATGTGAGGCAACTCAGGAATTATCAGGATTTAAAAGCTTAAGTACTAAGATAGGGCACTTATCCAAGGTATAGCTAAAAACATCGCTCCCGAGATCCACTCTTGTTTTAAACTGACATGACTCCGGCAAAACGGACTAAGTTAGACCAGTGGAATAGTGTCAAGACATCACATGGAAGAGCAACTCACAGAAGTTAAGGGTTATTAATCTCTCACGTTCTCTCCAAAATTAAAATCCCTGCAATGTTAGGTCTCCAAGACATGCCGTGCACACAGAACGCCATCTGGTGTGTGAGAAAAACTGGATACAGCCCAGCCTGAGTTGTACTCTACCATGGCATAAGAATGCAACAGAGTCACCGCTGCTGCTAAGAACACTGGAAACGTCCTGGAATTCGGCAGGGCAGGTGGCCCTTCCCACCACAGAAGTGCACAAACTGCAACCTGGCCGCCTTTAGCTGAGTTTCCACCCCTGTGCCATGCCTGGCCTACAGAGAAAACGTAGGAAGCTGCTAGGGAGATTTCACTGGGCTTCCCCACAATGTTGTGGGGCAGCTTCACTGAAGCTTGGATGCAGATCACTCCATACCCCCCTGCCTCAAAGGCAGTCCCAATCACCCAGCAATTTTGAAAACTGAGCCAAACACTTGCCCATCTCGTGCTAGTTAACAGAAGTATCGGTCTTATCCATGGAACTATCATATCTTGTGACTGTCTTGTATTTAAAAACAATATCATTTTTCTTATTAGCCAAAGGGTAAAATGAGGTCACACAAACCATTATAGAGCCTAAAAGCCAGATATTAATTTTGAAAGACTGTAATAGCTTTGTGATCTGTGAAAAAAAAAAAAAAAATAATTCACCATCATTCCAGATGATGTCTTACATGCACTGCCTTCTCTGTAAAATGAATTTACCTTTTCATTATTATTTACTGACTGTGTTTGTATTTCATTTGTATGGATTTTATCCAGCAAACCAGAGGGGGAAAAAAAAAAAACGCCTCAGAAAATCTAATAAAAAGATGGAGACAGTGAACAATCATTAGAATCTGTATCTTGACTCTTGAGGTCACATTTCTGCCTTTTTTATTATGTTCACTTCAGGGAGACAAGAACAACATTCTGAATGGGAACAAATCAGAGCTGCTAATGGTGTTGTGGACACATTCAGCAGCACCACAAAGCACAGCTGTGACAAAATCAGTTCACCATCACTGTTAGGCTTTAACAGATAACCAAATCAATATTAAAAAATCTCTGAGACTTTTTAGTAGCTTCCTAACACAACTGCCTATGCTCACATATGGCTGAGTCAAGATCCGTATTTTGCAGCACATACTGGCCTACACCCATGCTCCAAGTGGTGGCCTTCAGGGGGTGTACTGGGAGCAGTACTGTTTAATATCTTCATCAATGACACAGTGGGAACAAGTGCACCCTTAGCAAGTTCACAGATGACACCAAGCTGAGAGTTGCAGTTGACAGCTGAGGGATGGGATGCCATTCAGAGCAACCAGGACAAGCTTGACAAGCCGGCCCATGTGAACCTCATGAGATTCAACAAGGCCAAGTGCAAGATCCTGCACCTGGGTCAGGGCACCACCTGGTATCAATACAGGCTGGGGGGATGAAGGGATGGACAGCAGCCCTGAGGAGTGCTTGGGAGTGTTGGTGGATGAAGAGCTGGACATAAGCTGGTAACGTGCATTCACAGCCCAGAAAGCCAACTGTATCCTGAACTACATCAAAAGAAGCATGGCCAGCAGGTCAAGGATGCTTCTGCTCCTCTACTCAGACCCCACCGGGAGTACTGCATCCAGCTGTGGAGTCCTCAGCACAGGAAAGACATACACCTGTTGGATCAGGTCCAGAACAGGGGCACAAAAGTGATCATAGGAGAGGGGTTTCATACTTCTGAGGACAGGCTGAGAAAATTGGAGTTGTCTAGCCTGGAGAAGGCTCCAGGAAGACCTTATTGCAGCCTTTTAGTAATGAAAGGGGCTTATAAGATGGGGGACAGACTTTCTAGTAGGGCCTGTAGCGATAGGACAAGGGGTAATGGTTTCTAGCTAGAAAGTAAATTCAGACTAGATATAAAGAATTTTTTTTATGACGAGGGTAGTGAGACACTGGAACAGGTTGCCCAGATAAGTGCCAGATGCCCCATCCCTGGAAACATTCAAGGTCACACTGGACAGGGCTCTCTCAGAGCAACCTGATCTAGCTGAAGATGTCCCTGCTCATTGCAGGGCAGTTGGACTAGATGACCTTTAAAGGTCCCTTCCAATCCAAGCCATTCTATGATTCTATGAAAACACTGTATTACACCACAATTTCAATTAGAGCTTGCAGTCTAAACTGAGACACAACTGCATATAAAATCAGGCTTCCTTAGTGCTAGTACTGACAAATGTTCCATTTATGCAACAGCTACTTCATGTCCAACATCCACAAAAAAAATACCTAACTAGGAACCTCCTTCTAGGGCATTAATACTAGAACCTGGGACAAGTCTTCATAGCTGAAGTCTGCTTTCATCATCATTATGTGTCTTCAGGGTGTAATTTGGCATTTTCCTTTAAAACCTCAATGCTGCTTAAAATCCTTTCCTTCCACAAGCAAGAATTTGCTGATTTGGATATATGTGGACTCTCCAATTCTTGAGAAATACTTTGCCAGCCTGGTGCTTAGTCTTCTACAAGTCATATCAGATAAATATTGGGGGGGTGGGGGGATGGAGGAGAATGTGCCCTAAGTCTAAACCAGAAACCTCTAGCAATCTGTTCAGTAGCGGGGAGGACAAAGACATTTTAAGCAGCTTAAATCTCAGGGTATAATATAATTTAGATTTTGACCCAGAAGCTTCCAAAGCCAATACTGAGTTTTTTCTAACAAGTTTGCAAGGACTGTCAGTTTGAATATTTTCATTAGTCCCCTTCATATCAAGCAAGAGTTTCCTATGACAGCCTGCATATGTTTAATGCATTACAGGCAGAGCAGTTTAACAGGATGACCCTTGGCTACACCCACTGTGTACAAGATAGAAACAGCATGTGGATTTCAGCAATAGGAAAAGAATTAATGACATCTGAACTGGACTCCACCACCATCTTTAAAACCAACTGTTTCTTTGCCCAAAGCCAGCGAGGCACATACATTTTTTGTCAGAGGTTGAAAGTGGCCACTCGTTCTCTGAACTCAAAGATCTTCCTTTAAATCTAAACAAAAATAATAATATGTACTTAGACTGTTGAATAAGAATCTCTAGGAACTAAGACTTCAACTGCTGCATGGATTTCTTGAGCTGTCTCTACTGATCCAACTGAATTCACCTGCAATATTTCCCAGTTCTATAAGGTGGAAAGGAAAAAAATTGCACAAAAAGCTTTCCAAAGGCAATAGAAAGAAGACAGTAACTTAACTGGCACCGAGCAAAATGGTATCTTGTATTCGCTGCCCTTCTGCTATTAGCCATTGTGGTATACATCACTGCCCTATAAAAATACTTCTCCAAAGTTAATAGACTCATTTCCAAACCACTCAAAGAATGTAGATCTCATGCTGTTACAAGTTTGGGACGTGGCCCAGAACCATCTATCAGTAGCCACCATTGCTTACACAGACTCCCTGAACACAGTATTTTCAGAGACAGATCAGTAATATAGGGTCACAACACCAAAAACCTATCAAGCCTTGCAAGGAATGGAGTCAAAGCACAAGCAAGACAACATTTTGCTTAGTAAAAATGTATAAACAACTGTAGGTTCAAGAAACCTCATCAACTTATTCACTCACCTACATCATCTCCACTCATGCAGTAATTAAGAACTGAGTGATGCCTCTTCTCATGGCCACACAGATATACTCTACTCATACAGCTAATCTACATGTTTTCTTGATAAATCCTCTCCAAAATAAGGTTAGATTTTGTTTAACAACGAGTTCAGTAGAGGCTATTTCTAAGTCTGCTGAATCACAGATTCTAAAAGAAAGTAAAAACATCCCATTTGGCTTGCCAAACAACATTTCATTACAATGTCACTGAATAATCTTATTGTCATCATCCTCTGACTTAGAAGCGTTTGGGGTTTTTTGCCTTAAAATTCAGTTTTGCCCTAAGCAAGAAACAAATTGCTTTGGCACTTTTCCCAAAGCTCACAAATCTGTTGCTGTAAACATGTACACCCCAGCAAGCACAGTTCAGATTTCAAAAACCACTGCAGTTCAGTAATTGATGACTGGACAACTCCAAAAGCAAGAAGCAGAGGAACATCAGCACATAAACTGACTGTGAGGATTCTCTTAGGAATCATATATTTAAGCCTTCAGCAAAACAATTCTTGTTCCATCTACAGAGGAATACATCACAATCTATAGCTTAGAATGAGTATTTTTTTATATAGATATACACACCAATATTTATACATAAAAGAGATTTTTAAATGCTACCTAAGTTGTATTTTATGTGAGTATGCATGTGCACACATTCAGGCATGTTTTAATAAAAGGTAAGTTGTCCTTACAAAGCTTCCTACTGTAAGTGAAGTCCAGGAAAGCTCAAGCTCACAGCTAATATCCGCAATTATGAAAAACTGATTAATTAGCCCAAAGCTTGCATGGATAGTTCATTTTCATAGTATAACAGTTCAAAGTTGAACTAGGTTCACACTAAAAAAAAAAACCTTTGCTTTGTCTCATCACTCTAACCTTTTTAATATAAATAGTTTTGTTCTTAAAGGCCTGCACATTTCTCTAAAAGCCCCTTCCCAGCATTTTCTTCCAAAGTTACATACCTGCCACAGGCTTCAAAAGCAGATTTCAAGACAAAGTACAAAATGCTGCATGCCTATGTAATAGTCAATAAATAAATATATTTGTCCTTGCCTAAGTGCATGGACTGAGATATAATGGAAACCAGAACAGGAACCCTTTTTTAGTAGGCTATGTTCTAACAGGTTTTTAAACTTTATTATTAGCTGTGGAACAGTAATTTTTTTTTTTCAGCTTTAAATTAAAAATCTCTTTGCTACAGGAAAAGAATACTTACAAACAAACTTCGTTTGTTACAAGTTTAGAAGCTCATAGTTGTTTCCAAGTTAATTACAGCTTAATTAGTTGAGTCTCCCTAATGTGACTTCATGTTGTAATTTCAAGTTCAGTCTGCCAGATGAGTCACTCCTACTCTAGAAAGTATAAACATGAAGCCATATAAGTTCCTTAGAGTCTGAGAAGGGGGAAAAAAAAGAACAAAAAAAAGGAAAAAAGTCAGGTTAGAAACAAGGCAAGAGCTAAACTACAATTTGTCCTTTATGTCACAGTGACTAAAGTTTCCAGGACCCTAATTTTACGTTCTCAGGAAGTATAACCGTTTTATTTACACACATTTAGAGAAGAGCATAAATGTCACACCAGACCCATTAGAAATATAGAATTTATTTCTCTTTACATCCAGACAGCAATATATTGCAGATTTGAACATGCCACTTCTTGTATCATACGTGACTTATGGATCCTATGCTTATAGTTGTGATAGCTATTGCTATCTTAGATCAACACAAAATGTGTTTCTGGACTGGTTCTCCTAAGATCTTTAAGCGATTACCAGCAACTTTTGAAGAAGGGTAGTCTTGAAAACCCACTTCATAAAAATTAATCTGTCATAGCCTACATCATCCAGCTGCTTACTGTTGTCTTACCTTTACAGCTCCAGATCTCAAGAAAGTAATTTCAACAGTAGCAGTGGACAGAGAGATTGAGGACTTGCCCCTTATCTTCCCTCAGGCAGCAGTTCTTAATAAGGCAATACTGTTATAAGGCCACCAAATTCCTCATGGTCCATGAACTGTGCTTTTGGCAGGGCAGCTCCTTTCCCACCTGCAGCCCTTGCTTCCCTTCCCCCCTTGCACTTCCAGGTGCAAGCTAACCACAAGAGTCAATCTTAACAGTTCTGACAACATCCTAAAACATATTAAGTCATCCACAACTAAAAGTCTCTGAAGTAACAGGGAAAAAAAAAAAAAAAGAAAAAAAAAGTGTTCTGTTTAAACCTTCAAAGTACCATGAACAAGAGGTATCTTCATAACCAGTGTCCTGACAGCACCCGTTCAGTGTACTTCGCTTCATCTTTACAAACTCAGAAAAACTGTGGTGCTTTTTTCCTTTTGTCTCTTAACTCTCCACACATTCAGCTCAAGAATACCAGGAGCTGCAGTGCATCACCACGTGAAGATGGGGAGGGGCAAGGGAGTAAGAAGAGTGAAAAGGGAGGGAGCGCTACAGAGACACTGCCCCTTGGCAGGCTCTGCACCAGCCATACAGAGAATATGCATACACATGATGAGAGATTTTGTTGCTCCAGTTTATGTGGTGTTTTTTGTTGGGGGGTTGGTTGTTGTGTTTTGGGTTTTTTTTAAATTAAAAAACATTATTCCCACTAAGGCTGGTTGTGCAAAGTTGGTTTTCAAGAGCCACCGTTCAGTCTGACTCTGTTCCTGTAGACAGACTTCCTATGGATCCATTTCTCACTAGCATCTTGCTGTAGTTTTTCTGCTGTTCTTCTTTGAAAGTATCTTTGACTTTCGCTCGTTTCAGACCTCCATCCCTGGAAAAGAGCAAGAAAGAAAAGTAACCCATCATGATCGCTACCACTATTGTTATCAAACTATGAGCTGTATTAACTATATTAGTCAACACTAGAGCCTTCACCTAAAAGATTATTAAGAAGGCTTTTCTTCAGAATTTTCAGAACATCCAAGTTTAAGCAAGTTTATTAAATTATGGCCTTAAGCCATAACGTTTATGCAGTCCAAATTTTGAGTCTAGCCCATTAAAGCAGCCTACTCATGTTGGTAACAGGTTGCACCTACCATAGAAATCTTTGCCAATCTGGGATGCTATTTCCCTAGACTGTAGAAGCAGTCAATCTTGCGCAACGCCATAGCTGTCTCTTGCCTTACATCGTTCAGAGGGCCAGAGCTGGGCCTCATAGTTGAATCCGCTTTCCTGTTCTCTTCATCAGAATCTTGCTCTCAAGTCTGTTTCATACAGTCCTATGAAATCTAGGTATTATGCTGCTACTTACTGAGGTAGGACACAAGAAAATCAGAGCAGAAAGCCTCAAGCCCTGTGTTTTATTTGTTGTTCATCAGTTTAGCCAAATAACTTCACTTCTGTTCTTTAATCTCAGCATGTCTCAACATGAGAAACAACTCCGAAAGACTGATCTTCAAAAGCATCAAGCCTTTAGGTCAACTCACTGCACGAGAGCTATGTGCTCCAAAGACTTTATGTATCTTTTTTTATTTTTACTCTCTCATACACATGAAGTTACTCCCTGGTTTTCTTCAGAGTGGAATAAAGTTATGTTAAATGTTACCTGTCACAAAGCTAAGGAGGAAGAATATCTCAATCAAACTAACAACAGACAGTCCACGAAGTTCAACAAGGACAGCACCACTCACCAGGGAAGTTCAGTCAGTCCTCCTTGGCGAGCAATGGCTGACCTCACTCTGTTGGCAAACTGAACAGCATCTTCGCCTTCCTTCAAAGGTCATAAATTCAACATAAGCAAAGCAGAGAGAAGTGAATTGAAACAGACTTCCGTAACACTTTTCATCTGCTGCCTCATCAAATTAGCTCACTGCCAAATGATCTGTCCCCTACCATTCCAACACGATCTAATGTTCCAATACAATAATAATTTAACTCATTTTTCCCCTAAAGAGTTGAAATTAAAGGAAAACTTTGCTATCAATGTCCCATCCTCTTGGAGCATCTCTACTGTGAACAGCACTGTATTTACTGCTATCCTTTGTATATATGATGCACTGCTGATGGTACCAAGCTGCATGAGGAAAAGCTAAGTCCAATCATACATCAAAGTCAACACTAACAAAAATCCAGTATAAAACTTTGAATTTGGAGACATGGGGTGGGTAGGAGTTTTGCAGGAGGAAAAAAAAAAAAAAAAAAAAAAGAGTAAGAAGAGGCATTTGCAACACAGTCAGGTTCTTCAATAGTTAAGAATCAAACAGATGCTAGATTACCTTTCTAACCATTGGTGGCATGTACCACACGTTGCAAACAATGGCCCAGCTGGTCATTATTCGCAGAAGATAGCTCACGATGTTATATTTGCTGCTGTTCCAGAATGCATCTCCAAACTGAGGATCATACTGTAAGGGACCACAAAAAAACAAATGATATAACCCTTTCCCCACAGATCTGAGACAGGCTGTGATGTTCTGAGGTGGATGCTTTCAGTCAGATGCCGGAGTACAAGAAGATTCACAACTGACATGTTTTCTTAGAATGAGGCTTTAGAAAAAGTAGCCTGTGCTTATTAGCAGCAGATGTCACCCATTTGCCTGAACTAAGAGAGCTATGTCTGCTGCAAGCTGCATGCTTCGCTTCCCTTCCGCATCAGGGAAGACTAGCTCAATCTCCCTTCCTTCCAGCTTTCTGAAGGAAGAACCTGACCCCACCAGGTCCTACCACCCAGGCTCCATAGGCTGAATGACTTCACGTTCTCATTTTAGCCACTTATACGCTAGGAGTCACCCATGACATGTAGCCAACTGCCAGGGCTCCTGTGCTTCCATTAGCAGCCATACTGAAACAGTTTCTTACTGCCCTGACAAAAACAGATCCCAAACTTTGATATTCAGCAGCTAGCTAGTTCCACTTACTTTGATTGCAACAGGATAGATTGTCCCTCCTATCTCAAAGCTCCCCTTCTTGAACATCATCACAGATGTATTGTTTATGCAGGTGCCTGTCCAGAGAAGAAACTTGGGTCATTACTTCATATAGCCTACCACATTTCAGCAGCAACACTACATCAACATACAGGTCTTACGCTCACGAAGGAGCAAATGCAGGCCCTTTATGGCTAAGTTAAGCATCTCTCCCCTGCTTGCTTTCATTCTCTGTCTTGTGACTAACTCCCTGAACAAAGTCAGAACATGCATGAGACAAAAACCACAAGGCTGAGGTTACATCTGTAGGACAGCGAACTGACATTCACAGCACAAAAGAAACAATCTTCCCATTCTTCTGCCTACAGCTTCTGTCAGGAGATCCAACAGCTAGGGACCGTATTGTGTTGTCTTCCTGTAATCTCATATTAAATTAGCAGTTCCCTAATAAAATCTAAGCCAGAGGTACATTTGATACACCAGACACATTTGAGCACCAAAAGCCATGAAAGAGAGAACAAGGATGAAATCTACACTGAATGGAGATAAGGAGCAGTTCAGCTTCTTACCTTCTGGAAAAATTAAGATCGGGAGCTTGCTTTTGTCCGCCACATGTTCCCTGAGTCTGTGGAAGCAGAAGGAAAGCTTCAAAACCAGCTCCTTTCCACTTTTTTCCCCAGGCAGGTCTATTAAAAATATCTTTACGTAGAACACATCTGTTTGAAACCAAAGCCTTTTACTGGACATAAATTTGCACTTGCTTTTCTGTTTCTCACAAACCTGAAGCTTTGGGCAGGCCACCTCTTAGGCCCCAGTGCATTACACTGAGGCAACATCCTGCTTGCTTTCCTCCATATTATTTTATTAATGACTGCCAGGGAAGCCAACAAATGTATGCCATTAAGTCAGTCAGATTAATTATAATCAACTCAACCTGCAAGAAGCTGTCTACATAAGAAAAAAAACAAACAAAAAAACAAAAAGCCTTGTGCAGGAGTCCATCCACGCTTTGCTTGCTTAGCAGCAGATTTCTTAAAAAGAGGACTCTTAAAACACCTACAGCTCACACTACTTGAGTTAGCACTTGGATGACATAGCAAAACCATACTGCTGCACAGAGGCCAATGAGGTGGTGAAGTAACCTGCTAAAGTTAACCTAAAAGTTCTTTAAAAATTAGGAGGACTTTCTATCCCTTTTACTACAGTGTTCATACTGTAGTGATACAGTTTGGTGATAATTGCAGAAGACTGCCTTTGTACGCAGCGCAGTTGTATAATTAGACACATTTTTGCCCCCCATCCAAACAAGCAAAGCTTATTATTTCTAGCTCACAATTTCAAATGAAGTTGAGACAGTTCATGTCACAGAAAGCCCACTTCATCAGTATTTCTTTTCAACAGAAAGTCCCAGAATTTGAAGTATATTCACAGCTTTTAAAAGTGTATCTGAATTCATCAGACATTAGTTATTATGCTGATGGTTACCCAAATGAGATGTTTTGTGACAGTCTGCTGCAATCCAGACCTTACCAGAACCTTTGGTCTGCACCATTTCACCCTGTATAAATGTCTCAAGCCTTTCTTGGTGACCTGGGAACCTAACATTTTGATCACAGCAGCAAGCATCTTCAGGTCATTGTGAATGATCTCGTTTGCTTCCTACCATCCCTCCAGCTCACTCCAATAACTGCTGTTGAGCCACTACTATACTGATTGCTTTCACTCCTGCTGACATCTACCAATTTGCAATACCCTGCATCATTCCAGCCTACAATAACGTGCAATTACAGATAACTCATGCCCTTGTGATTAGCATTTATAAGCAGCAGTCATCATTTGGAATAAACCAAGTAGATATGGCTCCTGTAGATGTAGTGCTTAGGACATGGTTTGGTGATGTAGTTGGCAGTCCTGGATTAACAGGTGGACTTTACAGTCTCAAAGGTCTTTTCCAACCTAAATGATTCTAAGATGTTCTTGCAAGTCAGCCTTTTGCCCTCCTGAGATCCCTAGGCTCCAACTACCCTGTTTCCCAGTGCAATCTCATCAGCTTCTTGGGCTTCCGTGTTTCCAAATTTTTAATTCCTCATCTGGGTCTTTGTTCAACAACTCTTCGAGGATTACATACCTGGGCGTGGCCTCTCGGGCACTAGCAGGTACCAGAGTTGCACTAGCAGGGCAATCCCCTGCTCCGACCCACACCTCACCTTTTTGTCACTAGATGGCGGTCTTTGATTTCTGAGCGTTCAAACCAGACGTGAGGACAGGCCTTGACCGTGGCTCTCTGAATGACTCCCATTAGTCCACCGTGAACCTGGCCAACCTGCAAGCCCAATAAGGCACATCAATCAGCATATAAGACACCTGAAAAGCAGAACTTCCTCTTCTGCATCCCCCTCAAAAAAACCCACAAGCACACCGGAGACCGCAAACCAGGACTGGGCAGTGCCCAAAAGAACTATTAAAATGTTTGAAAGGATCTAGATGCAAGTGTGGAAGCATCTCTCAAGTATTTCATCAGGTGAGGAGCCTAGCATTGACACTGCCAGGACAACTTCACCAACATGTAACTTGTAGACCAATTTCAACACAATTTATACTTTTACCCACTACCTAGTGCTTAAGTTAACTTTCACAGTAGAGATTAACTGAACTCCGCAACCAATACCCCGCAGCCTTTCCCTTTCCTGGTCTCTCTCCCTCTGCTGTGGTCATCGTGGATCTCCTCATACCATTGCATAGCATCCATCATTTGTCAAAATGATTGCATCTATCGGTGATGTGTGGTTGGCAACACAAATTCCTCCTTTCTGAGGTTTGTTTTCCCTGCAATTACATAAATTTTTTGTTAGACTACTAGTGCACTAACCACCACACTACACACACAACAGTTCCATAAAGCTGCCAAGTGAGTCAGCATCTAGTGCGACATTAACCTGCAGGTCAGGAAAGAGCTGCCCCATTTCAAATAGGATACTCACACATGGAAGTATACACACACTTTTGCTATAGCAACATCAGCTCACTCACTTGTTATGGTAATGGATGGTACCAGACAGAGCTCTGACAAGGATGCGGGAGCACGTGAGGTGGACCACTTCACTCAGATAGTTTTTCACACTGAAAGAAATCACAGGCATCTGGAGCATCCTGGAAAGCAGCTAGACAGACACACAATATTCTCCAGCCTCAACACAACTCAGGGCTGAAATTTTCCTGGTACTCTGGAGCACAGAGGAACATTCCCAGCTCTACGCCTCACTTGCTACAGCAGCTCAGCCAAGACATGCGAGACCCTTGGTCTCACTTACCGAGGCAAGGCTGTCATCTCCTCGCCAGGTACTTCTTTGTCCCATGATGTCCCACGACAGTAAGAGGAGCCCATCAGAAATCACCAGCCTCAATGCTAAGCCTGGCAAGAAGCCAACCTCTGCCCAAGTTCAAAATGCCACTAAAAGCAAGGCCACAAGCTTGTGGGTGAACTGTCAGTAGTCTACCACTTGTGAAATCTGTCCAGTCCTAATCTTGAGCTGTTTGCACGGATGCCAGTTGGCAAATTTGTCTCTCACACACCACAACACAGTACCTACCTGCTGTTTGGCAGCTGTCCAACCATTGTTGTCCCCACAATCATTGAGATAATCCCAATGGCAGCCAGGGTAAAGCTACAGGGCAAAATAGACTTTAAATCAAAATAAGTAGTTTTGTTCATTTTAGTATCACTCTCCCCTTCAAAATGGAAAGGGATTGCAGGAATTCAATTATTCCTCAGATACTCGACATATCCAGTTCCATAACTCAATAATTCCCCAACACATTGCTCAAAATCATGGTCTAGCAAAGGCAGCAGATTCAGATACCCCAATGCATGTAGTGTCATGGAGTTTTAGAGCTTGCCCAACTTACACTTACATTGCAAATACACAACTTACAGGAAGCATTCATAGAAAAAAGATGACCACTAGCCCTAACCTACTCTCCACAGTAAATGGCAAGATAGAAGTGTTCTGAATGGCTTCTTAACCATTCAAAGAAGAATTTAAGCAGGTTCATCTTTCTTTATCTACTAATGCTGCTTTTGGGTTAAAAGAGCTGAGATGACATTTCCCAAGAAAACACACATTTACGTTCCCAGACTGACAAAACCCCTCAGCACCCATGAGCTTACCGCAGGGGCAGCAGTAAGCAGTACCGCACTATAACCCCAACGACCCACACAACAGTCAGCCTCAGGCTGATGTAGTGGAAGTTGACATTAGTCCTTGTGAGGAGATTCCAGGAGACCAGCTCTTCAGAGGAAAACCTTTGGGTGACTTCATCTTCCACAATGGCTTCAAACCCTTTTCTGCAGAAGTAGAATATGTCAGAGAATTCGAAGTCCACTCGATGCAGACGCGCGATTTCTTTCTCCATAGGCGTTTCATCTCTTTCAATGATACCTTGGGAAGGAAAGGGTAACCCTATAAGGAAATAATTCTATACAGTAACAGTCATCCTCCAAATCACTTACCACTTTGCATTACTCAAGGAGACAAATTCACTGTCGGAGCCTCTCCTATGAAAGCAAGATCAGGTGGGTAGTTGAACACAGCATACTCGTCAGTAGGCCAGTTCTGGATCCCCTTCCTCACATAAACACCTTGAGCAGCAGATATATCAAGTTCTGCTGCCTCCTGAAGGTGAAGCAAGAAGGTAAACCCTTTCCCACTGTCTGACAAGTCCTCAACTCAGCAACTTTATTCAAGACCATCTTACACTTCCAGAGCAAACCAAGCAAGACCTTGGGCTTTCCATTCCCTTCTCCTGGTGCTCTGTGTATTTAAGGGCATTCAGCATCCTCCATGGATAGTCTCAGGCCCATCTCTCATCAGACATTCTGGCATCCCACAGCCACATCCAGCTGAGATGCACTCCACTACTACTTGCCAAAGCCCCAAACCACAACTGCTACCTGACATCTGTGCATGGACCAGCTTTGAACCAAATGTACCTCCCTCCCTTCTCAGCACAAGTGTTTTCTACAAGCAAAGACAGGATCACACTAATTTTTATTTAAGTCAAACCAAGAAAAACCCTCCAAAAAACACATCAAAGAAAGTTGTGTCTATTGCTGCCTTGATAAAATGTAGTTCAGCACTAACAGTTGTGTTTCAGTTGAACTGTGCCCACATAATGCCTGGCAATAGAAAAGAAACCTGGAGATTTCAGAATTGCAGTACAAACAGCAAGTATTCCCTCTCCTCCTCCTCTTTTCATTTTTTATACTTATGGTCTGACAAGCACCAATTTCTCACTAGAGCTTACAAAGGCAAGGAGAAACTGTGTAAGCTAAATATAAAGATCAAGTAGCTGCTTTCAAGCAGGTCTGGCTCCAGAAATTGATGACCGAAGGAATCCAGAATAACATTTAACTAGAACCACCACCCCATGAGACACTGAACTAGGATTAGAGGTCCAAGTTCAGGTTGTCACTCTGTCAGACACCCTCTCACAAATTGCATAATCTCTGTTTCCATGTTGAGATTAAAAAAAAACAGAAAAGGAGGGAGCATCTGACTGTTCCAAGCTACTTGGCAGTTTCCCACAAATACATGTTCCACAATGTGCCAATCTGTACCTAAAAAAGTCTTGCCAGCAGGAGAAACTTTGTGAATATATTTGCTGTACAAATCACATGCAACATTTAAATTACAAGTGACATGGAAAAAAATCTTTGTATTGCACTGTTGCATACAGACAGGATAACACAAGAAGCTCTAAGATACAAGTCCAACAAATCACTGAGGTAAACACTACAGAACAACACGCAAGAGAGATGTTACACTGCAACAAAACCTATTAGCACCTTCAGCTCTGAACCTGGCAGCCACGACTTGCAATTCCACCATTGGACCATCTCAGTGCATTCTGAGCATGACAGCACTCCTATCACTAACCTATAAACATAAATTGTTAATATGGCACACCCAAACACTCACATGCCCTTTGGGATCTAAATTATAAAACATGTAACACATCAAACATTTAGCAGGATAGACTACACTCCTGTTGCATTTTAAACACAAACCAGAGCTCTAGTTTGTGGTTCAATTTTTCCTCTCAGTCAGTCCCTTAAACCTCTAAATTGTGAAACATCCAGGACTGTAGGTGAGTCAGCCCAGCCTGTCAGCTCCATGCTGCTGTGGGGTGTGAGGCAGGTCATAGCCAAGAAACTGGCCAGGGGAACTCTCCAGCACTGATCACAGAAGTACCACTCTTCTCTCCAGTTCCCAGGAGAAATGGGAACACTTCCTCCTTATCCAGCCCCTAGTTCAGCATCAGCCAAGCAGTTGGCTCCCCTGGCTCCTGCTTCTTGGCTGAAACCAGCCCAGGGTTCAATTTTAACACACTGCTGGCACAGTCAAGAATAGCACAGCTGTAACGTCTTGCCCCACCACCCTGTGCTGTCATTGTCACATGACACCCCATGTGCAAGCTGCTTTGCAGCCTTTGGACAAGCTACTCCAAGCCAAGTTCTCAACAGCACCCGAAGGTATTATGAACAGAATTAAAACACATTCTGTTCAGGCAACGTACTTAGCCTTCTTGTAATCTGAAGTAACATTTAACAGCCTTTAATCCCTTGGCCATGGGCAGAGCTGAGTTTGCCAAAAACAGCATTATGCAGGAGTACAGCAAACCTCACTCCCAACCGAAAAAAAAGCCATAGCTGCTGCTTTCCTCAGCATCACAGCACAAGTCCCAAGCCTCCAAGCTCATATGCTCTAGTCAGCTAATTATACTAGGCTCAAATTTAGCACTATTTACACAAGCTTTTCTTTTAGTGGATGTCAGTTTTAAAGCTCTGACTTAACAGCATCTTTGTACTTTTTCTTAACTTAAAGAAGACTGCTCACCAACACAGCCAACACCCACCCAGACAGCTGAGAGCTGGTTATTCAGCTGCAGTAAGATAGACATCTACACTGCAAGTGTCTGCTCAGCCAAGAGCTACCATTGAGCCTGGCACACAAACACGCTGCCCTCTTAACACAGAGGGACCTTGAGGTAATAGCACCAGGTAATTCTCCACATAGCAACTACACCAGCCAATTTCTTGGGACTATTTCCTATCACACCACCAACGCAGGGACACTGGCTGCCATTTCTGCCAACAGATGTGAAATACACTGGATTTGGTACTGCAGAGAGAGGTGGTGTCCCCTCAGTCATGCACTCTCTCTTTCATACTGAGCAACACTGGATTTTAAGGTCTTTGGGGAGGACCGTTTTTGCTCTGCCTGGGAACAGGAAAACTTGCCCTTGCACATGCGTCTGCAATGCTCCCTCCTATCCTGACTCATCTCCTAGTGAGGACTGAATAGTCAGGAAAGGTGAAAGAGGTATTACACATTCCCCGCCCCACCCCCAGCACTCAACATGCATATGCATACACAGACACCAACACCTACCTTTACCCTGGTTTAATCAGATACTCCACCAGTTATCACTGGAAATGTCTCCTCCCTCAGTAAATATTGTGTAATGCAGCGGCACCTCTCTGCCTGCTCATGCTCTGCCACCTCAGAGAATGCCAAAGTATATGCTGCACTGTTAGATCTACACCTACACCGACCCCCAAGTACTTCCATTGACGTACAGGAACCCAGACTCCTAATTATAAGTCAGTCAGTCCTGTGGTTAAAAAGGTCTAAAGAGCAATATATAGAGCACAGCTTGGTGCTGCAGAGTCCACATCTCCCCTGCTCCCCATACCTTCTCAAGTAAGGAGTAGTTGAGACTCTAGCTTACTGCAGTAAGAGCCACCTACAGGGGGGAACGGTTAGTTTTAAATTAAAATATAAAAAGGATATTAAAAAGTGTATTTTGGGCCACCGTTGTGATTGCGTATCCCCATCCGTAAAGACCACTTGAACACAGCCTGCATGCAATCTATATGAATTACCTCAGGCCATTTTTACTACCATTAACGCTCCAGACAGTAGAGCGCAGTCGGATTAGTCCAAGTTCTGATCTACAGCATGTATTAGCACTTAACGCCCCTCAGTCACACGTACAGGGGGAATAGGTACTTGCAGTTTTATGGAAAGATAGATCATAGAACATTACCTGCTAGGTCCTCTCTCCCTTTACCTTTCTTTTCTAGGGGAAAAAAACCCTATGTGCCAGAAAGATCAGATATCTAGGAAGACAAGAGCTCCTACAGTGCAGCTCAAGCAGCACAGTTTGAGATCTTGCCCTCTCACTGACCCGTGACGTGAAGGAACACTATCACCCTTACAGGAAGAAAAAGGATATCTTGCTGCATCACTGACAACCTGTGAAACACAGAGAGCAGGGAACTGACATTATTTGGAAGGATCACACACCTTGCCTTCCCCCACCCCCAAAAAAACCCACAACTTTCAGGACACTGGTGAGTGATACGGGATATACTTTTTCTCAGACACTTTGAAGCCAGGAATTAAATAAGACCTGTTTCAAGAGCTGACGTGCAGTACCTCCAGTTTATTATTACAGGTGCTAACTGACAGTTGGATCTGCTACCATCAAAGCCTGTTTTGTGCCTGGCCAGCAGACAGTACAATACCAGTGTTTACACTATTGATAAGAATACTCCTTCGGAGGTGAAACACAGCCAGCTCGTTCAGCACATCAGTCCCCATCTCATGTTCGCATGAGCTAACTCATAGACTCAGGCAACAACTGACTTGTCTGCTAACTGGCAAGCTGGTTCTGTTTCCAGCTGTGCTGCCTAACAAGGGAGCACTCAGAAAATGCTGTCAAAAACAAGCAAATCAATACCAATACTGAAGCTGTCAGGAACCAAACGAAGCACTGGCTGCAATGTCTTGTTCAGCCTTCTCCTATTTCCTGGGCAAACAGACTGCTCTCACCACACTTGTAGCTCCAAAGTCTCACAGCCAACTCTGACCTAGTAGAGCCTATCATGACACACACACAGAATGGGTTAAGATATAGTACAAGAACCAATTTCAAAATTAGGCTAGAGGAAGAAATATGAAGCAACTCTTCAGCTGTCTTTCTACAGATGATGAGTGTAAGAAGTTCATCTGGCAAACACCAGGATAACTCCAGAGGACAAAATGTGAATAGCAGCAGACTGAAAAAAGGGAACAAGTGTAACACCACACACTCGCATCCAGCACTCCTACAACAGAAAAAGCATGGAGCTTGGGAAAAAACTACTGTCCACTAAATATTCAGATCTTGTTAGAGATTAAGCATACTCTCATGCTGTTAGGACTGTGACAGCTGGCCAGCACCCCTGCAAGCAGCAACCTAAAGACAGATTTCAAGACAAAACAAAAAAAAAAATCAAGTTCATAATGTAACTCAAAAATCTCTTTCAGCTGAGGACAGTCTCCATCTTAAGCTCTACTCTGTTTTGTTAAACAATGTTCTTTCATACCCTTCATTTCCTCACCCCCAGGTTTTTCAACCATTCAGTACAAGCCACTAAAAGCAGCATTTCATTCTGCGGGAACAGTTCTTGTGCCAGCAGCATTGCAAAACAATTACATGTATCTGTTAGCTTGCAACCACCCCACTTCTTTTCGAGCTCTCATGTATATATCTAACTTCTCTGTTTGAAAAGGACTTAGTCTTATCAATTTGATTTTACCCCAAGCTCTCACCATTAGCAGCAGGAGTCTTTAGCATCTGTGGCTGCGGCTTTTTGACACCTTTTTCTATCCGTATAGTGGCCCACTGTTGAAGAGAAAAAAAACATTAATTTCACAAATGTAGTATTCACTTAAGAAAAAAGTCACTGAAAAAACCAACAGTTAATCAAAGTAATTTTCAAAGAATATTGTCACCAGATAATCATCACTCATCTTCCTCAGATGTGTCCACAAACCCACACACAGTTCCTCTAAAGAAACGCTGAGGTAATGTACCTAATAAAAAACCCCCACTCAGTGCTAGTTAGTACTTTCCAACTCTGCTTGCCAGTCTTTGGAGAGCTGACTCAGTGCTTCACCGTTGTTTCAGTTCCAGTTCAGGTACACAGCCACCAACACCATGACAGGCCTCAGTCAGCCTTACAGGAAGCTCCAGGAACTGAGCTAGAACAGCCCCTGAGCACACAGCATGTGTTCAGTGCCAACAGACACATCGCAACTCAGCTTGTCTACTTTCAGAGTAGTTTCACCATACTGAAGCAAAAAAAGCCCTAACTGGATTAAGTCAAACTGAGGCCTGCACACAGCTAACTCTGCTAAAAAACAAAAACAGTGTTTGTAGTCATGGGAAGTCTCATTTAAATTCAGTTTCAGTCCAAAGAAGATTGCACCTAGGATTTTTCCAGGCTGAACAAAACTGAAATTTCCCTCCACTCTGCAGTTTCTCATTTCTTGGCATTTTAGAGGTCTGAGGAGCAGAGAAACAGGCCAAATCACCAGCTCTAATGAACAGCTGCAGAGCCCCTTCCCCTGCCGCTGGGAAGGGCTGCCAGCTCACTGGGGTTAACTGCTCTTTTCTAGTGGGTAGGCTGAGAGAATTCGACTGAAGTAGGAGATAAAGTAAGCTCTGCTCCCCAAGGCATGTCAAAGCTTCCTAGCAGTTCAGCTCCCTCCAAACCCCAGCGGCAGAACCACAAAGGCATCAGGAGACTTCCTCTGATTTCCAGCCCTTATTGGGCTGGAGCCAGTTTAACCTGTTCTCAGGCCAAAAGGTTTTCTTGACCTTCAGCTGACTCTGTTCCACACAGTGCTTTTAAATAGCCCTTCTACCTCCTACGTCAGGCTTCATTTTTACTGGGTTAACGATTACAACCCCTTTGCCACCCCAAAAGCCTGCCTGTGATGACAGAATAGCCCTTCTGGCCTGGATCCTTCCTTTCCCTACATGGCAGCTTTGCAAAGGGATGGAAAGCTCAGCCAGCGGGGACTGACTTTATGGCTCCCCATTACGCACATTAATTCCTCCCTCATGAGACTTAATCCTGTTTTAAGGAGTACTGTTATAACAGGCATTTCTAAGACAGACAGGTGACCTGGCAGAAATGAGCTCATATCAAAGGATCAGGATATTACCCTGATTATTATACAACTTACGCAGTATCAAAGGCATACTTTGTTTTAACAGCGTACAGATGGTCCACTGGTCTGCACAGAAAGGACCCAGACCAATGTTAAACCACGCAGCTTCCACCTTTCCCCTCCATCAGAGCTATAGGGCATTTGGTGATGCAGTTCCCTTTTGAAAAGTCACTATCCTGACTCACAGCATTATCTCTACCATGTAACTTCCGAGGAACAGCCAGGACTGCTTATTGTATCAGGTCTTGTTGAATCACAACCTAACCTGGCAATATATTCACTTGTTTTCTCAGTTCTGCTGCTGCTAAGGCAACAGCTGTTCCAAGAACTAATTTCACCTGTAGGAGTAACCCAGTACCTTCTGGCTACATATCATCCTCAGCAGTGCTATGGCCATAAAAGTTGTGGGAAACACCAAAACAAAATATTGTTCAAGGAAGAACCTATACACAATACCTCCATTTCTACATTTCTTCTACTAAATGGATTTGGGGGTACACAAACCAGCAAATACATTGACAAAATAGTTCTCTGACCAGACCTGAACCACTGTATTCAAAAATTAATATCTCCACAAGCAGGTAAGTCACTTATTACATAGGAGGGGTAAAAACAGACTTTGCTAATGGTCTCAACCATATACACTAGCTGAGAAAATAAGTTTTCATCTCCCAAATCCTCTCAAACGGGTTATCAAAACTTAGCACTGCCACCTTTTGCTATGCAAAATCCACAAGAACAGTTTCTGTTTGGTGCTCTGAAAGAGCATGCAACAGTCCCTTCACAATACTCTTGCCACAGAGATCATGCTAGACAGTGCCAAGAAGTTTGAGCCTCAGCATAAGCCATGAGGACACAGGCTATTGAGACATGCTTTTGTAATGTTCGACAGCTTGCAACATCCTACTGCATTGCAGTATCTTTTGATACTTTGCTATGCAAAGGAGGCAGCGGACTTTTCCCAAAGTAGACAGAAATTGTAGAGTCATGCTACCCAAGTAAGCTTCTACTGCTTAGAAGCATTTATCTACTCTATTCAGAGGAGTACATTCCTGCTTCCAAAGTAGTCTGACCTTTGGTCCACCGGTTCACCTAACTCCAGAAAGCTGCAGTACCCTACCTGGGGGATAGGGATGGGGACACGGACAAAAAGAAAGATGGGAGAGGATAGTTAGTTCCCTTTACTCTCTACCCATGCCTTCCCAGGAGATGGAAGCACTGCCATAAGCTTGACAGCTGTGTGGCATCTTGTACAAAGCGTTCCAGGGGACAGCTGACTTGTGCTCCACATGTCAATAGCTGAGGCAGTTTTACTTTTGGTGCCAGATCTCCCAGTGGATTTAAGCATGTTTCATAAAACCAGCCAAGGACGACACCAGTTGACCCTCTTGCTGCCCTCTTGGCCAGAAGCCTTTGGGCATTCCTAAGGGCCCACATCTAACACATGCTACAGCAAACCAGTTTTAAGTCCTCTGTGTCAGCTTTCTTCCCTCAGTCCATTACATTTCCAAAAATTATGCATGTTCCAGCAACCACGCAGCAAGATATTTTTACTTATTTACTTAATCTAATCCTTCCACTTATTCTCAGGCACCTGAAATAAAGGCACTATCATCAATGCCGAAATTTGAACTCTGATCAAGTAAAAAGCTTGTTTATATCCAGTCTAGAAAACAAAAGAGAGACCACATGCAGCAATGAGTAATCTCCCTTCCTTCCTGCTAGCTAGGGATTTGCGCCATCTGTTGCCATTTCAGCTGGTTCCTATACTAGAGAACAGCTTTATGCTACAAAGATCTATCACAATGTAAGCTGATTCATCCCACAGGTAAAAATAATGTATTTGTGTATCAGAGATCAAAAAGCATGAAACAAAATTTTAAGCCATAGCCTCTGTTCTACTCAGGAGATGAGCGAAAAAGAGATGGCACATCTTTAGGGTTTATCACTTACCAGTTACATTGACACAAACCTAACCAGCTTCTCCCAGTTTGCAAACTGGTGCTGAGCAGGCAGGCTCAACTACCTTGTTGCAGACCTAAGCCTTCAGCAGGAATCCTGAACCACTTTTGGGGAATGACTGTAACACACCAGGCTCCCAAAGAAATTAAAAATAGTTCTGCAGCTGGGGCTACCCACTGAACTAACACATAAAGTTAGAAAGCAGCATGGTCACAGAATCTACACAAATACTACCGCAGGTCTGATTTGGAAATTTTGGTATTCCAGCTGCTCAAGACAAAGTAGCTTGGATACTTTGATCATACAAGGCATAGCCTCAAAAAACCCTACACTTTACTAGGCAAGGAAAACATACCAACCTTCCTCACAAGAAAGGCTTCTAATTTATCAGCACCTTAAAAAAATCCAAACCACCACACAGCAAGTCAACAGCCTACACAAAATAGCTAAAAGATCAACTTCAGTTATGCATCACTATGCAATTCCCACATACATAGGGCCTAGGCAGTAATTGTGAAAGATCCAGTAGACCTCAGAAGCAAAAAATACATGTCATTTACAACAGATGTCAAAAAAACCTTATCTCCAGAAAAGCTGCCTATCTGGCAACTATCTCCAAAGCCAAGCTTGACATGTTGTTTCATGAATGCGTATCTAGAGATGCTGTGTTAGAATCAGTCACAAGTTTTTAGGATTACTTCAGGGACTTCCCCCTTTTCCTTAAAGGATGGAGCTTTGCCTTTCACCCCATTTATCACCTTTACATCACCTCTGGCTTAATAGCAATGCTTGACAATTATTCAGAAGAGAAGAGAATTACTGATGATGACTGAAATCTGCAGTCATATGGAGTTAGATCACTGTGTTCCCCTATTTAAAGGCATTGTCAGGTCACGTTCAGAGCAAGAGTTCATACGCTAGTTTAGCTAAGCATTCCTCCTTGGAGACTTTCCAAACCTCAGTAACAACAGAAAGACTTCGTAACACCTCCCATGCAATGCTACATTGTTTAATGCAACAGCATGCCAATTACTGAGTTATTTTGTGTGAGGAGGAGAGGAAAACACCACCACGAAGAGCAGCAATTATTCCCGAGTGAGGGCAAAAGGTCCTCAGTGGTCACCTATTCTGATGGAACATCCTTGTCACTGCCTCCAAGCATCTTTCCAAATCCTTCTGCACACATGGGCTGTGCAGCAAGTCCTTCCTGGTGGACAGGTATCCAAAGAACAACCCATCTTTACAGAAAAACACCAAAGGCATCAGCAACAGAAATGCCAGACAGCCTCTTTCACACCACCTTCACAAAATGTTACTTTAAGGCAAGCTCTGAATAGAGCTGCTGTTATTTTTTCAAGCAGCATTTGCTATCAACAGTACCAGAAATCCCAGCATTCACATGCTATGAAATTGAGAGCAGTTTCAGATCAGAGTTGTTCAGATCAGAAAGATGCTGCATTAACTAGTGATACAAATCCAGCAGAGGGTAACCCCCAACTCTGCCAGCCTTACTTAATGTACAAGAAGCCTTGATTATTAAATCTGTGGAAATGATACGTAACAGCCTTCGTAGGACTGGGGTCTAGGTTAATACAGCCCAGGGATATACTTCAGGATTATGCAGCAGATTTGCTAAAATACTACTCTGAAAGTCAGTCAAAGCCCTTAAAGAAGGGCACATCATTCACATCAGGCACATCTCCAAGACATGCTTCTTGTTAGCATCTGAGCTGAGCTGGCAGCCCTCAGAGCTGCTCTCTCACTTCAGAGCTCTGTTTCTCATCTGCCCAGCAGCCCTTGAAGGATACCAATTACACAACAGAGGCCTTCATTGACACTGCGCAACAACATTAGTCAGCAAAGCTTGCTTCAGAGGCCAGTGAGTTAAAGAGGAAACCATCAAAACCCCACAGTGATTCACCAGTTACTAGCTTACACATTCTCCTTTTCTGTTCCCTGCTCTTATGCCCAGCGCCACATGCAACCCTGACGGTGGTTCATGAGAAGAAGCTACAGCATGGCGTACTTGGGACAGGATGTAACAGCCCATCCCACTCACACTGCACAGCCACAGGCACCAAAGGGTCCTGCCCCACTCCCCACCCCCCATATATTATTCTCAATTTTAGGTCCATTCACATTGCCAGGGTTATCTGCAACGCAAGGAACTTTGGCTTGACATCCTAGCTGCTAAATATGTTACACCCTTGCCTAGCAAAAGCACATTCCCTGCAGGGCAGCATAATAAGCTATTCAAAATTGCTTCTGTTACAAGGGGCCACTATTAAACCCAGATGGATCAGTTACAGGACATGAAAAACACCTATGACTTCAAGCATCTGCTGTGCATTACAGCACAACCAGCAAAACCAACCACTCAAGAAATGCTTTCTCTGCTTTTTCTGCAAGCCCCACAATCTGAGAGCCTAGGGAGATCGGGGTGGGTGGGTGGGTGCATGCCCATTCAAGGTGCTTGCAGCCATCAACAAAACATTAGCCCAAAAATACACAATAATATGGTGTTATTTTATAGCCAGATTGTTTCTTAACACAAGTGTGACCTAATCACTTCCCTCAGGCGATCACATTTCTCAGTATTTCCTAAGTACCAGTTTAAAAATACAAGAAATGTTTTCCCATTAGAAAGAACAAGCAGGGCAGTCTGTACAAGTGTTGCTGACAAGTCAACTCTACTGCCTCAAGGAGCTAGGCACATAGGCACACCCAAAAAAACCCCACCAGCAGACTGGGGGGGGGCGGCAGGGGCACAGAGAAAAGAAAAAAGAAAAAAAAAAACACAAAAAAACCCACAGAGTGTTGGAATTGGTTCTTAACAAGGTGAGCTGCAATCTGTCAAGCAAAGATCATCACTCAGGGGTGCTCATTGCTACTGCCAAATATATAGGCACACAGTCAAAAGTAGTCCTCCAGATTTTCTGCAAACTGATGGAAACAGAGAAATAGATTACTCTGTGGTAGTGGCTACTCTATGGGCCTTAATGAAAGACAAATCATTTTCTGAAAGGCTGGATTTCCCCACTGCTTGGCAAGAGTGCTCAAATGGCATGCTTACAGGGGACTTACCAGCCCCAGTTCATAGTAGAGCTTATAAAAAAGGCAATGGACTACAACAGAGGAAAAATGAGACCAAGAGGTAAAGATGCACTAAATTCAAAATTGGAAGCTATCCGATGATACTTAAAAACAAACAGGGAGAAACGCAGCATGTTGTGGTGATTGCCATATGCAGTCCCCAGCACTTCAGCAACAGGAAAGATTTCTGAGATTTCTGTGGCAAGTGATTTCACAAGCAACAGCATGGCAGCTGACTAGCTCAGACTAGCTTCTTGTAGGAGCAAGCAGCTGCTGGAGATGCTGTTGTAGCAGTAATTCAACATTTAAGAAAAAGTACACTAACATTGTACCAGAGATCCTTCTATTAACACTGAAAGGCAAACCGTGGGCAGAAGAGAGCAGTTTCCTAAAAATTTGCTTAGTTTGGTAAGGCAATTCAGAATCAAGTTAAGGTACTTTAAGGAATAACTATGTGATGGGGGAAGCAGGTTTTCTAATAGCAAGTAGCCTGCCTGCATTCCTCGGGTATTAGCACAGCTGGTTATGCTTTTCTGCTCTTTTTTCCCTATTGCTTTGGAAAAAATGTAATCATATAGGAAAAAATATATACTACATATAAAGCTAGTGCAAGTACTTAAGGGTCAAATGCAACCCAGCAGAAGCACATCCTCAACACTGCTGTCCGTACATGCTGCATCTTGCTTAGAAGCATGTGCCTTGCTGAGGCAGCCCAGTGCAGAGAAAAAGCTATTGTACACCAACCGATCTCCCTTGTCAGTAGTGTCAGAGAGTCAAAGAACATTTTGTTCCTAAAAGTTTTCCTCCCTCTTTTCTTGGGTCGTGCTTGCAGCACTAAGAACAAGCTTCTGCTCTCCTGAAACCAGTGGGAACAGATTTTTTTTTGACAGAAAAAAAATTCAAGCACAAGTCAAGTAACATCCTCAGTTTGCTCCACACTACAGCCTAGACAACAATTGAACACCACAGACGCATTTCTATACGCCTTCTGTCATCTGGCATAACAGTGGACCAGCAGACATACCACAGCAAACTACAGACTCTCCATCTACTTAGTCACTAAACTATGGTGCCAAAGTAGACAGACCTGGACCCTCACAACAGATTAGCTTTAATAAGCACATGTTATTACCTGACAACATATGCTGTGTGGGTAACAAACCACATAGTCACTCCCACTGGTTGTGTCCTCCCACTATGCCAACACACGGGATACAAACAGACAAAGCCAGAGAACAACCTGGTATTCAGCTGGGGGTATACAAACAGCCACCGCTTCACAGTTCCTACAGTCTAACCCATCAAAGAGGCAACGAAGGCAGCAGTAGCACCACCATCCTGGCCGAGCACTCTGCAGGTAACCATGGGCAAAAATAAGCTGTTCCCTAAAAATTCTTCCACCATCCTGCAAAGAGAAAAGGAAGACCACCTGGGTGATCCAGGGCTGGAAGCCAAAGGGGAACCTTAAGGAAGCTATTAATTTAACCACTGCACTGAAAATGCCTCAGCCATCAGAGACTGCAGCATCCTGTGACTCAACATAGCCACAAAACAAAGACTACTGCTTCTCAGGAGAAAGACTGCATACCCGATTCAACAGCCCAGGAAGTTTCAGACACCTGGGAAGCTGTACAAGGCTAGCAACTGTGTATTTAACACTTTCCATTGTTAACATGATTTTTGGCAGGGAAAAGTCAGGTGCAACCACACATATCTTCATGCACTCTTCAGGTGCTGCTTCAGCTGGCTGGCAGACTATCACCCTGTCTCTGCCAGGCTGCTAACCAAGACAAGTATGTGAGCCAAGGAACAGGAGACATTTTACAGCAAAACACTTTCTTTCAAGGACTCTCCCCATGCAGGTATTCTGAGGGCATAAAGAATTCACAGGCAAAACAAGGCCAAGTTGAGATTAATTAAAATTAAGTAAAATAACTTACTTAAATTAAAAAATTAAACTTTTCACTCTCCTGCAGCAAGTCCAACTTACCACTCTTCTCCTCAGAAGACGTCCCAATTTGTCATTGGCTTTTCTTTTATATAGATATTTTATAGAGATAATGTTTATGTACAATATAATCATGTATTAATATAATATAGTTTAATATAATCAATGGCACAAAATTCCAGAAAGTATTTAATGCAAAAGTAATGACAACTCTCACAATAAGTCATTGTTTCCTCCCTTAGGCATCAGAAGTACGCCTACAAGTCACCATCACTGATATGTTGTCAGCTGCTTCTCCATGCTTCTACCCAAGATATTTTGAACCACCTCTTGTCACAACATTTGATGACACTAAAAAATAATGATTAATGAACTAAGAATAAAGAATGTAAATTGTGGTTAATCGCAGGTGAAGGTAAATCATCCAAACAAAACTATCTTACTAGGCCATCTGGATTGCTTCCTCAGGCCAGTGTGACCTTCACCTCCTCAGCTTCTGCTGTTGTTTTTTTTTTTTTTTTCCAGTAACAACTGCATCTTCTATCCTTAACAGTTATCCTCATGGCATGCAGGGCCTCAGAACACACTTCAGCAGGTTCCTTTCCACCTAAAGCCGTAAAACATTTTAACTTAAGATGTATTTAACAGATGCCGTTCTTATTAGGTGGCTCACTGTTTTTTTTAGCCAAACACCAGGGATCTTGAAGGCACTGAAGTACACCAGCAAGATTTGACTGAAAAACCTCATAGAACAAGATGAAATCAGACAAAACCTACTTTCCATAGCCACATACTGACATATATTGAATTGCCACAGACTGTGCCTTACATCATTTTACTTTCCCTCCTTGCAACTGTTCGGTTGGTTTGGGTTCCCCTCCTCCTTGGGCAAAAAGTGTAATAAAGATTTAACCAGATCACTTCCACCAGCCACTTTAACACACTCTTCCTCACCACCACCACGACCTTCAGAAAAAGCATTTTCACACACTTATGAACTATGCCACATCCAGAAAGCAGTTGTTTTGCAAGAAACTTACTTTCCCAGAGAATCTGGAGGAAGATGGCAACCAGGGTGCTGGACACGCTCGACTCGACTCGGATGGGAGCCCATTATCTCTGAGCATCAGCACTGCTGGCACTTGCCATGGCAAGCACTGGGCATGCTGCCAGGCATTTATACCCTCCAAGGGCATGACCTGGCAGGGTTTCTCTCAGGTGGGGAACAGCTGACACCCAGCAGAGACAACCACACCCAGGGCATAGTGCAGCCTGAGGGAACAAGGTTTGTTTTGCACTCCTCCAGGTTCAAAGAGCACATGCCAAAGTCTGCACAACCACTGAATTCACAGGTTTAGGTTCCCGCCCCAAGGGCTTGAACTCTAAAACTACAGCTGGACACCGATAACGCCAGACAGGATGTAACCCACCACCTCTCCTCCACAGCCCTCACCCCCCGAGGCAAGCCCAGGGCACAGGGGTCCCTGGGCTCCCCAGCGCCGGGCAGGGCCCCAGAGGCGGGAAAGGCCGTCCCCTCACGCCTGCCCGCGGGGCCCCAGGCGGGCTGCCGGCGGCCGCCGGGCAGTTCGGCTTCCTCCGGCCCGAGGGACCGTGCCCGGCTGGCGGAGCCCGGCACCCCCTCCTCAGGGCAAGCACAACTGCGCCGGCGCGGCCGGGCGGAGGGGCGCCGGGGAACTGTGAGACGGAGCCAGCGCGCCCCCCGCCTCACGCCGGCCCCACGTAACACCTCAGCGGGGCGCCATTTTGAAGCCCCCCGGGGCTGCAGGCCAGGCCCCGCTCCCCGCGGCGTGAGGAAGCGCGCCGGGCTGAGGGGACGGCGGCCCCCGCCTACCTCCAGCGTCTTCACCAGGACCCACATGTAGGCCTCGGAGATGCCCAGCGAGACGCCCAGCGCCGAGGGCAGCACGATGAGGCCAAGCACCAGCGCCAGCCACACCGCGCCCACCCGCCCCGCCACCGACCACACGTCCTCCATCGCGAGTCAGCGCCCGAGGACGCCGCCGCCACCGCCGCCGCCACTGAGCGGGCGGGCGCCGCCACCCGCCGCCCCACACCCCGCGCCCGCCCCCGGCCCGCCCCGGGGCCGGGCCAGGGCGGCGGCACAGCCCCGCCGCCGCGCGGAGGGGGCTGCAGGCCTCCGGTTTAATTGAATTTATTACATTTACCGTTGTTTAGTTCATTTAAGCACATGTTTCTCCAGCGAGCGTCTTCCCGTTAGGGGGAACAGAGGGTGCTCCTTACCGAAGACCCCCTTGGGGGAGCACAGGGCTAGGGAGATGGGGCTTTGCCTCAGGAGGTGACACTGCGGGGGGCAGAAAGCGCTGAAAACAGGCCACGTCCACGTTAAAAACTACTCCTGCAGGAAAAACATCTCCAGCGGAGCTGGTGCCACAGCGCAGCGCTGCGCCTGAGGCAGGTGTGTAGGTAGAGGCCACAGGGAGCCCGAAAACAGCAGCTCGGGAAGTAAAAGAGAGAAGGAAAATTGGGTAACGCTCCTGGATCCATGAATAGATAAGGAGGACAGATGAAGGAACAAGGCCTGCGCTTTGGCCAGCAGTGTCTGTCCACGCTGTGTCCCAGGCGTTGTGCTGGGAAGAGGGATTCGCCGAGGGAGCAGCCCGCGGGTACCTGACCAGGCAAGAGAAAGGAAACTGGAAAATGGCTAGAGGACGGTTTATCTGCCGGGGCCTGTGCATGGCAGTCACAGCATGGCCTGACACAATCTCTACCAGGAAAGCAGTGTTTAGCAGGAGGAGGCTGAAGTATAAGAGGGATGGCAGCCTTGCTGAAGCATCCTAGGGGAAGAGAAGAACAGTTTCCTGTAGGAAAAAGGCCTTCAACCTCATGTCTGCACACATCTTTCTTAGGCATTTTTAAGAAAAGGGATTTTGATTTCCCTTTCCATATTTGAGAGGTCAGAAATGTATCTAAGAGCCAATTTCTTAGGGTCCATGGAAAAACCTGAATCAGACCCCAAGCCCTTGAGAACTATTTGCAGGAGAGTCATGGGAACAAGGGTGTTGCATTCTGCCTGCTATTTTTGGCTCTGGCACTGCATCATTTGGACGAGTCTTCTCTGGTCTCAGCGTCTCACCTCTCCTCCCACAGTTTGCTGCACATAATTTCTCTCAGGCAAAGACAGGATGATCCCTGATGAAGCCTCTGGGCACAACCACCACAGAAACAATCATCCAGCTAGATCTGAGATTGCCAGCCAGAACTTCAGTATTTTCATCCCTCTAAGTGTTTAGTTGCAGTCATGCCTGAAAGGCTCGCTTAGGACTGAAGGCAGTAGGCTGTCAGTGCCATACACACATTAATGCAAGACTCCCTACTCTAACGAACTGTACTACAAGTGGTGTTCGTACGTTACAGGGGTGTGTGGATCCAAGCCAATTAAGAGTGCCCAAAGTCTGGAACAGAAACAAATCAAAAGAACATTACTTTCCAAACTGGATGATATTCACCACACATACACCTGTGGGCAGCTTACTTTAAATTTGTATTTTGCCCGTTGCTTCACAAGCAGAAGATTATACAGGGCATTTAGTACTTGCTCATGAATTTTCATCTGGGGTGCAAATGGCAGAGGCCAAAGGCTTGGTTGATAGGTTTGGTTTTACCTGGCATTAAGGAGCAGAAGTCTCCATCCAAAGAACAGATGTAGCCCAGGTAGCAACATTGGACGCTGCCTAGATCCTGAGGAAAGCAATAAGGTGTTCACAGTAACATGCCATACAGTTTTAATCTCCATTACATTTCAATATCTTAATTTAGATAGTAAGATCTAAAATTGCCACCTGAAGCAAGAACTGCAATACAGATAATCCTGTGTGCAAGGCAAAGTTTTTTGTGTTTGTTGACAAAACCTTGAAAACTGAAAATAAAGAACTTGTTTGACTTAGTCCACATGCTTGTTAACCTCTGCTTTAGTAAAATGCAAAAAAGTCTGGACTCAGCACAGTGTACGTCAGATTTGGTGGCATATGGCAAATTCCTGAGTCTCAGAGGGCTGAAATCCATCAGTGTCCATGAAGCATCAAAAGAAAATTCTGGAGACTCCTATCATAACATTCATCACGCGGAATTAAGGCATTGCTTTTTTGCTGCAATAGCCTCGCTCGTGAATCTACTGCTGCTGTCCACAGGCTCCATAAACAAATAGTAGAAAATGAGTAGTCTCTACCAACGTTTGTGTTTTAGAGCAGGGGAAGTTGACTGGTTTGATCCCTGCTGTCACGATACACCAGTGGGGAAAAAAACACTGGCAAAAAGATATTTTGGCAGGCAGCAGTTCTAGGCACAGCCAGCCATTCTGCATACACTGAACAGAAGCAGGACAGAGGCAAGACTCACATAAACAGAAACTGTTGTTTTATCACATCCAGGTTTCCCCTCCACACTCGCATGAATAATTCACAAAGCCATTAAAGATAAATTGGAAAAAAAATCAATTCCATTCTTGAGCTGCTTGAAGAACCACCCTCGCTCTCTGGGACAGCAGAGAGGAAACATGCCTGCTAACCTGACAGCCTCCCTCTAGTGACAGAGCTGCTGGCAAAGTCTTATCATGAACGGTCTGAAGTTCATCCTTTGCGCGTATCTCGCATTCCCGTCAAAGCTGGCTGTTATTGCAGAAACTGTTGACGTATTAAAAAAAAAAACAAACCCAAAACCCAAAAAAACCAACAACCACCAAACCAAAAAAAACAACACAAAAGCTTGCTGTCTTTGCCAGGTGGCCTTGTCTTTTAAAATACAGCTGTTATAAGCCACTGATCACCTATCTACTGATAAATCAGTTTCAAATGAATTCCATCATTACATTTTATTTGTTTCCTTTGTAGCCTGTGAGAACATACAATTTCTCTGCTTTGCTTTTACCAGTAAGCCTGTTTTCCTAAGAAAGGAGGATTTGCTTCATTCGGGCACTAGGACCATACTTTCAGCATGGGTAGGACAGCATGATTCCACTCAAGACACTGAAAGAGTGCTAATGTTAATTTTCCATGCTTTCATTTGTTGAAGGCTTGTTTTATACCCAAAGGCTACATGTAGTCATGCTTTCTAGTGGATTATTTTCCAGTAAAAAGTGCAAACCATAAGAAAGAAACATCTCATGAAAATATATCAGAGTTGATAAACTTGCAAGAGAACATTTTCATATATCCTTATGTTTCAACTTATTTCACAAAGTACAGTGCAAACAAAAAAAAGCTTCAGTTGAAATTATATGCTTCAAGTTCATCTAAACCAGGTACTCCAAATGGATACAAAAACTTTGGGTTTGTTTCTTTGTGAGAAGTTATCAAGATTCTTAATTTTTGTTCTATAAACACTAGTAATAGTGTATTTTATGTCTGTATTAAGAATACATTTACACTTATTGCCTTCATACGCACGGCTGTGTAATGTAATACACTATTTTAACAGTGGGCTGGATTGAATCAAAGGCTGAGAAAAATCATGTGTAAAATTCTCATCAGTCTTACCACACTGCTTTTCTGAATGATGTATCTTCAGGTTCCTTTGGCTATACTTATTTTATCCAACTTAATTATCAGAGCCCATCAAGTTTTGGCGGTATGGAGTGTGCCTGCAAATGTGGTTTACAGGATGAGGGAAATCTTGTTGAACTGACTCAGGAAGAGCGACAGGACAGCGTCACTTCACATAGCAGTCACAGTCTCCCTTTGCTAGGTTATTGCACACGTTATTGGCTTCTGGTAGGTCAGATCCAATAAAAAGTAGCTTTTCATTTGTCTCCTGTCACTGGAGCTGGGCAGCTTCAGAATATCGAACAGTTTCATCTCATGTAAATATCTGTATTTTATTGGAAATAAATAGGGTCATGGTAGTTATCCTAGTACTCCCTTTTATCTTCTGCTGTTGAGGAATGGCAGGAAGCCAGCAAACCACTCGGAGGAATTCTGTACTCCCTCACCTGTCTTCTAGCTGCAGGCAGGTCATGCATCCTCTCCACGACTGTATTTGCTATAACTCACTGTAAAAATTGATACCCTCTACACAAGGAGTCAGGTTCCCAGATAAAAAGTGAAGCTGAAAACATATAAGTGGAACGTTATCTTCTGTTGTTGTGGTCCTCCAATTCTTATTACACTGAAAATAAATTCAAGTAGCCTGACTCCTACATACCCTTTAAGCCTAGCAGTGTGTATTGACAGAGCCAGACCCTCGTGTTTTTCTCCAGGAGGGATGAGGGCTCATAATAAGCACTGTGCACTTCAAGCAGTGTCCAGGTATGCCCCACCTCAAAAAGTTTAACTTCCATAATTTAGAAATTTTGGTTTCTACAAGTTATCAGTCCAGCTACAATGAAAACCTTGTTAAAAGCCCTGAGCTTATCTTCCCCTTATACGTGGGGAAATGTGAACACAGGAGGATATGAACCGAAGCAAGCAGAAAGGGAGGGGATTCTGGCCAGAAAAGCTAATTGGAAAGACTGTGGTGGAGATAACCGCAGGCCATTGGAACTGCACACCTCCCACACAACCCAGAGGTGCCTCAGTGAGAAACTGGTCTTTAACAATGGAGGGGGAAGAGGGAAGAGAGGGCTCTTCTCTAAAGCAATGGTCATATGAATAAATGCCAGGGGCAAATGCTCCCAGGTGTTCAGCATCCAGCACTTTTCATTTGGATGCCCTAAGCACAGGCCTTGTGGTCATTTGGCCTCCAACCTACAGCAGGACTGTATCACTTGGAGCACGGCAGCTGAGACTCCTCGTTAGTCTTGGAAACAAACAGTACTTTGTGACCATTCTAGCAAGAGGTACGCTTGCACATTTTTGAATGAGACATCTCAGTGCTTGTTCCTGCAAGTTGCTAAATATGCTGGCCTTTATACAACAAAATATTTAAGAGCATACTTAAAGCTTGGTTCTGTGGTAGAAGAGCATCAGAAGGCAATTCAGTATGGGTCTTCCTTTATGACCTTAAAAGCATTTGCACACAACTGACCAAGCCACCTATAAACCTTCAGCACTGTATTACGCAGAGGGGGTTTGTGAGTATACGAGCACTTCTATGCATCAAGCACCAGAGGAGATGCAGACACCGTCTTCAGAGCAAAAATGCTACAGACAACCCAGCAGACGTGCAAGAATCTGCGGCATCAACACAAGGAGCATGCCATGCGGGTGGTACCTCCTTTTACTGTCTACCATGACCTGAGGCCTGGCAGCCTGGCTTTCTACTGCACTTAGAGAGGAGAAAGAGTCAAGAAAAAAATATGTAAGTATTACTCCAGAACGTCATGATCTTTTTAATGACTTAAGTTTCCAATATAAAAAAAATACCACTTAACATGATACTGTACTATTCTGTTCATGCCAGTGTTTTAAGGAAGAAAAAAACCCATGCTGATGTCTAGTAAATTGACTTATCTTTTCGTCTTTTTTCTAAACTGATAGGAAGGCTTGTACTTCCCAAAAGAGCATCAATAAGGTTCTAGTCCTCGCGGCAGTGTTAGACACGCATACAGCACTGCCACCTCCTGGTCCCACAGCAAGAGTGACCCGTCCCCGCTTGACACGTGAAGCAGCCAGTGCGGTGTAACGCCCTTGGTGCACCCACCACATTCCCCTGGCACACCTGCAATGCAAAGAGCGAGGACGCAACATGCAAAGAACCACTTAAAAGCCCAAATGTTTAAGGCGGCATCTGGATAGAAACCAGCCACAGCTCAAATCTAACATAAATGTATTTTTTATATTAGATATCTCTGCGTATAATCCCTTGTAGGTGTATTTTATAAAATCATATTCATAAAGACATGGCAAACAGAGTGGTTACTTGAGGTGTAACACAGTTTATTTTATTGAACATGTCTACATACATCTTATGTAAAGTGATAAATTATATGAGTAAAGGAGACTGCCCATAGCCATATGATAAGCATCTTTTAAAATCTGTTATATAATTGATAAACACAGTATTTAATGTATGAGCAAATGAATGTTTGTGATGTAGTTCCAAAATAAGCTGTTTAATAGATGCCCGTATAAACTTGAAAGGTAGGATTTAACAGCTATCCCATACAGAAAGAAGAAATGTACTTATTTCTTAAAAGTCCAGTATGCAAGTATATAGTGTTTTCCCCAATATTACTCAATTTAATATCCACCATGTAGATATTAAATGTCTTTCACCACATGCATCTTTCATATAGTCAAACACAAATACCAAGGGATATCAACTGATGTCAATAATCTGCAATTGCACACAAATCATGACTACTGATTAGTAAAGCAATTATCATATTAAAAGAGTTCAACAGGGCTCAACATACTGTAAAATTAGAAATCAGTCAATACCACAGCCATTATATAGAACATCATTGATTGGATGTACTAAACGCTAGCCTTGATGACAATCGATCACGATGAACCCTGCTCACAAAGGAGTCTGGTACACTAATTGAGGAGCCATCGTTAAATAGAATAATAAATAGAGGAGGAGGAAAGAGGAGAAATGGCTACAAAGCTAAAGTCCCTCCTGTCTGTACAACAACAATAAAAGAGCAAAGAGCCAGGAAGGTGCCTCTCTACACCGTATGTCCACTAACTTCTAAGCCTACTTTTCCAAAACCAAATGAACCTGTGAACCCCTCAATCCATGCCACAGCTGGGAAGCACACTCAAAAGAGTCTGAGCAATTGGTATTTCACCTCAGCACAAACATTTCCAAAAGCAAATCCCACAGAGGACTTGAAAACCCAGAGGTCCTGTAACACCTCTGTGAGCTCTCTCCGTCAGCCTACCTGAAATCAGGCCTCAGACCGCACACATAACAGAATACACCCCTTAGAGTGCCCTGGGGCTCACAGCGGATGCCACTGAAGAGCTGCTTTCCTCACTTTTGTTCAGGGCAGCTGCACAGGGAAGAGGCTGAATAAAACACTGGGCCATCGAGTTTGGCAGTAACTGCTTGCTGTTCTCACTACAGCTCAAGGAAACACTTGCTGGTAGAAAATAAGTTCAGAATATCTCCCTTATTATCAAGAAAACACAGTTGCTTCTGAAAGTGGCCCCAGACCAGCAGCAAACAGCATCAAGGTACTGAAGAAAGGTACACATCACAGCAAATGCAACTGTTGGACTGCTTTCAGGAACATCCCAAGCTTGCTCCCTCTACGGAATTTTAAAATACAAATAAAAGCTCAGGGGTGAGACCCATACCTGATTTTGAAGCAACTGAAGGACAGAAGTATTTCTGATTTTGGTTTGTCACAGGGAAGAGATGACCTGGGGAAACCCCACGCAACACCGCCTGCTGAAACTCAGAACAATGAGAAACTCAGTACACCATGACTCATAACCAAAGATCCGGTGTTTGGGGTATGCAGAGTTATTTCTACGTTTTCATGGTTTCCTGGAAATGTAGGAGGAATAACAGGCTCGTTCACTGGAATTTAGGGCAACTCTGCATTCAATGAAACACGCCGAGGCGGCTGTGCAAGGGCGTTTGCTACTGTTACCCAGCCGCCACTGGGAGGCACCGTTTGCACTTTTCTTATAACGCTCGCCTGTGCAATCGCTGAAACACGTTTAAAAACAGCGAGTTAGGAAAAATCACTGTCTCCCAATAACGTAGAAGTCAGCAGAAGTGGACGAGAGAAGAGCATTTCAGACCTTTCCAAAGTAAGACAGATACAGCTGTAGAAAAAGACATTTGGAGTCAAGAGAATAAAAGGATTCTAGCTACATAAATCAGACTTAACGTGCAGGTACATTACAGTGAAATATTAGACATTTCAGCAAATTCCCATTCAGCTCTCACAGAGTACAAGAGGTCACTATGTCTTCTAATAATCTGTAATGTTTCTATTGTTATCATTAACTCCTCTTTCTTATGTTCTCATGTCCATGCTATGCTCCTAATTGATAGTAGGCATCTGGGCGTCCCTTTATATACGTACAAAGTGAGTACATATATATATATACACACACACACACAGAAAGAGAGAGAGAAGAAAAAAAATGTATATTTATATATATAAAAAGAGACCTCAAAAACTCTGTCTTATATTGGTTTTGAGTCACATATGTTCTTGGAGGCCCAGGAAATTTAGAGAACCTGTCTAAAAAAATGCTTAAATACATTAAGGCAATGATGGTCATTTACCCAGAAACTCACCTTACACTGCTTAACAACGCATAGTTACAACCTGATTCAGGTTACTTTACCCTTGTAGCACAGCAGCACAATATACTTTAAACATTAATAGCGGTAATGTCTAAATAACCTCCCCACAGTCCAGGGGTGAAAACTCAGAAATATGAGCCTGATGTTAAAGCTATTTCAGACAGCGTATTTAGTTTAAAGGGGTCAAAGCATAAATCATCTTTACGTCTTCTACTCCCAACCAAGGAAAACTTAGGTAATAGTAATGCAACCACCCCAAAAAATGCTTTCAGATTCCTTCTCAAGCTCCAGTTTTGGAAGCCTGCTTGAGGAAGAAGAGGCATGTTAGACACAGTGACTCAGCCTTTACGGCATTCTGAGAGCTGCCCTTACTCATTCAAGGTTCAGGACCTTTTAAATACAGGGGACAGAGCTCCAGCCTTCAGTCCAGTGCAGAAGCAGGATAGCACCCAAGTGACTTAAGGTCCCAGACCACCCCAGGACCCATGTTGTGTACAAAGATTCTGCACTGCACCTTGGGCATGCTGCACAACTTTCATTAAGGACCTAAAGGTGGGGTTTATAAGTGTATCTGGCTTTCCATGCACCAGCTGATCAGACAGTAATGTCTTCAAAAGTCAGCATAAGCAGCTATTTTGACTCAGTCTCTGACAAACCCACATAGCGAGAGGGCCTGGTTTCATTCACTCGTTCCAACATACACTTACTTTCAACTCATGGCCCACTGTCTTAGGCATCTCAGAAGTCCAGGATGAATATATCTAGGACTTTGGTTTGCTTCAGTTGCACCAACATGATGTGTTACTGCCACAGCAACAGTTAGCATCACTTAGATGCTCAGTATGTAGGTATTAGCCAACAGCACCAAACTACAAAGCAAGGCGACATTTTATAACGTACATCTTCCCTACACTGGTTAGCTGTATCACAAGGCCCTCGTGTTTTATTTGAAGAAGCGACCCAGTCAGTTAGAAGTGCAAGGCTCATTGGATAAGGAACTGAAGGGTAAATACATTAAATAGTAAACAATAGAGGAAGTTTGTGCTCTTGAGGAAGACAGAGCCACAGGCTTCTCCAATGTAGCTTGCACAAACAACTAATAAAAAAGCCAAAACCCCCGTTACTTAGATATTTTTTTAAGGTTTTTGGCAGGGGGTTTGAGTGTCTGATCCACTGAAATATTTATTCACTTCCATCTAAACATATCACTTGGCACCAATCAGCATGAGACTGTGATACACTTGATCCTGCAAAGGAACAGAGTAAAAAGGAGCAAAAACAGTTCAGAAGCCTGGCTGCTGCAAGACCAGTGGAAGATAAGCAAAGAGGAGGAATAAGACAAGTGTGAGTTCTTTGATTGTGAAAAATAAGCTGCAGTTTACCAGCTTCCCACTCACATACTATCATGAGAACGTGTTCTTTTTACTGTTACCTTATCCTCCTGTTGGAGGAGAAAGACACACTTATCTGTGGTGTCCTTTTGGAAAACAATCAATTCCTTCACAACCTCAGTACTCTAAGGGCAGTACACAATTTCAGTTAAAAGCAATTACAAGGCTACTGCTGATAAACGCAAATGAAATACAGAATAGAAAGAGAAAGGAAAGGGGGAGATGGGAGGCAAGTAAAGAAAGCATGACCAAAACCAAGAAACATTTCTTTACAGCAGGGCAAGACAAAAAAGTTTAAGTCAAGTTGGCATTTTTACTGGCAGCTAACAAACCCCATTTTGCTCTTGTTGACAAGCTCATCACTTGCTTTAAATTTCTCTGTTCTATACGTAAGCACTTCACAGTTTTTCACTTCTTTTGTCAAGACAGCCAAAAAATGGCAGAGAAAATACAGACAACATCACCACTCCTCCCGCAGCTCAACAGGTGACCTGTAATACTCGTACATTCAGAGGTCTAAGCTATACTTTTTACAAGAGTTGGAGTCGTAACCATAATGAGGATCACACATTCAAGGGCTCTTCTGCTCTTGGTGAGCTGGGGAAGTATTGCAGGACAGGAAAAGAGGCCTGTCATCTTCTAATGTCTTACAGAAGCAAAGCCCAAATAAGAAAACTGCTGTTCCAATAGTTCTTCTTTATCACCCCATCTTTTCCTGTCTCTGGTCCCTCTTTTTGCCTGTTCCGTCTCCCCTTTTACCTCCAAGCAGGAAGAAAGCATGCAGTAGTGTGGGAAGGATGCTCCCAACACTTGTCTTAACCGCTTGCATACAACTACAGTCTCTGTTAGCAACTCTCAGACATAGTCACACAAAAAGGAAAAACTCCCAATTTTAAGCTCTGGCACACTGAAGAGATTTACCAGTTGTCAGGATAGTCTGTGACATTTCTTCAGCTTTTTATACTTGGAAACCAAATCAACAGCTTCAACAGACATGGAAGCACAGCTTACTACAGTCAGGAGCAAGCAGACCTCTTTCACAATAGGAGTCTGAAGCAACTTTCCTCTGTAGACACACTGCTAGCACTCTCCCTACCTGGGGAGCTAACAGCTTTTTAAAAGGGCAGTTTCTCCTACTGCTTACCTATGACCCCAACATTTGAACTGACTGATCCACCAAGAGAATTCATGTACCTGTAACAACTAGACCCAGGGATGATACACCAGGCCTGGCCACAGAAGAAGAGAGCTCAGTTCTGTGCCGTGCAGCCTCAGGGCCGTTACCACCTCTGTTAGCTATTAGTTTCCTAGACCCTCCAGGGCTGGGCAATGGAACATCTGTGCATCTGTCTTTCTGCAGGGTGTATTATGCTCACCATGACAGGTCCTCCATCTCTGCTGAGACCTCAGTCAGGGGGCTGCTGTCACGTAAACTTTATTAAGTGTCCTTACCAACTCATTTGTCTTAAAGCAGCTTGGGCAAAATAACACCTATCCATGTGTGCTTCTTTAGTAATGTTCAGATCATTAAAGAAGCCAGATTCTTCCATGTGGGAGCTACTCAACAGGAGAGCAAATATTTTATACAAAGAAATACTATGGGTGACAGAAATATTTCCATCTCAGATTCCTTAAGTGCACTTGCTCTGTATATTTCTGGAGGGTGGGCTTGCCAGAGAGCAAATCAGTAGCCTTCACATCAAGCATTATCACAGGCAGGTGGCTATCCAGAAATAAATACGACATAGAATAACAGAGGTCATGTCATAGGTTTTCTTTAATTTGTGTAACAAAGGGACATGGCAAAATCAGAAGACACAATATATTTTTTTAAAAAAATATGTATTTTTCTACAACATTGTCCTTTCTTGTGACTAATTTATCCCAGCATCACACACCCAGGCATCAGGGACACACTGCCCTGGACACTGTTCTGCTGTTTGTTAGTGGGACCCTGTAAAACTTCCTATGTTGCCATCACGGGTCTTGCGATACAGAGGGGAAAGTCAGTGACTGCCTCTTTCCCTCTGACAGTCAACACTTCCTCTACAACTTGCAATTCAGAAAAAATATTTTAGTGAACTCCACGTCTTCTGACATCAGGACTCTCTCTCTCCAGCAACACAGTGACTGTGGCACACAGGAAAACTGCTAGTTAAGTTGTTGAGAGAGGCTAGTACAGTGGTGTTTTATTACAAGTTGAGAAGTTACTATTTAAGTCTTCAGGCTAACTCAAAGGTTTAAAAAAATATAATGGTATTTTAATGAACCTAAGTAATTTTATTGCAGATTCTTCCCACTCAACAATGCAGAGAATTTTACTAGTAAACCTTCCTATTTATAGGATAATTGTATATTGTAAATCTCATTTATAAAATTATATCCTTATTTAATGCAAAATACTATCTCTTTATGGTTTACCTGCTGTGTCGTATGCAAAATATCTTACAGGGACAGAAGGAAAATACGTTGGTTTTAATATTAAAAAAATAGCCCACTGTCTGGTGGAGATAAGTCACAGAAAAATGAGATAAACCAACATTAAATAATACAAAATTAACAAACATTTCTGTTTCCCACAGATCCATTTTCTATTACTATCTGGCAATATTTTTTCTGTTGCTCTTCCTTGAAAGACTCTTTGACCTTTTTCCTTTTCAGTCCCCCATCCCTGAAAAGATACAGAAAAGAAACAGCCCTGAGCTCACTTCAGGGTCAAGGCAGAAAAACGTTACAATAACTAGACTATGTAGTCAAAGCACTTTTCACCCTAAATGTTGGCTCTTGCAATACAATGCTAAATGGTCTGCGCTGCCAAGACTTACCACAAAACACAAACAACACCTTTCCTTTAACCCCACGTTTAACAGGCAAATAATTTATTTTCACCAAATACTACCTTTTGGCTAGATCCACCTGTCAGCACCGTTTCTCCTTTTTATGGTATATTATTCTATTTATTCTAGTGGAACTGTTCAAGGAATAAAGTAGTGTTTTCTGACTCACAGTCAGTAAGGGTGATGGACTACAGCCCAAGCAAAGCAAATCTGGAAGAAGTTTTAACAGATTCCAGGCTAATGCTTCAGAATACAGAATGCCTAAACATACTTTAAACGCTAACCTCAAAAGTGTTGCTTCTTACCAAGGAAGCACAGACATTCCTCCTCGAGCAGCAATGACAGCCTTGACTCTGTTGGCAAAGTGAACAGCATCTTCTTCTTCCTGAAAAAAAATATATGAATAATTTGCTTTGCAACTTAAACCATTTTCTCCATGTCTCACTTAAAGAGGTACTTTCTGCCAGACAGCAGGCACTTGGGTTTCTGTCAGGCCCACAAGCCAAACGTGACCTGCAGGGCAGTTCCAGCTAGCTAGTCTTAGGGAACACTGCCTGGTTTGCCACCATCTGATGCCAAAAACAACTAAGAGGGAGGCTCTGCCGTTTCTGAGGCAATCTCAAGCAACACACAGGGTGAGGTCACAGATCAGGCCAGAGCAGGGGATGCATCTGCTCCCAGTATTTCAGTATCAGTCCAAAGCTGGGAACACACCAACAGGATCACCCTTGGAGGAGATGGCATGCCTTGAACATGGGTGGGGCCTGGTGCATTCAAGACCAGTGAATTATTGTGAGTTCTCAGGAGCCTGTTTGCCCAAACTGCAAAGGACTGAAGATACATGCATTACAGCAGCTTCCTTGCCAAAAGTAGGGCTGAGCAAAACCAGAGTAGGCAGTACCAAACTGGGGCACTACTGGAGCAAAGGCCTTGACCACTTCGTTAGTATCAGGTCAATACCCACGGGTAGTAGGCAGAGAAGCTGTGCCAGGTTGTGGGGTAAAGCGGCTGAGCAAAGGATCAGCTGGATATTCTGCAGAGCTGAGGAACACGGAGGTGGGAGGAAGCTGTGCAGATGGAGGTAAAGGGGGAACACAGAAGGCAGAAGCACCCCAGTACAAAGGGAAAAGAAGGCCTGGATCTATGTATCACTTCTGAAATAAAACAGGGAAGTCTGCACCAGGCCGAGGGACAGGACACTGACAGCATAAACCCACAAATTTATCATCTTTTCTAGTTTCTGGGAGAAGAGGAAAGCAAGGCAACTGCACCCAAGTAAAGATGCTGTTTGGGAGCAATAGGAAGCATGGCGCAGAAATGTCTGAATATCTGCAAAAGTAATTTTTACTTGAAGGTAGCTAACCCACATAAATCCATGCTTGCTTACTTTTAAGACTACAGTGTTACTTTCTGGCCTTTGTCCATTAAGTTGTCGATAAAGATTCACAAATATAATGCCAACACACTGTGCGCAGTAACGCAGACTTTCTACCAGACAACACTTTCTGAGCATTTCCAAACCATAAAAAAAAGAAAGCGCAAGTACCTCTTTGATCATCGGTGGCAGGTACCACACATTACAGACAATAGCCCAGCTGGTCATCACATTAAAAGCATAGGTCATCATGGAATACTTTGTGCTGTTCCAGAATGCATCTGCAAAGCGGGGGTCATACTGGAAGACAAGAATAAGGAAGGCATAGTATATAAAACAATATAAATACCGTGGTTTGAATCACATAAGCTGTTCTTTTTTAGCCATGAAGTCACAGTTCAACTTGTTAAATCAGGGGCAAATCTAATCACACTTCCTCAAAGCAGTAGTAAATTCAGAGTAAAGCTCCACATTTCAACATTTATTACAAGTTTTTAACAGTTAACCTTTAAAAGCAATGCAGGACCCCAAACTGTGACAGACCTGTTGAAACATCTCAACTGTAACAAGATAGATCTACTCAAAATGTAAAGACTTGTCATCTACAGGTATGCTGACTACTAAGGTTTCCTTGACAATGCTCACACCAGTTATAATGATTTTTGTAAGATTAGGCAACGTTATAGTTCCAAAAAATTTAACTAATCTATCTAAAGCTAGGGTGACTTGGCTAAACCTACTCAGAAAGCCTTGGGAGTGCTAAGAAAAGTGCCTTTATCCCCAGAGCACACAAAAGCCCTGGGACAGAAAGAGCAGGCTGAATGATACTGGAGTAATTTTATCAGTGTGCTTAACTGTAAATGTTGCGACTAATGTATCCATGACATGGCCGAACTGTACAACGCTGTATTATGTAGTTTAGCTACTAGTAGAACGCGGCATTGTATAGTTTAGTTAAGCAGATAGGAACCAAATAATGTCCGAAATGAAGACATAAGCCAAGAGTGCTGAAACAGGGCCAGAAGAAGAAAAGGTCATGAAAAGGATAAGAAGAAGAGGAAGATGACAAAGAAGATGAAGATGTCCCAAACGACCACCAGAGGACCCCCAACCCATCAGGCCACACATGTGTAGCAAAGAGTGTAGATATGATAGGTAGTTCTTGGAACTGTAATGAATATGCCAATAGTTTTTCAGAAATGTCATTAATACGTATAGATCGGCCGTATAAAGATAAACGGCAAACAAAGCCTGTATGCACATGGGGCAGAACTTGTCCCCCGTGCATCCAGCTCCAAAAATAAAGCATGCTGCTTTCTAACACTCCAAACTGGGTATTAAGAGAGTTTTGTATCCGATGTTTTGGTATCAATAACTGAACACACAACACAACAATTGCAGCTGTGCTTTTCAGGTTCTTCGTTAATCAGTTGTAAAAATATGCAGTGTTAACGTTTGCCATACTGCACTGACCTGCGAGATATTGAGCACCATGAAAAGAATCCATTTTCACAGGCTTATTCAGTACCCTATTCACACAGAGCAAACCCCTGTTTAAGGTGTATCCGCAAACAGCTTCTCCGACATGAGAAGTTTCTGTGCATAATCCTTCTGTGTTTGGAAACATGCAGACACGTTACCTTGATTGCTACTGGATGGATGGTCCCTCCTACCTCAAAGCTTCCCTTCTTAAACATCATTACTGATGTGTTGTTTATGCACGTACCTGCCCAGAAGTAAAACAGATTAAGTTTTAATCCACTCTAAGAAAAATATCATCAAAAGAATCCTAAACTATCTTTAAGGAGACTTTAGTTGCTAAAGGAGAAAGTAAGTTTTAGTTCTGAAACACAATCCCAGAGCCTGTTCTCTCTTCCATTACGCTATAAGCTAAAGCAAATAAGACTGTCATAAAACTGTTGCAAAATACTAGAATCTCACTTTCAATCTCTCACAAGAGCTAGTTAATTCTACAGAGTAAAACCTAACATCTCACTTGAAAAGACTGGGTATAATAAACTGCACTCAGTGGCAAGAGCAGTAATAAAATCAATATATTTGTTTCCTACCTTCTGGGAAAATTAAAATGGGTAATTTGGCCTTATCTGCAATGTGTTCTCTAATTCTGTGGAGAGAAAACAAAATTTCAGTGTATACTTCGTATTTTTATTTGGCCAAGAATCTAAACATCCATTACTTCTTACATAGGACAAGAAAAGCCCTTGCCCAATTGCCCTTTGCCAGTCAGTAGCCTCAGCCAAGACGTGTGCTAGTTTCAGGCCTTTATCCCAGAGGTTATCACTTGCTAACTGCAGAAGCAGGTCTTCTACAAAACTGTATACAGTCTTTATTTCACCATTTTAATGCAATTAACATGAAGTCAGAGAACAGTGGTACTTGGAGCATGTAACAATCACTTGCCATTTATTTTTGACAGGTTCCAGCTACGAACACAGTTGAACTTTTTTTTTGATTGAGGTATATTCCATATTTTAAGTTTCATGCCTTCTAGGTTCATAACATCAGTTTTATGCTACCTAATGATTCTCTGCATCTAGTTAAGAGATAGGCCACTATTTTACTATATTTGCTGCATCACTTAAAACCAAATGTATTACGACTAAGCAGATTACCAACACACAAAATCTGATGTTTTCTGAGACACCTCTCTTGCCTATGACTCAAAAGCATGCAGTTCATCTCCAGCCTGCATATAAAACCAAAAAAACCCCCACCATCACACCAAAGAAAGCAGAGAACGATCCAGCATGGAGGGGACCTTCTCCATTTTTCTAAGAAAAAATGTTATAGACAGTTAATGTTAGCTGCGTTGCACCCTATTTCATGAAGATTTAGGATGACTACAAACAGCCTCTGTGAACACCTGAGAATACTGACAATGAAAGAACTGCCACACTGAGTCAATCCTGTTCACGTCCCTTAAGTCCAGCATGCTGTCTTTGCCAGGAATCAATACTGCAGGCCCGGAGAGCAGTACAGTCAGTAAGCAAACACACTGACACTTCTCCAGAGTGCTCCTCCGGTGTTTAGCAGCTAGGTGGTACCCTGGGTTTGGGTTTGGGGTTTTTTTTTCGGTTGGTTGGTTGATTTTCTTGCTACAGTCAGCCTCCCTTTAAGCTCTGCTCACAGCAAATATAACCAGATTCAATGCTCAGAGCCAATGAAAAATGTACCACGATCTGGGAAGCAGATGTGCTAACAGAACTCAAAGTTCTGTCCTGACGTCCCAGATCATCAGCCTCAAAACTGAATGAACAGGCTCCTGTCTGTGGAAATTCCCAGAGGTTACAGGGCAAATGATCAAAAGTTCAGTAGACAATTGCTATACCCTGCACCTTCACTGATGGAGCAGTTCCAAACCTTACACTGATGACAACCTACAGCTGTCCAAAGAGAGATGCAGGGTGAGAACAGTCAGACCTCACAATTACTAGGCCTGACGGGACAATTAAGCAAACACCTCACTACCTTACTTTTTCCTCACCAGATGACGATCTTTCATTTCTGAGCGTTCAAACAAAACATGCTGACTGGTTTGCATGCAAGATTTTTGAATGAGTCCCAGAAGCCCTCCATGTGCCTGGCCAACCTGCAAGCCCAAAAGAAACTGGTTACTGTACAAACACACACACACTTAAATAATAAAATGATGAACACAGATGCACCAGTTCTTAAGCTCATTCACAAAGTATAACAATCTTGGACAAAAGTGTGCACACACCTGCCTGTATCTATTATCTTGCAGTCTTGAATGCTATCAAATCCCACCTTTTCCACCTGTAAGTTTATCCTTTTACCTAACACTACATCTACAGGCACCTCAACATTAGCAATATTTACCGTCTCTCTTGTTCATACCAAAGAATAGCATCCATCACTTGCCAAGATTAGAACATCTAATGGAGATGTGTGGTTGGCAACACAGATGCCTCCTCCTCGTGGTTTGTTTTCCCTGCGACAACAACCATAGAAGTAATTACTTAATGTTTATTCTCCAGACTACAGGCCCCATCCAATGACCATACATCCACAATCGAGACTCTCTGTGACAAAAGCATTCCAGGAACATAGCTTATCTACAGATCCATAGTAAGTGGAAGAACACAAAGCATGTTAAAATACTAATATTACTATGATATATGTTAAAACTTCTGGCAGCACTTTACAACAGATAAGTCATCTTTCCTCATACTTTCAAGAGTCTGTTCACACTTCCATCGTCTTGGCATCTCACCAAAACCAGTTTCCTTTAGCTGAGAATATAAGACTTCATTGGAGCAAGCATTTTAGCTGCATGTATTCATAGAGGCATATATCAAAGATTATTCGGACACTCAAACCCTTAACAGCAAAGATACTAGAGCATGATTTTACTTGTTTTCTAAAGTACAAACAAAAAAAATATTTCAGAAGTCTCCATTACATAAAGCTCCATCAGTAAGCAAGCAAGATCTTATGAAAACTTACTGAAATACCACCCATAACTTACTTTAGGAGAGAGCATGAAGAATTACTTACCAAATAGATCAGTTAATAGAACAGCTGAACATTTTACGGTGATACTCTTGCATGTGATTATAATACATTCAAAACAAACATTGAGATAAATTTCTAAGTGTATATTTAACCAAGAATACAGTACTACTTCCCTTTCACATACCCTGCCAATACACAACAGAAAACACAGTGGGGCATGCAAACATCTCAACAGAGTCTAGATGATCCAAACAGCTTCCTGGATCAAATTGTACCATCATAGTATCTGTGCAATAATGGAATAAGAATCCCACTCTGAAACTTGATACACTGAGTACTGTAAGAAATCAATACCAAACCAACAAGAGCAGGGTGGCACACTCACCTGTTGTGGAAATGAACAAGACCACCCACACATCGGACACCTAATGTGGCACATATCATCTGAACCTGGTTGCTCAGCCAGCACTTAATTCTGTAAGAAATAGACATACATACATTTCTATGTAGTTGCTCACAGAACAATGTAATGTAAACTCTTCAAATTATTCCCAATAGCTGTTACAACAAAGACCATACTATGCAGATTACCTGCACTAACACCTCCATGCAGGAGGAGCTTATCAGGTATCACAGATACTCTTGTTCCGTTCTACTGTAATCTATGCTAAACCCACCAGATTCAAATCAGAGAAGATAACAATCAGGATTTTGTTTTATAAACCTTCTCTGAAAGCCACTGCTATTGACTCATTCATTAACATTAATAATATAAAAATATTTAGCTGGTAAAACACACTTGAGGTTTTTTGCACCGACAGGACATAACAGTCTCACAGTATTAATATGCAGTCACTCAGGACAGATGATTTACTTGCCCTGTTCTGACTCAAATAGAGCATACTCTATTTTGCACTCCAAGACACACTTCCAGCAGTATCTATCTGGCTTACATTGCATGTCCACTTTCAGATGCCATTGCCATACTCTCTCTCACAGTGCTCTGAGTTTACAGTAGAGAAAAAGTCACCCCATGATAGTCCACATTAATCCTTTGGACTCAAGCAGATTTACACACCAGCACACTAATTCAAATCCTTAAAAAAAAAAAATAAAAAAAAAATGCGGAGACCTCAGCAAGCACTTACCTGCCATTCGGAAACCGTCCTACTACCGTAGTGACTAAGACCAGCAAGAGAATGCTGAAAACAGACAAGCAGATGCTACAAAGCAAACAATCAAAATTAAATGCTAAGAAGCAAAACTGGGAAAGCAACCAAGAAAAGGTTTTATTTAACCCTTTGATCCATTTCAAAATTCATCCCTCCACTATTAATAGCATCTAACTAGCAATACAAACCAGTTAAGGCCAACCGGATAATATGAGCACGTTTCCACTCAATCCTGCTGTATTAACTTATATATTGTGGCTACAAAGGCCAATGATATCCTGGGGTGGGGCATGAGGAGGAGCGTGGCCAGCAGGCGCAGGGAGGTGACCCTGCCCCTCGGCTCTGCCCTGGGGAGGCCGCCCCGGGAGTGCTGTGACCCGCGCTGGCCTCCCCAGTTCCAGAGACAGGGAGCTGCTGGGGAGGGCCCAGCGGAGGGCTACAAAGATGATGAGGGGCTGGAGTATCTCCTTGACAAGGAAAGGCTGAGAGAGCTGGGCCTGTTTAGCCTGGAGAAGAGAACACTGAGAGCGGATCTTATCAATGACTACAAATATCTTAAGGGCGAGTGTCAAGAATATGGGGCCAGGCTCTTTTCAGTGGTGCCCTGTGACAGGACGAGGGGCAACAGGCACAAACTGCAATGCAGAGGGTTCCATCTGAATATGAGGAAGAACTTCTTTATCTGAGGGTGGCAGAGCACTGGAGCAGGCTGCCCAGAGAGGCTGTAGGGTCTCCTTCTCTGGAGACATTCAAAACCCATCTGGATGTGATTCTGTGCAACTGCTCTAGGTGAGCCTGCTTTAGCAGGGGGTTGGACTAGATGGCTTCCAGCAGTCCCTTCCAACCCTGACCATTCTGTGATTCTGTGAAACCTGCATTGAATACAAAACCTTGTGCTGCCTGGAGTCTATCTTCCAAAAACCACTACACTCTGATCTGAAGCTATCATATGGTAAAGAAACGATCACGTTGGAAAAGAACGGCAAGTAGGCTAGTGTTCTTTAATGCAGATGACATTTTTCAATGCCAAAAGGGACTTGTCATTTCATTTTTAATAACCTATCCAGAAATTTCAATATGTACTTCCACCCCAAGCTGTAAGCTACTATATAATCATGAAAATTAAATGTTATTGGTTACTAATGGCTGAGCAAGACCAATATTGAAGCTATTTGTACACGAATGTTGTATTCTTAAGCTCCATATCTAAGTTTACACACAGGCACATGTGCTCTACTATGTGATTGACTGTATGAAATCCCTGTATGTGCTGCAGCTATGTTTTAAATATACTGTCCTCCCATCAAAGGAACAAGAAAATTTAAAAGCTCCTGCTCTTTACAAGAATACATGAATATTTGTAACTGTTTCGTCAATATGATAAAGGCTGGTTTTGCTTAATAGAAAATTTTAAAAGTTTGGAAACATAATACATTCCAAGTAGATGTCTCTCTTTCCCATCCATCCCTGTGCTCCCTCAACACTGGCTTTGCTTCAAATCCCAAGTGTTCAGCATACAGTTTCCCTGTCTCTTAGGCAGGTAGGGCCTGATCCTTTCACTTGAAAAAATCGTTACTTTACATAGCAAAAAAATCTTCAGATAGTTTCTGTAAAGTTTTGCTGGATTTTAAAAACAAATTAATTACTAATAAAACATACAGAACTTGAGAAATGTACAGCTTCAGCACATTTTTTTCTTTTAGCAATATTTAAGTTTCAATGACATCTTGGAAAACAAAGTAATGCTAGGTTCTCCTTTCTGCACTAGTCAACAGCATATAATTTCACATTTTTTATAAGTAGTAACACAAAAACCAGATCCCAACAAGTTACACCTGGCTTACCGGAAAGGCACCAGAAGACAATACCGAATTAGGATCCCAACGACCCACACAATGGTCAGTTGCCAGCTGACATGGTGTAAGTCAGCGTTGGTTCTGCTGAGGAGATTCCAGGACACCAGCTCCTCAGAGGAGAACCGTTGGGTGACTTCATCTTCTGCAACTGCCTCACACCCCTTCTTTGAGAAGTACATAACATCAGCAAGGTTGAAGCATCCTTGGCAGTGGCCAGCAATTGCCTCTTCCATGGAGGCTTCCTCTCTCTGAACAATCCCTGCAGGAGGAAACGAGTCTTCCTTCCACACAATGGAATGGACAGTACGGATTCCAAAACGAGCAAAATACACATGCCTTTTAGAAATAGCTCTCCTCCTACTCCAAGCACCATAATTGCATTGTTATGCCTCATTTACATACTGGCTTTTAATTCCACAAGTTACTTGTCTAATGCTATGCCATATAACACCACTCAATGGTTGAGGAAAGGAGAAAAGCATTCAGAGAAAGCTGCAAATAAAACCTTGAGCACAACACCTACTTCATTGTCATTTAGCAAACAACATATGTATACACACCCAGAAATGCCAATAGTGCACTGCTAAGATTGCAGACCCCTCCTGGTCCTTTGACTCAAATTCAGGCAGTGTTTCTACAGTTGTTCTTGCTGCTGTTGATTAGTTTTACTTTTTCCTAGCAATAGCAAACATCTTTCTCTGGTATTTTTTCTCAGAGCCTTCTCTCCTCACACATCCCTTCTCCTTTAGGAGTCACTTCGCTACCAAGAAACTTCAAGAAATGTCTAGATTTGTCCACTGAGATACACCTAGTGTAACACAGTAGTGTTGTGCAGGAAGAATGACAACACATTCATGCTCCATATCTCTAAAATTACACCTCATAGGCCAGCCACACAGCAAGTCTCAGTGATGTTTGCTGTGGCCACTCTGAGACCAGATTCTTACCTAGCTGGTTACAGTGACTAAAAATTGTATTGACTCATACCAGCTAACACCTGGGGGTTTTGTTTGCCTTTTTTTGGGGGGGTGGGGTGGTGTAACTGGAGGACATTAGATATGCATTATACAAAATACATCTAATTTGCCTTAATCAACATGCTACCTTCTGATCAAAATCACAAAACCTTCCTCCAGCTTCAGTGTTCAGACAATCATCAGACCTGAAATTCTGACAAACCAGTCTACATGACTAGTGACTGAAAATGGCACTACAAGTAAAAGGATTATTACGAGAACTTAATCCAGTCCCCTTTGGTCAAAGAAGAAAGGAAAAATAGTTGGGAAGAGAAAAAAAAATAAATTGGTCTTTCAGATTTTAACCCCATGCTTAGAGAAGAATGCAAATTGTAACTGTGATCTGTGGGACAGTGTAGCTTCTTTACTTGAGAGACCCTGGCTTTTTGCATGCTAGGAGTTACAAGAAGCAAGAGAGAATCCATACAGAGGAATGTCAAGGGCAAAGAATACTCTGTTCTCCTAATCTCTTAAAGAGAGAGGTGATGAAGTCAGAAAGTACAAAATACTCATGAAAACAGGGACAGCTTCCCAAATGCTTATCGGCAATGTCCTTCTATACCCACACTGTCTTAACATCTTTTATTTAGAAGACTCCATTGTTCACTGATTGTCTTGCTTATAACATACTTAAGGTCTCTTTGTAGTTTGTAACCTCAGCAGTTATTTGCACATCAAAGTCCATTTTGGCCATTCCAGTTTTCTTACTTAACATCAAATGCAATTTATGTTTCTGCTTACTCTTTTCTAGGTAAGATATTAAAATAGTTGCCTTTTTACAAGACAAATAGTGCTGTGTCACCTTCATTCAGAGATCTTACCAGTGGAGATTAAATTTTCAAGTGCCAGCGCCTTCTGCTTTTTTACTCCCTCCTCAATCTGCAGGGTGGCCCACTGTTCCCAAAACAAGAAAAGTAGATGTTGATGGTTTTCATTTCATCATTTCCAGGCATCCTGTAATTACCTTAGGTGAATTGTCTGAACCTCTCTTATTGAAGCCAGGTCTTAGATTTTCATTTTTCAAATTCAGCCTGAAGGCTGTCCTGCACACCTCCTTGTTTCATTTGTTACATAGATTACCTTTGAGCCAAACAATTTTTCCTGAAAATGACAAAACTTCTTTTCAGGACACAGGCAGTTGTTTTTTCCCTGGGGTCCCACAAATTACTGTACTACCTAAGAGACTCTATGAGGTCCACGGGTCCAAAACCCTCTCTTCCCCAGTTAGTTTCAGGCAATAGAATGATGCAAAATACTATCGCTGACATTAGAGACACGCTGGAAAAATAGATCTAAAAATGGATTTTCAGAATAAAAGACATTACCACAGTTTTAGGGCATTCATGCAGTTTCTCTTAATAGAAAACAGAGGAGGGATCATTTCATATCCATAGTATTTCTGTAGTAGTAGCTCTGGTAATGAGCTCTCACCCTTCCCCATCTTCACCTTTCTGAACTAAACCAAGTTTCTCCTCCCTGCACACAGCAGCATAAGACTTCTCCATTAGGCATATTGGTATATTTGATTTTGCTAATTTTTGAAGTTTTCATAGTTTTGAATGTTTCCATCATACACATATAGACATACAAATAGTAGCTCTCATGGGTACTAGATCCTCCCATATTTACATCAAGATATCTGCCCTAACAAAGGACACAGGACACTTGTGTGTAAGCTCTTCTCATTATTAAGGTATCAATGACCCGCTCAGGTTATGTCCTCACCTGCTATTAAGGTTTTCCCACCTACAACAGATAAGGACAAACTCTTGCTAAACAGTTTATTCCCCTCTTACTGACATACGCAGCGATTGAAGTCACCATGAAGCATGATCTCAAAATAGTCTTTACCACATTACAATGTGTTGCATGTGCCAACATCACCAACTAGCTTTTTTGCCATCCTTAAGTTCTCTACCTCATCCTTACATTCTCTACCATCTCCTTCTGTAACTATTGAAGTTTAAGTCAGTAACAAAAAAGGGACACTTTAGCTCAGCATAGTTAGGATATTTTAGTTACTGTTAGTTGACTTTTTCTGCTGGCCATCTGAAAAGAAGAGAGAAAGCAGAACAGGCAGTGATGCTGTATTTTAAACTCCATGCAAACCATCTGTTATAACACCATAAAAAAACAAACCCAATCAAACAAACAAACCAAAACAAACAACAACAACAACAAACAACAAACCAAAAAAACCCACCAAAATCCCAGACCTTCAACTTGTCTATACTTCCCAATCATTCCCTAAGAAAGATAAACTGCTACATCATCCGTCTCGATCTTTTACAACACATAAAGAGTTACTCAGAACTGGGGAGACAGGGGATGTCATGAGAACAGCAGCCCACACACTGAGAAATGAAAGAATATATGGCATAGGAACAAGGGTATCGCAGACGAGAGTAATGGCAGACATGTCAGACTTAATCACTTCATAATGCACTGCTGGTCTTCACCCCTTCGCAAATATCCTTTAGAATAGTTACAGGGCATGAGGGAGGAAAAAAATAAAAATCCCCTAGTTCAGCAAACAAAGCCTCACTCCCTGCTTTCATGTCTCCTGTCTACCATCCTGATCTTGCCCATCTCAGTCCTCCTACATGAACAGGCACCTGCCAGCTAGCAAGCACTGCCAGAAACGAGCTTGCTGATACTATCGCGGAGGATCTGGAACACATCGAGGAGGCTGGCTTCTGAAGCACAGGTAGGAAAAGGGGGATAATCACTGACCAAGCTGACTCACAATATATGTTAACTAATTCAAATGAGCAAGACAAGTCAAAACCAACAAAAAAATTATAAAGTTTACTAGTGAAGTATAAAGTCCTGCTTATAGCACAGTGTAACGGTGGGACAAAATACAAGAACTGGGGAATATCGTATGAATGTGTTGGGCAGAGTAGGTTATGGACTTCATTGTCCAGTACATATTGCCAGAGATCATCAGAAATTGAAGCAGTTACACAAAAATATGGATGAAAATCATCACAGGACACAAAACTCTCCTAACTTTCTAATTGGCATGGGAGGCTAAAGCAAGCATCTGGGAGGGTATTCCTGGCAATGTGGCATACGAGCACCCAGCTCTTAGGCTTTTCATCAAGCAACGGAATTGATGCCTGCCAAAACCAGGCTCTGTCTGGGTGAAAGTCTGGACTGACCCAGCAGAGTAGCTTTTATGCTGTTCTGCATTCAGTGGCATCTGTATCTTTGATTTGTTTTCAAAAAGGCTTTGTGATTGCCTTTGTTTTGCACAGTATTGAGACAGAGCTGTCATGCTGGTCTTTGTTGCAAAACAGTAATGAAAGCATGTTTTAAATACCTTACAAAAACATGGATGTTGCAACAAACACAGAATTTAAGTGTTAAATGGAGCAACTTAATTTCTAAGTTTGCTGACCAAATGAGAACGCGGGTGCTGTACTTGTCTTCCTCCCATTTCTGAAGTGGACACAACATGTCCAAACATCCAGCAGGTGATCCCAGCTGGAATACTGAAGACTTGACAGCTTAACTCCAACAACCCATTTGTTTGAGGATTCCTCTAATTACATTCTGAACAAAATAAGGGTACCTAATACTTCTTTTATTAATTACTTTCTTCATAGTACATGACATGAAGAGCTATACAATATGGAATGTTCATTTTAAAAAAAAAAATCTCACTTCTTGTGTTCTTTCCTCTTAAGCACATTTTGGTGTGTTGTTTGGTACCCCGTTTTTCCATACTGTAATAATTTGGTTTTGCCTCTCTTCCTCTACATTCCCATAGTTTATGGCCTCTTCTCCTATGTTCTCAGGAAAGCTTTTTCTAATCACTCGTTACATTGGGTTTTTTCAATCCTTTTCTTGACTTTGCCCCAAGGCCTTTGTCACGCGTGAGAACAATTACTCTGTGTAAAGTCTCTACATACAATTACAAAGAGAAGGTCAATAGTTTTTTTACTGCAAGCTAAAATTATCATCTAAGATCAAGCACTTAGGACCTTTTCATCCAACAGCCCTTTCTGTCTGGCCTCATTTCCGCTTCCACTTCCCAGACAAGAACCCAGATCAAATGAACTGTGTATTACATTGCATGTCTGAGAGGATGTGCAAGCAGCAACTTGTCTGTAATCAGATGGCAAAAAGCACTCACAAATCTCCTGGATGCTCTACTGAAGGCAGATGAAATGCGTTGAGAAGGGTTCCAAACATTTGTTTGGGATAAAAGCACAAGTATCAGTTCTTTGTTTTTTGATGCAGTGGCTAGCTCAGGATAACCATGTACTCCAAAGCACGCCAACGAGCTGCTTCTACTAGCTTACGTGGCTGCAACACCTGGTACTCCAGTGGGAGTTCACAGCATACCAGCTACCTCAATGTACAAGGGAGCTATCAATTCAAAGAATATCCACAATTATTAGATGGCTGATATCTTCCCTACATGTGAGTATTTCTCAAGAAACAATACACCAATTTTATACAGGAGCTCAGATCACAACATTCCACAAGATTCTTGGCAAATGGAGCTACAGCAGTTTAACATATTTATTTGACTCTCCACAGGACTGTGAGAGTATGATGTAGATTTCATTTTAGCAAATGCATTTTTTTTTGCAGCTGCAAAGCTAAAAAGCTAGAATAATGTCCCTAGCATAGCTTTGCTAGTATCATCACTTCCACCAAACCCTGTTACAGACAAGCAAATACAAAGCTTAGAAAAAAGACATTATTTCACAAATAAAAGCTTACAGGCATATTGGAAACCAACCAAATTTATCCTTAAAATATTTCCCAAAATTATAAAGATGAACTGATGGTAGTAATAATAATTATGGGCTAATAGTTATGCAACTGAGAAATTACCGTCTTGGAGATCTTTTATTATCATACTATCCACATCCTCAAAAAACAAAAGCACCCAAATACACCAAAACAAAAAAACCCAAAACACAGAACCAAAAACCCCACAAGCAATCACCCCCAAAAATTTCAAACCTTGAATCTTGCTTTTGTGAAAAGGTTTGTTTTGTTTCTGAAAAATTAGTATCTAGATTTCTCGATGGAGAAGCAGCAAAGGGTACAAATTAATTCCATACATACAATACATCTTACCCATTTGTTCAAGTCACTGTTCACACTGATAAAACACTTCAGTGAAGTCAGGAAATCAAAATTACTTATCTCATCATATGCCACCATTACTCACTGCTTAGTAATAGATCTGCAAATTTGGGCTTTATCCTAAAATACCTAGAGGTCCCATCAAATTCAGTAAGGGCTACCAGAGATGCTTTCTTTGAAAACACAATCTTGAAAAAAAATATCTTGTGCCTTTAAAGTCCTTGATTTCAGTCTCCACTCTTTTTCTCCAACTGACAAACATGGAAGAAAATAAAACACATTTTCCCTTCGCCTCCCAATTTGCATAGTCAATTACAGCTGTAAGAAGCAAATACGAACCATTCTCAGGTGAGCAGTTTTCTGTTAATTTCGCCGGTCTACCTAACAAACTAAATCAAATGCAACACAATAGAAAATCCAGTTACAGTGCTCAAGTTTGGATTTTTGGTGAAACATCAACAAGTTGTTTGGTACTTCCTAGAGCACTGATATTCCTGTAATACAGTCAGTAGTGTGCTAATACATGGCTAAGCATCTTCTTTCAGCATTTTCAGCTTAGCTATTTGGTAAGGCATCCTATTTCACCATTCAGGCTAACAACAGGAATCAAGGATGGTCTTTGCGCATTACCCAGTTAGCAAGATCTCAGGTAGATAATGTCACAGCTAGAAACAAGTTGACACTTCACTAGGTTATCAATGTCAAGTTGTTCTTCTCTTGAACAAAGGGCATGTATAAGCCTGTTTTAAAGCTAACTGTATCCCAAGCAGCAATTTCAGCCATGTTCCGGTGAACCAGCCCCAGGACTCCAAGATTAGGCCCAGCACTTGCATGCACAAGCTCTAACTCAGCATTTCTCAGCCCTACCCTTACTTGCAAAGAGCCACATGGGCCAAAGCACGAGCAAAAGGGACCTAACACATTCCCTCCGTTCCCTCTCTCTCCCATTTCCCACCAAGATAGCTCTTAGTACTCATTTTTTGTCACTATGAGACACATTTGAACAATACTTCAAAGGAAACAGTGGAAACTAATTGTAAGATTAAAACAGAGGAAACTGCTTTTTTGCCCCCAGGACAGTTACGGAACAACTTTCAACTAAAGAACAAAACAAGCCAGCCTGACCTGCTGTATATGGAGCTGTGCTCTTCCTGTTATTAGTTGCTATAGTAATGGGGAACTAGGCATAAAAGGCTGTATCTGATCAAGTAACAATTAACTTAATTACTTCTATTTTGATAAATGAATCTTCCACATTGTGAATACGAAATTATCATGCTCATAACCGGTTACGAAAACTGTGGACAGAAAAACATTTAACGTGCTTTTCCAAAAAGAAGTGCCTTCCTATATAAAACACCTACTGAGTGGGTCAAACATCCTTCAAAGTTGGGAAATGCACAGGGGAAAAGATACAGAAATTATTTTAATGTCTGCCAACTGCAGCAGCAAAGCTGTCCAAAGACCTCCTCATGTTTGTGTTTGACATGAGTGTGCCTGATGAAATCAATTCCAAGTGCCACAAGCCTCTGACTCAGGATATCAGTAAGAACTTAATTAGCATACTACTGCCTGATTTAAAAATAAGTATCACATAAAAGCCCATATTAGATATAGCCACTGCAGGCAGTCATTTCACATTGACATCAGTATCTGAAAAAAAAAGTAACCCCTGAAGTTTGCAGTCACGTGCACTATGCTAAATGATGTTCATACAGCTGAAGACAGCCCCTGCCCAAGAGCTCTTAGTGAGTGCGAGAGAGAAAGAGCAAATTACGAAACAGAAATAGCAAAGAGGGTCATGATATTAACAGTATTACATTATTGCAAACATATTCTACTACACAAATAGATGGTTCTAACAACTTAATAATAGTAATAATACCAGTAATAAGGTTTCTGCCACAAGAAGAAAGTATATTCATGCAGAACAGGTTTATGCCAGAAAGACAAAGTTAATCTACCGGAAAATGGAAATGTTTCACTGTTCAATATGATGAATTCACAGCACCTACTTTTGGCCACTGATGGATATGAAAAGTCAGACTTGAAAAATTAAATGCAATTGTGGCTTATTAAAAGCCTCTGAAAACTTATATCGGCAGAATCACGATTTTAGCCAAGACCTGTTCATCTCTAAAAAAATTATACTTTTAGAAGGTTACATGGATTCCTCAAGTCTCATACAGCAGAAATTATGACTGCTGCCTCCCCCAGATGTATAACTGGAAGAAGCAAACACACAGTCAGTATTCTTACCTAGAACAGCGCTCATCAATACCATGTAATTAAAATAATCCAAATAAACCCACAGAAACTTATGTACATCTAAAACACACATACTTGTTACTTACCAACTCCCACGAACTACTGCATCTTTTTATTTATATTTGACTTGTCCTGAGTATAGCATGAAGTATTCTAACCAGCTTGAACTAGAAGCTACGTAACACGGAATCTCTAACCCAAGAAAACCTCAAACTGGTACCAGATTATAAGATTATAACCCAGAACATAACTAGGTATCATTAAAGACACCATTCAAAAGAACTACCAAAAAAAGTTCAAGCTGCAGACAACAAACCCAAGTTAATGGAATTCTTTCTGCTGACTTCAACGGCATCTCTACCAAATGTACGGATTTTTATTTTTTTATTAAACATGTTTTGTAGTAAACATGTACCTCTTTAACCCAACTCCCAACTTACCTCTAACATTTTAATTACAATTTTCACATATAAATGAGAAATCCCCAATGACACTCGAAACACCGAAGGCAACAAAACTAACACCACAAACAAAATCATCCAGATAGACAAAATCTTGCCCTCTGCAAGGCCATGACCTTCTCTATTTTCTTCCATGCTTGCTCCTTCAAAATGGCAACCCTCTGCTTCTCTGAGAATACATGCTCATCTGTAGTGGAGAATCCAGCAAGCTTTAAGAGACAGAGGCAAATAAGAATTGCACATCCTGAGAGCCAAAGCTTTCTCTAGGAGAAGGCTGCTGCCCTCTGAAGCCTGACACCACCAATGCTCTCAATGATAATGTAATTTCTACCTCTTGTCCCGCCCAAATTCCACCCACTTCCTTTTAATTGATAAGCATTTACTCACCAAATATAATACAGGGGAGAAGAAAGAAAAAATGTAAGTAATAATATATGTTAGGTAATAAAATGCTGACAATTAGGAAACTTGTTAATGTGTCAACTAATTTTCAAAAGGTGTCTCGCCGATAAATTACAATACAGAACCACAAAGGTGTGGTTTGCAGACTGCCAAACATTTTCTGTTCTAAAACTCATTTAATACACATGAAGCACTTCTCCAACTGGCATTTGCTCTAATTAGTGACTTATTTAGTCAGGCTTTCTACTTCATGATCTAATGACTGCCTCATTTTGGTATTTGACTAAAGGAACCAAACTGAAGCTTGTGATAAAAGTCAAGTGTTTTTATTTTACTTTATATTTCAATAACACCTGTGAAATGGAGATGCAAATTTCAGCAGGCAGGAACTGACAGTCTGATAAAACCTGCTCCCTCCACTGCTCTACAAGAAATTACCCAAACCGTGTTACAGGGTTACAAAATGTACTGTGATGAAGTAACAAGTCATCTGCCTCTGTATTTATTCAACTACAGAATTTAAATACAATAGATAAGCAGTTTTCTCCCTCTGTCCTATCAAATACCAACCATATAGTTCAGTCTCTTTCACTGCCCCCTCTCCTGCCTCTGTATGCATCACAGAAGAAACAAAGGTAACTGAATCTCTAGAACCTAAGAAGAGCCTACCAGCTGCTCATACAACCTTATCACAGAATAAATTAACTAACCTTGGTGAAACGAGGGTCTAGGGGCATAACTTCCAAGACAGTGATATGCTGGTCCATAACAGATCTTTCCTTTGCACATGCTTATTATCAGCATGTTTGTCTAAAGCTGGGGCTATTCTTTTCAAAATACACCCATTCCCATGTACCTTTGGTTTGTGTGGTACAGCAGCCTCGGTACAGACAAACTGGCTTCCTTAGAAATTAAAGTAGACCCAAAGATCTCTGCAGAAAGTGCACCCAATACACACCAGTCAGTAACAGCAGCACAGGTATCAGTGGGCTACACCACACCAAGTCCTCTAGTTTATACCATGCACCCAGGCACCAACAAGCAGGTTCCTGACATGTTTACAAGCTCACGTGACACCATGGCATGCTTCTTGTGCCATATAATGAGTCATATAGCTTTGCACCTTCAGATTTGCTGCCGAATGCCATCCCTCAGATCTTTGTAACTACATCGCATCTTCAGCCATCTGCCTGCTTTACCTTCTTTCCCCCTGCTGACCTCTTTTGGAGCCTTCTGTATCTTCTACAAAACCTCACTGGTTTGTTTTTTAATATTTCTGCCTATCCATTGCTTTCTTTCACTGGCAACCTCAAGCCCCACACTCTCCCACTTACACTGCTGCTGCCAGGCACATCATTACCCACGATTTCTGATGCACCTCACCAAGACTCTAGTTCTAGGCTTCTTTAGGAACAACGTTTCATTATTTGTAAAACAGCTTTGCTCAGCCATTTCTGTTTAGCTGCCATTCCCTACATTCTCATTTGTGGTCTCTTCCTCAAGTGGCTTGCACTGCTAACACACATTCCTGAGGGTGGCATATGGTAGAGAGCTGGATGAGCGGGGGTTGATCCTGTGGCACAACACAGCACATCTCCAAATAGCTACCTTCAGCCTTGGCACAGGCGATCAGTATGCATGTCGTCTGGGTGCTAAAAACTTTGTGGGCGGGAGGGTGGAGGTAGTTTCTGGGACCTAATTTGAGGCTGGAAAGGTGGGTGAAATGAAGTATTGATAGTACACCAGGAATTAACAGGAAGGTGTGGTGACTGTCTTAATGGAATGTCTTAGCAATAAGCCTAGGCACACAAAAGAGGGACCTTCTTAAAAGGATAGAGGGAAATACAGAGTTCCCTGCCTTGGGGGGAGGAAGGTTTCCCCTTCTGGATGAGGAAGAATTGTTTTCCATCCTGCAAGACTGTATCATTTGCACTGTCTATCTAACCCTTACAAAGTCATATTCCCCGCTACACCAGTAGCACAGACACCGTAATTCTTCCCTGCCGCCTTCTAAAAAACCAGTAAGCAAGCCAACTCCTCCCATGAGCACCCATCCATCATGCTGAAGGATGGGACTGCAGCCCTTTGTCAGTTACATATTTCCCTGGCAAACCACTCAGTCCAAGTCATACGACATTTTCTGGGGGCTACTGAGACAACTATCACAGGCATACCCAAAAAAAAAGCAGAACAGGTTCGGAGGGGGAACAAATAAAACAGAGAGGCTTTAGCAATCTATTGCTTTTCACCCAACATGTCACATTTGCCACATTTGCCACAATTACTACACCCATTCTACTCAGTGTGTTCCTGGACATGCAGCACTGCAACAACGCACTGCAGTGAAAGCATCACCTTGAGTTCCTGGGCCAGCCTGGGAGGCCCAGCCCCTTGCAGGTCTGTGAAAGGGGAGGCTATAGGGATGGCGTTCCCACATAGTGAAATATGAAGAGTTGCTAGCAGCCTCTTTACTGAGGTAGCCAAACTATCTAGCCCAAAGGTACTACAAGATTTAGAATGCCAGGTCTCTTCTGATCTTTACTTTATCCACTTTGTACCTCCTGAAATCATGCAAAATTTCAGTGTTCTTACTGTTCTGTTGCAAACCTTTAATGTCACATGGTTGGGGCCACACACAACCAAAACAACAAAGCAAAAACAAACAGCAAAACCACCCAAACTGGGAATGACACAGAAATCACAAAGATTCCAATCAATTCTACATCTGCCTATTAACAGTACAGAACAAAAAACCTAATGCAATGGAAAACTGTCCCAAAAAGCACTAAAGAATGAGCTTGAGTACTGGAACTGGTCCAATCATGAACAAGTTCAGTCATGGTTAATTTTCTATCAAAAGTGGCTGGCAAAGCTTCTAAAGCATCTTTCTGCTCTTGGGAGCATGAGCATGGAAACAACTGAGACATGGTCAAAGCAGGTCTACTTAACTGCAAAGCACTCAGGATTGCTATAGAATAAACCTGGACTTGAACTGTATCTCTGTATAAAGGTGATGCACCCGCTTGTGAAGTGAAAAAAAAAGGAAATTCTTTATTTCTCCAGACAATTCATATCACAGCTTCCTATTTCCAGCCAGAAAGCTGGCATAGCTTATTACGCTGCTATTGCAATCATTGAGGGGTTTTATTATTTCAAAAGAACAACTGCAGTGTATGTTTGTCAAATTCCAGTGTAAATAGACATGCATCCAACACTACGAGCTGAATAACTACCATTCGTGATGGGGCTACAGAAAATTCCTCAGCATTAGGACTTTCTTTATTAAATTAATATTAATTAATTAAGAAATATTAGGTTTTTTAAAAATTAGCTCTGCCATCCGCTGACTTAACAGACCTTCTGCATGTCGTTCCTCTGCCCATCTTGTGTTTATCCATTTTACCAACAGCCAGCTGGCTGAAATCATGTCCGTTTTGAGGCTGGAAGAGATACTTTATCCAGAAGTGTGAAGGTATTGCAAATAATTTAAATACACATGCAGCAGCAGAATGTAGCTTCACTCATTTGTAAGGTCCAGTAAATAACAGCTGATTAATTTATACCAAATAACTACAATCACTTCTTTATGAAGAAGTACCCTATATGTCAGAAGAAGCAGCAAGATGATGCATAAAACTTCTGTTCATTTGGAAGAATGAAATCCAACTTAGAAGAAAGGGATGCTGGTAACACAGGAGGAATTGAAGAGCAAAGCTCCATTTAATTTAATGAATCCCAAATTTACACCTGCAAGCATAAGAAATTCACTTGAAACAATGAAGATATTCCTGGTCTCCTAATGAAATGAGAAGGAGATAAAAATGGGTGTCAGCTGCCTGCTCTTGGCTCTCCATCCTTGAGGTCATTCTGTTAATTTCTTATTATTAGGCAATGTTTTGCAATTGTCTGAGGGAACCAGAATTATGACCAATTTATTTTTTTCACTGCAAAGAGAAGCACTGACCTCTGCCTATCTGTAGTGCCTTACACGGAAAAGTTAAATCATGCATAAACTGCCTTTTCCTGCATAGGAGTGGCTATACAGCAGTCATCTTTCAAGCAGGTGTATATACACTGTGAACAGATAAAAACTGCAATAGGATATAGCTTTCAAAGAGCACCACTATGGTTTTGCCTTCTGTTTGGTATGTTACCTACTGTGGACACAGACTAGAAAGAACACTCAGCATGGCCTATAAAGCGAAGGAATCACAGTCACAGAAATTTTGGGAACCGCTCTTTCCAGATATGTCTCCTTCCTGTCCAATACTAAGTATTCCAGTGACTCCAAAGGATGCCTGGAAGGATGTCATCATAGAGGAGAGTCTGCAGCCAATACTGGCCTGCTTTTCTTATTAACACTTTTCGTACCAGACTACCAGAACGTTGTATGTCCCTAGCAGATACTATTCCAAAAGAGCACTGACATACCAACTTCAGTCAGGTGGTGCTTCAGATGTTGGAAGCAATACATTCCCTACAGGTTAACAAAGAGGTATTTCTACCTGAGGCAAATGACAATAGTCTCCATGACTATCAATCGTGGTCAATCTTCCATCCATTTATCTTCTTTTTTAGACTAACTATACAGGGTATATTGTTTACTTGTTTTGAGCTGCAACATGATCAAAAGTTGCTTACAGCAAGAAGTATACACCCTAGCTGTTGTCATTAGGCACATAAAGGTGTTACTGTTGCTAAAATTGTTCCTCTGACTCCAGTTGTAGGGCTCCTTAGTATTTCTATACAAGTTTTGCCATGCTACAAAGACAGCATAGCAGACTGAACTACTCAGAAAAGCCCTGTAAGTCAATGACACAAAAGTCAAGAGAGCAAATCCGGGCTGGTTTCCCAGCATCTCTTAACAGCCAGGGGTAACAGGATTATGTTCTGCAAGGTAAGTTTTTCAAACAGGACCAACTTGAGCATTCTGCACTTGAGAAATTCTGATGTGTGTACTCATACGTGAAAACTACTGAGAAGACCTCTTTTTCAATTAAAATTTACCAACTATAACGACAAAAAAAAGGTCCTTTTGGTTTTTGCTTGTATCTTCTCAATGTTTCAACCTCACATTCAGCAAACTCCTCACCTGATTACTACTTGAGGGTGAAATAATCTCTGGTAGTTTTGTTTTCATTTTTATCAAGACGGAGGTTCACACTTCACTTCTGAAAAATCCTCCAAAAGGCCAGAATAATTTTATCGATCACCTATTGCATGGTAAGCACTGTCAGATGCAATATTTTTTTATGGAAACCACACTGTCTTCACATACTAAAGTGCAAATATCCATTCCTCTGCATTCATACTCTAACTGATCTATGTCTTCTGCTCTTCAGGTCTGCACAGATCCTGTCTATGCCACTAAACAGATCTTGTTTTATATCTGGCTGCGGTAAGATTGTGCTATTTACAGTTTATCTTTGGCCATCAACAGCTGAGTTATGAAAACATTGAAGAAGTATGTTTAAGTATTGTATCACTCATTACGATGACTGTAACACATTTAGCTCTGACCACACAGCACTATTGTTTCCACACCAGATAAATGCAACAATTACAGAACCTTATTTATCATGTCCTGTAGCTTACAAAGGGCTTGTGGTTTTGTATCACAAAAGCGGGAAGCCCACTACATATTCTGACTGCATTTGTTTGCCTCAGCAATGTACAGATACCCATCAGACTTGTAGGTGTCCTGGTTTCAGCTGGGATGGAGTTAATTTTCTTCTTAGAAGCTGTGCAATGCTGTGTTTTGAATTTGGTGTGAGAACAGCATTGATATCACAGTGATGGTTTTGGTTGTTGCTAGATAATGTTTATACTAAGTCAAGGGCTTCTCAGTTTCTCGGGCCCTGCCAGCAAGGGGGCTGGAAGAGCACAAGAAATTGGGAGGGGACACAGTCAGGACAGCTGGCCCGAACCAGCTAAAGGGGTATTCCATACCATGGGACATCATGCTGAGTGTATATAAGCTGGGGGAAGAAGAAAGAGGCCGAAGGGGGGAATTTGGCATTATAGCATTTGTCTTCCCAAGTAACCATTACACATGATGGAGTCCTGCTTTCCTAGAGGAGGCCTGCCAATGGGAAGTGGTGAATTAATTCCTTGTTTTGCTTTGCTTGCACACATGGCTTTTGCTTTACCTGTTAAACTGTCTTTGTATCAGCCCATGAGTTTTCTCATTGTTAGTTACTCTTCCGATCCGATCCTCCATCCCACTGTGGCAGGAGGAGCAGCTGCATAGTGCTTGGTTGCCGGCCAGGGTTAAAGCACGACAGTATTGGGCATTACATGACCAGCAACACACATCTCACATATTGTCAATATAACTCTTGTATATGGATGGTGTATCATCAATGCTGAATGCAATAAAATTCTTTGTCAATGCCCAAAATTTATTGCCTTGATTAAATGCATAAAATTTTCTCACAGTTCTGACTTAGGAGTGACTGCAATTACAGCACAGGGTTCTTTGGGGCAATTTCTGAAAGATGTCAGCATTCATGTCTGCTTTCATCATTTTCTCCACAAATGGCTATGGAAGCTGGTAATATCCATCTGTTCTTGCTGCCTCCACCATGGCAATGCGCTCCATAATGGAGTCATCTGTTGTAATGTATCACTTCAGTTGTGTTGTACTTACTACCCATTCATTTAGTAACACATGGCCTGCATTGCAAGAAATGCATACTAGCTCTTACCCATTAATCTTGTTAGTCATTCCGTATCATCTGGAGACTCGTCACCCCCTTATTCAGTGACCTAGATCATTTATGAGCATGCTGATCATGCTGAGATATGAAAGTCTTAGCTGGTCCCTCTCTCCACTGTGACAACAGATAAGCATCACAACCATTTTCATCTTCTAAATACTGGCACCCGTCACATGTATTTTAACTAATACTTAAGGAATTTTATTTAAATGTAAAAATGCCAGAACTAACCACTCTCCTTCTAAATCCTGCCAGCAAGTTTTACGGGAAAAGAAATTGCACTAAAAAGATTGATTTTATATGCAACCTGGAAATACATGCATGAGACGCCAAAACCATGGAAGTACCTCTTCTTGAAAGACCACAGGAACATAAATCCTATTTCGAGAGTCAGAAATGAATGACTAAGGCTAAGAATATGCTTACCTATAGCTCTGGTGAGGGATGAAATCAAACATTCGCTCTCCTGAAGCGAAGGGGAAAAATTCCTGTGGTCTTTAGATGGGACCTCTGGTCATGTTTCGAAGAATGCTGTCATTTTTAACTCTCCCTTCCTGAAATTTTTTTCTAGACCTTTCTTCTGGCTGACATGATCAGGAACACCTGCTAGAATGTAAAAAAACATGTTACTACAAATATTGAAAAGAAGGAAAATGTGACTACTGAAAAAAGACAAAACATGCATTCTGCAAACTCAGTGCGTGTCTCAGGAAGAAGTGGTACCATTTACTGCTGTCAAATCATTGTTTGGCATTATCATTTTATTACTTCATTATTACAATTTATTAGGTTATTAACTCAGAAGATTCTCATCACAATCTTAAACAGTACAGTGCATCTCCAGGCACACAGCTGCATGTCCTGTCTCAAAAGGTACAACCTTGTTATAGAAAGGAGCTCAGCCAACGCCATGCCTTATCACGTCCTCCCCCTCCTTCACTGACCTTGGTGTCTGCAGAAATGTTGCTCTCACATAGTTTCTCTCCTCTCTCCTGCTGGTGCATTTTTTTCCCCCTTTCTTAATATGCTATCACAGAGGCACTACCACTGCCACTGATGGGTTGGCCTTGCCCAGCGGTGGGGCCACCTTGGAGCCGGCTGGCTTGGGCTCCATCAGACATGGGGGAAGCTTCTCACAGAAGCCACCCCTGTAGCCCCCCACCACTACCAACAACTTGTCACTACAACATTGCAGGCTGGCATGACACAATCCTCCTGCTCTGATGACAGAAATACAGCTTGCTTTACCCACACTCCCAGCTGGATGATGCTGGCCAGGCAGCTCTGTTTAAATGCTGGTTTGATGCTTTACTAAAGCTCTCAGTATACATCAACAAGGCGCGTCTACAAGGGCTGATCCCAGCCTTCGGCCTGGAGCTCCGCATGGAGCTCGCAGGCAGGGACTGGCTGCTATCGCTAGGGCCAGACAACCCACCTCACCCTCAGGAACAGCCCCCGCTGCCTCACCTGCCGCCCATCCCTCCAGAAGCCACCCACGAGCCACAGGGGACCCGAGCCGCCTTCTTAAATCGCAGCACTCTGTCACCTTGAAGGGTAAAACCGAAATAGGTATTCAGAGTTCAGAATTACGCTATCTGAGGCCAGCCAAAGGGCTGGTTTTGCAGCGAGCGTCGCCGGGCGGGAGGCGGGAAGAGGCTGTGAGAGGCCTGAGGCGAGCGCCGGGGCGAGGGCAGGCGGCTGAGGAGAACCCGCGGCTCGGGCCCGGGCCAGGCCGCCGCCAGAGCCCCGCACGCCGCCGCCGTCCCCCCCCCGCCGCTCCCGGGGATCGGATGTGCCCGCCCGGGCCCTGCCCTGCCACGGGCGGCCGCTGGGGGCTCCCGCCGCCGCGGCGCGGCCCGCCATTGTCGGGGGCATGGAGGGCGAGAGCACGTCTGCTCTGCTCTCGGGCTTCGTCTTCGGCGCCCTCGCCTTCCAGCACCTCAGCACCGACTCGGACACGGTGGGTGCGGCGGGCCCCGCCGCCGGAGGGGCGGCAGAGGCACGGCGGGCGGGGGGAGCGGAGGGAGGGTCGGCCGCTGGTGCGGGGGCAGCCCGCCGCCGGGCCTCCCACGGCCCCGCCGTGAGGGAGGGTTGCCGCCCGCCGCAGGCCCGCCCCGACCCGGCCGTTGAGGAGGGCCCGGGGCCGTGCCAGGGCAGGGTTGGCAGCGCCCATCCCTCGCCGCTGTAGCGGCGGCTGCTGCCCGTGCTGGTAATGGCAGGAGGGCCGAGGGGGGTCTCGAAACGCTGAGATGCGGGCCTGGTGCGGCGGCCTGGGTGCCGGGGCTGGCGGGAAGGCTGCCCGGGCCTGCGGGCCTCGGGGGCGGGCACCGGCTGTGCCGCCGCAGGCTGCTCACCTGTGAATGAAAACACCAGGAATGGAACAGCCGAGTACACATTCCAACCTTTTTTTTCCCCTTAAATACAGGCAGGTACTGAAAAATGAGTGAGGACCTATTCTGTTAAAAAAAAAAAACAACCAACCCACGTTCATTTTGACAGCATTTTCCCCCTCCTGAATACATTTACACTGGTAACAGAGAGAAAGTCCTGTTCAATGCTACTGGTAATGCAAATGTGTTTGTGGTTTTTTTTTGTCTCCCTCTATAAAGGAAGGTTTTCTCCTTGGAGATGTGAAAGGTGAAGCCAAGAACAGCATTACTGACTCACAGCTGGATGATGTTGAAGTTGTTTATACCATTGGTTAGTCTGTCCGCATTTTTTTAATACCAATCTTGGTTTCAGGCAATACATGACTGCTTACAGTTTCGATGAGGGCAGTCAGCACCTTACAGCAAGATCAAAGCTGCTACATCCTGGGATCCATGTTGACATAAAACAAACATGGAAAAGTTATTTTATAACAATTGATTAAAAAAATTACAATTTTACTGTAGAAAATATAATAATTTAACAGAAACAGTAGCTCTTAGTTCCTTGAATAGCTCCTCTTTGCCAAACATCTTGTCACAATAAAGTTAACTTAGGGTTTAGAATCCTTATTTGTCTTGGCCATGTTATAAACTCTCCTGGGTTTCAGTTGCCCTGGAAAAATTTGGCTTATTTCAGTGAAGCAAACTGTAATGTGTTAGCATCCATTACCTGCATATAAAATACTGTGTGTGAAGGCTGCAAACTGTTTATATATTTCATTGAACAGGTGCCAAATGTGTTTTTCTTTATAGTCTTCACGAGATTCGATTGCATGGGCATTTTCTACTAGCTCTTAACAAAAACATATGTATATGCGCCCACATATTCAACTCCATTTATTTAAAATGCAGTTACACAAAAAGAGAACAAGGTTATACAGTATGGGCCTTCTTTCCAATCTTCCTGAAAATATGGTAGGGAGAACCTGTATGCCTTTTTCTAGTTCTGCTCTAGGATACAATTAAGGTGAACGCTTTCCTCCACTGAGTGCCACAGATGAACTAAAAATGTGGGGAGTTTTTTGTGGTGGCATTGATCAAGTCACCCAATCACCACTTTCTTGTAGGCAGAGTTAGTTCCTCCAAAGCTTGGGGTTTTTTTTAGTTTACTTGTGAAAATGAAAGTAATGGAGACTTTAGGTAAAAAAAGGATTTAGATTGCCATTTGATCACCTACCATTTTTTTTCTGGTAGTCAGTCTTCCAGTTATCATTTGCCCTATGGGTTTCTGTTCTCCAGCTTCATCCTCCTAACAGCATTCATGCCTTGCTGCAGAGCAACTCAAGTGAAATCTTTCATGTTACATACTGCGGTTCTAAACAGAAGGAAGGGAAAAATAAGTGCCCAAATTGATTTTTCACTTGACAAAACATTAAAAATACAGTTTATGTAAGTGGTTCATTCCCTTTACTTTTGAAAAATGTATTAGAATCCTTTTAAAAAATACTTCCTTTCTTAAGCATATTTAATTAGATGTTAATGCATTTGATCTTAAGAAATTACATAGAATTCTTTCTTGGTGCTTCTATCAGATTAATTCTGATCATAGCCTATAGCATACATCTTGAACTGATGAACCCAGAGTAATATTACCGTCTCTTTCCAGATATACAGAAGCACATTCCATGCTACCAGTTGTTCAGGTAAGAATCTTAATCTTAAGTAAAGGGATACGAAAAAGTTAAAATTCACCCTAACTTGAACCCTTCAGGACCTAAACTTGTATTACATTACTGAGAAAACAACCCAGCTGTAACTACAGTACCCACGTCAACCTCTTGGAATTAAGATGCAAAATGCCTTATGTTATTTCCATGTTGGTTCTGCATGTCTTTTTTTGGTGTTTATCTATACATATAGAAATAGAGGTATAGCATGTTGCAACTTCTGGTGAGTTATACCATATGAACTACAGAATATTGTCAACCTACTGAAAAAAACCCACTGCTTTTCTAAAAGCATACATTCCAACCCTGCTCCCTCAAATAAAAAAAAAAAATTAAAAAAAAGAGAGAGAAAGGTAGCATCAGCCATAGACTTGTCAATGGGTCAAGAAAAAGAAACACTTGTTAGCCCCACAGTAGCAGTAGTTTCAAGGACTAATATAGTTCCCTCATAGATGGGAACACAGCTGTGCAGGTTTACAACCCTGTAAGGGGAGAATCAGCACGATTTCCTTCTCAAATCCTCCTGAAAACTAATGAACCCAGATATTACTATAAAGGAATTTTGTATCAAATTGACCACATCTTACCATTTCATAGCTGAGAGAACATAGATGCTACCTTTAACTTGTGCCCCAGTAGCACTTGATGCCAGAACAGCATCTGGGCTGTACGAGACCCCCTGCATAGCTATTTGAGTAATGAAATTAACTGCACTGTCCCAGCAGAGAAGCTGTGTCAGCATATCTTTATGCTTACCAGGGGGCAAAAAAAGCTATTAAAGTGAGATGATTGCCACACTGCTAGGGAGTACTTATTTCTAACGTAGCATTTTAGGTTTTAACAACAAGAAGTGCTGGGTCCTGGGCTTGGGTCACAACAACCCCACGCAATGCTCCAGGCTTGGGGCAGAGTGGTTGGAAAGCTGCTTGGTGGAAAGGGCCTGGGGGTGCTGGTTGACAGCCAGCTGGGCATGAGCCAGCACCGTGCCCAGGTGGCCAGGAGGGCCAGCAGCATCCCGGCTTGTGTCAGCAACAGCGTGGCCAGCGGGACCAGGGCAGTGACCGTCCCCCTGCACTGGGCACTGGTGAGGCCGCCCCTGGAATCCTGTGTTCAGGTTTGGGCCCCTCGCTGCAAGAGGGACACTGAGGGGCTGGAGCGTGGGCAGCAGGGCTGGGGAAGGGTCTAGAGAACAAGTTTTACAAAGAGTGATTGAGGGAACTGGACTTGTTTAGCTTGGAGAAAAGGGAGGCTTAGGAAAGACCTTATCATTCTACAACTGCCTGAAGGGAGGTTTTAGACAGGTGGGTGTCAAGGGCAAGAGGAAACAGCCTCAAGTTACACCAGGTGAGGTTTAGATTGGATATTGTGAAAAAATTCCTCACTGTAAGGGCGGTCAGGCATTGGAACAGGCTGTCCAGGGAAGTGGTGGAATCACTGTCCCTGGAGGCGTTTAAAAAACATGTAGATGTGGTGCTTAGGGACACGGTTTCGTGATGGACTTGGCAGTCCTGGGTTAATGGTTGAACCTAATGATTTTAAAGGTCTTTTTCCACCCTAAATGATCATATTTTTTCTTCTAATTGCCCTAATTTTCTTCTAGCTTTTATAATTCTGCAGGAGAACTGAATGAAGTTGCCTTGAAGAAAATACTATCAGGCTGTAAGAAGGTATTTTATTTTCAAACCTAAATCTTACCAAGGAGCTCACTCAAATTTTGAGGGCTGTTTTGGATACCTCTTGTACCAAGCTTTTTTTTCTTTTTTAAAACTTGCATGTTGTCCCTCACTGCTGGTCAAGGCACCTGCATCATCTTTTCCCCCTGAAAGATGAGTTTAGGTTATTTTTTACTAGGGTTTGCCTACATATATGTCACAACTTCATTTCTTTCTTATTAATTTCTCAAGTGAACAGTTTGAATATCCCAAAGGAATTCTACCAATTTCTACCTTGAGATCAGTTGAGGTCAGCTCATTCAAGCAGTTAAGCACCACTTGACCAAAAAAATGCATCTTCTCCAAAGAACAAAGTTTCACAAAGGGAAAGTAGAAGCTGGAAAGAGACCAACAGCAAAATAGCACAACAAAGTTTTCAGCTTGAGAACAAACTCAGAAAACAGGCCAGTTCAACATGTGGTTTTGAAAGAAAGAAGCTGTCACACTGGAATTAGGCTTTGATGTTCTAAGGGTTTCAACTTAACTACCTGCTTGAATATGTACTTATCACCAAAGAATTCAGATTTGTGACTTTGTACTGAATCATCTTAATTTGCTTCAATGTGACACCAGGGACAACATGATTCAACAGTAATAATAAATTTTCTTTTGCCTGCAGAGTGTAATAGGATGGTACAAATTCAGACGTAACACAGACCAGACCATGACATTCCGGGAAAGACTTCTTCATAAGAATTTACAGTCACACCTGTCAAATCAGGGTCTTGTATTCCTTTTATTAACCTCTAGCGTGATGACAGAAAGCTTCTCTACTTACAGACTGGAACATGCTTTACATCGGCCACAAGAAGGGTAATTTGTTTTTTCTCTAGTTTTAATAAAGCAGTAGCATAGCATGTACTATAATTTGGAACAGGTGGGTTTTTCTTTGTTGTAACTGAATTAGTTAAGACTGTTTTATTTTATCCTTGAAACTTACACAGTAAGTAAGATTACTCCTTATATTGCTACAGCCCAGCTGAAACCTTACCTGGAGTTCTGTTCAGGGATTTGCCTTTATAACTGTCTGTAGTGCCAGTGTCAACATGCAGACACTATTAGTTCATCTGTGCACATAGACCATTCTTGGTAAGTTTGGGTTTGTGTATAGGACTTCAACTACACATGGTGTTCACCTTCACCTATCATTGAAATATTTAAATTGGTGGTAACCTCCAGTTATCTTCAGAGACATGCTGCCCATAAGCTAGGCTTGACAAGCAAGTATTGCATTATTGCATGACTTGTACTCAGAAATGGGGGGAAGAAAAACAGCTCAAGACTCTTGTTGCTCTTGCAGTTTTCCTTTAGCCGTAAGTAGTCATCTGTGTGTGATACAATACATCCAAGCAAGAACTATACTGTCAACTTTCATCTGGAATGCTTAATGGTCAAGAACCTTTAACTATCAGAGAGGCCTTTGGGTGTTAAAAAGTCATGTTTTCATACTCCTGCTTTTTAAGTCTTTTCCAGAAAGTTCCTCTGGTGGTTACCAACTTGGGTATGGCAGAACAGCAAGGTTACAGAACAGTGTCTGGTTCCTGTGTATCTTCCGGGTTTGTCAGAGCAGTAAGACAACACAGGTACAATATATGCCACATTTACTGTTAGCTGTAGCTTTCAGTTAAGTATAGTTATCTTTAAAAAAGTTTTTTTAAATGCTTTTGCAAATGCTACAGCCGTACCCTGCTCGCTTGTTGACCAGTTTCCTCCAATTATTTACCTTTCCAAGCTACTTGGAAATTAGTCCAGGCCCATACTTAGCCACGAGGGCAGCTGTTTGTCTCAACACAGGCACCTAGTGTTGAAGCTCAAAATGCTTCTTTATTCATTATAGCTCCTACTAAGCAAGCACTGGAATCATTAACTTGCAATTATACAGTCATACTCTTGGTCCACAGGTCACAGTTCTTTTATGAAGATGGATCCTTAGAAGAGGTTCATAAGATAAATGAGATGTATGCCACCTTGCAGGAGGAACTGAAGGTAAGTCGGGCATGCCTGCCGATACAGTTACAATTACAGATTTCAGCAGTACTACAGAACAAAGTCAAGCAAAAGGTACACCATCTTGCACCACATGAGAAACAAAGCTGTGTCTTGGAAAAGCATGTTGAAAGATCAGCGAGTTCAACTTACTATTAGTAGCCATACACTAAGTTCACAAAGTTGAAGCCTTGAGTTTCCATTTGATCAGAAGTACACTAATAAATCCTCAAGTCCACTAATAATTTCTCACAAGAAGATTATTTTGAAGGAGTACTATCTGTAGTTTGTTAGATCTCCTTTGCTTAGTTTGGAACAAATAAAATGTCTTGCACCTCATTCAGCACAAGGTTCAACACAACACTACTTTGTATCCAGCTTGAAGTCATGAGTACCTTTAGGGATTTTGCAACAAGGTTAAAGTCACTTCCATGAATACTGTTAATTCCATCAAATGCTCTTTTCCTTGCAGAAAATATGCTCTACAGTAGAAGTCAGTGAACGATCTGTAGAGAAACTCTTAGCAGAGGTGAGCCAATTAAAAGAAGAAATAAAGCGGAAAAAGCAACAGAGTTGTTCAGGTAAGTGAAATAAATGTAATGCAAATCTTAGTGAGACTTCCAAAGTTGTTTCAACTTGCGGCAGCCAAAACAATTGTGTTAGAAGTGTGCAGAAGGGACTGCAATTCTCACGCTGCTTTTTTTTTTTTTTTTTCAGAAGACAGAGATGACCCAGGAGAGCCAAAGGAGAATGTTCTCCTTTGTCAGGCACTGCAAACATTTTTCCCTAATTCTGGATTTCAGACATGTATTGTTTCCTTCAAAGGCCAACAGATATCCAAGAACTGCTGTAACATTGACCATAATATTAATGTCATAGACAAACTGACTCTTATGGTAGAGGAAAGAGACTTCACTGAAGCTGAAACAAGACACCTAACCAAGCGTAAGGTCAGAGGGACCATAACAGGATCAAAGTCATTCAAGAAATCCAGATCACTGCACCTTCACCAAAAATTACTTCAAGACCAAGAGGACAGTGACCAGGAAAGGAAGTTTATGCTGATGAGCACTGAAACAGACGAGGACATCTTTGAAAAGGGAGACACAAATGAAATCTCACTCTCTCCTACTTTTTGATCTGTTAATGATTTGTCCAGATGACTTTGCACCAAAAGCTACTGCCAGCATATTCAAGTGACATATCATTTTATAGCAGGAATGAAAATAACAGTGCATTTCTGCAAAACATACAGGTGGTTTGTTGTTTTTTTTTTTCCAGTGCACAAATCCTGCCTGGCATAGAGACAAATTGGATGACATTCCTTCATCTTGCCTTCCAGAGTTAGATCTGTGTATTCTCTCTCAGGGTTTGAAGATTGCACTAGCAGCATGTTAGCAGTCATAACTAGTTGTCACATACTGCCTCAGAGAAATACAAACCGAAGCCGCTGTTGAAGGACCAGTACTACCCTCAGCAGAAGCTGAGGCAGGGAGCATCAAATGAGTACAGGTAACATGCTTAACAGAATTAGCCATCTACATGAAGTGCCACAATTTAAATACTTCAATTTATCCTTACATGTCCAGCACTTGTTTATTTTCCCCTCCCCCTTCCAATCCAGCAAGGGAAAATACAGCCACCTCAACGTTAGCAAGACTTGTAAGCAGACAAAGCGGTCCATACAGCTCCCAATTTCTGTTGCTGCTTTCGTCTTTCATACTTCCTTCAGACAATGAATTTCAGAGACCTGACACTTCATAAAAAAGCAGCTGACACCCACCCTTCAGTCAGTGATGCATTATGTTAGCCAACCACATTTCCAGTAAACAAGTATATAGACAAGAAAAGTAGATTTATTGTTTATTTCTTTACAGTGTGTTACTCTGAATACTTGATATTACATATCTTGGGGTCTGTGAGAAATGATGGGCTCTTGTACATAACTGGCATAAATCCTGTAGAAAGATAAAATGGAGGTTTTCTTAATAGAAAAGTAGGCTTGACTTGGAAAACTCAAAAGCCTTATCATACTTACCAAACACATGAGCTCTTTTAATGGCTTTTGTAATTTCCTTCTGCTTCTTGTTGCACAAACCTAAAGAGATGAATCATTTTTAGTCTCTTAAATCAACAATAACCAAATCATTAAAGGGTGAAAGGCATATTACTGACTGCTCCTTCTAGCTTTGTGTGAGTCTTCCTACACTAACACACATGTGCTTATAATGTTAAATACAAAATACGTATAATTAAGGTATATTTTCATTCCTTTATGCATACTACTAAGAATAATGCTATTACAAAATGTATAGAGTTAATAGTAGTTATTTGGAAAAATAGCTGATATACAGTTACTTTATGAGTCTAAGAAGAACATCTAATAAGAACATTAACCAGTAAATTATTTAATACTTCACATACCTGTTATATGCCTGCCGTAAATGCAGCCAGTATGCGGAGAAACAAACTGGGAAAGAAGCTATGTAAAATTCAGAAATCCAAAGTGAGTTTAAGAACTTTTTTCAGAGAGCATTAGTTTATTTTACTACTTGCATTTTATTTTTTGGGTTTTTATCTGTTTTTACAAAACTCAGTTCTACCTAGAGACAAGAAGTATGGCTTGGAGCTAGACAGTATTTTAATGTGCTACATCATTTAAGCTATATCACAGTGGAATTGGAATCAAAGACTCTTTGGTAAATAACAAAGTCTTAACACCTGCATATAGGATTAGTAGATGAACAGCTTATCACAGCTACATTATTTGACTTTTATCTGCACACATTCTTACTCTTAAGTTTTAAACCCCTACACAGATAATTATTTTTATTTTTGTGGACTTCCTACACGCATATTTAAATATAGCGAACCAGTTACCTTCATCTAAGGACAGGTATTTTCAAACTCACCTGCACATTCTTATAATCCACATTTATTCCACATAAGACACATCTTTTTGGAGGTTCTTTATAGGGGTTCTCCATTTGTATGGGCTGAAATTAGAGAATTAATACCATCTGTAAGCTTCACAAGAATATAAGGAACATACGTTATTTTTATCCTTTGGGCAAAACATGCCTTGAAACCAAAAGCAGTATTTAGTGCGTTACTGAAGTTTTTCCAATACCTTTATCTCCATTTCTCTACACAGCGTTCAGTACCTAGCAATCTAAATGGTGTCTCACTGCTACACAGCCTTTTAAATCTCAGTAATAATGACAACGTAACAAGTCAATTAAAGCAATCAGTAGGATAGTGTTTACACCCTTTACTTGGAAGGCAGTATCTACAGAAGCTGGTAGTAAGGTAGTTCTGTCTAAGAAGCCACAAGGCTTTCCTCAAAATAAAATCAAAGCAAATGGCCCGAGGGAGCTCCTGCCCACGCACACACTTCAACAGGGAGGTTCCCAAAGGCCTCCCAAGCCTCACAGTACACCACCCTGCACCAAATCCTTGCAAGACACAAGCAAAAGGAGAAACTGTTTTTGCAGACATAGCTGGAATTTGGGCAAAAAAATGTTTTTTAAAGTTTTCACTGGTACCAGACAATATGTTCTTATGACATAACAACTATACCTACTGCATTCTCTCAGGTTTTCCCAGCTATATACAGGAAATCAGTTAGTACTGCCAAAGGTTTCTTACTCCAAGTTTGAGTTACTAAGAGTTGCTTTAAGTGACCGCAGGTAGATACAGGGCTACAGAGCTCCAGCATCCGGTGACGGACAGACACAGACACACCCCCCAGCACCCGGTGATATGCCCCCACCCTCCCCCTCAGTACTCTGTGATATGCCCCCCCCCAGCACCCGCGGGTTACTGCGGGGGCCTCACCTGGTCGGACGAGTCGAGCGGCCGCTCATGCTGGAGCCGCCGCGGCTGCTCCCACAGTGCCGCTACAAGGTAAGAGCGATAGGGTTAGCGACAGCACGGCGGGAGAAACGGCCGCGCACACACCCCCACCCCGAGGGGCACGGCCCCTCATCTGACAGGGGAGGGACGAGGAAGCAGAAGGAACACACCCGGCATCAGCCGGCGCCAGGGACTCCACGTCCCCACCGCCCGCGCCGCCATGACAGCCCCCACAGTGCCCCGCCTCGACCGCCCTACTTCCGCCTGCGCGGACTCGCGGTGCACGAGAGCGGTCGCTGGCCAATGGGGCCCGGCCTGCCCTGCTTGAGGCAGGCGATTGGCCCCCACCTGCCCGCTCTGCCAGGGGAGCGCGCGGCCGGAAGCGATGCTGCGGCGGCTGGCTGGGGGGAGCGCGGCGGTGCAGGGTGTCCGCTCTCCTTATGGCGGCCCTGCCTCTCCCGGGGGCTCGGCTGGCGCTCGCCGTGCCCTGCCGCGACTGTGACCGTCTCTGCGCCGCTTACTCGCAGCCCCAGCCTCGGGGTGGAGGCTGATAGCCCTGCAGCGGCACGAGGCGGTGGTGATGGCCGAGCCCGGTCCCGCAGTACGGAGGAAGAGCTGCCCCGGCTCTGTGCGCAAGCGGCGCCAGGCCCTGGTGGTGTGTAGTACTGTCTGCTCGCCGGTGGCTCGCAAGAAGCTGAGCTCCGGTGGTGAGGGGCCCGCGGCAGAGGCCACGGTACGGGGATGGCAGGGTACGGGCATTCTGACGCTAGGCGCTGTGGCGGGGTGGCTGAGCCCAGGCCGAGCCTGTGTGACACTGACCGGGGAGGGCCTCGCTTTGTGTGAGAGGGGACGCGTTTTGGCCTTCACTAAAATACATCACTGCTGAGTAAGTATGCAGGCATCATGTCTGCTTGTAGATTGTTGTTCCATTGAATTAAAGTATGCATTGCTTTAGAGTTAAGCTGTGTTTTCCTCACAAGCAATGTCAGAAAAACACTTAACTGTCTTGTTAAGTTGGAGAAGAGTTAAATTGCATCTGATGTGTGTGGTGTACAAGTTATGCTTGCCCTCTTTGGTGTTACTTTGGGGTATTAATACTTGTGTTTTTTTGCAGTGTAGTAATGATAGTGAAGAAGATATGTTTGGCGACTATGACAGCTTTTATGGAAATGATTCTTTGCTAGCTCAAATTGATGATACAGAGCACGAACACCTACATGATAGAAATAAGGATATTAAAGCAGATGGAGAACTCATACTTGGCAATCTTCAGTCAGGAATTTACCAGGAAAAGGATAATTTTTCTACTTCAGAAAATATGGTTATCCTTAAAGCTGACAAAGAGGATGCTTTTGAAATGAACAAAAATGACCTGTTAGACAGCAATCAAGAACCAACTGAATCTATTTCAGATGACTTGCCATCATCGCAACTTTTGTATTTTGCAAAACTGAATGAACTTTCTTCTGGTTCTAGAACATCTCCACTCTCAGAGAGAAAGCGTAAATGTAAGAAGTCTTCAGACAAAATCAGGAGTCCATTGTCTTTTTATCCTGATGATGAACACAGGAACAGACCTACTGATGTGTCCTCACACTCTAACTGTGCTTTATTTAAAACTGACAGTCTTAAAGATAATCTGAAAAGTGCTATGACTGGAAATGCCAAAGCTCAGACTCTGCAGGTCTCTAAGACGAAGCAGCTTAAAGAAGCTGTTTTATCTGAAGAGATTTGTGTTGCTAGGAAAACTATTGAATCATCTTCTGTTGATATAGGCCCTTTTTATGGATTACCTAGCAAAGTTAAAGATCTATTCAGACAATTTCGAGGGATTGAAACACTTTATGGTAAAGTAACTAATGGTTTGTTGGAAAAAAATTGCTAGTGAATTATTGCCTATTTTACCTATTACACTGTAAAAATACTTAAGGTAATATTTATTGTAAACATGTTAAGAAAGTTGTTTTATTAAGTGGTTATTCTTGGTTTTTAGGTGGATGGGAAAGGTTGATATGGCTTAAAGAATACTTTGTAAGGCTCAATCACCAAAAGCTTTTAGCAGTTTATTGAAGAAAAACTCTTAGACGCTAGTCTTAAAGTATTCTATATCAAACACAAATATTTTGATACTGCTTAACATGGCCCTGGAGGCTGCTAATAATTCTTTTTTAATTTTGCAGAATGGCAGCATGATTGCTTAATGCTAGAATCTCTACAGCAAAGAAAGAATCTAATATACTCATTACCAACCAGTGGTGGAAAAACACTTGTAGCAGAAATAATAATTCTACAAGAATTACTCTGCAGGCGGAAAGATGTTCTCATGATCCTGCCATATGTTGCCATTGTCCAAGAAAAGGTCTGGATACAGTGTTTCTGATACTGCTTATCTTTTGTGATATACCTTGTTATTTGTCTGGTTATAATACTAATTCTTGCAAACTCAATGATGTTCATAGATAGATGGTGGTGAGTGACTTCTCCTAGATGCTGCTCTGAGGGTCAGTAATATTGCAATAAAAGACTTAAATTGAGGTGAAGATGCTGCATTATAAAGTGTGTTGGATTTTGAAATAATAGCTTTTTGCAATGTTACATATAGTTCTGCAGTCTTAGAGCTGTACTCCCCAACTTGCTAAAGAAATGGTCTTGAAATAAAAACTTAACAATTTTTTGATATAAAGGAAAAGTTAATTTTAGAGAACAGATGTAACCCAAGCTTGATAATTTTTGTAAGCACTTCAGCAATTTTTGTAAGCACTTCAGCTTTACAATTGGAAAAGGTAATTGTAGCTCGTGTGTTTTCAGCATTTCAGCCAGTTCATTGTGATTTGTGTTGGTTGAGTTCTTGAGGCAGGTCTGAAATCTGAAAGGAGTGTGAGTTTGTTCTCTAATTGATCTTTGGGTTTTTACAGGTTAGGGGTTTATCAAGTTTTGGGATAGAATTGGGTTTCCTGGTTGAAGAATATGCAGGAAGTAAAGGAAGATTTCCACCCATCAAGAGGAGAATAAAAAGGTCGCTTTATATTGCTACTATAGAAAAAGGACATGGTCTAGTGAATTCCTTAATTGAAACAAAGAGAATTGATGACCTTGGTCTGGTTGTAGTAGATGAGGTATGCTACAAGATTTATTCATATTTATAATATGCAATTTTTTTATATTTACAATATGCAGTTATTAGCAAAGAGCAGTTTTTTGATTACTTGGGGGTTTTGTGTACTTATCAAATTATTACTAAAGTTTTTTCTGTATTGATACATAATTTCGTAATACTTAAATCATTTTTCTTTAACTGAAGCATTTGCTGCTATATCAGGACAATAGATTCTATTTTGAGAGATCTACTGTGTTAGTAGTTGGTGGTGCATTACTTAGTAACTGCTTGTCAATTAGACATCTTTAATGGATTAGAAAAAAAATAATTCATTTTAATCATACTGAATGTATTTATGAATCCCAGAACTGAACTCCTAAATGTGAAGCCTTAATACTTTGCCTCTGGTGTTAATAATCACTAAATGGAACATCAAAAAAACCCCAAACCAAAACCAAGTTACATTTAACTGTGACAATTGCCCTTTAGTCTCCTTTTTAGTGGTGTGGCTGAGTTGTGCTTCTAAGGGTTGTTTGTGGGGTTGAATCACAATGTGTTACATCTAACAGAAATGTTTAATTTATGGAATGATTCAGGCTGACTGGCCTTACTTTAGCCTAATAGCTTCTAAACACAAGGCAGCTTAAGAACTAACTTCTACTTTTTCTGAAAGTAGCTGGCTGCTACAAAATTTTTGATGTTAACTTGCCCTGTAAGTGTTGCTTAACACTGTTTACAATCAAAATCACTTTAGACTGGTTGCTACAAAGATCTTCACACTGTTTATTGTCAGGAGTTAACTGTTTATATCAGTTATGGTCTAGTTAAATGGAAGGTAGATCTTGTTATCTATGTTTGCTTTTGGGTCTGTTTTTCTGTGGCTCTCAAGTGTTATTTCAGTGAGGCTGTACTTCTGGAAGAGCTTAGCAGTCAAAATTTACCAGAGGGGTATCATGAAGAAGCTCAAAAACCACATTCCTGTAATATTTGTTTAGGACTACATAATTTGATTTGTTTTGTAGAAGTATTCTAAACTTAGTAATATTCTTGCATTTTCTTTTTCCTTTCTTTGCACAGTTGCATATGCTGGGTGAGGGAAGCCGTGGAGCAATGCTGGAAATTACTCTTGCAAAAATTCTTTACAGTAGTAGTAAGTCATGGCTACACTTAATGTTATTAAAATATTTTTGTGACAGCATCTCTAGGGAGAAGCCCTACTTTAGCTTTCTGGATTTGTGGTGTTCTGGCTGCTTTTGAAAAGCATGGTATGACTCCATGCAGTAATAGTGTTTACTTGTTTAAGTCTTAATCAGTTGACCCTGTAATGATGGGCTGGATGGTTTTGAAGTTTTTTTGATACTACTTCTCCAATTAAATGCTTCCATAGAGAAGGATTCCTTTTTTTATGTTTACATCTCAGGTAATATTTCTTAGCTATATCCCCCTTCAAACCTGGTACTTTGGTATTTAAAAAGATTAATGATGGAGGCTTATGGATTAGATACTGAGCAGAAGTGTTAAAAATTGTGAACATGGCAATAAATTCATGTCAGTTTCTGTTTTACAGAAAACACGCAGATCATTGGCATGAGTGCAACTTTAAATAATGTTGGAGACCTGCAGAAGTTCCTGCAAGCGGAGTACTATACTAATAATTTTAGACCGGTCTGTATGCAAAATACCATCAATTAGTAAAGAAGATATTTGGCTTTAAAACTATAGCAAATCTGTTCAGGATTGTATTGCAGCTTTTGTGTTTAATTTCATGCTGTAGTGTAATATGATGCCTGCTATTGCTGGCAATTGTACCAGTACAATAAATAGCACTATGCACAAATGCAGGTACCTTTATATCGTTGTGTTAAGCCATTTGTGTCATTTTATCTAAATCAATTTCTAAATTACAGCTACTGTGATAAATCATTGCAGTTCATTTGATATAACTAGAATCTGTACTACTGGTACTTGAATGATGTCATGACAATGGTTTATGGATAGTCCATGGGATATAATATTTGTCATTCTTTGTTAAAATTAGACATTTTCTCAAGTCAGATAATTAAAACAAATTCACTTTAAAAAAAAAATCTTACTGGGGTAGAGTCTGTGCTTGTCTACATGGAAGTATGTATATGAAATGCGATGCTTAGAAAAAAACATGAGCTGTACATCAGTAATAGCTTAATCTTTAGAGAAGGTTTGGTAATTCAACTAAAGTTTTTGTTTATGGTTTATGTCTTCCTAGGTAGAATTAAAGGAATATGTAAAGATAGGAGGCACAGTTTATGCAACTGACAGCAAAACAGAAAGTGGCTTTACTTTTTCACGTTTCCTTAATTTCAAGGTAAGACTGAAGTGCTTATAACTAATTCAAAGAAACTATGAAATGTATTATTTTTTACACTGATTTGTTTACAGAACTTTTACTGAAGAAATTACTTAAAAATGGTCATTCATTTGTAATACTTACAAGACAGAAAACAGTAGGCTTTGGGGAGGGAAAAGGCCTTTAAAATAATGAACACTCAACTTGATTTTTCACTACTTTACAGCTCATTAAAAGGCTTCTTCAGTATTTTGACATGTGAAGAGCAATGAGTTTGAGTGTTCCAGATAAACAATGCTTTATGGTTTGGGATAAATTTCCTCAACAGTTGATCACTCTTAGATGATACCAAAAGACGAGATCTCTTTTTGATTTTTGTCAGTTTATTACTGCCTTGTAAGGATTCATTTCAACCTTTAAAAATAACAGTGTGTGTTATGGTAGGCTGGCAGTAGCACAAGTAACATCACTATGGTGTTGCTGTAAAGAAATTGTAGTACTAAGAGGAAGAAGCAAAGCTTTCAATTCTTGCATCCTTTTATCCCTCAGTTAAAGATGTCTTAAACTTTCAAGTGAGGATTAGGAGAAAAACTTCTTCTACAACTTCTTACAATTGTCACATTAAAGCAAGTGGGAGTGTTCTAGTGAAGGTTGAGAACAGGTATTGAATACTTGGTTTCTGAATTAATTTCTGAGTTTAAATGTTTGTCAATCTGTGATAGTATTCTAGTAATCTGCAGAAAGCAGATCCTGATCACATCGTTGCACTGGTTACTGAAGTTATTCCTAAATATTCCTGCCTGATCTTTTGTCCCACTAAAAAGAACTGTGAGAATGTGGCTTCAATGGTGTGCAAGTACCTCAAGAAGTAAGTGTGTCGTGACTTTTTAATTGTATATGGAATAATTGGTCAGAAGTTAGGAATTATCTTCACTAGTTTACAAGTGATTTTCCTTGGTTATCAGATGTAAGTACTTTTAATATGGGATCATGTGGAGTTCCTGATTGCATAAATGATGGCAAACTGCTCAAGGCTCATTAAACAAATGTTAGAAAAAAAATATTTTTTTTAAACAAACTATTTGAAAAAAATGGTTATTTGAGGACTAATAATGAAGAAAAAAGGAAAAGCTTACTAAATTAAGCTAACCTTGTGTCCCTTTGGCACTGGTCTCTGCAAGCTTAGGAAACAAACGTTCTTCTCTATAGCCTGGTATTTGATCATGTGTTACTAGTTGATTATCTCTGTTCCATACCTACTTTGTGAATGTAAGTTTTAAAATGTAAACCAAGCTTTGTTAATTAAAGGAAGTAAGACTTAAGTTTGGTTTCGTTTAAATGTGGTTTGATCAACTCATAATGGTCTAGCAAGTTACATTTTGTGTAGGAAGAAATTAAACAAAACTCCTCCCTTGCTATCAAAATTGAAACCATTTTTGATGTATCTGTAATCTTCACTATAAGCTGATACTGTCCCTATTTCTGTTCTTCAGTGTGCTCAATACCCACACCCAGTCAGTATTTGATCCTTTCTGTACCCGCACTTACAAACAAGAAGAGTTCTGTTGCAACTTAATCAGTCTCCTGTGTATTGCTGTTTTAAAGTTACTAGAAATAACTGTTTCTCTAACCTACATTAGAGGAATGGATAATGAACAGAAATAGACAGTAAGCATGTCTTAATATTTTTTAAAATAATTAATGATTGATCAAAGTCTGAAGAAACACTTCTCCTCCTAGAGAATTTAGAGCTCACAGGGAGAAAGAGAAACAAGATCTCATCAAACACCTCAAGAACATTGGAAATGGAAGTATCTGTTCTGTTCTGAAGCAAACGATCCCTTACGGCATTGCCTATCACCATAGCGGCCTTACAAATGATGAAAGGAAAAGTGTAGAGGAAGCATATTCTGCGGGTGTCCTGTGTCTACTTGCTTGCACAGCTACTTTAGCTGCTGGAGTCAACCTGCCAGCTAGAAGGTTAGTAACTGGAACATATTTCATTGTTACATTGATGTTTGCTTTGTGAAAAAAATTGCTTTGACAACTTGGAAACGTCGGTGCTGTTTAAAGTATGTTTCTGCTTTTACTAGCAAATTGGAAGTGTAAGGGGTTTTGTGTTCAACTCGGGACAAGAGTGCAACGTTGTTACATAGGAAATATCAATCTGTAGCAAGTCCCTTAGAATGCATAACTGAAGAATACTTACTTAAATGGATTAAGGAAATGCTTCGGTAATTTAGTAATGTTATCCAGAAAAACAAGGAATTCATGGTGGTTTCTTTACATGTGGTCCTAAGAACAATGTTTAAATTGTAAAATAAATCGTTTCTAAGGAGATGATTTTGAATGTGTTTTAACACAAAAATGTGTTATCTTTTCTTATACAAGTGCTGATGATACATGGCTTCTGTACTGTGTATGGCCAACAACTGTTTGCCAAGAATCCAGTTTTGTGTGCGTGTATGTTGGAATAATGTGTCTGAGGGGAGAAAAAAATTCATACAGACAAGTGTTGTCTTTCTAGCATATAGCTGATATATGGTCAGTGTTGCTTAGTAGAGTTTATATCTCAGTAATTTTCTCTCTTAAACTTAAGCCTTTGAGTAGATGTAAAGACGAGTTCCAAAGGTTCTGCTAAACATAATAAATAAATATGGCTTATCATTCAATAAGCCTTAAATTGTAAATTGTGTTGATTTACACAGCTGTTCAAACAGGTGCATTTGATTTTTATTAGTTGCTGAGCAAGGAGCATATATAAAGAATGCATTTGTAAAATTTCATTGCTACTTTAATAATTCTAATGTGCAGCATAAGTTACTGAAGGTTTCTTTACAGGGTTATTCTCAGAGCTCCTTATGTTGCTAATGACTTCCTGAAGAAGAACCAATATAAACAAATGATTGGCAGAGCTGGTCGAGCTGGTATTGACAGTGCTGGAGAAAGTATTCTCATAGTGCAAGAAAAAGACAAACACTTGGTAATTTTTACAAAGCTGTTGGTAATTTAAATTGTTGGATTAATCTACTGGTACAAACAGGAAGAGCTGCCTGTCTTAATTTTTGTTCATTTAACATTGCAAATATTTGACTTATGTAGTAATACCTATAAACTACATTTATGTGGGTTTTTTCATATGTGAACTGTGAACTTTAGATGTCTGCACTTACTTCCTTTATAAAGCTGAGTCATGCATATCACTATTTTTAAAAGTATTTTTTAAAAACTAATGAATAAGTATTTTCCCTGAACTAGTATGTTTCTTGCTCTTTATAGGCTCAGCGTTTAGTTAACAGTCCTTTGGAGAACTGTTACAGCAATCTTCTGCTGGAGTTGACCAAGGGAATGCACAGCCTGTTGTTGTCTTTGGTTGGACTGAAGGTATTAGTTGACTCTTCTCTGTGAGTAACTTAAGTGCTTGGGAATGGAAGGAAAAGCTTCTCTATTGATTCTATAGAAAAAAACCCAGACTTCTAAAACAGATGGCCTTACAAGTTCAGAACAGCTTCTGATCAAATAAGGACAAGGATTTGATTAGTCTTTTAATTTAACTCCATTACCAAGTAATCATGTAACATGATGATTTCCTTATGTGTAAAAGCCAAAATTATATCTACCTTATGGTTCATTACAGTACTAACAATGTTTCCATTTCTGATACTAGATTCAAAATACCAACAGAAACAGTGGAAACAAATTAACACGCAGTAGCTAGAATAGTGGAATAGATGGAGACCAGTCTCATTAGATCCATCATAGACTGTCTATTGTTCTGTTGTCATCTGTTTCTGTAGAAACACATGAACAGGATATCAAACTGCTGCTCCATTCAGTAAATTTTTTCATATAGCTTATGAAATATGTGAAATGACCACTTTAAAGATGCTAATTGCTTACAAAACTGATGCAGATAGCAGTTACCCGTGAGGAAGTCAATACTTTTATGTGCAGTACATTGCTGGGTGTTCAGCAGCATCTGCTATCTAAAGAGAAGAGCCTCTCAGAGGTAATTAAAGATGGACTAGAACACCTAATAGAAAAAGGACTCCTGGAAGGAAGAATGTCTGAGAAGAACCACAATTCCAAATATACGTTAACAATCACACCGTTGGGTAGAGCTACATATAAAGGTAAGACTTCTTTTTTTTATTCTTGTTATAATCTATTTCAACAAAACCTTTCATCTCAGCCTTATCTCAATTTGATATGCTTTCCCATCTTGTCTGAAACTACAATGAAAAATAAGTTGTAGAGAGACAGTTTTGATTTACTAAATTATGTTCATCCCCATTTTCGGTCTAGCACAAGTAGTGCACGACTGAACATGATAGGAATGAAGTGTCATAACAGTGGTCGCAATGGAAGTAAAACCAGAACTGTACCCCTAAAAGATGGAAAGATTTGTGTTGGGGATTTCTTGACCTAGAGGGAAGCTTGAGAGAAGGAAGTATATGACATGTAGACCAATTGCAATAGGGAGTATATCAGAAAGTTCTGATATACGCAAAAAGATAAGGGGTGTGGGATGCAGTTGGAATAGGATGAATCTCTGAAAGATTCCTTAAGTCTACGAGATTGTTCCAGGATTTCATTAAAGCCAAGGCAATTCACAAACATTACAAAACCACACACAGAACAGACTGCCTTCCCTCAGCTCCGTTTAACTGCTCGTGTTAGAGTAATTATTCAAGTTACATTTATTTTTCTTCAGTTTATACAGTATAACTAGCTTTGATGGAAGATAAAGGAAATATTGATTCTATGTTAAAGTCTGTTGCACTTAACTCTGTATGCCTGTTTAAAATTGCAATACGTTGTGTGCTTATTATAGGATCTATAGACTTGGCATACTGCAATCTTCTTTATAGAGAATTGAAGAAAGGTTTGGAAGGGCTGGTTCTTGAGAGCAATCTTCATCTTCTATATCTGACAACTCCATATGATCTGACTTTTAGCTGTAACCCAGACTGGATGATATATTTGAGACAGGTGAGAATTTACTAGCAAACATGCATTGGGGCATGTAGTAATTCTGCTTATTAGATTTTAAGTAAGTTCGTACACATAGGAAGTTTAGACAGTAGGTAACAGCTTGATGAAAAGTTAAGATATGCTACTTTATTTTAGTGCCAGGGCAGAAGTGTTTTCCTGAACTGCATAAAAATCTAGAGTTCTCTTTCGCATTTATAGTGTTTGACCCTGTTTGGGGGAAACAGTGATGTGAAACACTTCTCTTGAGTTGCCAGCACTCCAAATCCTGACTCTAACCTTGGTGCTAGTGTTGCTGTCATCAGAGTCTGGTTATTCTCAGACAAGACTTTCCTATAAACTAGTTATATGTAACCACATAGTCTTGCAAGAAAGCCACTCTTAAATTAATCAAGAGACATATTTAGCTTCGGATGCTTGCTGATTTAATCTGTAGTTTAGGAAGCAAAATCCACTAGAGGATATTAAGTCTTAATGTGTTTTATATCTAATGATTAACACCAGCCATGACTGCAACTATTACACTGTGACCAATACCTTCCTACAGATTACTATGCTTTTGTCAGGCTTAGCAGCACAGTCCATGCTTTGTGCAACTACTCTTTTCTATGAAGTGTTGTAAAGTACAGGTAGTGCTAAAATCTATATTTTCTTAAAATGTGTCATTCGAAGATGGACAGTTACAGATAAACAAGTAGGCAAAGAAGCTGCAGATCTGACTGTCTAGTAACTAGCCTAGTGACGAAGTACTGCATAGAGATATTGAAAAACACTGTTTCATTTTGAGTAACAGATTTGTGTTTTCTATAATATTAAAATAAATATCTGAAAGTTCTTTATAAATTTTTACTTTAGTTCGGCCAGCTCAGTGCAGCAGAGCAAAAAGTAGCAGATATTTTGGGAGTACCTGAAAGTTTTATTACAAAAAAGGCTTCTGGTCAAGCCGTCAGAAAGGTAGGCTGGAGATTTCTCATACCTAAGATGACAGTTCAGTCATTTCAATTGATTATTTACAAATTCGAGATTATTACTGTTTTACTTACTAAAGTTCTTTTAACCTCATTGATTGGTTTTCTTTAATGTTGTTTAATGTCTTTAGGTATAATAGACATGTTTTAGAGATCTGAAGGATTGTAGTGCTAGCAGTATCTTGAATGTGATACTGACTTTGAATTTTAATTTGCTTTATTCCTAGAATGTAGACAGTACTGTGGCAAACAGGCTTTATCTGTCATTTGTCCTTTATACCCTACTGAAAGAGACAAATATATGGAGTGTTTCAGAGAAATTTAATATGTCCCGAGGATACGTGCAAAATCTCCTTAATTCTGCTGCCTCATTCGCCTCCTGTGTTCTACACTTCTGTGAGGTAGTGTGTTAAATGAATTCCAGTAAAATCATTGGGATTGGTTTTGCAAAATCTGGACGTTTTTTCGCTTTGATTATAACAAAACACAGGTGGTGGTTTGCATAGAAAAGGTGAAATACTTCTTTTTCACCTTTCAAAATGATTTTTCCTGTTCAGAAAAGCATGCTTGTACAGTGATACTCCCTATAGTAAAAGTAACCTGTATGCTGTGAGACTGTGAAAATATACAAATACAGGGCATTTAATCAGTGTCAGTGCGACTGGTGAAATAATTGCCAATTTTACCTTTCTGTTGGAAATCAGGCTATCTGGTTGTGCAGTGTCATCTTGGGAAAAGAGCTGACTTGGCTTGGGTTTGGGGTTTTTTTTCTGTATTGAAATAATGCATTGCTTATCCTTAGAACTGCCCCACCTTTGGGATGTTCAGCTGAAGAGTGCTGAATACAACTCTGCAACCAGCTGAAAGGATAACTAGAAACAATAGTGCTTCCCCTGTCTAAAAGACAAATATATGCTTGTTGCCATAGCAGAACTCTTATCAGCCATACCCTTCAAATACAGAGCGTAGGATCTGATTCTAGTCATCTTTGTCTCTGCAGGAATTGGAAGAATTCTGGGTTTATAAAGCCTTGCTGACAGAACTTACCAAGCAGCTGACATACTGTGTTAAGACGGAACTGATCCCTTTGATGGAGGTAGCAGGGGTTCTAGAGGTTAGTAAACCTGGCTTTGTGAGATATTTTAATGTAAACTTTAATGCTAAATGTTACTGCTTTCAAGTATATCTGGAAGACCAAGCTAGTCTTTTCAAGAAAATTTGGCGTAGTGCAAATTTTCTTGAAAAGAGTCCTGCAGAGTGGGGAAAAAAGTAGTATGTTGAGGAGTGGTGAGCCGGAGCCAATAGTGTTTCTCTTCTGACTCCTACCACAGCAACAGTGAAAATGCTGTATTTGGACAATAAGTTAGCTATATACTCAGTGGGAAAACAGAGCCCAGGTTTCTTTTGTGGTAAGGATCCTTCAGTTCATGGTAATAAAGAGGAATAAGGATTTAAATATTTTAAGTTAGAAGATCCTCACAGAAGTATGTGAAGTCCTATTGGGAACTTAAGCTTTTACAATCACTTGCAGTGCTGCCTGTATTTAAAATAAGAAACTTAACCAGTCTCTGAACTGAAGACTCTTATTAAAGCAGAAAATATTTTGGGGCTTCAGTGCAAGGTTATAAGTAATCACTGGACCTCTTGGCAAATTATCTAACTTGCCTGTCCACCCTGTTGTTAGAATCGGTTTGTCAGCAAACCACTGTATTTTTAGTGGCGGTACGGTTTTATTCTTAGAAGCCGAACAATGATGAAGACTTAAAGCCTAATCAGATTTTCTGAATTGGATGCAAAAGCTAAGTAGTCTTTTTTTCCCATGGCTTACTCTGTATGGGAGTGTTTCTGTGTAAGGACAAAACCAGCCTGGACAGCATGAATCTGCTGAAGTTGCATTTTAAAGGTGACTCTTCAAAATTGTTGCTATAACCAGGGTACTTTTGCACTGGAGTTAAAACTATACCAACAGCTGACACTTGTAGCAAGTAGAATTTCATCTTGAACAGACATGATTTGCTTAGATTTGTGTGGATGAAGTAACATCAATCTTTAGGTTATTGTAGTGAAAGAGAAAATTATTTCTTGCACATTTACTTGTACAGTTTTCAAAGAGCAGTTTAAAACCTTTTCATGAGACTTAGATCATTATTGGAGGAAGGATCTGTGTCACTGGTCATACTGTGCAATTAACAGCCAAATAGAGCACAGAAAATCTTTGTTGGATAAAAATAACCACAGTTAGTGGTTATTTTTGGTGAAACTAATGACACCTAGTTCACATCAATGAACATGTGTAATCCTCTGTTACCATGGAGGAAGATAATATATTGTAAGCTGTTACCTGTTGGATGCTAAAAAAACGCACATATGCCATCAAACAAATGTCTTTCTATTCCTTGTCACCTCTTTTAAGAGGTGGTGGTGGTGGGGGGGTGGAAACCCAAAAGATAATTGATCAGATGTTTGGAGGTGTAACACTTATTCATCAAACAGGTTTTATTTCATAATGCAGGATACTAAAGCCTTGGGTATACTAAATTACTCCGCTACTGTGTAGAAATGCATTTTAGTTTAAATTTTGTAAAGCTCTAGCAGTATTTGTTTTGCAAAGGAAATGTTTGCCCTGAGATCCTCTGTTGAGAAAATAGTGCTTGGCTATTTTACATAGCAAAGGGATCAAACCAAGCTCAGAAAGCAGGTAATGCACACACACCCTTGCACTGGTGATAATCAAATTCCAGAAAATCTCTCCTGTGATGTATACCTGTCCTGTATATGTGAGCTCACAGCCATGACTTCACACAAAACGAGAGAAAGTTACTGTGGTATTAAAGGAAAAATCATTTATAAGCTTGAAACAGGAAAGTATAGCCTTTTCTGGAATCTTGTTAAAGCTTTGTTCTGTGAAAATTCTGTGGGGGAAAAAAATGGATAAAATCAGCACCCCTTCTGCTTAGACACCTCCAAAGAATGCAAGACAGTCATTCCTGTCAGTGATACTGAATGCAGAAAACATGTAAGAAAAGGGGATGTCAGAGTTGGTATCACCTAGGCTTAAAGAAGATAATGACAAATGGGTTCCTAAGAGCTAAGTAAGACTGTACGGGCCAGTAAATCTTAGCGCTAAAGGTGTATTTCTGGGGACATAGATTTTCAGTGATTATTTCTGTTCTTAGAAAGATAAATCAGAGAATTGGATTGATATGCAAAGATAAAAATTGAGTCTGGTGCAGTGATTGGCACTTAATGGTAATTCTTCTTGCCTGTTCTAATAATTTAACACAATTTTGGACTTGCAGGCACGGGCAAAACAGCTTTATAATGCAGGGTACAAAACTCTAGCACACTTGGCTAACGCAAATCCAGAAACTCTGGTCAGGATGATTGAGCACTTGTCAAGACGTCAAGCCAGACAAATTGTTTCATCTGCAAAGGTAAGTAGAAACAAAGTTATGAAAACTTGCTTCAGAACTTCAATATGTCAAAAGTGGACATTTGAATGACATTGAAAGTGAAGGGATGCACTGTAGTAGTAAAAGCATTAGTGGATATTTGTGATCCAAATACTAAAATGCATTAATAATATGTTGAAATATTTTCTTGGCAATATAATTTATCAAAGATGGTTAAAAGTAATGAATTGAGCAATTGCTGACAATTTTCCTGCTCCTAAATGATAAGCAAACTTAAACTTTTCTTGAAACAGTTTCCTATAGATAGGATAGTGGAAAGTTGTGCTCTTTTCCAGAAGGGCAGTGAAGGGCAAAAATGTTTGACAGCTTGTCTGATGAAATGCAGGTATTAAATGACTACCTTAGTCTCTGTGCTGAGTCATCATCACTGAAAATGCTGGATTCTGCCTCAGGATTTACCTTACAGAGGTGCTAGTGGTAGTTGTGATAAAAGAACAGGATTTTCAGGTTTGTACAGATGGAAGCCAACAAGGTGTAGGGTTAACCTCACCTATTTAGGTTGCTATTGCCATGCCCTGGTATTTGCTCTCTAATTGTTTGCCATTTTGATTATGCATTATGAGAAGGGCCTTCACTTAGTATCTGCCTCTAAGGCACACTTAATGCCTTAGACACATGTAAATAATCCAAGGGAAAGAATCTGTAGCAAATATTAGATTGTGCCTAAACAAAAAATACACTTATCAAGTGGTAGTACTTTCTCTCCTTCATTAATCATCTGCTGTTGTGCTGGCATTGGCTTCATGTTTGATTCTGCTAAAATAGCAAGTTTTTGGTAAAGTGAGGGAATGCCTAGAATAAACAAATGAGTGGTTGGTGTGAAAATGATACAGTCAGTAACAAAGTCTTAGTACTTTTATTCCATGAGAATAAAAAAAATACCTTTGGGGTTTATGCAATTAACATTAAATGGCCATGACCTTTTTTGTTGTAGGCTCCTTACTGCTATTTTGCTGCTGTGTGAGCTGAAAGGGAGACGTGCAGGTTCTTTACCTACATCAGTACCAAATCCAGCAATCTGCCTTACTCTCATGCTCAGATATTAAACTGATGGAGTTTTCTAGCTTGGAAGTTAAGAGTCCTTGCATGTGTTATGCTACACATGTTGCTGGGGGGACTGTTACACTCCAACTGCCAGCCACAAACAGTTCAGGGCAGTAGATTAAACAATTGCTAATGTAGGAGGTCCTATATGTCTGATGAAAAATGCTGTAGTAATAAATTTCATATAAAGCAAGAAGTTGGCATCTTGGCAAGTGTAACTTACAAATGCTTATTCCAATATGGAAAATAAATGTTTAAGTTTAAAAATGTTCTTGTTAACAGTTCTAGACAAAACTGTTTGTTCTGTTAAATTTTGTTTATTATGTGATGATAGAACTGAGAAAATCATGTGTACTGCATGAATCTTTGTGTGTTTTTCATATGGATGTACACTAAGCAGTAACAATGTTGATTGTAGTACTTGTGAAAATGTTTGTCCTGTGAGGCAAAGGTGGTGTGGCCCTGTGAGCAGCAGCAGGAGGGTTTTTTTTACAGACTTCGAAAGAAACACTGGTCTTTTAACCTGGCTATAGCTAATACTTGTATTTGTTTTCTGATATTCTTTTCCCCTTGTATAGATGCTGCTGAGTGAAAAAGCTGAGGCTTTACAAGAAGAAGTTGAAGAACTCTTAAAGGTGCCTACAGATATCCCAGGGACTTAGTGACCAGCTGTCATGAAGAAAAATCATGAATTCAAAAATCAGGATATTTTTAAATTACTTTGTAAAGTGCTGTAATTACAAAAGACATAAAAATATTTATTATATACCTCAGTTTTGTGCAAGTTCTGAGTTAAGAATGTTTCTTGGACAGTTGACTTCATTTGAAGGTTTCGATTATGAAGCTCTTGAGCAAATAGCCTAGAATCAAAAGGTGTGATCTTATTTCATTCCTGTGTTTAGACATAGCCCTAGGAGTGCTTTGGGGACTGAACTAACTGCCTGGTGTGTACTTCTGCCTAGAGCTTAGGTTCATAGCTGATTTAATGCCTTTACATTGGATATTCCCTGTAGGACACATGCTTGAGTGAGGTACTCCAAAATTTCTACTTGCAGGGATCTCTGTACTCTAGGTGTGGCTAATGGAAGGAGTGAAATAACAATTGCATTACATAAAGAAGTTGTCCCAGAGCTGTGTAAGAAACTCTAAATTATGCCTAGTTTAAGCCTTGTTAAAAGAACACAAGAATATCAAATTTGTATTCAGCCTCTGGCAATACCCCAGGGAAAGAATTCTTTCAGGATGTTTATGTAAGTCTTCCAAACAGAAAGTTTACATTTTTTGAATGCTATTAAATTTCTTGCTTAAATGTGAAGGTGCAAGAAAGATGAAGGCTTGAAGAACAGATTTTTGAGAAGCCCTGTCAGCTTCTGAGACTCCATGGGCATGTGTCAGTCACACTAGTTGGGATTTTTAAAGGTATCTGGACCAGATTTGCTCCAGCAAAAGCTTAGGCTTCATGAGAAGAGTCTTGAAGGTGCCTGAAACTTCTTCAGTTGTGATACAGTGCGCTCCTTTTTTTCAAAGCTGGTATGTAGCACATGACTAGTACATGCTAGAGCACTGCACATAAACACCTGAAAGCTGTGACAGACTGCTGGGTTAAATCATGGTAGCCAGTATACTGGCACACTTAAATACGGCATTCCTATGTAAAATCAGGTGTCACTTCTCAGTAAAGGAAATGTAAGGCAAGCCTTAGTTAAACTGTCTTTTTTTTTTTTTTTTTTTTTTTTTTTTTTTTTTCATTCAACTTAAGTTGAACACTTGACTGAAAGGGATTATAATGAAAAACTGATGAAAAGGCCAGTATTTTTACTGCTCATTTTGCATTGGAGAAATCATAGGCAGCAATTTAGTAAATTCTTTGTAAGCCTTCATTTAGCAGAAACATGCCTCTGAGACTATATGATAATTCGTAGTGGCCTGCTAAGTTTGGATACGTAAAATACTTGAGTGTGTTCAGTATTAAATCAGGTCAAGCATTTGAAAACAGCACTATTCAGAGGGAGCATGATTCATTTCCACTGCTAGATTCAGTGTCTGCAGGGGAATCCTTGTTACCAAAACATCAGTGCCTAAGGCACAAGTGGTTTTGGAAACCTGAGAACATGTTCAGTTGGCTCTGACAATAAGGTATAATCGGCCCTTAAGTGCGGAGGCAGTATTTGCTATGACTTGAGGTTATCTAAGTCTGTCTCTTAATTGCCTTGCCTTTTTAATTGAGATATATTTTTGACCAAATGATAGATAATATGAAGTTCTCTTGGTTTATTTGTGTTACCTTCAAAAGACACATGATACTTGCTCCAGCATAAATGTGGGTACCTATCTAAGCAGTTGATGTAGCATGCATGTAGGAAAACTAACGATTCCTAGGAAAAAATGATGCCTGTAAGGCCTTACTGGTTGCTGTAAAGGTTTGTTGGTGCTTGATGGTGTTCCTCCAAAGTCTGAGAGTCTTGGGTGGATTTGGGGTGTGTGTGAGCAAATTATGCAAAACTATTCACTCTGAATACCAAGTTGGTGCAGTAACTGATGTTTTGGAAATAATCTGTTAATTGCTACATTAACTACAGGAGTAGTTAATGAGCCATTAACCTCTGTCATGATACTTTTTGTGACGTTTGTACTTGCATGCTAACAAAAGCGTACACTTTCTTACTATATTGTGGAGGCAAACGGCAGGGAAAAATTATTTCTGCCATCTGTCTGTTGTTGGGCTGCTAACTGTCCATCCTCACACTTGTACGTCACCGTAACAACCAGCACTGTTTCAAGATCAGGTTCTGATGAGACACGTGTTTAGGAATGAAGTCAAATATTCCCTACAAGTGCTGGGAGCCCCTTGAAAATGTTAGCAAAAGCTGGTTTGAAGTGAGCGGGTGGTTTCAGGTCTGCATGAGGCTGGTCTGGAAAGAAAACAAGGTTGACATTTGTTGTCTCTGCTGCTCTGTTTATACAAGCTGTGCTTTGCCAGATGGATGAGTGCAACTCCCCCAAGGCTTTCTTTACGACATTTGATAACATCAGAAGTGAGATGAACGATACTGCAGCTATCTGCACTGAAACTTTGCTATATGTGTATCTGAAATCAAACTCGTCAAGCAAGGCAGTACAAATCTTTCACATTGTTTTTTCTTGCTACAGTAATAATATATGATTAAATGCTTTTTCACAGAAAGCTTTCTTACCTGGGCTTTTCGCCTGGTTGGAGATGGGAGATGGGGTGGGGGGGTGGGGGAGTGTACAACATATGCTGCTCACAGTATTTTTGTGCCTGCTGGATGATGCTGATGTGCCTCAGTATCAAGTACTGTACTGAGCTCATCAAATACAGTATAATGGGCAAGTGCCAGAACGGGTGTTCATTGGTTTGGTGAGTGTCTGTTATGGGTGGTCATGCTTGGGAAAGCTTGCACTAAGGATTGTGTTTGGTGATGTTTTGGAAGGCAAAGATTTCTCCCTTATGTCAATGGGATGTTTATGTCTTTAAGCTTGTGTGGAAGCGAAAGAAGCAACAATAGCTTACCTATGTGAAATAACAACAGGCGCTTCAGTGCTAAAGTAGGTCAAAAAAATATGACCTCTGTAGGACCATCTATAGGATATTCCTGCCAATTTCTTCATAACCTACTGCAAATTGGATCAGAGCTGTGGTGCGTGCAAGTCTCTTCAGGCTGCAACTAGTACAGAGTAAGTGTTCTTACCAAAAACTTCAGAGCGTATTTCTTAGTGTTTATGCCTATTCACTCCACATCAGAACTTGCCCACGTAGACCAGTTCTTGTGTTTGTGTGACTGACTCCCCCTGGGTCTGTAATTCTGTACTGTCAGGAATCCCTGTGCATAACTTGCTGAAAACTGCCTGGAAGGACTGGGAAGAGGATTGGGCTTAGCTTAAAGTTTAGCTGTTAATTTCCATTGTGTGAACGAGACCTATTGTGTTCCCATGTTCTGGAAAGCCGCTTCCATGTAAGCTAGTCCTGCCTAGGCAGCTATGGTTTTGTCTTTCTTTTTAAAGCTTCATTTCATCTCTTTCAGCATGGTGGTCCAGCACTGGGTATAGGTTGTAATGAGGGCCAAATATTGTTGCTTATAAGCTTTGTTTTGATGAGAAGGAAGGCTGAGTGATTTTGCAGTGCTCTGGTGTGCTCAGCAGCTTCCGTGGTACCTGAATTCATCAGCTGTAGACTCAGTGGAAACAAAGTATTTTAGCAATATCCAAAAAGCTGTGTGTACTTCGAGGAGAACTGCTAAAAGCTAGACCCAAAGTGTTGTTTCCTTCTCTGAGGAAATGGAGCGTGTGCAGTCAGAGTCTCATAACCGGCTGGGTTCAGAAATAAATCCATCTGGGAGTGCTGAGAGCTGCGTGCTGTGTCAGGACAAGGTCTGCCTGGGGTTTGACCAGCAGGGAATAAGGATAGTTTACAAAAACCTTGATAGGCATCTCTCTGTTTTTTACAGCTTCTGGATTTCCCTTGGCATCTGCTTAGTCTTAGATTCATCTTCCTGAGGCTTCTTATATAGAAACAGATGAAGTGCTGCTCTGACATGGGTCAGCTCTGTTCACCCACCCAATCACTGCTATGTCACAAGAATTGTTTGCCTTTTGTGCCGACAGCTCTTCCCTTCTGAATTCCCTTAATATGCACAGGTAAAAGAGAGAGATATGATATTTGTTCTTGGTTCTTACCCAGGAACAGCAGTGGGTGCTTGCTGTTAGCAACAGCAATGGTGTCGCTGCTGTTGGACAGCTGAAATTCCTGGAAAGTTTTATTTTTAGTTCTTCCTAGTTGTAAAAACCTAGTTGGCACAGTGTGCTAATGGTGTCACTGGCGTGGGAGAAGCAGAACCGCCAGACAGGAGCTGCATGACTGAAGTGTTTGAATACCACAAGGCAGGCAGGATGGGGTGCTGGTGCAGAGCTGCCTTCAAACAACATGCAAGTGAGTTTAAGACTAATCCTGGTTCTTACACCCTCCCCTTGTAGCTCACAGGGCATCACTCAAATTCTGCCCTAATTTCAGTGAGAGTCCAAATACCTCTGTATTGATGTCCCCTACTTCACAATATTTAAAAATGGGTGTGATGCAATGTGAGAAATGCCCAAGCAAAAGCTACCAATTGCCATTTAATACCTGTAGCTCTTCCAGGTAGCAATGCTAGAAGGCATTATTTTCCAGCTATGGGTTTTTGTGGGCTGCTAAAAGCATAACAGACCTTTCATACCCACATCCACATGCAGCAATGGAATCCAAAACGTAGCATTGACTGTTTGAAAAACAAACCTCATGCCTCTGTGAGAAATACAGGCCACTGGCAAGTGCCTCAAAGTGCCTCTCTCCAAAGAAGCACACTGAGAAAATTAAGGGAGTAGTGGTGAATTCCAACAGAAAAAACCTGTGCTTAGGCTGTGTCTTACCTGACAGCTATTAACATCTTCTGTACCTGCCATGACAAGCTTAGCCTGGTTTGCACCAATGATGTGTCACATGCTGAGCAGTGTTCTGAAATCCTGAGTTCTCCTGGGGCTGGGTGGTTTGTGTGGTGCTCCAGCCATCTGCTGATGGATGAATTACTCCTCTGGCAGATAGTCACCCCAGCCCTTCCTGCAGGCGTAGGCATATAATTGGTGGCGTACCCCTGAAATGGGAAGCATTACACTGACTAAGATGCTGAGGCAGTCAGGAATGTCACTGACATTTCCTTTCTGGCAGAGCCACGGATGTGTTAATCAAAACTAGTTCTTCTGGTTCTGGTGGCAAGTTACTTAATAGTACAAAACCTAGAGCAAGCAGGAACAGGAAGGGCCGGGCAGGCGAGCGCTGGAGCCACACTGGTTAATGGCCTGACCCCCGGGAACTGCTGCGCTTGAAGTAACAGATAAGGGTTTGACCGTCTGCGTTGTGTTCCAGCAGACAAGTGTTTTGAAAACAAACTTGGTAAGAAATACGGATGCTTCAGGATGAACTGATGTGGAATGGGAAATGTAACGGTGACATTAAGTCTCTTTAAAAACTCTGCAAATGTTCCAATAGCGTGTGTATCTAGTAATTCCTGCGCTGTGGCTGCAGGTGGCTGTCTCTAGACAGGGCTCCCTGGCAAGGCTGTTGCCAAAGGAGTGTCGGCACAGGCTGGACCCGGCAGTGGGCACCCCAGGGGCAGACCCAGAGTGTGCTTGAGTCTTTTTCTTGGGACAGCGATTCCAAGTTGCATGTTGGCTGTGATCAAGAAGCGGTGTTGCAGCGTGGGGACGGTGGGTTTCAGCCTCAGACAGCACTTGCTGCCTGCCGCTGTGACTCAGTTTCCCGCAGGGAAGGCCCGTGGCTGGGATGTCAGGCTGCTCTCCCGCCCCTGAGTAGCACCGTTCAGTGTGTAGCAATCTCCCAGCCCACTTGCTTTGCACGCAGCTGCCCAGGGTCGCGGGGGCAATGTGGAAAGCTGTAGGAGTTGGTTGGTGGCCTGCTCAGACCTTCCTCCAGCATCACAGACGCTGCAGCCGGGGAACCGACTGGAAACCCAGGTTCATGGTGTAGCGAGGCTGTTGGGAGAGTAACCCCGGGCTTCAGGCGGCCCCGCGCTGACCTCGGTCCCCGCAGCGGGGAGGCTGGAGGAGCAGGGCTGCGCTGGCCCGAAGCCCCCTCAGAGGGTCGGAAGGGTCTCGGTGCTGGCTGCTGGGGGGATCCCCCGCCCGGCCCGGCCAGGAGCCCAGGGCTGCGCCCCCCGGCCGGGCCCGCCCTCCGCGGGGGTGGTGCCGCCGGCCGGAGCCGAGGATGCTGCTGCCGCCGATGCTGCTGCTGCTGCCGCTGCTGCTGGCGCTGGCGGAGGGGCGGCGGGCGGCAGAGCTGCGGCTTGGGCTGCGGGGCAGCCCCCGGGGGAAGGTGAGCCCGGCCTTCCTCTCCCTCACCCTAGATGCCAGCCTCGCCCGGGACCCGCGCTACGTCGCCTTGCTCAGGTGAGCCGCCCCCTGCCCCCCCCCCCCCCCCCCCCGGCCTTGCCCAAAGGAAAAAAAGGGTCCTGGAGGCGGGCGGCAGGAGGGGTCCCCTGGAGCCGGGGGTGGGGGGTCCTGCCAGGCGGAAGAGACCCTCCGGAGCCGGGGTAGGGGTCCCGGCAGGCCGTGAGGGGTCCGCAGCCGTGGGGGAGATGGAGCCCGGGCATCCCGGCGGGGAGCTGGCGAAGGCGCCGCTTCCCGGGGCGCTCCGGAGACGCAGGGTAGGGGGCGAGCTGGGGGGGAAGGGGGGGACCTCCCCCCGGGGGCTTCTGCCCCCAGCCCCCGACCCGGGTCCCGGGCTGCGGGACCTGCCGCGGGCGCTCGGGGAGCGGGCGACCGGGCGGGAGGCGCAGCTCAGCTGGTCCGGGCTGGAAGCAGCGCGGGGATAAACTTGGGAGAGGAGCTGCTTTGCAAGCAGGGAGAAAAAAAATAATGGGGTGGGGGGTACAAGAAGCTGCTGAGCGGGAAGATTACGTGTGGTAAGGCTGAGGGCTGGGGCTGTTATCCCTGCTGCTTCACAAAACAAAAATTATCTGAGCCCCCAGACAAGCTTTGCAGAGGTTTGCCGGGGCACTGTCCACGTTAAGTGAAATACATGCTGAGGAAGGCCTGTCGCCATCGAAGCTGATCGAGAGATCCTAAAAATGAAGCCTTTTTGTTTCCCCCTTGAGTAACGCTCAACAGCACTGGACTGCCAAGTGATGGTGTACCCTGCCTGTTCTTTTGGGTCTGACCTCACTCTTGCCTCTTCTTCCCTGCTTTTCCTCTTCTTTTTTTTTTTTTTTTTTTCTTTCTTGTGATTCTACCTCTTTTTTTTTTTTTTTTTTTTGGAAGCTGTCTTAATTCTTTCCTTTTATCTTTCTGATGCCATACTTCATCTCCATGGTATTTCTCCAGTCCTGTTTTCCTTCCTCCCACCACTTTCATCTTTTCCTTCTCACCAAGGTGGGGAGAAGGCTGCTGCCAGCTTTATTGGCGAGTGCTCACATCTCCCACCTCCAGCCCTGACTGCACTACTGCCGCAAGGAGCGGGAAGTACTTGGTGGCCCCTAATCTACTGCATGTCACCACTGAGCAGATAGCACTGGTGTGAGTCGCGGTTTCCCCCAGCAAAGGCCAGCTGTCAGTGCCGCACATCTGGCATGGGGTGCATGAGTGGCCGAGGCAGATAGCTTTTGCTTTATAAACCTGCTTTGCTAAAGTTAATGCTTGCCCCAGCGTGGGCTCCTAATCTCTGTTGGGTACAAAAGCAATCGCTTCGGCTGCGGGACTGATGATGTCAAGTCAGCCTTACATTTGCCTTCTCGCAGGACTAGTATGTCAGTTCTGTAGAAACAAACCCAAAGAATCTAGGGGAGAAGGATGCTTAGGATTAAAAAAAAAAAGCAACCAAATCCAAACTGTTTTAAAGTGTTTCCTTACTTTGCCCCTGGGATTTGGCTCCCTGTCCATGAGTATGTTCCCTGGGGAATGTCTTCCCCTTGCCGCCCTGCCGGCCCACTTAGCTGGCAGTATCTCTGTTGCACCGTGCAGAGGGCTGGGGCACAGGTGCCCTGAGGGGTCAGGAGCACCCCGAGGTTACCAGGTAGCCCCAGGTCACCTACGGCAGTCTGTCCCTCTGGGCACTGGCCATGTTAAGCTCTATACTGAAGCCACTGTCTGCATGTATATAGTGTTTTTCTGTTTCTTGACATCCTTTCCTTAGCAATCCGAAACTGCGTGCCCTGGCAACGGCCCTGTCCCCAGGGTTCCTGAGGTTTGGTGGCACCGAGACAGATTTTCTCATCTTTGATCCCAACAAGGATTCAACTTTGGAAGAAAAAATCCTCTGGGAACTTCAGGCTGAGCAAGGTAAAACTGGCATCAATATGTTAGACTCAAAAAACATCCCAGGTTTAGGAGGTGGCTTTGATGCAGGCTGGGGATGCCACAAGGGCACAGTGGCAGTGCAGTGCCCTCCATGGGGTCACCATTGCTCTCCTCCATGCAGAGGAGATCCATGGACCTTCAGCACAGTCTGTGGGAGGAGCTGTGCCAGCTGTGGGAAAGCAAGGAAGCGTGCAGAGGGCTGCATGTCCGCCCCAGCATCTGCCCCTTTGCTGCCCTGTACTCTTTGCGGCAGCCTTGGAAGCTTCGCCACTGCCTGGGAGGTGGCCAAGGTCAGCTCAAAAGTTGTGGTTTCATTGTGAAAATTAAGTAACGCATGGAAGGCGTAATCTGATGAGAACAGAGCCTCTGTTTTTGCTACCTTGGCCAAAGCTAGGCTGGGGGTGCAGCCTTGCCCTCCTGTCAGTTTGACAGGGCAAGAACAAACCAACCAGACCACATCCAACTGCTTGAGCTTTGTTCTGGTGTGCCAGGTTTCCTGCTGTGTCCATACCCTCTTTAAACTTAGCAAAAGCACAAAAACCCTTCTAGAGGTGTTTCAGATGAAAAAATTCCCACCTACTCCTGTGGTTCGTAGCACAACAGTGCAACGGTACATCGCTGTACAACCCGGGATACCTGGGTTTGAAGTCAGGTGGTACTTTTCCCCCTGCACCACTTTGCCGAGGGGCTGTCTCCTATCTGGGTGACTGCAACCCCAGCTTCCACCTTCCTTTTTGGTTACGGCTCGTTCCTGGTTTGCATACCAAGAAAAAAAACACGAGCTTTTTCTTCGAAGTGTCTTATGACTCCTGCTGGCATTGCCATGGGAGCCGTGCAGGGCAGCCAGCGCTTTGCCATACGCGAGGCGCGCAGTGCAGGAAGCGCTTCCCCGTATCTGCCCGCAGCATGGCGGGCCATGCACCGCACCGCTGCCTGCTGGGGTGGCTTATCTGCTCCTCGGCGCTGCAGCCCAGGCCTCGTCAGCTCGCTGGAACAAAGGTTTCCGGATGGTGCTCCAGCTAAAATAGTTTATTGGGGGGTGACCACCATGATACCACCAGAAGCACAGCTCAGTCTTCCCCCACTCCCCCATATCCATCACTTTAAGCCGGGAAATATACATTATATAGAAAAAGAGGGTGGCTCAATGCATAAATATACATTAGCTATGTGGTTAACATTGTGAAAGCAGGGGTGTGTTTCACAGAAGTACGTGACTGGCACCGAGCAGTTCTGCTTTCTCCTGGGGGATGCAGCCCTTTGCATGCTGGACCCTGGCTATGAAGACAAGGGCTTAATTGCTACCAACCTTCTTCTGCCCTACAGAGACTTGTGGCTCCAGGCCTGCGTTTGCCGCTGTGGAACAGCTGCTGCTGGCCCAGTGGCCCAGCCAGGAGAAGCTGATTCTTGCAGAGCATAACTGGAAAAAGCACAAAAACACCACCATTACAAGTAAGGCTTCAATGGATTTTTCTGCTACAGTTTATAACCAGGGGGCTGCAGTTCTCTGCCCTGCAATAAAAGGGTCATAGGCTGTTCAGAGCTGAAACCTCTGGAAAAGAAATATTTTATTCATTTATAGAAAAAAAATTCTTTGAATATTTTTCTGTCTGCCACCTCATATTTAATAGTATTCAGCTGCTGCAGCCGTTGGGAGGATCTCAGTACCTTGCAGGATGGTGTGCGGTAAGGTCTGGGCTCTTTTGTCCAGCTGGGAGAGCTTGGCACATCTGCAACACCAGTCTAAATAAATACAGGCAGTGGAGATTGTTGCTTGGCCAGAGCACAGCCAGCATACTGTGACCTTGAGATAAACATCCCCTCTTTCTCCTCCGTGCAGGAAATACGCTGGATATTCTCTACAGCTTTGCAGTCTGCTCCAAGTTTCACCTGGTTTTTGGCCTCAATGCCTTGCTGCGAAAAGGTGGCTTGCAGTGGGACAGCTCAAATGCCCGGGCGCTGCTGGACTACTGTGCCTCGCAGAGGTACAACATCTCCTGGGAGCTTGGGAACGGTAAGTGCAAAGCCAGCCTGTGGGCCAGGCCAGCTGTCACCTGGAAAGGTGCCACTGCAGGGCAGGGGCTGGCAACTTTGGATGTTTTGCATGACAGCCCATGAAGGCAAGGTGTTGTTTTATTGGGAAACATCAAGGTCTTAATTTGCAAGGAGGGATTTCACAGGAAGTGCAACAGATGAGCAAATTGAGATGATTTTTCTGCTTCTACCAAGGCTCTGAGGTGAGGTGAACGATGGCCTGTGAGGTGCAGGATGTCACCCATGGGGACTGACAGGGATAGAGTGCCAGAGAGCAGCACGCTCCATCACTTGGGGCTTTTCAGTTTCATGCTCATCACCTTCAAATATCTCACCTGTACCGTGCCAGATCACGTGAAGCTGTAGGGGAAGCCACTCCCCACATGGAATGAGCTGCCCTACTTTGTGCCCTGAAACCAGAACAGGGTGATGATGCACGTGTGTCTTCCCCAGAGCCCAACAGCTTCAGGAAGAAATCTGGCATCTACATCGACGGCTTCCAGCTGGGGCAAGATTTTATTCACTTACGCCAACTTCTAAGTAACTACACCCTCTACAAGCACGCGAAGCTCTATGGTCCTGATGTTGGGCAGCCCCGAAAGCACACGCAGAGGCTGCTGAGAAGGTAGGGGTGGAGGGTCCCAGCAACACCCCCCACGGTGGGCATGTGTGAGATAGCTGTGGCTCATCTGCACCCAGATGCAGGGGGCATGAGAAGGCATCTGGGCAAGGATTTTCTGTTCCAAACCAATAATAAGGATGTACCAATGGATACATCCAGTCTATTTGAGAACTAATCCCCTTAAAATTAGGAACATGGAACTTTTTTTCTTTGACTGTGGATGACTGAAATCTTACCTGCATGTACAAGCTCAAGGCTTAAATGCTCAGCCTAAACTAAGATGCTAGCAGTACTCCAGCAATCCACATGCCTTTCGACTGAGTGCTGGCTCTAGTGCTGCATTAACAAGGGCTTTTCACCCTAGAAATCTCCATGTGTTACACGAGCATTAATTCATCCCCCCCATCACCAGTCCCTGTAACCCCCCCATGCTCCATCGCACTCCCTCTGCTTGCAGCTTCCTGAAATCGGGAGGGAAGGTGATCGACTCCGTCACGTGGCACCAGTAAGTACTGCTCTGATACCATCATCACTCTGTTTTCTTTACAAAATGTCGATTTGAACATCTCAACGGGAAGCAGGGGGGTGAAACACCCCTTTCAGTGGTTCCTCGGGTGCCTGTCCATAACCACCTCTGCTCAGAATAAGAGATGATTTGAGGGAGCGTGTTACAGAAATGCAGAAGCAGCGAGGGCTTGTAATGTAGGCACGGCAGTGGGGAATGCGAAACGTGCGAGGTGGTAATTTTGCTTGCTAAATATGTGCACTGGGAAACACGACAGTGGGATGTGGAGAAAAAGATGGCACGGCAGCTTTGCTTCTCAGAAGAGCACAAGGGAGTAGGTCACGGCGCTCTCCCACGTGACAAGAGTTTCTGCAGTGGCTGAGCCTTTTTGCACGTGGTGTGTTTCAACACGTGCCAAAAGCTAGTGAGATCTGAGCAGCGGTCCTGGTGGCCTCCAAGCTCCAAGTTGCCAACCCTTGCCAATAAAATGCACTTTCTTAAGAGAAGAAGGGGGTGTTGTATAAAAAGAAAAGAAGGTAGCTCAGACTTACTTGGCAAAGATCTCTCTGCTGAATTTTATGCAAGAGCAAAGGGTTTTTAATGTAAGGTTTTAAACAACTCGTGAGGGTCTGGGCTTTGAAACAGAGTCAGCACGCCTGACACTGCTGCTGCTCTTGGCATTAGAAAGACCAAATCTGCTTGAGTGGAATCTTTGCTCCCTAAAAGCAAACTCAGGGTGTCACCAATGACCCTGCTGGCAAATGCATCTAACGCCTTGTAAAAAATGCAACAGAAGACGAGTTAGCTGATGCGTTACATGCTGCCTTGTTTCTTGCCTGTCTGATATAAACAAAAAGCCTTGCAGGGCTCCTGACCTCTACCTGTAGAGAAGTGCTAGCAGCTTCTCCTGCTCCCTTAGGTCTGCTCTCCAGGTCAGTTCGGGCTGTGTGTGGGTACCTCCCCCTCAGATCCCACCTGCAGCGCAAACAGCATGGGCACAGTCCCAGCCCTTCTCTCTTGTGCCGTGGCTTAGAGCCGCAGTTTTAGAGTGCTCGGGTGGGCAGTGGGTAAGTTGGCCCCAGAGCACCTGCTGTGAGCTCCACGTGTTTGAAAGTGATTTCCATGTGATTCTGGTTTTCTTTACGGGCTCGAAAGCAGCACGGTGACATGCAGCAGACAGGTAACAGTGGGAAAAGATGCACATGCTTATATTATGTATCTATGTATACATATATGATTCATCTATGTATTTTGAGCTGTTAGTAAGGCATAAAATGTGTCTTTTCCCCTTCCTGAGCTGTTCTTGCCCTGTGTCTGTCTTTGCTTTGAATAAGCATGCATTATTTTCTTTACTAATTTAGGATTATCGGGTTTTAGCTTCCTCTTGTGGCTGGAAGACTTCTGCTTCTGGTAGGACTGAGTGATAGCTCGATGAAATGCAAAAACCATAGGGATACCAATTTCCCATTCTTTATTCAGACAATCCAGACGTAAAAGCCCTTTTGCTTTATGTGGAGGGCAACCTTCAGCCTGTAGAGGTGCCTCCATCCCATTCCTCTCCAGATTGCCAAAATACTCGGAGGGACAGAATTTGGGACCTATATTTTTTATATATAACTTGATACAGTAAAGCAAGTCATAACATAGGAGTGTCAGACTCCTCACCAAGAGCAGATTTTACAGAAGCTGCCTCTTATTCAGGGATGTTTCCTCATTCTGAATGAGCAGATGCAAAAAACCCCTACTACTTCGGTTGATCAAAATTTGTGATATCCTGCCTCCATCAAGGTAATTATACCTGATAGGTCCCTTAAATACAAGCAACATACCTACACATTTGGAAAACAGAAAAGGAAAAAGAATTGTACAGTGAAATAGCTCTATGGATAAATTTATCGAACAACCAAGTACTTCTGGTGGTGTTTTGTACCAGTGGTGTATTTTTCTTTAATTTTGGCTATGGGGTTTTCTTCTGTTTCAAGTTACTATGTGAATGGACGAAGTGCAACAAGGGAGGATTTCTTGAGCCCTGAAGTGCTGGATACCTTTGCCACAGCTGTACATGAAGTCCTGCAGGTACCTTGTCCCGTTCAGTCATTCCCATGTTCGGTTTGCAGGAGGTTGGCAGGGAATCCAGAATACAGTACAATTTCTCACTAGCAATAACCAGGGATCCTCAAAGCTTGGGTGCTGCTGTCATTGTAAGTTTAAAAATAAAACAACAAAAAACCCCAATACTAACAATAAATGAGCTTCAATAGTTTGCCATGCAGCAAGCATGGTGCCAGATACATCACAAACGTACAACATTCTTATTTATTGTTGTACTCGTTATTCAAGGATGTAATTTATTGCCTTCCCCACCCCCCAATTTCTTTGTATTTCGAGATGCTGAGAGAAGTGTAAATTACAGTATACCACTACTCAGTACAGGAAGATTTACAGGACCTGTCTTTTAGTGGTTTGCCTTGTTCTGCATGCATAGATGTGTTTTTTTGGAGGGGAGGGGTAGTAAATCTGCTTCTAGTCCTTCTGATCAGAATTTGTGACACATCCTGGCTCGGCTGGTGTCATCCCTTAAATGCAAACATCATACATAGGCATTTGGCTAAAGCATTAAATTTTGATTACCCATTATTTCAGTAGCCAAAACACTTAACTGTTGTCTTTTTGTCATCTTCCCTGTGCCACACTGGCCAGATTGTTGGTGGGACTGTGCCCAACAAGAAGGTCTGGCTAGGAGAGACAAGCTCTGCCTATGGAGGGGGAGCTCCCAGGCTGTCCAACACTTACATTGCTGGCTTTATGTGAGTACTGTGTCACAGGTGTGTGGAAATTACACACCTTACCAACTAAAGGGGGTTGCGTCCATGCCCTGTAGGAGGAACATCTCTGTCGGGCTTCCAGGGAGCGCAGGCAATGCTCTAGGCAGTGTTGAGGACCATAACCTTCCCACTGCTCCTAGTATGCTCGCCTCATGCCTGAGGTTTGATGTAGACCCAGGTAATAGGAGATTCCTATGGGAAACTGAGGATGAGAAGCACGGAAAAGTTGTATTTCTGCCCTTGAATCTGCAATGCGAACTCCATCCTTTTGTGAGGACAGAAAGTCATTCACGAGATGAGTGTCCTTTTCCCATGTCATCCTTCGACCACTGTGAGATGCCTAAGCAAAGGGAAATTTAGTTATGAAAATTATTTTCTCCAAGGACTTCAGTAGCATTTTATTAAAATAAAAGAATTCAGGTTTTCTTAGCACTTTGATCAGTTTATCGCTTCAGGGAGATAAAATTGCATGGGAATGTGTCGTTCACGCTTCAAAAATTAACCAGAAACATGATTGCAATGTATTTTTTTCCTCTCCTGTAAGGCATGATGATCTTTTCATCAGGGCCTGGTGTGTTAGCAAGTCAAAACCTGGTAGTGGCAGGCAACCTTGTCATTGATGTGATGGTTTCTGTCAGCCTTCAGGCCCATGGCCAGTTCAGGAGCTTCTGCTCCTGGTTCCCACCACCTGCAAACAGGGGAGTGGGGCAACTGTTCCCACCAACTTGGACCTCCGTGGTCTGAAATGATTTTTTTAAGGTAATCAATGCAAAATTTGAATTGAAATTAGTTGTGTGATTTTTGAGGAAGTCAGCATCATGCTCTAGTTCTTGCTTTCCCGCTTCCTGAGCTGGTTGGAGAGGGGCACTGGGGTACAGTTGAGGTCAGAAATTTCATCTGTGTGTTGTTTGCCTCATCTTTTGGCAGGTGGCTGGACAAACTTGGGCTTTCAGCCAGGCAGGGAATTGACGTGGTGATGAGACAGGTTTTCTTTGGGGCAGGGACCTATCACTTGGTGGATGCCAACTTTGAGCCTTTACCGGTATGTATGCAACCCCACCAACCCCACCTGAATGCTGCATCTATTTCTGCACAGGCAGCACGGCATGTGGAGATACGTCAGCTATTTTAACAGTGCCTTTTTTTTTTTTTTTTTTCATAAGATAGTCATGGTTGTACCTAAAGTTAGGTCACGTTTCATCATGGGTTCATGTATTATATATAGATACAAGATATTTACTGCAGTGGGAGGGACGCAGCTGGTCTTCAGCACAGCAGAGGCTGATTTCTGGGTTATAATGTGAGTTGTATGCAGACAGTTCTGGAGTTCACAAGGCTTTTCTGGATAGACTATGTTGGTTTGCGTACTCCTCAGCTGAATGATGAGTAGATTTTAAACAGAAGTGATACAAGGTATTATAATGAATTCCAAATGAAAATCAAACCAACATTAAGTCAAGACACAAGCATTTCTTAGGTCACGAGCGTATTTAGCCTTCAGTGGTAGCGGAAGGATAATGAAATTAAAACATGCTTTCAGTATAGTTGGATTTATTAGGAAATAAAATCCTGCTGTAATTAAACATTGTTATTTGAACTATTCGTTGTTCTTGCATGTACAGCATGTTTATTTGTTCTAGTAGCACTTAACCTGGGGGCGAGAGGATAGCATCTTTCTTTTTAGCTTTCCTCTCATTTTTCTGATTCCAAGTTGTGATTTTCACAGGCTCATAGAGACCATCTGAGAGGACACCCAGCATCCAGGGGTTTCTGTCCTGCCTGTTCAGCTGGTCCCCATACCCAGGGTCTGCATTGTCAGGCTTGTCATTTTGGGCTTTTTAGTCCCTCATTTAAAATAGGTTTAATTTAGACTGAAAGGATGTGCCTTGTTCCTCACCTATGGGCAGTACTAATTTATTGTTAATCAAGTTAATAATGCTTTAGAGGCAGGGAAATCCGAACCCAGGTCCATCAGCTTTCATTAGCATGGAAATGAAGGACAGCAGTGTCAGAAGGCTGCACCTCCTTGCAGAGGGGCTGAGCGTGTGGGCCGGTAGGAAAAGTCACTTCCCCAGGCTTGTTGGTGAGTCAGGAGAGAAACACGATGGTTTTCTTTCTAGGAAAACCTCAAAGACAAACAGACGAGCTGGGAGAAGCTCTCTAAAATGCACCAGCTGGAAGCACATCCTCCCCTGGGGCTGTGCTCAAAGAAGCGATGCTGCAAAATGCAGCTTGCCTGCAGCCTCCTAGTCCCAAAACACATCGGCACACGCGCTCTTTGGTACAGTCATGGACTTCACAGAGGAAAAGTAGTGGTCAAGATACAGGAAAAAGGAGACCTGGAAAAAAAAATGAGTCTGCACAGGGCATCAGCCTGCTCTCGGGCATCATCCTGGGGTGTCAGGATATACTCTTAACTGATGTTCAGAAATTATTCCCGAAACCTGTTCAAAAGCACGATGTTAGTGAAAGGCATAAAAGAGGGGGCTTCTTCCTGGCACTGTGCCTGTGGGCTGGGCACAAGCTCTCCTGCAGGAAGGGCAGCCCATCCCCTGGGATTCAACCTGCAAGTGCTCTGTACCCTGCAGAAGGGCGTTTCCAAAGTCCAAACATCTTTGCCACAGAAAATGCTCCGAGATTTGCATATGAATGGGAATATGATTCTAAGGTACCTTGTAAACACAGCTGTTCTGCAGCTTGGAGGCAGGGTTTTCTCTTTAGCTATGTTGTTTGTGGGAATTGAAATAGATACGGTGAAAAACTTGGTAAAGCAAAAAATTATTGGGGGGAAAAAAACCCCACCCTGAAATTATCAGAATAATGAACATTGCATTAAGCACCATGTGAAGTACCTGGCACGATGTACCCAAGTGCTTATGTGTGGTTTTGTGCCTCCCAGGACTACTGGCTGTCGCTGCTCTACAAGAAGCTGGTGGGTACCAAGGTGCTGCAGGTCAGCCTGGCAGGAGCCAACGAGAGGAAGCTCCGTGTCTACCTCCACTGCACGAACGCCCTCCAGTAAGCTTCCAGAAAGCCTCCAAAATATCCCAGAAACTGAGCCCACATCCAGCCCTAGGCCAACAAAAGCAATCTGGGACAGCACGAGGATGCACGCTATTTCTGTGAAACCTCTTTCTCTCCTGATCCTCACCATCATCTTCTCTCGCCTTGCAGCCCAAAGTACAGAGAAGGGGATGTGACGCTGTTTGTCTTAAACCTCTACAACGTCACCCAGCATTTGCAGCTACCAAGTTACTTATCAAGCAAGTACGTGGATCAGTACCTCTTACTTCCTCATGGCAAAGAGAATATACTTTCCAGGTAAGCATGTGATTCCTCCTGCCTCTGTAGAAAAGGTTGTGGGTTACGTGGCCTCCAAAACCTCACTTTGTTCGGTTTGCAAGGATGGGGGTGGGGGGAAGCGGTTACTCTTCAGTCATCTAGGGCTTTTTTCAGTAAGGTCTGACTTCTGTAGAATCAAGTATCCTAAAATCAGGCTGCTGAAAGCTTGCTAAGGTAGAAAGACACTTGTTTGATGTTAATCATGAAGCTTTTTCCTATCAGGCTTCGGGGCACTGGACCAGCTGCTGGAGTCCGTTTTCTTTTGCACAAGCACAGGTATATTGCTTTCCCAGGTGCTGGCTCCTGATTTACAGCAACGTGTTCAGGCTGTGTATGGTTTCTCCTGTTGTTTCCACTAATGCATCAGCATGGGAAGGATCTGCTCTGGGGGCATAGAAGATACCCTAATATTTGCAGGAGAGAAAAAACAATTGAAATTTTGTACTTTTCAAAGCCTGTTAACCTCACTAGAAGAGTAAGAAACATGTACTTTTCAACTTGGTGTGCTACGACTCTAAAGGACTCCTTGCAGAGGGACTGCTGCAGATGCCGTGTGTGTGATAAACCCCCAAAGGAAGTTTAGTTTAGCATTGGGCTGAGTTTGTGTTTACACTCAGGTTGAAATCTGTTTGATGGCAAACAAAGCACAGCTGCCCAAACAGTCTCTCTGTCCCTCTCCAGGTCCATTGAGCTGAACGGCCGTGTGCTACGGATGGTGGATGACAAAACGCTGCCAGAGCTCATCGAAAAACCCCTTGGTCCTGGCAGCATACTCGGCCTTCCAGCCTTCTCTTATGGCTTTTACGTTATCAAAAATGCCAAAGCTATTGCATGCATTTAAATGGTTAATACATGTGCACGGTATAAATGTAAAGCACTTGGCTAGTAGAGAAGTTTAATCCTAGAAATTCACTTTTCTACCACGAGACTAAATTCTGGCAAGAGATGCAAATGTGGTGGCACTGGTATGGTTGTGGGCTGGGGAAGACATAAGGACCTGCTGGGTAATTTGTACATTAAAGATGCTCATTAAGCTCCCTGAAGAATTATCCAGGTAGAGCAAGCCCAGGCAGGGGCTGGTTTTGCTCTCCGTCCAGCCTAGGTCACTGTGCTTGGGCATGGGGCCCTTCTCCACACCACATGTGGAGCTGCATCAGCTTCTCACGCTGCACTTGGGGCTCTGCCAGCCAGGAACTGCAACTTCCCCTCTCCCTTTTGTTTCTGCAAGAAAGTTCCTTCAAAGGCTTGCCTTCAGAAAGGGTGAGCAGGGGGGTTATTTTAGCTGTACAGCTGTGATTTTTGCCTGTGCCTTGTGGGGAAGCCTGAGGAGGGGTTGTGGTTGCTGAGGGCATCTCGAGGTGGAAAGCAAGGACGCACAAAGTAAACTGAGGTCAGGGTGCCTGCAGGGGAAACCAAGCACCTTGCCGAGGACCCAGGTCCTCCATGGGATTTGGGGCAGCACTGCAATTTTTTTCCAGGTTGGGAGAGTTGAGTCACAAGATGGAGCTGTGGCCACGTGCTTTCCAAAGGCGAGTTTTCCACACGTGAAATACAGGCTGTTCCCGCAGGGTGGGCTACTTCTGTCCTCACAAGCTTCATCCACAGGAGGAAAGGAGAGGAGCCCACCAGTGCCCTGGCAAACCCTCTGTGGTCAGTGGGCTGCACAGTGAGGGCTCGTGACTCCTCAACCTTCACCACCCTGCAGGTGGTTCAGCTGGAAAGGACTTCCCTGAACCTATCTGCAGGCGAAGTCCTGCCTTATGGTCTCTTCTGCCCTCGTGGAGATGGGAGAGTAAGGAGACTAAGCACATCACCCACCCCTCGACCATCAGCTCAGTGGCCTTAGAGCATCCTGGGGACAATCCTGCCCAGCCAGGCTGACATCCCTCCTGCTGGGGAAACAGCCATTTTGGCCAGTAATCTGTGTTGGTGGTGGGTGGCTTTTCTTCTCAACTGTGCCTTCCCCACGCCTGCCTTGCTGTGGTTTGGTGTGCCGCTGGCTGCTTTCCTCTGGCACAGGGGCTGCCTGTCTGCAGGGGAGCAGAATGCCTCGGAGAATACCTGTGGTCTCCTGCACGTGTTTATTTGCATTTACTTTTCTTGATAATATTATAACCCATGTCGCTGTCAATGCCTTAAGATATTTTGAGCACAGCAGGGAAAAACGCCACCACCACACCACTGTATTTCCCTTTTTAAGCTTTAAAAGGATGTTACCAGCTACCAGGGGTTTCAACAACATGGGGAGGGGGAAGAACAGTTAAAATTAAAACACTTTAAAAACAGATGTACTTTTGAAGCTATGATGAAAAATTGCACAATAAAAAGGTTATATTTAAGTTCAGTGTGTTGAAGGCGTGTTTGCATCCACAGCGCAGATGCATTCTGTGAAGGGTTGCATATGAGGGGGTAATATAGATCAGAATGAGAATAAAGAAGGTTGTTTGTTTACATTGTCCACATTCACTAAAAGAAGTAGAGAGAGCATAAAATGGAAAGTCTTACATACAGTCAACATAAAGTTAATAATATATTATTATAACAATAATAAAAGTTACAAGTAAAATATCAAAGTTATTGTTTGCCAGGTAGCTTCTTTTTAGACCTTTTCTAACAATTTTGTTCATTCCAATGCTTATGACTTATATTTGAAGATTTTAATTAAAGTGATTTATACCAGCTTTTGGCAATCTCCCTGGTCTTTTAAGATTCCTTTTTGGCATTCTGCTATCACACAACACCCTACCTTTCTTTTGGTCATACATCACCTGCACTTTGCATGATTCCTAACAAGAGTACCCAAGTAAATACAAATTAAAGAAATCCTACCCAGGTTGGTGTGTTTCAATCGCCATTGGTTCAGAAGCCCTCCATCCCACTGCCTGACTTGCACACAATACATGGGCTGATGATCAGAATGCAGGAGTGTCCTTGTTTTAGCTGGGATAGTTGATTTTTCTTTCTAGTACCTGGTGCAGTGCTGTGTTTTGGATTTAGTATGAGAATAATGTTGATAACACACCAGTGTTTTAGTTGTTGCTAAGTAGTGTTTACCCAAGTTCGGGAGTCTTCAGTTTCCCATGCTGTGCCGCTGAGGACGGGCACAAGAAGCTGGGGGGGAGCAGAGCCAGGACAGCTGACCTGTAACTAGCCAAGGGATATTCCATACCATAGAATGTCACACTCAGTATGTAAACTGGGGGGAGCTGGCCAGGAGGTGCTGTTTGCTGCTAGGGGGACTGGCTGGGTGGTGAGCAACTGTATTGTGCATCACTTGTTTTTCTTGAGTTTTCTTCTTTCTCTTTTTGTTATCTCCCTTTTCATTACTATTATTATTAAATTTTGTTTTATTTCAAGTATTAAATTGTTCTTATCTTGCCCCATGAGTTTTACCTTTATTCAGATTTTCCTCCCCATCCCACTGGGGGGGGCCAGGGAGCGAGTGAGCAGCTGTGTGTTGGTACTTAATTGCTGGCTGGGGTTAAACCATGACAAGAAGCTACTAGCAGGGGTACAGGGATGTCGGGGCTGCAAAAGACAGCTACTCTGGCTTTACCTCCCAGCCACATCTCCTCTGAGCACACAGCCTGGTTCCTCGTATTATGGGGTGGCGAGAGATCTGATTTACAGCTCAAGTAACCGCTTTCAACTTAAAAAGCTCTGCATACACCCAGATGGCTTCTCTTTACGAAGTGTTGTACATTAAGCTCATAGCTACTGTTAGCTCTGTGCAAACAAAGCAGGAGGGAGATGAGCATGGGAGATGAGACACTGGATCCCAGCACAATGAGACAGGCATGGTCAGAAACAGAGGCAAACCACCCTCACAGGATCTGCCTGCATCAGGCACGCCTGCCCCATGGGTACCTTATCTCAAGGGCTTTTTTTTCTCTGTGGATGTTGTAAACCTTGAGGTCTCAACCTTGAACATCAATATACTTATCTGAGACCAGGGACGACAATTATATCTTGCACACGATCCAATTTACTTTTGCATTTTTTGCTCTGGAGCTTGGATTGCTCACCTTGCATTTACAGTAAATCAGTTCCTGGAAGGTGGAATAAATTGCATCGTGACACCTTTATACAGGGGATCATTAACATATGTGAAAGTAAGGAAACTGATAATCCTTTAGAATCAGGGGCAATTTGACTAGCCACTCAGATATGTCTCGAACAAGACAGTGGGGTCTTGATAGCTTTTGGTGATTTTCCGAAGTCTGAAATGTGCTATTCTCTCTTTTTTTTTTTTTTTTTTTTTTTTTTAAAGTGAGGGGCCAGAACACTTTATAATGAATATAAATTAGTGACAGTTTGCTTTTCTGCTTTACTTTCATGAGCTCCTTTAAAATTGTCTGCAGGTCATCCAGAGTTTGCTCACCAGACCACACATTAAAAAAAAAAAAAACCCACCAACACACCCACAGTGTCTGCTCAGGAGCACCCACCTGGTAAAACTGGAATTCCCAGAGACAGCAGAAAAGAAAGGCTGTGGGCAGGCGTTGCAGGGACTTGCTTGCTGCCCTCCAGGATGCACTGTCCACATGTGGTTTGGACACTCATCTGTACTGAAATAAAGTCCTCCACGACTGACACCCTCATTGTGAGAAAGCCAAGGTCACAAAAGAAAGTATTAGTTACACTTTATTAGAGTTGAGCAACTGTTTCTTTTATGGTCCTGTGGGAATGGTTTTACTGCTGCAGAGCACTCATTGTAACAGCGAATGGAAAGATGCCAAAGTCACTTACCATGTTGGGTTTTTTTAATTCCCTTTGGGTTTTTGTCAGTTGTTCAAGGTGAAGGAAGTGTAAAACTAAGGCAGAAGTGATAATGCTGCGGAGCCACTGAATTCTCCAAGAAGTATTTCAGCAGCCAATGTGGGGATATTTTATTACTGAAACAATGCCGTGCAAGACAAAGTTTTCAGGGCCCTGTCCAGAGCTCCCCTCCCTGCCGGGTTTATGCAGTAACTCGCGTAAGACGGTGGGAGTGCTGAGTGAACGATGACAGAGATCCGAAGGCTGTACACGAAGTCAGAAATTTTTATTAACAGCAGTCTGGAGAGGATTGGGTGATGAGACACATGCTGACGTATGAACACCTATGTCTTGTAGATGGCATGTTTGATGACATACAGTCACTTCTGGGATTTCGGCAAATAGCATGCAAGGCTGAAGAAATTTAGCAGTAACACCAGCACACACGCTGTCAGCGAGATGCTGAGCTACCCTAAGTGGAGACTAGAGAGTTACTAAACCTGTGCGGGTTTTGCCCGGCTGCTCAGCCGTCGGTGGCGCTGGGGCGCGCCGTCAGTGCGCGCTGCTGGACGCCCACGGCCGGTGACGCGGCTGCCGGTGACACGGCTGCCGCCCCCAGGGCCGCGCCCTGCGGCCGACGGGGAGCGGGCGCCGCCCCGCCTCGCCCGCAGTTTCGGCTCCCGGGAGCGAGGCAGCGGCCCGCACACGCCAGCCGGGCGAGGGGCGGCGGCGCCGGCCCGCCCCAGGGACAGGGAGCGGGGACCCCCGGCGCCGCGGCCCCGGCAGCGAGGGGGACGCTGCGCATGCGCGGCGCCACGTGACACCGCCCCGCCGGAAGCGCGGCCGCGCGGCGGCAAGATGGCGGCGCTACTGGCGCGGCTCTGCCGGGGCGCCCCCGGCCTCCGCGCCGCCCGCCTGCCCCTCGCCGCCGCCGCCCCGCCGCTGCGCCGCCCCTCCGCGCCGCCGGGGCCCCCGCGGCCGCTCAGCTTTTCGGCGGCCGAGCTGGTGCGCGCCGCGCCGGGCCCGCTGCGGCCCTACTTGCGCCTCATGCGGCTGCACCAGCCCACCGGTGAGCGGGGCGGGGCGGCGCCATAGCCGTGGCGACGCGGTAACCATGGCGATGCAGGCGCCAGCGGGCGAGAACCGGGGGGTCCGGGGGCGGTGGCCGTCGCACCGCTCCCCGGCCACACGCTCGCTGGGCTCGGGCAGAGCGGTTCGCCAGAGAGCGCGTCGGTTCGGCCGTGCCGTCGCTCGGCAGCGAGCTGCCCTCTGCCCCGTGCCCCCCCACCTCTCGTTGCCCCCCTCGCCCCACCCGGGTTGTGTTCCCCCTCAGGGACGTGGCTGCGGTACCTGCCGTGCACCTGGAGCATCGCCTTGGTGGCTGAGCCAGGCTGCCTTGTCCCCCCCTCCCCCACCCCCATCCCAACCCCCTCTAGTTGCCCCCCTCGCCCCACCCGGGTTGTGTGTCGTGTCCCCCCCCCCGTCGTTGCCCGCCTCGCCCCACCCGCGTTGTGTCCCCCCTCAGGGACGTGGCTGCTGTACCTGCCGTGCACCTGGAGCATCGCCTTGGCGGCCGGGCCGGGCTGCCTGCCGGACTGGCACATGCTGGCCCTGTTCGGTGTCGGGGCGGTGCTGATGCGCGGAGCCGGTTGCACCATCAATGACATGTGGGATCGCGACTATGACAAAAAGGTAGAGAAACCGCCGTGGGCTTGCAGGGACCTCAGGAAGTGGTTTGCTGGTTGATTAACCAAGTCAATGTCTGCTCATTTCCAGCATCACCGGTGGGCCCTTGCTGAGTGCAAGGGCTTCAGGCTCCAGGCTCAGAAATTCCTCCATGTTTCTGTCAGATATGCATGCAATTAATTTGTCTATGTTTCCTCCTAGAATAGTAGAAATCTGTTTATTTTGTATAACATTTCTCTGTCTAGGACTATAATAAGTCTTCTAGAGTATTAACCTCTGTGTAAGATAATTATTTTTTTCAACAATTTTTGTCAGCAATTGTCAACAATTATTTGTTGTCAGCTGTACATAGTACTTGAGCAAGTTTATTTTTCAACTTTGCTTTGCATGACAGAGCAGAATAACACTTTTTTGCTACACTTGCTAGTTGCAATCTACCCAAGAACCACGTATTTTATTTTTTTTTTAATTTTCAGGAGCAGGTTTTTCTTGAATATTGTTAATTTCCTCATGGCTGTTAAGTGTATCATGCCCAACCCTCAGCTAATCCTCTTCTGTTATGTTGTATTTTTCATCTCCTTTTTGTTCAGAAGAGGGAAATGAGCAGAAGGCAGTGCCCCGCGTCAGATGTTGGAATGTGCACTGGTGCAGGCTTGGAGGGGGAGCATCCTGGTGATGCGTCACTGTTTGTTTGTCTTGTTTTCTGTTCCTATATTATTCCTCTGGTTTTGGGGTTTGGTTTTTGGTACTGGCAAGAGACAGGTTAATGAGCCAGTCCAATACGTGAAGTTCTTACAGCTCTGTTGTATTTGTGCAGTTGGGAAGGCGATGGATCAGTACAGGTTTTGTGGCAGCTTTGCATGGTTTAGGGTTCAGAGGTTATCAACATCTACATACGCTAAAAGTATTTGACAGGGTGGGGTGGGTGTGATTAGTAAGGTGGCGTTTTCAATGGAATGAATTCCTTTATGCATTGATGGGATGTGGTTAGATACAAAGTTTTAAAAATTCTCATTGCAGCTCTTTCTTACGTACCTTAAGAGGGTATCTTCAAAATAAGTGCGATAGAGGCCAGACCAACAGCAGGGTGTTGGCTTGTGTTGGCGATGGTGGTTTGGGGGTTTAGATTTTATGTTACAGATTATTTGGTAAATGTTTTCTTTTCTTTAAATGGAACATCCTGTGTTTGGTTATGATGTGCAGTGGAATTGGTCGCAAATACATTAAAGGCATGTTTAACCTGCAGAAGCAGTATTTGACGTTTAACATAACCTGAATGGGGGGCAGAGAACAAACTAAAAGAGTTTATTTACATTCACATTATTAAAGCATATGCAGAACACTTTATACATATGTAGCATTCTATAAAAAGTTGGCTTTCGAACTTCTTTGAATGGACTTTACACCATTTTCATCAACGTGCAAAACTTTTGTCTTTTTTTTTTCCTTTGGCAGTGGTCACCTTTGGCAAGTAACTCAGCATACATTGCAAATTAACTTTTTTTCTGATATTTTTTTCTTCCTTCAGCTAGCCTCGTATGATTTTCTGTTCCAGACGTATTTTGTAAAATCCATTGTATCCCAACTAGGATTAAATTAATTGTCCTCTCATGGTTATTAACTATGGTTACGCGTGCTAGAGGAGCCCTGCAACTTTATGGTATTTTGCATGATAATCACTTCAGTGCGTTTAAACACAGAAGAACTGCTCAAATTTGGGATAGTTAGCTCACAACTTTTTAGGTCTGATTTTTTTTTTTTCCCCCTAAAGTAATAAAATTTCAATATGAGATATCTGCAGTGTTTCTAATCAGCCTCATTGCACACAATTGGCGCTTTATTTCTGCTCTAGTTTTTAAAGCCTACATGCTTCTATTATGAGTGCTGCTGTTTAGAAATAACAGCTCATGACCATGATGGCATGCTAGGTTTGTATCATTGAAGGAACCCCATCTCATACATTCTGTGACCTGTTTCTGTTTATTTTTGTGCTTATATGCCAATGGTGTGACTTCTCATTTTAAGATACATTAGAATGTTTTATGTTGGATTTGGTATTAATATGATTATTTCAATTTTTAGGTTGCGAGGACTGCAAGTAGGCCCCTGGCAGCTGGAGAAATCTCCATTTTTCAGTCCTTCATTTTTCTTGGGGGACAGCTTAGCTTGGCGCTTTGTGTGCTCCTGTGTCTGAACTACTATAGGTGATGTATGAGTTACCTTTTATTTAAAATTTTATTATGGGTCCAGAGTTAACACCTTTTCTGTTGAAAATCTGTGCTTGGGTGCAGACAGAGGAGGCTGTTAGACATGGAATTGTGTTTAACGGTAAAAGAATTAGTTCAGTAGTATGTATGGCTCCTGTAATGCTGCACAATATCTTGTAATCTTTAGACTGGCAAACAATAAACGTCTTGGTACTTTTTACAGTATCATTCTGGGGGCAGCCTCTTTGTCTCTCGTGATCACCTACCCTCTGATGAAGAGAATAACATACTGGCCGCAGTTAGTTTTGGGTAAGCTGGAAATATTTTTACTATTTTTTTCTTCTTCTACAAATAAGTAATTGAACTTTTTCAATTACTTGAAGAAAGCAATCTGGTTTTTTATAACTTTTTATTAAAGTAAAATTACCTTATAAACAAAGGTTTGCTGTGCTAGAAGCTTCTTAAAAGAATTTATAACACAAGAGTTGATGTTTGGGTTAGGGATTTTCTTTGTTAAAAATCAGTTCCTTCCTTTGGCAAAATGAAGGGAGGGAGAAAGGGAGGAAGGAAAGAAGTATTTGTCATTTGAGAATCAGCTTTAGTTTCAGGGTGCTCTTGAAATCTTTGTTAAGCATACATTTGTCCTGCATTTCAGTCTTCAACCTCTAAAGTACCTCCCGTGCAGAAATGGATGGTGCTTGTATTTCAGGATGAGCTACTAAAACATATCTTTGTATCTTAGCCTTCACATTCCAGCTGCCTTCAGCTTTTTCAGCCAACATTGTCATTTTCAGACTTGAAGTACCATAGTAGGCTGCTGTGCACTCTTGCAGTCACTTATACTGACATCTTTTGTTTTACTGACATCTAAGCATTTTAACTTTAGACCCGTTGTTTGAGTACACGGGCATAGTTCTGTGCAAATATTTCCCTATGCTAATGAAACCAAATTTAAACTGAGGGAAAAACGTGTGGCTGTAACCATTTCTTCTTGTAGGTCCATAGTATATAATGTCAAATACTTGAATTTATTACCTGCCTGAAAATAAGTGGTAGAAAAATAGAGACGCCAGTATTTTATAAAAAGCTGCTGATGAACACTCAAACAATATTTATTTCTATACATGTAATTCAGATTGCTCCTGGCAATCTTGTAACTTTTTTTTTTTTACTCTCTTTATGTTTTTAGGGCTTACATTTAATTGGGGAGCCCTTCTTGGCTGGTCTGCCATCAAAGGGTCATGTGAGTGGTCTGTGTGTTTGCCCTTGTACTTAGCTGGAGTAATGTGGACGCTGCTATACGATACCATTTATGCACACCAGGTAGAGTAACAGTGGGAAATTTCAAGTGTCTGTGTATGTTCGTGTGTTTAATTTACAACTTTGTTGTCAAGCAGCAGTACTAACCCGCTGCCGCTCTTCACCCTCAGCTGAGCTAAAACAGCATCAAGGAAACCCCAGCCCCTGGACCTTTTATTGCTGTTTGCAAATGTTTTACATACCAGACAGAAAGCTGGAAGTATAATGAACTTTATGTGCCTATGCATTTGCATTGTGTAAATAACTTTGGTATTGGTATTGGCTCTTAGCTACTAAAGCAGCTTTAAGGACCAACCTCCTAAATTAAGTTTTAATTTAGAGACCTACAAATGGACTTAAATTGGTTTCCTAATAAGAAATGTTAGAAACTTAAGCAAAGCCCTTTTTGTTTTCCTTATGAACTGGCAGTTGGATTGTGGATTTTTTACTAATTCATCCTTCCATTCCAGGATAAGAGGGATGATATCATTATTGGTGTGAAGTCAACAGCCTTGCAGTTCAAGGAGGATACGAAGCAGTGGCTCAGTGGCTTCAGCCTTGCAATGCTCCTGAGTTTGTGCGTGGCAGGAATGAATTGTAACCAGACATTCCCGTATTACTCAGCTGTGGCTGCCATAGGTGCTCACCTAGTGCACCAGGTTTGATGGATTTATTTATATTTTTTCCATGTGAAAATTCTTGATAAGAAATCGTAGTGATTTTCTACCCCCATCAATTTGCCAACTACTTAAAAAAAATAACCCTGTAAAGAGAACTGAAGTCTTTTGACAATAAGATTGCTTCTTTTAAGTGCCTTTTGCAGACCTTTTGTTTGGAGAGACCTCCAGTGGTCCACATACTGTAGAGCACTGGTTTTCAGTCTGTTCCTGTCCAAAAGAACTGCCTCACGTTAAGCTGTGATCTCAAGGGAGCAGTTTTCTTCTTGCTTCCAGTAGCAGCTGCAGCTAGATCCTCCTCCATGTCCTGCAAGACTGTGCAGTTTTTACTCTTCTGATGCAGCTCTTGCAATGTCTGGCACATATGATCTGAGACAGCAATTGATGTATGTTATGATTGTTCACTTGCTTTAAAAGATTTTGTGGTCTACACTATCAAGGACACAGCTATACAGTAGCTATATGAATACGAATATTGCATGTTCTGTCTCTCAGAGGTGGTTAATTTTACATCTAAATAATTATACAGTACTGTGGTCTGGAGCTTCAGTCTGTGATCTGACAGTTTAACAAAATTTTCTGTGGCTTGTTCACTACCACCTGTAGCAGATGTTAATATTATAATTTCATGGTAATCGACTGTTCTAATTCACAGTTCTTTTTATAGCAGAGAACAATCCAGTTCAGTCTTGTGTTAATTTAGAAATCTTAATGAATAGCAGAAAGAAAGAAATCAACTGTGTCAGTAAAGGAAACACGCACGATCTTGTTACCCTGTTCTTTCTGAATCGTAGCAACTGTGTTGCCCAGCCTTTCAGTGACAGGTCATTCATTGCTGGTCTTGATAGGTGAGTGATAGCAAAGAGGTTTGAGCAAGTAGTAAAACCGTCAATAGTCTGAGAAGTTAAGTGTGTGGTTAACATGGAACTTTGTAAAGCACATTAGACTTACATTACACTTTAATGGGGGGAGCTTGTGCAGGTGATGGATATTAACAAACCTCTGGGTAAGAGAATTCTTATGATGGTGTAGTCTGGTACTTGTCAGCCACTGCTTTTCATAGCGGTTGTTCTTGGAGATTTATGAGTGAAAGAGTACTATGTTCCGCTACATAATCATGTACAGTTTGAATTGTCAGAGAGGCTTTACCTTGTAGTTTTGGCACAATTCCCTGCAGGGGAGGGGGTTTATAAATGAGAATGCAGACCTATTGAATGTAAATGGTGAAGAGTGTACACAAATTTTCTAGATTGCCAAAGTCACGAGAGCAGTGTTGTTCTGTGTACCACAGAGTAGTTTCCTTTTGAGTGACTATTTTAATATTCATGCCTTCTAAACGTTGTCATGCTTTTTGATCTAGATTTCTGAGTGTGCTTACCTAACTGAGTTTAGAAAGCTGAGTAAGCCTCATGAGGGTTAGGTTTTCCTGAATTGATTAGATTTGTGCCTGAGACAGAGGAATTTGGGTCATGAACGTGTCAAATTTCTATCCCACTCAAGAAGTTCAGTGGTAGAAAAATAACATCTTGTATTTGCTTTGCATTTCTGAAGGTATATCTCATGGTTTGGCTGCTATTGGGTTTTATTTCTCAGTTCAGTTCAGTGGTTTCAGCTCCCTGTGCTTGAGGGGCTGGCACATTTTCAAGGGCGTGGATAAAATGTTTTAGAAGCTTGTGGACAATGTTTCAGATTATTTGATGAGAACCTAGCCCCGTCACCTCTCTACAGCTGCAAATGGCAGAAGAACAGATTTCCTAGCAAAAGTTTCACTTCGATTAGTCTGATATATTCTGACTTCTTCAAAGGCTGAGTTGCAGGGTTTGAGGTTTTGGCGGGGTATTTCTTTCATTTATTTTGCTTAACATTTCCTCTTGCCATCCTTTTCGAGACTTTTGCACCAAGTTTTGTTTCTGGGAATATTTGTCCAGTAATTTTGCTCTTGTTGTACTGTGTGGGGTTTTTTCACCTTTAGTTGTGACTCACAGCAGACAGCTGCCAAGCTGGGCAAGCTTTGCTTCTAGCCGTTGTTACAGGTGTCCTGGTTCTTTTTTTGCAAGAGGGTTGAACAGACATGGCTAAGAGTGACTGGACTACACCGGCACTGTGTGATGAGGCAGGGCTGGGCACCTTCCTGTGCATTCCAGTTGGCTTGATTCACTGCTGGCTCTACAGTGCCTTGTCTTTACTTAAACACAGAGCAACACCTGGCAGCAGAGATTTAAAGGTGCAGGCAGGTTTGGGGGGGGCGGTTATTTTTATTTGAAGTTCCCAGTGTGGAATTATGTGGCAAGCTACTGAGGAAGATCTCAAAAGGACTTATTTACATGCCCAGATATTTTTACATTTTAAAATGTGAAACCAGACACACCAGTATCCAGGCTGTTTATATGGTCCTTCTTTGAGAGGGTCCAGGAATCAGGTTCATGTATGATCCTTGACTTTTCTGCAGTATGTTGAATAAAACTGCCAAGTAAACATAGATGCCAGTTACGCAAAAAATCCTTTGTAAGCACAGACTGTTCCGGTTTCTTGTGGAGACAACAGTATGCTTTAGAATTTGAGATTCAGTTTTTGAAGTTACAAACCTTTTGGTGTCTTTTTGTGATGTGTCAAATATTTATGAGTCTGTAGAATAATAATGCTATAATGTTATACTGTGCTTCTGCAGATTTACAGTTTGGACATAGACAAACCTGAAGACTGTTGGAAGAAATTTGCTTCAAATCGTACTGTAGGCGTTCTGCTCTTCATAGGGATTGTGCTTGGAAATCTGTGGAAACAAAAAGACATTAAAAATGTAGAAGAGTCTTTAGAAGACAGGTAGTTGAAATTGCTATAAATACTGATATTTCAGTCCAGCTAAAATGTAAGTACTGTAAGAAGGAAAATGTTTTTAACATAAATATAGCTGCTTTATACTGTTTATTTGTAAAAGCTGGTGAAAACATTCTTGTTTCTAAAAGCATGCAAATTAAATTATTCTACAATATAAGTTTTGATTATCCTTAAATGACTTCAACCGCCATAGAAGCTTCAACAAGTGCAGCTGCTCTGGTGGTCCTGCGTAGTACAAGCAAACTTCTGTCAAGCTCTCGGGACTGTAAGACCAAGTTTTTATACAAAACAGATGTCTCTTAGTGACAGCATGTGGGAAAATGCAGAGTGATTTCAGGATGTAAATAAAATCTGATTGTACATGTTTGGTGTTCTGATTTATTACATGAATGATTGTCAGTTTGAGTTGGAGCTTGTTGAGTGAAAAAATTGCAGTAACAATGCAAAGTGATCCTAATTTTCCAATTTTTATTTGTTAATTCTATACATTTTAACATGCCAACTGGTTTTATTTGTAGCCTTACAGGAAGAGCTTTTTTATAGGAGGCTGCCTATAAACAATAAAAATATCAACTACAAGCTAACCATTACATTGCTCCAAACCATTCATGTTTTTGACTGGCTTATGCTCTCTCAGTTACATGATTTGCACAGTAGTTAACCTTTTCTTAGACTCATGGTGTCAAAGATCTTCTGTGGCACATTCTGTAACTAATTTCTGTGGAAGGTGCAGCAGACACGCCTGTTCTACGAAAATGATACGGTGGAGTTGACTTCAGTTTACATACTGGTAGGCAATGCAAACACAGTTTTCTCCACAGGTAGCTTTGCATATGCCTGCCTGTGGGGCTGTGGTTTGGTGGTTGCCAAACTCGTTATGGTATTCCAACAACCCTTCCTGATGTCTGCTCTGCTCCTTGAGTGGTGGGGCACAACTGTGCAGTCGCACCAAAAACTAGGCTGCGTACTGCTCTAACTCTGAAGATGGGTATCATATTTTAAGGTTATTTAAACCTATATGTCTGAGAGACATTGCAGTCCAGAGCTGTGTGTTCAGGGTTCGCTAACTAGTTTTGCGTTACTGATGATGGTGAACCGGTGAAGAAGTTCCTGTTGCAGGGAAATGAGAAAACATATGATGAGTCAGTGGCTTTGGTCACAGCAGATCTTTTTTGAAAATTATTGCATGTTTTCTGTGGAGTGTTTCCAAACTCATCTGGAAATGCATTTTACAAAGATATACCATAGCTGTATTTCAGGTTCATTGCCTGAAAACTGAAGAAAGGTTTAGGTTCTAGGCTATAATACTGAGCAGATACTGAGTTATCTGCTTGAGCATTTTGTGATTAAAACACAGAAGTAAGTGTGTTTTTAAGTGCAAAAGAGACAAAGGCTGAACTGCTTTCTAGCTAAAACCCTGTTTGTATCTGCTGGCAGGTACATATGCATATCTTCTCCTTCCATTCCCAAGCTATTCTATTCCAAATCTTCAGAAAGACTCTTATCTGCTGTATTTAGATACAGTCTGTTAAAAAATTCTCAAATATACCTATTTCTGAGCAACAGCTTCATTATTAGCTAGTGTGCTTTTGCACAAATAAGCAACGTCTGCTGGAAGATTCTCCTCCAACGCCAAATGTTGCATTTCTCCTCCCCTTCCTTTTCCAATGTTCCTCCACAGGCTCTTGAGATAACAAATGCTTTTGGAGGCAGCAGGAAGGTCAAATGTGCCTTGCAAAAGCAACGTGAAATGCCAGCAGATGCTTGGTGAAACAGAAAACTCCGTAACCAACACAAACACTTGCCTTTTTGTGCTCCCATTGCACTTCATAGAAAAGTACATCAGAACAACACCAGCTTGTTGCCCAGGAGTAGCGGTATGTATTTAGAGTCCTGCAGAGGTACGGGGAGGGGTTCCCAAGGCATTGGCTGCCCTTCAGAGTGGGGATGGATCTTTGACTCAGAAGCCCTCTTGGGGCAGTGGCACACAGGAGCTTTCACACTCGCCTTTGCCAGGGGGAGGGATTCACCATAAGGTCATCCAAGGCAAATGTCCCTGCATTTTGCTATTTGTATATTTCTTGGTAAATGTGGTATCATGAATGTAAGCAGGTCAGATTTTTCTCTCCCTCTAATTTCAGGAAAGTGTGCACTGCAGGCACCTAGCTCAGGAGCTGTGGTGGGCAGACAGCATGGGACAGAGGGCATGGGACAGCCAGCGTGGCTGGAAGGCAGTCCAGCTGCAGGAGGTCACCAGGTCAGTAGGTCAAGCATAGTGACGGCCACTGGTAGCCTGGCTTGGGAACAAAGAGGGGGCTTGGCTCAAAGTCAGAAAGGTGTGTCAGTTTGTGGAAAGATCAGAGCATCCTGTGACCGGGAGTCACTAAAAAGCTGGCTGAAAGTCAAGATAACCCATCGCCTGTACCAGCATGGCATTGTGGTTAGCTGAAAGCACAACCACTGTGAGGAAGGACTGGTAAACAGAAGCAGGAGAATATATTTTGTGGGTACTGCTTTTTTTTTTTTTCCTTTTGGTGAAAGCAGGGAAAGGGCCATTAGTTTCTAAACACATCACAGTGCAAATATCAGGAGAGAGCTGTTTAAGCTTCAAAACAAAGCTAACAAGAAAAAATGCGGCTGTTAACCGGCCATGGATAATGTGAAGTTTCAGTATTAGCTGAAGGCTCTTGGCGTATGGGGGAGGGGGGGGGAGTTCCCTGCAGTGCCTCCCTGTAGTTTGTGATGAAGGCAAAAGGCCAGAGCAAATTTTAACATGGTGTGTGCTAGGTACAGTACCAGAATTACAAAGGAAACAGCAAAAAACCTCGTTGGTTTTACAGCATTTTTCTTTTCCTGGATGGTGGTGTTTAAAAATAAAACCACCCTCCCCTTATCCCTGGCCAGGCAGCTGTACACACATGGTTTTGTCTGAGCTAAGCAGGAAGAGGTCTGATATAAATAAAAAACAAAACAAAACAAAACCAACAATGAAAAATACTGTTCAAATGCCAAGTTCAAACTTTTAAAAATACAGCTTGAATTTCTGGAAGAGTGAGTGGAAATCCTTACCCTAATGAAGAATAAAAGAAAACCAAACCCACCCCTAAATGTTCACACTAGCACTTCCTCCAAATTGCAGAGCTTCTTGGATATGACAGGTAAAGAGGAGAAACGCTTAATATAAAATATGTTGCTTCAACTGCATAAAGGAACAGAACCAAGTTAGTAACAAGCTGAGAGGGCCGGGGGAAAGAAACTGCATGCCATTCCACAGTACTTTTGTTTGTTTTCTTGGACTGGTGTCAAAGTATTGTTCAGCTCTGAATGAAAAGTATATGGAAGGGAAATAATTTTATCTTCAAGTTAACCCTACAGGCAACAGCACATGCACAGAACGAGGGGACTGTTTTGAGGAGAAACTTCGAGAATGTGAAGTGGTTGCTTAATAGAAAGACCTATGTGCATTTTGTGTTGGCTGTCTTGCTGTAGCATGGCCATATATTTTCTGGCTTCATCAGAGTTTATTTTCCATCGAATGCTGTCACACTATTAATCACTTTTTCAGGAAACACATAAATGGAAATAAAAGTATTTGAGAGAAAAATGAAGGAAAGCACAGGCTTTATGTATACCATAATATATGTTTTGGCAATACCTGCATTACTGTTCTGCTTTATTTAAGCATTGATTGGAAGGGACCTTAAATAATTTGCACGATGCTTTTCTTTTTCCCCTGACTTCTGCATGCATGACACCACACAGTGGGTGCAGTAGTGCAAAAAATGGAAGATTTGGCAGGTCGCTGGAAGAAGTGTCACGCTGACCGTTACCTGTCAGGCAGAGGAGCTGGGAGGTCTCCTGTCTCCTTCCTGCATGAGGGCAAGAGCCAGGGCAGAAAGCCAAGGCTGCATGAGCGCAGGTCATCCGTGAGGCTGATGGGGCTGAGGTTGCTTTTGGCAGGGTAAAGGACAGGCGGGATGTCTGGTGTCACGGTGCATACCTCCTCTCCCAGGCAAAAAGTTGATTAAGACGGGGTTGCTCAACTTTGGCACCCACAGGTTCGTCGCTTGCTGGTGCTTCATCTGGTGAGGGTACTCTCCACAGGTGGCCTGCCACCAGCATGACCTGGCAACCAGTTGAGCTGCTGTGCTGTCAGGGGTCCTCTGAGACGTTGGAACATCTGCGCAAGGAAGCCATCCACTACGGAGTAGGTGCAAAGGCAGTGATTGTTGTATCTGCTGCCTTCAGACCTTGCTCAAGAAATCAGTGGCAGTGCAGAGGGGGACCAAGAAGTTTCCCTCAAGAGTTCGAGCTGCTTAGTGCAGATTTATTTATGCCAGGGTAATCAGAATGTGATTCAGCAAACTGGACTTGAAACACATAGGAAGCCACCATAAGAGGCTATCAGGGTAAACATGTTTTGCCAATAGATGGGGTCAGCACCAAGGATACAGACACCAAGGTAAAGAAGTGAACTGATCTTCACTTACATTTAAAACAATAAAATAGTAAGTGAAGTAATACAGCAAGAATAAAACAAGACAAGGCAATGCACCTAATCACTACTGCATATGACAGACTATAGTGGTTTAGAAAGACATGTCAGCAATTGCTCTAATACTTCACCATCACCCAGATCCACAGTTACTGGGGAGCCCTGGTTACAGCGAGGATTTGGCGAACCTTTCCCAACAATTGGGAGGTCCTACGCAGTGCATCTGCTTGCAGGTGAGGTCTCCAAAGTCACTGTAAGAGCTTTTATGCTGTTGAATAAACAAGCTCACATAATTTAAAATGCAGAAGCATCTGGTTTCACTCTCTTAGATCCCACCGAAGCCTGGCCAGTGTCATGGTTTAAGCCCGGCTGGCAACCAAGCACCATGCAGCTGCTTGTCCACTCCCCCACACCTGGAGGGGTGGGAAGGAGAATTGGAAACAAGGGTTGAGATAAGAACAATTTAATAATTTAAACAGAATAAAAAGGTAAGAACAACAATAATAATAAGAGTAACAATTATAATGGAAAGGTGGGGGAAAGGATAAAATCCAAAGGAACAGGGAGAAAGGAAAACAAGTGATGCACAGCACAGCTGCTCATCACCCGGCCAGCCAGTCCCCAGGCAATGATCCCCCCAAGTTTATATACCCAGCATGATGTCCCATGATATGGAATACCTCTTTGGCTAGTTCATGTCACCTGTCCTGGCTGTGTCCCCTCCCAACTTCTTGTGCCCCTCCAGCCCTCTGGCTGGCAGAGCCTGAGAAACCAAAAAAGTATTGACTTAGTATATAACATTACCCAGCAACAACTAAAACCATCAGTGTGTCATCAACATTGTTCTCACATCAGAGCCAAAACACAGCACTGTACTAGCCACTAAGAAGAAAGTTAATTCCATCCCAGCTGAAACCAGGACAGGGAGGAACCAACGGAGTTCCCTGTATCTACTTGATTTTAACCGCCAGTTTGCAAACTGGGCCAGATATCGGGTTTCATGGCCTTGACTACCTGCTTCTAAGCAAGGAAGGATGCTCTGTGTCTTCAGTGATGATTGTATTTTATCTAAGCTACATCTTTCAGTAGTGATCATAGAGAGTTCAGTAATCATTATGCATATTTTTCTAATGATCAGATACTAAATATATATATATATATATATATATATAACATTTGGTTGGTGGGTTCATCTAGAGGTCAGCTTTGGCTCAGGGCTTGTTGCTCAGGCCTCAGAACTTCAGCATGTTGGGTGCCGGGTTGATGAAATCACAGGGAAGAAATGCCATCGTCCACAAGAGGCATCACGTGCACACAGAGGGGAGAAACAAGGCTGCCATCCAACTGAAGGCGAGCAAAGCTCTCCTCCAAATACAACTTGTCATGTGTCCGCAGCAGGTGCAGAGCCACGCGGCTTCCCCCTCTTGCACATCATCCCCTGTTGGAAGAAGGGTTCGCCGGAGTCAAGAAGACGCTCAATATGAGTTATGCACCTTGCTCAACTTTATCAGTTTCTAACACTACTTACATAGAACCGATACACATGCATATTTGTAGAGCAGAAATATAACTGGTTAGTAGTCTCTAAACGCGCGCGGTTCTCACCCCCTAATTATCATGACTAAAATAAGCATTCTATCCACGTAGCTAATGTGTTGCTGTGCTTCAGCCTTGTAGTTTGTTACTCCCTATTTTCCCGTACCGGTCCCTATCTTTCTTGGCCCTGCACCTGCTTTCCCAGCAGCTGTAGCTTGTTACAGCCACGGCCTGTTGGCACAACGTAATTACTTGGTCTCAGGACTCAAGAATAGCTCAAGGCCACCTTTCTCCTTAACTTCAGCACAGCAACTTCAGCACAATTCTGATTGCAGGCCTATTCTAATACCAGGCCTGGATTGTGCAGATCTTCAGAGATTCTAAGGCCATGCTTCTGCAGACATTCTTCTACAATCCCCCTCAGTTGAACACACATTGCCTTCTCCCATCTGTCTTAAAAAGCATCTGTTATTCAGTAGTAAAGGCCCTTTGGAATCAAAAGAATAACTCATTCTGCTAAGTAACATAATACATTTAAAAAGCGCTTATCGCAAGTCAAATTCTGTTGCAAAGCGTGTTGGAGGTCATTTTGCCAATACCTTGGTTAATGTTGGATTAACTTTGTGGTGCATCATGTGTGCTGTTCGGTCAGCTCCTGCTCCTGTTGGGCTAACGTGCTGCTCCTCACAGCGCCATCAGGTTAAAGCAAGGGCATCACGTGTGCTGGACACAAGGGGCACGAGAAGGTAAGGTCCATTGTCCCCTGCAACGTGGTGGCAGCAGCTGTCAGCTTGGGGTGACACTCCTGGGAGGCCATAGAAATGGCACAGAGCGCACATCCAGGCTGGGAGGGAGGCACAGGTCAGCTTATCCAAAAAAGCCTCTGGAGCTGGCCCAAGAGCTGAGGTTCTTCTGCTTCCCAGCACTGCCTGGGGACAAGGATGGGGACAGGAAGACCTGCACTTGCAGCTTCTGGTAGCTCTTCTGCTTGTGCGCAGGTGCAAGTCTGTGAATTTTTGAGTTCGGGTATTAATGAAGGAGCAAAACAAACAAGTTGGACTACTCCAGTTACAAGAGGGTTGATTTGGTTGTTGATTTTTACCTTATGTTCTTTACTTCCTGAGCTCCTGAGATAAAGTTTGATTCCCAGAAGGCATTGTCCTGTAGGTGAAGTGGCCTGGAAGAAGGGTGGCACTGCTGAAAGGATGGTGAGAAAAAACAAGACGGTAAGCACAGGAAGCAGAAGCTCAGCCAGGCTGCGTGAAGCATCTTGTGACAAACCTTTGCCCAAGCCTGCGTGTGACCAGATGTGGATGTGAAACCACTTCTGCTACTTTCCTTCAGGTCTCGGGCACTGTGGCTGCAAGCTGCTGCAAAGTCTGCGACACCCTTGGGCCCTGGCAGTGAGCTCCCCACTGTGTGTCGGACCTCGTGTTTGGGTGTCTGCAGGACCAGGGACCCCAGTGGCAATGCACCCCCCAGCCGTAACCCCAATGCTGTTTTCTGTCTGACCAGTCAGCTAGGTGGACCCACTCCAGGGTGTGCCGTGTCCCTGGTGTGGGAGGGACGAGGGATGCACAGGTGTGGGCAGGGAACAGCTCTCTCCTTGCACCACCTGCAGTTGCTTTGGTTTTGGTGAGATGTGGACCTGACTGTCAGCCGTATTTCTAAGGGCTATGAAAATTTCCCCTAGCGCTTGCTCAGCTCCTTTCTCCTCCAGCTTTTGTAGCTGCAGGGGTTTTCCTTTCACCTGAGTCACTCCCAGTTGTGAGAAGAAGGCAGGGTTCGGGGGAGAGGTGCTCTTCCATTGAATCAGCCCAGGCATCTGGAAATAAAAACCAGTTTCAGCCACTGGAGCCCTTCTCCGTGTCTGAAACAAAACCCGGTTGAAGCCCTGAGGTTGTTACTCTGCCTCTTGAAAGAACTGGTGAGACCAGAGCTTTGGAGAGAGGCCCCCAGGCCCCCTCCTCTGCCAAGCAGCCCCCCAGCTCACAGTGGGCTCGCTGGAAATGAGCCCACTCCTTGCCACTGGAGACGCCAGGGTTGGTGTGACAAGGAGCACGAGGCAGCGTGCTGGGGAAGGTGGCTTTGCTCGTCTGTGGTAGTGTTTTAAGCTGCGTGATGGAGTTGTTTCAAATGGTACACGGAACAGGTGGGAATGTTTGCACGCGGGTGATATCAGCATAAACTGGGATCAACTAGTGTCTGGTTGCCACTTCTCTGTAAAAGACAATGGTAGGCTGAGAAATTTATGCTTTGCTTTTTGTAGAGAAAGCAAAAATGTGGTCAGGGAGGTTTTTTAATCTGTACTCCTGAATCTTTATTGAAATGGCATTTACCATAATACAGATTTAATTGGTGAATGTTAATTTCAGCTAAGTTTTTCCATTGTCTCCTTGGAAATCATTTTTATTCTTACCATGTGGAAAAAGACGTTACAGGTTTGGTTTTGTTAGTATGTTTCCTTTCTTCCTAGCTATTGAGATGTTTTGCTATTTGTTGTCTTGCTGTGGCTAAGAGAGGTGTGCTCTGCAGCCGACTGCCCATCTCCCCACAGGGCCACTTCATGGACGCAGAGAAGCCACACGCAAAGGGCCTGTGGCCACCAGTCACTGGCAGAGCCCGGCTGGTCCCCGTGGTGAGCTCCAGCCAGGAGCCAGGGCATCTGCAGTGGGAGTCACCCAGTGCTCCTGGCTGGCGCGGGGTGAGGGTGATGATGTTCTCACTGCAAGTTTCAGGAGTTTGTGTTTGGATTTCACTGGTGAGATTTTTGCAGGGCTTTTTGTCTGACCTAAATGCCAGGTGAAGGGAACGAGCTGAGGTGGATGTTGGCGATGCTGTTTTCTCAGGGTGACAAAGGGCAGTCACACTGTGATGCATCAGGATTGCAAGTGGGAGTGGGCTGCTTTCCCACAGAAGAATAGCCCTTGCAGGGCCTGGCTGCTCAGACAGTCAGTGTCACTCCAGCTCTGAATAAAGGACAGACTATTAAAATACTTTAAATGTTGCTGATGAGCTTTTTCTTAATGTGTTATCTCCCATACCAACCATGCATTTCAGTTTCCAGTTTCCCTCCGTCCCCAGTAGACTCCTAGGCTAGCTGGCATTTTGCATGAGCCTAGTCTGGCTAGCTGTTGGGATGTCAGGTATCTCCTCTTCTAGAAAATACCTGCTAAACTACAACTTTTTACAAACCTCAATTCCCTCAGCCTCTTGCAATGCTTTTTTTTTTTAGGGGTGTGTGTGGGGGAGGAAGAGTGTACAGTCGAGCCAGGGGTCAGGCAGGCAGCCCCATAATAAAGCAGGGGCAGCCACAGTTATCCTTTGGAGCCGTTGGAAGCCAAGGGGAGCATTTCACATATCACATGATTTACCATAATCTCGTCAGCACTTTTGGTAAAAAGGCTCCACCTAAATAAATACTGGCCTCTTGACAAAGCTGGCAAATTGCACTTTAACCTGAACTTCTCCTTCTTCTGTTCTTGTCCTTGGTGAGACAGAAGGAAAATGCAGAATCAGCACTTCATGCAGGATGCTTTAACTTACATCGCTTCCCGGCAAGTGGCCGCTCAGACCCACTCTGTGTCTGTGTGTCATTTTGGGAAACAAGACCTGCTGTCCTGGTGTCACAGCTTCTCCACAAACTGTGGCCATGCATCCAAAACTGTCAGTGACTTGCACAGGGCATGAGCAGTTAAATATTTGGGGCATTGTCCTGCTTTCAGCTGGGATAGAGTTAAATTTCTTCTTAGTACCTGGTACAGTGCTGTGTTTTGGATTTAGTGTGAGAATAATGTTGATAACACACTGATGTGAAGTTGTTGCTAAGTGGTGCTTACTCTGAATCAAGGACTTTCCAAGTTTCCCATGCTGTGCCAGTGAGGAGGGGCACAAGAAGCTGGAAGGGAGCAGAGCCAGGACAGCTGAGCCCAGCCAGCCAAAGGGATATTTTGTGCCACAGAATGTCACGCTCAGTATGTAAACTGGTGGGAGCTGGCTGGGAGGCACTGAGTGCTGCTGGGAGACTGGGTGGGCATCGCTTAGCGGGTGGGGAGCAACTATTGTACATCACTTGTTATTTTTCCCTTGGGTTTTATTCCTCTCTCTTTCTCTCTCCTTTTCATCATTATATTGCTACTACTATTACTAACATGATTACTGTTACATTTCAATTATTAAATTGTTATCTCAACCCACAAGTTTTACCTTTTTTCTGATTCTCCTCCTCATCCCACCAGGGCAGTTAATTTTACAGTAGCTGGGCTACATGGCTTGTGACATGGGGAATCATGTCTTAGGGACATCAGCTTGGTTATTGTAGCCTCCACGTGGGGTGTATTTACTAATTCAGAAATGAAAATGCAAATGCACCCCTAAGAAGGAGCAGGGAGCACACTTGCTGCAGATGGAAGGGATTAAAAGCAAAGGTACCATGCTGTCCTGCTGCCTCCTTACCTGGGGCTGAATGAAAGTGGAGGAGGACAGTCGGGGCTGGGGCTTCCCCCCATCACAGTGTCATCCCACAGGTTGCTGACCCACAGGGAGCCACTCCTGATGGCGGTGGGTTCAGCTGTGGCTGGACTTGGCTGAGAGCATCCTGTTTAGCCCCAGCACCACGGGCTGGGTCTGTGCTGGGCACCACAGGGACGTTTCGGCCCCATAGGACCCCCTGCCACAGCCCCCTTCCACTGCCACGCTGCCCACCCACCATCGCCCAAGCCTGGTTGTGAAAGGTCTGCACAAGCCCTTGAAGAAAAGCACCCTGAGGTGTTCTTCATGTAGCCTGCTCTGAGATCCAAGAAGTATGCTGCTGCTTTGGGGAAAAATTTTGGAATAACATCTATCCCAACAAATGCACATCAATTATTCAGTGCTGTTCTCCCCTGAACAACAACCACGTGCACACAGAGTTAAGGAAATAAGACAATATGCATGCAACCATGTTTTTAAAAGATAAATGCCAGTCTATCATTTAGTTCTGGGAAAACGGAAAAAGAATTAAAAACATGCTCTGCACATGTGTTAGGCCTGCAGCCATAAGGACAGGGCACCGCTCCCGACCTCCCCCTACAGTTACCTCCCACCGTAAAGCTTGCTCACTGGCTCCAATAAAAGCCTCCAACAGAAAGTTTCGTTTCATCTTCCCCAGAGTCTCTCTGTGCATGGTCACAGCCAGCAAGGAAGCCTGCACCGACAGAAGCTGCTCACCACAAGGTTAGTTCTTTTAAAGCACGGAAATAGTAAAAACTTACTAGGATGGGAAGAGTGGGGTAAAAGTGCAAAAGCAGAGATTTTAATTTTTTTTTTCCTTCTGCTCAGCATGTAATTTAAAGCAAAATAGATGGTAAATGCTGCTTTGGGAAGGGGGATGCTTTTAAAAAGCTGTGCATAAAAGCTGGATTATGGAGAGGTTATTACTTCTTTGCTGCTTTCTCCTGCTACCAGAATTGTGTAACTGTATTAAAGGAATCTGGCTGGTCCTTTGCTGTTTAAATTGGGCTCTTTCTTGCCTACCTGGGTGCTCAAGACCGAATTCCTCTCAGTAAGGCTGCTTAGCTTTATGTGTTTACTGGTAGGCTCTAAGGATGTGCTGGATGGAGCTGCTGGCATGCCAGAACCTTGGATGTCAGTCACTTTTATGCATTGCTGCCCCATCTGTATATTTACTGTCCTTTTTTATGGGGCGTGCTGCTGGTGACAAGCACCTTTATGTTACAGCCTCTTCATTAATGCTTGCGGTTAAGAGAGAAGCATGAGAATACTATCCATATGCAGAATGCTGTGCATTTGTAAAAGAGTAGAAAGTAGAGATTTACCATGTGCCAGCAGCATTGCGGTGGGGTGGTGGAGGGAAGCACTGGGAGGCATCGCACGCTCCCAGTTTCCCTCTGGACACACACAGGATGCTGCCTCTGGCTGCATTCGCACCGGGCTTGCAGGCTGGCGTGTGCTGCCGGGTAAAGCTGGGAGTGGGATTTCTGGAGGAGTCTGTGTTGCCCCAAAGGAATGAGATTAGGGTCATCATCGCGGTGGTGTCGTCGTCCCACCACCCCCCCCCCCCCCCCCTCCAAGCATTGCTCACTTGGTTTTAGTTTCTGTTCTGGCTTCTGAGCTGAGGAGCGGAGCGGGATGGGGAGGAGCCTGGCCACCCCGCAGCTCGGTTTCTGCTTTTGCCAAGCTGCTGTTTCTAATATGAAAAAAAACACCCTACCCTGATTTGTACCAAAAAGCCTCAACAAATGTGAGCAGGAAGTTTATCGATTATTTTTTTTCCCCCTGCTCCTTTCATCTATTTGTGCATAGAAGAACTTGAACTCAGGCCAAAACTTGTTTTTAATTGTTATTTCAGAATGTTTTGTGCTGTCTTTTACTTGGCTGGAAGAATAGAAGCATAGATATTTGGAGGTTTGTTGTTGGGTTTTTTTAGCCCCGAGCCTTACTGCTACTCAAGGTTGCTTAACCTTCTCAACCTTGCTTAATCATGGGCAGGCAAGGAGCGGGATTCAGGCTTGGGACGTACTGTTGGGTTCCTGCCTTTCTGGCTCTCGGTGATGAGAAACCGGAGATACTTGTTTTCTACTGTACCCCCCTGCTGTGGAGCCTGGCTTCCTTACGAGGAAATGTGGTATCACCTTCCTGCACGCTTTGTAGCCGTGCTGAAGCAATCATGTATAAAATATGTAATCTTGTGTAAAGTAGACCAAGTTCAACAACTGCAATGCCCGAGTCACTGGCTTTAGCTGGGGCTCGCTGCCCAACCCTGCTTGGCACAAGGGAAATCGTTTAAGCGCTAGTGAAGCCTTTCTGGGCTGGAGTGGGAAACATCAATGACCTGATGTGTTTTGAAGGCTGGATAAAATGCAAACACCTTGAAATGACACAAGTGCAGGGAAGATGGTTATGCTCTATCACCTCCAGCAGCAGCAGGGGAGCTGGGCGAAAGGCTGCCTGCTGAAGAGCAATCAATGGTGACTAGCTCAGTGGGGGATAAGATCGACCGCATTTTTTTCACCAGCTGTCCCCTTCCCCTCCTGTCTCTTTCAGAAGAGCAACGAAGAATGGCCTTGCCGTCCGTCGTGACAGTGCAGCCGCAGTACAGCATGTCCATGCCTGCTGCCTCAAGGAACGTTTGGCAGACAGGGCTGATGGACTGCTGCACCGACTGCGGCGTCTGTAAGTGCCTCGGGTGGTCCCATCCCTCAGCTGCAGTAATGTGCTGCACTTGGTCCCAAGCCCTCTCGGGCCACTTTCCTGGCCCCTGCTGCTGGGGTCGGCAGTGCTGTCGGTGCCGGGCTGGCAGGCAAGAGCCTCACCGGCTGCTGCATCTCTCCCCCTGCCAGGCTGCTGTGGGATGTTCTGCTTCCCCTGCCTGGGGTGCCAAGTGGCCGGGGACATGAACGAGTGCTGCCTGTGCGGGACCAGCGTGGCCATGAGGACGCTGTACCGCACCAGATACAACATCCCGGTGAGTGGTTAACCTGCTCCCTCACTGTGCTGTGAGGTTCAAAGTCAAGGTGCCCCCGAGTCCCCCCTCTCTCTCCCCACATCAGTGATGGGTGTGGGGCAGCAGCACTCCCCGCTCGCCCTGAGTTTCACTTTCATATCCCGACTGATGTCAGGAGCGCAGGACAGTGGTTGGAATGCCCTTGGCCATACTGATCCCTGGGCTGGTGTCCAACAACAAGCGTTAATCAAGACACAGCTCCTTCCCCGCACCCCGCACCGGGAGCACATGGCCTGCCGCCAGCTGCCGCCAGCCACAGCGGCTCGCAGAGCCTCAGCCACTGCTTCCCCGTGACATCCCCAAGCTCTGAAAGATGGGAAAGATTTGAGATAAAGGTGGGCAGACTAAAGAACAGATTAAGTCAGTTGAACAGATAAACACCTGTAATCAGATGCAGGAGAAAGGTGGACATTCACACACTGTACATATGTGAAGTGGTTTCTTCCCATGGTGGGCTAGTGCCGTCCCTAGTGCAAATCATGGTGGCCCAAGTCCAGTTTACCCAAACTGACTCTTTTTGTGTGCATTTCCCCGCCCAGGTCTCAACCTCAGATGCTGAAAGATACATAGCTACCTGCAGCCTGCAGAGAGGGCTTTCCCCCTCCTTTCCCCTGGCTGTGGGTTCAACACCCCCACCCCCCACCCCCAGTTTTTACTGCCTGCTGCTCAGGATGCTGCAGCCAGCCAGGAAACAAAGGGCACAGAGTGGAATGTAATTAACATTCCTTGGCTGAAATGTGGCTTTTGGGGAGCCTCCATCGCTAACCAATTTCTTCCTAACAGGGGTCCATTTGCTCTGACTTCTGTATCACCCTGTGGTGCCCCGTGTGCTCCGTCTGCCAAATTAAGAGAGACATCAACCGGAGGAGGGAGATAGGCATATTCTGGTAAGCTGGGTGTGCTGACACTGGTTTGTCAAGCTGCTGCCTCACGCAGCCGAGCAGCTTCCTGGGGTCCCTCCTGCCGACACCTGACCTAAGGCACAGGGTTGCTGCCCTGGGGAAATGGCCATGGGCAGGTGACAAGAGTGACCTGTCCCACAGCGAAACGTTGCTGGGAACCTTGTGTAGGACTGTGGGGGCAGGACTGGGGACACACGGTGTGGCGAGGAACGGCCATGCTTCCTGACCCTCCTCTCCTGTCCCCTTGCAGATGCTGCCATCCTCGCTGCACCCTGCCGAGCCGCTGCGGGCAGGAGTCACTGCTGCCCTGGCCCTTGGGAAAACACCCCGCGGGGGGGTTGTCTTTGCGGTTGACTCCCCCTTCCCTGGGTAATATGAATAAACAGCAGAATTTGTCTTCCTGCCTGTGTATGTGTTACTTTTGCACCACCTGAGAGCAGCCGTCCTTCTCCTGCTCTGTCCATCTCAGCAGCCCCTCGTGCAGCTAAGATTTCCCTGCGCCCGCTGCAGAGGGAGGTTCTCACTAGTGTTTTGATACTTGCTCAGCTTTTAGAAAGGATGTTTGATAGGCGGGAGGAGTCGATGTTGCTCATGCAAGTTGTAAGACTCGGAAAAGTGACTTCTGGGCTTCCTGCAGGTAGGTGATGGCTGCAGGCCACTAAGCGCAGAGCTGTCCCTGCTGCAGTGGCCCAAGTGGCTGCCTGGTGCTGCTGATCACACCTACCTCTCTGAACATAAAGCCACCGGGATTTTTGGCTGCCTGGCACCAGCCCACTTCTTGCATTGCAGAGACGTGCTCCCTTGGGGACCTCCAACAAGAACTCCCACTCTCCTGTGATTAAAGACCTGGTTGGGTTGTGGGTTGGCCAAGTCTTCTCCGTGGGCCAGCGCCACTGCCTCCTGGCCACCTGGCCACGGGCAGGCAGAGCACGCCTGCGGGTGCTGCGCTGTTAGTGGTATGCTCTCCATCCAAAGGCAGTCGTTACATCCAGCCTCTCTCCCTCACTCTTGGAGAGATGCTAAAGGATTTTTGATCCCTACAAATCTCCTCCAGCTTCTCTTTCTCTGAGGAAAATATGGGGGGGGGGGGTTTGCCTTTCTGCCTTCACCTTCACCACAGACCCGATAAGGGGCAGCGGAGGCTCTGTCAACGCTGTGGGGTGGCTCCGTGCGGCGGCACTCCCACCTGCCTAAGCCCCAGACAGACCAGACAATTCTGTGGATGATCCCTGGAAATACAGAAAACTGCATTTTTCAGCCTAAGAGAGGTAAAGGCCAGGAAAGCAGAGAGGGGGAGAGAGAAACACCATGCTGCCGCCTAATCCCAGCACAAAGCGGTACGATTTTGTCGGTGTTTGCTGATGCTCAGGTTTAACGAAGGGAAGGCACTGCACCTCCAGCAGCAGGTCGCTTAAGGCAGAGCAGGAGCCTGAAAGGAAACCATCCTTCTCTGAAAACTGCTACCAACAGCGCAGTGTCCCACCGGGGCTCTGGGCCAGTGGGATGCAGGTGGGGAAAGGCGGGAGGGGCAGAAGGAGCCTGGCTGAAGCAGCAGCAAGGTTGCAGCCAGCAGCCTTCTGCAGGGAAGCCGCGATTATGCAAAGCAGCACCTAAGCTGGCATCTGGTCTCTGAGTCAGGGGGTGCAAAGGTTGTTTGCCAGGGAGCACCCAGAGCACATAAAGGCTGAGATCCAGGAAAAAGTCAGGCGTCTCCTGGGACAAGGGTGGCTCGGTAGGTACGTACGGCTCGGCTTTACTTCATCAAGCACTGTGATACAGAACTATGGAAATTGCTTGTGGCTGAAGTGGTGTTGCTGGAGAACGGAGGTGAGGTTTTCTACCTGCAAAATTACTTCAGAGCTAAAGCACAGCATGTTGAGTGCTGCTGGCAGGCATCTCGATAGGAGTGGGCAGCAGAGGTAAAGCACAGCAACCTTCACTGTATTGTTTGTTTGTGCATGTGCCCGTACGTAACAAAATGCAGCTCTGTGACCCTGGTTATCGGTGAAATGTGGCTGTGTGGACCTCAGGATCTGTTTTATTCTTATCAGCCATTCCAACGGCACTGGTGGTGCCATGGAGCTGTAGATTTGGGGGCACTCAAGGGATGATCGTGTGGTGGAGGCTTCTCCAGGCAGCTGCCTGTTCCACACCACAGCCTCCATCCACGCAGGGATGCACCGCGCTTGTACTTGGGGAGAGGAGGGGCAAGTCCATGCTCAGCCCTGCCTGCAAAGGGCACAGTGTGCCTGTGGGGCAATGAGCACTGCTCAGCTGCATTTTCACTGTGTGCTGCTATTAATCTTGCTATCTGGTGGTGGGGGAGCATCTCCTTTGTCGTGGGAGGCTGGTGGGATCCTGCCCCTAATCCTCCTGCAGAGAAACACCTCTGCCTTCTAACCCTTGGCACAGGTGACTGAGGCAATCCCGCCAGCTGTCGGTTCCTCCTTCGAGGCCGGTCATCACCTCATGGGAGCAGATACCAGTGTCTCAGATGGGGTCAGCTCAGCCATGCTTCTGCTGCCTGCAAAAAAGTAACGAGCAAATCGCTTGGAGGCTTTTTACAAGCTTTCTCTTACAGCAGAATTCAACATGCCCTTTCCTCTCTGTGTACTACCAGGCATCAAGGGTCAGCTATATGGCAGCAGGCTGTGTCTGATAGCAGAGATGTGCCTGGGCCATTCTGTAAATGCTGGGGAGCTGCAGGAATGGCTAGCAGAGCCACCAATCCCTTTGCCACCTCTTGGCAATAGTCAATAAAAATGCAACGCCACAGCCTGTATCTCTTTGGTGTTGGATGCAGGTAATGCGCTTGATGGCATCATCTGAGTGCTGGACATAGTAACATACTTATTCCATCATATTCCTTGTGTGTAATACTTGTGTAACCGTGTAATTCTGGTGTGAAAACAATCCCATGAATTATTAATGCCACCATCCCTTTCTTAAAAATGTAAATGTTTCCCTGTTTTTTCTTTTTGTTCCTCCCACCATGCTGAGACTGCCGCTCCCTTGTCACACAGGGGCAGGGAGTCCCGGGGCACGGAGGGGAGGGCTGCTTGGCAGCCACACACCTCCCCCCTGGCACCCAGACCGGCCAGACAAACCCGCCGGAGTCGGGCGGGGGCAGGCGGGGCACCAGCCGTGCGAAGGCGCTCCGTTAAACGCCCATTGCGGAAACGCCTACGGGCTGTGCAGGGACGTGGTGGCTGGAGAGGACCTCCCTGGGGAGCCCTCCCGGGCAAAGGGGAGTAGTGACCCCCAGGCAGAGGGTCCGGCGTTCAGGCTGCTTTCCCGCTGATGCTTCCTTGGCTGAGGATTTGTGGCTGTGCGCTGGGAGCAGCGAGGAGAGAGCCCTCGCAGCTGCAGGAGCGTGGGAGCCCTCGCATCCCACCCCCACGCTGCTTAACGGAGTGGCACCTCGCTCGGCCACAGGGCAGGGAGCGTGTCCGTGTGGGGCCTCCTGTGGGAGCACATTCGGTTTTATTGACTTTATGTTATTCTTGAATTAAAGCTCCAAAGCTGAAATGAGAACGGCAGAGGGTGGTGCCGTGTCTTGCAGGGAGGGAAGGGGTCCCAGGTGGAGGTGCAGGTGGAGTTGTTAAATGGCTCAGGTGGGTTTGGGGGCAGTGCTGCAGAGCAGGAGCTCTGCTGCAGGCTGCAGCCCCTCCCTGGGGTAGGATGGGCAGGAGTGGGCTCCAGGGTGCGCGGTGGCCCCAGGGAACCAAGGAAGAGGAGGAGGAGGCACTGGCATAGACAGGTAAGCGAGGGAAGGATGGGTATTGGTGACTGAGCTTAAGGCGATGCAAAGAGACAAGGATGCTGCCTTGAAAACTGCCCAGAAAAGCAGAAGGAAGGGAGAGGGGGAGGCAAAAAGGCTGAGATGCTCAGGGAACAAAATTAAGGTGGCTGATGAGAGCTCAGGAAAGCTGGGGTTGAGCTGTAGTGGCTTTCTGACACTGTAAGTGTAAAAAACCTCACCATATTAAGCAGATAATGATGCAAGATGAACCGAGTATGAGAAGACAGGGTTGAATTGAAGTAGTGAGGCTCTGAAGCAGAAGGATTCTGTTTTCACAGAGGCATTTTGCTTGCACAGGCAGGGGGATGAGGTGCTGCTGCCTTTGGTGGGGGGCCGCTTTTGGGGAGCGCTTTGCCACGACAGACAGTGTCAGCACCTGGCAGAGCTGTGCCCCCCCTTTGTGGTGGGGGTGGCAGTGCCCTGGCAGCAGGGACCCCTCAGGGACCTGTGCTGCCCTCTCCATCTTTGAATTCAGCAGCCTGAGCAAGTCACCCACTTCAGAAACACCTGCAGCATCCTTCTCTGGTGGCTTTTCCTTCCAGACCACAAACTACCTGGAGGGACCCGACCCTGCGCTGGCAATGGCCTCTCACCACGTGGTCACAGTCCAGCCACAGATTTTGGTTGCCCCACAGGCAGGCAAGTGGCAGACGGGACTGCTGGACTGCTGCTCTGACTGTGGCGTGTGTGAGTACCTACGCGCCCCTTGCTCCCCGTGCTGGCTCACAGTGTGTTGCTGCTGTTTTCCCCGCTCCTTCTGTGGCATCACCCCTGCTGCAAACCCCACTTCTGTGGGTACCAGCGGTGGAGCAGCTCTTGAGGTCAAGAGCCACGGCTCCTACAGCGGCAACCCCAGCTGGCTTTCCCCCCTTTCCTCTTTCTTGGCACCTCTGTGTCTTCTCTCCGTCCCGCAGGTATTTGCGGAGCCTTCTGCTTCCCGTGCCTGGGGTGCCAAGTGGCCAGGGACATGAACGAGTGCTGCCTGTGCGGGACCAGCGTGGCCATGAGGACGCTGTACCGCACCAGATACAACATCCCGGTGAGTGACCACCCGCAGGGGCTGTCCCGTTGGCAGTGGCAGCCACCAGCTGGGTGCTGTGGAGGGGGCTCAAGGAGCAGAAAGGAGTGCCTGAGGGGGAAAGTGGTGGCCAGGAGTTGCATGGGCAGCTGCACAGGCGGGGAGCAAGGGATGCCACAGGAACGCATCCACATCCATGCTGTGAGCTCTCATCCAGGTCCCCACTGGGCACGAGTGGCACTGTGCTGCGTGGCCAGGGTTGAGCTGTCCAGGGGCACTGATGATGAAAACCAGGAATTTTTTCCTATTTTTCCCGTAAAAGCTGATGTGGCAAGGGTTTGTTCACACAATGTCCCTCACTCCACAGGGCTCCATTCTGGATGACTGCACCGCCATCATGTGCTGCCCCATGTGCACGCTCTGCCAGCTGAAGAGGGACATCAACAGGAGGAGGGAGCTGGGCATATTCTGGTAAACTGGACATGCTGGCACTGGTTTATGAAATTACTGCTGCACAGAGCCAAGCGGTTTCCCAGAGCACCCTGGCACGCTGTGGAGCCGCTACGGGCAGGAGTTACCACTGCCCTGGCCCTTGGGAAACACACCGCAGGGGGTTTGTCTCGGTTGTGGTTGATCCCCACCTTCCCTGGATAATATCTTGAATAAACAGCAGTTTGTCTTCCTGCCTGTGTGTTGCTGTTTATTTCTCTGTGTCCTCCTGCAGCACCAGAGCCCAGCACCGTACTCCCATGTGCTGCACAGCCAGAGCAACGCTGAGGTTATCAGGTAGAGACTTTCTCTTGCAGAACAACCCTAGGGCGAGACCAAACCACAAAGTTGGGTAAGAAGATGAAATCCCAGCCTGCTGTGGCCATGGGCAGTGTGCAGAGCTGGTGGCAGCGTGACCCTGTGCTCAGAGAGGCTTGGGAGCACTGAACCCATCCCTGTTTCTGCCTGGGCCAACCCAACACTGAGACACGAAAGGTGGCAGCACGGGAGTGATGCTGAAGGTGCTCTCTAAACTCCCGAATTCTTGATCTCTGATGTGGTGCTAAACTCTGATTTAGTGTTTAACTGTAAGTGCACAAAGCTTGGGTCAGGCCGACCCTCTAGAGTTGTCAGGAATGGCAAATGAAGGGACTTCTCATCCAGGGAGTCAGCCTTGGGAAAGGCAAAACAAAGAATGTTCTGTCTTTGCAACATAAGCCTTAGAACTTCGACTGCGCCGTTTGTGTTAAATTCTGATTAATGAGCTCTCATGGTCTTCAGCCTTGTCCTAGAAGTGACCTATCCCCTTTGTAATACCAAAAATCACACGCCCTAAGGCGAAGACCCGGGCCCACTAAAAGACCCTTCCTCAGAGAGCATGCCGAGCAGCAAGGTAAGTTAGGTGATGGATATGCAACTGTGTCATTTATATGGATGCAAATGTATGGATGGATAGGCAAATGGATCATCTATATGGACCTGCCCTCTGGGCAGGGAAAGTGCAGTAAGATTTTGTATATAACATTTGTAACTATGCACTGCGGCGCGCTGGCTCCGTTTGCTAGCATCCAGGCTTGGGCAAGTCTGCAATAACATGGTACCTCCCCTCGGTGTGTGAGGCTGCTCCTTGCACACTGGGAACCGACCCCCACCTTAGCAACAAGAGCCCTGGTGACCCAGCTGGGACCTCTCCAAGATCCTTGCCCGGAGTGCCCAGCTGCCGGCAGCGGGCAGGTGGAACGGTCGGACCCCAGCGTTCCTGGTGGTCGGGGGCTCCATGGATTCCTCTCCCTCGCTGGGCTGTAAGTGTCTCTAAGGGGTGATGCTAAAATCGAGATGTTGTATTGAATAAGTATAAATTCTAAAGTTTGTTTGTCTGAATTTGTTTGATTTTGATTTTTTAGAAAATTAATTTCTACATCAGTTGCTCCACAGGATTGTGGTAGGAGGTTAAAAGGACTGGTACACATAGTTGTGGTGAGTTGATGAACTCCAGCTGAGAGTATGCAGGCTTGGATAAAGAGTTTTGTGCTGGAAAATTATTATAAAATGGGAACTGGTTCCTCTACCGAAATATCACCCTGTACCCCTTTAGGATGCACCATTACCCATTGGAATAAGTTTGAGGGAGACCCCATGACAAAAGAAAATCTGAAACGATACTGCACTCAGTGGTGGCCGATGTATACATTGGAGGATGAGGAGAATTGGCCTGAAAACAGAACGTTAAATTACAATACTACATTGCAATTGATGTTGTTTTGCAGGAGATTCAAAAAATGGGATGAAGTACCATAGACTGATTTGTGTAATGTAATCTATGTAATGATTATGAGATAAGAAAGAAATGTAAGCTGCTGAATACTGATCCAAATGGAATATATGTCCTAGCAGAAACTGGAGAAAAGAAGTCAAAATGTTGTGTGGCATGTGAAGTAGGGAAAGGCTGTGTGAGGCTGCAAGGAAATGAGCAGATCTGGATCTGGAGAATCCAAACAGTAGAATGATGTTCAACATGCTTTTTATTGGACAGTCAGTTCCTGATATTCGTAAGTAATTAGAGAAAGTAGACGGGGCTGAAGGGTTGACCACTTCTCCGTTGGCTGAAATTGCACATAAAGTATATCGTAGTAGGGATGGAATAGAAACGAAGAAGCAAAAAGAAAATAAATAGAGATCGAAAACGTCAAGCTAATTTGCTGGCAGCTGCTGTAGTGGAGGGAAACAGAGGTAAAGGAGGAAATTTTAGAGGTAGGAGTCAAGGTTGGGGATTCACACCATGTCCTGTGGCAACCCCCATAGGGGTCAATCAGTGTGCCTGCTGTCAGAAGGGGCACGGGGAAGCTGACTGTTCATTATTAAAAGGGCAGACACAGACATCAACAAAAGGGGGCCTCCCCCCCCCCCCCCCCCGTAGATTTGTTACTGCTAGAAAATTATGATACAGAATCAAGGGGACTGGGGGTGAGCTTAGAGGCATCCCCAGATTCCAGGGGTTCAAACTGGAATCAGATTGGAATCAGATCCCCTGGTTCCAATAAAGCTGGGGGATGAAACTGTAGATTCCTTGATAGACACAGGAGCAACTAAGTCTGTAGTAACTAGTTGCAAGGGGCCTCTCAGTAAATTTAATATGCTGGTTGTTGGGGTTACTTAGAGGGAATTAAGGCCATTTTTGAATGTCAAATTGGAAGTAAAGCTTTAACGCTTGAGTTCTTGTATATGCCGGAATGCCCTATACCTCTCTTAGGTTGGGATTTATTTAGTAAACTATATGTCTAAATAATGGTTTCTGAGAATTCCATTCAGTTGCATATCCCATTGGAAAATGGCTGGAAGGTGCAAATTGGCTGCTGCAAGGGGAATGATGAAGTGAACCAGAAACCTCCAAAGAAATCCTGGATGCTGTATTTTTGTTGCTATTGGCAACTGAAATACTGGGGAAAGTTAACACCACACCAATAAAGGTAGAATTAAAACAGAACGCCAAACCAGTAAGATAAACACCAACATCCTATGAAAATGGAAGCAAAAACTGGATTAGAGAGTTTGGTAAATAAATTCATGCAATATGGACTTTTGTCCAATATCAAGCGGTATTACTGCAACTGGACTATGTAAGTTTAAAGCTAACAACCTCTTTGAATCCTGCTACTTTGTGGCTGGTATCTGATGACACAAACTTGGAGCACGTTTGTCTATTCACTATTGAAGAAGCCTTTTTCCAGCAGGCTGGATCTGAAGGGTGTTCCACTGGAAAATCCGGAGCGGACCCTCTACACAGCTGGAAGCAGTTTTACCCTGAATGGAGAGCAGTGATGCATGCGTGCAGCGGCAGCTTTGGAGGATGTGGTTGAATCCCAACCCTTACCATCACATACTCCAGCACGAAAAGCTGAATTAATTGCCTTGACTAGAGCTTTGGAACTGTCACGGGATAAACAAGCCGATATATATACTCACTCTAAATATGCCTTTGGACTGATACGTGCACATGGGGCAATACAGAAAGAAAGAGGACTTCTAACCTTGCAAGGGTCACCTTTTAAGCACGGATCAGGAATACTGAAATTATTGGAAGTGGTTCAGAAATCTGAGGAGGTGGCCATAATTCCTTGTAAGGCTTACAGACCTAAATATACTGAAGTCATAAGAGGGAATTGTAAGGGTGTTGAAATAGCGAAGGGAACGGCCGAGGAAGCAATAATGGGAGCCTTGAGTCCTCAAAACGTGGTCGGAACTGAAGCACCCAAACACAACGGGAAAGAAAACGAATTAGCGAAGATGCTAAAATGTGGGAGGACTTCGGACGGATGGTGGGTGACATCTACTGGACGATGTTTGGTAACAGCTCCCGTCATGCAGGAGTAGCTACAGCAGACGCGACAAAACTCCTGCAGGAGCAGACGCTGTAATTGCAAGTGTTAGGAGACAGGCAATAGGGCCGAAGATGCAAAGCTGTGTTGATGAAATAACAAAACAATGTGTGATATGTTGTCAAAAAAATCCTGAAGTGGAATTAGAATCTCCACCTGGAGAGGTAAAAAAAGGGAATATTTCAGGGGAATACTGGCAGACTGATTTTTCTCAATTACCAAAATGCAATAATTATAGATATCTTTTGGTATTGGTATTCCATCATTTCAGGATGGCCTGAAGCTTTCCCATGCTGGACCAACAGAGCTAAAGAGGTAACAAAGAAATAATTAAGAGAGATTACACCGAGATTTGGAGTTTCAAGTGGGATCTCATCAGACAGAAGCTCACAGTTTATAACAGAAGTAATACAGACAATTTCTGCTCTTTTAGGAATAAAATGGGATTTACGTACACCTTGGAGACCAAGTGTAGTGGGAAAGCAGAAAGGATGAATCGGTCTTTAAAGAAACAGTTGGTTAAATTGTGTCAACAATCTAATTTAAAATGGATGGATGTTTCACCTAACGCTTTGAGAATCAGAATCACCCCAAAATTCAGGGAAAAGGTGACTCCATTTGAAGTATTATATGGAAGACCGTGTGCTGTAAATTTAACAGGAGAGGAAGACTGAATGCATATTTCTGGTGGTCAGGTGTTCACCAAATATATACTGTCTTTGGGAAAGACTCTTTCCTCATTGTACAGGTGTATCCAACAGAGAGCGACTGTACCATCGGACATGCTGGTGCATCCTTTCTGACCTGGAGATCAAGTGTGCCCTCGAGCTTAGAAGGACGAGCCTTTGCAGGAGCAGTGGAAAGGACCATATTTAGTCTTACTGATAACTAATACTGCAGTAAAACTTTAAGAGATATATTCTTGGATCCATTACACCAGGATTAAGAGGAGTCCTGAAGTAAAGTGGAAATCAGAGCTGGCTCCTCTGAAACTAAAAAACAAGAGATTTTAATATGAACTGGTTTTGGACTGAAGTAAGACCCTCTATAGAATTGGATTGTATACAGGGAGGTTTGAGTTACGTAACTGCCTCTTTAATATTAGCATGTTTTCTTTGTAGATACTTGTTTAAGCAGGTTTTACAGATGTATAGGATTTTGCCTGTTATGTGGTATGGTAAATTCTCAAATTCGGTGGGATCAGGAGAACCCAAGGGCTCAAAACGAGACACTTAATGATGATCTAGGAAGCCATACAGGTAGTCAGTAAGAACGAGTTGTTGGGTATGTACACACTTCCCAGAACATTCAGATAAGGAGATCCCTATATTGGGAATACTCCTTCCTGTTACATAGTCCTGGAACCATTTTTGTGAAAATACTTCCTTTGAAAGAGATCCAAAGATAGACCTGCAAGAATGGAACATGGATATTCTCAGAGTTGGTCTGGGAGCACAGCGTATCCCACAGCATAATCATCTAAAAGGATTAGCAAAGGTAGATTGTATGAATGAAACCATCTCAGCAGAAAATCAGTCACACACAAAACAAAAAGCTACAGCTGTAGGAACCGCATCAGGTCAAAATTATGCATAAGGACCTGGACACGCAGGAAAGGGCTGGGTTTGGTTATGTGGAGACAAAGAGAGAAAATCCCTACCCTCTAACTGGAGAGAGACTTACACTGCAGGTGCATTAGTCCCAAATATAACAATTACTGAGAAGTTAGACAAGAATTTTTGGATGCAGTCTTATAGGAAGGTGTATAAATGAACTATCAATAACCTCCTTGTGGAAAGAAATAATAGTTTCCACCCATTTGTCAGATGGTTTACTCCATGGTTAGAAGCCAGTGAACTAGAAAAAGCAAGAGTAAACATAGCAGAATTAGAAATAATTGAAAATTGGTTTGCTGGTGCTGTATTAGCTTTACAAGAAGTTTTGGAAGCAGGAAAAGTAGCCTTATAAAGTCTCATGGCCTTGGATATGCTATTATAGTCTCACAAGGTGGAGTTTGCAACATAATTAATACTAGTTGCTGTGTTTGTGTGGCTCAATCTGGAAGAGCTGCTACTGATTTAGAAGAGATTTGGAAAAAAAAATCTTGCATGAGATCCAGAAAGATGGCACCTCTTATGGATTTCAGGAAGTTTGGAACTGGCTAATGTCCTGGTTTCCTGATTTACACCCATGGATTAAGAAGTTAATAGTAGTTATTGTACTCGTGGTTGTTATATTTGTATGCTTGTATGTTTTATTACAATGTATGGTGAGGTGTTGTATCATTACAACTGAGAGGAGTTCAGAGAGAGTGGGACTCATTGATAGATGGAGACATATGTAAGTTCTAAAGCGGGGGAATCATTGTCTAAACTCCCGAATTCTTGATCTCTGATGTGGTGCTAAACTCTGATTTAGTGTTTAACTGTAAGTGCACAAAGCTTGGGTCAGGCCGACCCTCTAGAGTTGTCAGGAATGGCAAATGAAGGGACTTCTCATCCAGGGAGTCAGCCTTGGGAAAGGCAAAACAAAGAATGTTCTGTCTTTGCAACATAAGCCTTAGAACTTCGACTGCGCCGTTTGTGTTAAATTCTGATTAATGAGCTCTCATGGTCTTCAGCCTTGTCCTAGAAGTGACCTATCCCCTTTGTAATACCAAAAATCACACGCCCTAAGGCGAAGACCCGGGCCCACTAAAAGACCCTTCCTCAGAGAGCATGCCGAGCAGCAAGGTAAGTTAGGTGATGGATATGCAACTGTGTCATTTATATGGATGCAAATGTATGGATGGATAGGCAAATGGATCATCTATATGGACCTGCCCTCTGGGCAGGGAAAGTGCAGTAAGATTTTGTATATAACATTTGTAACTATGCACTGCGGCGCGCTGGCTCCGTTTGCTAGCATCCAGGCTTGGGCAAGTCTGCAATAACATGGTACCTCCCCTCGGTGTGTGAGGCTGCTCCTTGCACACTGGGAACCGACCCCCACCTTAGCAACAAGAGCCCTGGTGACCCAGCTGGGACCTCTCCAAGATCCTTGCCCGGAGTGCCCAGCTGCCGGCAGCGGGCAGGTGGAACGGTCGGACCCCAGCGTTCCTGGTGGTCGGGGGCTCCATGGATTCCTCTCCCTCGCTGGGCTGTAAGTGTCTCCAAGGGGCGATGCGAAAATTGAGATGTTGTATTGAATAAGTATAAATTCTAAAGTTTGTTTGTTTGTTTGAATTTGCTGGGAATGGACTCACATTTTAGTGACAACGAGGGTGGGGGATCACAGCCCCATTCAGCTTCTCCCACACAAACCTCGTTAGGAGCACATCGCGTGGGAGCTGCTCTGCTGTGGTGCAGGAGCCTGGCAGGCATGGGTGTAACACCCTGTGGTGGAAGAGCTGGAACAGTCTGCACCTTGCTGGTGCTCGGAGGTGCAGAGGTTTATCTCTCCTTGGTGCAGGGGCTGTGGGGTGGCTGCATCAGGTAGAGCGGGGTGACGCCAGCCAGTGGCACTGTGGGAGCCCTGGGCTACCCCGGTTTGACTGCACGGGGGCCACTGCTACAGCTTGTGAGGGTGACATGACCCTCAGGTGTGTGAAGGTTGTAGCAGCAGGTTTGTAGGATACTCCGAGCATTTCACCTTCTTCACATCAATGAGAGATGTGGCTACCTTGTTTTTCCACAGGGATCTTATGTTTCCTGTGGGATCCCTGCAGACTGGAGCAGGACACGGCACCAGCTGTTGTACCCAGTGCTGCATGCCAGGGCTCTGCACCGCTGCAGCTGTCTTGCACCAGGAGCACCATGGCCCTCAGGGTGAGCACCATCAGGGCAGCAGCACATCTCAGGGACATCAAAGGACATGGATGTGCCCTACGACACCCCCCAGGTGAGGCACCACTGTGGCAGGAAGCCCATCTCAGAGCCAGCCCTGCCCCAGCAGCAGGCCCTGTGCCCCATGGCTGCACGTAGCACGAGTGATGGCTGGGATGGGGTCCCTGTCCTGGGGCCTCTGGGGTGATGCTGGCAGCATGTCACAACTGAGTAACTGTTTCCTTAAGTTGATGCAATCTTTTAGCTAAGATACTGCGCACAACTTTCCCCAATCCTCTGTCCATGCTTGTTACCTAACCAGGTCTATTTTTTTCTTTTAAGACAAACCCAAGATTTGTATTTTAGCTCAGATCAACAGTTCCCATGTTTATGCATAGGTTTTTGCTGTTCTCTTCTTCCTTTTTTCTTTCACAAGCTTGCTGTTTTAAGGCATCAGTGACAGCCCTTGTGTCATGGGCTAACTGTGGCTTCTCAAGTCACCTGTATCTGTGGGATGAGAGTGGTTTCTTACTTGTTATCCCTGTTATCAGTCCTGGGTGGGTTTGTGTGAGGCTGCTCTTCTAGGGTTCCCCTGGGCTGTTGGTGGTGCCCAAAGAGCAGTACTGTGTTGGGGACCTGTGCTCCAAGTCACCCCACCCCCTCCGGTGGGCATCTCTGTCCCCCAAACCCTGTGGGCAGCCAGGCACACTGTGGGGAGCAGCAGGGATGTGTATGGGGCAGGGATGGACCTTGAGCTAGGGGGTTCTCCACTGGGGAAACCTTGCTGATGCTGAGCCGGGTCCTTCTTGCCACTGCTTTGCCCTCATGCTGTCACAGGGTTCTTGTCTGCACAGGTGATGCTGCAGCAGTGCAGCCAGCCCTGAGCCTGGGTAAGGGATACCAGAAGCCACCTTGTCTGAGGGGCACTGGGGGATGTGGAGGCAGGTGAGGTGAGGCACCACAGTGGCAGGAACCCCCTCCTGTCAGCGCCAGCCCTGCCCTGGCAGCAGTCCCCATGCCCTGCACCTGCGTGTGGCACCGGCAATGGCCGGGACAGGGATATTTTTCTGGTTCTGACGTGTTTCTGGTGGTGTTGTTAAACCTTCTTTGTGTGACTTGGTGAACAGCTGACTCAAGGAGTCCTGCATCGTGCTCCCCCACCATCCCTCAGGTGACGCAGCATGCTCCCAGCACACAGGACATGGCCACCACCACTCTGTTTCTGGGGTAATGGCTACAGCCGCACAGGTACAGCCATTTGTTATTCTCACCACCACAGTAAAGACCAGAGCGTACAGCCATCCCCACTGAGGGAACGAGCTTTCCCCTCTCTGGGGGGAAACTGATCTTGTTAACTTGCATCTGTCAGTCTTGATTACTTTAATTTGACTGTAGTTTTCTCCTGTATTCAGCCTGAGCCCTCAGCCATGGCCATCTGTCTCCCCAAGAGCAAGCACCTCACCTCCCTGCCTCGCGCAGGCAGCCGTGGCAGTTAAACCCCAGAGGCCGGCGTGGAGCGGGGCAGAGCTGCTCACACCTTGGGGCAGGCATTACTCCTGCTCCTGGGCTGCCACGTTCCTCCCCGGGGCCTTTTGGGTGACACTGCCAGCCTACAAGTGAGATGCTGTTCCCTTAGTTGATCCAGTCTTTTGGCTAAGGTACATTTGTCAGTTCTTTCCCAGTCCTTGGTCTGTGCTTGTTATCTACTGGTACTGCTTTTGCTTTTAAAGCAAACATGAAAACTGGCGTTTCAGCTGAAAGCAGGAGGAGGTGCCCCTTGGCAGTGCTCTGTGCCAGCTGCACTCATGCTGCTGGGAATGCTGTGGGGAGCAGCCAGGCCACGTGTGGAGCAGGAATGGGGCGCAAGCTGGGGGTCTCTCTCACCAGGAAAATATTGTTGGTGCTGAGCTGAGCCCTCATGTCTCCAAGGGGTTCTTATTTGCACAGACAACGCTCTGGTGGCGCAGCAAGGTGCCAGGAGCCTCGGTGAGGGGTATGAGCACCCACCTCGTCCGAGGACCATCAGGGGATGCAGGAGCTGCAGGCAATGCCTGGCAAGTGCCCGAAGTGGCAACTGAGAGGCTGTGCACCCAACTGTGCCGTCAGGGCAGAGCTGCTGGCAAGGGTGGGAGATGCCCAGCGCAGCCAAGGGCATGGGGTTTTCAGGTGGCATGCCACAGGGGCAGGAGGTTGGTGGTGCTGCACCCATGGCAGAGCCTGGCAGGGTCAGACACGTGGGGGCTGTGTCCAGCTGTTGCTCAGGAAAACCTCGTTGTGCTTGGTGGTGGTGCTTGTGGCTGCTGTCCTGGCTGGGGGGCAGCCCAAGTGTTGCTGGCACTGTGGGGGCTGGGCTGGGGGCTGTGCGGCATGGTGGGAGGCCTGTGGCGCTGCATGGGGTGCAGATGGGGGATCCACAGGTGCCTCCCCTGGGCTGGCTGGTGCTGAGCACCGTGTGGAATTACCCTGAGCAAGTTTCCCCCTTCCCTGGAGGGGGATTCTGGGCACATGACTGGCTCTGCTGGGGACCCTGTCTTCCGTGCAGGGGCTGCGGTGTTGACACGGGTGGTCCGGGCTGAGCTGGGTGATACCGGCCTGGGGGGGTGCATCCCTGTGGGAGCCCCATGCTGGGCTGTGCAGGTATCACTGCCATGACCTGTGAGGACATCATGGCCCACAGGTGTGTGAAGGTCACAACTGCAGGTTTGTAGGATGCTGTAGTACACAAGAACATGGAGGTTTTGTTTCTGTGCATTTGTTACAAGGTACTACAAATCACCGCTAGTAAAGCAAGTACGTACTTCGGATCGCTTGCCTACAGGCACACCTATATGTATTATTTAAGGTGTTACTGGCACAAAATGCACCAAACCACTGCCAGGAGCGGAGATGATGGAGAAGCCTCATCACAGGTGATCCTGTGTTATGGAGCTCAGAGTCAGCTGGGTGTCCCTGATAAGGGTCATTCCACCTGTGAGATCTCCACACAGCAGCTCTGGCAGAGAAACTGATCTTGGGTAGGTACCATGTTACTTTTATACCTTTTTGGTGTAGGCACGTAACGGGGTGCAGGACACCACTTCAGGGCAGCTGTTGCTGGAAGGCCAGCTTGCTGTCATGGTTTCTGTGCTGGCTCACAAGGAGGCCTCGGCACCCTGCTGAAGCTCATCAGGGATGCCTGGGGCTCCCAGCTCAGCATTTGTCCCTCTTGTCCAGTCCATCACTCCGTGGCTGCTCGCACAGCCGGGCTGAGGGTCCCTCTCCCCTGCAGCCAGGGGCTTGAGTAGAGCAAGAGCTGTTGGGGTCCAGCTCAGCAGTGGCTGGGGGCTCCCTGGGCAGCGGGTCAGGGTTTGGCCTCAGGTACCAACAGCAGAGGAGGGTGGTGGGTAAGCGTTCCATCCCCTCTGGGGGCTGCCCCTACTGCCTCTCTTGGCACTGTATAAACATGGGGCGGGGGGCTCTATGGGGGATGGTGCCATGTGGGGAGCTACCAAAGCCCCTCCCGGGAGGTTTGTACCTCACCTCTGGGGGACTGGAGCTGGGAAGGGAGTTCATGGAAGGTGGAGCGAGAACTGCGGGGGTCCCCAGCTGCGCCCCCTTGGCAGCTGTGCTGTGCCAGGCTGGGAACACCTGTCCTTAGCGCATCCCCTAGGGCCAGGCTGGGCATGTCCCCCCGGCTGTGGAGGGGCACACAGCTGCAGCCCCCGGGCTGGAGGACCACCACCCCGCCACGCACAGCCTGAGTAAGAGGCAGCCGGCCCACCATGCGCCCGGGGTGAGTAGGAAAAGAAGGGACAGGTACCCGCGTTGTGGGTCTGGGGCCGGGCCGGCGCAGCCTGCTGGGGGGAAGGAGGGGGGGCAATTAGCCACGGACAGGGCAATTAGTGCCAGCTGAGCAGCTGGAGCCTGACAGCAGCCCCCATCAAGGTGCCAGGGGCAGCCGCTGTCACCCCGCGGGTGGGGGGGGGTCTGCAGCTGCCCCCTCTGCCCCGCCACTGCTGCCGACAGCCAGGGACAGAGCCATGGCTGCTCCCACCCCCCAGTGCCCCCTCCGTGTCCCCAAGCCGCTCAAAGCGCACACAGGTCTGACTGACAGCAGCCCGACCCCAGGAATTAAGTCAGGGGGGTGTCTGCAAACAGCCTGAGGGGCTCCCACAAACGGGGGACAGCCCACCCAGGTGTGTGCTCACGGAGGGTCGGGGGCCGCTGAGCTGCTGCTGGAGGCCGGGGAGGGTAAAACCCTGGCTGTGCAGGCGGGGCCCCTGTGCAGCGGGGTGGGGGGCATCTGGGCAGTGCCACCCCCTACTTGTGTGCTCGCACACAGAGCCTGTGCCGTGCTGCTGGCACTGCCCTGTGCCCCGAAGCTGGCGAAGCAGCAGTAGGAGCGCACAGAGATGCTGTGCACACCTGGAGAGGCTGTTTCAGACGGGGGAGTCACACGCAGGCTCCGCAAGCTCACCCGGGAGCCCTGGAGGGCAGCTGCACCCGCACAAAGACACAGAGTCCTTGCATGGAAGGGGATTTTCCAGGCAGTGCCAGAGGAAAAGCCTCATCCAGCACCCAAGGCAGGAGGGCTGCAGCTCAGCCAGGGCGCGGGCGTGGGGTGCCCCGTGCAGGCAGAGCAGCTGATGGAAGGACAGCCACCTGTCCCACAGCACAACCGTCCCACAGGGACATGGGAAGCTGCAAGGCACGACCCCAAGCAGCAGCTTCAGGCTCAGTTCTGTTGGGGAGGTCTTTTAATGAAAAGCTAATGGACTGTGACTGTTAATATGCTGGATAGTGGCAAAAGCGCCGCTAATGCAAGCTCCTTCTGGTACAGTCTTCCTGCTTTTCCAGAGTGGTTTCTTAGACTTTCAAGAAAGCCCTTTGCCATTCCCTCGTTTTTGTTTTACATGGGGCAAAGCAGTGGTGGTGTGCCTGCACGAAGTGAAGGCAACTAAACCAGACCGCCCAGTTTTGCACCCCACGCTGTTATTAATGGACAAACTCAATACTACTTATTTTCTAACCCTGGCAGCTCCGTATTTTAGAAATCCTCTGTGCAGAATGAGCGTGGAGAGCAGAGCGTCAGTCACTAGAGGGCATCGGGGAAGAAGGATGCTGAGGAGGCCCGCTTGCTTCTTGAATAGTCCAGCATACCAAGGAGAAAAGAGTTCTCCAGAAACGCCCGCTGTGCTGCTGCTGCTCTTTGCCCACAGGCACCCCCCCGCCCTGTGACAGGACATTTCTGCACTGGCACAGCAGTTTAACAGTGGAGAGGAAACGTGTCAGTCCCTGGTACATATTAGAACAGCAACGAATGGATGTAAAAACACAGCGTACCTATCAAGGTGTCTTTGATCCTTTACTCATTTGTGTCTGTGACGTTTTGCAGTCAGTGCAGTCTTTGCCACCTGTGGTGCTTCAGCTCCCTCCCTGGGATTTGCTGTCTCAAGGAAGTCAGACGGCTGGGAAGCAAAGTACTACAGCAGACGTGGAGCAGGGTAGTCAGGAGGACATTGTGGGAGAGACCCCTCTGATAAAAGAGCAGCATTTTTACACAGAACAACAGGTAAAAGTAACTTCTCCCGGTGCTCGTACTGCCCACCATTTCCAATGTGGCCAGCAAACAGGATTACACACGCGTCGGGCTCTTTGGCATCTCTTTTCTCTCCCCAGCTGTGGACAATTCCTAGAGGACTGTTTTCTTCCTGGGCTGGTAGGAATGCATGCCGCTGAGCGAGCGTGAAGGAACCCAGCCTGCTGGAGGCACAGCTCTGAGGTGCCCATTTTCTCCAAGTGGGGCTGTCACAACCGAGGGGGCGCTTGGGTTTAATTTCACTTGCATGGGTGGTAAGAGCTCTAGGGACTGTTTTGTTCGCTGGTAGGAAACAGAGGTCATAAATATTTCCTAGGTATGTCAATTTGTAAGTATGCAGGGCTTCGGTCTAAAAAGCAAAGTATAGGCAAGACACTTGTAAGACAAAGGACAGAAGGGCTGTGGAGGAGTGTAAGTTCTGAGCTTAAATTCAGAAGGAGGGAACACACCAGCCCACTCCAAGGAGCAGGGAACCTGCTGGGAAACCTGCCACTCAAGTAAAAGGTGTGATGTTAACATCGCAGTGTTTTAATTGGAACTTTTCTGGGGCATGGATGAAATAATTTAATGTGTGAATGTTGAGCCTTACAGGGGAAAGGCCCATCATGTTATTTTCAGGGCTAATGGGACAGACCGAAGGGACTCCTGGGGGATTTGCATCTGATACCAGGCTGTAAATACTGTATGGTACCATGCCAGCCTGATCCACAGCTCAGGGCTAATTCCTGGTGAACACTGTGTTGAGTGACATTCGATTCAGGCTCCACAGCCCTTCCTAGCGTTCATCACTTCAAGTTTTTTTCATAGCAATTACTCATACAAAACGCGTCCTACTCTCCTCTTCCTAATAAATTATTATGGTTTCTAAACATTGCCACCAATTGCTGGGGTGAAGGTGCAGAGTCCTTTTCACCTCTAAACAAAGAAGGGGCAGACCCAGGGACATGGTTGGTGTGGCAGCTGCACTGATTCTAGCTTCTGTCCTGGGTAATGGCCAGCTGGGGTGGTGATCTGCCAGATTTAATATTAAACTGCACAAGTGAGTGCATGAAAGCTGTTGGGAAGCATTGTCTGATAAGGCAATACCCCACTTGAGATGTGTATAACACCTCAGGGTTTATATATTGTGAATTGACCAAAGGTCAGTTCCTTGATACGGGTGTGCCACGCATCTGACCGAACGCAAAACACTAGTCTGAAAGGTTGAACTCCATGTTTAATCAGTTATCAACAGTAAGTATTTTTGTGATATTGTCCCACAGGTGGGGTCTGGTACCCAGTGTGCAATAAGCCAATTTCACACACAGAGCTGAGATACTTATTTCATGTTGCTCGCAGATGGGTGCTAGGTGGTAATTCCACAAAGCTAGCACAGTACACCAAAGAACTACAGTGTATTTATCTTGCTACGTGATCAGCAAAACCCACCTAAATTCATGATTATTGGTTAATTACATCAAATTGGCCTCGCTTGCCAAGTAGATTAGCACGCATGCTCCTTGCAGGTGTGGGGGCGCAAGTCTTTCCAGTCATCAGTTGAGTTGGTGGTTGCGATCTCCCCCTGCCGCTTCTACCTTTCCCGTAGTTACTGCAGGTTTTGCTGACTTCTAGCCGCCAGCACCTTCTAGTGCAGGATGTTCCCCTTCTATCAGTCTTTCAGTTCCTCTTCAGGGGCATAGTTGTTAGTGAGGCATAGCGCAACGAAGCTATTGATTGCTACAACCTAGGTATTATCCCAAACATAGGGCTACGATATGGCCACAAGTTTGTCCGGAGATAGATGAGGAAAGCTTTATGAACACTTGCCATGAATTCTCATGTGACAAATAAGCAGTCATGGCCTTGAAACCAGTAAGATAAAGAATTTATTAGGGTAGAATTTCTAAGTGAGTTTTGCACTCCTGTGCACGCAGGTTTCAAGCCCTGCAGCAGTACATGAACCCTGGATTCACCTCATCCCCTTGGGAGCCCTGCAGTAACAAAGCTGACTAAATATCAGAGGCTGCACTATCTCTGTTGGAATCTATAGTTTTATCACTGAGGAATCACATTCCTACACTGTCTCTTTTACTAATTTTGATGTAAATAGGTCTGCAGTGACTTTATGCAAGACTACCAAGCATCTCAGCAGCTAGCGGAGTTGCTAACACAGTCCCAGCAGCCTCGCTAGTACATGTGCTAGTACATGTGCTCCGAGAGAAGAAACTTCAGAGTGAAATTTAACTTAATTTAATTTAAATTAATCCTGGCCAAATCCTGAAACTGCAAAAAGACAGGCTGAATACTTGTCGTGCAATGTTTCAGACTGTAATGCAAGCATGAGCTGTGGCTTTTTTTTAGATAGACTACTCCATGTCTGAAGACAGACACAGCTGTCTATTGACCCACTCAGAAATGATCTCAAGGATATCTGTGCTCATAACTGGAAAAAAAATCATCTTGGGTTTTAACAGTAGTGCAAAACAACTGTAGTTTTTCATCTCCATTTTTATGTTGTTGTTTTGTTTCAGCATGAGTACCAGTCACACTGAGAGCAACAGCTGCCTCCAGCTGTGTCCTGTGCAAATACTCTGGTTTTTCCTAACACACCTGGGAATAGCCCAGATCTGGTACTATGACCAGTCTACTGGGGTTTCCAGGCCAGGCTGCAGGTATGCTCCCTGAATGAGACAACAGTAGTTTTGCATCTATTTGGTCATATGTTCAAATGACCCTGCTGAAATGCTACTGGGACTATCCAATGGTCTTCACTGGCTGCTAGGATGCTTCTAAGTCTTGTATAAATACAGAGTTAATGATGATAAAATTGCTGATAAAGGAAAGAACAAGATCCCAGGAGTGTTTATTCCTGAATGGTGAGATACTTATCCATCCCAAGTTATAGCCAGCTAAAAAACCTGTCCTTGCAATGTGTTTTGACCTGGACAGCTCTTACAGGCAGCCTTGTTGTTTACTAATCAGTGATGAGTCTTGCCAGGAAAATGAGAGTGTAAAACTTGTGCTTTTAACTGGAAACCATCTGTAACGTCTGCTTTTCTGCATCCTTCTGCCAAGGAGAATGCTTATGACCACATGGGTTCGTGCTCCTGTCAAAGCACTGGCAGAGCCCTCCCACAGGATGGTACCTGGGATGACGGCCAGGAACAGGCAGCCCAGATGAACTGAAGAGTTCCTTCAGCATCCCCAGAGCCTGGCCAACCTCATCTACTGGACTCACAAGCTACAGCTGTACTGGTGAGCAAAAATGAGTCACAGAGAAAATGTGAGAGGCGATGTGCCCATCTCTGGTGCCACTCCAGATGTTAGTGCAGCTCCTGGAAAGCCGTGGCCTGTCCTGCCCGGTAGGCCCAGCTGGGCAGACAGCATGTGCCAGGGACCAGTGCCCCTTCCTCCTATAACGCAGGCTGCCTCAGCTTTGGTTCCCTCCATAACATCAACTACATGCCCACGTGTTATCCTGTGAAGACCCCGCTCTGATGGGCTCAGTACAGCCTTTGCATTATTGTAGGCGTTTTGAACTGAAGGAAAGCATGCTCAGGTAGCCCCTGTCTGCAGGCCACTGAGGGAGAAGACTTCACAACCAGCTGTGCATCGTCTGACATGCCACGCCGGCAATCCCCAGGCCCTGCCAGCCTCAGCCATCGCTGCGAGCCTCTGGCAGGTGGAGATGCTTTGTTCAAATGCCATTGCTACTGCCAGCGATCCGTTTGGGGTGGCCCCCGATGAGGTGCTGCGCTGCAGCTGGCTTACGCCTTGTTCAGCTAAGAGAAAACAAGGTGCAAGTTGTGTGCTAGTCCTGGCCCTGCCCTCCCCACGAAGCCCTCTGGCTTCCCCGGCACGCAGGGAGAGGGTGGAGACTCCCGGGGGTGACGGAGCACTGGAGGAGCCGGCACCTGCTCCTCACCGTTCTGCAGCAGGCGTGATGACACGGGTGGGACTGCCCTGCCCCGCGAGCTCAGCCGGCCGTCGGGGCTGCCTTCCTGCACACCACGCTCTTCTCTTCCCTGCCTCCTGTTTCCCTTCCACCTCCTCGGCAGCCCTGCAGCGCTGACCCAGACCTGCTGCTGGTAAGTGAGTCTCTAGCAGCAGTTTAGCCCTTACGCTGAGATAGATTTAACGCAGTGTAGTGGCTTGCTTCCTCGTGCCTGAATTGCTCATGCTGTTATTGCTGAGGAATTAGATTCAGCAGCTGTTTTCCTCCAACAGCCAAGGAAAACATAGTGAAATACTTGCCTACCTTTTCCCAGCTTTTCAAGGGATTTTGTTGAGAAATATGTTTTATAAATGGGGGATGAAAGCCTCAAGGCTTAAAGTAAAACCTGTAAAAAGGTAAAAAAAAAAAAGAACATTTTGCAGGAACTATCACACTCTAGAGTTTGCCTGTGCATGTTAATGCACTGCAGATAACACATGTGCAAATGCCAGCACACCCAGAGCACTGCTTACTTGGTCCCCAATTAACACACAGGGCTCTTTTCAGAGAAGACAGGTTACAAATCCCTAGTAAATCAGTTGGCAATTAACTTACAGATTGCCTGAATCTCATTATCCTTATTTACCGAAATGGTTTTAATTTCCTGTGTGTGTTCCTGAGAAAGAGGACTGTATGGTTCTGGGCTGGCAGTACCTTTTTGTGTGCCCACATCCATTCTCTGGCCAGTCTACACCCCTGTAAATGCAAGTGACGGAAGAGGAAAAAACAGGTACACTTAACAATTTCTGTGAATTTTTATGTATCGAAAGCCCCAAATGCACATTTGTAGTACGAGCTGCACTGTTTCAGCTTGTAGGTTGCAAGACTAAACTTGGTACCCATTGAATATAAAAGACATAATATGCTCACTTAATTGTGGTTTCTCTGGCAAGTTCAAGTATTCAGAAAAAAGAAAACAAGCTATTTTTTTTAAAGAGTTTGAGCCAGCTTTTTTAGAAAACTCTGCTGAAAGCTCCTTGGGTCTCTAAAACTCTTTCTCCTTATGCAATTTCAACACTTATTTTCTATAGAGATGTAATACTTTGAAAAACTGCCTGCATTTCAAAAAATCAGTTGAAATGCACTTCTGAATTTTGCCATTCAAAATTTTACTACCACTCCTATAGTATTGTTTTTTCTATTTGAACTGCAAATCCCTCTGGTGCCAAAAGCTTTGCAGGAAGACTGGCAGGAATGTTACTTAGCATTTTATATGGACAATACAACTTAAGGCATACAATTAGGTTTGAAAGACCCCAGATATGATATTCTGTGGTTCAAGTATGTTTAAATCAGTGAAACTCTGTAGTACATGTTGTTGACATTTTATGGTTTTGTTCAGTGCCTCTGTGTATGTAGAGAAAATGAGACTTTCTACTTTACAAGCCTCAGAAGAATACGCAGGAAAGTGGCTGTGTTGAGAGCTTCATTTTCTGTGCATTGAAACATTGGGCAAAGAGATTTCATGATAGTTTTTAAGAAAGGAGTTTCATTTTGCCATTAATAAAAGGTTAAATCTCAAGATCCATTACTTTGCCCTCCCCACTAAATTTTCTGAGACTCTCTCTGAAGAAAAGGTTTTTCTATTAGGCTTGAACTGAAATTGATGCTGAAATCAGTGGCAATAAAAATGTTTTAGAAAGATTCTGGGAAACAAATGAAACTTATAAAATCCCCAAAGACTTCATAAATTTTATATTTAGCTGATGCAAAAAAAATATATTGTACCCAGAGTCGATATGATGAGGATATGAAATATTTTATATTAACGAATATTTCTGAATACAGAAGGCAATGCATATTGTCACTGAATCTTCTGCTCATTTCTGATCTGAAGTAGATATACAAATACTCTTTTTGTGCCATTCACAACAAATTCTAGGAAACTTCATTTAAAGAATTGTAGTCTGCATAGAAATTTATTTGATTAACATTCATCATGGTTGTTTCTTTGACCTGCACATGCTCTGACTTAAAATGTTTCATTGCTGTATGTCACATTAAATGCAATCATTATTTTTTTTAAACAAGGCTTAAAGCAATATTTAAAAAAATCCATTCCCAAGTAGCAATTGCAAACAGCTGACAATTTTATTAGCTGTAAAGGAGCACGCACCTGTATTCCTAAGGTGAAGTTTATTGCTAGATCAGAAATGGAAAGTTTGGTTTGTAAAATACCAAACTGTTTATCTCACTGCAAGTACTTACCCCACAGTGGGGGGGGGAAAAAAGGTTTCCAAAAAAGAAAAGCAAATCAAAAGCCTAACTCTAGCACACAGGCATTATTTCTGCTGTTAACACTTCATCTTCTCTCGGCGCGCTGTCAGCCAGGATCCAAATCGGCACTCTGGGAGGTTTCCATGAGCCACCCAGGCAAAGCCATGTGTTCCCCAGCCTCGTGTTGGCAACAGTTCTGCTCGGAGGAAGAAGCTCTGGGTTATGGGACTTCCCAAGGCTCCTTCCCACCAACATGTCCAGAGCTCTGTCATTTTGTCATCCCAAGGAGCTGCTGTGACAGAGTCCTTGCGACAGCTATGGCCCTTTGAGAAGGGAGACAGCTAACACATTTCCTAGAGCAACTGCTAAGTAACTGTTCCAGTTTCAAGTGAATGTGTATTCCGCAGTTTCTTTCTGCCATACATTCTAGTAGCTCTGAAAGTGTAAAACGCTATTTTCAGTAGTAACCTAATATCTGAAATAGGGTGGTTTTTTCACTTTGATAAATGGGATACGCCCACAAATACACCTTTCCCTGAGGGGGCAACCATCAGGAGGAACGGGACAAACCTGTGTCTTCCACCTACAGCATCCCATCCTGTCACTGCCAGTAGCACAGGTGCTGCAGCCACAAGGGGCCATGCCAATTTACACCAGAGGTCCAGCTAGAACCAAACCCAGCCTCTACTCACAGCTGCCAGTAACCAACGCCTTGGCAAGGGGCAGCATCAAAGAATGCTATTTTTCTCTGGCAGATTTGGGCACCCGGTGGGTATCAGGTCTCCCTAAACCGGAGGTTTCCTGCTGAAAGCTTGTTAAATAGTCACTGAGGGACTGTCTCTGGATACACCTGTATCTATGGATACGGTTAATCCTTCTCACCGCTGATTTCTTTATCTGGCTTCTGCAGTGTTCTTTGCAAAGATGTGTACAATCTAATCAAAACTCAATTTGTAAATTTAAATTTAACTTTGGCATACTGTCTGTTCTTAAGGACAAAGATAGTGTGAATCTGTATTTATGGAAATAGTTTCTGATCCTGGGCTTATTGTCTGCCAGTTGAATTCAGTCTGGAAGATACAATGTTTCATTCCAAGTTTGAATTTCAATGAAAAGTCTGTTTTCTAAAGAGCATTTCTGAAATTTTAGTGCAAGTGCTGAGTTTTTATGATTATTTTTATGCTAGGTTTTTATGATAGTCTTTGGAAAAAAAAACAACAAACCCAAACGAAACAAAGAATTTAACTATTCTGTTGATAATGCCTGAGGTCATACTCCACCTCACTCTCCCCCATTTGCTCATAACATTACATCAGTAATACTGAAACATTAAGCTGAGAAAAAGATATCTGATTAAGTAAAATACAGATGCAGTGATATGTCAAGGTTAGAGCCACATCGTCTTCTGAAGAATTCTGCACTCCTATCATGCTGCTGGTTATCCAACAATTTAAGGGATTTTGTAACGTCTATCTGTGGTGTTGACTCAGTGGTTGAGTATTTGGTACCTTGCTGGGAATGCTAGCAAACATCTGCTCAGTGTACTGTGAGACTTGAAGGGAAAAGTTTCCACTGTGGTTCTGAACATACATCTCTACTTTACCAAACCATCCTTTCAAATGGCAGTGATTGATGTGCAGCTAGATTAGCCCAGAAACTACTATATAAAGAGCCTTATAAAATTAGCTGTCCTCCTGCAGGTCTTCTCTAGCACAAGCAGAGAAGAGCATAGGCAGTTTCTCAATAAAAGGCCTCCAGACTCTAAATGTTGCACATTTAATTGACGTTCAACTTACTTAAAATCCATTTTAGCTTAAATTAAAGCTAGTCCCATTATAACTATATTTGCAACGGTTTCTTTTAAGTGTAGAAAAATTTGGCCCAGATTACTACTGATTACTAAAACGTTAAGACCTGATATTTTTGCCAGCACAGAAGACTACAGCTTTGTCAGAAGAGGCAAGCTTGGGCTAGATTTGGGGTAGCATCGCGGGGAGACAGATGAACCAGCCTTTACTTGCAGATAGGCCTGTTGCTGAGAGTAGGGCTTCCAGCAGTGTCACTGCACTGATAGCCAGAAAGGATAGTTCAGCTGGCTGTCAAGAAACCTCAGCAAACTGACAAGGTAAGGACTTGGGTTTTTTATGTGACCATATGACTGTGTTAGTTTAAACGGCTTTTTTTGCGAGGGTCCTTTTGTTAACTGCTCTCAAATTCATTCAGCATGTCTGAAACAGTCTCGTTATTTGCCTTGTTCCTTGCTGCAAGCACTATAGCTGTGTTAAGGTGCGGGAGGGATCATCCCAGAGCTCCTAGTGCTTATCTCACCTCTTGGTTCCCATGAACTACTGCATTACTAACATTTCCCCTATTGACAAAGTAATTAGGCTCTGATGAGTCAACACGATATATAAAGAGAGGTTACAGCTCCTACCTCCCACCTAAATGACCCTTGTGTCACTTAGGAAGCACAAAGGGGACAAAGGTCTGCATGCCCAAGGGACAGCTGGGGATGCCCCAACAGTGCAGGTGGATGGCTCACAGGCTGGAGCCTGGCTGACAAGGGAGGTGAGATAACTTTAATTATTCCACAACAACCTTCTAGTTTTTACGTAGAAAGCAAATCCAAGGAAGATAATTACTGGGCAGCAGTGTCAGTTCCCATGTTCCTATACCCTTAGCAAAAGTGTTTTGATTAAAAAAATAACCTAACAATTTTCAGCTTTTGTTAGGGTTGTGCAGGAGCCCTAGAGGTAGGAGTATCTTCACTTTCAGTGTACACCTTTTAAAGAGTACCTAATGGGCAAACTCTAAGCGCAGTCAAAACTCAAAAGAAGTCTGACAAAGCGGCTGGGCAGAAGGCCAAGTCCTTTTGGACCTCAGTACTTTTGAGCTGATCTTTTAGTGAGTCACTTGTTGTACCTGTGGTTTCCAACAAGCGTGCAGTTTATGTATGGGCCTCCCTGCCAGGGGCAGTCCTCCAGAAAGAGCATAATGTCATGCTAGTGCCTGCTGTGAGAAGTACCTACTTCCTCGTACTGGGAGAACAGATGCAGTTGGTGCCCTTGGCCAGGTGCTGCTGCAGGGGGCTGCCGGGGGGGTGTCTGTGAGAAAGGACCTGCAGCTGCCCCATGCCAGACTCAGCTGCCTCCAGCTGATGCCAGCAGACCTGCCACTGGCCAAAGCCAAGCATGTCAGCAATGCTGGTAGTGCCTTTCTCAAAACCTGTTTTAAGAAAGGGTGAAAGACACTGCGCAGCATCTGTGAGAGAGGAGTGAGAAAATGTGGGAGAAACAGCCCTGAAGTCACCAGGGCCAGTGAAGAAGGAGGGGGAGGAGGTGCTCCAGGCTCTGGAGCAGAGAGAGCAGCTGGGTGGGCAACTGGTGGCCAGCCAAGGTCAACCTGCCACAACAGACCATCAGGATAGAGGGAGACTCTTCTATCTCCCTAACACTGCCTGTGGTGTGAAGCAATGTGGCAGACCCAGCTCCCCATCAGATCTGTGTCACCCCAAGGTCTGTGCTCGCAGGACCCAAACTTCCTATCTGAAAGAGGGAGACATAGATGGACATCTGCAAGGCTCAAAGTAGGTCCAGTGCTGAACACTGAACCCAACAGGCACATCTTACCTCTCCATACCTACAAATCTCTCTCCTTCCTATTTTTTTCATTTATAGAGGGGAAAATGGCAGAAGGCCAGCCACACCTAAGTATTCAGATGTCAGACTTGAATACAAATGGCATCCCCAGCAGAAATCAGTCTTCTCCAGACTTAGCCAGCAGGGGAGGAAGCATATTAACTTTCCACAACATCTGCTACCATGTGAAGGTGAAGACTGGGTTCCTGTGTCATCAAAAAACAACCGATAAAGAAGTCTTGAGAGATGTCAAGTAGGTATCTAAACATCTCTTCAGAGTACGTGTTATGTTTTGTTTCTGTCCAGACAGTTGAGTCCACTGATGTCACTGAGCCACTAAGCACAATATACAGCATTTGATCAAGATTTAGAAAAATTGTATGTATGTATGGTTGTTTTGTGTTTGCTATCAACTGTGCTTAAGCTTCCTGCTGGCCCCAGTGGTCCTCAGTCATTAGTGCTGAGCCTGTGCAAGTGACAGGTGATGCTGCTGGGTGCCGTTTCCCCTCGACCCGGGGGGGACAAACAGCCTTCCTGGCTACAGCACAGGGGCACACGAGTCAGCTGCGGTCATTTCACCCTGCCTGGCAAGTCTCCCGCTGTGCCATGGTGTTCAGCTGAGGTACCAACAGCCTGCCCTCAATAGTTGCGTCTCCTTCACTATGGTGGCCTTTGGGAAGGTTAGTTTCAGGTGTTTTGACGTAAAATGTTTAAGATGGTAATATAAAGGAGGGTTAGGTTAACTCTGAAGAGATGTAAAGTTTTCTCTTTGCTTTTTTCCCCGTGTTGAGTGCTACTGCAGTAAAGGACTCGCGTCGTTATAGCCTTTGTTCAATAATCTATGCATAAGGTTTGCCCATTCATAGTTCAGTAGTTAAGCTACGTGGCAAGTACTTGTACAATATGCCATTGCAAGTCACCTGTGACTTTCGCCTCCCTAACTCCAATTTCTACCATAAATTTTCACCCTTTTGTGTTGCTCTGTCTGTCCTGCTCATTGCCCATGCAATTTCCACACCTCACAAACATGAGTTCTTAAATCTTTCCTACTTTCCTCAAGAGCCATACATTATGGTAACTCAATTGGCTGACACTGGTCACTTGCAGTGGTGTGAGCAGAAGGCCCCTTTTGTGAAGACCAACATTTTACACATGTGATGCTTTTCCCTTGTAGAAAAGGCAACATCTGCATTTGTTTTGTTACATATTGGTTTTTCATATTAAAATCACATATAACATATGTATAATGTGTATGCTTCTTAATCTGTGGAACCATACATTTCCACAATAAGAAATTGAAGGAATAAATATATGCATCAGGAAGAGCAAAACCGAGCCTCCTAGGCTGCATGTCATTAGACCACAATAACAGCTTTACTGGGCCAGACCCACAGCCAAGTCCTCAGATTACTGATACCTGGATTGCTGATAACAACCTGTACCGGAGTGCAGTTCAAGGTAAACCTGGTATCATAACACATGGTCAGCATTTGTATGTGCAATGCTATTCCTGTGCACACCAAAGCTTGTCGAGTGCAGGTTTTAGGGGCTAGTTAAGAAAAATAGCAGCGATGCTTTCACATGCTCCAGCAAAAAGATAAAAACCCCAGGCAGCAGTATTTCCATATACCGTATCATTTCTGTAGCACCTTTTCCCCAAATACTTCAAAACCTTTTCTATCTGACTTTGGATTTCCCCCCGTGGCTTAAAACCAGACACTGAGATACTATCAACGGCAGTTTCTGTAAGAAAAAGAAATCCCTAGTATGTTCTTTCCACAGGGAACATTAATGTTTCTAAGAGAATACTACCTTTAGAACTGAATGTGGTTAAAGCAAGTGTGTGCCTCCCTTCTAGAGATCCATGGGGGCAAAAGCACGCATACAGGTTTTGCTATATTTTGCTCCAGTTTCTGTGTTGTCTTCATTATATAGATTAGTCCTTCTTGAATTAGGAATAAAAATTAAGGTGGAGTTTGACTGATCACAAATATTGTTTGCAATCAGGCAGCTTCATTAATTCCAAAATCAATGGGATGCAGAAGGTAGCCCTACAGATAATGTACGCTAGCCTACCAGATGAAACTGTAAGAGAGATAAAAACACCGTATCTATTTTGTTAAACCTATTTTGTCTTACAGTGGCATCATAAGACCAGGGCTGAATGCAATTCTGGGACCCACTGGCAGTGGCAAATCTTCGTAAGTGCCCCCTTTGCCCTACACAGAAATTACACCAAGGAGAAAATGAACCTGCGCGTATTTAGCAGTAAGGGATAATACTTTCAGGGAAAGATTTCTTTTTCATTTCTGTCTGTGCAAATCTCCATGGTTTCTGAGAAGTACCTGAATTCAAAAAAGACAATCAGCTTACATGACAAAGATGTAATTCAATTATAGTCTGCACTTTCCTGATACATGATGTTTATGTATCATTCTAGGTTAAATTATTGAATGAATGGACATAAATGCCCTATGAAATTGCACAGATCTCGCTTCCTTAGGAGACCAGGACAAAAGAAACACAGCCCTTGAAAGTTGCTGGGGGGTTTCTAAACTGCAAATGTTTAACATGAGGTGGTTTCATGTAGGTGTTCGTTCCATGAACTGGGTTTGTGGTTCAGAGACCTTACCTCCTGCATGCTCATCTGACAAAGTAACCAACTTTTCTCCTAGTCTGCTTGACATTTTGGCTGCAAGGAAGGATCCCCGTGGGCTTTCCGGTGACATTTTGATCAATGGAGCTCCTCAGCCTGCCAACTTTAAATGTACCTCTGGATATGTAGTACAGGTAGGTAACTTTTATCACTCTATGGATTTTATTGTCCCCTTCTGACTGCAGTTGTAAGAAGTTGCTGCCGTGTTGCAAGTACCTTGCTTTGATCCAAGAACCAAGGCTGATGCAGTAGCAACTCTCCACACATCCACCCTCGCTGGGAAAGAGTCTCTGCTTTGTATCTGAGCCTCTTAATGCTCTACAGTTGGTGGGAGCAGGCACTTTGGATCCCTCCTTGTTCCCCACCTGGGGGAACAGCCGTAGGCTACCAATACACATAGAGTATTTTCCAAGTATGATGCTTTCTGGTGATACACAGCTTGCACCTCCGCTTGCCCAGAGACAATGTCACTGGTTGTGTTCTGAGAGAACCTTTTTCCTGCCAGGGTGGGTTAGGGAGAAAGACATGTAGAGACAAAAGGGAAAATGCATCCCTCTTGAATCTTTCCCCTTGCCACTACCCATGCTCAGCAGCATGCTTGCAGTTTATTGAGACCTGAAGAAGTGCACTTATGAAAAACCCTTACAAAAGCGCAGTCAGCATGTTACAGAAAAGGTAGTGTCTTAAAACACATAACTCTCTCAACTTGCTACATCTGACAGATTTCTTTTGAAAGAGGCAAACAACTAATATCTGAAAAACCTACTCTCCTTCCTCTTTTGCTGAAAAAAGCTTGGAAAACGTTTGCCCTTTCCCACACGGACCTAACCTCTCTTTTCCCTCCTTCTCTTCTGCCTGCTTTTATCCGCGGTGAGCTGAGACTGCATTAACAAATGCACAGTGATAGTGACCTGAGCTATAGCTGCTCCTTAGGTCCCTTTAGCCCTTCAGTATCTCACTCAACACTTCCAAAAAACTGAATAAGGTAAGAATATGTGAGTGATAGCTTTGAATATGTTGCTATTTATGCATTTTTGGTATCATGCATGATGGAGGATGTGCCTATATTTTGTTGCTTTATGAATAAAGGTAAATATAATTACGTGCATGAGATCAACTCTCTGCTGACACGGGCACTGAAGATGTGCTTTGCCACATGTTCTGGCAGTTGCTACTGTCCCTCTGCATGGAAGGACAACATAAAACACAGGTAGATGCAGTTCTCAGAGGACAAAACCAGAAATTGCTAACTAAGCATCAAGTATCTACTTTTCTTTTTTTAAAAAAAAAATTAAGGATGATGTGGTGATGGGAACCCTGACTGTAAGAGAAAATTTGAAGTTCTCAGCAGCACTCCGTTTGCCGAAGTCAGTGAAGGAACAGGAAAAAAATGAACGTGTGAATCAGATCATCAAGGAGTTGGGTTTAAGCAAAGTGGCAGATTCCAAGGTAAGGCATGCAAATATGATCCTTAAATCATGAACAAATATTAAGTGCTTTATTTAATTAACCAAATGGCTTAGCATGACAGATATAAAAAAAAGTAAAATCAAACAGACTTTCAGTAATACAACAGTTATTAAAACTTCTGTATGAGGATCTGTACAGACTGCACTGATACTGCAATATACTATTACACTGTGGGGAAGGGGAAAAGTAGTCTGTGGTTGGAGAAAAAGAGAACATCTTAAGCAATAATAATGTTACAAACCAGCCTATGTGTGAGGTAACATCTACATCTGTACCTGAGAGTAGGGTCAAAACTTCTTACAACTCCTCCCAAATGCTGCCACATCTGTAGGATGTTGTTCACTCAAGTATTTGTTATCTGGCCAAACAAGACAAGTTTCTTATTTTGTGGCAGGTTGGCACCCAGTTCACTCGTGGGGTGTCCGGAGGAGAGCGGAAAAGGACCAATATTGGGATGGAGCTCATCACAGATCCTGACATCTTGTTTTTGGATGAGCCAACTACAGGACTCGATGCCAGCACTGCTAATGCTGTTCTACTGCTACTGAAAAGGTGATGGCCTTGGAAACAGCCTCCTGTTTTCACCACTCAATTCTGCCACATTTCAGTTGTATCTAACTTACATTACAGTTAAAAGGAGCAGACAGGGAAATCGGACATGTAATTGTTTACCAGCGAGCCAAGGCTGCAAAAGGGGTAGGAGGAAGGCTGTATGCATTCTCTTGCTTCAAAGCAGCTGCTCGCAGCAGTACACAGAGCAGCTTGCACGAAGTGTGTGCGTGCCAGGGCTGCTATTTGTCCATGATGGCTGCCAGAGACAGCTTCATTTACTGGCATCCCTGCCTGTGCCAGAAAAGTGATAGAAACCTCTGTTGTGCAGTGTGGTAAGGGGCTTGATTTTAATATGGATGGTAGATAGGACACAGCTAGCTATTCCCCCATAACAAAATCTTAGGCCTGTCTTTAGGAAAACAAGCACAACACGCTGTTCACAAATTTCACATAATTTTGCGTTGACTACAAGCAGAGAGAACTCAAATGCCTCTCTCCAGGGCTTTCTGTTTGCATCAAAGTCTTCTGAGGACCTTCCCCTCCAACAACCTTCCCAGCGAGAGGGAACTTCCTTTTCTCACACAAACACTATAAATATGACCTGAATATTTTTTTTTCTTTTCCCTTTCCCTCTCCTTTCTCTAGCACTCCAAGTTAATCAAACTTAACCAAGGCTTAACTGAACTTTCAAATTCTTTGAAATGCTTGTTTTAAATTCTCTAAATACTGAGTCGACTTGCAAAGCTAACGCCTCTGTTGTTCTTCACATGCAGGATGGCAAAACAAGGGAAAACAATCATCTTCTCCATCCACCAGCCTCGGTACTCCATATTCCGCCTGTTTGACAACCTAATGCTGCTGGCTGCGGGGAGGGTGCTGTACCACGGGCCTGCTCAGCATGCCATCGAGTACTTCCAGTCTATCGGTGAGCACAGCTCGCAGCAGGGCCGACTACAGCAGCATCTCTAGCTCACCCTAACCTGAATACAATGCCAAAAGCACTTGATCAGAATGTGACGCTGTGAGCATTATTTTAACAGACTAAGCTTTTCTCTTGGTGTTCCACCTCTGGACCCATATGTGGGTTTGGATGAGAGAGCTGACCTCTAGCTGACTGTTCCTGGGTGCATCTTAAGGAGACAAAGCTCAGGCTAGGGTTGAGAAGGGCACATCACCAGCTATCACCTTGCTTTCGCTGACAGAGCTGTTTGGCAGTGCTGTTCAGCTCTTGGGTACGCACGGACCTTGTGAAGCCCGCAATGCTTATGGTGCAGGGTGCTCAATGGGCACAATGGCGTGGCTGTGCTCATGACGGCCGTCTGCCAGTCACACAACCATCACTTAGGGCTTGTAATGCTGTCACTGCAGGCTATGAGTGTGAGCCATACAACAACCCTGCTGACTTTTTCCTGGACGTCATTAATGGAGACTCCACTGCGGTGGCAATGAGCAAGACCAATGAAATTAACACAGGTATGAAAAGCAGAGGTGAGTGAAATGACCATAACATGTTATCTTGCCAGAAGGTGTCCAGCACAACACAGAAAAATTACTCACAGGTGTCAAACAACCAATAACTGTGTTGTGCAAGCGTATGGTTATTTGTATGTATGCGAGTATTAGGCACTGCTGATCCATGTTGCTTTAGAGGGGAAAAGAACCCCAAAATCACACCATTCCTAAATCCTTTTAGTTTAAACATGGAAAATTATTTGCATAACCTGAAATAAGTACCAGATTCACCTATAGCCCTACTATATTAAATATTCCTGTCTATGCAAGAATAGTTTGCCTCTCATAAATGGGTATTTAGCAATTTATCATTGCTTTCCATTTCTACATAAATGGACCTGCATACTTTTGTGTCACACTAAAATCACAAGATGTTACAGGTGAAATAATATTTTCCTGTGTTGAAGTTATAATGTTTGGGAATATAAGAAACTATTTTGTTACCTCTCAGCACAGAGAAAGAGCTTCTTTCATCTTTGAGGCAAACCAACTGAAGTCTTGTGTAAGCAGAGACGCTAAAGCAGGACATTGTTCCAGTTAGGGACATAATTCGATGCAGTTATGACCTGTATTTTTTATCTAATGGAATGGTTTATCTGTTATGAAATTACTGTTTTCCTTTCTCCGAGTAGTGCGGGAGGAAGGGGTAGAGATAGGGGACCAGTGTTTTCCTGATGCTTCCCTGAAGTTGTGGTAAGGCAGAAATTATCCCCAAACTAACAAATCAAATCTCACCTACGTTCAGTAGCATGCTTTTTCATCCTGTCTGTTGCTACTAATGAACGGCACGCTCTCTTCTCACATGAATGAAAAGGGAAATGAAGAAATGAATATGCTAAAGTTTCACTGTATCTTTACCAAAAAAGCAACCAGCATTTTACAGAAATGCCAACTGTGTTCAGGGCCTGAATAATATTATAGCTGGCAACACACGTTGTATTTGTCATTGGAAAAGCACACACTGGACTACAGTTGAGAGAGAAAAAAAGGAACTCCTGCTAGAAATTTATGACGGGTTCAAAAGTTTGGTTGAAGCAGACATGTGCAGGATTACCTGGATCTAAAAGTCTGGGAGGCCTAGGATTATCTCACCAGATCTGCAAAACAGATCACCTACAGAAACCTAGGGGGGGAAAAAATGGCTTTTTGATTAGAAGTCAGATTCCCACCAGTTTGAAACTTCACTGGCAGACAAGGGTTTACCTAGTCAGTCTGCTGTGAAGCTGCTGCCTGCGGGTCAGGTTGCAAAGACAAACACAGAGGTTTGGTCTTATTTATAACTGACTCTTTTGAATTACATGCTACAGGACTGAGTGCAATGAATCACTGGAACTAAATGTTTGTACTAATTCTTCTGGTTTGTTAGTAACTCTCCCACCCCAAACATAACTCTCCTTGGCTTAACTCCTAAACAGTCTTCTCATCCGTTACAGAAATGGTTGTATTTCTTTTTAATCTCTTCAGCAGAGAGCACTGAAGAATGCACTGAATATGATAAAACCTTGGCTGAGAAGTTAGCAGAAAAATATTCCAACTCTGCCTGCTACCAAGAAACAAAAGCAGTATTGGAAAATATTTCTTTGGGAAATAGAAAGAAAACAAAAGCAGTTTTCCGACAAATCACGTACGCCAATTCCTTCCTTCATCAGCTGAAATGGGTGTCCAAGCGCACATTCAAAAATCTGGTAGGAAACCCTCAAGCTTCCATAGCTCAGGTGACGTTATTTGTATCTATCCTTTTGTGGTGTATGTCGAATTTATTTCACTCCTGTATTAGATAAGTCATTGGGATGATTTTGTCTCTTGATATTTTGACTGCAGTAAGCATGTGAAAAAAGTGTTTGGGGTCTAGAAATCTGATTCACTAGAAGGTGTCCTGAATGCTCCCAAATGAGTAGCATAAGTGACTGTTCAGCAATTACTTTTGGACTACTGAAAGACTTTGGGAGGCAAGATCTTTTCCGGCAAGGTATTCTGCTGCTCCTGGCCAGGAGCAGATTACCTCCCGAGTAGTTTCACACATTTGCTCAAGAACATTCTTCAGATTTGGCTTTAATTGTCCAGGCTTGGCTGTGGGGTTTGGCCTCAAATCTTCTTCCCTACTAGGGAAAATTAACAGACTACATTTGCATACTTAATTAAACTTCAGCACACAATGAAGTGCTGGCAGTTGGCTCAAGTGTAAAAATATTTTCACAGTCTCAGAATGTGTGTGTCATTCGGTCACTTGATTGTTCATAATGGTGATGATGTCTTCCGGAGGTGTGATGAAGGCCCCAACAGGGTCTAACACCTGCCACAAAAGATGAGCATGTTCTACATGACTGGCCTTGTTAGTGCTGCTTTTTCAGAAGAATCAACGCCAAAATTGTTGATTTCTTCAAAGCTGTACATTGCCTTCAAAAATAAAGAATGCCTGGCTGACCTCTGCAGAATGACTAATCCTCAGGAATCCCCTAATTCACAGGCCAAACTCTGCTGTCCCAGCACCACCAAAACTCCCATTGCAATTCTCAGCAGTTCTAGAGGAGGCAATAGAAAACCTGGTCTAGAGCCAGGGGTATAAATTGTCTTCACCATGGTTAATATAAGAGTGAACAAATGGCCAGTGTGGAGGGGAAATGAGTCCAGAATCCCCGATGTTAAAAGGCTTTGAGTATGTGTGTGTGTGTCTGTATGTTGATACTGCAGAGATCCTTAATAATTGCTTTGTAAAACCTTGACCTTGTGACAAGAATTAGAGTCCCAAGGATCTTGTAATACCCCAATGTTAATGGTCCTGACTTGTTTCTCACAATCTTTTCTATCTCCCCACCCTCATTAGGGGTGGATTTTACAAGCATTCTTTTAGGGGTACACGGCTCATTAAGGCTTTTTTCATTAATCTGCTCCAAATTGGTCTTGATATGATCCCTGGTTTCCACTGCAATTGGCTTAGGAGCTGAATTATCCCTGACATTTGCTCCTTTTGGCAGGACCTTAGCGATAGGGTACCGTGGATCAAGGTGTTTATGGTATTACAATTCATGCATTGCTCACACTTAAAAATGACAGAACTGCCTGACACCATCAGTTTTGCTGAGATTTTTGTCATCTGCATTTAGCATTAAAAAAGTGTGATGTTCACATTTCAGTCTTTTAAATTATATCCTTGGGACAGATGGTATCTTTGCTTTTTAAATTGTGTTACAGACTGCATATCTCAGTACACCTATAGCCCGATGGTAGTATCTCACTCATGTTAAAAAGAATCCCATAAATAAAATGTGTGATAGACTGTGAAGCATGAAAATAAACTGTCAACCCCAACCTGGCAGTCAGGAAAGACTGCTTTTGGTTATAAACAAATATAAATAAAATAGCAGTGAGATGGCACCAGAGAAACCCCTGCAGAAGTGCTGCATTGAAGAGTTGCGGTCTGCCCTAGAGCTGACCCTTGTCACTGACAGCAGACGGAGATCCTGTCTCCAGGAGAATGAACGGAGGAGGGTATCATTAAGGAGAGAGGAATGATGTTGCAATACATCATCAGTTAACTTACTCATGATATCCAAGCATGGTTGAAATAGTGGTGGGGGGAAGGAGCTTGGCTGAGGTACACATGATGCTGTGGTTCCTCTGGGGAAAGGTTTTGTTGCCTCTTTCCAACCTGCCCCACCAAACCCCTGCTATCATCCTTCTCCTATTACTGGTGCCAGCACCTTCCCGGCACTGCCAGAACAGTTCCCTCCAGTCATAGATCTGGCCAGGCTGAAGGTCTGGGAAAAGCTGTGACACTGCTGCAAAAGTGTGCCTCCTGCCAGTGCCCCCACTGAACAGTGAGCAGCAGCTGAAGCTCCTGTACTGTCCCTCCATTCTAGCCGCCCCAGTGCCATGCCTGCATGAGGCAGCAGTGACTGGCTGCTGCCGAGGGCAGGTGGCTCTGGGGACCTGCTGTGTCTCACAGACGCCTCTTGAAGGATACTGTGGCACAAGAATCAAAGTACTGCTGTGCTGCAGGTTGCTAACCAGCCCATCGACTCCCTTCTCAGCCTGGATAGCTGTTCTCCTTTATGAAAATGCTTCCTATCAATCTACACTCACCTGCTACATATTTAAAAAACCTATTGAAGCTTTGAAAGCAGTAAGAATAATACTTCTCCTCTTCTTTTATGTTTAGCTGTGTGTTACAGCCTTCCTGGGACTGGTTGTAGGTGCCATTTTCTTTGGACTTAAAGAAGACTCTGCTGGACTACAAAACAGGTTAGTCAGTTTAGGTAATGGATACCAAAAAAATTGATACAGATCCCTTGTTGTTGCGGTAGGGTGATGAACAGCTTGGAGGCTGAGAAGGAACCCACAAGCTCGTTAGGAAATATATCCACCTCTTTAAAGCCAGTGCTTTTCCTCGCATCAGTGGGTAAGGCCAAACCCATGTTAGTGACTTCAGAGTGAGGATGTTCTTCTGCCTCTAGGAAAGTCCCTGCAGAACTGAGAGGGGGATGCAGCTCTGCCCTGCCATGCTGCAACCTAGACAAGCAGTCTAAACGAAGTGAGTAACACTGCTACTGTAGGATGACATTTTTCAGTGCCAGTCAGGTTGCTGAAAATGCTGAACAGCAGACATCACATTAAAAAGGCTTAATTCAGCATGGCAGCATTTTAACTTCTTTTCTGCAAAGACTTCCCCAAGATAAAAAGATTAAAGATTAAAATGTACACACTTGGCTACATAAACCTGGGTAACTAAAGCTTTGATCTTGCAACTGCTTCTACATACACACTTGAAGTTACCAACAGTAAGTCAGAAGGTGCATCTAAAGCTAGATTTTAAAAATTATCCTTGTCTATGTATCATTCTGACAGCCGTATGTACATGACCTGAGTCATGCAACTAAGAAAGCTCTGGGTTCTTAGTCTTGAAATGTTTCATACCTTTTACTTAAAAATGGCCCAGTTTTAAACTGGCTATGAAAGTGTGAAGTCAAAGCCTTAAATTTTAGTGGAAAAGGTGAAAACAACTTCTTACATTGCTTATTCAGCTCCTCATAGTTTGCATCAGAAACATGCCTCACAGACTAAGAATTTTCAACTTGTCAGGAAACTACATTAGAAAAAATAAGGAAAAATCTGTTCATTTTCTGTCCTTTGACTGCATCAGGGAACATACTATTCTTGCATGCAAATAACAAATACTGCCTGTACCACATCTGCTTCAGGCTTGTTACGGAGTCAGACTTGTAGCCAGGCCTTTTCCTGTGGAACTTGGGATGGGAGGTCACATACTGCCCAGCTCCAGGCATTAAAGTTAGATTTATGTATGCTGCAGTGGAAACTACATTTATATCACATTTTTAATAACAGCTTGCTGGTTTGCTTTTTGTAGAGTGGGTGCAATGTTCTTTCTGACCACCAACCAGTGTTTCAGCAGCATCTCAGCTATTGAACTCTTTGTAGTGGAAAAAAAGATATTTATGTAAGTAAAACATACAAAAAGGTTGTCAGGGACTGCTGTTAGAGAGTTTGTTTGTTTGCCCTGCTGTACCTAATTGTCATTTAAATGTACCTACTACAGAGTTTTCAAGTTACTTCATTGTTAGTCCTCATTGCAAAAGTACTATTTTAGTCTGTTAGTAAATTGTCTACGAATCCCTAAAATGGTGCTTACAACTGCAGACGGCTCAGGGTTGAAAATTATTAACTTATGTAGTAAAAAACCCCTGAATACTCAATTTAGGTATTGATTAATAAGCTTGTGACTTGCTAGTGAGGACAGTAAATACTATCTAACTGGATTCTTTAAAGCTATGCAGATTACACTGTACAGAAAAGGCAAATTATTTAAGTTGTACCCTTGCTCTCTGATGATACGACACATATGTTTACTAAAAATTATGTGCACAAGTATCCATATTCATTTGCATATGAAGATGGCACCGTTACTATAGTATGTGGCTGACTGGACATTTGCATTACAACCTAACCACGGAAGAATTCTTTTTTACCCAGTTTGAGCTAAAATTTGTTTGCCTCCAGCTGAAAATAATCTTACTGTTTTTAAGTGATTAAATTTGTAATATGCCGTTCACGTTTCTTTGTTCCAGACATGAATATATCAGTGGGTACTACAGAACATCTGTGTATTTCATCTCAAAGCTACTGGCTGATTTAATACCCATGAGGACTCTACCAAGCATCATCTTCACCTGCATAATTTACTTCATGTTAGGCAAGTATGGTCTCCTACAGCCCCATTACAACCTGAATAAATCAACAAGGCATGTGCATATAGATGTGCATGTATACAGCTATATTTATATAGGCTGAAGGACTATTATTATTAGCAGGCGGTGGTTACTGTGCGTGCTTTTAGCACACCATGCTGTTTACTGAAAAGACACACTTTCAAAGATTTAAGCATTCGTGCCAGAATCTGTGATGTCTGATCTCCACTGTCCCCAGCAGGAAGTGTGTCATAATCATTACTGCATAGGTGTGATTTATTCCTTTTCATTTATGGCCATCTTAGCTTCTGGTGACTTTAACAAGACACTTTTTCCATCCTTGCAAGAACACTCATCAAAGAAAAAGTTTTGTTTTGAGAACTTAATATTGTGTAAATTAATATCAGCCTGTTCTTTTTGGTGAAATGCCTTCTGGTTAGTGAGCAGAATTTGAAAACTGCTGGCACCAAATTTTACAACCCTAGAACACCTTCAAATGTTATCCCTAAAATGTGTCCCGGGGCAGACCATTTTCTTAGGGTAAGGTTTCAGATCACTCCATCTTTTTGGGATATCCCACAAGCTTGAAGGTGCAAGCAAAATTTAAAAATAATCACGGTTTGCTTTGGTCTGAGTTTTTTTCCCTAAGGGGTAGGAAACAAGGCTGCATCAGCAAGAGGCTCTCAGATTGGGAGACTGGAGCAAGACAAACCTTGCTACCAAATCCATAGCCACCAAAAGGCCACTAAGTCCATTAGGAGAGCTCTCTGCTGCCAGCAAGTGAAATGTACAACTACTGCAAGTGCATGAGAGATTTTTCTTTTGATAGACAACATGAAGCCTTCACCTTGGACTGTGGGGAGTACAGTACTGTAACTTATACCCATTCTGATATCTCCAGTGTTACGGTGGTTACAGGCAGACTACTTATTCATCCTCACCTCTGCTGACAGGGCATAGACATAGGGGCTGTCACAAGCCTCACTGCAGGCTTGCGTCTCAGTGATGTAGCCTATGCTGTCAGACAAAAGGTGCTTGGTAGGCAGGATCCACTACGTAAGTCAGGATAGCGTTCAGGTTAGGGTAGAGCTGTGCAAGGATCATACTGAAACCCTTCTTGTTCTGATCTTTAAGGTTTGAAACCAACAGTAGAAGCCTTCTTTACAATGATGTTTACCCTTATGATGGTGTCCTACACAGCCACTTCTATGGCGCTAGCCATTGCAGCAGGACAGAGCGTGGTCGCTGTAGCAAACCTGCTCATGACTATCACATTTGTTTTTATGATTGTGAGTAGCATTATTCAGTTTTCTAGACTGAATCCTGAAATCCTAGAAATGCTGAGATCTAGAAACCCTACAGCACAGAGTTCAGCTGAATTCTGCAAAAAGACTGTGGGGTCAAGCATGTCTAACATCCTGATTTGTCCGATTTGAATATTCTGATATTCTGGGCTTGAATATTCTGATTTGTCCTTTTAACTTACAAGGACCAGAGGGCTGGGTGTGAGGGGGAGGGATGGTGGTTCCTCTGCCCCCTTCTCTGTGGCTCTGGCAGCCAGCCTACTGCCTGGAAAGCAGAAATACAGCCTAGAGCTACATCTTGTTCACTCTCCTTTAGCTTTGCCAAAGACAAATTTGGCTGCCTGAGGACATGACCTGCAGCCTCCTGCTCTCTGAGGCCATGACCGTAGTTGCCCTCCTCAGCTGCAGAGCCAGCCATCGGGCATGTTAGCAACAGGCAACACACAAAGAGCTACGGCTGGAAGGCAGGCACCATAAACAATGAGGCAGCGCTGAACTTACAGCCAAACCCACGTTGCCTCAGACTTGGGGCACACAAGCAAAACTGAGTGCACACCTCCTGCAGCTCCACACACCCCAGCAACAGCAGACAGTTCATGTGGGACCCACAGATGGGAAGCATCCAGGTTTAATGCATGTTTAAATTTTATCTGTTTAATGCAGATTTAAAGCATTCCTAGTTACTCATTTTGGGAGAAAGACCACATGGGGTTATGGCCCAAAGCTGGGTAACAAATGACTCCTTCCCTCTCCCCCGTTCCTCTACTGAAAGAGTTTCTTCCTCTAGAAATGCCTTCCCACTCGTTTTAATCTGAAGAAGCAGAGTCAAGAGCTAAAGAACACATGGTAACAGCATGTAATTTGTAATTGTTGTTGTTGGGGCTTTTTTGTAATCCTTGCTTCTAGATTTTCTCTGGGTTGCTGGTCAATCTCACAAGCATCGTGTCCTGGCTCTCCTGGCTCAAATACTTTAGCATCCCTCAATACGGAATGACAGTAAGTGCTGTGTTTTCCTGCGTGCAGACCTGGAAAAGATTTGCTAGAAAGGATGTCTTTACTCATGATAAAGAAAACATTATGGGCTAATAGGCAAAAAAAGGTAAGCTAATTAAATTCGGCAACCTCAGAATGTAGTGCAGTATCTTGGAACAAGAAAGGCTTCTCATCAACCGGCACCCACTGCTGCTTAGAAGAGCTCATTTCTGTAACCTGGAAACACCTAATATGAGCGACACTAAATAACTACATCCGTTGGAATGCAGCTGGACAAAAACGATACAGAGTAAAGAACAATGTTATCCCTAAAAGACAATTCTTTTTTCCATCATTCAAACAAAAACTTGTCAAGCTAAAACTTTTCTCCTAATTTTTGCTAATTTAAGTCAGGGCGATGTTTCACAGAGAAATTTGGGTTTTAACATGTCTATGCAGAAGTAGTCTAGTTGGGGGAGGTGTTAAAGGCTGGTGATGCACCACACATGCATTACAGGGTGTGGACTGCACACATTCCTCTCTTACAAGAAAAAGAACTGTGCTGCTCAGTTAAAAAAAATGGGGATTTGGCCAACATAATAAACAGTGATACCATCATGTTTTTAGAATAAATTTGAATGTAATTATATCTCCTCTTGTTCATGTATCTTTGGTTTACCTACTAATTTCTGTTGTCATTGTTTCTTTTATTTGAAAAGGCTTTACAAATCAATGAATTGGCTGGCCTGAACTTTTGCAACATCACTAACAACACAAACCTAATCGGCAATTACAACTATCAACAGATAAAGCAGTCGTAAGTATTTTGGTATATTAAAATAAATCCCTGTCCTGGTTTCAGCAGGGATAGAGTTCATTTTCTTCATAGCAGCTGGTGGAGTGCTGTGTTTCGGATTTGATGTGAGAATGATGTTGCTAACACACTGATGTTTTTAGCCACTGCTAAGTAGTGTTTATACTAAGTCAAGGACTTTTCAGTTTCTCAGGCCCCGCCAGCGAGAAGGCTGGAGGGGCACAAGAAACTGGGAGAGGGCACAGCCAGGACAGCTGGCCTGAACTAGCCAAAGGGGTATTCCAGGCCATGGAACATCATGCTGAGTGTATAAACTGCGGGGAGCTGGCTGGGGCCTGCCCACCACTGCTTGGGGACTGGCTGGGCATCAGTCTGTGGGTGAGGAGAAACGGTATAGTCCATCACTTGCTTTCTTTTCTTCCCTCCCTTTGGATTTTGTTCCTCTCCCCTTCTCCCTCCTTTTCATTGTAATTGTTGTTCTTGTTATTTTATGTTATTTCAATTATCAAATTGTTCTTATCTCAACCCACAAGTTTTACCTGTTTCCCAATTCTCCTCCCCATCCCTCTGGAGGGAGGGGTGGGGAATGAGCAAGCAGCTGCATGGTACTTATTTGCCAGCTGGGGTTAAACCATGATAATACCACCACCAGTAATTAATCTGTTTGTGAGATACCCACTGAAGACCAGCAGAATCTGTGAGTTTTTCTATGGAAAACTAAGTTTTGACTGGGTTTTTGCATTCTGTCTGCAGAGAACATTCTATTTATTCTACTTATTGTCATGTTTAGTATTTATAACACTAGAAATATCTGGCATTATGCCTCCCATTTTCTTTAAACTGCATTTACTGAAACACAGACACACAAACTACAATTATACAGCCTCACAAAACCCATTTCAGCTTCCTCCAGGAAACTGATTGTAGCTACAAGAAACATTTACAAACAGAAAATAAAATAGTAACATACAGCTGGTGTTTGCCTGGCTTACTATAGACATGAAATCACACTACAACTTCTAGGGATCTTCCTAGATACTTCAGACTGACAAAGCTTATATGCATGTGTATTTATCCATAGGTTGTGTACTGGAGATGAATATCTGAAAAATCAAGGAATTGATGCGAGTAGCTGGGGCCTGTGGCAGAACCACCTGGCTCTTGCCTGCATGACAGTAATATTCCTTACCATTGCATACCTGAAACTGCACTTCATGAAGAAGTTCTCTTAAAACCAAAATGAAAAATGCATTTCCTACTGTTCAGTAGTTTGATAAACCAACTAGCAATTGACTTTACTCTTTTTTGAGACCTTCCTTTGTACTTTTGATTGCACAAGTCAACAATGTGAATGCCATCCTTGTATATTAAATAGTATTAATGCACTTTGCTGAAATGTCTAGCATGCCTCAGCTCTCTTTGCCATAAGAAGTATGCAACTATTTATTTCTTCAAGAGACTACTCATTCTTTCTGCATGTGCTAGCTATGAATTAGTTAAATATTAGTTTCATTGTTAAACAGCTTAACCCCTCCCAAAAAAATGGTTCCATACTTTAACTAACACTTACATTTGCTGGCAAGTAATTCAGTCCAAAGTGATGGTTATCAGGACACCAATGCAGTCCCAACTGCTAACATGGTCACAGTCCGTGTGAGACAGTAACAAAACCATCCTCTCCATCCCTGTGCACATCTCATGCCCTCTTCTATTTAGGAATCGTTACTGCTCTAGAGTGTACTTGATTAATGCTGAAAGTTTTTTTCTTACCAAGCTCAAGTGGTAGAAATACTACTTTTTAAGTAAAAGTGACTGTGTGCTTTCTTACGCAGCCAGTTTGCATAACCCTTGTATCAAAACGTGCATTTTCTCTGTGTAACAGCAAGTCATCTTCACTGTCCTGCTATTGCTGCTGCTGTGAGTTTTTAAGGTGTTGTTTGTCTGTTTTTTTTTTTTTTTTTTTTATGGTGACCAGTTTCAGGTGTACAACCACCAACCACCAGCTACCCCATCTGTAAGGGTCTGTAGGCTGCAGTAACCCTTTCCTGGCAGGGCAGCTTTTCCCCCCAGGCCATGGTAGTTCATCTCCTTCCACTTGGCACAGATGCAGCAGCAGTTCCAACAAGGATCTTAGCCCTTATCACTCTTCCCCCTTGTCACTTCATGCAATAAAATTTGCTTTATTTTGAAGACCTGTCACCTTATTGCGTCTGCGGTCTACAGACTCCTCGCCGGACATCCCTGCTCCTGCATTTGTTTAGGAGGTCGGCAGTACAGCACCATCACGGGGGAACACTTGCCTAACTCTACTTCTTCACCAGTTTCCTCCCCTCTGCCACGACAAGCCCACACCCGGGGCTTAGCCTCCCCCTCACAGCTGAGCTTGGTTATCTCCTTGTACACAGCTCAGCCTGCACATTGCAGCAAGGCTACATCAGTGGCCCTGAGGTGAGGTTTTGCCCTGTGAGACGAATGGAGGGAGCAGGGGCCGAGGCCTAGTGAGGCCTGCTGCGCCCCAGTTGCTCTCAGCTATAACGCAGCAGGGCAGAGCCTTCGTGCCTGCCAGCCACCAATCACCACTCAGCAGCTGCACCCCGCAACCAATCACCGCCCGCCTGCCTGCTCTATGCCCCGCCCCTGCTCCTCAGGCAGGTGAGGGGGAAGGGCAGGACCGCAATGGCGTTGCCATCTGACATGGAATTAAACTGCTGGAAAACAGTGATCGCGCTGCAACGGGTTTTACTTGCCTAGTTACGCATAAAGCAAATGCATAGAAATGCACAGAGGCCAACTGCGCAGCTCTTCCTTGGGTGTCTGCTGTTCATCTTGTTGCTGCCGCAAGACTTGCCCTGGGCTGGGTGGGTGGCACACAGCCGCGGATGGAAATGCCTCAGCACTGTCCGGCTCTGGTTCATTTTGATATCAACCAATGTTAACTGTGCCAGCTCTCCTACTAATAGAAAACATAAAGTAAACCATAGCACAAATCAGCATTACACATTTCCACCTCCAAATGTATTAATGTTGCGTTTAAATGACAGTGTGTTAAAGTCAGCCACTCGCCCGGTGAAGCGTGGTGTCCCGCCAATTTTCCTGCAGGTTTTCTTTCTACACCACCATCAGTGAGCTCAGCTCCTGCAGAAGGCAGCAAGTGCTGAGGTACCGCAGGACAAGCTGCTGTCACACACCCAGGACAGCCGAGGTCCCTCTGCCTTTTTTTCCCTGCGCTTCAGTACTTTTCATCTTTTGCCTCGAGCAGAGTTTCGAGAAACTTACAAAATCTTCTTTCTTCATGAGACTTACACCTCTCTTTCCAGGATGGTTGTAGTCAAAAATGATTCAAGGCTGAACGGCAGCACTGGAACAGCAGTCTGAATGCATGCGTCTCTCTCCTGTCAGAGATACTCGGGTTGGAAGCAGTAGTGCAGACCTAGGGCAATGGCAGCAGGCAGAGGAGTGAGGGGGAAGGGGAATAGGAAAAAAACCTACATTGTTCTCTAGCCTCCCTTTGCAACCCTTGCGATGGGTACCATGGAACGAGACTTTCTGCAAGGGCAACCCGCAGCTGTGCTCTGAAATATTTCGCTGTGAGTTTTGAAACAAGTGAAGCAGGTTCCTGTGGAATAACATTAATCAAACACTCTTATTCACAGTTGAACTGCCTGAAAGGAAACAGCTGTAGAACTGCATCCCAAACATAACTGCAAATTGAGTTTTCGCATCTCAACAAAGACATGTCTTGCCCTGAGCGGGGTTGTTAAGCCGTGCTCTCATGGGCTTTTGCTGCAGCCAGAAGTGCCTGCCCCCAGCTGTGGCACAGCAGCAGCAGCCAGTTGTTGGGACCCAGCACCAACAGCTTTCCCACAAATCAGTAGTCAAGATGTGGCTTTTCTATAGCCAAGACATGAATTTTCTGCAGAAGCCACTGTTACTTTCCACAGCATCTGCTACAGATTTGTGGAGTGGCATTTGATGTTGTCAAAAATTAGCTGATATTTTAACAGATATCATCAAGTAGGTGTTTTCAAAAAAACATTGCTTCATACCCTTTTTTGTTCAGCTTTGTTACAACTCTACATAAGCATCCAACAAACAAATGGAAAAGTAAAAGTTGAAATAGTGTAATAGAGATAAAATTATAGGTTCACAGACACAATAGCACACCTGACATTTTCAATTTCCAGTTTAGCTAGAAGGGGGCCTTGTACAGAAAGGTGTTGACATAGACCTGAATTTTAGGGAAAACACACATGCGACTTTGAGAACACAGGCACAAATAGAGTAACACTAAAGAGATCCTCAACATTACAAAGAGTCCTGAAAAACTGAGGAAAGTACAGAACTTGCTTGATCATTAATATTTCTGTATTTAGTTATTTAAATGTACTCAGTTTTTAGAAAATAGGTTATGAGACTAGTAAGTTTTAAAATCCTTCTACCTGACTCTTGCATTGGAAAATAGTTGGCTGTTAATTTATACTTTGGTAAAATAACTTAAGTTTCTGAAAATAAAAATTTCTTCTTAGATTATCAGGAGGCAGTCACCTTAATACTCTACAGACGTGCTCTACATTCACACTGGTGTGGCTGAACTGTAAGCCTGACCTCACGTATTTCTATGCATGTACTTAACAATTAGAGCCAAATATGAAATCATATTTTTTTAGTACTCAGGGCTTTCATCAGTTCTTGGCAGATTTTCATTTTACAATATATCAAAATGGACAGACATTCAAATTAACAAAATTATTACACAAATAGAATAATTCTGGTTTTGTTTTGCGTGGGATTACGAGACGCAGCCTTTACACAATTGTGGGATGCACTGGCATGGCAAATATTCCAAAGCGTTCAAGCAAAAGATTTGTTCCACATCAGCTGTATTTACCATCTATAGACACGTCAGCAAGCAGCAAATGACTGTACAGTTTTGCTATGGGTGAATAGATATAATAACCCTAAGCATTCTACATGGCTACCAATCAAACCCAGAATTTGGGACACGTACATTGCATCTTCATGGCGTTTCTTTGCTCAGATTAGGCACTTTGATGTTCAGTGACATACTTTGTAGAGCAGAAATATTATTTTTAGTATAAATTTAAATTCAAGACTTTTCCAAGATGGTAGAAAATTAGAAGAGACTGGCAAAATGAAAACCAGGTTTCTCAAAATGGTTGTTCCAGCTGTACTTAGTGACTGAATAAATCTTTAATTTGGACAGAATTTCACTTCACGCTCTGCGCAGTATCTATTATCTAGATAAGCAAGCCAATTTTTACTTTGCTTTTACATCATTTCATTTACTTCTCCAGATTTCTTTCAGAATGGTTTTGTTTATTCTTAGGCTTTTAGATATTTTGGCTGCAATGGAAGATGCACATGAGCTTTCTGGAAACATTTTGATAAGCGTACCTCTGGATATGCAGTAGAGGTAAATAACTGCCTTTGCTGTTTATGTCCCCTAAGGGACATATTCTGCATTAAAATTAAATGAGTCATTCCATGCAGACTTGCACTGACATGTCAGGTATTAAGCTTACTGTGATAAAACCTCTGTATAACATTTTCCATATGTTGGTATCAATATATATGAATATATATTGAATATATTTCTGTATATTGATCTATGGATAATTTTTGTACATGGAATTGTTGTCCTATCTCCCATACCATAATTCCATGGAAACGATTTGGTTGAGGCTTAAACAACCCATCATTTAGGATAGCTTCATCGGGTTGGCTATATCTTGAAGTTTTTGCTTATCTGCTTTTTCTTCAAAGTGTCTTTTCTGTTTGAGATTCAAGAGAATAGTCATAGTAATACCTTGTACAGGTCATAGTATTACCTTATACAAAGTGTTACCTTACAGCTTTCTCTCTGCTTTGTTTTTAGGAGTTAACCAACCTCTGTTTTCACCTGCTTCGTTTACACCATTAGAATTTATAAATAATGTATATAATATTTTAATAAAGAGATTCCAATTATTTCTGGAAAGAAAAAAAAGCTGGAGATTCAGCAGTATTTTCTGCAAGTCTTCCTTGGGACAATATTTATAATGTTATTTTAGCAATCAAACCACCAACAGGAAAAATTTTATTCAGCTGCTTGCCAGGAAAATAATTTATCCTCGACAAATATCATGTGAGCACTAAATCCTAACCTACTCTTTTCCTCAGATTTTACATAAGCATTTAAAGTCAGTGGTAATGTATTTCATAAAAGCTATTTAGACATTGAAAAGGACATCAGGATTCCTACTGACATGCTTCATACTTCTTAGATTTGCATGCGTGTTAGTTATTCAAGGCACGATTTCTCACAGAAGGGAGGGTGGGAAGGATATATGCAGAAACCGAATGCCAGTTCTGGTTTTGCTTTTACATTCAGGATGTTGAGGCAAGAGAGGACAATCATCTTTTCCATTCCCCCACCTTGCCATTCCATACTCAGAGTGTTTGACAGCAGGCCAGGTGTCCCAGGGCACTGCTCATAATGCTTTACAGTACTTTAGGTTGGTGAGCCTTCAGCAACTGGGGGTCCTGGTCACAGCAACAGGCACTGACTAACACAGACTTAAACTTTCCCTTTGCACGATGTTGATTGTGTTTGTAAAGAAAAAAAATATTATATTTTAATTAGATCCCATCTGGTTATAAAAGATAAAATATTGCTTAAATGAGCTGTGGCTCCCTATCACGGTAACGTTTGAGACGTTACCCTGCTGTGTAAAACACCTATCCCTCAAGGCAAGAGCTTCCCATACAGCTTATGGGAAGTTGCTGCTTTCATTACCATGTGACTACTTCGATTTAAATGGCAACATTTTTTTTTTTTCATTTAATTCAGATCCTCCAGGTCTATTATGAAATGGTTTGCAGGAAATAATTTACCTAAATATGCTGGCACTTGCTCCCAGGCTAGGAAAGGCCTGGTGAATGGTGCTTTGAAGTCCGAATGCCCTTCCTCCGTCTTCAGGGTTTAGTGGGACCCTGGTTAGAATTAACAGCCAACCATTTCCGTCGAGTTGCAGCTGTTGGGAACAGATATATACAGGTATGTTATTCATTGTATACATAGTTCAGTTTCTGAGTCAAGGGCCTATTTTAACATTAATTTTAAAAATATGTGGGGAGTGTATCATCTCCGTTCAAATCCAAACTTGGTAATAACTGAACTGTCTTCTTTCTCACTTTACATCTTTCTAATGGAATGAACCAACGCGCTGAACCATAGATCAAGTCCTAACCTGAAGACTTTAACCCTTTGGTCCTTTTGGCAGTGCCAGGGCTTTTTTGTTTTGTTATCAATAGTACCTGTGTTACTGCTCTTTCAAGACTTTCCATAGAACTAGTCTTAGAGCATTCTGTACCCTTTTATTAAATCTTACCTTAGGAATTTTTGATGCTTAGTATTGTTTCAGGGTTTTGCAGGTTATGAATGTGAGCCACACAACAATCCTGAATTTTTGGAGAGTGTCACTACTGAAGACACAACTGTTGGAGCATTGAAATATACACATGTGGCAGTCCTTCTGGTAAGACAAGATGGTTCCTTTATGACAAAACTTTTCACAGCTTAAGGATAACCAACAATAATATGTTATCTGCAAGATGTTAATCTACTTCCAATATAATTATAATAATATTTTGTTAAAAATCTCTGAGGCTAAATTAGGTTTACTGCAAATTTAGAGGATACGTCTAAAAATCTGTATGAGATTTATATAGACAGCTGTAAACAAACTGTCAGAGCAGGCAGGTATCATACATAAAAGACCCACAGAATTATTTTTGAAGATTTCTCCTCTCCATGTTTGCAAGTGTTTAAAAGCCTCCCAGCTTCTGCTATCTTTCTCACAAAGAATGAAAAAGTTTGCATTTGAGATTTGAAATTCTTGACATTTTGTATGTGTTTTCTTCAAAACCCCAACCTTTTTATTAAAAAAATTGAAAAAATCTTCACCTTGCCATTTCAGTGTTCTACTGAAACACTGCGTGATATTTCGATATATTAAAACTTGATGACTAATTCAAGAATTAGGTCAGTCGTTATTAAAATAATTAAACTGAAGCAGATATTCAAGCTGACATTTCATAGCTTGCATCCATAAGTGCTTGTGGATACAATTAACACTTTGCTGCTTGGCTCAGAGCTGCTCAGACTGTAACATAATACTGTATTTTAGCCTCCTAAAGAACTCAGGGGAACTTCTTCACATCCTGAAAATAGGAAGTCCTTTGTTAAATTTCTGAAAGCTGAATCACAGTGCTCATCCTATCAGCTACATCCAGCATCATTAAATATGAAACCCAAAAGAAATATGTGCTGTGTTAAATAAAAATACTTTGTTACTTACCCGTGCAGCTTCCTTGATAGTGGCAATGATCACAAACCACGAAGCATACAGAGAAGATAATGTGGCTTTATGAATTCCTTATTCCTGCTTCATTTAAGCCTCTGTCTGATGGAATTGCCCCAGTGTGAATCTCTCCTTTCACTCCTTCCTTGATGCAGAAGACTACAGAGATGCAAATCAAGAACACAACTTTCAAGGGAACAGTTTTGTGCTGTGACTGTTTTCTTGAGAATGAAATTAGTTAGAATTCTAACTAATGGTTAGAATGCTGAGACATATACCTCTGAGAATGCCCCATCATTCTTGGTGGTAAAATGTGGATTGTAAAATTCAACTCTTTTTGTTCAACTATTTCACCTGTGTTTTGCATTAACAGATTTATTAATCTTTTATCTCAATTCATATTTTATCTTTCCAGAACATTCAGAGCTAGGATGCTACTTATAAGGAAATGAAAGGATCTAAGCTTTTGGACAGCCACTGTGTTCTAACCTTCACATTCGGATACACATGAATTCAGGATTCTTGCTGACCTAATCACTAATTGTTGTATTGCCTTGATAGTGAGATGAAGTGCTGCTGGGGAAAATGAAAGCCTCAAGTACAAAAATTGGCAGAAAGTATTCTGTACCTTTAGTTTACTGACACATTTTTCCTTTTTAAGCAGAAACAGTGAGGAGATAACAGCTATGTGGTTGCTGCGAAGAAATTGGCAGAAAAACTACTCCAGGCCCCCATACTACACAGACATTAAAGTGGAATTAGAAAAGCTGTCTGGGGGGGTGGGGGGTGAGGGTGGGGGTTTGATCAGCCCGGATTTAAAACTGTAAAACTCTACAGTCCAGGTAGTTGTAGGTGGTCCTTAACATTTCAACATTTAAAGAGTTATAAATATAATCACAGAGACTATGTTCCAATCTGAAAATAAAATAAATTTCAGCATACAATGGTGGCTTCTGAGAAATGAAATAATCAAATTAGGTTAAAATACATTTTGAAAACTTTCACAGTTTCTTGGCAACTCCTAAGCTATTCTTGCTTTACACTACTCATTTTAGCAGTTGGCCATCTATAAGAATGTATTTATGCAAAACAAATGTTTCTTCCTGCACTGTCCAATACTCAACTCTGTATTTCACTCTGCAGAGAAGTTAAAATACTGCCTGTATGATTGCATTTCCACCGAAGTGGCCCATATGGCCAGAGCAAACCCAAGAGCTGCTGCCCAGGAAGAATTCCTGTTCATCTCAATGAAAGTAGACTCTGCTACTCCTAAGTGCATCACTTTTTAGCTTATTTGCTCCCAACGATTTTAATGAGAATGCCCCCACACTAATGAACTGACAGCAGCCCAATCTAGCCGTCAAACTGTTAGCTGAGCTCTTGCAACTCCATAATGAGATTTATAACATTTTATACCTTAGTCGCATGAGCAGAAATTACAGTAGTAGTGATACCAGACTTCACTGTCACACTAAGATTATATTTTTCTCTTTTTATCTAACATTCTACTCTCCATATGTATCTGGCTCAGAAGTAGTAGGACTAATGAAATGCTTAAATGTGATCACTCATGACAGACTATTTTCTTGTACTTTGGAAAAATTCAAATTGGCAGTGGGCACTAATGCCAACCTGTCCTCATTCAAAATTAAAGTTAGATCAGCAGACCCACTATGGCAGAGGTGAGAATTTTTCTTTCTTTATTCATTCCAACAGAAAGGCATACAAATCAAGCTGAGAGAAAGGCAGAAGTGAAATAATAAATAAAACTTTGGTTCCCTGCTTTTGTTTGGGCACTGAATAGTACAATTATACTGGTTGCACAAGCCAAGAGATACATCACCTGTATAGGTACCTTTATGAACAAGGAAAGCAGGAAAAAAAATAATAAATGTGATTAGTTGGAGAAGGGAAATGAGTCTAGAATCCCCGACGTTAAAAGGCTTTGAGTATGTGTGTGTGTCTGTATGTTGATACTATAAAGATCCTTAATAATTGCTTTGTAAAAGCTTGACCTTGTGACAAGAATTAGAGTCCCAAGGATCTCGTAATACCCCAAGGTTAATGGTCCTGACTTGTTTCTCACAATCTCGTCTATCTCCCCACCCTCATTAGGGGTGGATTTTACAAGCATTCTTTTAGGGGTACACGGCTCATTAAGCCCTTTTTTCATTAATCTGCTCCAAATTGGTCTTGATATGATCCCTGGTTTCCACTGCAATTGGCTTAGGAGCTGAATTATCCCTGACATTTGCTCCTTTTGGCAGGACCTTAGCGATAGGGTACCGTGGATCAAGTGGTTTATAGTGTTAAGACTCAGGCATTGCTCGGGCTTAAAATGACAGAACTGCCTGATACCATTGTTTTCCTGAGATTTTTGTCATTTGAACTTAGCCTTAAACAATCATGATGTACAGAATTTAATCATTCTGATTATATCACTAACTGGACTGAAAACGTGTTTCTGCATATGAAAATTCCTGTTTCAGTTTGCTTACATTTAACATTAAGTGATTTAATCTGGACTTTAGGAAAAAGACTTACTTATGTTTAGGTTTTATGTGAAATTACTCAATCTGGTTGAAGATTTTTCTTTTAAATCCTCTGTCTGAACTACTTTAAAATAATTAAAAATAAATCACAAGCTGAGGGTTGCTATTTTCTAAAGAGGTACTATAATTCCTTTGAATTGATTAGTTTGAAGGAAGCTTTAAGATAACAACAATCTTACAAGCTTATGCTTTTAAATTTTATTGCCTTCAGTACAGAAGGTAAGGTTTTTAAATTTTCAGTGCCAGTAACTGAAAGTAATTCCTTGTTCCTTGTAATGAATGCTCCATTTGCTGTAATTAATAGCATAGCTTTGCTAAATAGCAGGGGGGTTATGTTTTCATTAACCCTTGTTCCTCCTAAGCAAACCACGGACCTAGTGAGAAGGGGGTTTCCCCCAAATACCTGCATAAGTCAGGTGAGGTACTGATTTCTGACTTGCTCAGTATGAACATTCTTTTTGTTCCTTGCCTAAAGCTCAACTTTTCAATCTGTTTAATCAGCTGCTACAATCTCCCAGCCATAGATTCTGTTACTGGCAAGCACCTAATCGCTGCCTAACAGGCAAGAACAGATACTAAACTGGCTAGACACAGCTAGTATTTCCAAGCGTTCTGCCCAGTGCTGCTTGGGAAGCAACTTCCTCCTCTTTGGCTTATTTTACAACAGTAAATGACTGCAGTGCCGTTTTCAAAGTACTAAATAATTATAGGAAAGACATCCAATTAGGTGGGTTTTTTAAATAGAAAACTGCATCTTTTCAAGGGAATTCAAAGTACTATTGACAAACACATACATTTGTCAAATAAAGATGGGTTCAACATGCTAAGACTTCTATCAGAGTTCTCACTTCTGTAACAGGCTTTGTTGCAGTTGAAGAATAGGTGCAATTACAGCACCTACTAAACAGATTACTAGTGACAGATTTGATAACACCGCTCTCAACTGAATTATTTATTTGGTTCTGTAGGGATGTAGTCTTGCAGCTCACTCATCAGAAGGTGTAAATGGCCTGAATAATCCTTAAGACCATTTACAGAAGAAATTTACTGTGAATTTACATACACAATACCCCAAAAATGGAACGGTTAGTCAGTGTTGGCATACATCGTTCAAGTGTTCACATTTTAGGAAAAATATTTTAAACTTACACAGGTTCTGAATGCCTCACGTGGGAGAAGCCTGGAAAAGCTCTGTTTATTTATTAAGAAGAGGAAAAAAGTAAAAGGTAACCTAAGTACTGATAGCAGCCTAAGAAGAAAACCTGTATTAAATGAGAGCTTTCAGTGTGTAGAAGGCCACTGACGAAACTGAAATAATTGGTATCCAATTTGGAAATAAATGCAGTTTAAAAGAAAACAAAAATAAAAACCAACTACAATAACTATACAAGTAGCTAAAGATCTAGTGGATTTCCCATTGCCCTGAAATTTATACATCCAGTTTGCATACGTTTCTGAAACTACATTTTATTTGTGATGCATCAGCAAACTTTGTTAAGGATTTACTACGTCACAGACTGTGGGTAACGCGTGGAAGTTCAGACTGAGATTTCACAATTTTAGTTCTTTAAACTTAGGAAATACGCGAAGCTTCAAAAATATTACCCATGCAGAAAACAGTAACAAGGCTTACTATCTACAGGGGTTTTGTTTTGCTACAAAGGAAGGAGGCTTATTCATTTGAAAGCACTTTGTCCTAATTACAAATGATGAAAAAGAGAAAAATAGCCTTCACTGACTATGCAAATCATGTGTCTGGTAAGACTAACTAAAGAGTGACTTACCTTAAGATTACACTGTTATGCTACTTTCGTCAAGGAAGAAAATATTTGGAATTTCATAACTCCCTTTTAATTGTTTGCTTGTTTATATTTGTATTTATATGTCTTTATATAGCTTTCAGCAAGCTATTTCCTTTAATGAAAGGCACAGTTCTTATTTTTTAGCCACAGAGAAGTAGCTAAAAAAGTATTTAATAATCAAGAATATAAGTTGTTGGAACAATTTTGTTGGAATAAAGAATTATTCCAATGGAACTTTAAATGGGTTAGTCAGCCTGGTGGTAGAACAATTTTAATGGCTATTGATGAAGCAAGCAGGAGGCTAGACACTACAGAAAGCAAATCTCATTTTCAGAGTTGCTGCCTTGTTTTCAAAACTGCTGTTAGCAAGCAAGTTATTTAATTGATTCTGCAAAATATTTACATGTAGTTGGACATCTACATGATACATACGACTGACATTTTGAATGACACATCTAAAAGGCCCACGAGTTACGCTGACTCAGGAGTTGGGTCTGTTCTTTTTCACAGGGTCCGTAGGCTTTATAAATCGTGTTGGTTCAACCAAAGATTTAGCAAGTGCCTAAGTGACTCGGTAGTTCTTGCTACGGACTTACGTGTTTTGCTGACAAAGTCACTATGGCCGTCTGGCTGCTTTGGGCTGTGTAAGAAGCGTTATCTTCTTTCCTGACTTCTGTGCTGGTAGATACAATAAAAAACTTGCAGGCCATACATTCGCTACCTGAGAGGAAAGATATTTGTTTAATTTGAGTTTTCCAGAAGGCATCGAGGTAATTGTAGAAAAGCACCCTACTGAGGGACAGAGTGACAACCCATTCTGCAAGGAATGTGGAGCATAAGGAAGCATGCAAGCCACTGAAGCCAGATCTGAACACAAGGTACAGAGAACTAGTTAGCTGGCCACTGTCTGGTTTCAGGATAGGGACACATTTTTACCACAAGAAAAAGAGATCTTTTTGTTATCACCAATACAGTTACCTCTTGTATTTTTATTCTACTGTAAACATGTCCCACTGCAATATTTTCTGCATCAACAACTAAAAAAAAAAACAACAAAAAACCCCCAACAAAACAAACATAGACAATTAATTTGTGACTTTTAATTGTTCTCTTTTAAAAAATCAGTGCTTTATGCTTCCTTACTACCAGTGATTGTATGCTTATCCCCCCCCCAAAAAAAAAAAATCAATAAAGAGATTTGCAATTCAGGAGGTTGTTCCATTACAGAGCAAGGATTAAAAATAAAATATAAAAGCCATGAGGAATTTATGTCAGGTAGACACTTGGCGTTGACAACCAATAAAGTTTATTAATACATCCACTAGAGAATAAAGAAAATAATTAAGATAGTAACATCACACACACACAAAAAAAAAGAATGTCCATCTCTTTTCATCACAGAGACTAAGTAGTTACAGATTAAGAGCTCAAGATGACAGTTTCTTTACATGTGGGAACAGTTGGATGAATTCAAGGGCAGCAAGTAGCCTCCACAAAATATTGTCAGCCAAGTATTTTTAATGACAGAATGTATAGACTACTACCAAAAGCCAGAAGACAAGAGGAAGAGGCAGATAATGGAGATGCACAGATAGCTAACCCAGAAGTTACAGAGTTTCTGGAAATGACAGATCAATGACATTTTTTTCAACTGAATGAATGTAATACCTCTATTACTTTACTTACTATTACTCTATAACTGAATGAATGAACCTCTAGAGTCTAAACCATTAGTAAGTCCAAACCACCTTTATGGAAGAAAAGCATCTCTGTCCAGTTCTTCTCAGAATTCCTTAACCACGAGTCCCTTCCAACTGCAAATTTTCTGTGATTCTCTGACTCTGTATCAACAAATCCCTCGCTTGAAAAAACAGTTGAAATTACTTATTTTCAAGGCATTCCACAGAAGGTTACAAGGGAAATTAAAAATTGTAAGAAGGCAATGTAGTGCCTGAACAGATGGCTACAAGAAGCAGGACTGAAAACAAATGCACGGTTTCAGAAGTGCAAAAGTAACAATGATAGAATTTCAGGTATGGAAGGACTAAGACATATACCAATAGACTGAACAGATTGGGATGATTCAGTCCCAATGCATTTATTAAGCAGCATTGGGAATATAAATTAATTTTTACACTTACCTGGTAGGATCAGTCTCGGCAGTTCTTTTAACAGGTTTTTAATATAGTTACTGTAATTTTAAAAATATTTGAAAATTCGAATGATTCTGTTTCTTCCAGAATCACTGTCCTTGTGGATATAGTATACTGACTTTGCTACTAAAATATGATCCTAACATATGATTATTTTTGTGTTCTAGGCATAAGTATATATGTGGATATTACAGAGCAGCTGCTTATTTCTTCTCTGGCTGATTCAATACCCAGCAGGACTTTGCCAAGCATCATCTTCACATGAATAAATTATTTTGCAATAGACAAGTATTCTGCAAAAGTAATATGCATCAATATAATCCTTACCTACCCATCAGTCCATGTGGGCAACCACACACTAACTACTGTTCCTCATGCAGAAGCAGTTCTCCTCCCATTTTTATCTTGTCTCTCAACAAACTTCAGCTATAAAGAATTTTTTGAGCGTAAACTACAACACAAACATGCAACACTGCCAGGCAAACCAGAAAGCTCTGGCCTGGTGAAAGACAAACTGATGTTTTTATTTTAAAAGTTTCAAGCCCAAGTTGCAGCCTTCTTCACCGTGGTGATTTACTGCCATCCTGGCACCTATACAGCCAATTTCATGGCTCTAGCAAAAGCAACTGGACAAAATGTGGTGAGTATTGCTAAGCTCCTGATAAACGTTTGGTTTTTATTTGTGAGTGCTAAAAGATTTTTCAGTTTCTTCCCCTGGGTCTTTGATATGGCACACAACTAGATTACTTGAAAAAATAGTTTCTAACATACACTTTAAAACAACTTGGTGCAACCCCTGGAAATTTGCAGTACGCTTACAATATTATTTGGTACAATGTCCGACAACATTGTCATATTTACCACACCCCAAACCTGATGTCTATAATACTTGAAAAAGAGCATGGCAAAAGGGCAAAGGTGCCTTCTGCAGAAGAAAACTTACAGAAAACTTACATCTGATGCTCAGCCCAGTTACTGCCTCTGCAGTCTCTGTCATTTTGCAGTTAGGTCTCTGATGAAAGCGCTTCACAACCGCATCATCAAGGCTGCACAATTACTGAAGTGCTGCTGAAAACCATCCTTATCCAAAAAGAAATTACATGGAATTGAAATAATCACAAAACGAGGGTAAAACATTATCAGACATACCGATTAACCCATACAGCTCGTGAACCCAAGAACAGGCAGGTCAAAACGTGTTCATGGACCCAGACACTTTCTATCAGTTCTTGTCCCTGGTTTTTGACTACATGCCTGCTGCAAAATCCAAACCTCACCAATGACTAACCTAGTCTGTTAAAATAAGTAAATAAATCATGCTTCTCCAGTCTCATATATTTCCTTCATATTTTAAGAGAAATAATCTTTACCTCCGTAACGTTTTGAGTCATGCTGTCCAAGCAGACCATTTCATTCTCAAGAAAGCTGACTTGCCAACATTCTGGGCACTCTCCTTCTTCAAAGAATACGACACTGCAATTATTCCCTCACTCTCCAGTATGATGAAAGAGCCACCTGCCTCCTGTAAGGCATTGGTTATATTTCCATTGACCTAGTGGGCACAGAGTCAAGTGCTTAGGATGCAATACCCTGCTCTGTATGACTGCAGACAGGCACCTCAGGTAACGTGATTCTGAACCACACAGTGGCATCAGTTTAAGGTGAGTCAAATCTCTTCAAACAATCCCTGTTATGGATTTGTAGTTATATATTTTCTGTTGGCAGATTTTCTCTGGAACACTGGTAAGTATTACAAGTATTCAATTATTATTTTTTTTTCCCTGGATGAAAAATTTCAGTATTTCTCACTACAGCCTAATAGTGCTAGGTTTTCTGTGCATTTTATTCAAATAGTCTTCCAAAAGAGATCATAATTTAATTGGGGGAAAAAAAAAAAGGGCAGCGGTTTTCTAATATTAACTGGTAAATGCTATTTTCATAAACATCACTTTTCTGTCTCTTGAACGTTCAGTAAAGTGCAATCACTCACTTTGTCTTTAGCTGTATATTTTTATACAAAAGACACAGCACAGAGAGTACAATCTGATCGTGTAAATAGCAGCAATGCCAACAGGGACCCCTGGAGCTGCTTCCCCGGATCCTACACGCGACACACTTCTATTTTCTAAATAATCTCAGTCTGTGTGATTCTGGTGCTTACAGACACAAACAACTTCTCTCAGTCTGAATACTTTCCTCCTTTTTTCAAATGTGTTCTCCTGCCAGATAGAGCCCACATTCATCTCGCTGCTAGCCATCGAGAAAGGGCTCTGAAATGTCTTCTGAATGTCACATACGTGCTTTTTCTCTCCCAGTCCAAGCCTCCCTCCTATGGCTTGCTGGGCATGTATTAACAGCCAGTTGGACAGTTAAAACAGGTGAAACCTGTTTCTTCACTTAATTGTTTTAAATGACTAAGCCAGGACACCCAGCTGGCCTTTATTACACAGCTCTAACATTGTAAGAACATTGAGAGAAATAGAAATTTCTTACCAGGATAAACGCATGACTCACACAAGGATTCTGTCCCCGCTTTCTGGGGGTCGCGATGGCAAAGCAACCATTTTTCAAAAATGGAAGTTGGAGGCTCTTGCAAGGGGACTTATTGCCTGCTTAGAAAAAGGGGGAGAAATGCCCCAAATTTTTAGGCAAATTACCTGTTTCTAAAATTTCTAAATCTATGCCTCATTAAATCCACCTCAGTCCTTCAGAAGTGTCACTACAATGAAATGGGTCATCTTGGGAAAGGAATTCCTGCCAAAGGAATCTCCTCTTGACATTTACCTGGCCAGTTAGTCCTGCTAAGCCAAGCGTGGCCAGCATCTTTACAGTGACGGTATTCGAAGCTCAGTAACACGTAACAGTTTTCAAACCACAACAGGTACATGACTCTTCCATACGATAAATATGAAAACCTGCTTCAGCTGAGAGCTTTTCAGGTCTGGGGCTGCCTCCTCCTGCGTCAGGAGACGGTTGGGAGGGAGCGGGGAGGCTGGGTGCTGCCAGCTGGGGAAGGAGAGTGCCCAGAAAGCCCCCGGCTGTCCCTCGGGGTCCCCAGCGGTGGCCCCCAGTGGTTCACAACTAAATGCTGCTCGCCAGGTCTGCTCCTCCGCAGCTGGAGGCTCCTCACGAGTGCATCTCTCGGCATACAGCCATCTGTAACTGGGCAGTCAGGGAACTCAGCCTTACAGCGTCCATCCCTGCTGCAGGAAAAGCTGACCACAGTAGGGGAAAGCGTGCTTATCTCAGACGCTAGAATGAACTGGCAATTGCAAGTCTAGCCCAAAAGAAGAAGGGTTTTTTTTGTGAGTATTTGTCGGAGTTTTCATTGTACCACTCTTCATCCAACAGTGAAAAGGAGCAGCCTGTGCAGACACACTCAGATGTTTTTGGCAGTCAAGGTACTGTTAAGAGCAATTTGAAAATACCTTAAATATGACTTACCTGAAAACAAAGCTCAGCTCTTCCCAGTGGAAGGATTTTTTTCACAAGTAGAAGTCTCAAAATCTGGACAGCAGTTAAACAAATTCCAGCTCTGTAACAGTTCAATACTTATTTGTTTTCCGTAACTAGTATTTCAATGAACATCTAGTCCCTGTGAATATCTGCTAATCTTTCTTTACGCATTTCAAGGCTTCACAAACAAATGAGTTTACTGGTCTAAACTTTTGTCAAAGTATCACCAGCAAAACTGTGGCTGATGCAAATTGTCACTACCAGTCCTTTAACAAGCTAAATATTGCATTTATTACCGATAACTTCTTGAGAGCCACAGAAACCCAGTACACTCCTTCAGTCTCAAAAGACTTCTTGCTCTCTTCCTAGCATCCCACTCCTGGTAGGCCAGCTCCAAAACACCGCAACACCTGGCTGCAGGGAAGCTGCTCACACCAAGTCCACATTCACATCTGTTACAAAAAGCACAAGGTTTGCTGCCTTCAGGCCCGCTCTTTGCCTTCTGGGATGCAGTTTCAGTCTCCCCGAGTACTCCTTGGAGAAGCAATGCAAAGAGCTGCCAGAAATCTTGAGTCCGAGGAAGACTTGTTGTGATCCCACTGCTATATTAGCATTGCTGACACTTAAGGACTAGCATGTTTGTGACAGTCCTTGGAACCGAGGTGGGACTGGCTGAGTTTGTGTGTTAGCACATCAAGGTGAGGCAACACATATAAAAGAGGGACAACCCTTTTGAATGTCAGTCTACTGCCCAAACTGTTAAGCTGTCCCTCCACCTCTGTCCCTCCACCTTTCTGTACCTACTTTGCGCAATCAGTGCTTAAAACCTGGAAGGATCCTTAAGGCACAGGAGGTACACAGACTTACTGTGACACCAGAATCAGAAATCTTCTCATGCGCTCTTATGTTCCTGAAAACAAGCCAGAACACAAGCTGCTGTTTTTGTTAAGATTGCACAGAGGGGAAAAAGTTTGACAGCTTTTTTTTTTTTTTTTTTTTTTGCATTTCTTCATTGTAGAAGACTGTTTTGCAAACTATTTTCTTTTGAAATATTATTTTCTATCTTTTCTGGAAGACCCAGAGCACGAACTAAACTCTTACTGAAGAGGTATACAGCAGTAATGTTTTCTTCTATTTAGCATGCTTCACTAAATAATACTTCATCATTTGTTTGTTAGCAATTGAGAGGCGATTTTTCTTCCAGTCATCCACAGCATCTTTCAGGTAAAAAAAAAAAACAGGGCATAATCCAAGTTACTACTAAAAAACTTTTAGCAAAACAGAAGACGGCCATGTTTCTGAATTAATTTGTTTGTGTGCAGAAAGGGAAGAATGAATTGCTGGAATTCTGTTGCTTGCAAACCAGCGTGGAAAACAGACTGATGAGACTTAAGTGTCTCTGAAATGTCTGGCTCTGTCTTCTCTCTTGAAAGCAGGGAGCTTATGTATCTTCCTGCCACCAGTTACCTGAGTTTCCTAGGGGGCCTGTCACTGCCCTGAGGACCCCAGCAGAGACAGAGATGCTGTATGGGGAGGGGGCCAGGGACACAAACAGCATAAACCCTCTCCTGAAGGAGTGTTTGCAGAACGGATTCTGAAGAAGAAGTCCTCCACCTCCAGTTACCATCCTCTCTGCTCACATTGCACATTCCGTCTAAGTGGGGAACCAAAAAAAGCCCCATCAATGCCTAAATATACAATTGCTTGCGGACATTTTATCATAATTTTACTTTTCTCCCTTTTTCTTTTTTTTCTTTTTTTTTTTTTTCAGATGTAGATTTACTGGAGAAGGGTATTTGGATACACAAGGCATCTAAGTGATGCTCACGGGATGTGGCAGAATTATGTGGTTCCTATTCCAACCATGCATCTCAAACTGCACTTCCTGAAGAAATTCTCAGAAGTCAGCAACACTATAGCACAGACACAGTATTAAATAAAAAAAGGTTCCCACTTCCCACACACTGACTTTTATAGCACACTGATAAAGGCTTAATGTACTTAATGAACTCAGTATGTATTTCATTAAAGACTGAGGTGGATTTACATTAAGCATTCCATTTTCATTAATATAGTATACTTTTGATCTGGTGAGACAGCTGCCCAGACAGAATGATGGGGCTTATATGTGAGCCTGGGACTTCCAAGGACCATTATACCCTCCAGATGCTGTAGGATTCTCTGAAACAAGGTGGAAAAAATACAAGGGAATAGAGAACGAGAATAGAGCAGTTAACTTATCAACAGTGAAGTAATAAAGGGACAGAGTTACTAGCAGTCGGAGCTGCTACCTGAAATAGAAAAATAGATCTATGCATTTGCACAAACACAAATGTGAAATAAAGTAATAAAAAAAGCAGTAGGATCAGCCCTTTCTGTTCATTTATATCCTGTACTCCCCTTTTACACTTTTAGGAGACCTGAGAATAAGGTACAAGATAGAAACGACACACACAAATAATACGTGGCATTTTTAATGTTCTGTTATAAACAAACCAAGTGTATGGCACAATGTTTGCTTAATAGATGATATAAAACATTTATTAGGAAGTAAAGTGCTCAGTTTTACAGATCAATACATTCTTGATCACTGTAGAAGACTTGCATAATTAAAAGCTTCCTAATAAGACCAAACACTGTATATTACTATGGAAAAATCTTACCTTTGTAATAAGTGACAAATGATATTATAATCTAAAGTTGAAAAATGAAATAATAAAATGTTTGTAACATTCGTTAAGTGGCCATGCACCTATTGCAAGGCTCACCGTCAACATACACGGGTACCCCATGAAAACTCACTGCACTTCAAGATGAAGTTTGTTATTAAGTAACGACACGTTACAGAAATATACCTCAACAAATAGAGCTATGAATGCAAGTATTTTCGTAACAAACATATACTACAAATAAAAGATAAACTGCCTGCTTGAATTTACATTTTGAAAGATAATTTTTTTACAGGAAACCTATTTAAAACCAGACTGATAGGTCTGGTTTCTTTCTTTCTTTCCCTCAGGAAGGCCCTGCCTCGCCAACTAGATCGCTTCTGCACACTCCCCAGGTCCCTGCTGCCATAACCCTCAGCACGCCACATGCTTTACAGGCCACAGACACAAACCTCCACACAAAGTGTTCTTAGCAAGGTTCCAGCTGATTGCTGGACAACACAAGTTGGGCCATTTGGCCAAAGTAATTGATTTTAAGTACATGATTATTTAAATACTATCTTAGCATTTAGGTAACACTTGTCCCTACAAACCCAACATCAATTACATGTTACACACATGTAATTAGTTAGCATGCATCGAAGTTCAAGCCGAAAATCACGTCACATAGCAACACACTACACATTTTGGATATACATAGCCTTGTTTTCATATTCATATTTAAACTACTTTGGATTTATTTTCTATTTTCCTTGCATATCAGCTGGCCATGTGTATAGTATTGGGTTTTTGCTGTGTTTGTTTAGTCAGAAATGCCAGTCCAACATGGAAAACCTTCCTGAGGAAGGTTTCTAACATCCAAAAACTTTCAATCAAGGCAAGACAGAGCTTAGTCTGAGTGTCTCATTTCACACAAATGCCCTAACCACTGTGCTGTGCGCCGTTGACGGGGTCTTTTCTGAAAGATTTCCTCTTAGTGTAGGACAAAATAACCAACAGAAAGAAAAAATACTTCACAAGAATCACAGCCTGTTTCCTTAAGTCGTTCTGTTCTCCAGCCAAACCTACTAAGAACTTCCAACCTTCACACTGAGCTTCCTCCTTCTCCACCTTTATGTTAATTAAGTTTCTGTGCGTACGGTTTCTTGTAAACCTAAAAATATGGAAAGGCATGAAGTCTGTATAGTTTTAGCAAGTTCTCTAGTTAAAGGGAAGGCATTCTGAGTCACTGTACACCCAGGCAATGCAATATTAACAACATATACAAGATGTAAGCTTTGCCCAAGCAGTACTACCACAAGAATGAGGTGCTAACCCCTGGCAACAACTGTTTTTTGAAACAAAAAGCACCAACATAACATATACGTGCTACTTCATTAAATAGGCATTTTTTCCTCTATACACTCTACTAATAGGTAAGATGTGATTATGTACCTTTCCATTTTCCTTTACATCAACTCCAAGTCTTTTAATACAAGGCAACTGCCATCTTCAGGAAAACAAGCACAATTGACAACCTCGCTCCTAAACTGGCATTCCACATATGGAAACACGTTGCTAGGCAAAACTACAAACACTATGCCTCCACGTGTTGTATAGGAAACTAACGCAATTTCAGTGTTGCATCTCTTTTCAAAACCAAAGCTTCTATGACACAGAAAGCAGAGAAAATTAAATACTAAAAATCAGTGATTATACTACAAACACCTTTCCAAAGCAATCATGCGTTGCCCCTCAGCAGAAAAGCCTATGTAGAAAAATACCCAATAATTTTACAAGTAGTTCTGTTAAATGTAAATACCGGCTACATATTCAAGATGTAATTAGAACTTGATAGAGCATGAGATCAGATTTTCCCAACTGTCAGCAACTTCTTTGCCCCCCTCCCTGTCACACTCAAGGATAATTTAATGTTTTTCAATTTTGTGTGCTTTTAAATAATATATTTTCTGCAAAGTAACCATACTTAATTAAGAACCTGTGGAATGTTTATCACAGTAACACTTAGATAATGACAACATAACACTAAAAAATGGTCACTTTGCAACAAAGCTGAAAATCATTATGTTAGTTGGGTGCGAAGAGGCAGTTCTCAAATATTACTTTTGAAATGCTACTGGAATGCAAAAACATGCAATGTGTACAGTTTCTATTATGGAATAATGTGATTTACAGTTGTACAAACTAAGTGCACTTTCTTCTGCTTAAAGAAACAGCATTTCTCAAAGACAAGAAAAAAATGAACATTTTAAGTTAATTAAAATATCTTAGTACACCAAGAATAACTCAGAATAAGAAAAAACTCTTAAAAAAAGTGCTTGCTGTTTTATCTCTTTGAAAAGTGTCCGCTGTTAAAATGAACGAGACAATAACCTGATGCCATCTTCCTTTAAAAACTGCTTTCAAAAGCATTTTAAAATCCTATTTTCCAATAGAAGTCAGAAAACTCACAGCCTTTCATTTGAATGCTTTAGTAACAGCACATTATTTTGTCTGAAGCTTGCTGCCATCATGAAAGTGTTCATAACAATACATTTATGGAACCAAGATTCCTTGCAGGTAGATTCTGTCACACCTAGTGTCCATTCTGTCTCCTGCATTTTCATTTCCAAGGCTGACAGTCTCACTGCTAGTAACACATAACTGAATTTTTACATTTGTTATTGATTGTCCAAGAATACCTCTGTTCTGCTTCACTAATGTGATGAGATGTGAAAAGCTATCTTCAATTAACAGTTGGTCTCAATGATCTTAAAAGGTCTTTTCCAACCTAAACAATTCTATGGCTTACATAGGTCTGAAAATGCCTAATGAAAAGAATATTTACTTTTGCCCACCAGTGAAAATGGCCTGTAGTGGTCTGATCAGGATGATCGCCTCAGGTTGGGCAACAGTGGGGTAGTGTATTTGCTGGCTTAATACTGACCTGATATGTTTAGAACCACCTGCAAAGTTAATTCTACACATGGACGTTACTCCCTCCATTTCCTCCTCCCCCATCAATACCATCTGACTGGGAGGAAGATGGCCGAGAGTTCCTCGAACGAGGCTGGCCATTCAGTCCGAGGGGTGTTCCCAATCGATGGCTCATTTGGGATGCTGTATCATCTGATTCCCATCGCTCCAACTCCTCTCGCACAAGTCGCTCCATTTGTTCCCTGTGGATTTCATTGTCACGACCCAGTCTTTCATCCTAAACAGATTAAAAGACACAAGCTGGAAGTGCAGCTTCTGAACTGCAGTCAAAGCAAAACCCTATACAAATGAGGGAAATTCTTATACCACTCAAGTATTTCGATAGACTAGTGGAGAAACACAGCTACTGCATTAAAATCTTCTCCTTTCAGTGATCCACCACCAGGTTGTCACCTTCTCTTAGGAAAGCACAATTTGTAATACAGTTTCTAACATTAAATCCATCTCCAGAAACGTAGAACACGAGGAGAGCACACCCACAAGAAAGCCCCGTCTCAAGACTCAAGCAGAATTACTGGCTAGAACAACAGTAATAGCCAGGAACACCGAATCCGTGACAGGGCAGCTGCAAGTCTGACCTGTATAACCCACCAAGACAGTCCATCTCACCCACCCCTCAACAGCCCTATTCTGGCTGGTCTTGCCACATCATGAAGCCAACTGGTTTTAGCATCCACAGACATAACGTTTGTCCCACTGGCCACTTCCAAAGGGCCCTCAAGAAAGAGAGGGTGGGAGAGCAGGCAATAGAAGCCAGATAACCCTGGTGACAGAAGTGACCTGCTTCCACCTGCCACACAAACCCAGAAGGAACATGGGAGAAGACAAGGGTGCGTGGCCTGCTGGGCTGGATTTCCCAGACTCTAACAGCCTAGTCCATAAAATCTTTGTATTAATCCCAACAGACACCAAGGAACGAACAAGCTGCTTCAGCAACTACTGACCACCGCTGCTGTCCAGTTCAGTGGTTTAAATGGTGCTCTGTTCCCTCAGTGCGACACAGGCCTGCTGTAAGATGAGCTGTCATATCTGGAACTTGCATCACATCCCTAACATTTCACGGTTTATATCTCCTGTTTTCCTAATGCAAAACTGAAAGCACTTGGCCAATGCCAACACACCCACCTCATCTTTACCATCACTCCCTCAACTCCCAAGCCAAGCAGCAGGAAAAAGTGCTAACAGTAAGCCAGCCATGCAGGTTGCGATCAGGCAGGAGACCGGGAGTTTCTTACCTCTGTCACTCCATCTAACAGTCTTCCCAACACATCTCTCCTTTTTAGTTTGGCTCTCTCCATCGCCTCCAGCTTCACAATGACCGCATCAATCTTGGAGACGATACTGCCGATAGAATGCTCCATGCGATCGACCCGCCTCATGAGTCTGAGGGCAACAAGCGTGAGCTTCAGTGACTCTCACATTTCCGAGTCACTATCGTTTTCTCACGTCAACACACACAGCAGGTAAGGCTGAGACAGCATTTTAATTCAAGCATGCATCTGACCTTCCACAACCGAATCCTACCGTCTAGGAAGGGAGAAGGTACACAAGAGCGAGAAGGTAACACAGGGTAAAGCAGATGGAGCGGAAGCACATATTCCACTGTTTTCTCTGCTTTTAGGGCATCCTCATCAAAATCTGTTGGGTCTAGTTACACAAATTCTTCATTCAGCAACCGTTGCTATAATTAATATGGAGATCTATCATTTTAGACAGAATACATAGTCACAAATAACTTAATCTTCTTAAAAATAATAGCTGAAGAAACTAAAATAACCTCAAGGTTTTACTACTAAAAAAACCCACAAAAGTGTCCTGGCATTATTGTAGCGTAACCATTTTATCTGTCTTTTCTATGACCGGGATTTAAGGACACAGGTTTTTTTGTTGAAGGTTTTGGTTTTTTGTTTGTTTTGATTTGGTTTTGGTTTTCTAACTGGTTCCCATGAGCCTCTATACAGTATTTCCAGTTCAGATAGCTACTAAAAAGGAGTGACTTAAGCACCTTAAAAACATAACATTTACTTTTATGAATAATTTTACTAATATTCAGAGTTCTAGGAAAGACTACTATGTAACTGAAAGAAGAAAAAAACTCACAAGAAAAAAAAATCAACAAAAAAAATCCCACCATGCAGGTTTGTTCGCCTCAGAAGGATAAACTTACACTTGGAATTCTTCATAGGAAACCCCACTTGAGCTGCTGCCCCTCCTCCTGGAGCTGTGTCCACTGTCTTCATCCTCATCCTCCTCTGAGTCGTCCAGGCTCCGGGGGAAGCTGCGGCTGCTCAGAGGACGTGGCAGAGAACTCCTATCCATGTCCAGGTCCTCCTTTGTGAAAACAGAAGCCACAGACAGAGAAGAAGATATAAAGAATTTCACCTGCACACAGGGGATGTAGGTGTCACGGTCAAAGACTTCCTGCTCTCCCCCTTGCCTTTTTACAGTTCTGCTCAGACAGCCAGGGATGAGAGCAAATATGAAAGGAAATAAAAGGAGTCTTCTGGGGCAGCAAACCAGCAGGGGAAGAAAACTGGCAGATGGCACTGGTGGCACACCACTCCCAATGCTGAGCTCACCCTCTCTTTCTCCAGGTCATCTCTCATCTGCTGATGTTCATGTTCTGTCAATTCCTGGTCCCCATCCTGGTCATACTTGGTAAATATTGCTTCAATCTCTGCATCTGTGTGCCCCTTCCTGAAAAAAGTAGTAGCAAAACCAGTTCCTTTACTTCACGTTTTTCAGATGCTGAACAAACTTCAATTGCTAGAACAACACTCCAAACAGACTTTCATTCCCAAGCCAAAGACATGACTGATCCCTATGCTGCCTACAAATTTGCAACACTGATGACAACAAAAAGCTCAACCTTCGCTTTTCATTAGCTAATAGCACAAATCTCCCCTGGACTGCATTCTGCTCCTTCACAACCATCTGTTTTAGACCTTGATTCGTTCCCTTTCCTTGAACTCCCACCTGTTCACAAACTCCTGCAGCGGCTCTGACAGAAACATTACCATTTCCTCAAAGGCCTTCGATCTCTGCTTCCTCATACCCTTTCTCCCCCACAACACAGCAACTCAAGGAGGTTGAGCACCAGAGTACTCTGGTGTGGGATTCACCCCACTGCAGCAACACCAGCCACAGGGCAGACTCCAGGGGCCAGAGCTCAGCAGGGCTCCTTAGTTAAGACTTCTCTTCCACTGCAAACTGACCACTCTCTTCCCACTCCTCTTCTTCTGCAGTTCCATCCCACAGTTTCGAGTTTTCCTTTGTGCAATGCCTGCAGACCCATATGCCAAGATCATTTACCTTCACACATCTGTTTGTTTACATAAACCTCCCACCAGACAGAGGAAAAGCACAGGCTTCCTCACCCACTAACCAAAAGAGCAGCACTGCTGTCTTGTCTTTATTCGTATCAGCTACTCTTGCTATATCACAGAAAGGACAGAAAGAGAAACTTCCATTAAAGACTTAACATCAAATGTCTCTGGGGATATTACTCAAAATAAGAAGTAACAGATTCCTTACCCTTTTAGATCTTGCCGGAGTTCATCAAAATTTAGTTTTCCTCCACCTTGTCTCAGACTTTCTGAAATGTCATCAACAGTAGTTTTCTTCAATTTAAGTTTGATCATGGCTTTGTTGTAGCCCTAAAAGAACAAGTGAAATTTCGTGTTTTACTTGTTATGAAATGTTAATACTTGATTTCTAGTAAATTTTCTGATTACACATATCAGCTAGTGTACACTGTCATTCAGTGTGTTCCAAGAATTTGCCTTTTCCCCCAGTTTATCTGCCTTTTATTTCAGCGTTTAAGTGGACAACATACAAATACCTTTGCAGTTAGAGGTAAGGTTTTCATGATTCAATTTGCACTGCAGGTCAATAGGAATGGAGTATTTTGTCCCAATAAGAGAACTTGGGCAGTTACTGACAGCTAAGTGACAGTTTTAAATACTGCTGACAAAATGGGTACAGCTTTCTACGGTCATTTTGCTTATCTCTTATTCTTCAGTTGTAGGAATGACCTTTTTTAAAAAAAAACAGTCCTCATCCCAACAAAGCACTTTTCATTTTTCTCTGCTCTATTTTAATAACCAGTTTCAAGTTTTAAACTCTGAGTTACTGGTCATGCTGAGTATGCGTTTAGACATTTCTGACCACGGTACAGCACTGCAACCATGCCACAGCATGTGCACGAACACATGTTTTTCCCTAAACTGGGATTTGGGTCAAACTCTTAACTTTGTATTTAACAACCTTACTAGGCAGCTGCCCCTAGGAGCTCCCATCACATTATCCAAGACTTGCCTCATCTTGTTGCCTGAAAGGAGGTAATTCTGAATTCTGTCACCAAACCAAACAGCAGTTTAGCTTCATCAGTTCAAATATTTCTGTATGTGCCTAGAGAGACCAATCCTATGTTGCATGCACTAGGCTAACGATTCAATGCAAAGTCTCAGATGAGTAAAATACATTGTGATGGAAAGCATTCATTCATTTAATTTAACTCAGCTCAGATTCATTTAACTAAGAGATGTGTATTTTTGTTAGCTGCTGCCAGTTTTATTTTGTACTGTTTATATAGCATTTTATGGAGTAAGTTCAGATGCGAGGAATGAGATGTCAAACAAAAAGTTACTTTTACCTTTCTGATAAGGTCAGACAGTTCCATCTCTGCCTTCTGTTGAGCCATATCCGATTTGACTTCGGAGTATGTATCATTGATAATAGCCAAAAACATATTCTGTTCATGAGAAAAATGAAAAAGCCCACTTTGAAACTTCAACAAGTCTGAGCCCTACTACCCCATGACCTCCATGTCCAGGCCTATACATTAATTTTTTAAAAAAGGCCAGGAGAAGATGGTGGGCTGTTTATAAAGCACTAACATCAACAGCTTAAGATATCAAAATATGATGCACTGCAGTATACAATTTTTAATCGACTACTTATTACTAACAATAACTGAAGAATTACTTTCCAGAGAGGTTTCACGCTTACACGCAGTAGCGGCAATAAACCATGCCTGTTTAACATTACACATGTAAGTTTGGCCTCCTACCTGCAAGGCCAAACTTACACAGATAACAAATGTGAATTACAGGCAACACAGCTGGCAACAAAAATGCCTGAGGAATCAAGTTAACTATTCATCCCATAACCAGCACAAACACATGATTCGTACCTCTGCTACAGCTCTACTTGCATTTCAGACTAAAGATAAACCCAAAAAAGCTTAAAATCAGACACCTGACATGTATGCCACCAACTCTTTTCAGAATTTGGTCACTTGTTCAGACAAAAGAGAAAAAATTGGTCTCACTAACCCTGTACTAATCATGTAATTTACTTGAGACACACTATCATTACTGAAAGGGTCCTGCTAAACATGGAGTAAACATGACTGAATTGCAAGCTGGACATTCAAATTCAAAAAGAATTACTCAGTTTACTGGCACGTTCAATGTACCGCTCTCATACAGAAAGGCAGTGTTAACCTGTTTCCTCATGGACTTGAAAATGGACTTAATATTTCAGGAGAACAATCTTGCAATGCTGTATCTTTATGCATTCTTGCCCAACACCAGAGAAGTAAGAGGTCACTTGGCTACTATTTTGTTTTCAACTGTCCAACATTAAGAGTTGGTGCTTTCCGCCCATCTTTCCTAACTTAGTTGCCAGGTCTCAGACTGTTCTCAAGGAGCTTACAGCCAAATGACAGGATGTGCAGATATTAATAAGCACAGAAATTATAGTGAGTGTTTTGGATAACCTGCTGTGTCTCCATACCCCAGTGCTTTTCTGCTATGCCTCAGAAAAAAAATATTTCTTTCCCTTGCTATATACTAGCCTCTGCTCCTACAGATTTTGTGAGGTGCTTCAAAGCAAGTATGAAACCTGCTTCACATGCTTCTTTGGCCACAGTGACTCCTGTGTTATCTTCAGATGGAACAATTAAATTTCTCCACTTCCTTACTAGTGAATAACCAAGATGAAGTCTTCTCCCACAAATTTTATCTGAATGCCATTTCTCCTCATGTCAAAGAATAATAAAAAACTTCATTAAGTACAAGGGTCATTAAATAATTTGAAAAGTTATGATGATACAGGACTGATGCACCATTTTAAGGTTAGTAACATCCTGCTTTAACGCTTGCCACCTTATCAAGTCACCAAAAGACACACAATTTGGGGAATAATCTGAGCATTTCTTGCTCGTGTAACAGCTTTGGTCTGGTGGTATCATCAAAACCAAAATTACTACATATTAATGTTAGCACCAAACTAACTGAAAACTACATCCAGGTAGAAGGTACTAGAGCTCTTCACTTATACTGACATAAAAAAACTAATTTACTTGGTTTCCTAGGTTTCTAAGAGACAGGTCTCCTCCCTCTACGTTGCTTTATAAATTATTAGTAAGACTATAATATGAATTCAATACTAGTATTAACAGAGAGCATACAAAAGATGAGTACTTGCTCAAAATACACTCCCTGTTTGAATTTATTTGTCAGACAATCACGTCTACATCCTGCCTCTCAGAGAAGTTAAGCTTCTTATCATACTGTTTGTCAAAAAGTGTACAGGTAATTTGCACTGGGAAGGTGAGAAAGACAGGGCTCAACTGTGCCCTGGAGAAGGAAAAGAGGATAGAAAAGAGGCCTTTGCAGACAAACCTGCATACCTGAAAGCTGCTGTACTGCCGATTAATTAGGCTCTTCTAGCAGACAAGCCATGTGTTGCATGCATGAATTAGGCTGAGGTAAACACAGCCAGCCACACATTAGAGCACTTTATAAACTAAGAGGCTGCATGGAACATTACAGCTACTTTTCACCAAAAGATATGGGCTTGCTGTGGATGCCAACCAGGCAGTAATCAGATTTTAAGAGACAAAAAATGCTTTACAATAATAATAAAAAAATAAAATAAAATAAACCACAATGTGGAGCACTATATGGGAATGACAACAAACATACAATGCAAATTTATATGAAAAAAAAAATAATTGCAGTGACAACACATGCAACATCCAGGCCCCCACATGGGCTGCACACTCACCATTAGCAAAAAAAGCCCCAAGTAGTACTAAGAACCCAAGAGATACAAAAACTGCCACCTACCCACCCCGCATAAACAAAGGCGTACATACCAAAAGAACGAAGAACATAAAGAACACAAATGTAGTGAAATAAATTGGTCCCAAAATTCGATTAGCTTCTTCAACCTCTGTGAAGTTAAAGTCTCCCAAAATGATGCGGAACTGAGTAAATCTTAAAAAACAAAACACATCCAGGAGTTGAAAAAAAAAACCACACTTCTGGAGCTGTACAAGAATTCTCAAACTATTTTACCCTAGCAGTCTGACTGATGGGCAGCAGAGAGGTCTGCACTACTGTAATACTTTATCAGGCACTGCAATAGGCAATTCCTCAAGCCCATCTCTAGGAATAACCAAATTCACAGTCAGATGCCACGTGCACAGAACAAAGCCATACGATGGTTACTTCTGGCTTTCAGTTACAACTGATAATGGGGGGCAACAGGAAGCAGAGCAAACCAGTGATTACCATTGTGAAGCTTTAAGACACACTCCTGTCCCTCTCCCAGTGCCAAGGCTGGAAGAGGCTCGCCACTGTACGGCACCATCAGCATATTTCAAGTTCCCCTGCTTCTCTATAAAAATCTTTTTGCAACACTGCCCCAGTGTAAGGGGGCAGGGGGAAACTGGTAACTGAACTACCTGGTAATTACCTCAGTCAGAATCAGGTTATGTTGTACCAAATTAATAAAGGAAAAAACTGATTAACAACCCAGTATTAAGTCCTCTCTCTCTCCTGGATTCTAGCAGATACTTAAAATTTACTAGTTGGCTGTCTAATATGGACTCTGTGAGTCAACCAACTACACATACGATCGGGAACACAGCATTATCACGCATACAGCACTGCAGTAAGCATTACAAACATACGTAAGCATATGATCATTCAACTGCTAAAGACAGTTATTGCTTTGTCTAGGAATGTGACCAACTGTTATAAAAACCATGTCAACCAGAAACTGCCATTTTTAGCTCACTGATCTAACAATAGCGTATTCTTAATCTCACAGCAATGACAGTTTGTGTACTAAAAACGTTACAAAAAAAATGTATTTGCTACTGAGCTCCATCAACAGTGATATATCTACATCTGTTTAGATGGATGTCATAGAATTTTTTGGTCTCTGACGAGGCAACCAAATCCATTTACCAATATACTGAGAAATTCTTTGCATTTTTTTTCTTGTACTTACATGCAGTCCTGGAAAGTGCTGAAGTCATCGATTTGAGTGCCAAAGACAAGATAGGCTAACTGAGCATAAGCTAAGAAAATTATAAAAAACATAATAGCAAAGCCAATGACATCTTTGACGCAGCGAGACATGGTAGTGGATAACTGACTCATTGTTCTGTTGAAGTTAACAAATTTGAAAAGCTGTTAAAACAAAACACACAAAAAAAATCCACAACTGTAAAGACAAGGAAGACAAAAATTTCTTAACACAATTGCTCTCCAGCCTTTTACACATGAGATGTCTTACTGTATTTGACTGGAGACAAAGTCAGTTAATTTACATTTAAAAATACATCACTTCCTAAAAACGCTGAGGATTGCAAAATGCAAAATTCTGTCAGAGCACCAACTTCTTGTTTGGGTGTAGTGTTTTGTTTGCCCGTTTGTTTTCCCCTCCTCTATCTGGCATCCTGGCTTCAGAGCAATGTTACCGAAACGCTTCCAAAAGCCTATTTATTTATCTTCATCTTCAACGAAGATGTCAGCTATGAAGTAGTAAAATATGGAAGAAGTCACAGTTGACTGCTCTGAGCAGGTGATTGGACTACAGGCCTCCTGACGTACCCTCCAACCTACATCATTCTGTTACTCTGCAGTTTACCGTATTTCTTATAAGCCACTTTATTTCTTAAATTTAGATCAGTTTTGTCTTATAAAAAAGTAAGAGATTAGCCAAGTTCCTTGATAAACCTAAGTATCACTTTTGGAGTACTAGAGTAGAAATTTACTTATCATTGGTCTTCCATTTTCCCCCGACAGATTAATAACTAAGTGCTTCTCTGCAGCTTTATACATACAGAGGACAGGAAAATTAGTATGGACACGAAAAGAAGTATCACTAGAAAGGAGGCAGTAAAACAGAGAAATTAGGTTTAACTAAATTTATATATCTATTTTCATATATCAATCAAATATCAAATATATTTTCAAATTAATTGGACTAGCTTTACCGATCCTTCTAATGATTCAGAAGTTTTGAATAGATAAAATGGGCACAGTTAAACCAGGCTAGGAAAAAGCAGTACTCAGTAAGAATTACTGACTTATCAACTCAGGAATAAAAACATTTCTTTACTCATCTGCTGTGACAAAGCACTAGCACTGACTACCTCTACTAGACTTAAACAAGGGCTGACCAAACCTGTGGCAAATTACAACCTTGCTTTTAATCTGCAAGAAGTTACTCCTGTGCTTTGACTTTCTGGCATAACCAATTTTAGGAGAAACAACTAAACCTCAAATAATATATCAGCTGAAACTCACAATGCTGCTTACATTCTAATGTTAGAATAAGTGTGTCTTGGAGTTACCTTAATCCAGACAAAAAACACAGTGACTGCAGCAATGTTGTTGAACTGCATTTGCCAATATGCCAAAGGTTCAAAATTGGGGAATGAGTTCTGATCTTCCAGTAGCTTCTTCAGGAGTGTATCAACGGTTGATGTCCTATAGATGCTAATTCCTATAGCTACAACAGAAAGCTGAGGACAAAAGAAACATACACATTCATGAAAGATGATGAGGGTTTTAAAATAACTTGTTTTAGCCACATACATCGTAAAGTTAAGATACGAGGAACCTTATGGTAGCGCTACAAATAACATGATGTGAGCTTTAAGTAAAAGCAAATACATTGTTTTCAAGGTGTTCTAACTACAAAGTTAGTTTCAAACAGGTAAGTAACAGCTACGGATTGCACAGAGCCTAGGGAAAAAAAAAATTAAATAAATCACTGAAGCAAACTTCTCACAGTCCTTCAGGGTCAACCCTGCTGGTCACTGACCACATTAGTGTTTAGGGCCAGGCAGTTGTGAGGACTAGAGGGGGCTGGGTTTCACCACCTTTCAGTCAGGAGTAATGTAATGGTCCAGTGGTTGCTATTTGGAATAGGATCCAAACTAGAACTTCTGGACACATCAGGAAATGCATTTCACAACAGAACCATTACAGTCCTAGACTACAGACAAATAGCCTGGGAGTAAGAAGATTTAGAAATATTTTCCTTACCACAGTTGAAGAACAGGGTGATGGTGAAGCCTAGCAGGCTCAGAAAAATGAAGCTGTCACAGAGAAAGAAATATAAGGAAAGAAGACAGCAACTCAAAAGAGTAAAGATGAAAGAGTAAAGAGCAGAAAGCCAGCAGTAGCCAAAAAGGGACTAGAGTTTCCCTGGAGTACAGACTGAACCATATTGCTTGTTCTGGGCAACAGCAGAAAAAATGTAGTTTTACCATACAGGTAAGGTTCTTGCTTTGACCTGTGCAAACATGCTTTTTATTAGCATAAATGAACACTTCATCATGTATACAGAGCCATAAAGTACATAATCCTAAACTAGAACAATGTCCTTCAGACAAGGTATAAGCATAGAATTTTGACTCTTTCTGTGAACTGAATTTTACACTCACACCCCTGCCATTACGTATAACCAACAGCGCACAGTTCATGTAAACATCCTCCTAAACGGTCCTTCATTTACAAAGCACTGTAATGCAAGTATGATTTCTCCAGACTGCATATACTAACTTCTAGGCGTAAACCTTTAATTCATCCAAGCTTGAAGACACAAAACAAGTGTGGGATTGGAACTGTTTTAGCACTGCTGGCTTTGTATACTTTCGGTAAGCACAGCCTGATGTAAGCCCAGAGTGAATTATATTACATAGTTCAAATTCAAAGCTCAGCTTTTCTGCTATACCAGGATTACTGACATGCGACACTGTCCGCTTAACCCAGAAAGCAGCCCTGACAGCTGCTAGCACTCTACAATTTTGAGACCCTTCTTCAAACTTGGTATTAGCTGGTATTTTAATACTCCCATTAAATTTCTTTGTGGTTCTTTGCAAACATATTCAAATTCCAGTCACGTTCCTCCAAAGGCAAACCACTACTTGAAAGCAAATGATTTTTTTTCTTGAAAGCCTCTGTAATAGTCTGTATCAGATTCTTAGAATAGAAATGAGGGCAAGTTTGTCACCTTCCATAAACGGCTGTGCCTTTATAGACAAAAATTGTGAAAAAAGCATACTGGACAAATACTCTAACTTTTCACCAGGACGTAAAGGTCGAAACCACTAAAGACAGAACAAGCAAGTTAGCAAAATACACCAACACTACAACACAGATTAAAATTGTCTTATTCAAACTCATAGCCCAATAGTCTGGAAGCATCCTCCCTAATAACAGGTCTATCCCTTAAACCCGCCACAGCAATACTGTCATTAACATTTCAGAAAGCAATTTTAGCCATATTATAAAGATTACTTACCACAATGATAAGGATATCAAGGCAGTTCCAGAGACTTCTGAAGTAGCGCAGCCTATGAATGTGAATTTCTAAGATCTCTTCCACCATATAATAAAGAACAAAAAGACAAAATGCCATTTCACAGGCTGCCAGGAAAAAATCAAAAGTGGAGATGTAGTGAATCAGCCTCACTGGCTGAAACTGCCAAGACGTAACAAGGCCTCCAGTTGCTGGAAACTCCACTAACAGCCTGCATTTAAAAAACAAGCAAAGAAAAAAAAATATTTACACAGTGCTGATGAAAAACACTACTAAAAGATACATGGTTTTATTTACATTATTAATTAAATAATGGAAACAGGTAAAAGCCCACATATGATTCAGAGAAGCCACGACACAGAACAGAAGGTAAACCTTACCGCAGTCCATTTTCACTAAAACCCAAAGCATTTCAGGAACAGAAAGACCAGTCTTCATCTGCATCTGTTTCACACTGTCTAAAAGACTGATGTTTTATATCCATGTATTTATTTTAATGAGCCAGCTTGCCAGAAAAGTTGCCTGCAAACTGCAACCAAGGCGTTGTGGCATCAGGAAAGTCAGAACTGCCTCCAGCTGGCGAGTGCAGCCACCACATGCACTCCCACTTCTTTGACAAGGAGATGTGCCGCTTCCATAGTTTGTCTCCTTTATACAAACCATACGCTTACCCATGTCTTCAAAACAAAGCAATCACAAGACAACCCCAAGTCTACAACCTACACTGTGCAATCTTAAGGCCGTCACGCTTCTGTTCATACCTGACAACGCAGAATAGGTTGATGTTTGCATTGTATACAGAGAAATCAATGAAAGCTGCTCTGGTCCCTCTGTCCAGCCACAGGTTCTTCTTAAGGCTAGCAATCTGCACAGCTGTCACTTCTCTGGTCCTTGAGAGGTCTTGGTAATAGCCAGCCCCACTGTATGTGGCAATCAAGCCCCAGTGGCTGCTTCCATTCAAATCCTTCTCATTGGTGTAAGTCCAGCTAGGTCAGAGGTGAAACAGAGGGAGCACTTAAGTGTTTCTACTTTCAACTTAAAATTAACAAAAGAGACAGAAATAAAACCTGACCAAAAAAAAAGTATCAGTTACTTAAAGCTACTTTCATTTAAGCAGTACTTGTAGCAAGTTTTGATGTACCCTGGGGAAAGAGCTTACAAAGTTCCTCTGACTAACACAAAATTAAGATGGAAAGCTGGGTCACAAGTATATTGATTATGAAAAGAGAACACATAAATCCATTCACACAGAATTTCTACCCTCAGGGAAAGAAAGAAAATTGGCGTTTACATAGTTACATTCCACCTCCAACACCTTGTTACAGTTCAACTCACACATTGGCCTCCAAGAAAGGCAATGTTATTCCCATTTTTAGCCAGGGAAAACAAGTCTGTGAAACCCACTGCAGCAATACAATCTGGAATCACAGCAGAGGTGCTCCCGAGTTGCACAGTGTACGCACAGCATACGCGTAACAGCTACCAGTGGCACAATGACAGCACCTAAACGCAAGTGGATACAGAGGACAGTCCCCTCCCTGATCGGTAAGGTTTCTCCATGAGCAGAACTGGCAGCTGCTCAGGATCTACCTGGCTTTACAGACAGAACATACAGCAAATGCAGAGTCGCTTCTGCCAAGTGACCTACTGTGCAATTCAGCATAACCCAGGTCAGGGGCGGGGAAATAAAAATGCATATCTACAGGAATACTACATACGCTGTTCCATTTTGAAGTCCAAAAGGAGCGGTATCTTCATTAGCTACAGAATAGACATCATAGCAGTCTTTGATTTCATCCTTTAAGTCTTCAGGTATTGAGCATGAACCATTTCTCACTTTCAGCTGCCGAATGCGAGGCACCCCTAGGAGCAGGTTCTCATAATAAATGAAGCTTTTGTTTTCTGCCATAGTTTTGTTGTTGTACCACATCTCCCAGTAAAGACCATCCAGCAAAGGTCCTTCTGCAAACTGGAGAAGACAGAACTTTAGTTTGCATGTTGTCAGCACTGTTTTCATAGATCTTCACTCTGTAGACGAGTTAGAACTGCAGTTGATAATTTTTTTGACATAAGACCTTACTGTTACCTGTTCTCCAACAACATCCTGCAACCTGGCTCTACTCTGCCCCACTAGCATGACCTGGGTTTTAAAATGTCACATATTAAAGGCCTACTTTGTTCCACAGCTTTGACATCATGCATAAAGATCTTCATGCACAACCCCTACCACATTAGCAAAAAGGTCCTGGAGGTTAACTTTACAGGCCATGACAGGACAAACAAATCAGAGCAACAAAGATATAAAAAAAATTGGGCTTAGATTACCTTCCAGAAGTCATCCATTGTGGACAAAGTTTTGAAATCAGTTTTCTCCATTTTTGATACAGGTGTTTCCAGGAAGAGCTGCGACATAACCCTTGTGTAATAGTACATACTGGAGCTCACTGTCCCATAAGTCACTGCAAAAGATTTGGTAATGGGTGAGAGGTAAAGAGGTAAGAGAAGGGAAAAAAAGAAGAAAAGAAAGGAGAACAAGAAGAGAGAGTACTCTGTTTTGAATACATCCAGTTGCATTCATATAGATTTTGCACTGAGAAGTTTAAGCTTCAGAACAAAATAAAATCTACACCAAGCATCATTTGTCTGTCAACTGTGATTAAAATACAAAAAGCAGTGAAAAATAGACAGATCAATCAGTTTAAAATACTCAAGTTCTCCTTCCCACACCCCATTCTATTATTAACGCTTTTACAAAACCTAACTTCAAGAAAAACAAAGGCACAATTGAACAGCCTGAAGAGAGGCAGCTAGTGCCTTTTTAGGTGACTTGTGCTATGCAAGTATCCCCAGAGAGCTAGCACAGATGGCACAAGACCTCAGAAGAACTATGCCCTGCTTGAGCAGATAATGATGGTCACCAGGACATCACAGGGCACTGTGAATGACATTAGCCACCTATGGTTAGACAATGAAACTCTACCCAAGACATGTAGTGCTTCCAAGACAATCTCCCCACAAAAAAATAAATGACTGTGTGTTACTACTTTTCCTCACACTGAGCCAAGCATTTGGCTGAGGAACACAGAGCATAAATTATAAAATTATGTACAAAGCCAAGATGGCTTAAGAGAACTGTCTCTGGCACTGTTACTACCTATAAATACTTAAACCGTTTTACGGCTAAAACTGAGACAAGCCTGAAAGATTAAGTTCTACACTGAACAATTTTATAAAAACATCTTATAACAGGCAAGAAAATCTGTTCTCTTTAGTAACTAGAGAGCAAGAACTATTTTTAATGGACTTTTACTGTGGCACATGGGATGTATCACATGACTGTGCAATACCTGGATTCTCGCTAAATACATACTCTCAAAAATACAAGAGCACAAGAAAAGTCCGTAACATTTAGCCTGCACTGGAAATCTCTCTCCTAGGACATGCCAAGCCACAGAGCAGCCTGTCCCATAGCTACTGCTTACATCTAAAATGAAAAAGGATAATACTTAAAAATATCCGACTAACAAGTTAGCAGTATCTGTACGTCTTTAACACACTATACTTTTCCTTTATTCTGTTACCAAAAATCTTTTTCTGTAGTAAACCAAATTGTTAACAGCCTGCAATCAACCTTTTTCTGCTGAAACCAATTTCACTTTACTGTAATTCAGGTCTCTCACTGCTACACCTCCCCTTGTAGTACAGCATACCAGCCACAAGCAGTCTCATGCTACTTTGTCCATAAACCTGCACTACACATTCTTAAAGGACTCAGGAAGGAAAACCCCATGATATTTAGTATATAACCATGCTTGCAGTACAAGACCAAAACAGTTGTGTCAGTGGTTTAAAAGTTTGGGTTTTTTTTCAGTAATTCTACTCCAGACAAGCAAGGCAGACCTGCTCTCAGAGCCAGTCTACCAATGTAGTTTTGCATTTTCTTTTGCATTCCAAGATTCTCTCTCTCCAAAAGCAAAACCATCACCTTGTTCTATTACAAGTGATCATAAATGACAACTTCAGTGTCACTGACAGTTCAGGCATTTAGAACAGAACTGCCCACGCTAAATATCGAAGGCTTGAAACATACCAGCTTTCCAAAGATACACTAACTTAATGCACACAGATTTTGTTGTTATTCTCCGTAGTAACCAAATAAAATATCTACTTCACAACTCCATAGTAAGTTCTATTTTGCATTGTCGTACTAATTTTTATGCAAATATATGAACACGACTTCTTTTGACTGTTAAAGAACCCTAGGAATCTTGAAACTGAATTGTATAACAGCTTCAAGTTCCCAAGGCCAGAAAAGACGACTGCTCTCAGAACCATTACATTACACCAGCCACAGCCGTTCATGGGGCTGTCTGAGGCCTGTGATAAACATCCCATACTATCTGTGCTCCAGCATCACTAAGGTTCTTCACCCAAAGAACAGCAAACTCAGTTGAGGCTGCTTTCTTAAACTTTGGATCCAGGAATATTGTTGTGCAGGAGGCTGAAGATCCATCAAGCTCCTCACACCTCTGGTCAGTCCATATTTAGCATAATCTGCTAATATTACCTTCAGTGTTGATTCTAGAGCACCTAACTCAAATCAGTCACCTTCTTAAAAGCCAAATTAAAAAAAAAAAAAGAAAAAGAAAAAATGGTAGGTTGAATGTTACTCCATTCTGTGTTCTGTAGTGTTACAATACTTCACATGATATCACAGGCAACAAAACAAATGACACAGATAATGGAAATCTCCAACTGTGATCCATCTACACTTGAGTATATATAGGCTGCAGATGCATTTAAAATATCCATCATCATGCAAACACAAATTATCAGATATTTCTAAGTAGGTAGCATGATCTCTGCCTTTCCAGTTACTGTGAAGAACTTTTATTCTTAGAACGATGTGTATATAAGCTCAGTGATAAATTTGGAACTCAGTGATTTCATTTTCTGTCCTAGTTGACTAACTCCCACTCTTCACATTTAACAGTCCTGTTTAGCAATTCAAAATGTGCAGCGGAAGCATTACACTGCAGTGCAGTACTACGTTAAAAAACATGCTCCCTAAAAACAAAGAATAGGTATATCATCATCCTGCTTAAAGGTTCAAAACTTGTTATGGCACAGAATGTTGCAGCATTTTCAAATCTCAAGCAACAATTCAAGCACAGGAACAACAGAAAGCTTTAATTCCAAGTATTTGCCTACACACCTGCCTATTAATTAATTTTCCTCCCACATCACTGAAACAACCTTCACTCTGGAATCACAGAGAGTAAGCAAACTGCACAAAACTGGATGCAGTAGTGCCAAGCAGTACTTACAGACACACAAGACCATAAGGAAAATCACGTATGTGACCAACTCCCGTAAAACACTTTTCAGATAGCGCTCTCTGCTGGTGTTGCTTTCTTCCATGAGTCTTGTCCCCCACAGACCTTAAAAGGAAAACATACATCATGATGTACACAGATGTCTGACACTAGATACACAAGTGGCACAGTAAGTCCAGTGGTTTTGAAAGCTTAACCTATGTCATGTCTGCTTCATGTTCTTCTATGGATTTTAACCTGATCAAAGTTCAAGCAAGAACAACTTCTTCCATAGCCTGAACGGGGTCTGCAGTATTAGCTATTCATGAGACACCGTAATAATTTATTAACGGCTCAGCAGAACAGAATCTGCTGAAGATTTGCCAGAAGTGCTGTCACATAAAACCACATGGTATGAAAACACATGTAAGTATACAAATACATGCACAGATAGCCATACTTTAAGAAATAAGTGCAGTGTTTGGGGCTTTTCTTAAATATGAAAAGCATTGTTAGATGAATGAAAACGGATATTCAGTATTGAACCTATATTAGTAGTCTTAACTAACTTTCTACCTGAAAGGAGCATACATCAAACATTCTTAAAGAAAACAAATCGTAACCTTCCTTTCCCAAATAGGCAAGGCTTGTCCAACAGAGATGCAGCAGGGATCTTGGTAAGTACATCTACACGATTTCTTTCCCTGCACAACAAAGAATTATCACTGACACTTTAGTAGCAGCCTAAAGGAGCAACCACCATCTGGTTGTTAAACTGGGCAACTGCATTAGCTTAACCATTTTTGCCTGTTACTAGCTTCACATTGTACTTGACATTGTCAAGAAGACAGCCTAAGAGCAGTTACTGAACTTCAGTGATCCTTTCTAAAAGGGTAACTGAAAACCAAAAGGATCTTTTAAACGGAGTCTCTAAAAGAAACAACCGTCTGAGAACAGAAAGCAGTTAGTAATCATACTTATTTCTCATGCCTAATACAGAACAGGAAAAAAAGCTGGGAATGGCTGCTGATGCTCAGACCATAATTGCTACCTTCAGGGAACTTCTCCATTTAATCCTAAACAAAAGGTGACTTGACCTTAGTTTATGGTGGGAGACAAAGCATATAAAAATAAAAATTCACTCCTACAGAAGCACACCAAACTTCCACTCTTCTCCTTTTCAGGTTTTTTAAACAGCCAACCTTTCATAACACCTTTATGTTCTCAGCAGATGGAAATGAAGTAACCTCAATCTCCCTAAGTAAAAATCTTCAATCCATCAAACGTATCACAGTAATTCAAAGTCAAATGGAACAGCAACAAGGGATAGCCAAAACACATTATAAAACTGACAACGAAGAGAGTTCACTTGCTTTGCAACCACTGCTGTAAGACTAAGACAAAGGGCTAATGTGCCTGCTGCAGAACTTCATTCCCTAACAAAGGGAGAGGAATAAGGCAGCTCCTCCCTCTACCTGCAAATACAAGGTGTGTTCAGAAAAAAAATAATGTGTTAGATGTTTTCAGAAGCCTTTCAACTACCACATTTTTAAGTTGTGACCTAACCACAGTCAACCAGGAAACTTCTCTTGCATAGGCACAGCAAGCACTAATACCCTTAGCCTTAATCTCTGTTCACACTCCTTAATTAGTAACTTATAACTTTCACTAGTGTCAGCCCCCAAAACGAGAGCTTTTCCAAAGCTGTTCTTTAAGGCTAAGTCTGAAAATTTACAGATAAAGACTGCAACCTTACTACACAGCATGCCAAATCCTCACCGTTAGGTCATTCTTGAAGAGAGAAACACAAAACCATTTACAGAATCACTAATAATAAAGAACGCAACAAATTCAGCCTCTTAACACAGCACTACGTTGCACTAACAACCCTCATAATAAAAGCAAGAAAACATTAAGAAAGGAAGAAAAGGCTGGAACAGCCAGTGAGCTAAGCTGGCAAGAGAGTCGAGTCCCGGCTGTCAGCACATTACTCACCAATAAGAAATGTGGTGAGCAGAAAGCTTGCAAGGTCAAATTCTGTCATATTACAATATTTTTAGGAGTCAGTCAGCAAGGAGCAGAAAGTTACATGTGAAGAAACAAAACCAAAAACCAACAAACCAGCACCAGAGATCATACAATGATCTTAGTGTTAAATGAACTCTACATTTGCTCATCACCTAGGTTGAAGCTTTCATTACTTGCCATGTTTTTAGAAATTTAGGTCCATTACTCCCTTTTTTCTTTGTTATAATACTGCATCAAGAACAGTGGCAGTAAGCCCTGCTAGATTTAAGTTGACATCTACGGCAAGCACCAAAAATGTTTCACTTCTAGTCTCTATTAATAATTTTCTGTTCATTCCTTACATAAATTTGCTATTCATCAACTTTCTGACAGATCTCATTTATTAAATGAATATGCAACTAAATTGTCTCACTCATTCTATAGCCCAAACGGCTTACCGGACAAGTATATGAACTCAGAAGAGTTGTTAAAAAATAATGATCAAATGCAAATAAAAAAAAGATAAAGTTTCATCTTACAATACAGTCTAGCTTGTTAGGTACTCACTAAATTAAAATCTGTTTAGTTTACGCATAAAGTGTTACATACATTTACATTATATATATTAAATGTGTGTATATGTACTTACATACACACACATACCTACATAATCATAACGTCCAGTTTATGAGGTACAGAATGCATATAAAGTAATTCAGATTTGTGTAAGAGTTAAGTTCTGAACGCCCTCAAGCCAAGATACCTATCACTAACTGATCTGACTACACAGAAACTCAGATGCTGGGGAAAGAGTGGGCTGAGGGAAGGAGAGTGAAGTGACCCTCAGGCAAAGATGCTCTGTCCCAAAACAACAAGGAAACACAGCCTCACCATCCTTAATACACATTCCTTAGTAAAGTGTAATCGGAGCCTACACTAGTTCAACTCAGTAAAAATGCCACGATGCATTCTTCGTGGAAGTAACAATTAATGAGTGACTGGAAATGATATTTGATACTTCCATTGAACAATAACTAAGAAAACCTTTCAAAAAATGCTCCTTTGTATTGATGCACAGGGGAGCGCAGCAGCACTAGGTGACCAAGTACAGATCTGAGGGGCAGATTATCTTTCCAGCCTGGCTCTGGAAATGGACTTTGCTCTTACCCATTAAAAACTTCTGATTACTTTCTCCTTAACGGAGTTCAATAGTCATCCCCTCCTCTCTTCTCAGCATCTGGGATGTTTGCTGTAGAGATCTGCAAAACCAGACAGACTAAATCTACTCCGGACTCACATTAGAATCTGGGAAGAATCCACAAAGAGAAGAACCTGAAGTGGAGACAGTCTGAAGTAGTTAACTTTCTGTTCACTTAGTAACTCTAGTTACAGTCTCCCCAGTAATTGGAAGTACCAAAATCCCATTACCTTAAATCCTCTCTGCATTTTTATTTCACAACTGACAGCAAGAAAAGTGCAAGGTGTCACTCAATATCCTTCAGCTGATGCGCGGCTACTTGTTTAGCCATGGTAACACTATCACTTTTGATATCCAAAGGATTACTCCCTCTTGTTGAATTCTGTGTAGTGAAATGGAATTTTATTAAATAAATCTATGTTAAATTTCCTCTAGTCATCTTGAAATAAAACTGAGTACTTGAGCATGCCATTTTCCAGTCTTCAAAGACCCTCACAATTATCCACGAAACGTCAAAAGAGCTACTGAGTACTCTTCCCAGTATTAAAACCTCAGTTATCCTTCAAGTGCCCTATATTAATGTCAGGCTTGAAATCAGCCCTTTCGCTGTGCAGCCTGCAGCAGCCACATTCTTCAGAGGTTAGTTACTTACACAGAAGGTAAGTACAGCACCCTGCAGTACCTCCACAGCATCAAAATCACACCTAGCCATCTACTGTGCCTATAAATTAACGGCAACATTCTCATGAAAAAGCCAGGAAAGGATCTGTCTACTACAGCAACCGTAGCTACACTTGCCTATAAACAGAAAACACATGCAGCTGAGAAATCAACAGAAACTGTGGATAGCAACCACAGGGATAAAGCCACTGCAAACATTCCTAGAACATGAAACCAAGTCTTTTTATTTTACAGCTAAAAATAGAATACTACCAGTGTATATGGACTGTCTCAAACAGCAAGAGGCAGCTTGGTCCACAGCCATTATTGAAAATATTTCTTTTTGTTTTCTTGCACTGCAAAAATGTGTAACTTTGCACTGTCTTCCACACAGTGCACACTTAATGGGCTCACACCCGGTAGCGTAAAGAGAACCATACAAGTCAAAAGGATGCATGATGTTACCATGTCAAAGGTGGTCCTCATCTTTCAGCCTGAAAGCAGAAATTAAAAGTTAAAGCTATGGACACAGATCAGCTCCCAAACTAGTTATTCTAGCACAAGATACATTGCTTTTAGGCAGCAGAACAGGTAAGGGATCCGTCTATCAGAGCACAGCCAGATCATCTCTGGCAACACCTGCCTGCTGATGCTGCTGAAGGCTCAGCTGCACTCACTCTGCCCAGCACAGCATGCAGTGTCACCAAAAGCCCATTCCTCTTGGTTCTGCTACTTGCTCAGCTGAACAAGGTGAAAATACATATATAGGCTTAAAGACAAATAAACTACTTGAAAAAAGCACACTAAAACCAAGTAAACTTCCTCCATCCAAAACCAACCCTAAGCTGTAGATGCAGATGAACTATAGATGATTCAACAAAGTGTTTTACCAATCCTTCATTAGAATGGCAGCTCACAGGGGAAGGCCGTGGCGGTGTGGGGGGAAAGTCTGCCTGATGGACTTTATTTCCATCTGCAAATACTCTGACATTACAGAAATCACCTGGTATTAACCTCTGCCTTCAGGTTCAAAATGGCTCAGAAACCCACACGAAAATCAGTCCTAGTGTGGATAACCTGTCTGGAATATTACTGCAGAAACCATGACTGAGATGGAGCAGTAGTAACTTATGCCACAGCATCACAAAGACACTCTCACGTCACGTTCAAACACCACTATTTTTCACCACAGTTAAAAGCACACACAGGAGGTTCCTTCTCAGCAACAACTAGTACGAAGGAAGCAACTGAACACTCTACCTTGATAAGAACTTTTATAAAAGGACTTCACTTTCTCCATGTGAAGCGGCTCCTTTCCTAGGCATTTATGTATCTCAGCAACAGACTAAACTAAACACACCATTGAAGACTTCGAACAGAGCAGTGCCAGTTCATGCGTAACACATAATTATCACTGATATTCTTCCTGGCCATTCTGGTCTCCTTATGAAGTGACTTAGACCACTGAAAACTTCCCCAATAAAATCTGCTGAAAAGAAAACATGCCCTATTCCATAGTTTCTGCAAGTCTGACTTGCATCCAAGTAAAACACTGCAATGATCAAGAAAGATTATGGTGCAGAGAAATCATTACAGCAAATGATTTTTGAATGCACGCGAAAATCAAAGTGAAGACGTACAGAACATACAATAGCCTAATTTACAAGTCCCTGATTAAAATCTAGTTCGTTTTGATACCTCTGCTGAGGCTGTGCCAGCCAGTAACAGTACTGTCACTTTAGAAAATTCACATTTTAGAAGAGGAAACCTTATTTTCTAAATGTGTTGACTTTTCCTGCAGCTTTATAAAGATTCTGCCTGACAGTTAACCAGCCCACGTTTAAAACCCTCGCAATTTGATGCTGACATTTTAAGCTGCTCAGAAAAGGATGGGGGGGTTCCTGACACGTGCTCCCATACCCTTGAATCCAACGAACTCCCCATCTACCATTTTCTCTGCTGGGTCAAATCAGCCCCGGACAGGCCGGGCCCAGCGCAGAGGTAATGCCGCAAGCTCAGAGTGATGCTCCCAGTGCCCGCCTGACACGGTCCCACCGACGTTCTCCTGCTATATCCCTTGCTCATGGCATCCACTGCTGGCTCCCAGCAGCCCAGGGCACCGCGCAGGAGCAAAACATGAGTAAAACACCCCCACGATGACCCCACTCTATGCACAAATGGCAGCCTAACCACCCCTTCTATAGGGAAGGTGATGAAGAGAGGACAATTATTCCGCTCCAGCTCTTCGAAGACCTGGCGTTGACCCACATGTATCCAAAAGTGACTCGGGAGAGTCTCTTACACTAAAAGCAGCCGGGCAAAAGCCCCAGGGGGCAGAGAGCGCCGTGCTCCAAAGGAGGTGAGGTGCGTGTGCTGGCGGCATGGCCAGCCCAGGGAGCAGCCACGGGCGCGCACGGAGAGACGCGGCCTGACAGGAGCCGGGCAGGCGGCAGAGAACGCGGGGAGCGGGAAAACCGGGCAGGCAGCGAAGGGGCGGGAGAGGGGGCAGGCGGGGCTACCAACAGCTCGCAACGGTTCCTCTCGGCGAAGGCTGCCGAGCAAGGCCGGGGAGCCCGGCTGGCGCAGGGAGACAGGGCTGGGGACAGGGCCGGGGACAGGGCCGGGGCCGCCGCTCACCTCGCAGTCGCCGCGCCAGGCGCTTGGCCCAGGTCGCCCGGCGGGGCGCGGCGCCCTCCGGCGGCACCTGGTGGCGGCCCGGCACCTCCGCCCCGCCGCGCCCCGCCGGCCCCCGCCGCTGCCGCCGCTCGCCGGCCCGGCCCGCCGCCGCGCTGCCCAACGACGACGAAGCGCCGGCCGCGGGGCCGCCCCACTCCACGTCCATCTCCAGCACCGGCCCTGCTGCCGCCGCCGCCGCCGCTTCCTCCTCCTCGGGCTCGAAGCCCGGGTTGTCCCGGCTCCAGGCCTGCCGCGAGCAGGCGGAGAGCGGCGGCGACGGCGGGCAGGAGCCGGGCCCCGCCGCCTGGCCCAGCCGCTCCAGCTCCAGCTGCTCCCGCCCGCGCCGGCAGCCGCCGCGGCCCGCCATCAGCCCGCCGCCACCGCCCGGGGCGGAGCGCCGCCGCCTCCGCCCCGCGCCCGCCCTCCCGCGCCGCCCGGGGCACGGAGGGAGATGTAGTCGCCCTCCCGTCCGGCGTCCAGCGGCGGCCGCGTACCCCCGCCGCCCCCCGTGAGGGCCCGAGCCCAGCGGACGCCCTGCGGCACCGCGGCGGTAGCGGTGGAAGGCCGCCGCCGGGTATTTCAGGCCAGCCGGGCCTCGGTGCGAGCAGGAGTCGGCCCGGTGGAGGGGTTTTGCTTCACGGATGGCGGCGGAACGGCTGTTCCAGGTAACCTGGAGAGGCATCAAAGCCCCTCACGCGGCTGGAGAGCCCCCCGCCCCGCCCCAGCACACAGCAGCGCAGCCCGCGGGTACGAGTTGTTGTGGCTTTATTGCAATCCAGTTACAGCAAGTACAGGCTGGCAGCACGGAGAGCAGCGTGCCCACAGCGTCGTCTGGCCGCCCTGCGCCACTGTCACCGCGTCCCGCGAGGCCGGCACAGCACGTGGGGCGTGGGCACTGCTGGCGGCCAAGGGGAGGCCACTGGGCAAAGAAGAGCCCCAAACCCAGGAAGTCACCATATGCCCTACGCTGTACAGGTACCCAAAATGAAGCTGCACCCCCCTCCCCTTAGGCAGGAACTGAAAAAGGGGAACATGACACTCGTCCCCCTTTAAAGGGTGACTTCATTATTTTCAATGCTGTGACGATCGCGAGCATCCTCAGCACTCTCCAATGTTTGGTTACTGTTATCGTCAGGACTCTCAGCTGAGACGCGGCTCTCCCTGCTTTCCACACTCTGCTGTCTCTCCCTGCTTTCCACACTCTGCTGTCTCTCCCTGCTTTCCACGCTCTGCTGTCTCTCCCTGCTTTCCACGCTCTGCTGTCTCTCCCTGCTTTCCACGCTCTGCTGTCTCTCCCTGCTTTCCACGCTCTGCTGTCTCTCCCTGCTTTCCACACTCTGATGGCTCTCCCTGCTTTCCACACTCTGCTGGCTCTCCCTGCTTTCCACGCTCTGATGGCTCTCCCTGCTTTCCACGCTCTGGTGGCTATCCCCTCTGACACTAGCCTTGCTATCAGCTTCTGCCTCACGGCTGTTGAATTTCTGCCAGCTGTCGTTTTCCACACTTCGGTCACAGCGCTTGCTGTCCAGCTCGCTGCTGTCCTGCCCGTGGCTCTTGTCAGCCCATTCCCTGCTGACAGTGTGCTTCCCCAGGGAGTGGCGGGTGGCAGAATCCTCCTGGGAGAGCCCTGCTTGCTGGCTGTCTGCATCTGGAACGCTCTCATCCTCCTCCGTGGCATCATACGCAATAAGCTGTGTTAGAGAGCAAAACAAGAGAGAGCCATCGTCACTCCTGAGGAACTGATCCGTCAACAGGTGCTGCAGTACCTCACCAAAGTGAGCTGCATAGGCTGCAGGGACACTCAAAGCCTGCACGATTCATTTCCGCCTGGAGACACCATGGTCTTTTATGGTGTCACGTGAACATTTCATGTTGCAAGGAACTCAGGTTTGACCCTGGCCTCAAATTTCACATGTGCAAGTACAGCATGATAGTGCAAACTGCAGTATTGCACAGCTTGCAGCAGCAGGCTACAGTCCTGCCTCACCACGCTGACAGCTATCAATACCCCCTGATTTAAAGTATCCAGAGAAAGGAAATACATTCCTTCACTTATGCCTATTTTCCCCTCAACAATCCTTTTGAAAACTGACTCCCACAAAATAACATGTCCATTTTCAAGTTGGCTACCCTTTTCCAAAAACCTGGGTACCACTGCTCAGCACTATTTACCTTTTTTGCAGCTTTGCGGAGTTTGCTAGACTTCACTGCCCTCACCCTGTAGCCCACGCTGTCACCTCTGCCGGCATTGTCTCCCCGGGTGAAAGGGGGGAATGGTACAGTTACTGGAATTTCTGTGGGAAAACTTGTGACAACCTCATCAGATTCATCCGTGTCATTGGAATCATTATCTTCATCATCATCATCATCATCCACATCTTCATGGCTTTTGCTTGACACATCAGGGAAGTGCTAGAAAACATTTATTATGCATGAGGCAAATGAACATACATCTGAGATGTGCAGACTGGTATCTGTCCTGTTCGCTTATGCACTGTTGAGGGGCTATGTGCACAAATCACTCTGAATTTGCCTCACCCTGCTTTGGTGAAGCAAAGGGAGAGGTTTGTTTAAGGAGAGATGTTACCATAAAAAAAACTCATTTCATTGAGGAAAAACTGAGTGCTGTTACACACTGGCTGCCCTGTAGCACTCAACTGACATTTTGCTGTTCAGAACACTTACTGGTTTTACTGGGAGGTCCACACTTTCTTCTGAAGAGTAAAGAGTCTGAAAACAACATAAAACTCACTATTAGTACACAGTAGAGCCGATCAGCATGTTGACTATTCTTTAAGCACTTAATCCTAACTTGCAAATCTTGGCATTGAAAGGTGCTCTGTTTTCTCTTCCAGTTAGTTTCCCCTACCTGCTGAGGTGATGCCAGGTCATTCTGTGGGTGCTCCAGACTCTCCCAAGACTGAGAATTCACATGGTGGTGTCGATACCTGTGTGAGTGATGGCCCCTGGCATCCTTTAAGATGAAAAAAAAAAAAAGGGGGGGGGGTTAATCCACAGAGGAGCATACAGGAGCAAGCAAAGCTGTCTGCATCACAACCTCTGTTTTCAGGCAGAGGTGGCATCTGCAGTACGTGCCATCAATACCCCCTGCAATTGCAAATCCTCAGCCATTCATTGCAGTAGGAAGAGGACTCAGAACAAGCCATGATCCCAGATGAACATTATACCCAAACAATATAATACAGATGTGCCTTTCCCACTGGCAGAGGCTGGGGAATTTCAGATCAGTTTTTCCAGCTCATTTTTGTTCAGTGAAATTTGGAGCTATATCTAGTGACCATTGTTTATGCTAATTCTCAGGTCCTTTTCCCAAGAGTGATTTATCTCCCGCATCATGAAGGCTCTAAACTAAATGCAGTAGCAGAGCAAAGAATTAATTTTACATGGGTAGTAGCTGGAAATGGAGTATAAATCAAATAGCTATATAGAAGACTATTTAATAGAGTTCATTTACACCACTCCAAAAAATCATGGAAATTGTATTAAAGTGCTCTTCCAACACCAAATATTGTCATCTGATCCACACTAATGAATGTGGGTTATAGTAGCTATGCCATGCTGCAGTCCTTTTCTCTTTTAACTGACAGCTTACACATTTTTCGTTAAGATTTCCAGTGCTAGTCCAGAGATGCAGCTGACAAAAGTCCACAGCCAGGACATCTAACATGGCAAAAGTCTACTGACATCAGTGGCTCTCTGCTTTGACTGTCTGAGAAACTGGCTCAGAACAGCCAGGTGAGGACATGTTCTGCTAGCAGCTACAATTGTAAAACAGGTATTCTGATACTAATGTGTAATAGAGGGGGGGGGGGAAGAATTTATTAAAAAAAACTCATAGAAAGACAAAAGGAGCTTACATATTTTTCTTCAGAGCTGGCAGAAATGGCATGGTGCTTGGATTTACTCACCTTGAAGGGAGAAAAGAGAAAAAGCATTTGTCAGTATTGATTTCTTTCTAATATACAAAGAAAATATGCAAGTCATTGGTGATACGCATTTGTGGTTTACTCACTGGCCATGCAGCGGTGATACTGATAAAGCATAAACACAGAACTGCCACCTTCATCGTAACGATTTACCTAGAAAATATTTTGGAACAGTGAGTCAGCAAGGTAAAATACCACAAAAATCCCTTAAGCTTTTACTTTCTCCTGGTGTACTTCACTGTGCTGAGACTAGCTCTCTGCTAAGGATTCAGACTACCCATGTCAATCTTTTTCCTCTGTCCTCCATTACCACTCCACACCCAGCTAGTTTTGTAATGACTTAGCAACTCAAAAGCTGCAAGAATTTTAAAAGCAGGTACTGTGAAGTGCAGAGCCGTGGTGCGAATAGCTGCACTGAGAAGGTGAGCAGATTCCTTCTGTCATCTACTGACTTGCACTGGCAAAGGAAAAACCTTGTGAAAAACAAAGTGCTATAAAGATCAGCTTTGGTTTATCATCATTTAACACAGTTTTGTCAGAAGAGACAAGACAAGACAAATTTGGCTTGGATTCTCTTTTCAGTTATTTTAAAACTAGTTTTCAGGGTTATTAACTGGAGTTGCTGTGAGTAACCTCCGTTTATATGAACATAAACTGCTCTTATTGATAGACCTTTATTTCCCCCTCCAGAAGTTTGAACAGAATAACCTGTCTCTCCAAGCAAGAGATTAAGTGAAGTATCTGCTCATATGGCAGTTTTAGCAATTTAATAAATGAGTGATTCCTGCTGAAATTAGGAGGGTGCTGAGCTGCAGTAAATTCTGGTGCTGACAGACCAATTCCCAGGTTAAGGAACATTCCTGAGAAATTAAACTGATTTACTGGTGAAAAAGAGGCATTTAAAACTTTAGTAAATCATAGCAGGAAAAAAAGGCTACTAAGGGCACATTTAAAATGCATTAGTAAGGCTGGGCCTAAGACAGGACACTCTAATAGAGGTATTACAATTTCAAGAGTTACACTGATCCTGTCCGTTCAGTAGCATGCAGCACAAACTGCAAACCTGCCAGGAGAAACAGGGACATTGCCAGGCAGTGGTTACATGAGGGAGGAAGCTTTCTGTGTTCAAGTACCAGCTTTGAGTTTCCAGCTTTTCAGTAACCTCCTTCTGACATCTATCAGCACACAGATTTAAAATTGTGATCATGTATCATACCTTGCATCGCTAAAGCAACTTTGCTCCTATGAAAGCACACCTTTTTCCACAGAGAAACATCAAATGTCCCTGTCCAGTGAAGGAGTTTTCAAAGATCTCCTGCCCAACGCTTTCTTGAATGAAGCTGCAGACAGAATGGCACATGTCAGGTAAAAAAGCAGAACAAATTACCTTTTCTGGTGCAGGAGTCAGCTGCTGCAAGAGTGCCCTTAGTGATCCTAGTGGCAGCTTCAGCCAGTTGGCTCCCAGGAACTCTGGCTTTCTCCCCTCGTCCCCGACTGCCTGACATCTCTGACCTCGGGGAATTTAAACCCTGTCCCAGGCACAGCCACCAATCCCGATGTGGCGGAAAAAGATGAGGTCATGAGGCTCCTGGCCGCCGTCCTGCCCACGTTCTCCGATGCTTCCTCTTTGGCTTTGTGGCTTTTGAAGCAAACAAAACCTACTCTATGGTTAAAACATCACTTATGGGCAAGATCATTAACCAGCAGGTCTCTTGAATGCACAGCATTTGGTACTGTGTAGGAGGACTTCAGGGCATGTCTGTCCTCCTTTTGTGAAAAGGCAGAACCGGCTTTCCCAGAAACCTTTCATGCCCTGTTCTCTAGGGGGTAGGATGGTAGGGTTATGTAATGTATGCAGGAAGAAAGAGATCTGAACATAAAATTCCCCAAAAAGGTGTTAACGCTTCCACAATGTTGTAGATTTTCTCTCCGGGGAATACACGTTGCAACACGAATCACAAAGACAGGGTGCAGAACATGGCCTTTTGACTTTTTGGTCTGAGTTGGGTCAAAAAATAAAAAAGAAAAAGAAAAATTAGTGTGTCGCAATAGGCATTTTGTAGCCAGAAACTTGTTTCTAAAAGTATACAAGAGCCACTGGTAATTTAAAAGGGTTTGTGCACCGTTATCAGAAATTCACACTTCTTTTCTATTCATTTGTATCCCTTCTGGGTCCTTTCTAGTTTCATTTACTGTCTCGAGTGGTTTGGTTGAGTCACCTGCTACAGCTGTCTGCTCACCAAACCTGCTCCAGAACCCTTTTCAGGAATCAGATGCCAGAAATTTTTCAAATTAAAAAAAGAAAAAGGAAGGGGGGTGGGGAAAGCATCTATAGCTCCAGTACAAGGAGCGCCATGACCAGCATCAGGAAGCAAGGGACATCATGGGGTGAAATTCCATATCTGCTACGGAGCAGTGCATGGCCCTACTGATGGGCAACAGATCTGTTCTGCCTCGCTTGGATGGCCATAGTTTTGGATAGATTCTGCCTCATCTGTGACGTGCTGTAAGCCTCTCAGACCCTCTTCTATTTGGTCTTTAAAATGACAATGGGGTGTCATTCAAACACAGGAAAACATTCCAAACAGTCCTTTTAGAAGGCAGAATATTTATAACTGTTTCAAAGAAGTTCTCTTTCTCCTCATTTCTCCAGCCCAGCTGATGGCTGATGTGTCCTTAGTCAAGCAGCAATGAAACAGACACCTTGTTGTCCCAGCCTGTGTTACCAATTTTCCTGTGCTGCTAACACTTTTGTGGCATGTTTAGAAACACCTTGAGGAACATACCCAGGTAAACTCAGCAACTGCCCATCACATCATCACACAGACCTATCTAACTATATTTTTGAGCTGAGATCAGCAACAGCTAGAAGTTTAATGTAGTCTGCTTAATAGAGAATTCTAATATCCCAGGAGGAGAACTGGATAATAAGATAGTATATTAACAGTTCTGCATGTCCTTAAACCCGTGTATGCATCCACCTGAATAAGGACTATCCACACTTTTATTTCTGGAGCTATGTGACCATTATTATTTACTAACTCAGGAAAGACTTTTCAAGCAAAAAAAAAAGCCTTCAGTAACTAGCATTTCAGTAGTGGGATCTTCTGCAGATTTAGATAACTTACATCATATCCCACTGTATCTGCAGCTCAATGCTTCTGGAAACCAGTTTACTGAAGCCCTTGTACGCAGATACAGGACTCAAGCTGTAAGTGGATGCTATTTAGAAGTTTCGGCTTAAGCATTATGTAGTAGCTCATCTATCCACATTGTAATACACGACAATTAACTTAGTAATAAGGACTGTTTCAAAACACCACTGCTGTTGACTGCAGGGAACCCCAAACCAGGTCCATAGGTAGCCATGTACCTTTGATCCCAAACACCGATACAAATGAATAGCCCAACTTGCAGCTCCCCTGACTGCTAAGAAAAAACTACTTCCATCCGACAGAGACAAGCTTGGTAGCTCACACCACTGAATATGGGACTGGGTATGCTGGGTCCTGCTCTCCTGTCTACACACTGCATCAAATTTTAAGCCTGCAAAAACCTACTTTCTCTACCCACCATTCATCAAGAGACACGGAACTGAAAAACAACATTATACTGAAAGATTCCCTAGAGCTGATGTCTGGCCAAAACAACAAACCTTCTAGCATCTGCAGTCTGCATAATGGCATATTACTGTCTATCGGACTTTCAGGAAAACACGTATTATGTCAGGACTTGTAAACAACCTGTTTCACCAAGTTCAGCAGCTGTCTTCAGTCATGCTGGTTGAGAAGCCCAGAGCCATTAGAAACACTGTTTTCCTGCAGTTTGTGTACAGATCGATTATCCCTGTGGCTTTTCAAGACGTGTTTTTGCAAGTACCTGGAACACTTGTCTCCCAGCGGAGATGCTATGTGACCCCCAGGGAATGGTTTCTGGCAAACAACTGGTATTTCCAGTGTGGTGGGAGATAGCAGCGTTTCTGAGTACTGTTGCCGAAGCTATATGGTTGATTTTGTAAGAACTAGGGAACAACAGTGATGTTTTGAAGTAACCCAGAAGCAGGATGTGAAGTGACAGTTATTACTAAATGGCTTCATTTTATGCAAGGTCAGCCAGTACAAAGCTGTAGTAAATTTAGCACTTGTCTCATGCCTGTCATTATGTGGTTATTCATCCTGTAAATCAGTTAGTCTAGCTGAGAAATCCTTTGCCTTGGTAGGAGGCTGTGCTTCTCGTCCTCTCAGATATAAGGAACAAGCAGGGCAGAAAGGGGAGAACTTTCACGATTTTCACTTCCCACATTAAAATGCCTAATTCTGGAGAGAGCATTTGGCTGGCGGTGGCACAGCAGAAGCAACTTACTCAAATTTGTACAAGTGGGAGGGTACATGATTTTAGCTTTCAAGAGCTGTCAGGGTCTGTGCAGAGCACAACTGTGACAGGCTGTAATTTGTTGCATGTAGGTGACATTTTCTACTCAGCTATCCTGTCAAGCAGAGCTTTTGACCACAATTTCTTCCATCCCGGGCTGCCTTAGAAACATGTGGTTAGGCTGCCATTTCGTGTCGTCAAGAAGCACTATCAGTGCCTGCCTGTGCAACCTTGGACACGTACCAAAGATCCTGAGTTGAGGCATAAGCGTGATGCCTGGTGATATCTCTGGCCAGCGTGGGACATCCCAACCTGCCTGCATGCTGTAATGCTCAGTCTTTCAGGAAAGCTGCCTTTTGTTTAGACTTGTTCACCAAAAAGCAAGTCTCAGGTAACACCAGAGCAGCCTTAGGTGGCAAAGACCAAGACTAGGAGAGAGAGATTAATTTCTTCAGCAGCATTAAGAATGTTATCAAGTAAAAGCCCTAAGAAGCCACAGCTTAGCAGTGTTCTTAGAAACAACTGTTTTCCATCTAGAGTGTCCCAAAGAAAAGCAGACTTAGTACAAATAGTGGTTTCTGTGAAGAACAGGTGAAAAGCAAAACTTTCTTGCATTGCTTCCATAAAATACTTCCAAAAAGTACCTTGGAAACTCAGCATGTCAGCCAATACACTATGTCCTCAAAAGCCTTTGAATTTTCCTAATTGAAGGTTCAAAAGTGGGGAAAAGCTTACATTCAGCAGCTGGTAGGCTTCAAAAAACCTTCTGCCTCAGAGCACCACAGCGTTTGTGTCCAGGCCTAGGACAGTACTCGGTATGCAGAAGGGTTTCAGATCTGTTCAGTAAAGAATTTACAACAGAGGTTTGCTCCTTACACCCATGAGCAGGGCAGCCCGATAATGCATGCAGTGCAGCACAACTGTGTATCTTTTGCTTTGCACCACTTAGAGCATTTCCAAAAGAGAGCAGCAATCAAACAAGCAGCAGCAAGTTTCTCTCCAGCAAAACCTTTTGTGGAGCAAACAGGGCAGTTCAGAGTGATGCGAGGTTCATGACCTTCCAGCCACCCTTCCACTTCCAACCTGCAATGCAGCTCAGATGACTGGTTGGCAAGGTGAGATCTAGTTCACCCTCATTAAGGCAATAAGGGGGTTATGGTATCTTACTTTCCCAGAGCTGGCCCTAGCCGTTCCGGGAAGGGTTGCAGAACTAGGCAGACCATTGACCTAGAGCTGCAGTAGGTGATTAATTGGGACAGAACAGAGACTTTCTGGGAAACAACCCCACTGTAAGCAGCCAGCATGTTAGAAAGTGCCAGTGTTTGGCAGATAGCGCAGTCTTTTGGTCTGTCTTTATCTCCCTCTGCATAAAGAGAGCCCACTTGCTTGTCTCTGACTTCTGACACTAGTTGCTACCTGTTCACAATTTCAAATGCCTTTTTAGAAACAGCTTTGGAAACTGAAGAAAAAAAATAATTTTGAGAAACCGCCATACAGCTGTGGCCCACAAGTCCTGGAGGCTGAACAGCATCAGTCAGATCCCAGCTTTCACAGAGCTGAGCAGTTACTCCTACTACAGCATAAATACAGTCCAGCTGCCTGTAGCTGCCTAAAACAGAACCCTGCTGATGGTTCCTCTCTTGATTTTACAGCCAGCTAAAAACCCCAAATTTTCCAGACCTTTTTTTTTTTTTTTTCCTGTTGAAATTAATATAATTTAACACTGAAATCCATGGAGCGGCAGCAGGAATTAAACCAACACGGAAACATTAGGTTATTTTTAGGTCATTGTAGTTACTAGTGCAAAGAGCAAAACACCAGACATTCCAGTGCTGGTTGTGTTGCTGTGTTTCACCTCTGAATTGACAGAAAAATAATTGCATTTGTTTCAACTGGAAAATTTAATAAACACAAAAGTAGCCTGAATTAGAAACAAAAGCAACCAATGAAAATATATGTGGCGTACATTATGTTTTCATGACCGTGCAGTTTTGTGATGTATGTAACCCTCAAAATGCAATTGTTTGAGAACAGACAACGAGACTTTCACCATCTCAATGGGAACTGAGCTCAATCCACTCTCTCAAGATGCTGGCTCTGAAGCCTGAACACCGCTGCAGAGGTAACGGTCCAGGATGAAGCAAAGCACACAAGGTGCATGTGCTTAAATCCTCTATACGTATATAAGAAAGTAATCATCAGTTTGTTGGCTCAGGGCTCACAATCTGAGTACCGAGGGGAGTTTGATAGTAGGAAATAGCATCACAGTATGTTGCGTTTTGGACAAGCATTGCAAAAACACTGTGACAAGTTGTTTCCCTCTCTCCCTCCCCTACTATCGCAGTTCCATTTCCTATCCTACTGCAAAACTTTATCCTCACAGTGAGAAAGGACACTAATGGAAACGTCTGAATATGCAGAACGGGTATGGAAAGAACAGCATCTTCTTGCTCTGCATTGTGCAACTGTTGGAAAGTCACAAGATGCTTGTTCCACCTAGGCAGGGACTTTTGGCAGGGCATTACAGGGATGATTCTGCACACCCAGTACCCCTCCACTTCACTAAGCTCTGCTAGCAAAGCACGAAGAGCCACCCCCTCGCTGCAAGAAAAGAGCAGATTACAGTACAGCACGACTGTACAGTACAGAGAAGAGGTGTGCAGAGAAGAGGATGGGCCAGCTCCTCCTCCGCAGTCACCCACACACTGCTTCTGTGCATAACTGAGATGAGCACTGCAACCCTAATACTACACGACAGAGGAGAATCCTAACTGCCATCATAATCCTTATCACACAGCAGCGTTGATTTTGCATCCCACATACACCATGCTGAGCTCACGTCACATTTCCACCCAAGGCTCACAGCATGAGGAAGAGAGTCCAAAAAAAGGTTGCTACCAATCGCAGAGACAAACCTTTTACAAGGCGTACTTTAGGAGTCCCTCCTGGAAGGGGCCAGCACAAAATAGATGATTTGGAGAGGTGCCTGCCGGCCATTACGCAACACAGGATTGCAGCCTGCATATCTGTGGTTATCTGTACACAAGGCATGTTTTCTGCAGCCTGCCTGGATTTTTCTATCTTCAGAAGGTCTGGGGAAGGTAAAGCATGAGTTCTACGACCACGACTACTAACAGCGCTTGTGACCCTGTCAGTAAACCTGACCTCACACTCAGGCTGGGCTACACACCACAAACCCTTCAGATTTCACGTAGCTTCAGGTTTTGTTGTGAGCGGTTTTCTTAACTCTCAGTCTAGGACTGCTGTGGTCTGAGGTGAGACGGATGCAGACCTGACTCAGTGTGAACGCAAATATCTCCCAGGCACTGTGTACCAGCATGTGGAGCCCCCGCTGGCGGAGTGGGAGGAAAAAATCATCTGTGGGCCTGATGAAGGGAAATTAAAAAGTTGGAGACTGGATTTAGGGAGGAAGTTGTTTGGCTGAGAAGCTGATTTGATTTTGTGGGGAAACCAAAAACCAGCAGGCTAGAGTCATGGCCTCTGCCATCTCGACTGAGTCACAGGGAGATTCCCCACAGTTTGCTCAAGCTCGGAGGCGATGAGGCTGTTTTCCCTCTAAGTCCATCCAGGCAGGAGCTCTGCAGGCACCAGGCTTCACTGCAGCAATGGATGACTTTTGTTCTGGCTTGGAAGGTCAGGAAATCTCCTGCATGTCAAGATACTTCATCTTAATTGGTATTGAGGTAGCCACATCTTGTACAACAAGCAGTCAATGTTGTACATTGTATGTACAATGTTCCATAAATGTTGCACTCAGACCTAGCACTTTCTCCTTGTGTTTTGCATATTACAATGGTATTAATCCTTTCAGTTTTTAAAAATTGGGGGTTGTTTGGATGGAATGGGAAGTAGTAACTCGCACCTGACAGGTATTACCATCAGCAAGTCAAAGGAAATATTAATTTTCTTAATTGTATAATTCTTCAAGTAAATAGGATAAATTGAAATACTGAAATAGTTCAGATGATGTGGTGAAGCAAATGTCTGGGAAAATCAAAAAGATTTATTTTCATTAGAAAGGTACCTTCCACACCCCACCCTACACCCCTCATGTTCAGTCAGTTTTCTTTTCCTTTCTGGCCTCCCTTTTAACAGGACTGGAACGCAAAAAATATTTTGTTTTGTAAAGTACCTGCTGAACTGGCAGCTCACATACACAGGGCAGGTGGCCTTACTCCCCAGATTTGTCATCTCCTGGACCGGCCAGTCCCTGACCCTTCCCAGCACTGAGCACCAAGAGCTCCAGAGCCTGCGACACAAGGGAACTGCACAGAGGCACGCTGAGCTTGGCTAGCCAGGGGGAAAGACAGCCTGTGAGGTAAAGGAGCAACATCAACACTTTTGGCAAGCCCCTGCTCTTCTTCCTTGCTAACCAGCTCTTTTTGGAAGGGAGGTGCTTTTTTGGAAATACACAGTTGAGAGATAATCACATCCAGATTTAGGAAATAACATTTTGCACATAATTCATACTGGCTACCTAGACAGATTATTGGTTGAGCATGTAGCTATAAATTTGGCAGAATAAACGGCAAACTGTGGTTGGCACATGGATGCAAAGCAGGAAGCAAACTGCAGCTATACATTAACTAGGGGAAAGGAAGACCTAAGAAACTGAGTAAATCAACAGGCTCTGAAGCAAACAATAATAAGGGGCAGAGGACAGGGTAACTAACACTTGAGGAGCATAGGCAGTATCAGGGCTCTTTGCATTAAGAAGAGCATTGCCAGGCAATAAATAACAAGCCAGAACTGCTGTTTTGCTTACTGAGTCTTGTTTATCACAAAGTCAAGTGACTTCTCCTTACCCATGGAAAATGTGAACACAGAGGATGACAAGCAATTTTGGGAAGCAACATCCGTTCTGTATGGAGAAACTTGATCTGCTATACCCAAAATAACTGATGTTGAAACACAGTCTGAATCTCATCTAAGCAATTGATTAGACAAAATGAGGAAGCACAAGTACTTGTTGGAGCTGTGTTGGTCTCACCTCAGGCAGCAGGGCAGTGACAGGGCAGAGACACGTGGGCTGAGCCAGACTGGCAACCGCAGATCTAAGGAGGCAGGTTGACAACAGCTAACTGTGCCCTCAGCAGGCTGCTGAAAAGCATTTATTATGGCACCTGGTCCCTGAAGGAAGTGCTATAGAAACTCTGGCACGTGCATCTTCATTGGCACCGCTGCAGACAGCCCACAGGAATCTGTTTGTCCAAGCCCTGCATGACCACACCGCTGCCCGCATCCCTGACACTTCTTGCTCCTGCAGGACGCTAATAGTGATGGCAACTGCATATCAACCCAGCTCCTAAAGAGAGGAAAAGAAATAGTGTGGTGGCTACAGCAAAAAACACAGCTGGCTGCAGGTCAGCATGTGGCTAGCAAAGCTCCTTAGTATAAATGACTTCTGCAGAACAGGTTCTTCTATAGTAACCTTTTACAAAAAGAAGCTAACTTGCGCTGGGACGGGTTTTAGTACAGACACCCTCAGAAGCAAACAGTGTTTGCATCCATGCACAAGGTGGCTAGAATTTTACTGATTGAAAATTAGAGGCATAATTATATCCCAGGCTGAAAGTCTGATCAGAGCAGGCTTACAGCTGGCTCAGCCACAGCGATACACCCACAGAGAGATGCACGTATGTACTAACATACATATGCAAATACCGTTAATATTTGAAATTCTACTTCCTGAACCAAATGACATGCTGGAGTTCTGAGTCCCGTGGAAGTAACACAAAAAAAACAACGAGAAAGCAGCAGACCATGGCAAGTCCTAGCAAGGCTAGGCCAAGCCCCATGTTTGAGAGTTCAGTAAAGAATGAAGGAGGGTGGCTTAATTTCAACAAACATGCATGGCCACGGATGTCTCCTTTGCCTCTGCCTCAGGCAAAGAAGCCAGGCTGATGCGCTGCCCATTTCTAGAAATACCTTCCAGTCTTTCTGATCAGCTGATTCATTCATCTTACCTCTTTGCTAGGTGGTGGCTTTTGTGAGAGGGAGCAGCGTAACAGAGCAGCAGTCCCGTTTGACACAGATTCCTGCAAGAGGAAACTCAGGACTGAGTCTCAGAGCAAGGGTGAGAGGAGGTGGGCTGTCCAGGGAACATTCACCATGGCTTTTTTTGGCCAGTGCCTTGAGTGTCATTACTGGGATATAACACAGCTGCTTTTACAGGCTAGTTACAAGGCATGCTGGCTGGCTTGTCTGAGCTCTCAAGATTACAGAAATAATGTAGATTTCCCAATGATAACTAAAAAACACAGTGGCATCAAAGTAGTAAGAAATGCAAACTACTATGGTGAGATTTTTTGAAGTAGCCTTTCATTTCACTCCATGTCTACCATACCTTCCCTTCCCATGCTGACGTTGCATCATGTGACTTAAATAATTTTCAGCAAAAATAATATTAAATATGGGTCTGATCTTGCAAAGCTACTGTGTGAGCACAAGCTTTCTCTTATTGGTCATACATTTATTGGGGAAAGATTATTCAATATATATATTTTTTAAAAAGAGGCAACTATAAGACCTGATGCAATAACTTGCCTGTTTTGTCTATCAGCTCCTGGACCGATACTGCCCACACACCAGACAAGGCATAGATGCCCAAGAGATACTAAATTATCTCACTCTGAACTCACAGTTCTGCTAGCATTTCTCTTAACACATTGATTTCCCATCATTAACATCATGGAAAGCAAGGAACAATACAGAGGCAAAATAAAAAAAAAACAAACCCAAACAAAAAACCCAACCAAACAACAAAACCCAACCTGGCCCCGTATTTGCATTCCCTGGATGTGGGTTTTAAATATCTTTCTTTAACAGGAAACCTTCCCCATAGACTTTGGTGGAAAACAGCTATGTTTGCACATAACTCAGATTGCACACTGGAGGTGGGGAAGAGGGTGGCTTTTTTTATTACGTGGGCTACACAGACACTGCAAATTGAAGCTTAAGACACCAGGGCTGCTCCTGTTTCACCACGGTATGGCCTGCTGACAATTAGCCTGTCTGCTTGGGCTGCTCCTCTTCCCTATCCCCTCCCTTCGTAGCAATTGACAGGGGTGAAAGCAGGCCTGTGCGCTCCCTTGTTATGTGTGGCTTGGTCTGTCCAGGGGGTCCAGGTCAATACCCGTAAGGTCTTCCCTGGAAAGCTGACAACTCTACAAAATGCAAAGGCCTGCATTTGTAATAAAGACAGACCGAAAGAGTCAATTACCACAGTGTACAGATGACACGTACCAGAGGGAGAGGGTTTGTGGACTTTTAAAGCTAAAACAGGCCATCTTCTACTTTAACTCCCTGCACAAATGAGACCGAAGGACCAACTCCAGATATTGCTGAGCTTAACAGCTTGCATTTGGCCAAATGCAGTTATTCCTCCTGAACTGGGGTTATTCTGGGTTAAAGCTGTTTTCCATAAAGTCACATTGATGAACTCTAATTATGCTGCTCATCTGTAACTTCAAGAATTAAATTATGTACAGGCTTTCCCATTGTTTTTTGTGGGGGAGAAATTATTCATGCCATTTACACAATTCAGCCATGCACAAACACAGCAGGCTGGCTCACAATTATCAGTTGTATTCCAGCCCCTCCAGTACTGGTATTAACAAGTTGTGTTCTGGTTTCAACAGAGACAACACTTGACGGAGGTGCTGGTGAGGATTCTTCAGCACCCTTCTGCTCACAGCTGAGAAAGGCTCCCCAGAGCACTGGCTTCTCACCCTGCTCCATTTTCAGAGTTTTCTGCCCAAGAAATCTTTGTTTTACTGTATGGTGATCAGGTCTGAGCCCTCTAGGGAAACAGGAGCTTCCCCAGCTCCATTAGGCTGCATGCACATCTGGTTTTCTGCAAATAAGATTTTGTCTCCCAGTGATCAACTCTGAAATACAACAAGATGGTCAAAGTAACAAGCCACTGACAGAAAAGGGATTAGGAACACATAGGTATTAAAAAAACTAGACATTCGTTCTTGAGGTGACCACCGACAGTCTCTCTCCATTCCTCTCTGAATGCAATACAGACTGCCTGTTGTCCACTGTCTTTTTATCCCATTCCAAGTTTTTGTCGTAGAAATACAGAAGAATAACTTTTCTGGATTCAATGGAATTAATGCAGACATGTGGGGGGAAATCCACAAGCGGAGGATCCTTCCTGCCTGACACCTGTTCAGCATCTCTGTACGTGGGAAGCAACATCAGAGTTTTTCAGGTTACTCAGCACAGTGTAACCCACCTGCCCCGTGCGAGGTGCCCACCTCAGTGGGTCTCACCCACATACACACTCCCGCTCGGTGAGGGTCTGGTAGGGTTGGCATCTGTCGCGCTGGAGCTACCAGCTCTGCTGTACACTGTTATCATGCAGAGCCTGTGCCCAGCAGGAGCAATTCTTTGTGCAGGTTATTCAGCTGTTACTCTCCAAAATGTCTTCACCCGCAGAGCCCCTACTCTAATGAGCAGCAAGGCAGAAATCAGGCTCTCCAATGAAAAAGATCTATGGGTTTATTTGTGTGTTCTTTTTATTTCAGCATCGTAATCTCCTTACCAAACGTTCTAGGAAAGCACAAGAGAAATGTTTCTTCTCTGAAATGTAATTAACATAGTTTTCTTCCTGTTGCGAAGTATAATTGCAAATATAAACCGAAGCACAAGAATGAGGTTATTTTGGGCAATGGTTTGTGCATCAAAATACTGTGACGAGTTTGGTTTGTCAAACAGAAGACAGGGCAGACGTCTCTCTCCCTTCCTGTTTAAGCCAGTGGTCTGGGAAGGGCTGCTGTAACCTATAATGACGGTCAGCTCACCAAAAGCAACTTGTTTCCCCCAATCTATAAATGCAGTTTTCCAAAGACTGAACATATGCCACAACATGCATATGCTTTGTGATCCTGTTTGACATGGCAAATCCTGTTCTGATCTCAAGTAATATTAAAACTTACATAGAAATACTCAGTTCTGACAAACCTGATACATATACTTACTCATGGGCAGCTCACACAAAGATGTGGAATATTTCTTCAAAGCAATGAGTCAAACTTTCCTCTGAAAAAGCCTCTCCTAACCATGGAAGAACTTGACCAAACACGGGACCGTTTTCACGTTTCACTGTGTATTTGCAATTGCTCTCGAGGTGGCAAAGCACTTAAAGACACATACAACAGCCCCAGGAGCTGTTGAGAGAATTGGAGTGCAGTGTGATGTGGCTGCATGGTTACAACCTAGGAAAGCAGCACTGGTGAGGCACCTCCTGGCTGGAGGTCATTTTACTCAAATGCGTAATTCCCTGCAATGTGTCCCCACATACAAGACCTATAATCCAAGACGGAAACAGAGGACTGAAATAACAAATAGTTTACTTTCCCCTGCTTTCCAAACAAGGTCAATCATTAAACAACAATGAAAAACTATATTCTGCCAGTGGGAAGCCTCACTAGTATAAGTAGGTCTAACACGGTTACTGAACTTGTTTGGATTTGGGCTCAACAGTCATTACTATAAAGCTTTCTGAGCCAATGTACCTGAACAAAATATCAGCTGCTTCCTGTCTTATTTTCTTAAGTCACTGCAGGAATTTACAAATAAATGTTAGGGGCCTCCATCCATAAGGAAAGACACTGCAGCACAAGTGACATGGCTGAATAAACCACTGAGCAAAAGCTGGCAACAAGCTTCTTGCATTATACGTGGCTCAGGTAACACAAAACAAGGCTGATTTGGCAGGGACCACACAGGAGCAATACCAGTTTGCCTGAAAGCTGCTCCCCCTGACACTTGAACACAGGGGTGTACACTGTGGTGGCCCTCCCCTAGTTCTGCAGCACCTGCCTGGCCATCCTTCTGTGCTGCCAGGGCCCGGGGGCTCCACGCAGGCTTGCACGTCTTGGTGAGAAATGCGCTGAGCTTTAGGGAGCAGCATCACTGCCACTGCCCAGGGAGGTGGCAAAGTGACCTAGGGACATTGAGGCTGCATCTTCCAACAGTCAAGGCATGTGTTAGAAGGCTATAGGAGTGCACATGACTAAGCAGAAGCAATATATGCGTATAGTATATATTTTTTAAATTAATTTTCTAGATATCTATCAGAAGGTAACCCCATCCTGCCTGGAAGGATCCAAGACAAGAGAAGCAACAAGGAGAAAGAAGGGAAGTTGGAAAGAAGATTAAATATTTTGATTTCCTGGTAATTGCACAGAGACCACTGGACAAAACCTGAAGAGTTTCTTGAACCAAATTCCTGCTGAAAGATGGGAACCTGAAAGGTATCCCCTCACCATGTGTTTTATAATTGTTTCGGCCCATTTGGTTTGGCAACTTACTCTGTCACAACACAACACTGACAGCTATGGATCAGAAAGAGTTTTCCCAGAGACCTGACACTTCCAGCAAGCACTTAGTACCTGATTACTCTTCTAGCTCTGTTTGTAGAGCCTGTGACAGGTCTGGCCTTGTGTCAGAAGCAGATGTCAAGGACAGACATGCTGAGACTGTTTCTCTCCACAGCCAATGCACACCCCTACCCTCCTGCAACACCATCAGGGTGCTGCTGCGAGCAGCTGCCCTCCTGCCCACCCCAGTTCTGGCCACCTGTAGCTGGGCAAGTGCCAGCAAGCTGCAAGCAGCCTGAGGCAACAGACACATTTTGCTCTTGCCTGCCAGCACAAACCTGCAAGGAAAATCCAATCACAAGCATGCAAGTCCCTTCCTTCCTTCTACACACACAAGGCACCAAATCCTAAACCAGCCTTGTTACTTGGCAAGGCTTTAAGGTCCTGCTGTGTGTCACATTGGCTCAAGCAGGGTGCTGACAGCAGGGGATGTATCTGTTAAGACCCAGGCCATGCAGCCCTCGCCTGTCCAAGGGGGTAACACAGGCAAGCTGGTCTGAGAAGAGTGGGGGTGCCGGGCACAGCATGGATTTAGCATTTGTCCAACACTGATCGTGATCACAGGAATTGCTGCAGGATCACAATCACCCCCATGGCCTGTCAGGGTGTACAAAAAGGCTTGGAGTTTTCCATTGGGAAAAACAAACAGAGAAAGGCACATGAAATTTTTCAGGCAAATCACGGGGCCAGCCAACTCACGGGGAGGTGGTTTAAGCCAACCGTTGCATGTCTTTGCTTGTGTAAGGGTTCTGCCTCACGCACAGCACGTGGGGAGCTCTGCTTGCCCATGACCCCCATCCACAGGCCCTGTTTGCTTGAAGCCTGTTGCAGGTACACACCTCTCAGACCAAACACCCGGCACACCTGCAAGCTTTGGAGAAACAACCTGACCATCAGGAGGAGCTGAGGTCCAAACTGCCCCTTTGTATAGCAAACACAAAGAAATACAAACCAATTCTGAGCAATCCAGAAGTGTGACAGACTGCTTTGTTTCAGTAACATGTAAAGCTTTTAAACTGGGATTTTCCAGCAGCCCTCCAGTGCCAGGCTGGTGCCTTATGAATCATGTTTTGTCTCTCACTTCAGCAAGGTAAGTATATCAATTCCTGCAGCAAAGGGGGTTAAAGCTCTCTGTTGCTCACCCTAATGAGCGCAGGCTCCAGGCTGAGAAGTGCTTCACTGTCATTAAAGAAAGAGGAAGATGCTCACACCAGCAACAGAACATCTCTCCAGTACAAGCTTTGCCTTCCTGAGGATCTTTAATGACAGCATGCCATCACAGGCCAAGAACAACCACAAGTCTCTCTCAAGCACACAAACACTAAATATCCAGCAGTGTTAGGAAAACACAAGTAGCTCTCAGTAGATACCTGTATATGAACTGAATGATACCAGCACTTTTCTACCTATACCGCATAATAATTCCTTTGTAGTTTTTACAAGAAAGGGAGCTAAAAAGAGCATGCCATGCCACATACCTCAAGCAAAACCTTCTCCTTGTGCTTGGCATGCTGATGGGTCACCGGCCCTTGCTAAGGGTCAGAGCCTGCAGCAAACTTTGGAAATGCATATCCTACATGCAAAAATGGTTAGAAATCACCATTTTGCTCCTGATACAAGTCACATCAAGGGATTGGTTAGCAACAGTGGAGGATCAAAGAGACAGAAAATAAGTAAAATACCTTTTTCTCAGCTGTTTCTCATCTCCTGGAAAAGCACATCACAGTGGCTGCTCTAGGTACTTGGGTTGTCACCTGCACACAGACCCAGCTGTCCCACACTGAGCCCTTGAGCCTCAGGGCTTTATTTTCCCCCTGAAGAGGTTAGCTTTTGACCTGTGCCCTTGCATGTCCTACAACTCTGAGCCCTTAAAAGCCTTTTCCATGGTCCTCATGGCTATTGGAAATCTTCTGCAGAGTCTGAGAAGCAGAATAGCTGTTTTGAGAACAGCCCAACAGAACAATTCCATGCCAGAGCCCTGCACAGCTCTGCCTCTCGAGCCCAGCATTCCGGGGAATGGACCCCCTTGCTTTCTCCTTTATGGTGCCCTGGATAAGGCCTTGACAAAGTTGCGTACTAGTCACTTTGTCCCTGACAGCGTAGTCTTCGAACGGGAGAGAAACAGAGGCTAACATCAGCTACTAGCGAGGCTTTTGCACCATGAGGCAGAAGTATTTTATTGCTGTCATTAAAAATCCAGAGATTTTAATCTCACTGGTGTCCCAATGCATACCTTGTTAACTTAATCTGATATTCTAGTTAGTCATAAACTCTCAGGCTGCATTCATGCCTTTAAATGAACAGGGCTTTCAGGGGTGAAGTGTGGTGCATAGCTTGCTGCTGCCAAACCCAGCTAGAATCCCCTCCCTTTAGGTGTGCCAGAGCAGACTGCCCACACGGCACGACCCAGGACAGTGCCTGGCCACAGAGCTCAGTCCCTGGGGCATCAGCACCTCGGTTTCCCCACCCAAGAAGCGGAGGCAGTGGCTGGCGGTTGTAGCAGAGAGGTTCAAAGCTTCTCTCTCACCACAAAGCTCTGCTGGATGGCATGGATGCCCCCCAGTTCCCCTCCACATCCCCGAGTGGAGAAACACAAGCCCCCGCTCCAACAAATGCCTCCACCTACCAATTTGGGGGAGGTTTCTTTACGTTTAAGCCACTCAAAGGGCCCGGTTTTGTTTTTCCAGTGACCAGCATGATGCTCTGCTCTTTTCTGGGGTCTGGTCTTCTGTTTTAAGTGGCCCCGAGCCAGGCTGCGCTAGTTAAGCAATAGCAAAACAGCTCTGGTCTAGCACACTCCCTGTTAAAATCTTACTCCTGGTTGAGCGAACAGGAAGCTAAAAATTAACTACCTCCCTCGAGCACACCTTCACAAAAGCCCCTTTCTTTTGTAGGGGCAGTGAGGGAAGCACTCAGGGCTTACAGAGAGGGGCTGTGCAGGGCAGCGACAGGGAGCAGGGACATCCTCCCAAGCAGGGAGCTGGGAGAGGGCAAGAACATGTTAGACCTCACGTATCACAGCATCTCAGATTAAATACATCTGGTACCCACCACAGCCACGTCTGGTGACAAGAGAGGGCACGCAGAGGTGACAGAGATCACTTCTTCCCCAGGAGAAAGGCAGAGTTTCCTGTCACCTGCTTCCAGGATGACTTACTCATTGCTGGGAAGTGCTGAGAGCCGCAGCTGTTCCCCAGCTCTTGCACAGCACATCCGTCTTACCCCCCGGCGCGTGTCAGAGCTGGTTTCCAGCCGCCAAAGGAAGCCCATGCAAGCCTGGAGGCAGCAGCACAGTCACTGGGTCCAAATGAGGTGATGAAATCATCAGCTGCCTGTGACCCACCTCAAGCAACTTTGCTTCAGGCATTTAGCTTGGAGACCAACATACCTGCCTGTTAGTGATTTACATTCATAATACCTTAACCTGTGTGCATGGGAGCTGTCTGTGAAACCCAGGGAGCCCATCCAGGGAAACCCGGCCTGAGGTCCCTCATTATCTGTAGCACAAGCCTCCTCCTGCTAAGTGGAGCGGACCTGTGCAAACCAACCTACAGGTCTTCAGCATCCAACTTCTCACCAGTATAACAGTTATTTACTTTTTTACTGGCAACTATTTTACAGCAAGAACTAATTAGCACTAATGATCTTGAACCAGAGGCATTAATAACGAACAGGAATAAAGGGAAATATTTTCCAGGCAGCAAATGAGGCTCCGAGGAGTCTGCCAGGCCACAGCAGCACTGGATCTCTTGGGTGTCTCCCACAGCATCTTCCATTCACTCCTGTTTTGGCTCATTTCAGAAAGCAGAAAATGACGCTTGGAAGCATAGAAGAACCAGATAGGTGAATAAGCAGAAGACTATTCCACAAAATTGATATCTAAGGAATTTCATTAAGGAATCCCTGACCTCCGTTTGTCTGGGGATTTTAGACAGTCGGAGCAAGAAGCCAGCACCGGTTTACTGAGGATGGGAACAGAGGCAGCAAGCACTGACAGAAGGCAGAGCAGGGAGAAATTAAACACCAGGGTGGAAATGCATAATGGGAAAGCCAAGGCTGGAGAAACAGGAGTGGAAAAAAGGCCTAAAGGGAAAAATGCAAATAGAGGAGAAAAGTCAGAAGGCTGGCAGGGCAGAAGGCTTGAAGCACAGGTAGCTGAGGAAATTGAGCTGGAAAGGGAGGGAGGGAAAGCAAAATAAGAAAGAGGAATCCACTCCAAAAGGCAGAGCTGGTTAGTCAGAGGCAGAGCTGAAGCACAGGGAAAGAACACGGCCCCAAGCCACCCTGTCCCCACCAGTGCTGCACAACCTTCTGCCCAAGCCTGTGGCAACAGTCCCTGCTGGGGCAGGTCTGCCAGCATCTACGCGACTGCACAGCTTGTTTTCATGAGCCAGATCACTTAATTACATACTATCCTCAGGGAATGAACTTAAAAGCTCTGCCTCAGAGCTTGGTATGATCTGCATAAAAAATGTGGAGTGTAAACTTAACTGCTGTTTGTGGCACAAATCTTGGTGTTCACGCAGTACTCTGAATGTCTGTAACTTACCTAAAGGTGCCCCCGCTACCACTGGCCCGTACAGCATACACTGTCAGCACGCTGTCACCAAAACTCCACTCAAATACGCGGCCAATGGCAACTATTTTATCCAAATTCTCCCAACGGGTTTTCCACACATACAGGCACACCCAGTCCTGTTCCTCTGCTATACATCAGCAAACCCTGTGCTGGAGCATCACCTCATTCCTGCACAGGCTCTTGGGGACGTGCCACCTCCTGCCAGCCCTCCAAGGTGCCCCCAACTGCCTGCAGGGAGGCAGCTCAGCCCCACTTTGCTCAGGAGACAACAGTGATCAGCGCTTTGCTGCCATTAATGTATGCATTCAAGCTGCTCTAATAGAATAAATGGGCAAGAGTCAAAAGCCAGTGTGTTCCTCAGCTGCACAACTGATCCTGCATGAGCACAGGCATCCCCTTTCCAGCCAAGTGTCTATTTCCATCCGTACAGATTCAACCCTCTCTGACTTTCAGCCGAGTAAGTTGCTTTTTACAGTGGTGCTTTGCAGTGCTACATCTTTGACCTTCAGGAGTTAACGCTCCAACTGAAAACCATATAAACATTTAATATATATTCCCAAAGCAAGCTCCACAGCTCAAGCAGAAGTCAGGTGTTTAATGCCAGAATTAGTGGCTGCAGGCATGTCAGCCTGCAAAGTTGCAGCCAGCAATGCTAACTCCTCTGTCTGTGACTTTTGGCTAAAGGTGGGGTAAGGTAGGCCACAAAACTATCACAGAATACCACACGGGAAGGGACCTCAAGGATCATCTGGTCCCAACATTCTTGGCAAAAGCACAGTCTAAACAAGATGGCCCAGCACACTGTCCAGCCAAATCTTACAAGTGTCCAATACTGGAGAATCCAACACTTCTCTGGGGAGACCATTCCAGTGGTTGAACAATTCCTGTTGTTCTCACTGCAAAAAAGTTTTCCTCGTGTGTCCAACCAGAATCTCCCCAAGAGTAACTTGTACCCATTACTCCTTGTCTTTTCCATGTGATTCCCTGTAAAAAGGGAGTCTCCATCTTTGCAGCCACTCTTTAAATACTGGAACACGGTGATAAGGTCTCCCCTGAGCGGCCTTTCCTCAAGGCTGAACAACCCCAGTCCTCGCAGCCTTTCCTCACGCGGCAGCCTTCCCAGTCCTCTGGTCACCTTTGTGCCCCTCCTCTGGACCCTCTGCAGCCTGTCCCCATCTTTCTTGTACAGCGGGGACCAGAACTGAGCACAGTATTCCAGGCGTGGCCTCACAAAGCGCCGAGGGGGGTAGTGACTTCTTCACCTGTGCTGGCGATGCCCTTGCCGATGCAGCCCAGCACCCCGACGGCTGGCTTTGCCGCAGCGGCGCACTGTTCACTCGCACCGAGCTTGGTGTCCACCAGGATCCCCCGGTCCCTTTCCACAGAGCCGCTCCCCAGCCGGGTAGATCCCGGCCTGTCCTGCACTCCGGGGTTATGTTTTCTCAGGTGCAAGACCTTACACTTGTCCTTGCTGAACCTCATAAGGTTCTTGTTACCCACTCTTCCAGCCCATCCAGGCCTTCCTGCAGGGTGGCTCTCCCTTCCGAAGCGTCCGCTTCCCCACTCAGTTTGGTACCAGCGGCAAACTTCATCAGGGAGCACTTGATCCCACCGTCCAGATCGCTTATGAAGACGTGAAACACCCTTGGGCCCAATATGGATCCCTGGGGAACCCCACTTGTGACAGGCTGCCCGTTTGCAGAGGAGCCGTTTGCCACCACCTCTGGGTGCAGCCTGTCACCCAGCTCTCCCCCACCGCACGGACACTTGCCCAGGCTGTAACGCATCGGGTTCTCTGGGAGGAGGCTGTGGGAAACTGTATGGAAAACCTTGGAGAAATCCAGGTGGGCAATGACCACCGCTCACCCCACACCCACCGAGCAGGTTACTTTGTCGTAGCAGGCGATCGGGGTCATCCAGCACCACTTGCCCTTGGTGAATCCGCGCTGGCTTTTCCCAGCCACGTGCTTCATTTGACTTGTGATGGGCCCCTGGAGGATGCGTTCCATAACTTTCCCAGGGACCAAAGTATGACTGATGGGCCTGTAGTTCCTGGATACTCCTTTAAGCCTTTCTTGTAGGCATGCGTGACATTAGCCTTCTGCCAGTCTTCTGGGACATCCCCGCATCTCCACAACTTCTTAGATTATGGAGAGCAGCCTTGCAACACCACCAGCCAGCTCTCAACACCCCCGGGGGGCTCTTGTCACGGCCCAGTGATTTGTAGGGGTCAGGTTCCTGTAACAGTTCACATACCAACTTTTTCTCCACTGACGGTGGGTCTGTGTGTGCCTCAGCCTGGACTTTCGTTCCCAAGGCCCAACGTGCTGGTAAAGACAGAGGTGAAGTAAGTGTTGAGAACCTCTGCCTTTCCAGCTTTGTTGGTGGTGACTAATTCACCGCTCCTGTTCAACAGTGGGCCAATATTTTCCTTCTGTTTCTGCTGCTGGTTCACATACCTGAAGAACTTTTCCTTGTAGTTTTTGGCATCTCTGGCCAATTTCAGTTTGAGCTGAACTTTTGCTTTTCTAACTGCATCTCTGCAGTTTCAGTTGCAGGAAGAGATGCTCCTCAGCAAAGATGTGGGATCATGACCTGACCAAAACAAACTGTGTTTAACATGTGATGGCTGATCCACATCATTGCTTCCCGCAGCAGCATCCCCTGGTCCCTGCCAGACAATCATTACATGCTTTTGTTAGATTTCTATATATTCTCTTTTCTGTAAATTTAAAGAGGACCTTCCCTTCCAGTAAATTACAACTTTCTTTTAGCTTTCAGGCCAGTCTGCAGCTCATGTTTTCAGTCAGAGTTGCTCGTTTTGGGCTTTCCCGAGGCGCTGGCTGCAGAGAAGGTTAAGCAGTTTAGCGGTTGAGTCGCTGGTACAAAAACAAGCCTACAGATTTCTGATCCAGAACACACACCAAAACAACACGCTATAGAGAAACAGCCCAGCTGGAGCCAAGTATACGTGCTATCACATTACACACCCACGATGTTTATTTACAAAGCAAGCCAAGTAGGACTGCCACCCCTCCTGGTTTCCTTAAGCATGCATTTTTCATGCCCAGAAATTGTCCTTGGATCAGGTTTAGGGTGGGAGAGGGATGTAAAGCAGCCATGTGTGCATGACCCATGGACAGCACGCTTCTCCAGCACATCTAGCAGGAGGTGAAACACAGGTGTGCATGAGAGGGCTTGCCGACAGCTGCTGTGGGTGCTGAGATAACCCAGACAACAGTGGATTTTTTTTGCACTCGCGCTGTGGCTTTCCCCACAGAGAGCACACCCATCAACCCCGTCAGGGGACCTCAGCTGTCACCACAGGAGATAACACCTTACCAGGGACTCCGCAGCTTCACACAACTGCCCTGCACACTAAGTCCGCAAGCCTCAGCCCCACACTGAGCTGGGGCAACACCCCGTGAAATCTACAGGTGCACCTCCAAGCTTTGAACTGGACTGGTCCAAGGGTTGTGAGCACTAGCAAGGGGAGAAAAGTGGTAGAAAAAAAAATGCCCCCAAAAGGGGAATTTCCCCTAAAGGTTGGGGAACTTCATATCAGTACCTGGAGCTGCATATCAAAGCCCCAGCCAGCTTTTTGTTGTTTCACAAAAGCCTGAATTTTTCTGCGCTCCACACCCACCTTACTAGGGAAAAAGCACTTTTTTCTCCCCCAGAGAAGAGGTAGTTTAATTCTCGTTTCAGCAGGGCTGTACAAGTCACAACATGAGGCTGGTGAAAGCCTTTCGCTTTATAAAAATGCCTCCATATTCTCTAAGAGCTGAAACAGGCTGAATGTTAATAACCATTTTCTAGAACTCCACCGACATTCACTTGCACTCTTTGTCCAAGGGCTCAAAGTCCTCTAGACCTATGGCTCCAGGGCACAGGTTCCTAATTACCTGGGTTACAGGATTGTCACCACCAATTAACAAAGCCCTGGCAGGTGACCAAGGCCACATTACAGACCATGATGGTGAAGAGATGTGATAATTCACCCCGCATGCTCAGGCACACAAGGATGTCTGCGAGGCATCTGCAGGGTCCACAGCCACACAAGGTCTAGCCACAACATACTAAAGACACACACAGCAGAGCAGCTCACTTCATTGTATAAGTCCTGATGCAGCCACAAGGCATAAAGCCACAAAGAGTAACCACCGAGAGAGAGCTATTTTTAAAACATATAGCAAAGGTTTAGTGGTTTGGGGTTTTTTTTGTCATTCCCCTGCTCCCCTCTTTACAGCAAAGGTGCTGCCAAGTCAGCCAGTTCCCAGTCCCCAGCCTACCCAGGCAAAAGCCTGCCCTAGGCAGGAGAGCCAGGAAAGGCAGAGCAGGGCATGTTGGCCATTGCTTCCTCTCTGCCCAGCAAACCCAGGGAAATACAGCCCCACTCACACTCTGCTGCTGGCGTATTGGTACCTGCAGTGCTGCCAGCCCCACAGCCGGGAGCACAAGATGCTGCTCCCATCCCACTCCAGCAGCCTGGACACCCACAGCTCCCCAGGCAGGGCTGGGTGTGAGTTTGCAAAGGGGCTGGTACTAGTGCTCAGGACACGGAGCCATTCACAGCCAGCTGCTGCCCTCCCGGTAGATATAAACGATTCCCCGGGAGGCTGAATACCCAAAGGCTGGGGTCAGCAGGTTTCCTTAATAAGGATGCTACTCCTAGATACATCACTGGAAAATCTTTGCAGCTGTGTGTGCTTTGGGGAAAGGACCTGACCCGAGCCTTGCCCGACTGGCCTGCTGTGGCAATCCCCAGTTAGGGGGCATGGCTTACCCTCCCCTCATCTGGCTCACTTGAGTCATGGGGGAGCTGACTCCCTTTTCATGCAGCGCCTGCTTTTTCCAGTACTGCTGCCTGTGCTGGAATGTCAACAGAAGTCTGGTTTTGCAAAACCTGGGGAGTTTCCACTGCCACACCTGTGATGACTTTTAGGCTCTAGAAATCAGTGATAGCTCACAATAGCACTTTCCCCCTCTAAGCCTGACATTTACCTGAATAAACAACCACCGATACTTGCCAGGACATAGCCCCCCCAGTTAGTACTGGTAAGGGAAGCTGGGATTTTTAGGGACAATGTCTTTCCACTTCTGTACCCCCAGAAAGTATTCTAGCGTATATATAACTCTTCACTTGGGTTCACTCACTTACAGGGTGGGATGAGAGACCATAAAGCACTTTAGCAACAGCTTCTGCTGTCCCCACATGAAGAAGCGCCTGTTGATAAGTCACTGCTGCCCTTCAGCAAAAAAACCCAAAGCAACACATGGGAACAGGAAGTAAAGACATATATATTAAAAGTCAAAATCAAAGTTTCCCCAAAAATATACAGCTCAGCAAAGCCAAAGACAAAAAAGCCAGAGAGGAGCACCTCCTGTACCTGGTGGCCACCTTTGGCCCAGCTGCAAGCCTGCTGTGGGTGCTGGGTTGCAAGGGGGGGTGGTGAGAACCCTGCCAGCTCCCACCCTGCCAGCGCCCATCAGCTCAGACTTTGCTGCAAGCAAAAAGCAGCTCTCCACTTTGCTCCAATGCCCTGGGAAGCCCTTTTGTCCTGGTTTCAGGTGGGCTAGACTAAATTTTTCCTTCAGGAAACTCACAGTTTGTCCATTCAGTGGTCCCTTGTGCCATTTGGCAAGCGAGTTTTGGAAGAGCAGAGCCACGCAGCTTGGTGGTGGTGAGGAGGGGGCTCGGGGTGAGCATGCCAAAATGCTCAAAATGCTGCGTGCCCCAGGATGTAGAGCCAGTCACCACAAAAAAAATTTCCATGTGCTTTAACAGCAGCTGTGCAAGGAAGTAGTGCTGTTTTGTGAACGTAGGCTGTTCACACCTGAACTAGCCAGTTTTATACCTGACCTTGCTGTTCAGGCAGTGTTCTCAGGAGCTCAGGGAAGCAGAGGGGCAAGAGGGCAGCAGTACCCATCCCAGCACCAGGCAGAGTTGAGCATCATTCAACAGGCACAAAATGTTTCCAGCAAAAGGCCTTTTATTCCACTAGATGGTGCCCAGGCCTTGCTTATAGATGTCGCTTAATGATGTGGACAAGGATGTGCTCAGGACTGGGGATGGAGGTGGCTGGGCACCACACCAGGGTCCCTATGGGGCTGCAGACCCACCAGTCGCAGTCCTGCCAGTGGTGAGATCCCAGAACGGTCCCTTTCGTTTATCAGGCAACGGCATATACCAAGCCTGAGCTCCCTGAGCATCGCTGTGGTCCGCCAGACTTGGAGTGTGACGTGCCATGGCCATTCTGGGGGTGAACCACCCAGCTTGGGCTGCCAGCAGCCCTGTGGCCCCTTTTGCTCTGAGCTGGGTAGGCCAGCACAGGAGGTCCCTGCACCTTTGAGGGTCTTATGAATGCTGGCCCACGCCTGGGAAGCTGCGGGCAACCCCCTGCCCTAGGCTGCTTAAACCTCCATGTCCCTGCCTGGCACCAGGCTGCCTGGCACGGCTGCCCTGGAGGCACCAGGGCCTGATGCCCTGCTGTGGGGCATAGTGGGCGCATGCAGGGTTTGATCCTTTCCCCTGGAGAGCATGAGCTCTAGCAAGGTAGAGCCCTGACAGCTGGTGCTACTGATAGCACCAGTGGGATACACAGTGTTATCCTTGTCCTGGTGGTCCCAACATCAATCACCCACGCACAATCCCTAAGAAGCAAGCTTACGGCCCGAAATGGGAACTACTACTTCCCTGCATCTGAGGCAGGGGAGCAGGTGCTCTGCGGGTACATTTCTGACGTAGCTGCTCCTACCCCCTCTCCTTACATGGGTGCAGCGCTGGTGAGGGGTCCTCTCCCACTTGTCCTGAGGGCAGCACCACTCCCCGTGAGGCTCAGCACCACTCCCACTGTGCCGTTTGCTCCAGCCTGCTGCTGAGCACGCCTGTTTTAGCAGCTTCTTGGACAGAAAAAGCAACCTGCAATTGCATAAACAGTTATTAACTTTGAGCATCACTGGCGGCACGGCTCCAGTGTGACGAAGCCCAGCCTTGCTCACGTGCAGGAGCCAGCGGTGGGAATGGCGGTGACACGGCCAGGGCGTCACGGTGCTGCTGGAAGGGCGGTGGGGATGGCAAGCACCCCAGCAGTGTGCTGGAGGGTGCAATACAGATTTCTCACTGCAGGAGATGGAGGAGCCAAGGGGGATGATGCTCTGGGGGGGTCCTCAAAAAGGACAAACCACCCAGGGAGGAGGGTGGCCCTGGGCAGGAGTCAGAGGGGTTTGATACCCCAAGGGAAGGGTGTGCAGGGCTGGATGGCCAAATTGCAGCCCCAGAAGTGATGGCTGGGCCAGGGATGCACTGGAGCCAGAAATGCCCCCACGCTCAGGGACCAGCCCTGCTACAGCACGCTGCTCATGGCAAAGCAGCTGCCTGAAGTCCCACTGCAAACACGAAAGCCAGGAAGAGCCTTAGTTACAGAAATGCCTTTATTTCTCCATTAGGCTGGAAGCGAAACCGTGAGGACAGAGGCTTTTCCTCACTGTTTATTTACTCGCTTCACATCAGTGCATGAACAACACTACCCTATGCCATGTAGTACGATTGCTGTTACGCGGCTGCCTAGCACAGCAACCCCCTGCATCGCTGGTGCAGCCCTGGACGCAGTCCCCCTCAAATTAACAGCAGGATTGCATGAACCAGTGGCTTTTGGCTCCTGGGCTGCAAAGCACCGCGCGACCCTCAGCAACGCGTGGCGTGCCCCTCGCCCAGGCAAGAGCAGCGCCCGCAGCGGGGATGCTGGGGGGGACAATGACATGTGGGCACCCCCAGCTTCACCGCTGGAGCCCGCCGGGTCGGATACTGGCAGGCCCTCAGAGGGCTCCCCGGCTCCACCGACTGTGGGGGTGCCCCGGGGCTCCCCACCCCGAGGGCTGCAGTCCTGTCTGTCGGCTGTCGCTGTGGCTGCCCTGCTCCCCCTCGGAGGACTGGCTGCTGTCGGCGCTCCTGAGGCCGGTGTAGGGGCCGGCCCCCGCCCCGTCGAGGGCATAGAAGGCCCGCTCGCGGACGTGGAGCACGTCTGCACGCTTCACCTGGTCCACCTGCCTGCTGTGGCTCAGCGCCGCGAATGCACCCGGTCCCCCAGCTCCCAGCCTCCTGCCATGGTGGCCACCCTTGGCCACCGCCATCCCAGCCTCGCCGCCTTGCCCCTGCTGCCGGCCTTCACCCACTGCCACGCTGCCCCTGGCTTGCCCTGCCTGCAGAGGGGGGCTGCTCCCTGCCTTGGTGCCCTGCAGCCTGCCCCCCGCGTTGCCGCCGTGGGTGCCAGCCCTCGTCTGGGCCCTGCTTGGTGTCCGGCCGCCAGCTTTCCCATGTGGGGATGGCACTTCATCCGTCCTGGGCATCTTGTCCAGCCCTGCTCCCCCTGGCTGGACCCTCACCCCCACCCTGGGCCGTGCTTCCCTGTGGGGCTGGAGGGTGGCTGGCCCTGCTTCCCCACTCCCCCCTCTCCCGGCCACAGTGCTCTTGCCTGCTTTGCGGCCACCAGCTGTCCCCAGGGCAGTGGTGCAGTCCCCCTCACTCACCCCAGGGGAGGCAATGGTGGTGCCCAGGTGGATGCTGGCCCCCTTGGCTGGGACAGTGGCAACCATCTCCTCACCCCCCTGGTGGGGGGTGGTGACAGACAGGCGCCCTGGCCTCCCCTCAGACCTCTGCCCCTCACCTCTCACCTCATCGTCGCCATTCCTATGGATGCCAGCCCCCGTGGGGATGGTAATGACACTACCAGTGACCCTCCAGGGGCCAGGAGCCACCGGTTCTTCTCCATCAGCAATGGTAGTGGCACCATCCTCATCATCTCCCATGGGACGGCCATCCCTGGGGCTGCTGGTGACACTGCCCCCATGGCCTGAGGTGGCTGTGGTGGCTGGTCCTTCAGGCTGCCTGCGAGCAGGGGTGCCATCATCATCACCAGTGTGTGCCACAGTGACGCCCAGCCTGGGCAGGGGGCTGCTGGTTCCCGCAGTGGGAATGCCGTCATCGTCACTGCCAACAGTGGCACCGGCCTGGGTGGTTTCTTGCTCGCCCACGTGGATGTTGGCCCTCCCAATGAAGATATTGACCTCATCATCCTTGTCCGGAGAGATCTGGGTGAAGCTGGTGGCCCCCACTGCACTGCCTACCTTACCACGGGTGACAGTGACACTGCCCGAGTCAGGGATGTAAGCATATTCATCCACACCTTCGGCATCAACCTGGACATCCTCCATCTTCTCAGTGACGGAGGCGAGAGCACCTCCCATCCCTGTTCTCTGCGTGATGCCCTCCTGCCCTTGTCCAGGGATAGTGGCCTCACCACTGCCCTCATCCCCAGCCCTTCTGGTAGTGGGGGCCCTCTCCCTCCCAGCTGTCATGGCCTCCTCCACTGGAACCCCCCCAATGGCACCATCATCCCTGTCCTCACTCCTGACACCAGACCTGTTCCCCGCCATGGCCTCACTGGGGCGTTCGCCCTGGGGGAGAACGGAAACACCGTTGTCCACTTCAACCACCAAATCCAGGTCGCCGCTGCCCTCCGAGCTGGCCGGGGTGGCCCCTGCAATGCCGACACCACTGCGTGCTCGCGTGCTGGTGCCCGGGCGAGGACTGGGAACATCCCTGCCGGTGCCTGGGGCACTGCGGTTTTCAGGCTTGAGGCTGGTCCTGTTCTCCATTGCGTCAGTGCTGCCGCCATCACCTTGCTCCAGGGTCACCCTGTGTTCTGTCGGCCCCTGCCTGGCATCGTCCTCACCCAGCTGGTGGCTGGGGATGGTGCCCTGGCCGTCAGCCTCTTCCTTCTGTGCAGTACACATAGGGGACAGGTCAGGGCCAGCCCCAGCCTCTGCCAGCTGCGTGGGGTGCTGCAGCCAAGCCCGGGTCCTGGAATGCCACCAGGCCACCTCCTCACCTTTATCTGCGTCTGGTTCCTCCGTGTGGAAAATGAGTAGACATATTTGAAAACATAGAAGCCATGCTTGGCATTGCAGCCTTTCAGCAGTATCTGGTGGGGAAGAAAGTAACCAAATCCCACAATTTTCTTCTTAAATGTGATGGCAGATTTCCTTGCTGTGCCTGGCACTGCAGCAGGGTCCCACCGGCACTCACTGCCTTGTGGCTGCCAGTGTGGGCAGGAACCTGGGCAGGACATATGTGCTCGTCTCCTGGGCTCTGGGGTTTGGTTTTCCCTTGGGTTCATTTTCTACCTTTGCTGGCTTTCAGGAGCTGTGGGGTTTCAGTTGGGTTTTTTTGCAAGGTAGCTTATGGCTTGAATAAACACCCTGGTTGATGGTCTCATCAGACATAAGTGATGGGACTGATGATAACCAAAGTGCTGGAAGGACAGCAGCTAGCTTCCAGTAGGCAAAATCAAGCATTTTCTTCCATCTACTCATCTGAACGTTGCTACTGATGCATTTTACACTGATACACTTTGAAAAAAAACTCCATAGAAGCTGGACCTGGGACTTTTATAACCTCACCTGTGGGTACATAAAGAATTTGTGCTCCGGGGCTGGGCAGGGGCAGAGGAGCAGCTGGTGGGGGGAAGCCTTTCTCTCCCCTGAGCAGGTCCCACCTTTCCCCTCCCCTGCTCTTTGTAAGGGCTGCTCGGATGTGAGGGGGCTGCTGATCTCTTTTTCCATGGCTCACTGGGGCTGCCCTCCACAAGTGGCTTTTTCTCCCTGTGGCCCTGGTGCAGGGCACCCCGTGGGGTCTGGATAGGGCAGGGGGGGGACATACCCGGTGCTGTCCCACACAGTTCCCAGCAGTTCTTCCAGGCAGCGGCGGCGGCACCTGCGGACAACAAAACAAAGTGAGAGCTGAGCAGCCCAGCGCTGCCCTGGCATGCAGGTGGCTGCCAATGCCAATGCCTACTGCCAGCCATGTGCCCCATGATGGGCACACCACAGCGTCCAGGGAAGGGTGGAAAAACTGTTGATAAGCCAAAAAAATCCCAGCACTACCCAGAGTGCCGGCTTAACGTCAGCCATTAGGAAAAGTCAAAAGCCCATTTAAAGGGTCTGAAAAGTATTGCAAATTCCACTACAGCACGCTTGCATTGCATGCTGCTTCCACTAGGATATTGTTTGTTTGCAAATACTTTTACGGGATTCTGCTGCAGAGTACTTTTATGGCAGAGCAGTTTTAATACAGAGCGCCACTGCTCACACTGCAGTGCTCCAACTCATGGCTGGGATCTGACTGAGATGGGAGCCTGGAGCTGGTTACCTGCTGGGGATTCCCAGTGTTTACTGGGCAACTGAGCAGTAATGCCTGTGCCCTCACAGGCATTTCTGTACATGCTTGCAAGCATGCAGCTTCCCCTGATTATCCTGGCAGTTTTGGGGATGTATTGGCCAGTGCATCCCTCAGAGATGTGGGACCTGGAGGTGAGAGCATCCTGTGAGCCCTACCAGGCCAGTTCAGAGTATTCCTTATGTGCCAGAGTGGGAGACAGCCCCATGGAGGGAACCCCGCTCCGATCTCAGCAAAATCAGCCACTGAAGTGCCCCAAGCCCAGCTGAAAGAGGCAGAAATGTGCCCCAGAGTATTAAATATTCCCAGGTTATTCCATTGTTTATGAACAACGTCAAAGGCCAGATTACATCCCCGGTTTTGCAGCAGGGTATTAACTGGCTGTCTTCTGTGCCCCTATCTGAAAAGGAAATCTGTGCTGATTTATTGCCTCTCGCCGCCGTGCTGCCCTGCGACAGACCCAGTTGTACAAGCTTGACTTGAGGGCTAAAGGACACACAGCTGGGCCCCGTGTCAGGGCTTCCCACATCAGGGAAGGTATGGTTTCCCTCCTCTTTACTCTGCCAGAAAAGCAAGCCTTCACTAGGAGCAGATTTTCACTCTATCTGTGTATTTATTATGTTGGACAACAGTTGTGCAGGACAAAAGTGGCTGCTATTACATTTATCTTAGTTTACTCTTTGTTTCAGTTATATCTGTCCAAATTCTGCATTAGGAGAGCTGGAATATAATTGCAGGTGCCCCTCCGACCCCTGTTACCCACATGGGTAAGGTGAGCATCGTCCCCATGCCTCCCTTCCTGAGGCTCCACTCAGGTTATTCCCAGGCCAAAGGCTCTGGGCAGATCCCGGATCCACAGAAATCAAGGCAAAGAGTTACAGCAAGCCAGACCAGCCCTAGCACAGTGCCCGAACTGCTAAATTAAAGGGACTTGCTCAGGCACCTCAGTGGTGGTGTATATTTTTCCTGCTGGGTTCACCTCTGCACCAGCACCTCAACAGCCCCCCTCCCCTCCCCGCCCCCCCCAAGCCCCAGAGGTGCTACATGCAAGTACAACTCATGTTTTCCTGCTGCTGAAAGCGTGCCAGTGTGCACTGGGTGTATACCCTGCACTTCTGGTGGCACGCTGGGAAGCTGGGGAGAGCCATACTCACAGGTGTCGAGAAGGCCAAGCTGAGCAGACACAGGCACATGAGGGCTGTTTGCATCTTGGACAGTTCCTGCTAGCAGAAAGTGAAGTGCCACCAGAGTTCGTCTTCCTGGGACTTGCGGTCCCTAACGGTCCCTGTCAGCAGCAACACAAAAGCTCCTGCTGTCCCAAAGCCCCCATGGCAGTGGGGCTATCCAGCAACCCTGGCTTTCCCCAGCCTTTGAGGTGGCCCTTGGCATCACTCTGCCTTTCTGCACTCCTTGCAGCAAAGGCGATGCTCTCACCGTGAGCATATGGCAGCAAGGTAAGGACACATACCCAGCCAGCAGCATTCTAACACCAGGTATTAAAGCTTCTTAACTCTGTCAAAGCAGCTTATTTGCAGTAAATGACCACCAAAACCGCTGCAGGCTAAGCCATGCAGTTGTAAGCCCGAACTGAGGAACGCACGTGCTGTTTTCAGTAGCGCTGCTAAATGGCAGGAGACAATAGCTCTGTTGGCTAACAGTTCTCATCTCACCCATCCCCTCTGGCTTGGGCTCGCAGGTCCAGCCTGGAGACTATATTCAGCCATGCAAGCCTTGGTACAGAAAACATTGGAGGGAAATTCATGCACGAGGAGCAGCAGTACGAAGCAACACAGGCCCCAGAGAGCGCGACGCAGAGACGTGCGCAGCCAAGGCTCAGGCCGTCACCCCGTCCCCACCGCAGCTTGCCCAGTGTGAAAGCAGGAGATGCCCTGCTCAGGGAGAGCAGAGCCAAAGGGCTGGGAAGAGATAGGACAGGCAAACTAGGTAAGAGGGTTACCTGTCGCTGTCGGAAGCAGGTCCCAGCAGCAGACCGTGGAGGCTGTGCCCACTTTGCTGAAATTTAAAGTTGGCCCCAGGCGCGTGGAGCCAATCAGCTCCTGCCCAGGGACATTTGTCAGGGCTGGCAGCACCCGCAGATAACCAGGGGGAGTAATTTCCAGCTAAAAATGTGTTTGTGGTGGAAGTCAGCTATCAAATGTTCCACCTGGCTGGATAAACAGAAAGCATGGTTTATAAATATCTGTTCTGAAGGCGAAATTGCTCGATGATTAGCGCAGATCTTAAGGTGGCACACATCCAGCCCAGTTATTGATAAGAGGGGGTGCAGGGGGTCACGCGTGCTCACCGTGACCAACATGGGAAAGTCGGCAGGGCTGCAGAGAGGGAAGGGCAATACACTGAGCCCAGCCTGGTCGTGGCCACCACCAGCACCATAGGGCGGCACTGGCCAAGCTGAGAGCTGCTGCCACACCGTAACTTCTGGCACTTGCTTTGTGGGTTTCAACCTCAGCCCTCACCGAACAAGTGCAAAATACAAGTGTAGTAAAAAAAGAGAGAGAGAAAAAAGGAGTTTTTTCATGCACTGCTTGCACAGGTCCCTTCGAGCCCACTTTTGCTGCGGGAAGGTGCTACCAGGATGTGCATGACGTACATACTCTCCTCCTGCCCTCTTCTAGCTTTGGTGGTATTGCTGGGTCACCTATGCACATGGCCGGGGGAGGGGGGGTCCCCCTCCTGCGGCCAGCCTGGCTCAGCCACTCCCTGTGGTGATAGTGACAAATGCTCCCATTCCACCCACCACCCCGTCCCGACCCAAACCCTGGGAGCAGGCACGACCATGCCTTAACACCAGAAATGCTTAAACCTTCAGGAACCAGTCTCAGGTGGGAACAAATCTCGGAGCCAGGAGGAAACTTGCCCTTTCTCCCTTCCCAGGGTGCCAGAGCCAGGTGCTGCCTGTGGGTCTCAGAGCAGCCAGCTGGTGCACCCTGGTTCAGGGAGGCAGAGCCCTGGCCGGGTGCCTGGGGGGGCTGACGCACGTGGGACTGGGCTGCACACCCTGTGGGAGCGAGACCCAGCCCCTGGCAGTGCCAGGGCCCTTTGTCTGTACTGGTTCCCTGACGTCTTTGGGCACCCCCTGGGGATACAGATGATGGGGCTCTTGTGTCCTCCCTGCTGGCCACGAGCACACGTGCCAGTGCCACCACAGGGATTTGGCCCTGGGGTGCCCACCCTGCAGGCAGCACCCCCTACCACCCCATCAGCTGCAGCTTGACTTTGGCACACAGAGGTGGTTTTGTACAGCGGCCGGAAGCTTCCTGCTGCGAGAATAGAAATTTATTTTGCAGTTGGACCTATATCAGGAGCTGAACACAGGTTTCCTTTCCAGGAATGTGAGGACAGCACAGTACCTACCGTAACCCATGCGTGAGGAACATCACTTTGCATAAATGGGGGCACCTTCCCAGAACTCAGCAGGATTTGGTCCTTCCCCATTCCTGGTGCTGACCCCCAATTGCCCAGGGCCATGCTCCCGTGGGGACGTAGCTCTGGGCATGGATCCTGAGGACTGCAAGCCAGGCATTCCCATCTCTGGTGCAGAAGGTGAGCTGGCACGCTGCTGTCACTGCGACAGCCCTGCCTTGCCCTGGAAATAAGGCCATGTGGCTGGGAGAGATGTGGACCATTTTGGGCTGCAGCATTGGTGTCTGAAAAATGTCTGAGGTGCCCAGCCTCAGTGGGACCCATATTCCTGGTGCAGGGATGCAGAAGAAAAGCTGTCATTACAAGGGTGTACATCTGCAGCTAGCGATGCATGGAAAGAAAAATCAATGCCTCTGTAATTATTACTGTTTTCTGGTGCGTGGTCAGGCCACGGGAAACATGCTACTGAGGAGTGGAAGATGTGGTAAAGTTATTGCCACCCACATATTGCAAATTCACGTCAACTCTAACGTCAAATTAGCAGTGACCCTAAAAATGCCCTTCCATTTTTCAGGGGACTCTACAGGGGCTTTTCTAGTTAGCTTTTCTGTTCCTCCCTCCTTTTGTGTGCATCTGAGCTGGAATAAAGAAATGTAACCCTGAGTAGCACGAGCACCTGTAGCCCCTCAGCCCACCAAGCACCATGCTGCCCTGCTGATCCCAGCACATTCAGTAGCAAACCTTTCATCACCAGCGAGCTCAGTTCGGTTGCTTTATTTCATTTCACTTTGTGAGATACAAAAAAGAAGCCTGGGACAGAGCTGGTGCGCCCTGCAAGCCATCTGGTGTCTCCTCTGGTATGCAGGGGCTGCAGGCAGCCTTTGGATGCATGTTCCTGAGTGGGATGGGGCAGATAGGGGGCACCACAGGGGCTGTCCCGCTGGCCGCTCACTGGCTGTAGTAGTAATCCTGCCCGTACACATCATAGCCATGCCCCTTGTAGTAGCCGTACTCGTCCTCGTAGGCCCGGTAGCTGTCCCCACGGGTGTACTCATCCTGCTCTCCATAGATGCCGTCAGTGGTGCCTTCATCCCCCCGGCCATGGCCCCCGGCTGTCACATCATACTCCCACTGCTCCCCAGCTGTGGTGGCATCTGTGGGTCCCCCATCTCCCGTGGTCGTTGCCTGGGACAGCCTCTCTTCATCAGTGGTGCTGGCAATGGTGGTGGCTTCGGTTTCTTCCTCTTCTTCCTCCTCTTCCTCCTCTTCTTCTTCTTCCTCCTCCTCCTCCTCCTCAGCCACACCAGTGCCCTCCTCAACCACTGCAGTGCCATTGCCAGGAGATCCATCTGCCCCCTCCGTGGTGTTAGTGCTTGTGCCATTAACACCATTCTCGTACTCAGCTTCTTCTTCTTCCTCCTCCTCCTCCTCATTCTCGTCACTGTCTTCATTTTCAGAGTCACCCCCCTTACCGGCAGCACTGTCCCTGCCCCCCTTCAGAGGCCCTTGGCAGCCCTTGCCCTGGCAGGGGGAAAATAACACAGCATTAGCTCGGTGTTAGGGGGTGGCAGCTTTTCGGTGATGTGGCACGGGGAAGGTGTGTGCACAGCCGAGCATCCCCCCAGCACCTTGCATGGCAAGGCTGCCTTTTTGGGGTGCCCCTTCTGACCCTCCCACTGGGCTAATGACCAGAGCTTTGCCCAGCTGGGGGCACCTTGCACAGCAGAACTTCAAACAGAAATGGGACGCAGAGCATGCCATGGGTGCAAGCAACCATGCAGTGAGCATACATGCCCTCCCTCCTCCATGGGTGCTCCCCTCCAACCCCCCAAACCACACCTGCTGGGGGGATGTGATGTCTCCTCCCAGCCCACCCTGGCTGCCCCCAGGGGCTGCTCCAGTGGGGTGGCCAGCTGCCTCGGTGCCAGCATGCGATGCCTCCTGCAGGGACAGGACAGGGCAGGTGGTCAGCAGCAGAAGTGGAAGGCAACCCTCCCAGCAACGAAAGGGGCACGCAACATCCCCAGACGGCATTTGAGCGCTGCTCCAAATCTCCTGCTTTCCCACGGGTCTCGCCCCAGGCTGAAATTGAGAAGCTGCAGCAGGGCAGCCTGAGCCATGCAATTAAGTGGTGGTGGCTGGAGTCGGGTGTTCCCATTCTGGCTACACATTTTGCTTTACAAAGCATCTAAAGATTTGCGTTTGAAGTTTCCTCTCCCAGTTTCCAAGAAACAAAGCAAGCCACAGGCGCACTGCATGCGAACACACTATGCAGCAGGTGTAGACAGCTGGTGAGAGCGTGACAGCTCAAAGCCAGTCCTGAGCCCAAAGCCCACCAGCAATGAGCCATCAACACTGCCTGGCCCCAGAGACCATGCAGCACAGCGGGTCTCTCAGCAGGGTGCGTGGCAGCCCACGCAGTTATAAAAAGGCAATGAATAACCCAAATGCCAGCAGAGCCTGGAGCAACCACTGAAGAACTGGTGGGGCAGCTCACTGTGTCCCTAGCCTGGGAGAAGCACCTTGCCACCAGCAGATGAACCTAGCTGGGGCAGGGAGACAGAGGGTTGCTACTGTCCCTGCCCTGGGCAATCCCTGCAGCTCATGCACCAAGACCAAGGATGGTCACCCTGGCATTTTGGGCCAACTTCAGACACTTAAAATATAGGTGCAACTGATGCCAGAGAAAACCCAGGCTGTTTTTCCTCTCCGCTGCAGAAACCATCAAATTACACGGTGCAGCTGGCTGTGCCGATGGGAGCAGTGCCCCCCATCTAGCAGCCAGTACCATGGTGCTCTTTACATACCTACAACTGACCTTGGGGCCTTTAATCATGATTTATCTTGCTGACCACCCCCTGCCCATGAAGGCACGCAGCGTCCCTGCCTGGGAACCACCACTGCTCTGGTGCCCTTGAAACAAAAGGGGCACCCCCAAACAGCAGCTGCATTCCTGCATATCACTTAATTTCTTCCTCAGGAACGAAATTCCCCCTTTGGCTGTCTCATCCCACTACTCAGTTATCCCTAGTGATTGCAGTGGTAGGGGAGAGCAACAGGCAGAAAGGGGCAAATTGCAGGGAGATGCCAGGTCTGGGGGACAGGGGCCACCCCATGCTGCACCCCAGCCCCAGGTGGGCCTCCAAAGGGGGTTTTAAGACCAGATGCCCAGGCTTATACCCCTGTTAAGAAAGATCCCTGAAATTAGCATTCAGTTCATTAAAAAAAAAAAAAAAAGAAAGAAAGAAAAAAAAGAGAGACGTGATTAGACCTGACACATAGGTTTCCAAGCATGCTGTATCCCTGTCTGAAAGCACCTGTGTGCCTTGAGACTACTGGATTATTTTTGAGCATTCGCAGCCTGGTGAGGCACAAGAGACCTTTGTGATCCCTGGAATTTAAATTTGGAGCTGGATGACTCTCACAAACACAGTGGTGCCCAAGCTCGCATTGCCCCAGCAGACCGGAGCAGCGTTAACAGCTTGGCTGGTACAAACATGCATTTCCCAATACAGCACCAGTTTGTGTCCCTCTGCACACACACGTGCAGAACATAACCCTGTTTTCCACAGCAATTTTATCAGCACTATGGGGGCAATGCATCCTGGAAGGGGGAGGTAAGAGGAGCCCCTAACAGTGCCGTTTGCCTGGCGTGTGAGCCTCCCTGTTTCTGCCCTTTGGCCCGTTCTGCTCCATTCTGAGCCACTGAAAATGGAAACCTGGAAAGTTTGCCTCAGGGTTGTTTGGTGCATCCTCCACCCATCTTCTTTAAAAAAGAAGAAAAAGGAAAAAGTATACAACACCAAAAATAATAAATAAAGCCCAGAGTAGAAAATCCAGTTGCATCCAGGGTGCAAGGCTGTGGGCGGTCAGCAGCCACAAATGCTAATGAGCAGAGACTACAAAACCAAAGAAAGTTCCTAAATTCTTGTATTTGTTTTGCAGGCTGTTGGTTTGCCGTACTCACCCCCCCTTCCTCCTCGTCCTCAGAGCCGTCCCCTTCTTCCTCCGATGAGTCACTGCCCTAAGGAGAGGGAAAACCAAGCCATAGGCGGGCTGGCAGGTCTCCATCGGTGTCACGAGCGTGACGGTCTGAGCCCAGCCCCGCAGGCCAGTGGCAGATGGGGAGCAGACCGTGCTCCCATCTCATTTGGGCCAGTATCTCTGCATCTGGTGGGCAGTGAAGCATCAGCAACGCCTCTGAAGCACCCACCTGGTACCATCGCTGCGGGGGATGCACATAGGCGTATCTGTACAGGTAATACCGGTGCCTGTTCTTGAATACCTACAGAGAGAAGGGGAAAACCTCAGTCTGGGGGCTGGGTACCAAAACGTCCTTGTCCTCAAGGCCAGCATTGCGTGGGGCTGGGTACGCGGGGGAGGGGGAGACCCTACCGCATTTTCTTCCGAGTCGTCTGATTTGGCTCGCCGCAGCCAGCTCTTGACCTGGGGGAAAGGCTGGGTTGGCATGCACCCCACACCAGCCCCGGCACAGCCGGGGAGTCCCCCCGCTGCCCGGCACTCACCGAGAAGGCGCACGCCATCCCCACCAGGCAGGCGAAGACCAGGGCAGTCCTCATGGCTGCTTTCTCTAGGAACAGCGAAACATGGCAAGGGTTTGCTTTGCAGCAAGAAAGCACCGTCATTACCCAAACCATACAGATGTATCTGTCCACATGGGTATCCGGCAACCAGAAAGGCCAACCTCCAGCCACCTCTCGCTGGGGTCACCCAACCCCTCCAGAGACCCAAGTCTTTCTTTTTTCTTTGAAAGATCTGCCTCAATTTCCATGAATACATTTTGGTTTTGCAAGGAGCCACAAAATACCAGCAGAGTGAGTTTCATCCAGTAGCAGACTCGTTGCTTTCCCTGAGCGGGGCTACTCACTCCCGCTTCCCCATTGCCTGCAAGTGAGTAGCAAAACCCAACCCCTGCCGGCGATGCGACAGGAGCAGCCGGTGGGAGCACTGCCCACTGCAGCCGCCCTCCCACAGCCCTGCAACCTGCTCGGACTCTGCCCAGGGAGCAACACCCCTGGGAACTACGCCACAGAGGGTTTAACCTCATTCAGGATAAATAAATCAGCAAATAGATGAATATAAACGGCTTCTACAGTCTGTAAGTGACAAAAATAGCAGTGGCAAGGCACCAACGCAAGGGTCCCCCTTAGGCATATCCAGGGAGAAGGTTTGGCTCTGGGCAAGTCCAAGCTGCACCCCCTAAGCATCAAAACCTGGCCTGCCCTTCTCCATCCTGGCCTCAGCAAGGAGCACGCCCGACCCTTCCCGCAGCACCTCAGCCTCCCTGCAGGGAGGGATGCTCCTGACATCCCCCTAGGCTCAGTCAGGCCCACTAACTTTCCTTTTTCCTACCCGTCCTACAGCTAAACCCACCATCAGCTGTGCTGAGGTTTGGGGGGAGTCGTTATTATATTTATCTGCACTTGATGTTTCCTCACCTTTGTTTAGCTCAGCCTAGAAAACAAGCTGACCGCAAGCTAACTTCCCTGGCCATGCTGCGAGGCTCTGGATGCTCATGCCCTCAAGTGCTTCATGAAGCCACAGATCCAGAAAAGGGCTGCAAGCAGCCTCCAGCCCCACCAGCAAGCTGAGCCCCTCCAACCTCCCTGCAAAAAGCGGATGGCAATGCACAACCCGGCTGGGAAAAGCAGCAGTAAGCTTACCCCACCACGGCACCAATGGCTACCCACAGAGTCAGCCGGCACAGATTTCCTCCTGCTGCTGCCCTGCCGGGATATAAGGTCTATTTTTGCCCCCCCACCCCCCCGCCCCAGGCAGTCACCGCCCTGCTCAGAGTGACGCCAGCCCGCCAGCATGCGCCAGAAAACCCCCAAACTTCAACACCGGCAGATTTGGTGCACAAACATAGTGCCCCACACCGCTGCCAAACCCAGGGAGGTTTGCACCGTGCCGCTTAATTGAGGGTCTGGCCTCAGCGGACTGGCCAGGAGGCCAAAGGGTATAATAACACTCTGGATTTAAATTAAAATAAATATTGGGAAATCTGTTCTCGAGGGGTGTCTACCTCCCTTTTTGGGAAATTCTGTTGCTGTTTTTTCAAGAAGACAAAAAAGACCAACCTCAAAGGCCTGGTTCCACAGTCATTTGTGCATAGCCATTAGGCAAAAAAAAAAAAGACTAAATCCAAACAAGTCTCTCTCCAGGCTGCCTGCAGAGGTGAAACTGGCCTTGGGAAGGGCAGGGAAAGCAAAGGGGACTCAGGTACAGGTGTCATCAGTCCCCATTAGCCCTCTAAGAGAGCCATTTCTGCCACAGTGATGCTACAAAATGCATGTCTGCATTGTTCCTTGTGCCCCCAGAACCACGCAGACCCACACAGGGACCAGCCTGGACCCTGGTCTCCAAACCCAGATATTCCCCAGCTGAAATCTGATGGCTCCGCACATGTCCCCAGCAAAGCAGAATAACTGCCTGGGGGGAAAAAAAATAAATGCCCAAACACCATTCCCATGGCTACCCAAAGCTCAGCGGAGACCTTGGTGGTAGGATACGGCTAGTGGTCAGAGCCCACCCCTCCTTCCCTGCACCTGACAGCAGGGGATGGGGGCACGCAGGTGCTGCGGCTGCCCCCCTGCACCGCCTCTGCAGGGACATCCTTTCTCCTCTCCCTATATTTATCATTTCCTGCCGTGATTCCAGCTGCCCAGTGTGCCACTGCTCCCTCTTTCCCTGATATTTCTCTCACTCATCAGTGACAGCCCCTCGGCACTCCTGCACACGCCTGGGCTGCAGCAGCTCAGGGGAACTGTTCCTTCACCAACGCAGCTTTGCTTTTCACAGGGCACCGAGAATTGCAAATCCCACCTGGTGCATTCAGCCCTACAGCCATCAGAGAGGGAACGGCGGGGCTGGGAAAACACATGCCTTCAAGCAGGTCAACGATGCTCAGGTTAGCCAGTGATAAAACTATGGTTATTTAGAGCAGAAAACCCCACTTTGCAGTGGAATACCTGAACACATATGTTTCTGCTCAAAACCCAAGGCTGTGGTTGCCAAAAGCCTTACCCATATCCATAAGGGCCCAATTTGAGTCTGAATTTGATTGGGAAGCAAAGGATTTCCAGTTAACCAAATTCTCAGGTTAGGACCAGAAAGACAAAGCTTTTTTGTTTCTTTTTTTTTTTTCCCCCCCCCCCGTTATTTTGTCTTCTTGCTCATCACCACATCACAGGTACATCATGGGGAGCTGCTAACTGCTGATGAAACACCATGTACATGACATGCTTTTGGGGAGGGAAAGGTCCCTTGCTGCCTTCCAGGGGTCTGGCAGCCCCGGCAGCAAGTCCCACCACAGGCCTGCCATGCAAAATGCTGGGGTGCATGGCACAGCTGCGCCTGCCCCATGGGCTTCAAAGCGCGGTGTGTCACGGCGAGGAGCCCTAATTACAAGGGAGGCCTGAAGCTGGCCGTGGTTTTCAGCTGGCGCCTTGGGCCAGGAAAACCCACACACACACACAAAGGGGGGGGGGAAAAAACAAAACAAAAAAAAAAAGCAAAAGCAAAAGCAAAAAAAAAATATTTAAAAAAGCAGCCAAGCGGTTTTCAGATGCCAGCACAGCAGCACTGTGACACCAGTGCTGTGAGGGACCCAGCGGCCCCACGGAGCTGGGGTGGCTGGAGGGGCTGCCCTGCTGGGGGGGTGATGTGGAGGGCATAGCACAGAGCTGCTTCCCGCTGCCCCAGCGCTGCCCTGCGCAGGAAAGCAGCGAGCACGTGCCCAGCTTTGAGCTTAAATTTCATCAGGGCTGGAGAACAGAGTGCTGGTGGAGGTGATTTTTAATGTAATTAAAAGCCTGCTGCTCCAGGCTGCTTAAAAAAAAAAAAAAAAAAAAAAAAAGAAAAGAAAACTGACTATAAAAGTGCATATTTCACGGAAGATCCCTAAAAAGCACCAGGATAATTAACGTGTGCCGAAGCGCCTTGCACAGCCAGCACCTATGTTTAGCTCCTGGGCCAGAGAGTGGGTGCTGCCTTGGCAGGCCACTGTCAGCACCAACCTCACAGCGCCACGCAGGGAGGCCAGCAGGGAAGTTGGCCCAACGTATCCAAAATGCTTCCATTTAAAATTATAATATTAATAATAAAATAGAAGTTTTAAAAAGCATCACATCTCAGGGTTGGAGCATTGGTCTCTTAATGCTTTTGCAAGAACTCCAGCTCTCCAAAGCAGCAGGGCTGGAGAGGTCATTTGATATCTGTTATTAAAAGTGACCACAGGATCTAAGAGCTTAATGAAAATAATCTCACCTTTGTAGATAAATAGCTGGAAACAAAACACGGAACAGCTCACCTGCCCCTGAGGGATGTGCCAATAGGTGACCGCAGCAAAACCCCACTTTTCAGGAGCATGCTGAGACAACGAGGCAGGCGTACAGCACGCAGCCCATGGGTGCAAACGCGATGGTTTCCCTTCTGCACTCCCATCAGTTTTTTAACATGTACAAATATGCTGCCGTGTTGCTCTTTACATGCTCTAGCGAGCGAGCCGGGGGTTAGGCAGGCAGCCCACTCCCCAAGCCCTGCGTGGGCACACTGCTGCCCTCACACAGCAGGCCATGACAAACCCCCAAGCAGCTGGTGCTGCGCCCGTGCCCCACCATCGGTCCTGTGACCCAACACTGGTGGGTTTGCACCAGCTGCCGGCACCAGCCTTGCACTGCAACCAGGTGGGCTTGCACCCAGCATGGCTCGGCAAGGGCACCGCACGTGGGTTTGATGTAACTGCCCAAGACCATGGAGACCTCATGGTCAGAGCATCCCTGTCTGGTGCAGGCTGACATAACTCCTATGTCCAAATGTAATTATTATTTTTGCAGGGTGGTAAATGAGCAGAGCAGCCTGCTCCTGTCCTGCCCTGGTCCACCATGGGGCCGAGGCTGTGGTCGGGGCTGCACTGTCCTATTTCCACGCCCTAGAGCTATTCTGGAAGGAAACCTCAGGGCCAAAAATAAGTAAAGAAAACAAAACCAGAGGGACACTTTGAGCATGGTGGGGAGAGGCCAAGGTGCTGCTGCAGCTAGGGAAAGGGGTACCCCTACCACACATCACAGTGGCTAGGGCACCTCTGCAATGGGGAGGGGGGCACCAAGAGGCAGAGCTTGTCCTGGCTCCCACCTCTCCCCGTGTGCTGTCAGGGACAGGAGCGTGTGCCATGGCCACAAACTGGGGAGCAAAGTGATGAGCAAGGGGAGGGCGCACCAGGAACAGCATAAAAATAAGGGATCCTCTCTCATCCCCCTTACCTTCCATGGCACAAACCCAGATGCAAATTAACGTCATCTGGGCAAGTGGCTTATTATTTTTTCGCAAGCAGCTGGTTTTAGAATAAAAGTGGGAGGGCAGAAGACCCAAAAGCACCATGTATGAGCCTCAGTTATCAGTACACAACCTTTACAGATTAACCTTTTGCAACTAAACAATTCCTATGATTTTCCTTTTGTTCTGAGGCAGGAAAGAAGATAAAGGAAATTAATTCTGTTTCCACACTGGGCAAAACATGGGCCATGAGTCACTCTCTAATGCGAGCGCTTTGAGGCAGCCTGAACTCTGGGGAACAGAAGCCCAGCAAACCACAGAAGTAAGGCCACAGCGTTATCACAAATCCCAGCACCCACCACCACCCAGGTCCTCTCGTGTTTGAACACTATTTGTACATCAGATTTCCTCTAGTTTTTTGCCTTTTTTGTTTTGTTTTTTTTTCAGGAGGAAGAAACAGTGCACCGGCTAAGAATGAGTTACCAGGACTGATCCCACCACCAGTCTGGCTGCCTCTACCCACGTGTGAGTGCCCTCAAACACAGCCACATGACAAAAACAGGAGGAAAAAAACACAGAAACCCCCCAAAAAGAGTCCATTTTCAGGAGGAGAGCAGGCAGAGCACCCAGGCTCATTGCAGAGGTACCCACTGGCAACCTGCACACCCAGCTTGGGAACTGAGCTCTCTGCCAAAGCCAAACCAGTGCTCCTGGGCAGTCAAACATCTAGACGGCATGAAGGCGTGCTGCTGCCCATGCGACACCAGCAGTGACTGCCTGCCTCCCCACCACTGCGCGCCCTGCTCAAACCTGCAAAATCCTGCGTTTGGGCTTTAAAAGTTGCCCTTTCCCGCAGAGGCAGAGCACGCTGTGTGTCAGCGCGGGTCCGCTGCGCTTGCGCTGGCTGTTTGCTATTGTGCACATACAGGGGTTGCACAACGCTTACATATGTGCCCATATATACACAGGCAAGTATGTGGCAGTTGCGATAAGAACCTTAACACTCAGGCACTCGTTTTATTTTCAAAATGTCAAAATTAAGAAAGCTTTGAAAGTTTTCATGCTATAATGAACCTAATTTTTGCTCTGCAGGTGAAACAGTATCACGTCTGTGGGACAAAAGAGGGCAGGTACTGCCTCCATTCCCCAGTTGCGGGTTCAGCTCCTACTTTCAGTCAACTGATCGAAACACCAGCTTTTTGCAGCTCTCTATTTCAGGGTGTGAAAACAGAAAAACCTGAACTGCAAACCACTTGCTCACATTGCAGCTTTAATGTTTTCACAGTGAGTTCAAGGGGTGCAGTACAGGTAGATGCTCAGGCTTGCACTTAACAGGCCATGCTGCGGTGCCTGACTCCTTGTAGCAGTGCCAGGGGAACCACAGAACCCCCAGGACCCCCGGGGAGGGTGGGGGGCATTATTTGCTATTGAGGTGCAGGGCAGTAAAGGGAGCTGGAAGAAAAATGTCCTCAGAGCATTTGTAAGGTTCCTAATATTTCAGGATTTCACTGAGGTCAGAGGCTGCTTTCCCACGGCGGAGACATTTCTTTTGTTCAGGCTGACGGCAGCACCGATTCCGTCAGAGGGTTTTTTCCTCCCCATTGAAAAGCGCACAGAAATGCAATCAAACTCTCCCAGCCTCACCATGCACTTGGCGAGGAGCAGTTCCCGTCACAGAAATCCATCACAGGGGGCACAGAAGAGACAATCCCATTGAATTGTTTCTTCCACAGATATTCCCATTTTACTAAAGACAAAAAGGGGCCAAGGAGAAGCCCTGCGGACAGCCATGGTGCTCAGCCTGCCATGGGAAGCCCAGGGCACTTGGCTGTGCTGCCAAAAAAACTGCTGCTGGATGGAGAGGTGCTCTGCGGGTCACGAGGGTCTCTCTCTTTCTCCCATCAAAGCCAGGAAAACAAGGGGGTTGAATAAATGCAGCCACCCCAAGTCCAGCTGCCACAGTCAGGCTCAGCACTTCTGGCTCCCACCACCTCGGCCATACCAGCTACTTATTAAAAATAGATGTTTCTCTTCTTAGAAAGGACAAAAAAATAAACATGAAATCTTTCTTTTAAGATGATGCAAACTTGTGTTTTCACAAACCCAAATGCAACCAAAACTATCTGCTCTAAACCCCAGCGCTGATTCCTAGGTATATCACTGCGTTCAGCTCTAGGGGCCACCCCCAGTGCGCAAAAAATGCCATGTGGGTGGGTAAGAAAAATGCATACATTGATGTGGTCATTTTTTATCCTTGCCTAATCCACGGGGCAAGCTGACCCTTATAACTTCGTCATGCAATCAGCCCAAAACTGGATGCAGGAACAGCTCCAGCAACAGCAGAGCCTGTGGTTGATCTTCCCAGCTGCTTTTCCTGCCTGCCCAACAGCAGAGACTGGGAGCACCCCCCTTGGATGCTCACCATGCACAGGCACATGCCACAAAAGCCAAACACATGGGTTGCTGCTAAAAATGCCTTAAAATCCTTCAAAGCGAGCATCATTTGGCCACGCTATCTCTGGCCATCCAATACCTGACCCTGTGGAGCACTGCCCACCACCGAGCCCCTCCAGATGAGAAGCAGGGCGGCCCCGTTCACACATGGATGAACGACATTTGACAGGGACAGCCCTGTGCCATGCATGTCCCCAAAAACCTGCCTGTACTTGCAGATGTGCTGTCAGGTGCTGGGCATATCCCTGCATCAGGCCAACGCGAGCGGTTCCCTCCCTGCGGCCAGGCAGGGAGGTTCCCCAGCGAAGAGCTGAGTCTTTGTCCCCCCTCCACCCCTCCCTGGTGATGCCTGGGAGGGATGGTCCTGTGGGAAGCCATCCTGGCCGGACCAGTGGGCAGCAGCCAGCTCTGGCACCGGCTCCCCAGCCTTTGGGGAGCAGCCAGCCAGCAAGAGGCAAATTTTGGGTGTTGTTGTTGGGGACATGCGTACAACCGCAGTGTGTCTCTAGGATGACATGCAAAGGGAGTGCATCCAGCTACCCTTCCGGCACCGGGTGCAGCGGGGGGCTGCATGCCCTGTTTGCAAGGCACAGACCCCTCCCGCTCAAACTAAAGCCAAATCAAACAGTTTTCTTCTCTTTGCATGGAACAAGAGGAGGACGAGCATCGCCACTCCCTTTGCAGGAGGATGAAGGCGAGTGGCTCCCTCCCCAGCTGTGTTGTGCTGCCTCTGGCACAAGGACAAGGAAGGAGAAAGGGTCACGCACGACCTGCAAGAAGCAGTTTCACCGAGCCCGAGCCTGCTTCATCCCACCCTTGCAACGTCTCAGCCATCCTGCTCATGGGCTGGGCTCACTGCAGAGCTGCGGGGCACCCCTTGCTTTCCTGCAGGGACCTGAAGGAAAGCTTCCAGTCCCCATCCTCACCAGCTGTCCCCATGCAAACACCACCTCTGATGGCCCTGGGGATGTGGCCCAGTCCTGTGGCAGAGCCAGCACCCAAAACGTCCCTGCTGCCTGAGCGGTGGCACCGCTTGCTGGACACGGGAGAGCTCACAGCAGCGCCCTACCCTGCACCGCCACGCAGAGGAGCCAGCAAACACAGCATCGCTACAATTTTAAACCAAAGTGACAGCTGTCACCCAGCCCTTTTTGCACCTCTGGGCTGCAGCCAAACCTGTGCTTGCTGTCTTTCACCCCAGCGATGGGGCTGCGTGCCAGCATTTTGGTACCCTCGACCCTGACAGGCATTATCACTGTCACAGCATCCCCACGTCCTCAGGCAGCTAATGCAAAAGGTCCCAAAAAAATGAGGGGCAAATCACAGCCAAGGCATCTGCTGTGAAGTGGGGACCAGTGGGGCAGAGGAGGCAGGGTCAGAACACAGAATTGTTCCCAGGGCAGCAGCATGGGGAAGCTGCGTTTCAGAGCTAATCTCAAAAAGTAGGAAAAGGTTCCACAGGGTGGAAATCAAAACATAAATTCCACTATAAAGCAGGACTTGTTCAGCTCCCAGCTTCTGTAGTGGTGCAAAGAGTCCAAAAATTAAGTGCAGCTTTGCTACAAGTAATAAAAATAATATTTCATTTTTTTACTGGTTCTTGAATTCAGTATTGCAATGCCCAGCAATGACACCACTGGCCCCAGGCAGGTAGTGAAAGTCACGCACCCGCTCACACTGACCCTTGGAGACTGTCCCCTGCCCAGCCAAAACTCCACACTGCAAAACTGTGCAGCTACACAACAACCCATGGTTTCCTCCATCAGCGTTGATGCACGTGCTGTACAGCCTATCATACACATGTGAACAAGGGCCTGGATGGGATTTAAAACAATTATTGTATTGTTTATTTGCTTGCTGGTAGGAGAAAAATACTACAAGGCACACTGAGTAAAAGAGGCTTTACCAACGATGTACCAGCCCATCATAACCCCTTTTCCTTGGCTCACCTGCAATTCTGCTGCCGGCAACCTGGTGCCAGGGGCCACCAGAGACACCCAGAGCCACTGGTCCAGGAGAGCCCCCATCCCCTGGTGCATCTTCTTCCCAGCACTTCAGGAAGAGCAGAACAACCCTTGCCCATCTCGCAGCAGGTGACGTCCTTAACACAGCAAAGCCCTGAGCCCAGGTTATCAGGGTCATTTGCCAGCTTTTCCACCACACCCCTGGGTCAGCCAGGGCCAGGTGTGGCCCTCGGGGTGCCTGTAAATGGGAGCACCCCTCAGCCTCTGCTTTCCACCTCACCCCAGCACGCTGCCGCTCCTTGTGCAAGCAGGCAGCCCTCTGCTCCCCGCTCGCGCTGGTCTGACCCCAAACCACAGCACCCAGCTCCCTCAGGAGAGAAAACAGCAACACCTCGAACCACACCGCTGTGGAATGTGATGGTTTTAATGGTCATTAAAGGAATCAACAAGGGTACATTTCAGCTTTGAAATACAAGTGCAAAAAGAATACAATACAATGTTTACTGTACATTTCTTACAAAATATTACATCCCCCCCAAAAGTGGTACTTCACGCACCGCTGAGCCCACACGCTGTGTGTGCACACCAGCTGCAGCTTTTCTTCCTTATGTGCAGGACACGGAGCTAACGGAAAGCTCCCGCTGGAGTCTGGGCAGATGCTTTTAGGGCAGTGGTAGGTAAATACAAAAGGTGAATGCAGGGACCTTTCTGCCCAGCATGCCCAGGCGCAGCTCCTGGAGTGCCGAGCCACTGCTGTGCCCTTTTGGCAAGCAGCAGCACCCTGCTGGCACTCACAGCTCTCAGCTGCTCTCCGGTTTGGTATAAGAAAGGGCTTTTCTCGCTGTGGTTTGGCGTTTTCCCTGTGGCTGGCATAACCTCCCGCTTCGTGCCCTGTGTAGTGAGCCCAGGTCAAGCCCTGGAGAACCCGCCTCTGTTTTATCCACAGCATCTTCTCAGGAAGAAGTCAACCAGGCTGTATATCAAATAAATTAAACCCCTCCTCCCCCTGTTCCCGCCAGCACCGACGAGGCTGCGAGGCACGTGTCAGTACCCATCCTGGCAGTCATTGTCATCGTAGTCAACAGCAGGCTTGTTGCGGTAGGCACCCGGCCACCGTTTACGGCTCCTGCTCTCCAGGCTCTGTGGCGAGCTGTCATCCCCATGGCTGTTGGACTCCTGGGTGGTGTCCTCCTGGGAGTGGCTCTCCTCATCATCATCATCATCCTCCAGGGACTCGCTGTTGTTGCTTTCTGTGGACCTACTGTCCTCGCCTGTGTTGTCCTCTTGGCTGCCATCATCCTCCGGGGATGCGCTCTGGCTCTCGGTTGATGTGCTTGGCATATCCCCATCAGGGTCAGAGTCATTCTCATCCTCCTTTGACTCCTCCACAGTGTCCTCTGTGGACTGGCTCTGGTCATCCTCATCTTCTCCGGACTCACTGTCAGGCACAGACGGCACACTCGTGTCCTCGGCAGACTCCCGCTCCTCCTGCCCTTCCCGGGACTGGCTGCTGGTGCGCTCGCTCGATGTACTCACCGCCTCCTGGGAGATGTCCTCCGGGGACTCCCCTGGCTCTTCGTCTGACTGCTCAGCAGTGTCCTCCCTGGACTCGCTACCCTCACTCTCCCTGGAGGGGCTGTCTTCCCCATCCTCATCCTCCCCAGAGCGGCTGGTGCTGTTTTCCTCTGACTGGCTGGCGATGGGCTCTTCCAACTGACTGTTGTCCTCCATGGATGGGCTGTCTTCTTCTGAGTCAGCATCCTCTACCTCTGGGGACCTGCTGTCGCCCTCCTCCCAGCGATGGGAGCCAGCCCCCCAGCTGCTCTCCTGGCTGCTCCCCGGGGCACGGGGGCCAGCACGGCGCCCCTTGTAGCTGCTGCCTGGGCCATCGAAGACAGAGGGGTCATCGCCCTGCATGGCTTCGCCCTCGAAGTCATAGCTCTCCTCCTCCTGGCTGCTGCTGCTGCCCCCTCCCCGCCTGTAGGTCTGCTCATACCGGCTGCTGAGGTAGCTCCTGTACCGCCGGTGATCAGCCCCAGCGCTCTCGCTGCTGCTACTGCTGCTGCTGTCACCATGCCCTCTGCCAGCCCTGGCATCCCCACGGCCAGCATCATGGCCATCTTCACCTGCCCTGTCAGCACCAGCTGTGTAAGTAGGACCTTCGCCCCCCTCTTCTTCCCCATTCTCATCGAAGGTGTCGTCCCCACTGTCGTCCTCCTCATCCAGGAGCCCACTGGCGCGGGAGGGAAGCCCATTGACTCCAGTGCCATGGTGCTCTCTGTTGTCACCAACATCAGCATCATGTGCATCCTCCTCCTATGGGGGTGACAAATGGAGATGAATGCAAAGGCTTGCAGGTCACAGACGCTATTGGCACGGCTCACCGCACAGGCCGTGCACCACCCTGACTGACACCAGCTTTGGGGCTAAGTGCACTTTCCTAGAAGAGCAAAAAACCCCTCCCCAATCACTCACCAGGAAACCAAGGCCGTTCCCATCCTGGGCACTCATGTCCTCATGGTCCACTTGGTTCAGGTGCGGAGCCTCCCCAACTCTGCCTCCCACATCTCGGCCACCGTGCTCACCCAGCTCCTCACCCACGGTGTTGCCAACTGTCAGGTCCCCGGCAAGGGCATTGTCCCCCCTCACCACACTGGCAGGAGGATGTCTGCCATCTCCATCACCCAGGAGGTTGCCCAGCTTGTTGATGTAATCTTCACTTGTCGTGTCCTAGAAACAAAATATGACACGGTGCTTTGGTTTATTAAACACCACTGCACATTTACTGCTATCGCTACTGCTGTGGGATGATATATGGCTCCTCAGCCATGTGAGAGCTCAAGCCTTTTTCATCACTAGCACCTCAGCCCTTCAGTTGTTTCTGCTGATGCAAAAAAAAGTAGCCACCAACAAAAGGGCAACCCAGAAAAGCCCAAACCACGATGGTTCAGAGCACAGAAGCTTCTTTTTCAGGACCAACACAGCAGAATGCATCAGATGAATTGGGAACATGGACAGGGAGGCAAGGCGAAATGAGGTGAAACCAATCCAGCGTGAAAAGACTGAGCAGACAGGCAAAGCTCAAAGACTTGCACAAGCAGCAGCTCTTCCCCCGGGTGCACGGCCCGAGGATGCCTGCCCGGGCTGGCTCCCCATCCCCAGGCTTGCTCCACGAGTGGCTACCACCTGCAGGATAGGGGCATCCCCTGGCTTACCTCCTGCTGAGCGCTGAGGTGGGGGTGGGCAGGCTCATGGTCAGGCACCTAAACACATCCAGGAAACAGCTGATCAGTGATCAGTGTGTCTTGGCTGGGCAAAACCACCAGGGTGTAGGGTTTGAGTAACCTGTTCAGTAGATACTTACAGGGTGAGTGCAGGCTACAGCCCAGAGAAGCAGCACCAGGAATGCAGTCCTCATGTTGCTTGTGGTCCCTTGTGACTGCAACAGGGAGCAAAGTATTTGCACACTAGAGCAAAGCATTTGTACATGCCCTTGGCTGTAACCTGGCCCCGCAAAGCCTTTCCAACTGATACAGCCTTGTTGTCCCAGCACATGGTGTTCAGCCTAGTATGTCATCAAACAAGCCAAGGATTTATGCTCATGCCACCTCCTGGTATCTCCTGTGCAGGAACTTTCCTTTAGTTTGAGATTTCAAATACCTGGCCATGTTCTTGCAGATTTTTTGTCTAAGCATCGCTAAAAAGTGGAAAAGCTCCTCCAAATTGCCTGCTCCCACAGTAAGATCACCCGTCACCCAGCTGAGTTTGGTAGCTGTGATGGGAGCCAGCGCCACAGATGAGCTGTGAGACCACGGGCTACAGAGCTGTGCCCCTGACCTCCCACCTGGCGTGGTCCCCACAGCCCTGTAACACCTCCCACCAAGGCACAGTGGAGCACCCCGGTAAGATAACCCCACGGAGAGCTGCATCCGTGTGGCTGCTGGGTCCTTCTGATGTCCCAGCAGCACTGCAGGTAAAGCAGCCGGGGCAGGGGGCTTCCCTCCAGCTTCGCTAACGTTCTCTCGTTAAGCAGCCCAGCACCACGTTCCCATGGGGCACATTAACTGCACTGCACATCACCCTGCACCCAAGACGTGCTGGAGCAAAGAGCCCTGCTCCCGATTTCTTCCCTTACGAAGCAACCCCTTTCTTTCTACCAAAGAAAGCTTTCAACCAAAACTCGCAAGGAAATCTATAACCCCTCTCCCCAAATGTTGCTATTTTCACTCCAAAGCAACCCAAAGAAACCAAAGCTTTTACCTTGAGGTGTGATGCCAGCCAGCGTCTCCTCCGGTGCTCAGGGTGGGACAAGCTGGCTGCCTGTGCTGGGATGCCCTGGGCTGTGTGCCCCAGCAGGGCCACGCGGGCATTTAACCCCTGGCCGGTGCCGGCCCCGGGCAGGGGGCAGCCAATGGCACCGGCGGGCAGCGCTGCCACGCGCGGAGGTGTCACCGGGAACTGGCCTCCCACGCTTCCTCTGGCCTCCGCTGGGACGCCGGCCCTAAAAAAGCTCCTTGTGGTTGCAGGATGACGAGACAGGCTGGCAGTTAATGACCAACTGCACTGGCCCCGTGTTTTGACTGCTAAATTTATTCCGTTCACACACTTCCCTCCGTGACACACAAACAACTACGGCGTTGCCCACGCCGAGCACCGGACCCGGTCCAAGCACAGCATCCTCCTAACGTGTGCACGTGGGAATGGCGTTTGCCCCGTGCTACGGACTAGGGTGCCAAAACCCACGTGGAACCATTCCCCCACCAGGACTCAGCCTTTTCCTGTGCCTCGGGGCAAAAGCACAAAACACCGTGCTAGAAGGAGAGGACACGCTTATTTTTGTGCCCACACATGCACTTGTGCAAGGGAGAAAGGAAACACTAAACGGAGGTGTGCAAGGGGGATCCCACACCCTGCGCAGAAGGAGTGTAGCACCCTGAGCACTTCCTCCAGCTGCTGGCCAGGGCGTGAAACCTCTGCTCTGGAAAACACGGGCAACAACACACGCACATATGTACGTACACAGGCATGTATGTGCAATTACGTAGATGTGTACCACAGGCACCCCAGCGTTTCTTGGTGTAGCTTTCTTGGTGTAGCATGGATTATCTACTCCAAACAAGACAGTGAGCCATCAGTGCAGACAGCCCCTACTCGCTCACAGATCACACCAGGGAGAGCTTGCCAGCCTCCACATGCGCACACATGCACACACCCTGACACAGGGCGCCTGCACCTGTCTGCTCATGCGCTTCAGGACAGGGCCAGCACGTCCCAGCTGGACACCCAGCTTTTCCCAGTGCCCCAGCCTGTGCGGAAAGAAGGCGACTTCCTTGCCTGTATTTGGCTGCTGCATCCTCTGTGCCCACAACACCCCCTCCCTGCTAATAAAAAGAAGCCACAAGTGCACACGGGCTGCTTTGAAGCCTGCAGTGTCTCACCCCTGTAAACTGGGCTCTCCCCGTAGCCAAGCCACAGACGATGGGCACGGTCACAGGGCGAGGGGGCCAGGAGAATGGTGCCTACGTGTGTTGCATTGGGGGGAAGTGTAAAGGACAGCCTTGATACTCCACAAGGAGCATTTGCACGTCCTCCCCGGGTGGGAGGAGGTGTTTCTGCTGCTGCCCTGGGTAGAAGAAAGAAGCCTTCAGGCAGCAGAGCCCTGCTGCGGGAAGCCGGTGAAACACATGGCTCGCCTTCCTGCTCTGCCCTGCTGCAAAGCCCTGGCTAACCACAGTCACCTGCCATGGCCCCTTGGCACAGGGACCCAAATTCCCAGAGGCGGGGGCACAGCCCAGGGGACACGGTGAGCGCTGCACGTTTACAGGGATTTGCATGAGATGCTGGCGCTGCAAAATAAGTGACTTAAACTTGAGTATGGTCAGGATTGAGCCAGGGCTCTGTAAACTGCATATTACCTGAATTTGCCCAGGATGTATTACCCACAGACAACAGCATCCAGAAAGCATTCCCCGTGCTGTGACACCACCGCGGCTTGACATCGCAGCTTATGGAACCAGACGTGTTGATCTGCCATTGTGGATGCCTGCACAATTTCACCCTCCAAAACCTCCTGCCTTATCCTCCCATCATTACCAGCCAGGGGACCGTGTGAGTCTGCCCAGTGAGGACTGCAAGGACCACGCGGGTGCCAAGCGTGACTAGCATCTTTTTTCTCCTTCCTCCTGTCCCCCCCCTCCCGCTGCACAAAGACCCCAGTGCCACCCCAGCCCCGCTGGTCTCCCCACAGCCCCTCGGCCTCAAGACAGGCGCCGTGAAGCCACTCGCTGTCACGCATGCGCACACCTTCAGCAGGTTTTTTCCTTCTTCTTCACTACCTGACCCCTGCCGCAGATACCGTGGGACGTATTTTCCTCTCAATCTAGGACAAAATTATACCCCTGGCCCTGGCCAGATATGAGTTCATGTTGCTAACCTTTTTTAGGCACCTCCAACAATTACCATGTTTTCTTGTTTGCTTTTTTTTTATGTCAAACCTGCATTTAACTCAGCCCCCAAAGACCTGGTGCTGCCTTTTGTCCAAGTGCTGCTGTGCAAGAAAGGGATAAACACCGAGCTGCACATACCTGGCTTCTTTATAACACAGGTCACTTGCTGTCCCACCAGGTCACCTCTCTCCCCTCCAGTGGACCCGAAACACCTGTGGCACCAGCGCACCCAGTAGCACTTGCTGACAGCACCCCAACCTGACCCCAGGTCCCTGCGACCTCCAATAGCCCTGGGTTGAAAGACCAAGGTCTGTCCCCCAAATCCCTTCCAGATAGCATCCCACAGCATCAGCCAGACCACCCAAGCAGCTTTGCCTTTGTTTTGCAAGGAAAGGAAACCCCAGCCTACACATTGTACTTTACAATAAACCTTTAAAAAAAAGAAAAGTTTAGGATTACTGTTGTTACATCAGAAGGGAGAAATGGACTGAGGGTGGGGGAAGTGGCTGGCTGGTGTTTTAAATGACACTGTGCATTTCCCCAAGTCCTACTCTCCTGAGATGCTCAGTCCCTTGAGATGGCCAGGACGGGAAGCAGCAGGGCAAGGGAGATGGGGGAAACTTGGCCAGGCTAAAGCTGGCACCCTCAGACTGCTCGGATGGAGGTGGCTGAGTCAGAGACAAGAGGACTGGCAGGGCTGGTAAAAAGATGCAGGAATATCACCTTCCTCTTTGACAAGTTGGGCTGTGCCGTGTTCGTGAGGACAGAGAACAGATGCGAGCACAGACAGCAGGAGGGATTAGAGATGCCAAAAGCAAGACAGAAGTTGGCACCGCAGAGAGCAAGCTGATGGTGGAGGCACAGAACGGCTGTTCTCCTCCACCAGTTGAGACATTTCAGCATTGAAAACTCAAGAAATTAGTATGGCTCAAAAAACCTACCATTCCTTCTTTTTGTTCAGTTCAAGGTATTTTTGTAGTATTTATGTTGCTGGTGCACTTCTCTCCTGGTTATACCTATGGGTTTTGACAGCAGTATCAAAAAGAAAAGGATCAATGAATGAACCGGAGCAGGAGACCAGGATGAGAGCAGGACTCAAGGCACACATCCTTGGCCTTTTCCCAAACATTCAACACCAGCTCCTGCCTTACACCCAGATCCAAATCCAAATCCCTTCACCAAGCACCTGCTGGTGACAGGTGCTACAGTGCAGTGCTGTGTTTTCAGCTGGCAGCAGGCCGGAGGAACCTTGCCTCCTAAACGTATGTTTCCCTCATACATACCACATTAGCACCAGGAATTACCCAGGGCCCAATCCCCAGGGATTCATTCCCATACTGCTCCTCTAAAAAAGGCTGCTCAGCCTTGCAAACCAACCAGGTTCCCAGGTTGCTACCTGCTTTGCAGGTGGACAGATGGCAGCTGGTGGCTGCAGCAGCGAGAAGCAGCCTGGCTTTGGCTCCTCTGTAGGTGCAAGGGGCCTGAGCAAAGGCATTGTGGCTGTTCCCTGGAGTCTGAGCACATATTACCCACATTTCACAGCGCTAATGTAAGACAGCAGCTAATGATAACCTTTTAGGAGTTTGAAGAACAGCACTGATATTTCAACTCCTCCCAGCAGCCCCAAAGTTACCCAAATGCTGTGATATACGGCAGATGGATGTTATCATCCTGTTTTTCACAGTGCGGAGGCGTGCACAAGTTCAGTTTATGCTAAGCCTTTAAAATTTGCTATTTCTCCTCACTGGAAAAAAACCCACATCATAGGGTCCTGAGTCCTGGAGCCCTGAATTACAGACACACAGAGGGCCCCCCTAACAGGAGACCCCTGCACAAGACCAACAGCCCTTGCCCCTTGACAGCCCAGGGGTGGGATCAGTAACCCACCCTTAGATGCCTACCATGCAGTTTCCTTTACAGCCAGGGAAAATGAGGACTTTTAAGGCATCAGTCATTTTGCCTTATTTCAAGCACCTATTTCAGGCTGAACTGCATTGCAGACTGTTTGAAGTCTCCATGACACTGCCAAAGAAAGGCAACAAGCCTGCTGATCTTGTCCTACCAACAAGACGCACCATGCTCTTTCCCAACACACGTGCAAGCCAAGTTCCCGAACTCCCTCTTCTCCCCACCTGCCATGCCAGCCCCATGCTCCCTTCACTTCCATTTCTAGCATTTTTATACTGCCCTCCTCTAAGCAACAGGCTCCAGGCTCTTCACAAATGTTTTTCTCTCGGAAGAAAATGCCAGACAGAGGCACTTGTCAAACTGAGACCTGTGTGGCCACCCCCATCCCTCCTGGAGGCAGCAGGCAGATGGGCTGGGCGGTGAGAACCCAGCCCTGCAGGCTTGGCTCTATGCAGAAAGCAGCAAATAACTCTGGAAATTAAAATAACTATGGGAGTAATAATGGGATTACTTTTCCCAGATGCAAGATGACTTGCCTAACAGGTGCTAGCGTCATTTCTTTTATGGGAGCCTAAAGTGCCACTTGTGAATAACTGGGTACATTCTTACTGCCAGCTGCTGCTTTTTGGGCACGCTCAACCATCACATGCAAGAGCCCCTTCCCAAATACCTGCGGCAGCTGGGAAGCACAAATGGAGGCTGCTCAGCCCCTTGCACCTACATTTTCAGGGACAGGACAAGGCTGGTCCCTCTGCAGCCCCACATCCCTCCCCATGACTGTCTCCACACCCATGGCTCCAGCCTCATCTGGGCAGAGGAGCTGCAAACCCAGCACATCACCCTGAGGGTGTGCTTGCACAAAGGCTCCCAGGTGGTGTACCTGTTCCGCGCTACTGTGCCAGTTGTGCTTCTACCGGAGACAATGCACGGAGCAGTAACTGGCATTCACATTGTGCCCGTTGCAGCTGGAAGTCGTGGCTGAGCAGGTACCTTGTGCCATCTCTGCCAGATGCGTGTGACCAGACTCTCGGGTCCTATAAATCGATATTCATCAGCCAGCTTGGCTGAATTCGCTAATTTGAGGCCATGGCTTCGTCAGCTGTGGAACAGGTGCCTACTTTCTGTCTGGCCACTGTCAGATCTAACACGTGCTCCTGCACACAGGCAGTAGAGCAGCTTGCTGCCCTTGGTCAAAATAAGGGCAAGGAACAGATGCCCAGCTGGGCCCTGCACTGGGGACCAGTACTGATACTGCTGGCACAGGCGCTGGGCAGCCCCAGTGTGGCTGGACTAATAGCTCAGCACTGACAGCAGTAATCACAGCAACAGCAATGAGTAATTACGGCTCCTAAAAATTCATTCAGAATGCAGCATCTTCTACAATCGTTCCCTGCTCAGAAGTCAGTCCCCTGGGAGGTGGGAGCAGTAAGTATTCATCAGTCACATGCTGGAAATGGAAGGATAACAGAGCCTTGATGTGAAAAGCCCTCTCCAACCACCCCGTTGTGCTCGCCCCCGCTCCAGCTGGAACTGCAGATATCTGTGCCAGACACCGGCAAAGCAGCGTAATGGCAGTGCTCTCAGGAAATAAAATACAGCAAGGAGCTGGGGCCAGCTCTGCCCTCGCATCAGCTGGCAGCTCAGGGGGACTTGTCCCAAGCTGCTGGTTTGAAATACAGCCAGCTGCACTGTGTGTGCCTATCAGATGTCCATAGATGTTCCACGGTACACCAGGTTCTTGTTGGAGGGAAAAAAATCAGGAGGAAACGATTGATTGTAAGGATTGTATGAAACGGAGACTGCACAAGTGCCAACGGGTGATGCGGAGGCACAGGCTGCCTGGAGTGAGCAGAGAGGTCAGGAGAGGTTTGGCAGCTCGAGGGATGAAGACATCCGTACAGAGAGCCAGGCCCTCCTCCCAGAGGGTGGGTCAGCTCTCCTCTGGTTCCTGTAATGTCATTATGGCTCACTTGGTCTAAATTTAGTGCTGCTTGGTGTAGCTGGACAGGAAGCATTACCACAGTTCCCTGGGAACCTGGAAAAGTTGGATAGACATCATCAACACAGCCCTGAGCAAGAGACCAGCAGCAATTTGGCTCATACCTCCAAAGGACAGAAGCCAGTTTGCAGCGTTCTCTCCGCTCTGAGCTTCATTCCGTGACGAGCAGCTGTGAGCTGGGTCAGCCCAGTCTTCAGCCACCACAGAGCGCACAACTCCATCAGAGAGCGACAGAGAAAGACGGTCCCCATCGCTGCCTAACCCTGTGACTGGAAAGCCTACCCCACAGTCAAAGCGTCAACTGTCGTGACGAGGTCTGCACACTCCTTGCAGATGCGTCCCGTGCCCGGCCCCACTGGAAAGAGGGTTACCAGACCCTGGGTCTGAACTGGGACAATAAATCCTATCTCAAAGTTTGTCCAGTTTGCAATGAGCTAAATCCCTGACATGCTTGGGCTGACAACATGCTTTTTCTTAGCCTTATTCATATTTTTTAATCTTCAAAATATTAATAACTTTTTTTTAAAAAAAGACCACCACCACCACACCACCACCACCACCGAAAAAGAAAACAAAAAACTACTACCAAAACCCACATCACCCAAAAAAGCCCCCAAAACAGAGAAGTCTTAACCAATACAACCATAGAAAATAAAAGCCAGATAGAAGATATTAAATCTCTGGGACAGCAGAAGCACTTTCCAACAGTCTTGCAAATGTATTTCTTTATATGCAGATTTCCTCCTTTGCTTGCAAAGTAATTAAACCCTCCTCGTTCAAAACCCAAGCCAAGCCCAAATGTAGGACCACATCACACATTAGGTGAGTTTCCCTTTGAGTTGAGCTCGTTCAGCACAGCTGTGCACAGCTGAACTGCTGTCCTACAGCAGAGAAGGGAGTCAAACCTTCCAGGAAAAGATGCTCAGGGCAGAAAAGGCACGAGAATAGGAAGTCTGAAGCTGCCTGCTTCCTTGGATTATGAAGGATGGAGGAGGAGGAGGAAGGAGGAATCCAGATGTGTCTTTGCTTACCCACGAACACTTTAGGCAGGCATGAAGCCTACAGCTTTGCAATAGCCAAGGAGCCCACCAAAAAGCCACAGTGTTTCTCCTATTTGATTCACCAGGAACAGCCTCATTTCCAACGTCAAAATGCTTAGCAAACCCCAAAGGCATTTCACAGGTGTCTTGGCAAATCCTCTTCACTTAGTTGATGATCTAACTTTATTATTATGACTCCTGGAGCAGATCTTTCATGGTATTTCATATTGTATAAAGGTCTATATAATAAAAATCACATAGAAGTTATTCTATATTATATACGAATTTCCATGCTTACATTAAACTGTTTTCAGTAATAAACAAGTACCAAATCCAATGAGATGTTTCTTGGTTTTCCTTAGTTCCTAAAGAGTGTATAAATACTTGAGGTGGGGGCACAGGGGACAGCAGCATTTTGAATGTCAGAGGGACAAAGGAAAACCTGGAACGATTCACTGGAAATACTTTTCCTGAAAACAACGTGGTGTTGTAGGTAGCAAACTGGTACGAGTGCTCAGCCAGCTGCCACGGCACTGGTGTGCGTTCTCCAGGGAGGCTGTGCACAGTGTCCGGTCAGCACACTAAAGGGCAGCTCAGGAACGTCACCCCAGTGCTGCCAGCCGCCACCCCTAACCCTGGGGCAGGAATCTGCATTTCTGCTCCACATTCATCTGTATTGCAATAGGAATTGAATCTTACCGCTTTTAAGACCTACATTTAGAAGTTCTATTTATTCACCCCAGGAATCGGTTTACCCAATTCAAATACTGGTTGTAGGGCTGGACCAACAATTCGCTCTCAACACCAAGATGACTTTAACACTCTTCCTTATTTGAGCTATTCACAAATAAAAAGTTGTTTTTTTTTTTTTCCTTTGCAATTCTGTACCAATCATTTAAATGAGCACGCTGTAAATGACAGACCGAAGTCTTACACAACAGGCTCATTCTGCTGGACCAGTACCTTCACACTCTGTTAAACTTCCAGCTGAATTCAATGGTACACCTCAAAGAGTTACGTACATGACTGCACGTGCTAATCACAGCCTTTTGACTCAGGCTATTTCCCCTTCACTATTCCCACTGGAAATCCCTCTTGTCACACAATGCTTTTTTTCTGCATGCTGAACACATAGAAGAATATTGCACAAGAGATAATGCAAGCAGAAATCTTAAAAAAAAAAACGCTCATAAGAAATGAATACTGGATAAGCAATTACCCTCATGCACAGAATTCACACTTTCATATAGCCGGTCAGAAACAAAAAGATGTGGAGATATGTTTGATAACCAAGCAGAAAAAAACCGCAAACAAATGAAGGCAAGGTGCTGGCTGAAGCAGCAGGGTTAAGAACCGCTGCCTGTTCCCAACCTGCACGGTCCCACAGCTGAAGCAGGTCCACAACACAACACATTTTTTTTTTAATTTTTTTTTAAGTAACTTCAGGGCTCAAGACATTGACAAAAGCCTTCCTGAGAGTTTCTAGTATTTGTACTTCTTGAAATGTCTGCAAGCTCCGGCACTGCCTGCCTTCTCAAGTCATGATATTAACTGTAAGGTCCCTGTGCTGCCCAGATGTAATTACACAGTACACTTTGTGGCTTTTTGTAAAAAAAAAAAAAAAGACAAGGCTACCTCCAACTTGTGCCAGGCACGCCCACAGAGGCAGCCCAACCGGGAGCGAAGAGCCATGAAAGGACTTCCTCCATCCGCCCAGCCACGCTGGGCAGGAGCGACAGCATCCTTGGAAACATCAGCCCAGCTGACATGCCAGGGCATCCCTCTGCCTTCAGCAAGGGTGTAGGCACTCCTTATTAAGAAATTGGGCAAGAATCACAAAAACTGATCCATCTCCACCCTTACTCCTCTCAGCATCATCAGCTTAAGCACTTCACTACCCAGCCCACATTCAAATCTTGCCCAAGCCCACAGCCATCATCTCTTCATGTGACTAATGTGCTCCAGCAGGTAAGCTCAATTCTTTCCATTCCCTCCAACACTCAGTCCTACAAATGAAAAATAAATAAAGATTTGGGTTTGATTCTCCTCCCAATCTTTTTTTTCCTTTTAATGAAACCAAACCCCAAAATAAAGCTAGCGAGAGCTGGCCGAGCATTAACACAAACAGTGTGCTTGAACAGGCATCGTCAAAAAACATTCAATTTTCAGGAAAATTCATTTCCCAGTGTAGATCCATGAGCAAAAGCAGCCGGTGCTGGCTGCATGCTGCACCAGGGAATCCCCGCAGCACAGCATCACTGCTGCCAGTGGCAGCCATAAGCATTCTGCCGAGCTGGTGGGAGCTGGGGACAGATGCCAGCCACGTTTGCTTTGTCTGAGCTTTTCCCAACGTGCCTGCAGCAGGTGTTGCACTAGGTTCGGCTGTGACAGCCATTTCTCCAGCTGACCAGGTGCTTCTGGCCACGGCTCCAGCGCAGCGATGGGAAATGCTGCCATGACGGAGGTGCAGGACGGAGGGGCACAGTTGTGGGGCGCAAGAGATGGCCACGTGCCAGGCACTGCAGACCCCCAGCTATGCACAGCTCATCAATGCTTGTGCCTGGAGCTTCTGCCTTTAGGGATAACAAAGCGACTAGCTAATGTACAGTATTACTGAGAATTTTGCATGTAGAAATATTTTAAATGTTAATTCTTTCTTTCCTTTTCTGTAACGATTAGATCCTGTCGCAATGGCCATGGAGGTCTTGCTCTGTGCTGTGTGGTGCTGCTGACAGGCTGTTTTTTTCTGGCTGTGGACCTCAGGAACTGAACTTCTGGTGGAAGCCAGGCAACAGGCAGAGTTCCCTGCAAGGTGGCGCCTCCACAAAATGCTCCGTTTGCTCCCAGTTTGGGTTCTGCTTCCCTCGTGGCACAGGGAGACAAGCACCCGTGCCCACGCAGGGAGAAGGTGCAGCATCCTTCTCCTTCCCATCACCTCATCCCATGGTAAAACTATAATTTGATTCCTTTCCCCACAGCTATTTTTGGATTTTCAGCACTGAAATTAGTAGCACTCGTTCAGACAGGAAGTCGTTGCTGCAGCACTAGAGAAGGGGACTTGGAAATAAATACCAGTCTTTGATTAAAAGACAGATGTCCAAAACCCTTTTAATAAAACACACCAAAACAGACATATAAAAAAAGGCTTATCAGAAGACTGCTCTGCTCCCTTATCCTTACGTCATTTAGGCAAAAGGCAATGGAAACACTTTTATAACACACACTACTGCATAACTTACCACAGAGTTTTTGCAATGGCAAGGAAATGCTTGAACAAACCTCTCTAAGTGAATAACAAGAAAATGAAATAAATAAAAACCAAAGTTCTACTATGTGAGGCACATCTTCAGTCTCCAGCGTAAACACAACCATCTGGAGTCACCCATGAAGACTTCACTCAAAAAATAATTTAGAACCCATACAAAAGAGGTGAGATGGATGTGCGTAAAAATCCAAGGAATTGACTGAGCATCAGTCAGACACACATAAACCAGCGCAACCACACTGAGACTTCACTGACCCCAGACCTTTGCCTAAAGGGGGAACAAGCCCTTGTAAACGCCTTCTGTGTTTCTGGTGCTGGGGGAGCTAGAGATGATGGACATCTTACGGCAAGAGCGTTTCTCTCTCCTCACTCCTGCCTTCTTTCCAGAAGTTCCCTGTCATCCTGTGAAGAGCGAGCTGCCTGCTTATTCCGCGCCCAGCTCACCCCATCTCCCTGCCCCTCCGCCCCCCTCTCCCTGATACAAATGCAGTGACCTGAGCTACCCCCAAGAGGCATTGGGACTGCAATGAAAGCCACCAGAACGCTGATTCTGCCTAAGTCCATGAGACATTTATCTCCTCCCAGTGTCCTGTCCCCTTCACGTTTCGTTAATTTTGTTTTGAAATAAACATCTCCAAATACTTTTCCCACCAGAGAATTAAAATGTGCCAGGCGTGGATTGCCTTCTAAAACTGCTCCCATCAGGTAATTGACAAGTGGTATTTTTAAACCCATCAGCCTCTCCACAACAGACATTACACCCACCCACCCGCAGACGCTTCTTTGTCTTGCGAGAGCTGCAAGCAGCAAGACATCACACGCGCAGATGGCAGATTCGATAGCAGCCTGACCTTCGTGCTGCCACGAATAACACACACTCCTCACTATTTATTTCTATTTGAGGAACAGGCAATTGCATAAAGTCGAGAATGCACGCAGCAAGGGAAAAAACTGAGGGAAGAGAGGAGCAGCTACCCAGGGCAGGAGCCCAGGGCACAATGCCGCGGGGATAGCAGAACCCTCCTGTGCCCTGCGAACCTCCAAAGGCAGCTGCCCGCTCCGGGACAATGCCGAGTGAAAAACCCCAAGTGTGGCTGTCCTGGAGCTCCCAGCGAGGGAAGCTTCCTGAAATGCTGCCTTGAAGGCAGGGTAAGAGGGGCCCAGGAGCAGGGCAGGGCTTGTTTAGCTCTACAAAACCATGCTTGGTTTTTGCCCATTCCTGAGCAAGAGGGAGCCAGCGTTAGAGCTGAAATAAGGCACTCACAGGCTATATGGAACAGCAGCAGCAGAACCAGGACCACAACTCAAGACGTTTGCATCTGAAACAGCGTGGCCAGCGGGACCAGGGCAGTGACCGTCCCCCTGCACTGGGGACTGGTGAGGCCGCCCCTGGAATCCTGTGTTCAGGTTTGGGCCCCTCGCTGCAGGAGGGACACTGAGGGGCTGGAGCGTGTCCAGAGACGGGCAGCGGGGCTGGGGAAGGGGCTGGGGCACAAGTGTTGTGAGGGGCGGCTGAGGGAGCCGGGGTGTTTAGCCTGGAGACAAGGAGGCTCAGGGGGGGCTTATCGCTCTCTGCCACTGCCTGACAGGAGATCATACGCAGGTGGGGGTCGGTCTCTTCTCCCAAGTAACAAGCAGTAGGACAAGAGGGAACAGTCTCAATTTACACCAGGGGAAATTTAGATTGGATATTAGGAAAAATTTATTCACTACAAGGGTGGTCAAGCATTGGAACAGGCTGCCCAGGGAGGTGGTGGAATCACCATCCCTGAAGGTTTTTTTTTTAAACACATTGATGCAGTGCTTAGCTACATGGTTTAGCAATGGACTTGGCAGTGCTGGGTTAACAGTTGGACTTGATGATCTCAAAGGTCTTTTCCAACCTAAATGATCCTATGATTCTACATTGATACTCCAGGCTATGGTCATGCGAATTAATAAGGAACAGACTAAGTGCAACGTTGCACAATTTTTATATCTCCTTACAAAGGCTTTGCTGCTTGTCATCACCAAAGATCACAGCAGTGATTAAATAAACAGTTTTGACAAACTCTTTTGTAAGTCTTGACATGCTTTTTACATCAGCTTCCCCACCACAAGCTGATATGGCTTTTTTCTCCACTTACATTTGCTTCATGGTGTTTCCAAACAGCTGCAGATCTGCTTCACATGGCAATCTGTTTCAATACTAAATGAAACGGCATCCATTTGTAATGTGAAACCTGTTTGAAAGCCTGCTCCAAGACTTAAATCCATCTAGGCAGGCAGTTTTAAGGCAAGTAATCAGTGGAACATCAGCAACAAGGTAGATGAGCCACAACAACATCTGATGCTATGTGGACAGCCGTCTGCGTTGCGTAACTGCTGCTGCGTTGCACTTCCCCGAAAGCCTCTAACTGCACTGTGTGTCTGAAATGATTAAGTGAAACAACCACCAACTCTTGAGCCACACTTGGAGATTGCACAACTTGTGCAATATGAGTTCTTCCAGCAGAACTCCTTTAAAATACCCATGCTGACCTCAATCTCTGCGTCACATTATTAAAACAAAAGCATACTTGAATAATACAGCAAGACAAAGCACATCACCACCACCCTAAGCTACAGTTCAGGTACAGATAAGATCTTTTCAGTTTAGAGCCATGTCTACCTCTTGCTAGTTTAAGGACATTTCTTGTTCTTTTTTTCTTCTTTTGAAGAATTTGGCCAACAAAACATTTTGAACAATATAGACCATTAGCTGAGTCTGTCTGGTTGAAGAGCAAAAATAGCCATCCCTCAGTCTGAGCTTTAAAATAGCTCCTCCCCAACGGGAGTCAAATGTTCCCCAGCTGGGAAAGATGTTTATTTCTCTCCCTCTTTTTTAAACATTTAATTTCAGCTTATGTAGGCAATGTGGTCAAACACGACACAGCCCAGCGCAGCAGCTCACAGGAGACAGGATGACAGTCTCTAATACACTAACTGCATCACGCCTCGAAAGACGAAAGCCTGATTTAGCAGCAGCACACCGGCAGTCTCATCAGAGCCTCGGCCCATTTTGGAGTCAGTTCCTGTGCATTATGAATGTGACTCATGTCCATACATTCAGGCGACAAGAGTCCTGGCTGGCACTTCTCAGGCATCATGAAGAGTATACACAGAAATAAATTCAGCACAGCATTTAATAAAGATAGATCAAGAAATAAAGACCGACAAAATTTCTGAAAAACAATGTATGGTTTTGACAAAGCGAGATTGCTGAAGGATTAGAAAACATCACGTAATAAAATAATTATAATGTGCAAGTAGATAGAACTCCTGCTATATGGAATACAATATTGATGATGGGGGGCCCTGGACTAGTGCATAAGATAAATGAGGAAACCACATAGTCTGTATGGCACTTGAACCTGTTTTCAGATGCAAAGCTGACCAAGTAACAGACTAAAAAGAATGCATAGGAGAACTTTTGAATTAGTCCCTCCATGATTTCTTAAATGTTTTTAGCGATACACCACACTTGAGATTTTTCACTGAAAAACCTCTTAGGAGATAGCTCAGTTTCAAAATATGCATCATCAGCTCATATGCATCTATTAATATGCTCCATCTTAAGAGATGCTTGTTAATCTTGAAAAGGTCCAGGACACTGCTGATCTCTGATTGAGAAGAGCAGCTTTTAGAGTCAAAAAAGCTGTGCCGAAATTTCGTTTTTCAGAGTATAAAAATTTCAGCCCAAATTCAGTCCAAGGAGCCTTGAGAAGGCAGTCAGGTTTTCTTTCTTTAGAGATAAAATAGAAGGAAGGAGTACTAATATTACTTAGTCCAGAGGATGTAAAAGATATGCACATATATATATATATATATATATATACACAAACACACACATATATAAATACTATATATTTTCAGTGATTTACTATCAGTAGATAATTTAGAAAGCAATGCATGCAAAAATACTTGGGCAAACTCCCCTATCAGAATATCTATCATAAGATACCTAAAGAGCCGCAACTGGCCATATACTGACATATCCAGATATTCTCCTGCCTCCTCAAGACCAAGGCACAGAAAACCCCTCACGGTATTCCTTTGGTGCAGCACAACTGAACCCAGGTTGAAGAGAGCTGGTCAGAGGCACCAGATGCCTCATTCCCCCAGCGCTGCCTCCAACCAGTTTTTCTACCTGGCTAACTCTCAAGAAAACTGAACTCCTCATGAAAGGCCTCCATGGCTCACAGCAACCCAAGCAATTATTTCCAACAGGGAAGGACAAGCAATACTTGACACATTTCCAACGGGAGCTGCTACAGGCTGTGGTCTTTTGCAAATCTAAACTATTTATATAGGTATCCTAAAGGCAGGCCATTCCACGGGCTCACAAAAGGCTTCAGGTGCACCATTTGGTAAGGAAGTTACACAGAGACTTTCCTTAGTTTTTAATTAACAGTCGATCAGGAAATTAACAGGCAACCAGAGATGTTTAGAGCCCTATCAACACCATCTGGCAGACTATGATCCACAGCAACCTGGGAAACCACAGCACCGGCCTGGCAGCACGGCATGACCAGCCCTGGCTGTAACCAGACTCAAACCGTTCCATGCCTGTCGTTTTGTGGTTCTTTTTATTCCACCTCCAGTAAAAAGAGAAAAAGCAGGGACACATAAGCTAGGTATGGTATCCTGGATACAGCAGCCAGCGTACACGCACAGGTTCTTTATCGATTCTAAAAACCCCACCTGAACTCCAACTTGCTTACAGTTTTTCCTTTCAGGGTAAAGCATATTTGATTTGTATCCGGATATATATTCTGGAAAAGTCGAAGTTTGTTTGTCAAGCAGACCTAGCACCGAGGTTAAAACTTACTTTACGTTTTAAAAACCTGTAAATTGAAGCCTGTACCTGGTATGGAAGTGGATGGCTCAACACCACTCTCTTGTGGGCAGAGCTCTGAAGGCCTATGGCTGTGCTGAGCGTGCAGATGTGTAGACAGCTCCAATAAAAACAAACGTCTTTTGAGGCTAACTCCTCTTCCCCACAGATAGCCATACCCACAGACCTTTTCTGCCAAGGAATACAATGCAATACAGGCATATTAATAAATGTAACAAGCACCTCCGAGCTTTTCCTCTCCCATTGTTTCAAGTGTCCTTTTAGCAGCTGTCACCATGAGACACAGATAAAACAAATCTTTTCACTTCCCTGTACTCATTTGTCTTCTTTCTTCTGTGTTTAGTCTTTTTTTATTGTTTGCTGCTTATTCTCTTTCACTTTCCTCTACATATCCTTTTTTTTCCTTCCAACAGCCATACTCCTCCTCACTGCAGGTTAGACTACTGAAGACCAGTGCATACCACTCACCAGTAAGCACTCGTTTCGCCTGAAAATATGCTTAAGGGGAACCCCACATGTCCAGTTTTTCCACCTTCCAGCATGCTGGATAATACCCAACTTTACCGTAACAGTGTAGGCTGCAATTAAAAAGCTGAAGTCTAAAATAAACCCAGGCATTTCATGTGAGGTACATCAGTGATTGCACAGTACAGCAGACAACCAGAAGGGGATCCACTGATGCTCCAGCCACAGGGATACACCAGTGCTTCTCCAGCCCATGTTGGTGGAAGCTGTCATGTTCACTGCTGGCTAATAGCCAAGCGTGGATCAGGCAATTTGTGGAATTCTGGTTTTAATGAAATAAATTGTGGTTTAATCCAAAGCCTACTGAAATGAGAAGGTACCTCTCCGCTTATGCAGCTGCTGTGTCCTGCATTTTTGTATCCAGCACACAGCCTATAAGCACAACACTGAAACACAAATGGAAACCAAAGCAAAAATCAAGCCAGGATATCAGGACCTCTGACATAATACTGGTGTTGAATGAATTCGTGCCCTTCTATTGTTAAGGCAGAACTGACGCAAACGTATATTTCACTAAAAGGTCATCTAGCTGTCAAACAGGCTAGTGCTTAGTTCTTCCTCCCCAGTGAAAACAGAGGCGGGGACAGGATAGAATTACTCTGTTTCTAAATGAACTCATCTAATGAGTCACAACAATAATTTCTAGGTTGGAGTTTTCCAGCACAGCAGCTACTCTGCTTCGTCCTCACCCCAAACTTTACCATGATGGTACAGCATGTTTTTCTGGTGAGAGAACTATTAATTCATCAATGAAGAAGTTCCAAAAATGAATGCTACCTGACACAGTGGGACCAGCTACAGACTTCCTTGCTAGCACTGATGGCTCTGAGACAAGCTCAAGCCACCTTGATGACACTCAGAACAGAACCAGGGATCTTTTCTCAGCCAAAGCATTTTGTCATCAAACCTAAACCAGAAATTTTGTTGTAATGAAACATTCTGCAAATAAGTTAACAGCTTTTATAAGCAATGTATAATCCTTCAACATCCTCAAAACTAAAATATTCCCCACCCCCCCACCCCCTCTGTAAGTCCCAAGAAAGCTGTTTAAACACAGAAACAAGCAAAGCTTAGAAATCACACACATGTTTTCATATAATAACCTTCAAACCCCTACAACTACCAGCTTCATGTTCCTGCAAGTTCTTTGCAGCCTGGCACTTTTTTTGTGAATTAACAATTTCAAGGCAATGCTAATAGCCATTATCTGAAAATCTTATAAGAAAAAGAGCTAAATACTTAGCTAACGTAAGATTATCATTGGCTTATTTGTGTTAATTTCTGGAAAGTCACCTAAATATCTGTCTTTTATTAGCTGAGGATCTGTCCGCACCTGGAATATTTAAAAATCACAGAAAAACACTTATCTTTGATCCCCTAATAAAGCTAATCTCATGGTAGAAAGAGGGATGCTCATGGCACACAACAAAGTTTTGAAAAGATAAAACCAATCATATTTTAGTAATGCACAACAAAAAAACACAATGAATGGCAATTTCTGAAATATCACCCTCCTTTCAGATGCTGACTGGCTGACAGACCAGCAGAATTTCAACTCCAACAGGCATGAATTAGTTTCCAGGCAAAGAAGCAGAGATAAAAGGGGAAGGGATTTAAAGAATTTCTCATGGGGTTTTGTCAAAGTTTTATTTTCTGCTTGGTCTACAGAGACAGGGCTCGGTTGTTATTTTAGCGCCTCTTTTTTTTTTTTCTTAATTAACAATAAACTTCACAGTTGGCCATATAAAACATGATAACTTCTCATACATTTCTCATTGTATCTCATCTAATCACATCCACAATATCTATCACTTTTTGGGATAAGCAGAGTAGAATCTAGCAAAACTGTAACCTTACAAAAAATGTTAAACCATCATCTAAAATAACTGTATTTTCAGCATTTGCATTGCAGCTTTTACCATTCACACACCTTATTTCATTTTACTTTGACCTCTTTTCCAATCATGTCAGCACAATATGCAAAGCATCCTCTTTAGCAATACATGATACTGGCAGAATGGGAAACTGAGGCCTGATGTGCTGACTTTACTGCATACACCACTGGAAATGCCTCTGTTCTTATGCTGGTGCATCCACTCCACTATTTCTGATCTGAAAACCTCCCAGAAAGTATTCCAGTTCAGGAAGTGCATTTTATGGAATAATGATATGGGAAGAAAAAAAAGAAAGATTAAACTCATTAACACTGAATCATTAATACTGAACCATTACGAAAGCAAAAGCCACATAGCATCTGTTGCAGGCAGACACCACTTGGAGAGGTTTTCACACTCAGACTAGCTTGCTCTGTACTGTCGCTATCAGACAGCGCAGCCATGGCAACAGCTTCTAAATAGTTAATTCCTAATTGTTATACCAGACTCTCCAACTGATCTTGTTTTTTACATTTTTTATTTAGAGCTTTGCTCTTCATATCCCTACCTTCTTGCTTTTCACCAGCTTACACACACCGTGTATGGCACACTGAAAAAAACACTGAAAAGTTTAGCAAGGACCGGCATCATCTGTGCTTTACCTTCCCCCAGGCCCACAACGTGACCACCTCGGCTGATCCCTTAGTTCAGCTCTTCTGGGGCCAGCCGATGCAGCAGAAACTATTGCACCCTTTGGCTCCCCTCCCCACAGAAGACTAAATATGTCCTTCCCACACAATGGCTGAGCTCCACTGGCCCAGAGCCTGTGAACACTGAATGGTCTTTCTCATTCAATTACTTCAGCAGAATTACACTAGCCCACTACCCCCCGCCTCATCCCATGGAAGCCTAGGAGATTGTTTCCTTTAGTTTTACCAAGACCCATAGAGCATCACCTTCCTTCATTGAAGCTTACAGCAAAACACACTTGCTGAGAGAGTCCATATACATCACAGGAAAAGCAGCAAGATTTTGCAAGGCTCAAGGATTTCCAGTTCAGCAGTGGCTAACCAAGAAGGAGCACCTCTTCTACTGCCACGGTACTGTTTCTTCTTTATTTTTAATGAAAACCTTAGAATGCTTTGTATCTAACCCTCTGCAAATTCTTTTTTCACTTACTGTAAAATAGCTGAAGCTTTCATAGAGTATTGTTGTTTGTTTTAAGGATAAATCATTTCAGGTGTTTATGTCTAGAACAGAAGAAATGTTCTTTAGAAGAGAAAACACTGTACGGTTATTGTGTTGAAGATGATGACCTTTATCTTACCACTGGGACCATTATTTTTCCTGTGATCCTGCAAAACAATAAAACATTATACAATTGCCAACAAGAGTCAAGCAAAACACATAACTCTTGCAGAAGCATACAATCATCCGGCTGAAACCCATGGCACAGCCTGATTGCCCAACACTTCTCACAACCTCCTGTAACATCAGTTCAGGAACCTTAATCCAACAGACAAGGCCACAACAAGTAAATTCACCCTGACAGAAACTGTGGCTGGTCTTGGAGGAACCTTTCATTAAGGTGTTGGTAGAACTATTAAAAACCTGTAGCAAATAGGGCATCTATGAAGGAGATGCAGATTCTGAGAGACAACAAAACCCATCAAATGATATCAAATAGAGAAAATAATTTTGGCCACTGAAGAGGTCTCATTTTGACCCTTCCCAAATTAAATCAAAGCAGCTCTTTTTGGCTTGAACTGCACTTAAACTAGAACTGGACAGGGCTCTGAAACCTAAACCTCCAGATCTCAACAAGTAAAAAATAAAATCAAATGGTAGTAGTAGTATAACAGTTCAAACAATTACATTAAGATAATTTGAATTATTTATTTAAAAACTGGTTTAACATGTCCTGAAATACTGGTGTGGTGGTTGTTTGTTGGTTGTGTTTTTTTTTTTTGGGGGGGGGGGTGCATCCAGCCATCAAGGACTTAAGGCCAATGGCTTTTGCAGCTGTACAATTGGTAGCATCACAGGGATCAACTCTCATCAGCGGTTATTTACTGGTACAGAATGAGTGGAAAAGTTTTATGCTTTGGTATTTACTTTTCTATTACAATCTCTTTTACTCAGATCTCTGCCTCAGACTCTGCCTTTCATTTTTATATATGTGCACACATGAACTAGGTTATACACATATATAACACATATACAGAAACACTTTCAACAAGGTCTTTTGAAACACACCTAGACATAAGAATGTGCTGTACCAGTTGCAATTTAAGAATATCATGTGTACATCTTGGTTATAGAAAGAACAGACACTGCACAGAGAATTCTGTTTCCATGCTCATGAATTTCCCCTTGTACAGAAAACTCCATCCACTCAGAGTTCTAGAGCTGTGATCATCACCTGGCTACAAGAACTACATCTTTACCGCATTTATCAGTGAAGATGTGGGCATCAACATTTCTCGCTAACAAGCCTGACACAGCACCAAGCAGAGACCTCTTCCAATAATTACAAGACATCTGATTTTATTGCAGTTCAAAAGTTTCAAAGGGGTGATTTAAAAAAAAAAAAAAATCACATTATATTACATGATTTTTCAGTGATACTTTGGGAATACGTGAAAGCTCAACTCTGAAATTTCTCTATAATTTTAATAATTATGAAAATCATGTCTTAAGACATTTCACTTTGCAGTTTTACAAAAGCTTATTACCCAAGTCTCATCTTCATGAAATGAGCATTCGTGCCTACTCTACACAATGAGAAACTGAGTTCCAAAGTTGACCCTTTGTCTTCCCAGATCTCTTTTCTAAATGCCAGACAACATCCATGCTCATTAGCAATGGCAGGAGATTGGGCAACTGCATCTTCTAGAGTTAGGTCCAATGACAAAAGCCTGTGCAGTTTTCTGCCAAGGCCAGAGCTGAAAAGTAGGTCAGTCTGTGTCGTTTCTTTTGTTAAACATGAGGCATTTGTCACCTTCAGCCACAGCCTTTGCAAGCTCATAATTTCTGGATGGCATTTCAAAAAGCAAGAGAATCTGCTAGGTCTCAGCTGCAGGAGGTTTTCTATTTCAGTGGCTGACAACAATACTGAATCAGAAATAAAATACAGAGAGAATAGGAAAGACTGCACTTGGCATCTCATCTGTTTTTGAAATTCTCTGATTTTCAGCTAAAGATGCAGACTTCCTGCTATAAGCAATGAGAAGCAGTGAACCCGGGTGAAGTTCCTGGGTGACTGAGCTGGACTGGTGTACAAAATGCATGTGGTACAGCATTAGCTGAGAAGGACAGGCAAGACTAGCTGGCATGCCAGATGCCATTACTTCAAGCTCTCTAGACAAAAATAATGTCATTGATCAGTATTTCGAGTGAATGCTGACACAATTTTAATGACAGCCCTTGGGCAGTCTTCCCGTCGAGGGTAAGCTCACAGTCCCTCTGATCCTCAAGAGCACATCGCTTGATTTTCAGCAAAGATACCAGCAACTGCAGAACCACAAGGAGCGAAATAACTGCTGAGCAGCAGTCTCCACAACTGAAGGTCTCGAGCAGTCACCTCAGCTAAAAAAACTTGAACTGTTGAGTCATAACCTTTGGGTTGCCAAACAGAAGACACACAGTCACGAGCCTCTAAATGGCACTGGGTTTTTTAAAGTACTTCTCTTAAGGAGAAACTGACATTCAACTTGTAATCCATTTTTCCAGCTCTCCTTACTGGAGGGGGGGAAAGTGTTAGTGTCTGCAAGTTCAGCAAGCCAAGCAGATGGGTAAGCGTTCGGTTTTTAAAACCTACTGATGTATCAGAGGTTCCAGTTACCTCACCATACACTTCTGTAAGTCTGATCACAGGCTGGAACTGACGTTCGCCATGCTCAGCAGGCCCCCGGATGGATACAGAGATGCCAAGGAAGGGCTGTTGCGTGCAGCCTATACTCAGAGAGGCAACTCCTCTTCATAAAGCAACTTGGCTCAAGTCCCGGCAGAGGCTTTCGCAAGCTGGATGTACTTCAACTGCGCAGCAGCTGCAGGATCCTACCTTGGAGCTGACTAACACTGCCCGCTGCATCTGTGTTCAGTAAGACCAAGTGCACCAAAGCACCCTTAGCTCCACCTCAGCTCAGTAGCTGTCCCCTGAAAAAGGGTCATTCAGGGTCTGTTTACTCAGAGCAATTATCACATCCACACCAAGAAAAGCAACTCCCCCACCCCCGTTTTAAGTTGAGCTACCTGTATCCTGCTGGGAACCCACTGCAATGGAATAAATAACTTGCCTCTTCCAAGTTTCAAGCAAAATGTATTTTTTCCAAGCATGAAAAAGGAGTGGAGGACATCTGCATTGATGCTGGCTGGACGCCAGGTGCCCAAAGCTGCTCTATCACTCCCCTCATCAGCTGGGCAGGGGAGAGAAAATAGAATGAAATGTTCATGGGTTGAGATAGGAACAGGGAGAGGTCACTCAGCAAGTACTGCCATGCGCAAAACAGACTTGACTTGGGGAAATTAATTTATTACCAATCAAATCAGAGTAGGATAATGAGAAATAAAACTAAATCTTAAAAACACCTCACCCCCCACCTTCTTCCTAGGCTTAACTTTTTACTTCCAATTTTTTCTACCTCCTCACCCACAGCAGCACAGGGGGACAGGGAATGGGGGTGTTGGCCCGTTCATCACACATTATTTCTGCCACTCCCTCCTTCTCAGGGGGAGGGCTCCTCAATACCCTTCCCCACCTCTGGCGTGGGGTACTCCCATGGGAGACAGTCCTCCACAAACTTCTCCAACGTAAGACCTTCCCACCGGCTGCAGTTCTTCACACACTGCTCCAGTGTGGGTCCCTGCCATGGGGTGCAGTCCTTCAGGAGCAGACTGCCCCAGCATGGGTTCCCCCACAGGTCACAAGCCCTGCCAGCAAACCTGCCCCAGCCTGGGCTCCTCTCTCCACAAATCCTCCCAGGAGCCTGCTCCAGCACAGGCTGCCCAGGGGATCACAGCCTCCTTCAGGCATCCACCCGCTCTGACACGGGGCCCTCCCCAGGCTGCAGGTGGGTATCTGCCCCACCATGGACCTCCATGGGCTGAGGGGCACAGCCTGCCTCACCATGGGCTTCACCATGGGCTGCAGGGGAATCTCTGCTCCAGTGCCTGGACACCTCCTGCCTCAATGACCTTGGGGTCTGCAGAGTCGCTGCTCTTACACACTCTCTTTCCCCTCTTCTCTGGCTGAAGTTGCCTTTGTTTCCCACCCCCCCTCCATCCCCTTCTAAAATATGTTATCCCAGAGGCGCTACCACTGCTGCTGACTGGCTCAGCCTTGGCCAGCGGTGGGTCCATCTTGGAGCCGGCTGGCATTGATTCTGTTGGACATGGGGGAAGCTTCCAGCAGCTTCTCACAGAAGCCACCCCTGTAGCTCCCCTGCTACAAAAACCTTGCCACACAAACCCAACGCACCTAGTTAGCATTGCTTTCTTAATACCTCAAGCTGAAGTATTGTTAAATTCCTCATTTCTTGGTCAAAAACAACGATATTCAAGAAATTTCATATTCATCCTTTGGCTAAGTTTTCCTACAGATTTTCCTGCGGAGTATAGTGAGTACATTTCTCTAGAGGGATGTCTGCTTGCTTTTAAAAATAGCTTCTTGTGTAATAGTTCTTTGCTGACAGTTCTATTAATCTTAGATGTTACAAAAAGCTTGGGTTTAGAAATTCTGTTCTGTAGGACACATTAGGAAATTAAAGCAAGAACACAATGTCTTCACATTTTCAGTGCAAGAAAATTGAATGCCACAATGCAGATCTGTGCATTGCATGACAATTAGCTAATGCTTAATTTCTTCCATCACCATCGTCTTAATTGCCATGTATTACATACAACCCACAAGAGCTTTCTCATCTGTGCACCTGCTCAGGCTGTCTATTTTATTACTCCAGCAAAAATGACTTTTCCTTTCTCACACTGAAAGACTATGAGCAAATACAAAAATCCCACTGCCATAAGCCACAACCTTTGCAGCAAGAAGGGCTGTAGGCTTGCAGGAAGAGTTCCTTGTGTTTTTTTCCCCTCTCACTAAGAGCTTTACCCTTCAAGCTGCAAATCCCTTGGCTCCTGCTCTAGCAAACCACCTGAAAACCCTTCACATGAATTATGTGCAGCAAGCAAAAAGGTTCTCCTGGATTCTGGCAAAAGGTCTTGGCATATTGCACAACCAAGCCCCCAGAGCCTAACCAAACATGGAGTGACACCAACAGAAACACTCCTTTCACCCCTGGAGGACACAGTTCATTGTACAAAGATATTTTTTTTTCCTCCTTGTTGAAGTGGCTGTTGTGATTGACCTTGCAGCTTTTATCTGCCATCCCAAATTCCCCTGCTGCTCTCCCTTCACGAGCACCACCAGCACTGAAAAAATAAATTGGTTTACTGTAGCTATTGAACTTGCCTGGCAGTTTCCAGCCACCAGTTGCAAATGGGGCTGGCATCACAGGCAGGAGACACAGAATCACACGGTTAACTGAGAGCAATCAGGTCCACTAAGAGGCATCACCTAAATCTCAAATCTCTTTGCTCTGAAAACAGTGGGAGGAAACACTTACTGCATAGGAATTAGTATTGCTGCCATATCCAGACAGGCAAATCCCAGGAATTAACACTGGCAATACTCGCACATGCATTACAGTTTAAGAGTGTGTTTTGAAATGCTACTTAATGTTTGGAATAGATTATCCTACTGGAGGAAGTACTGTAAAACCTTGCAACTCATTTGGACTATCATGACTAGAAAAAAAATGAGACTATGTCCATTCCCAATAATCACAGACATGCTTCTTACGGACCACTGCGGGCTAGTTACTAAGAGGAATAATACAAAAGCCCTGACCTGCCACCTTAACTCAAAGATTTATTCCAACCACTTTTTCTTTATTTGGACAAAGGTGGCAAAGGCCACTTTTCAGTCAGTGACAGACACAAGTTAGCAAAATATAATTATAAATACAATACAACACGCAGAGCTTTTCATTTATAGCTCTTTAACTAGCTTACCAAAACAAATATGACAAATGAGGTTTTTAGAAAAAGAAATTCAGTTAAGTAACATGCGCAGAGCTGTGTTGTTCACCAGAAGCAAAGAGAAACAGAAATCAAGACTACCTGACATTCAAATTCTTCTTTCCTCCGGCACTTGCCAGGCTTTCAAAAGCACAGTATACAGATTTTAGGGCCACACATGAAATCAGATTATGCCTCTTGAGTTTCTGGCAAGTCGCCTGCATGACCCTCAGTCTAGCAAAACTTGCCTTGATCTGAAGTGGCTGCACTTACACAGTCCAGTAAGGCATCTTGCTTATGCTCATTAATGGCTTTTGTTTTATTCTGTCTTTCCCTCTGAAAACATCTTAACTAAATTCCAAAGAGATAATAGATAATTAGAGGAGATATAATTTGGGGGCTACATCAGTTAACTGCAAGAAAAATCATTTGCATACTAGATATGCCCCACTAACGATGCATTTTACTCTTCATTAACTAAAAGATATTGACATTAAATAATGTATAACACAGGGATCTTCCAAAGTGTACACTTCAGATCTAAGCATAGCAGTAGCCAGTATGCTTTTGCAAGCTTCTACATCAAAAGAAAAAAAAAATAGGAAAAAAAAAGTATCCATGTAATGCTCAAAAGTCCTTCCTTCTTGCTTCACCATTTTGGCTCCCATAAACACAAGCTCCCTAGAGTTTTCTTTTTGGGGTTTTGAGTTCCTTCCCCACCCCAGGAAAAAACACCTGGGTGAACAACATTTTAAAACTATACATTGAGCCTCATGTGACTGAATATGGTTGACCTAACTGGCTGAAATCACTGCTGGTTTCCTCATATGCCAAGGAATTCAACCAGCAAAAGACGTGATGTCCTTCAACTAAGAACACAGCAATACACGTTTCATTAGGAAACAGGGAAACAACAAAAAAGGATGTGTTATGCAGAAAGTGAAAAAATTTTAAAGGGCAAGGGGGGATGAAGACCAAGACAACAATTTCCAAGGAAGAACAGCCAGCAGAATGAGAAGCGAAACAGAAGCACAGTAAAAATCCTACTGAATTTGCATGAATACAGAAAAAAGAACAGGAAGAAATTATAAAGCGTAAGAAAGCATACAGTAAAAAAGAGGGGAGAGGAAACAAACAATATAACTCATTTATTTTTGCTTTCCTCTGTGATACAGCTACAGGCATAGAAACTCCCAGTTCACATGCACTGCAAAAGTAAGAAAATTTGCTGATGACATCTGAGGTAAAAATGAGTTGCCTGTCTTTCACTCACACGAGGACATTAGCACAGACCGAAGAAATTTGTAATGCATTGCATATTCTTCCAGTGATCCATCTTGCACACTACTGCACAGCAGAGTTGGAATTGTTGCTTCCCAGGCAGGACAGCACCCATCCATCAAGCAGCCTGGACAGCATTTCTAGGCTTTCAGACCTTCTGAGCAGAACTTCACCACTTAATTCTTCTTGCTACATCCACAAGGGAGAGCAGCCAGAAGACATCTTGGCCATAGAGATGCCACAAACAGGCATTGTAAAAAATGTCCCTTTGTATTTATTTCTGAGACAAAGTAGTATGTCAGAAGAGTGGATAAAGATTTACAGGGCTGAACCTATATACATTAATAACTGCCTTTCAGTAACACCACTGGAGTTTGTGAACACAGCATATAATTCAAGTCCTGTAAAACAACTGAGACCAAAATGTCCTCTAGATAAGCTGGTCTAACACCTGAGTTTACATACAACAGGACACTGCATGGAAGTTCTATGAATCTTCATGCTAAGCAAGTTACAGCAGCCTCTACCTGTCTTCTATCAGACCATTATACCCAAATCCTAACTTTATTTTTTTTCATGTTGCTTGCAGAAAGGAAACCTCTAAACCCTACCCACTGTACCATTAACTACTGTCCTCTACAAGATCAGAAAACCATGAAGGCTGTAGCTCTCTTCATTTGTCTCATAGGATCAGCTTTTGCTATTCCAGTAAGTCCTCCTCATGCTATTACTACTGAGCACTTAAGTTCCCATTCTGTGAATTCTCTGTGCTGTCCCATTGACCTGTACAAGAATTTTATTTACATGCACATATTGAATGTATTTGTCTATTCTAGACCCATTCTTTACACTACAAACTCGGAACCCACGGACAGAAACCTCCAGAAAAGGTACTCTTCCTGTTCTTTAAACATTAAGAAGCAACATATATTATTCATCTCAAATATATAAAACACATTAGCACATATAGAGTGGTTGGCAAATGGATTTAGGTCAAAAAAAAAAAAAAAAAAAGTAGGCACCCCGACCTCAAGAATCAGTACCAAGCATCTCATGCCTCAGGTATTACATAGCTAGAAACAGAACAGGATGAAACCTAAAGCTCACAACAGAAGTTTCACTTACTTGAAAAAAATTACACTTACTTGAAAAAAATTGAATGAAACCCCACGTATAATCATTACACCCATATTCAAACAAACAATAAGCTCCACTGACAGCTGAACTTGTGGTTATCACTGCTCCGGTAAACAAGGAGGATGCAATCCTCAATTTATCACTCCAAGTGACCATATGCAGTCTCAAGCACGTAAGACTTTTAGCCACCACGTGTTTCATTATTTGCAATACAGAGCATTGCTACGGCTCATCTTGAAAAAGTACACTGTGGCTGACAAGCCAGATACACAGCCCTCGTGGTAATCCCACAGATGACCTCAGCAGCCTTATGCCATATATGCACGCTAATGATAGAGCTCACAGTTTTACATTCATGGTTGTCCCAAATTAAAATTCCTTTTTATTGCACCATTCTGCTGAGCATTTGTGGCTCAGACACAATGGACCTTGGCTCCAAGCCAACAAATGTTTTGGAACAACTAAATTCAGAGCATGCTCTGTAGTAAGAAATGCAAAATCCCAACTCTTATGCTAGTCTTTTTTTTTAAATTATGAATTATATCCCACTATGCAGCTTTCCAAATGCACTTCATGTCAATCCGGATGGCGCTTCGCATTATGAAAACCAAAAAATTAACTTTTCTTAATGAAGTATCCAGCAGAACAAATTATATTATAAACACTAGTCTGCAGCCTACAACTGTCTCCCAGAAACAACTCACACAGAAGATACTTGCATCGAAACAAACCACTGCAATACCTGAAAAATCATCAGTTCCAAGTGAATATGCAACAATTATCCAAAGCCGGTTGTCCCCTAATAATAACTAATGACAGCTACAATGGCTGAAATTTAACATCATATTAAGAGACCCAAGTATCTTGATGAGCAACTGAGTTCTAAAAGTTTCTTTTATCCTGGGACAAAGGTATAACAGAAAGCAGCACCTGAAAGCCACATCCAGACACATCTGTGCACTGAGGTTGCGGCACATAATGAGGCTCTCTGTCAAGATGTGAGCCACATCTTTCCCAAACTACTGCTTCAAACACCCATAATAGACAATGACTGTTTAGCCTTACGCTTTCTAACTCTACAGAACTAGAAGCCCTTCACAGAAGACTGTGTTTTGCTTAAACTTACAGACATATAACACACTGTATACAGCAGTGCCCAAAACCACATGGAATAAAACCCCTGCTCCTGAAACTTAATTTTCAAATGTTTTAATATCAGCTTGAGATGCTTGGTAACACCTAGATCACTTTTGATAAGGTCTTCAAGAAATGTGCATTTAAACTGTAAAAGCTCTTCACTAAATTTCTGTTAGATTTCAGCAAACAGACAATCTTTCCCTGAAAAAGTTAAGAGTTGGAAATGATAGTGAATATATTGCCTTGTACTTTTCCTGCACCAGCAAGTATGCTAGGCAAAAGACAAAACTAAAAAATTCAAATACCACCTTGACATTAGGAAATAGATTACAGCTGATCTGCCAAGAACCAAACTAATATTTCTAATCCTGCCATTTTTTTAATTTTTCTTTTTAATTTGTGTAACTTTTTGTTAGTGGAGCGTTTGTTTCCAAGCCATCATGACTTTGCCCACACTAAAGGAAACGCTGTTCCAGCAACTTGGGCACTGAGAAGTTTATTCATAAATAACCCCCCCTAAAGCTTTAAGGAAAATCAACATCAGGTGCTATATTGTAGTAAGCAATAAGGAATACTGAATATCCATAGGCGGTGTTCAGAAATACGCCAGATGTTGCTGCTATTGGAAGTGCCTGTACTCACCCAGCAGCTGCTGTGATGCTAACAGCAATAAAAAGTCAATTGCTACAGCAAGAGCTAACAATCATTTTAATACCTGCTTTCTCCTCGAGCATTTGAACCCTTTCCACTGAAGTTAGTAGTTTTGCTGTTGGTTTGACAGCACGCAAAAAAAGAAAAAAGCCACTCAAACACCTGCTTATGAGCTTACGATACTGTACTTGCCACCAAATACAATAGTTCCTGATTAATTCAGCGAGGAAGCAATGATGTATCAGACAAAGATGTTAAGATGCAGTGCATTCAGAAATTACTACACACCCCCTTGTGAAAGGTGCTCTCTCTCACCCTGCTCCTCTTTTCACAGGCCTCGCATTTATCTATGTAGGAAGATGAGTATCACATCCCCCTTCTTGTAATACAAGGCAAAAATAACGTTCCATTGACTTCAAATAAATTCTAAGATTTATTAACCTACCTGTTAATTTTTTAATTTTTAAGACTGAAGATATTCATCCCGAAGCCCCAAAGGAAGACAACACAGGGTATGTAGACAAGGGTGATTTGCTGCCCAGTCACAAAAACCTAAACCCAGAGGGGTCAGTACCACATGCTGAGCACAGGGACGAGCCCCAGACCACTAGAAAACAAGGAAGAACCGGTAGCGAGCATCAAGTGAAAAACAGTCTAAAAAGCATCAATTTCCTTGTGCTGCACAACAAACCAGTTTTGGCTTCTGATAACCAGGACAGTGACTCTGGAAGCAGTGGCAGAGAACAGTCCAGCTCTGAGCACTACCAGTTCAGGAGGCATGAGAAACACAGCAATACAGCCAGTCGACATGTTTTAGGCAACACAGAAAATCCAGTGGATGCTCTCAGTCTTGACCATGAACACAACGCGTGGAAATACAATAAAAATACAGTTGGCCTAGCTGAAAAAAACAGTGAAAGTGATGAAGAAGGTGTGATAGAAGAGGATGAGGAATGGGGTGAAGAAACTGATTACAGAGATACGAAGCACACAGGCCACCAGACAAATCAAGGTGACAAATACAAAAGACAGCAAAATGAAAACAGTATGCAATCTGATGAAATGTTGAGAGATTCCAGTCAACCAATCCGGATAACCAAAAGACATGGTGAGAAATTTGACCTAGAGGCAGAAGAGAGGGAAAACAGCCAGAAGAAATCCTATAAAGGAGAAACCTCCCTCTCTCGAAGAACCCATAATGAAGATCAGGATGACAAATGGCAAAGCCAAGAGAAGACCGACAACATTCAAGTAAACTATCAGAGTGATCACAACACAGTGGTGAAGAGACGAGATATGGTGGACAGTAATGCTGATGATGATGATCATGACAGCGGTGATGTTGATGGTGAGGACTATCTCAGCAACACCTGGAAACAATCAGCCTATCAGGAAGAGGAGGGAATCCAGAGTAATGACCAGGAGAACACCAGCACTGAGCACAAAGGGGAAGGAAACACCGAAGATGACACTGCAGTTTATATAAAGACTGAGGATTACCAACATGTCAAGATTAAAGACCTTATTCACTCTGAACAAGATGACTACTATCATGAGCCACCTAATTCTGACAGTGAGCAACAACTGGAAACGACTAGCTCTGTTCAGAGCATGAAAATGGAAAGTGAGAATAAGGTAAATTCTCTTTAAGATACAGTTAGAATACTACAAAAAGCAGGGGGAATGACATGAGTCCCAAATTTAAATTCACAATGATTGAAAGGACATTTTGGAGAAAAACGGGTATAATATTTTGTTAATACACAGAAGTCTCATCTCCCCTTTTTTCTCTCCATTCATCTGGTTCATGCTGCATCACTTCACATACAACATTTAGATGAATCATGCTCACTTCCTTTTTGGTACAACTCATATTAAGAGCTCCAGCTCCAATGGGCTGTGTAACAAAACATACAAATAAATATGGACACGTAGGTGCAAAACCTGGAACCCAGTCTCAAGCCAACTAGGAAAACCTGTTCGCTTCTCTTTCCCAAAGATTTTTAAACACTGCCATACAAAAGTAAACGGCTTAGAAAGGCAGGGCTAGAGTCCCCAGATTAATTATTATCCTAGTGGCAAGGGCACTCCCACACAAAATGAAGGATGTGGGCTTTGTCCCTTCAGCAAAGGAGGATGTTGCACCCAGATCTCCCATAGCCCTGTGAGCCATTAGATAACCAGCGGGTGTTCTTCAAAAGAAAGGACTGAGTTTTTATATGCCTGTTAAATAAGGACCTGTAATATTAGAAAAAGATAGGAGGCATCAATTTGAAAGAGGGCAGGCACCTCCCCGCAGCACCAAAGAAGGGTTGAAACTGAAGACTTATCCTTCCTTTCTCCTTCTTCACGTGTTCAGCCTGGCAGCTCATGGTGATGCTGCTCCCAGGCAGTATTAAGAGGCAATTCATGCTTACTGACTGGAGGGCCCCAGTACAAACTAAGACTTGAAGCACCAGTTCTGCCAACCTCAAGGTACTATGGTGCTGCATGTCAAGTACTACAGAACTTCCAGGTACTCAGACCTTACTGAGTTCCTGTCTCTTTCTCCATCTCCTACTTCCCTCCCCCCTCCCACCCCAAATGACGGAGTGCCTTAATACTACCAGAGGCTTTATGCATTTCTCACACATTCTGCACAGCAACCTCGTTCTGCTGCAAGCAGAGCAAACCGCGCCTCAGTCAGCTCTGTATTTGTACCTGAAAAACTTTTGTCCAAGTACTTTTTTTCTTCCCAAGACTTACCACAATGTCTCTGTGACTCTACAGGTTAAGACTACAGGCAGTTCTGACAGTGAGATGGAAAGTGCAAGCAACAGGAGCGAGAAGGCTCTCTTGGGTAAGCCACAAACAAGCAAAGCCATCATGTAACTGCTAGCTCTCGGCAGCTGGAGAATCTGCTGGTCTGCATTTCTCTTCTGCCTGTGGCAGCACGCAATTTCACATGACTGAACTCTGCTTGTGCATAATCCTGTATTACAGTTATGTTCCCAGAAAATCCTTTCCATACACCCTTGGATTTACTCATTTGTTTGTGGAAAAGAGTTGTAGACAGTGCACAAATTTTTGTGTCAGTTATACTGGAATAGGAATTATCTTGCATTGAAACAGTTCAGTTTCAGAACAGTAGCCTGAATTTAGGACAAGTGCCAGTGCTGGATTTAGCAAGGACAGATAAGATATGTTTCAAAGGAAGCTGGAAGTGAATGTCAGGCCTTACAGAAGAAACAGCTTTTTCTGAGAAATTTATTTCCCCACCCAACTCAAACCTGGGACTGCTAGATGTCTCACAAAATTTCTCATTTAAAGTTGGCTGGCTTTATTGAATACAAGATCCAGCTGCATTCTAACAAACTTACAGAAATTATTTGACTTATTGGTGAACACTGGGCTGTATTTTGCTTTGACTGTCAGTAGTACCTGACAAACACTTGGCATCCTGTCATCTCCTCTAATGGTCTCTCCTTCTTGCTATGATTGCTAGACCCATGTAGGAACTTCCACTGCAAAAGAGGTAAAGTCTGCCATGTGGACAAACAAGGGAAACCCAGCTGTATTTGCCAAGATCCTGCTGCTTGCCCTTCTACCAAAGACTATGAGCATGTAAGTCTTTCATTCAGTGCACAGCGTGGAAGAAAGCCAGCTAAAATGTTTACAAGATAACACATTCCCCTGCTAAACTTTAGACTAATTCTACCCTAAAAAGCATGCAGTTGGGTTTGGGTGATTCCAGCAATTGTAAAAGTAAGTGTAAAGTACCCAAACTCACTGACTATAGCTTGAGAATAGTATGAACACATGTAGCTACATAGTACCTAAAGTGATTTGCTTCACTTAGAGATTGTAGCTTCTCCCTGTCACTAAAAGTTCTATTTAATCATTTGATGTTTTAAAGCATGTACCAAATACAGTACATATATAGTGTAGTAATCCTGTACCACCTCGGAAACTGTATCACTGCCATACAAAAATAAATTCAAGCATCTTGAAACTAGGTATGTAGTAGACAACAAATCCTTATGTAGGCATATAACTACAACTTTCAATACTACTGATCACATGTTCCCTCTGGGTATTCACAACTGTCACACCATAAGTGATTGACACTTTTACTATTGTAATGTCTGTATGAGTGACCAGAATTTCTCTCAACACAGTGGTGGTGGGGGTGGTTTTGTTTTTCACTCCTCCTCTAGGTCTGTGGTACAGATAATAAGACTTACGATGGCACATGTCAACTCTTTGGCACCAAATGTCAACTTGAAGGGACAAAAATGGGACGCCAGCTGCACCTAGACTACATGGGCTCCTGCAAATGTAAGGCTTGTTTTTCTATGAAGAATTCACCTAGGTATAAAGAGCCAGTAGCATTAATCATCAACTAGCTCTAAGTTATTTGCTTTCTTCCTGTGCTCTCCCTCTTCTGCATCAATTATCTGCTAATTAAGACCTTAAAACCCTAAACATATCTAACAAGTCACTTCTATAATTAAGGGTATTAAGCATCTGGATCCTAAAGACATTCCTCCTGTGGTTACACCGGTTTGTTGCCAACCCTGTCTTCCCTGTGTACTGTCTTACATGCCCCCATTGCAATAGCATCTGAAGAAGTTTTTTTAATAGCTTGACCAGAAAACCAGCCTTTACAGCTAATTAATAAATGAAAGTGTCAAGTCTGAAAAAAAACAACACAACAAACCACCCAAAAAGCTACCTAGATGCCAAATGCAGAAGTCAGGGTCTAAAAAGCCAGAAGTTACTTTCAAGCTATTCAATTGTTGCATACCCTAGGAGGAAACTGCACTCTTAGCCAGAATATTGCTTTACTGTGGAGAACTCTGCTTTCAGCCTCACTGCACAGCCCTGCTCAGAAGTTGCACACATATATGAAGGTTGTGGCTTGCACAACCAGCTAAGCATGTGCACAAATGAATTGTAGATTTAATTGAACCTATTAGATGCATTCCCAATTTTATGTATTAATAGCTCAATCGATGTTAAGCTTAACTAGTCTGCTAGTGAGAATCAAATCTAACATGGCTAAGAAAAGCTCAAATAGGGACTTAACAGATCATTTATTAACAAAAACTTTCCTATTTGGCACAGACATCCCCCACTGTACTGATTATGAAGTGGATCAGTTCCCACTCCGGATGAGAGACTGGCTCAAAAACATCCTTATGCAATATTATGAACGTGAGCTGGATACTTCTGGATTTCTAACTGAAAAGCAAAAGAATAAGGTCAGCAATCCTTTTCAAATAAGATCATGCAATTACATTGTTAGAGCTGGACTAACCATGTGAAAAGAAGTTATTCACATCTTATGAGTTCTTCTATTTCTATTGAGCATTCCCTTTCTGGTTAAGGCAATTTAGACTCAATTAGATTCACAAGTTGCAAAATACACTTACATGTCCCCTCACACTCATTTAAGCTGAGACACATTTCTGCTATGAATGTTCCTTCTATCCAAGCAAAAGCAAGCCAAGTGTATTTGAAGTTAGTGTCTGCAGACAAGAGGCAGAAAAACAGTGCACACCTAGATAAACATTGTTTGCTTGCAAAGACATGGAACAGCTTCTCCTCAGGGAAGTGCTTTGTGAGAAACCTCTTTGAAAGATCAACTAATACGTAGATAAGGATGATCCAATTCACACAGTCAATGTCATTTTCCAAAGGACCTGAGGAAACTAAACATCTGTAGCATAAGATGGAAAGCATGAGTATGGATAACTAATTAAAAGACAGAAAAAGAGGGAACAGCCAGCCAAGAGCTCACTGTGAAGTTGCACGAGCTGAAAGGACATGTGCCATTTGGCTTTCATTAAGTGACAAAGTCTGCTGACAACACACAGGTAAGGTATTCAAAGGAAGGACAGACGGACAGACTTGCACTCACCATGAAGAAAACTGCCAAAGGCCTCATGAGACTGAGCAACTGGGCTGTCACACAGCAGGATTCAAGACAGAATTACAATACAGAGTTTAGGGGATCCTCATGGGGGCAGGGTATCCCTCCCTTGGACTGACCGAAAGTAGCTCCTCTTCTGTTCTTGACACACACCTTTTTTACTCGGTCATCGATACAAAAATACCTGAAAATGGACTCATCAGTTAAGGGTATAATTGGCACCTTTTAATCCAGCCACATGAACTGTCTACACCATGATATTCAAAGGTAATAGAATTACACAAGTCTGACACTGAGTTTTAAGAGAAAAGAGCTGCTTTCTATCAACCAGTAGACCTGCTGCATCACACTACATTGTCTTAAAATGGAGGAAGCATCTATTACCATTGGGTCTTTTTTTATTATTTTTTTTTAAGAGAAGGATTTATCTCAGGTGATTTGGTGACAGTAGTTTGTTTTTGAAGATACAGATGCCATACTGCTTAAAAAGCCACAACTGTTAGAAAATTGTTCAAGTTAAACTAAGACCTGGGCTGCTCTAACTCTGGAGTAGAAGGTGCATGCAGTAGGTCACAACAGGTTTACACAAAATATGCTTGAGCACACCAAAGGCTACTTCCAGAGTCACCAAGAGGGACACTGACCTATCTGGAACATCTCATACTAAATGGTACGAATTAAATGATTTCTGAGATGGCTTATTCAGACCAAAAACTGAGTTGCTTGCCCCAGGATAGAAGATGAACAAATGTGATTAAAATTAGTTTCACCTCCTACCAGCCTGAAAGTACTGTCCTGCTTAGTTGGGCCTGACTATTAAGCCACACAGATTTCACTTCTTTTCTAGTTACTACCAAAGCAGACATAGACAGAAACAAAAATCATCTGGACTACTTGAGGCAAGTTTTCCATGCTGCATATGGTCACAAACACTAAACCCAGTTTCCCCAGTAGTATCGTATCACATTTCATTTCTCCAAACCATCTCCTTGCTAGATAGCTCTCTCCAGAACAGATCTTCATCCTTAAACAAAAAAATACCAATTTCTCTGTTGTGTCCAGGTCAAAAAAATCTATGAGAGTGACAAGCGCCTCGTGGCTGGCAACCACGCAGTTGAGCTGCTCCTGCATGACTTTGAGAAAAACTATCACATGTATGTGTACCCTGTGCACTGGCAGTTTCATCAGCTTGATCACCACCCTGTTGACAGGTAAAAAAAAATAAATATATATATATATTTTGCGGGTTCAGTTCCAATTTTCTGTTTAAGCTCAGGCTGTTCTACTTTTCTAAACCACTTGAAGGGTTCTTTACATACAGAACCAGTCCCTCAGCTGATAGAAGCCATTATCTCCCTCTTTCTAAGGAGGCATTCACCTCTAACACAGAACTTCTCTCATTGTTTTGCTGGAGCCATGTCTCAGGTCAGAACCTGCTATCCTCTTGCCTTGCATAATCATCATGTATTACACCTTAAAGCTCTACAGTGTCTTTAATAGCTATTCATGCCCTGACTCTGGAAGAAAAGAAGGCTCATGAGATCCTGTTGCTTCTGAAACTAAAAGCAACAGACTAAGTACAAAGGGCAGAGGCCTGTCAGCAATAATTCATTAGCAAGGTACCCATAGTTTTCAACTAGTACTACAGAAGTCTCTGAGTTTAAGCAGCAGATATGGTAAGTTGGCACCAGTGTCAAGAGTTCAGAGGAAGCCCCCAGCCTCTGAAAAATGTGACTCAGATTTCAGGCTTCTGGTCATGACACTCAGTGGTGGGATCCACGTTTCAAGGCTGCAGGTCCTCAATACCTCGTGCTGATCACACCTACTGTCTTAAAGCATAGCTAAGTACCTTTGCAAGCTTGATCTCCTGAAGATTAATGGCAAAAATCCATAACTGATGAGTTGTGAGCAAGTCACAGTAATACTTGTTTTAGAAAAAAAAATAATGTCTGTGAACAAATAGCAGTTAAAACATTTTAGTTTACCAGGTATTACATATCATCATAAAGACCTGGGGCAGATTCACTAAAGCAGCACTACAACAGAATCCACTGGGGCATCTGTCAAAGCCACCACTGTCATCTTCTAGCAGCTTAGATCATCTTTGGTACTCCTGATGATTTATTAATGAAATACAGCTCTACATACCTGTACTTTCTTTCAGATTATTAACACACTCTGAGCTTGCGCCTTTGAGAGCCTCCCTTGTTCCCATGGAACACTGCATAACCCGTTTCTTCCAGGAGTGTGATGGAGACCAAGACAAACTCATTGCTTTGAAGGAATGGTGCCACTGCTTTGGGATTAAGGAAGGTAAACATAAAAGAACAAGCAGATGTACAGGACAAAGCATTCCTGTCAAAACTAGGCACATTCTCAGACCACAACATACAGGAAAGAAATTGTAGCTAGAAGCTCACAGCTACTATGCACAGAGGCCAACAGTAACAAGAAGACTCAAAAGATGCAAGGTTCTGAATTGTTTTATAAAGATAGGAAAAAGTAATTTTTCCATGAGGAAAAACTTGGGATATAGTTTGTACTTAACATCAAATAATTCCTGTGTGGTGTCTCAGCCCATACGTTCTACACATCTGTCTCCCATGAAACGCTACTTTATCATTCAGTGCCAAAGGAAAGGCAAAGCAAGCTTGTACTTTTAAATCCGTGGTCAAAGCACATTGACTGAAAACGTATTTAAAGATCTCAAGTCAAGCAGGGGAAAAACCAGAGATCTCTCACTGATCAAGTGACTACGCTTACCTCTAGATTACTACATACAACACAAATGCTATCATCATGGTGTAGTTGCAGGTGAAACCATCTATTTTACTTCATTTGTCAGAGGTACCCACGCTCAGATGGTACCCACCAGGCTGCATGCATCAGGAGGCTTTAGGCACAGGCAGGGACAGTTTCTGAATCCTAAATGAGCCAGGCATATGTTTGGTTCAGCTCAATCCACATCAAGACTTCCCTGGGAAAGGGAAAAGCTAGGTAGTACTGTGCTGGTGATTCCTCTAGAAATAAGCAGCAGCTGAACAGAAGCTGTCATGACAGCCGCTTGAGATTTTACCTGACCACATTCAAAGTAAGGCTTTCTTTCGCAATCTTCCTTCTTCTGATCTAGCCCTAAGCGACAGCTGAACAATACTGACAGTCATTAAGCAAAGGTAGCAGTAGCAGAGGTTAATCCAGGTTTAGCCAAACCAAAGGCATTTGGCTAAGCATGCGGACTGAAGAAACGTGTTCAAAATCCTACTAGCAACTCCCTCACTTTAAGTGGAAGCTGATTCTGGTCAGAGGTCAGACGTGCAGAGTCTTCACTCCTCCCAGAATTTTTCCTGTTCTTCTGATGACAATTTACCAGTCACAAACCATGCGTGGAAGCAAGCTGCAAGGAGTTACCGTAATACACATATACTGCTGGTAATGATTGATTGTTCATCCAAAGAGGGGTTTAGGATCACTCATTTGTGAAGAGGGGCATGGAAGGGACTCTTGACTCACAAACAGATCAAGGAGACTTAGTACTAGAAGCAAGAAACTACCTAGCCAAGAGGGGTCTAAATGAATGGCTCCTGAATATGACAGCAGTAACCATACTTGGTTTTTGTTAGGGACATCATTCACCTACATGAGCCCTCTGACTTGACAGCATCACATTCTTGACACTGATACAACATACAAATGTCTCTTTGGCATCAAATGTTAATAACATTTTCTTCTTTGTTGCAGAAGACATAAATGAAAATCTCCTATTCTGAGCCTGGCTGAACAGAATCCCAGTGCTGCACTAAAACTGGTGAAATATATGAATCCTGTTTATTTCTGTAATTAACAGCTTCATAGTTTTCAAGACAAAAGTGGCACAAGGTTCACTGCACTCCTGTCAAATAACACAAGTGCAGAAAAGTTCTGTTTATTAACAGCAGAAACATTTAACTACTCCAAGTGGTTCATAGCTAAACAACCAGTGTTTTCCCCACATGTATCCATGACCTCTCTGAACCAATAAATAGTACTAACCTGATGACTAAGCTGTTCACAAAACTCTCCAGTAGTATTATAGGATGTGGATTTTACCATACACTGAAGAAAACTACCTTGAGATAGGACTTGTTTCCTTTATTTACTGTATTGTCAATTTAACATTCTGCATGGAAGGCTCAAATAAAAAGAAAGTCTACCTAGATAATATGGGGTTTGTCAGAACTTTGTCAAATAAAAGGCAACAGTCCAATGGAAATTTCATTATAGATTTAAGGAAGGAGAAGAAATCAGAGTGTAAATGATATACACCAGTGTTTAAACCATAATCCCTAAAATACATTAAAAAATCAGCACTTATCTGATACTTGGCCCCCACCTCTTGAAAAACAACAGTAATAGTACCAGTGCCACACAGCAGATTCCTGCTGACAAACTGTGTAATGAGCTAATTGTATGAGCATGGTGAGTGTGGATGTGTGTCAAAAGACTGATGAGCAACAGGTCCACCATCACAAGGAGCAGAAGATATCATAGCTCCAACACCTCCTTGTTCTCCTTAGCAGGCACATTCTTCCCTCCTCCCACAGAAGCACCAAGTACTGCTACCATTTTTCCTGAGAAAAACACTGTTTCTTTCACCACCTCCCAACTTTTGATTGCCTGAAGACAGGCATAATTTAGGCGTAAAAAAAGGACAGAATGAGATTATTTCTGAATCTCACTAACCGTGATTTTAGAGCCAAGCACTTCACCAAAAATACTCCAGTCATGCTCTGCTGTAAGCAAGAAGCCCCAGATGCCATTACTACAAAGGAAGATCAGAAAACACCTTTCACTTGAACCATGACACCTTTCCAATGAAAAGAAAATGGAATTCAGAAATTCTGTTTTGGTAGCTCAGTGGAAATCTCCTTGCCCCTCACAAATTTGCTCTTGAACCAGCAAGGGCTGCTAATCCTAGTTCAACTCCGGCCTGATGCCCTAGGAGACAACTAATCAAGCTATGATTATTTCCAACACAGGAACTTTACACAAACAAAAGATTAATTCCCACCAAAACCAGTTTCACTGACGGCTTCTCCTGCAAGCTTAACCTGCCACCCACCTCATGTTCTGTAACACCACAAGGCAGTGTATATAAATCAGCCAGGATTGCCTGTACAAAAGCACATTCTCTGCGTTAATTCCACTTGGAAAAGATCCTTCCGCTGGGACTTCCAGTGTCTTGGGGAAGGTGTAACTTTAGCAGCATTTTTTCTGCCTGACTACAACCTATTGATTACTTGCTCTTTCTACAGCCAAGAGTCAGTCACCTTAAAACAATCAAATATAGTTCACACAAGCAGACCTCACAAGAGATTAACCTATTCTCCGCTGAGGCTAATACTCACCATTGCTCTGCTCAACCCAAGTACTAGAAAAAGGTACAGTGAAATTGAATTTATCAGGGCAAACAGGGAAGATTTTCTTTTAAACAGTCCAAGTTCTGCAGGGCAAACTGACCATCACCAAGATGATTACAGCCATGGATATATGAAGCACCTGATGTATTAAGGAGCACATCAATATCCCACCTGTTTTGAAATTCTCAGTGATGCTGCCACTTTCACTTTTCTACTGCAAGACACAGAAAAGGAGCATTTGCTAATGCATGCATAGATAAACGTCGCAGTCACAATACAAGAAAAATTTTCACCTGAGCTCTTGCAGTGCATGAGGGGGCAAGCACCACCAATATTTGATCTACAAATTATAAGAAAAGTAAGGATGATAAATGAAAGCTAGTTTCCCCATCAGTACTTTAACTATATCGTTGTTACTATTCTAGCTTAACTTACAAATATTTTAATCCTTATTATTTCTTTCTGTGAAGTAGAAAAAGCTAAGTGATGATTTTATTGGCCTTCTGTAGACTTAGTTGTTCCCATTTAGTTTTAATGAACCTAAATTAAACATCTGTTTAGTCATAAGTATTTTTCCCGCTCTATGAGGGAGAATCAAGAGTGAAATCACATTCCTACCAAGACTCAGGCATCCTCTGAGACACACACATTCACATATATACGCACATAGAGAGAGTACGCTCACAGATGCACTCATTGCTCATACTTAAACCACGGCACAATCTTATCCACTGTGTGCAGCTGGTTATAACATGAACAGGACTAAAATTATATGACCTACTGACTTTCCCTCTATTTCAGCTAAAACAACAGGTCAGTGTTAAGCAAGAAGAAAAGCAGATGGGGACAGATGTTCTTAGACGGGTCCATTAAGGCATATCAAAGTCCAGGATCCAGCCGTAACTTCCAACCCTAACAGAAGGCTGACAACACATGGGCTATTCCAAGAAAAACATCAACCTGCACTTCCCCTCTCTTCATTCCAAGTCAAAGCACCCACTGCTATAGACATAACACCTGAACAGACAATCCTTCCCTCTGATCCATACCACCACCAAGTCCTCTGTAGATGAGGTCTGTCCTCAGGACCTAGAACTGTATCTGCCAGGGCGAGCATCCTCAATAGCTACATGCAACAGTCCTCGCAACAATAAATTCAACAGAAACAGCCTGCTCTCATCCATTTAGGTCTCATCTCCTACGAGACAGGACATTCAGCTCTGGGCAAGCATGATCTCCTCTATTAAATGTCATTTCTCTGAGTCACCGTGGATAGAGCTTTCAAGACACCACAAAAAGGCTTAAAAACATGAAGAAGTTTAGCTAGATTTTGTTAGTTTAGGCTTACGAACAGACAGAAGGCCATAAATATCACGAATGAGCAGCACCACCTCTGTCCAGATTCCACCAACTGGCACAAAAGCAGTTAACTCACAAAACCTTTCCACCAAAATTTAGTGAAATTGCTCAGTTAAGTGGGTTCCCTCTGTGTGATCTCATCCAGCACTAACAAACCAGAAGGCTGTAGCTGCCAAAGGCAAGCTGGCTTCTCTCTTTCTCACCGACTTGGCCATCTAAATCTCCTTTTCAAAGGAGATGGATCTCCTTAGCAGTGCTGTACTGATACCAGATGTGTTTGCATCAAGTTTAATTTTCAGTCCTCCTGCATCGCCACATGGAGGACTCCAAAAAGAAGGAAATACAGGTGACCACCACATCACCTATGGATTCTGGCTCAACAGTCCATGCCAACAGGTGTTGGGGCCACGATTTTACACTTTGTGGGAGAACACTGATCTGCTTCGCACGGAATGCTTCCCCAGAAAACCACCCTTACACTATAAAGTCTGGATAACAATAACGTGTTTGTCCTCTCAATGACCTTGCATGTACTGTACATGAAAAGTGTCAATCAACATTTCAGCACATTTCCCAAATATCACAGAAGCATAGAATGGTTTGAGTTGGAAGAGACTTTAAATATTATCTAATTCCCAACCTCCCTGCCACAGGCAGGGACACCTTCCACTAGACCAGGCTGCTCAAAGCCACATACAACTTGGCCTTGAACAATTGCAGGGATGGGGCACCCAGAGCTTCTCTGCGCAACCTGTGCCAGTGTCACACCACCCTCACAGTAAAGAATTTCTTCCTAATAGCTAACCTAAACCTACCCTCTTTTAGTTTCAAACCATTGCCCCATGTCCTTTCACTAGAGCCTCTTGTAGGCCCCTTTAGGTACTGGCAGGCTGCTATAAAGTCTCCCCGGAGCCTGCTCTTCTCCAGGCTGAACAGCCCCAGTTCTCTCAGCCTGTCTTCACAGGAGAGGTGCTCCAGCCCTCTGGTCATCTTTGTGGCCCTCCTCTGGACTTGCTCCAACAGGTCCATGTCCTTCTTATGCTGGGGGCCCCAGAGCTGAAGGCAGTACTCCAGGTGGGGTCTCATAAGAGCGTAGTAGAAAGGGAGAATCAACTCTTTCAACCTGCTGGCCATGCTTCTTCTGATGCAGCCCAGGATTCCGTTGGCTTTCTTGGCTGCAAGTGCACATTGTTGGGCCGTGGTGAACTTTTCATCCACCAGCACCCCAAATCCTTCTCCTCAGAGCTGCTCTCAACCCACTCTCCACTGATACTGGGTGTTGCCCTGACCCACATGCAGGACCTTGCACTTGGACTTCATGATAGACACACGGGCCCACCTCTCCAGCCTGTCAAGGTCCCTCTGGATGGCATCCCTTCCCTCCAGCATGTTGCCCACACCATACAGCTTGGTATCATTGGCAAACTTGTGGAGGGTGCGCTCGATCCCACTGTCCGTGTTGCCAACAACAATGGTTAACAGCACCAGTTCCAGTATGGACCCCCAAGGAACGCCACTCGTCACCACTCTCCACTTGGACATTGAGCCATTGACCACAAGTCTTTCAAGTGTGACCATCCAGCCAATTCCTTATCCAGAATGGTCCACTCATCAAATCCACGTCTCTTCAATTTAGAGACAAGGATATTATGTGGGACAGTGTCAAAAGCTTTGCACATGTGCAGGTAGATAACATCAGTCACTCATCCTGGTTCTGTCAAACTGTAACTCTGTCACAGAAGGCTACCAAAAGTTTATTTCCATTTCTGTCTGGTTTCAGTTTTTGTTTGGTTCTGGGATTTTGTTTTTTTTTTCTTTGGGTTTTTGGTTTTGTTTGTGGTTTTTTGGTTTGTTTGTGTTTGGTTTTTTCTTTTAATTACAATCACTGTTAATAGTTGTTATCATTGAGGATGAGGACAATCTTTCCAACGAGTCAAGTAACTGCACAAACACACAAATGTAGAAAATCCTATTAAAGGCATGTTTTCTTCTTTCTGCTCTTTCATCCCTGTGCTTTACAACCAATATCTATTGTCTCCACAACAGGCAAACAGGATGCTTTTTAATAATTTACAGTTCACCTCACATCTTTATTCAGCTGCAAGCCCACGTGTGATCCAACAAGCATGTATTATGCTTTGCACCCTCAGACATGTCCCCAGAAAAGAGCACGGAGATGAGCTGTTGATGTCAGTGCTCTCAAACAGATCCACCTAATGCCAGTTGCCTCTGAATTGCATCCTACAAAAATAAGATGCAATACCCCAAATACATGTATTAATTTCAACTAACAGTTCAGACTTTTCTACTAAAATAATCACCAAACAGAAGGACCAAGCACCAACTGAAAACTTCTTTAGAAAACTGTCTTTCAATAGTTTTTTGCTTAAACTGCATATAGTCAGATGGTAGAAAACACAGCTCTCAAACTGCAAGTATGCTGCCAGTATACAGCTGGCCTCAAAAGGTGGCAGAAACTTTAACTCACATTTCCATTTCTTCAGGAAAAAGGAGGTAATTTTTGAATTTGTAACGTTCCTCTCAGTTAGCAGCTCTGGGCATTATCTGCCAAGTATTCCTCTAGAACCACTAAGGTGTGCAGAACCCTACAGTCAGAATATCTGTATTGAAAAAAAATACACAACAAATATCCCTTTTATAATACCAACACTCTTCCATTGCCAAACCTGTCAATCCTCCAAGGATTAGTACAGGTCATAAAAAAAGGCTTCTTTATCAGCTAAGAAGTAAATTAAATATCCAAAAGGTCTTAAGAAGGTATGATTCATGACATCTTGCGGTTTTCTGAGGTCAGCCGTAGTACTCAAAACTGTATATATAGACACCAGCCATTCACACAACACTGTCACTGGAGCCAGCCGACTGTCTGATCCACCAACCTGCTGTTCAACATGCAATCCAAAGGTAATATACATGCTTTAATGTTACCTGGACTAAATTTTGTAACAAAAATCATTTGGGGTACAGCTGTAGACCACATGACTCAATGGGATGGGAAAACTTTTTTCCACTGTGACAGTGGTCAAGCACTAGCAGAGGCTGCCCAGAGAGGCTGTGGATTCTCCATTCTGAGAGATGCTCAAAACCTGACTGGACAGTCCTGGTCAACTTGCTCTAGTTGACTCTGAGCATGCCTGGGGAATGGATTAAACGATTTCCAGAGAACCCTGCCAACCTCAACTGTTCTGTGAGTCTGAAAAAAAGAGCACGTGACAATAACTACTCAGAAATACCAATGCCCTGCTGCTATGCCTGTTGCTTAAAACAAAAAAATCGCAAGAGGCTTCCGTAAGCGTTGTTAGGAAAGGGTAAAATAAGGGAGAGTTAAAATCAAAGACAAAAATAAGTAAAATGCTAGCAAGATCTCAAAACACAAAGCAGCAAAAAGCAGAAGCATAGCAAGCTTTATTCCATGACTTACCCTGACCACGTATGTGAGCAGTTAAGATGGAAATAACAGTTAAGGTCACACCACAAACCATACTCAACTAGGAACAGCTCCTGCTGCCTGATTTTCCTCTCTCCACACAGAGAGCCATAATCCCCTCCAAATCTTTCCTTGTGCCAGAACAAGGACACTAACTCTTTGTTTTCAATCTGCTCTACAGGACTCTCTCTCAAATTGCAATTCCTGTTGCTTTCTTGTGTTCTGAGTACTGTTCTTGCTTTTGGAAACTTGGTAAGTATTGAATAAGAAACTAAACAGGCATCCAAAGCAGGAAATGTTAACATTGTGAACTGGAAATCACATGCTTTTAAAGTTACACAGCAGCCTTAAAAATCCTCATGTTGTGACAGGCCTAAACTTAAGTTATTACCATCCTAGATTCTCAACTTATTAGGCCCTCCTTAGACTGTAACGAAAAAAAAAATACTGTAAGCACTAGTAACGAGCTCATACCCAGCCCAACAATGGGTCCCATATTTTCTCTGTGAGCTATTTCAGCTGACAGGATTACAGACATTGAAGATTAGGAAGTTCCCTTTGCAGAACTGTCTTTGCTTTCTAACAGGAAAAGAAAAAAATCAAAACAAAACCATAGTACTTAATTTTTTATTTTAAGAAATACAAGCAGAAGGGATTATACCTCACTCTAAAAGAAAATTCATTCTTTTTCTACAGGATAACAGTACTGAAAGCTCCGGTTCTGACAGTATGGAGAACGTAAGTCTTTATAAATTACTGTAATCTCACTAGTTCTAACATTTGTATTTAACTGTGGATTTTGGTACTGAACAGGAAAAAAAGACACAAGATGACTTTCTTTTCAACAGCAACCACAAGTGCCCCTTGAAGAGATTGGTCGCATCCTTAGATGCCTGTACCACAGGCGGATGTGCTGGTTAATCAAGTCCAAGTCTCAGGTAATTAACTGTTTGGTAGTATAATGGGACGTAAGACTGTAGGAAGCTCTAGCCGGCCAAGGAGCACACTGTCGGGGATATCAAGAGCGCAGCTTCTGAATGACAAACTACCACAGAAGGTTGCTGGGGAGGGATGCTATTAATCTTTGCAGCTCAAGGAGAATAATCCACTTGGCTTTTTACTTAGCAGACATGTATTCTATGGGACAACTGTGGGTTTTTTAATACAAAACACCTCAATTTGTAATCTCTTTGCAAGCTGAGGAAACTTCCTCAAAATTCTGCTGCTGTTTCTTAAATATTCTGAGTATTTGTCCGGGTATCCTAGTCCTTAGGGATAGATGGTCTCTTAGGTATTTTTTTTAAAGTATTTCAGAGTAAGTTAAGAGACATAATGTAGGGCTGAAAAATAACACTTTCCCACACACCTAACTTGCATCAATGTACAAGCTAACATCACCCATATAAAGAAGTTGACCAATTTCCAGATGTGCCAAACAAAAACAAATGCCGCTACATTTGCTTACTTACAAACTTTCAAAACTGTAATTATGCAACAAATTTCAGGATACAAGTAAGCATCAAAACCTGTTTAGTAAGGTACTGGGCTACACATAAAGTAGAGTGCATCATGTATAGCACGCGAAGATCAAATTCCAACTGAAAACTGTCTGACCAGAAAGTTGTCCTAAAAACACGACAATCAAAAAAGCATATAGCCAAGTCCACTTTGCCTGTAAAAAAAAAAAAAAAAAAAAAAAAAAAAAAAAAAAGGCTTTAACAAAGGACTGGGGAGAACTGAAAAGATACTTTATAGAAATTTTTGCTTTCCAGGAATAATACACTGGTTATGGGAAACCGTGCAGTTTTTCCATCTCATTGAGTATGGTACTTTCAAAATTGAAATTATTTTCTCCTATTTTCATCTTTAGTGCTGTACATTATGTTAAGCACTTCATATGTAAACGGTAACGTTCAAGAAAAAAAATCATGCTACTTTGACAAGTCACAGTACAGTCACCCTTGTTCTCAGGCATGACGAGCTGCACATTCATCTCCCATGAACTTAAGAAGGGTCTGCTCTTGCAGTCATTATTTCAAAACCCAGCTAACCAGGGGCCTTCTCTGCACAACATATTAACTGCACATTTAAGTAATTTAACTGCTATTAATTCTAACCTACTACTAATTCTAACCTTCCATTCTCTTCTTACTCTGCAGATAATAGGAAAACTATGAACATCTCCTGCAGAACACTGTTGCTTCTAGATAATCTTCCTTCCCACCTTTTGTCTCACTAGTGCACTGGAAACTGAGGGTAACAAGCAAGTCCTATTTCACATGCCCACCTCTGAAGCCAGTGTCAGTTACAGTGCACAGCTCTCTCAAACCTTGTCTGATTACTTGTTAAGCTTGAATAAATGCTGAGCATTTAATTTCTTAGCTGTCTTCATCTTTTCTTAAGAAAAAATATACCCCAAAATAGGATTATTTCAGTGATCCTGTTTCCAAAGACCAGGAGTAGAAAGGGAAAGGAATTCCTGAAGCTGGCAACATCTTTTGTCCATTCCAAGTTTCATTGGTTCTCTCAGGTCTTGATCTGGCCCTACTATATATTACCCAGTCTCCGTACTATGCTGAAGACAGATTAATCAAAATAATTTCTGCCTAAGCCACCACTAGATCTTACGTACAATTTGAAGAAAGTTTGTGTAAACCAAGTCTATGGAAGCTTCTACTGCAACAGAAAGCATTTATGCTGTTTTATTAATACCACAGAATAAATCAAATGTGGAGGAAGAGGTGAATTGGATTGGAAGGAAAAGTTAGTAACTCTTAGCATTACCTTTCGTTTTGAAAGGAACATACTAGTAACTCTACGAGACTCTCAGGGTTCCCTTTATAAATGCACGTCTTCCCCAGATTCAGCTAACTGGGACACAGGGGTGGTGTTGAAAAGGAGCAAGCCCTAAAATCATTCATTAGTTAAGCAGGATGTGGCCAACAGTCTCAATAATGCATGAGCATGCCACAGTCCTGTCACACAAGGTAATTCCAGACCATGACATTTATCACCACCCTGCTTCAACACACAGCTCAAAATTCATTAAGATCCCTTTCCAAGTCTCAGCCACAACTGTCAGCTGTTACTGTCACCAACTCTTGACATTACTACACAATTAACAGCAATTACACCTTGATTAAAAACACAGGGAGCTGTTGTGCAGCTGTTGTGCAGCTCTTGTTAGCAGCATGAATGCACAGAAGGTCCACATCAGCCTGCTGACTGCAAATTATGCACATTACCTAAACTGCAAAAAAAAAAAACCCAACCCATAATTTACAAGGTAATATTTTAATGCTGCTCTTTCCAGTGATCCTGTTTATGGCACAGTCTCCCCAACAGCTGTACTGCCATAAGCAGTGGGAAGAAAGGAACCTCAAAATCCAGCTCCCAAAATCAGTCACCAAGTTACATCCTCCAACAGTTATCTTTTTAGATACAGGCACTGTCAGACATTCAGTGTGAATACTGTAAATTAGAAAGCAATTAAATGTGAAAACTACTCTCTCAATAGAAAAACACTGAAAAGACATATTAAGTGAAACAACTTAGAAAAGAAACTTCACTTTATTATGCAGCACTTAAGTCATCATTCAGGTTATCATCCTACAAGTCTCACTCACATCCCTTAAGGATTTATACTCCTGACAAGAAATCAGTGCAAAAATACAGAGCTGAAGTGGGCAGCCTCTGAACCACAACCAGTCAGAATTCCAGGGTCATCATGCAAATCTGCAGATACTATGAAACAGCTGCAAATAACGAAGACAAAGCAAAACAAGGTAACAGCTCCACATTCATCTCATTTCTCACTAAGAAATCAAAAGCAGCAATCTGAAGTGTCTGAGAAAGCCTCTATTTGTCAGTGCCAAGCATTTCAAAGAATTTCCACTGAAAAGGACAACGTCATCAGTTTCAAAGCTGGAAAATGTATTCTCCCCTCGGTGTCTGTTGGTTCCTCGTTTACATCACTCACAGCACTCAGGACCAGGATCTTCACTCCAGTGGGCTCCCCATTTCTCAGTCACAAGCTTAATGAAGTAGCTATGACTTGCATACAACTTGAGCTTCTCACTGATATCAACCCACTTCACTACTCCAGCATCATCACCTGCTTCCAGAGGCAAGTTATCCATTGTCTCACCTGTTCACAAAACAAGAGTTAGGACATGCTATTGCATCTTCTCTCCTGCTTTTCCTTCTTATATCTGATCAGTTCCACCCTTCCACATGGCTCCTTCACAGGCAGCAACCTTCAACTGCTTCTCAGAGAGAAGCCAATTAGGTTCCTCACCGATTCTGTGCCAGAAACCTTTTTCATACTTGCAATATTTTAAGGCAAATCTGAGTGGCAGAAGTGGTGTTAACTTCTAGGTTACCATCAGCAGCCTGACAAGTTACAAGAAATCATTATGACAGCATGTACTCACTACTGCAAGTTCAGCCAATCCCTCTAGCTTGATTTTTATTTGTTTCGCTAACATTTGACTGCTTCCTTTCTCAGGTACTCTTCTACAGGACAAACCAAATTCTAAAACTTTATATAAACTTAGAAAACCAGAATAATTAAAATTTTACTGAAGGCTCTAAAATAAGAAATAGCACTTAAAGAGGCATGCAGAAAAGCTTCTGAATTGCTCTTTGAAGTTTCTTACTCTGTTTCCAAAAACAGTCCCAGGACTTCACAGACAAACAACAGAAGAAATGCTTTTATAAGTACTACAAAATATATAATAGAAACAAAGACCAAAGGAACAGTATCGTCACTGTTTCTGGGGGCTGATAAATCAAGAACATGTGACAAGTGAAGCATCACCACTGGTATCTACTACCCAAAACAAAGGGGAAATGTTCATGTCAGAGTCTTCATGTAATGATGTCTCTGACACAAACAAGTTAGAGACACCTAATTAGACTGACTTACCTTAAAGGTGAGATATGAGAATCCAAAATAACAGATCAATCTAAGAACTACCAATGTATGCCCATTCCTACTGGGTTACAGAAATAAAGTGAGGTCCAACAATTAATCTGGCAGAATAATCAGGATAAAATGTCTCAGAGCAATTACAACACCGAAACAATAAATGCAGTGAAAATCTGCCAGCAGCAACGCTCCTGAAGCACACACTAGCTACTAAAGGAAAAATAACAAAGGAAACTGACTAACCTTCCACCCCAAACTCATTAAAAAGGGAAATTAAGCCAACTCAAGAAATATAGTGACACGAATTGTCCAATATTCTATCTCCGTACAAAGATACATGGTCCATAGCTTAGAACTAGCTAACGAATAAGTTTTCAGGCAAAGCCATATATTTCTTATTTCAAGACTGATGGAAACCAAAAAGGACTACCTGTCATGGCTGAACATCTTTGGAGACAAGAAACCCTCACACCTATTGGTTTAAGTCCAATATTTTACACCTGACTTGCATGCTCCCCCAATTTCAGTCAGTCTCAGCCCAACACATATCCCAATTTCAAACCCACATGCAGAGCAAAAGCCAACGAAGAGCACACGTGGAGATACCCACCGGTTTCATCATGATAGTTCACAGCCTCTGTCTCCATCCAGGCATTATCAGTGTTACGAGGATCATCCACATAACCTCTGTACACCTAAGGCCCCAAACAAACCAAAACAAGCTCAGTGTCACAACAGACAAGGTGGAATCAATAAGAAGATTTTTTTTTCTTTCCCTCTGGTACATTTGCCATTAAGAGTTTTCAAAAGTCCCTTCCATCTCCTACACCATGAAAACCCAAGCATCACAGCTTACTTTCATTTGAGCCACACTTTTTCAAGTTCCACACAGCTGAGAGTTACATGCATAGCTCAAGAGGCTATCACAAGAGAGACAGAGCTCACCACAAAGTGTTCCTGGCTGAACAGCCTGTGGAGTTGCTTCTCCAATTCTGCTCTCTCCTCAGGTGATTTCTGCAAGGAGTTCAAGGCCTCCTCCCCAAATTCTCGCTTCAGGGTAGCACTAATCTTCTCCCCTGGGTCCACCATCCCCTTGGGAGGCAGAGAAAGAAAAAAAGACGATTATCCCTCAGATTCCTCTTCTTTTACTGTCCTTTGGCTCTTTATATATTGCATCCACCTGCATCGTACCCTGGACATGAGAGGAATTTTACATTTAGTTGTAAAAGCAAATATACACATCCTTCAAAACCTGCAATAAATTAAATTGTGCCTGCATTGAGCAAAAGGTATGGTCAGAATTAAATATGAATACCACCTTGCAATGCAGAAACAGCAGAAGGCATACCAGGTGATGCTTGGGCAAAGCTAAATCAAGGAGCATTTCTCCTCACCTCTGCAATATGAGGTCGTTCCTTAAAAAGCATGCTTTTAACACACGCACACCAGTTATTGCCTCATGGCTTTACCAAGCGGGGAAATGTCTACCGTCTCCAGAGCTTTGCTCTTACCCCTGGAATGGCCCACTCTCCACAGTCTCTCCTCTTGATAGCTACAAACTGTAAGATGTTTTTGCCAGTAACTGGATGAGCAATTTTATTGCCACTTCCATCCCTCTTCCACCTGCAGCAAACGACAAACAAGAACATTCTTTGCTACTTCTTCACACAAGGCCCTGAGAAACTGCAAGGTCACCTGTAGGGGCGGTGGGGGGAAGAAAGCAACAAAAGAACAGTCATGGGGGGGGCTGGAGGGCACGGCACCAGCGGGTGCTGTCCGGCACGATCACAACCAAGGGCAAAGCACCGAGTTAGCTTTGCACACCTCTACCAACCTTCCTCAGCCAGAGGGGCAGAAACCACCCCAGAGGCACATTTCTGTAGCCACACTGACAGCAGCCGCTCCTTTGACAGCCACATCCAGCACACCCCACCAGGTGCAACACTCACAGAGCTGCACTTGTGCCTATCCATGAAGATAAGCATGCCTTCTGCTAGAACAGAACATGCATTCAGGCTGCAATACCTCTGACCCATGCACTCAGCACGGGGCCACAAACACCCATCATTGCCTTCAGTAAAGAATTAAGAACCACGTGTAGTTAAAGCAAAAAGCTATCTCAACAAAGACAAAATAAAAACAACTTGTCTTTTACTTTCAAGGAACCAGCTCCGTAGCATTGGCAGCCTTCTGAAAGAGGGAAGTAAAATGGATTAGGGTGATTTTCACAATGGTTCTACCTTCAGCATGGCACTTCCTCCCTTGCACCTTTGGTAACTATACAATCTTTTCTGAATTTCTTTGTGCAAAACAGTTAACATGTATGCACAGACTCGGCTGGCAAAAGCACCATGAAAACAGAGCATACATTCACAAAAAAAGAGAAGCCTAACCCCACCTCCTCCTGCAAGATACTAGGCCAAGTTAGTATTTCTTACAGAGCAAAAGCAGGCACACTGCTTTTTTTCCCCACTGTTGACTCATTACAACAGAAAAACCTACTCCTGCAATCCAACGTGTCTCATCTAAGGCCTTTTGGCATATTAGTTATACAGTAGCACAGTACCACCTAATCCTGTCAATTTTTACATTCATTAAAGATGATTATTTGTATAATGTATTTCTGCTGAATTATGCTTCCTGGGTTAGTTTTTGAAAAATCTGTTTCCTCAGCATTTCAGAAGCTATTGCTTGACATAAGCAGTGAGTCCTTACTCTTCTCCACAGACAAAGACTAAAAAATTATGAAATTCATGTTCCACATGTCTATCTCCTTTCAGACATCCATATCTGAAGGGGCTTACACATTCAGAAATACACACAAGAGGCCTGCGGAAAGTATTAGCCTGTCCAGAGATGCACAGAAAAAGCAAAATGCATGGGTTTTTTTACTCTACTGCAGGGCACTTTTCAGCCACCCGTCCCTTACCTAGTTACAACAGGATCAGCAGCATGGTTTGGTCCCCAGCGCCCTAACAATCCTCTGCCTGTGAGGCCAGTCCTTCCTGCTGGATTTCTGAAATAAGTAGCACAGTACATTAAGCATATTTACTTCCCCACATTCAAAAGACACTCCAAGTATTCTAAAAAAGCAGCTTCAAAGCAGCTTAAATAACAACAAATAGCAGCAACATACATCTGGTGCTACCATGTGCTTTAAAGAGCAAGAGAGCAAAGCATGCTTTTCTTCTTCATCAATGTCTTTTTGTGTTTCAAAGTACAGGAAAAGGAATATACAAAATGGCTTTGTCATTTCCCAGATCTTGTCATGTGATACTCCTGATCAAGTGTTACTCTCACTGTGCACACATGCTTGTCTGGAAATTGAATCTAGTTTCCAAGACCATAGATGCACAGAGCATTCAATTACGGACAAAAGGCAGAAAAAAAAAGATTAATTTTAGATAAGATTACCCATCTGGACTATGTCAGGATTTGTCAGTGGAAGGAAACGCCCTTCCACTCGACCATAGCACACAAATGGTACAAAAGTTTCAGAACCCAACAACTGGTCAAACTGTGGAAACAAGTAATTCAACAGACTGTTACTAACAGTTAGACCTCCTCTGTTCTCCAGTGTCACCACAATCCTGTTGTGGTAGTACTGGCTAACCTTTTAGTGCCTCTCTGCCACAACCTTCTTCCAGGAAGAACTCTCTGGCCCTGAGGTCTCATTTTTCCTTTCTCTAGGGGACACTACCTTGATTTTGTTCTAGCAGACACCATGTATCAAAAACGATAGACCTGTAAGAGCTCCAAAACTACATCCCTGAAATGAATATGCAAACGAAAAAAAACACTCACCGGGGCCTCCCGTTTTCAACCACATACAAACCATTCAGACTCTTCCTTTCCACTTCTCCATCTCTCTCATTGAATTTGGGAGAAAAACCTTTATCACTGCATGGGAAAGAATAATTTAATATAGGTAAGTTATAAAATGCAGAACACCCCTCTGCCCTACAAAAGCTTGAAGGCCAACCACCAGACTGGCAATACCCACCTGACCAACAAGCAGTTTTCACCAGAACTTAAGCTAAATGCCCTCCTTTTCCTATAGGAAGCTATAAAGTCTCAACCTCTACCAATGACAGTCTCCCTGTACTTAGTTCTGCAGACATAAGCACACCCCTCTAAAGTATTTAACATTGCATCTCTCTAGATTTTTATTTAGCCAAAGTGTTTCAAAGGTGTTATTGTTAAGGTTAGAATCATAGAATTGTTTAGATTTGAAAAGACCTTTAAGATCATAAAGTCCAACTGTTAACCCAGCACTGCCAAGTCCACCACTAAACCATGTCCCTGAGCACCACATCTACACATCTTTTAAACATCTCCAGGGATGACTACTCCACCACCTCCCCAGGCAACCTGGTCCAATGCCTGACAACCCTTTTGGTGGAGACATTTTTCCTAATATCTGATTTAAACCTCCCCTGGCACAACTCAAGGCTGTTTCCTCTTGTTTTATTCCTTGTTACTTGGGAAAAGAGACCAACCCCCACCTGCTTATAAGCTCCTTTCAGGTAGTTGTAGAGAGTAATAAGGTATCCCCTGAGCCTCCTTGTCTCCAGGCTGAACACCCCGGCTCCCTCAGCCGCCCCTCACAACACTTGTGCCCCAGCCCCTTCCCCAGCCCCTGCCCGTCTCTGGACACGCTCCAGCCCCTCAGTGTCCCTCCTGCAGCGAGGGGCCCAAACCTGAACACAGGATTCCAGCGGCGGCCTCACCAGTGCCCAGTGCAGGGGGACGGTCACTGCCCTGGTCCCGCTGGCCACGCTGTTGCTGACACAAGCCGGGATGCTGCTGGCCCTCCTGGCCACCTGGGCACGGTGCTGGCTCCTGCCCAGCCGGCTGCCCACCAGCACCCCCAGGCCCTTTCCCCCCAGGCACTTCCCAGCCGCTCTGCCCCAGCCTGGAGCGCTGCGTGGGGCCGGTGTGACCCCAGGGCAGGACCCGGCACTCGGCCCTGTGGAACCTCATACAAGTGGCCTGGGCCCACGGATCCAGCCTGCCCAGACCCCTCTGCGGAGCCTCCTGCCCTCCAGCAGATCAGCACCCCTGCCCAGCCGGGTGTTGGCTGCAGACTCGCTGAGGGGGCACTCGATCCCCTCGCCCAGATCACAGACAGAGACACGAACCGGGACCGGCCCCAGCGCTGAGCCCTGGGGAACACCACGTGTGCCCGGCCGCCAGCTGGATGTGGCTCCATTCCCCACCCCCCTTTGGGCTCGGCCAGCCAGCCAGCCTTTTACCCAGCCCGGAGCGCACACCTACAGGCCGCGAGCAGCCGGTTTCCCCAGGAGATGCTGTGGGACACGGTGTCAAAGGCTTTACTGAAGTCCAGGTAGACAGCACCCACAGCCTTTCCCTCATCCACTAGGTGGGTCACCTTGTCACATAAAAGAGATCAGGTTCATCAAGCAGGACCTGCCCTTCATACAACCCTGCTGGCTGGGCCTGATCACCTGGCTGTCCTGCACATGCCCATGTGATGGCACTCAAGATGACCTGCTCCATAACCTTCCACAATACAAAGGTCAGGCTGACAGGCCTGTAGTGCCAGATCCTCCTTCTGACTGTTCTTGTAGATGGGCATCACATTTGCTAAATTCCAGTCTTCTGGGACCTCCCCAGTTAGCCAGGACAAAGGAGATATTAAGCACCTCAGCCTTTTCCTCATCTTTTGCCACTATGTTTGCCCCCACATCCAATAAAGGGCAGAGATTCTCCTTAGCCCTCCCTCTGTTGCTAATGTATTTATAGAAACATTTTTTAATTGTCTTCTACTGCAGTATCCAGATTAAACTCTAGCTGGGCTTTCCCCTTCCAATTTTGTTCCTGCATAACCTCACAACATCCTTGTGTTCCTGCATAATCCTCAAAACAACCTCCAGAGTTGCCTGCCCCTTCTTCCAAAAGTGGTAAACTCTCTTCCCCCCCTCCCACCCCCGAATTCCAGCCAAAGCTCTCTGTTCAGCCAGGTGGGTCTTCTTCCCTGCCAGCTCATATTTCAGCACATGCGGACACAGCCTGCTCCTGCACCTTTAAGATTTCCTTCTTGAAGAATGCCTAGCCTTTCTGGAATCCTTGACCCTTCAGGACTTCCTCCCAATGGACTCTGTCAACCAGCCTCCCAAGCAGGGCAAAGTCTGCCCTCTGGAAATCCAAGGTAGCGGTTCTGCTGACCCCCCTCCTTCTCCAAGAACTGAAAACTATCATTTTGTGATCACTATGCTCAAGACTGCCTCCAACCACCACATCACCCACAAGTCCTTGTCTGTTCACAATAGGTCCGGTGGGGCACCTTCCCTAGCCGACTCACTGACCAGCTATGTCAGGGAGTTATCTTCCACACGCTCCCGGAACCTCCTAGACTGTTTCCTCTGTGCTATTTCCAGCAGACATCTGAGAAGTTGAAGTCCCCCTCAAGAACAAGGATTAGTGATCCTGAGACTTCTCCCAGCTGCTTGTACGATGTTCCATCTGCCTCTTCATCCTGGTTGGGTGGTCTGTAACAGACTCCCAGCATGATATATCTACCTTGTTGGCCTTCCTCCTGATTCATACCCATAAACACTCAACCCTATCTTCATCATTAAGCTCTAGATAATCCAAACACTCCCTAACCCATGGGGCTACCCCACCGCCTCTCCTTCCTTGCCTGTCCCTTCTTAAGATTTTATAGCCACCCATTGTAGCGCTTCAGTCATGCCAGTCATCCCACCACGTTTCTGTGATGGCAACTATGTCAGTTTTTCTGCTGCACAATGGTTTCCAGCTCCTCCTGTTTGTTGCCTGTGCTGTGTGCACTGGTGTAGATGCACTTTGGCTAGTTAGAGAACATAGCAAGACGTTATCCACTGAGAAAATGAAAAAAAGATTTTACTAATTAAAAAAATTGAGCAGAAATGTTTATTACATATGATTTTTCAAAATTTCCAGCTAATAATCACAGATTTTCAATATTAGCTTAATGCCAACCTCCTATGTCCACCTCTTGGTAGAGAAGCAGCTGTCTACATAAGCTTATTTCCTTTTCCAAAAGCAATTCCTCTCAAACCATCACAGATTTCAAACTACTGACTAGCTTCTACCACACATAATTAATTTAGGAAGTTACACTAATACCTAAAACATTACTCTGCATTTTCAAGCACTACCAACACCTACTAAAAGATTACCTGACACTTTTCCAACTATCCCTTGGCAAAACATCAACCACCCTACAGAGCCTGAAGAGCAGTGTGCCTTGCAATCGGCAGAATACTAAAACAAATTAGGAGCAAGTCGAAGCACATGTTCACACAGCAATGGGAAACAAAAAAGGCAAGGCTGAAACCTCAAGTGCCACTGTTTTCTGATCTTTCTACACAGATGTGCATATGCAGGAATCACCATTTCACATTATCACAAGTTATACTGGATGCATGCATCTTTCTCACCAAGAAGCATAATACAGCATTCCTCGAGAGGAGAATATACACACAGAATCAATTAAAAAAATACACGTTCACAGAAAGTAATCATGCATTCAACCTGTCACATTTCCTGGGTCAGAGTGCTCAAGTACTAAACTTCTACCTTAATTCTTTTCTCATCTTGCATTCAATCCATGGACAAGTAGATTATGAAAACGTTCTGCCAAATTCTTAGAGAATTAGATTTTTACTTAGCTCACAACACAGAGAAGCAGCGCTACACAGCATCAACAGCTATTATTCAAATTAACACTACTCTTATCTCAATCACCAGCTCAGTAAAATTATGTGTCAAAGACCTTCACAGCTATCCCAAACAATTCAGTTCCCTAACCAGCATTCTTCTAGGTCTTGAATTTCACACGTCACTGTCTCACTTAAACTGATGATCTTATTAACTCAGCTGATCACTGTTTTCTGCTTCCATGTTCACAGGAGAAAAGAGCCACAATTTTCACTCACTTGATTTGGGGATCTGCCCAACTGGGTCCAGCCAAAACAGACATCGCAGTGTACTCCACAGGATTATAATCTTTCCACTCAACCAACCAGCCCACTTTATCTTTAGGAACTTGGCTACGCTCAACATGCGATCCTGGGTACGGCGAGGTAAGAGCTTTGCTGTGGTAGAACTTAACATTATAACTGTTGAACATGTTAACAGGTTGAAGATGAGCCCAACAGTTCGCAGACAAGTTACTGAAAGAAAAAAAGAAAAAAAGCACCTCATTCATTGGGCTTCAACCCTGTCATTTAATCCCAGATCTTCACAGTACACTATAGCAAGCAGAACAGAACACAAAACATCGCTCAGTAATACATCATTGCTTCTTTCAGACATCATGCAAATGTATACCGGGACAACAAATTCTGAATTTTATCTTCAGCTTCTTGAAGCAGAAGAGTATTCTGCTAGACACACATGAAGATTTCATAGCATGAGTGACAAGCTGAGAACTAAAACTGCCATTCTGTACTGTGTGGAACACTGACCAGTTGTTAATCACATACAAGGAACACCTCAGAGATATTTACCATAAATGCAGCAGAAAGGCCTGCTTGAGTATTAAATCTCAGTGCGGGCATTTCACCAACAAATCGGCCCAGCCTTACAAGAGTCCTGCTTCCACATCCAGTGGTAACGCAAGTAAAAACAAGAATCAAGATATTCAAATGCCTGAGGAACACAGCTCCACAAGTTGCTGTGATCAACAACATATTATTTTGTACAATACTGAGCAGGATAACACATACCTTTTTCTTCAATTTCTAAGAAGGCCAGAACTATCAGACTAGTTAAAAGTAAATAAAAAAATACTCGACATCTTTAGTATTTTATTTTGCCATGGGTTTCAAAGAACTGAAAAACTAGTCAACCATCAAATATTTAACAGCAGATTGGGTTAAAGCGCCTGATCACCAGCTCTTAAAAACTCTAGAAAGATTTCCTTCAATGCACAAGGTGGCCTTCCTGTACTTTTTTTTTTTTTTAACTATTACAAAAATCAAGAGTATTCACTCCAGAAAAGATGCTCAAAGCTCAGTAAGGGACTGTAAGCTACAAGGGTATTCTAGAAACAAGATATTTATCGGTTCTTAGTGAAAACTTTTTTTTTTTTATAAACAGTAAGGAGTCACTTCAAGCATACAAGGAAATACATCTCTGCAAAAATACAACCAGGTTTTAGTAACATCTGAGCAAGATGATGACGGGACCAATCAAAAAAGCAACTCATACACTATTAACCCTGTTATTTGAATATAGATGTGAATATTGGATTATAACTAGCAGAACAGACCAGGCTTTTTAAAAAACACCGGTTCCAGTTCTAAATTTCTCATTCATGCTATTAAATCTTCAGGTCCCTCTAGGGGGCTGGGTTCATCTTCAAGCTGAAGTTGAGAATTCCTTGGTCACAGTTACAGCATGCATGTTCAGCCACGTGCACTGCTGGGGTGATGCTGTCACCTCACAGATCACCTGAGGCTCATAACATCTTTAACAGAAGAGGGAGAAAGGCTGCACTTGATAGGTGCCAACCTCCACATGCAGGTCAGTGTTACACCGCTCTTCTGGTTTTGAAAAAGCGCATCAGTCCAGTTTTAAAGACTGATGGTTATTCCTGTCATGTCCCAAAGGGACAAGCTCAGCTATGCAGCACATCCCACCCCAAGCCCCCGGGTGGCAAAACAGCCCTGAGGCCTTGGCCCAGCAACGAGGCGGCCCCTTGAGAGCGGGACAGCACCGCAACGGGACCAAAAGCCAGCAAAGCCCCCAGCTCAGGAACGCTCCGCGGCTGAGGAGCGCCAGCCCCAGCCTGGCAGGGCACGGTACCTGAGGGGAGAGCGGCACCGTTGGGCGCATCGGGCAGGCCGGGCGGTCAGCGCAACAGCGAGAGAAAGCACGGCGGCTGCCCTCGTGAAACCGAGTGACGCTGACACCGAGGGAAACATCGACGCCGCCACCGGCCCCGCCTCGGCTCCACGAGGCTGGGCCCGGGCACAGGCCTCCGGTGCGGGCGCCTGACCCCCCCGCCTGGGCAGGGCAGCCCGCTCCGAGCCACCCCCGGCCAGGCCAGGGAGCCGCCAGCCCCCTCCCAGCGTACCCCTGGGGCCCAGCCCCGCCACCCCCCCCACTGCCCGCCCAATAACCGCCGCCGCCCGTACAACCTCGCCCCTCATCGGCCGGGCCGCCGCCAATCGCGAGCGACGCCAGCCCGCCGGCTTGTCCCCGCCCGTGGACACGCCCCTCCCCAAACGCCGCGCTCTCATTGGCTGCGGCGGCCCTGAGGCGTGCAGCCGGCTGTTGCGCTCGGGTCGCTGCGCGGTGTCGGCGATCGCGGCGGCCGCCTCTCACGGAAGCCTGTGCCCGGCCGGGGCGCGGCGGGAGGGGCCGGTGCCCGCCGGGGGCGGGGCCTCTGACTGACGGGGCGGGCAGCGCAGGGCTCGGCGGGCGGCGGGCGCCCCCTGGCGGCGGTGGAGGGACGCGCAGCCCTACTGCGCCCGGCCGGGCCCCCGCGGGCACGGCGCTGAGCCCCGCACCACCGCCCGCACGGGCCCGCCCCGCTCCCGCCCGCGGCGCTGCCTCCGCCGCTGCTGGGTCCGGCTCAGTGCGGCGGGCAAAGGGCGCTCGGAGGCACGATGAATCCGTTTCTGGGCCTTCTCCTGTTCCTGGCTACGCTCGTCTACTCCTACCTGGAGGCTTTCGTGAAGCTCTTCGTCCCCGCCAGGAGAAAGTCCGTCCGCGGGGAGCTCGTGCTCGTCACGGGCGCCGGCCACGGCGTGGGGAGAGCGACGGCGCTCGAGTTCGCCCGGCGCCACTGCCGGCTGGTGCTGTGGGACATCAACAAGGTAACGGCGCCGCTCCTGGCCCGGCCCCGCGATCCCCGGGGCCGCGGGGCTGCCAGCAGCGCACCCCGGGACCCGCATCCGCACCCGCCGCCACCGGCTCCCGCTCCGGGGTTTGGCCCCGCTTGCGCCGGGGGGTGCGGGGCGCCGGGGCCCGCCGCCACCCCGGGCAGCCGCGGGGGGACGCGGTGCCCGGCCGCTCGGAGCCGGAGCCCGCGGGACCCGCAGGGAGGCGGGCACCCCCGCTCGCCCCTCCGGGCACGGCCGCGCCGCGCACCTGCCGGGCGGTGCTGCCGGCGCCGCTGCGCTGAGCCGGGGCCGAGCCCGCTGCGGGCGGGCGCAGGCACCCTGGGGACGGCTCCGCCGTAAGCGTTTACACCGGCCCAGACTCCGCGTTTCGGCTGAACTGGCTGGAACGCCACAAGGGCCGGGCACGTGGCGTGGTCAGGTGCAAACACGCAGAGAATGTCGCGCAGCAGGTGGCAGTGGCTGCGCGGAGGGGTGCGTGGCTGGGAGCAGGGCACAGCAAAGGTGCCTGGCACGGTGGCCCACAAACTCCGGAGGGGTTCATCGTGTCATCCTGAAGCTGCAAAAAAAACGAACACACCACAAACAAAAAAACCCCAAGAGACTACTAGCATAAGGGGATGCGCAAATAGGGAGGATATTGTGTAATATTTTCAGTGTCTATTCATCCTACCCATTACAATTAAAATCAGACTTTGTGTATATGTGTGGTCATGTACCATGTCCATCTTCATAAATGGTGCCGGGTTACATGGTATTAGACTCCCAGTGTGTAAAGGGCTTCTGCTGAGTGTTGTCTGTGTTCGCTAGAATGGAGGAAGAAGGAAAAAAGAATAGTGAGTGAGTGGGCTTTGCTGCTGGGAAATAGATTGTAAGGATAAAAAATAAGCAGGCATTGAAATACATTGCCCAGGGATGCAGTGGCTACTGAAGTTTTTAAGAACAATTTAGATTATGATAGAAGGTCAGAAACAGCATGATCCTCTTGATCCTGCTTTGAAGCAGAAAGATGGGCTTACTGTTTTTTTAACTGTAATATAAAAGATGGACATTGCCACATGCTTTTCACACTACTGGTCACATCCAACACAAGCTCCAAAATGTTTAGTCAAATGATGAAATGCCTACACGCTAAATGTGGCTGTATGAAAATAGCACCTTTGTATTGGGACAGTTTCCTGTCACAGGAACAATGCTCAGATCCAAAATATGAACTGATGCAACAATTCACACATGTTACTGAGGAAAAAAAACCCTGCCTTTGTTTCCAGGGAGCAGTGCTTGGGCTCTGGCATTCATCTGGGAATCACAGGCCTTCACTGAGACTGGCAATGTCCACAAATGCATTTCAGTAAAGCATGTCCTCCATATCTATCAAAAGCTGTTCTGGTAAGAAATGCCTCTCAGTTGCGCACTTTGGAGCACACCTCTCGTCTCACACCCAGTCTGTGAATACAGCAACGCACAGGCCCACTTTTCATATCTCAGGGGGGTGTGGGGTGTGTATGTCAGCTGGGCCTGTGGTTTATGAGCCCGGTTTATAGTCACGATGTGCGCCTGCTGGCTGTGAAGTCACCAAGCGCGCCCTTTCAGCAGCCGAGCTACGAGTGCTTCACCAAGGCAAACTCACTCTCGTTGCCACATTCCCTTTCTGACAGTCACTCTACACGGGTCCAAATTTAAGGTTGGAAAACTGGTCCTCCCACGGACCCTGGCTACAGCACTTTCCCTGGGTAGCCAGGAACTATCCAGGGGCTTGGCAGCCGCTAGGCAATCCAGACAAATCCGTAGCCTCTAACTGGTCTGCTGTGGTGCCCGAGCAGCAACACGCGGGCAGGGTACAGTTGCACACACGTGTCTTTCTTTTCTGCCTCGTACAGCATGGCGTTGAGGACACGGCAGCAGAATGTGAAAGGCTGGGAGCCACTGTTCAAGCCTTTGTGGTGGACTGCAGCAAAAGGGAGGAAATCTACAGCGCTGCAGAGAAGGTAGGGGAGCAGGGGCACGTCCAAAGGCTTACCCAGAGCTGCTTGATTTTCAGAAAAGTCAGGAAAACAAGAAAAGAGGTCTTGTATGCAAACCGTGCCAGCCCTTGTAATCTTCCCATTTCTTGCGGCTTTCTGTACGAAGAGTGAAGTAGCCCTTTGAGATTGCAGGCCGTCTCATCCCCTTGTGAGGCTCTGGCGTATTGCACCTCATTGCAGAGTTTGCTCCTTAGACTTCCAGCCCCTGAAGAAACTTCTGCCTTCTAGTTTCTTGAACAGCACGCAGGCAACACTGGGGACCTATGAAACACTTCACTGTCGAGGATATGGCCCAGCTGGTTCAGAACAGTCTGCCTGTCCATAGTCCCAGCTGTGAGTACACAGAGCATACTGTGCCTGTGGGCAATGCCTGGAAGGCTACAAATACTAACAGTAATTAAGGGACAAGCATCAGCTCTAAACCAGGTGTCATGGTACCACTGCACAGTACCTACCACGTCTGGAAACGTGGCGCATTCTTACTCTCTCTCTCCCTAAAAGAAATGACACTAAGAGTTAAATTAATTGTCACTTGTCTTCCTCAGCCTTGCATGTTTTTGACAGTGAATGACCCACACATTTTCTGGGTTCTTTTCTGTCCAAAAGGTGAAAAAGGACATCGGGGATGTCTCCATCCTCGTGAATAATGCTGGTGTGATCACAGCTGCCGACCTGCTCTCGACTCAGGACCACCAGATTGAAAGAATGTTTGAAGTCAACATTCTTGCTCACATGTGGGTAAGGGCCACTACCAGCTTCCTATCTATAGTTTTTTGGGAGCGTTGTTCCGGAGGCATATTTAGACTCTTTTCAGCTACCAGTGAATTACAAAAGCATCTTTCGGAAGCGTATAGCACAGGGGCAGCCAGCTAGACTGATTGTTGGGAAAGTTGACTAACCTCCTGCTACTCTGAGCCCGGCCCAGTGTTTTCATTCTCTCTTTTCTCTGTGTGAGCCACCCGGCGACGGCCTCATCTGCAGCAGCATGGGTTGGTCTCTGTCAGAGGTGTATTAGGGTTCCTCTTTGCATCAGGTGGTTTGGGCACCTGCAGCTGAGCTCCAAGATCCTGCAGGTGGAAGGTACACAGCTGAAAAATACAAAGCAATGTTTTTATCAGCTGACCTGCACAAAGGGCAGCCAGCACATGGCCCAAATGGCCAGTAAGCTGCAGGGCACAGCCAGGCCTGGACCTTCCCTGACTGCACCCAGCAGCCAGGCTCATCTCCCCGAGTGCTCCTCCCTGCACGGTTTGTACCTTGCTGTGTCACCACCTTCCCTCCCAGGTCCTCAGCATGCCCACAGCTGACCCCTGAGGTAGGGCACATGCCCACAGGGGTTACAGAGTGGGACGGTTTCAGCCCTTAAGGACTCCTTGTTTGTGGCAAAGAAAAGAGAAGCTACAGGTTGGCAAGTGTTGTATTCGGTGTGCTGGGGTGAGACACTGGCAGCATTGCTGCTGACACCTGAAACCTAGAAAGCAGCCTAGGAAAGATGTGCAAATCAGCTCCTGTTTATAGCAGAGTTCCTGAAACATTCCTGCTTGGAAAACAGGTTCCCAGTTGTGCCAGCTGAACGGAGAACAGGTGTCTCTGTGGCTGTCAGAATCAGAGGTGCTGTGCAGCACATAGCATTAGCATTAGTTGCTTTCTTAATCATAGTCAGGGTCGGTGCTGAACATGCCTAACAAAACATTGTTCTTTTCCACCTTTCCCACCCCCCCCTGCATTTTTGCCTCTTGGCTTAAATGACTTTCAAGACCACGAGAGCTTTTCTGCCAGCCATGATGAACAACAACCATGGTCACATTGTCACGGTGGCTTCGGCAGCAGGTCATTTTGTGACTTCTTTCATGGTGGCTTATTGGTAAGTGATTTTAAAATCAGCTCTCTTCATGTTATTTTTAATTGCGTCTTCCCCATCAGTAAGCACAGTGCACCCCAAACCATCTTGCCACTGGGTATGGTACGTCCAAAGACCCTGCTGAGGAGGAAGGAAGCACACCAGCCAGCACTTAAGGATGCCTGGAGGTTCTGCCCGATTTGCTCATTAGGTCTGACTGAATCAGGAGCAATCGTGTAGGAACAGTCATGAGACACACCAACTAATGAAAGCTTCTCCTTTTTTCCCTCCCTCACCGATGCAGACTTTTGCTTAGCAAAAAAGGTATCCTCTTCCCTTCTCCTTCTTGGAAAGCAGTGCTCCTGTGAGTTCTTGTAGTGTTGTGAAGTAAAACCCTAGTACGTAGATTTTGATCTTTCTGCTGTTGTGGCTGTGACGGTAGTGTATAGAAATGCTTCTGCCATCATGACCTAAGGTTAATTTCTGACTCTAAAATTACCTGCCAGAAGGTAGAAGACGTAATTATACTGTGTTGTGAGCAACCTCACTGATGGAACTGAGAGGTCAATAGAGGTCAATACGCGGCCTGTTTCTACTAGAAGCACTTGAGTCCTGATGCGTGAACAGAAACACTGTTAGACTGCACAGCAATTCTGCGTGCCACCTAGCCCTCTAAAGAGCAGCTCCAGGCAGAGCAATCTTCTCCTGGGAATACGCATTCTTACAGAGTCACTCACCGTTTGCAATGGGAGAGCTCCTGAGCCCGGGATTTTACTGGGATTACACTGTCCAAATCAATAGCAGTCAATACACCGATCCTCTGGCTCTGCTTTCTTTTGGAGTTGGCTTATACTGCTGGCCTGCACCAATTTCTGTGGCAGTATGTTCCTCAATTTTTGCACATGTAATACTCTTTTCCATTTCAAAACTCACACGCGACTGTCACAAGATGCTCCTGTGTGGTGCAAGAAGCAGTAGAGGGTTGTTCTCTATTTCTGCTCTGCCCATCCTTCTGAAGTGTACAGACTCTGGGTGCGTTCCTTCTGAGAATCTTCTCACATGGGAAAATGGGCAAGTCCATAGATTGATGCACATTAGCTATCATTTTCTAAGAATTCCTGACATTTGTCTTGTCTGTTCACCACTGAGGCAACTTCTTCTGAAAGATGCCCACTCTGCATTCCAGAACTACTTCCCCAAGCAGCAGTATCTAATGCAGCACTACCCTCTGGCACAGGGAAAGTTAGAACTATCCCCTGCCCTGTCTGTCCGCTGGATTACATTTTCTTGCCTCCTATTTGCAGTTGTAGAAAGCTAGAAACAGTATTTCTGCCTTCTCAATTGTGCTTTTCCCTTCCCACAGTTCAAGCAAGTTTGCTGCAGTTGGATTTCATAAAGCTCTGACAGAGGAGCTGTCTACCCTGGGGAAGGATGGAATCAAAACTACATGTCTTTGTCCCGTTTTTATAAACACGGGCTTTGTCAAAAACCCCAGTACAAGGTAACTACCAGAACTCTGCCTCCCTGTCCTTCCTTCTCTGCATCAAGGCACTACATATTAGCCCCAGCTGTAGACCTTGCTTTCCAGCTGACTGTATGAAGCTGGAGATAAACGTTTGTATAGCACCAGCTAAGGAAAATGTGCGCTGCCATTTCACATGCATAACGGTTGCATTTGAATTACCTGAGTTTGTGCGTATTTGAAGCACTCTACATCTAGTACTGCCCCTGTTGTACCGCTGTAGCTCTTACACATATGTGTTCTTGTCTAGGCTTGGAAAGATTCTGGAGGTTGACGAAGTTGTAGAGGCCCTGATGGAAGGAATACTGACCAACCAGAAAATGGTTTTTGTCCCATCACAACTAAACATTGCTTTACTTTCTGAAATGTAAGTAGTAAAAGAAAAAAAAAAAAAGGGTGGGTGGGAAGACACATATTAATGCTAAGTACCTGAGTATGTAAGTATCTAACTTTTAACATCTGATTCAAGATTAAGTTATTTTATGCATTTTGCAGCCATAGTAGTGAAAGATAATGGTTTGGCAGCATAGCAAAACCCTGGCATGACAGCCAGAAAGCAGTTCACCTTCAACGCTATCCCATATTTTCTTTATTACCTTCAGCATTGTATACAGGCATACCTCTGAAATATTTTAGTATGAGAGTAACACGTAACAAGGTAATGAAACAGCAGTGGTTCTTCATAATGGCAACAGCAGACACCGTACACAAAGATTTTTTTGAGCCCTCTCATAGATACTTGTGATCCACTTTCTACAGCTAATGATATTCACCTGCTCTGCAGGCTGATACGGAGGGAGTGAGAGAACAAGAGAACACTTTTTTTTTTTTCACAGAATGCCATTTCCCTTTTGCCTGCAAACAACGCTTTCTCTGAAACAGCAGCCTCAGAGAAGTTCCAGACAGAGCTGAGGACCTGCTGCTAATTAGTGTTTGTTTCTTCATGTCAACGCCAAAGACTGAGGTCACAGAGGCTGGGAAAATTGCTTTAAGTGGGCTCTATTGCTTCTCTCTGCCACATAAAGCAAGATTTGTGCTCTCACACGTATTTAATATCCAGGGAGACTGCTCTGCTGAGGAGACATTTTTACCAGAGCTCAGGTTCCAAACCTGTCATTCACATCAGAACAACTAAATTAAGTTTTCTATTAACTTCCACAGTATCTCATGAAACACTTGGTAATTTCTTGTTTGCAAAACCTGACACCAGGCAGTGGGAAAAAGCTTTTAAGTCTTTTTGCATCTCCAAGAGCTCCACACTGACAGTGCAAGTCTGCAGAAGCATAGACAAGTCAAACCTAAAGCTGTCAAAGCCCTTACTTGGCCTTTTTTCTTAATGTGGGGCAGGGGTACCTAACAAAACATGACTCATAAGGTAAGAAATCCTAGTAAAGGAAACTGCACCTCAGTTTTAACATCTCATCCTTCCATAGGCCTGCTGCTTTTCAGAGTATAAACCCCTCAATACATACCTGTCCCTGTTCAATATCAAACCTACCTAGATCCTGCAACGATATTGCAACCCCAATACTGCTCAGTAGATACCCATACCTGGCCTTGGAACTGTCATAAAAGGAAATGGGTGGGACTGGAATTAAACTAGAAAGAGACTGATGAGGGCTACGCATTCTCTGGAAATAATGGCCAGGTTAAGGCTTTGTCTCAGTCTTTGTGCGTGCATGCATTCTGCTCCCAGACCAGCTCTTCCCTCACCTGCAGTGCCACTTTTCCCTGTAATTTAAGTTCCTTATGCCAGATTTAATTTCACATTATTATCTCTTTCAGGTTGTTTCCAGAACGTGCCCTGGATCTTCTGAAAAAGCTGACCAATGCCAAGTTTGATGCAGTTGTTGGGCAGAGAAGCACCCAGTGAAAAGCAAAACTTGACTCTCATTTCCCAGTGGCATGAGTGAAACCCAAACATGTGCTGAGCATAGCTCAGCTGGTTTGATCCAGAGCAGAACTAAGACAGATGCTTCCAGGCCATTTCCAAGCACAGCTAAGGGTTTATCCCACACCTGCAGTAGGGACATACCTGCGTAACATGAAGTGTTAATAAAGCAGAGATGCAGCTCTAGAAGTCTAAAGGGCTGCTTTGGCTGTGTGTGTTGCATCGCCTTGATCTCCAAGTGCTGAGGCAGGTGGGGATTCTCTCGAAGCCCATCTCTGAGACAGCACCACTGTCTACTTGAGCACAAAGGGATCGCCTGCAACTATGTTCGTATGGCCTCATGCCCGAGCAAAAGCATCTTGGAGGAAGCAATTTATAGAGGAGGTGGGTGGCCTGTTTCACCTCAATTCACCTTTTTAAATTTTAAAAAATGTGCTCTAATGAACGTTCAAGAGTTTCATGTGCTTTGTAGCGAGTACCTGAAATAATACAGCCTCGTTTGTAGCGCAATACCCAATTACACTGATTATCAATTATGCATTTACACCATCAGCATTCCTTATTCCAAATAAATACAGTTCTTTAACCCAAAGGTGTCTCTGAACAATGAAAGTGGCAACCAGGTCCAAGGAAGGACAGTGGAGCAGGTGCCACAATGGTGAAGGGGTCAGGCAGAATCTGCCGACAGCCAGGTCAGGCCGCAGGGACGAGGCAGGTCCCCGGTCACACCGGCAAACCACATCGGGATCAGTGAGGTGCAGGGCCAGGCATGGCACGCCGGCAGCGCAGCCCGTGCGGGTGGCAGGGGGCCAGGGGGCAGACGGTGCATGGGGGAAGGTTCCACCTGAGCCACCTCACAGCTCCTCATCGCAAGCTGGCAGCCTGCTCTGACAGGGCCCACCCCGACCAGCAGGTTAGGCCCCCAAAGGTCTTTGGCCTGTGGTACAAGAGAACAGCACCTGGTGACACACGGGTCAAAGACCCCTTCAGAGCACAGATCATCTTTCCACCTACTTGTGCAACTCCTGACTGTGCCAGGCCCTTGCTGGCTCACAGCCACGTGAGGGAGGCCTCAACATGCTGCTGGAAACGGGTGGCTTCCAGCAGAATCCATCCCACTCACCTGAGCATTTCATGTTGTTCTGTAAACTGAGGTTCTTCAGAAAAGGGAAAGCCTTCATCATACAGCTTCTCCTGCTCTTAGGTGGCAACAGGTAGGAGTTCGTGCTGCTGGCAGCACAGATGGCCAAAAATGGTTTCTTTTTTGCTCGTGGAACGGGACATTCGGGGTTTGTCAAAGTAAGAAGTTCCCAGCTTGGGATCTTCTGCTTCTCAGTGCAAAGACTCCTGTAGCCAAGGTAGGAAAAGAAAGAAGGGGTTTGCAAAATTCAGAGCATAAAAAAAGTTTTAAAGCCAATTAAAGGACAGTTAGGCACAATTGCCATTTAAAATGAAAGCCAAATTGCGTGTTTTGTGGTGGCCCTGCCTGTCTTCCCCACCCCTTCCTTTTTTTTTAGTTAGTTATTGCCTTTTTGCTAAGATGACAGTCCTGTTACATGTGAGACACTTGAAGCCAGAGCACATCTGTTTGGCTTTTTCATTATGTTCAGTTCCACCTATTCTTACCTACTGAGGAGTCAAAAGATGTGAAAATACTGATGATTCAAAAGCCCTGTCAGAAGGAGCAGCATACTGGCCAAAATGTTTGTCCGTACCACTGATACCCAAAGGCTAAATCTCTACTTTATTTTTCTGTAAGTATTTGACAATTGTCTCTCATATTGCTAGCAAACACTGTTAAAACTTTCCACTTAGCTTAGCTTCTCCGAGTACATACCTTTTACATTTCTGCTATTTCATGGCTTAAATCTTTTTTCAAAGAAAGGGTACAGTACAATCCAATGATTCCAAAGAAAAAGCTCAAAGAGACCCAAGACAGACAAGTCCACAATCTGATGAGTAGGCCTTCTTCTCAGACAGGGGAAGGACTGGCTCCAGTAGGACACATCAGGCAAGACATTTGGCTTCTCTGGGCCCAGTATTCTTACTAGCCCTGAGCATCACTCAGATTCTGATGGCAGCATTAAATTGGAAGACAAAACACATCTGGGGAATAAGCACTCTCCTGAAGAGCATGTTGCTCAGCACAATTGCACCTAAGCAAAGGGAGACCCTGTTCACCTCTAGCTTGCCAGATCTAAACCAGTCTCTCAGCTCAAAGGAATTAATCAGGCAGCACAACTTGTGCTCTACTCCACATGCAGCTACAGTTCCTCTGTCTCTCTGGCTACAAGTCTTCTGCTTGGCATAAAGAAACAGACACAAAAGGAAGGATTTAAGCCTTCTCCTCCTGAACACCAGTGACAGAATTGAATCACCAAGCCTCCCAGGCTCCTCAGTTCTCTTTCTGGCCACAATAGAGAACTGAAGCTCATCCCAAAGTCTGGTCATTATGGGTGCCTAGCAGGAGCCAATGCAAGCAAGCTTCACATAGGCACCTACATCTAAGGACCAAATTTGAAAAGCAATACTTCACACCCTGGCTTAGGACACATCATGAGCCAGGTTAGTGATTTCAGCCTCATGCTCTGCCTCCCTCTGAGGCATCTCTTGGAGTCTGTGTTTCCCCGCCTCATGCATCTTGGCCACGGCACTGACTGGAGCCCTGTGCCAGGAAAATAACAGCACCGCTGAGCTGTGTAATTAGGGTCTGGCCCAAACACTGATGTGTTAATTAAGAACAGAATTAAGTTCCAAGAGAAAATTAGGAAGTGCCTAGCTCTGAATGTCTTCACTGCAGTCAACCCAGTCTCCTGCATACAAGATGAGTAACAGGGCAGCTAAAGCACCAGGACAAAAATATCCTTTTCAACAACTCTGATCTTAACTGGAGACTGATTAGAACATCAGAGGACAGATGTTCATGCTTCACTCTTCCCCTAGCAGCTCACAAATATCCTTAAGTAAAGTTATGAACATGAGCTGGATATATCCAGTTTTCTAACTGAAAGCAAAGGAATAAGCTCAGAAATCCTTTTCAAATAAAACCATGCAGTTATATCTTTATTGCTGAATGAATCACCTAAAACTATTTTCTCCATTTCCTATAAGCACCCCTGTTTGGGTTAAGGTTTGGCATGCTCCATTACACAGACCCATGTCCAAGTGTGAGTTGTGCATTTTAGATTCAATTAGATAAGGATGATCCAATTCACACAGTCAATGTCATTTTCCAAAGGACCTGAGGAAACTAAACATCTGTAGCATAAGATGGAAGGCCTGGCTACGGATAACTAATTACAAGACAGAAAAAGAGGGAACAGCCAGCGAAGAGTTCACCTGTGGAATCCCACGAGTTGAAAGGACATGTGCCATTTGGCTTTGGTCTACTGACCTAGGAGAGGAAGGTAAGTGACAAAGTCTGCTGACAACACACAGGTAAGGTATTCAAAGGAAGGAAGGAAGGACAGACGGACAGACTTGCACTCACCATGAAGAAAACTGCCAAAGGCCTCATGAGACTGAGCAACTGGGCTGTCACACAGCAGGATTCGAGACAGAATTACAATACAGAGTTAAAGGGAGCCTCAAGGTGGTTTTGCCAGTAACTGGATGAGCAATTTTATTGCCACTTCCATCCCTCTTCCACCTGCAGCAAACGACAAACAAGAACATTCTTTGCTACTTTTTCACACAAGGCCCTGAGAAACAGCAAGGTCACCTGTAGGGGCGGTGGGGGGAAGAAAGCAGCAAAAGAACAGTCATGGGGGGGGCTGGAGGGCACGGCACCAGCGGGTGCTGTCCGGCACGATCACAACCAAGGGCAAAGCACCGAGTTAGCTTTGCACACCTCTACCAACCTTCCTCAGCCAGAGGGGCAGAAACCACCCCAGAGGCACATTTTTGTAGCCACACTGACAGCAGCCGCTCCTTTGACAGCCACATCCACCACATCCCACCAGCTGCGGCTCGGCACGTTGCGGCCCCTCTCAGCGCCGCCACCCCGAACCGCCGCCGCCGCCCGTACAACCTCGCCCCTCATCGGCCGGGCCGCCGCTAATCGCGAGCGACGCCAGCCCGCCGGCTTGTCCCCGCCCGTGGACACGCCCCTCCCCAAACGCCGCGCTCTCATTGGCTGAGGCGGCGCAGGGCGTGTGGCCGGGCGCGGCGCAGGGCGGGCTCGGCGATCGCGGCGGCCGCCTCTCACGGGAGCCTGTGCCCGGCCGGGGCGCGGCGGGAAGGGCCGCGGGGAGGGGCCGGTGCCCGCCGGGGGCGGGGCCTCTGACTGACGGGGCGGGCGGCGCGGGCTCGGGCGGGCTGGCGGTGAATCAACAACTCGCAGCGACGTCAAAAGAGGTTGAAGTTCGGTGCGGCGGGCAAAGGGCGCTCGGAGGCACGATGAATCCGTTTCTGGGCCTTCTCCTGTTCCTGGCTACGCTCGTCTACTCCTACCTGGAGGCTTTCGTGAAGCTCTTCGTCCCCGCCAGGAGAAAGTCCGTCCGCGGGGAGCTCGTGCTCGTCACGGGCGCCGGCCACGGCGTGGGGAGAGCGACGGCGCTCGAGTTCGCCCGGCGCCACTGCCGGCTGGTGCTGTGGGACATCAACAAGGTAACGGCGCCGCTCCTGGCCCGGCCCCGCGATCCCCGGGGCCGCGGGGCTGCCAGCAGCGCACCCCGGGACCCGCATCCGCACCCGCCGCCACCGGCTCCCGCTCCGGGGTTTGGCCCCGCTTGCGCCGGGGGGTGCGGGGCGCCGGGGCCCGCCGCCACCCCGGGCAGCCGCGGGGGGACGCGGTGCCCGGCCGCTCGGAGCCGGAGCCCGCGGGACCCGCAGGGAGGCGGGCACCCCCGCTCGCCCCTCCGGGCACGGCCGCGCCGCGCACCTGCCGGGCGGTGCTGCCGGCGCCGCTGCGCTGAGCCGGGGCCGAGCCCGCTGCGGGCGGGCGCAGGCACCCTGGGGACGGCTCCGCCGTAAGCGTTTACACCGGCCCAGACTCCGCGTTTCGGCTGAACTGGCTGGAACGCCACAAGGGCCGGGCACGTGGCGTGGTCAGGTGCAAACACGCAGAGAATGTCGCGCAGCAGGTGGCAGTGGCTGCGCGGAGGGGTGCGTGGCTGGGAGCAGGGCGCAGCAAAGGTGCCTGGCACGGTGGCCCACAAACTCCGGAGGGGTTCATCGTGTCATCCTGAAGCTGCAAAAAAACTGAACCCCAAAAAATCCCACAACCATACAGACAACCAAAATAAAGACAAGGGGCCGTATAAATAGGGATGATATTATCAATTATTTTCAGTATCCTTTCATGCTACCCATTACAACTAAGACCAGACTATGGAGGGGAGAGACGAGGCATGGCATTAGTCTCCCAGTGTGTAAAGGACCACTGCCCAGCAGTCTTGTCCACGTTAACCGGAATGCTGGGGGAGGGCGGGGAAGAAATAAACTTCAAAGTGAGCAAGACCTGGCTTTGGTGCTGGGAAATACATTGCAAGGCGGGTGTAAGCAAGCACTGAAATACAATGCCAAAGGAGGTGGTGGATCCCAAACGTTTTAGGAATGTACATCCTCAAGCCAGCTGCCTTGACAAAGTCCACATTCCTGGTGGCCATCAGTCTTCAGCAGCAGCTGGGGCTGAGTGGAGCTGCCCAGTCACCCACCACAGGGATCTGCACAGCTTCTATTGAGTGCTGAGCTGTTCCAGGCCATTGGTGAACTGGGGCTTTTCATTGCACAGGTCCCCATCGGCATGGTTTCCTGGCACCTGGGGACAAGGCTACAGCAGAGTCACTTCTGCCTGCATTTAGTGGGTTGATATAATGACTTAGGTGAGCTTCTGTAACATGTATGTCAAAAACTGTTCTGGTAAGAAATGCCTCTCAGTTGCGCACTTTGGAGCACACCTCTCGTCTCACACCCAGTCTGTGAATACAGCAACGCACAGGCCCACTTTTCATATCTCAGGGGGGTGTGGGGTGTGTATGTCAGCTGGGCCTGTGGTTTATGAGCCCGGTTTATAGTCACGATGTGCGCCTGCTGGCTGTGAAGTCACCAAGCGCGCCCTTTCAGCAGCCGAGCTACGAGTGCTTCACCAAGGCAAACTCACTCTCGTTGCCACATTCCCTTTCTGACAGTCACTCTACACGGGTCCAAATTTAAGGTTGGAAAACTGGTCCTCCCACGGACCCTGGCTACAGCACTTTCCCTGGGTAGCCAGGAACTATCCAGGGGCTTGGCAGCCGCTAGGCAATCCAGACAAATCCGTAGCCTCTAACTGGTCTGCTGTGGTGCCCGAGCAGCAACACGCGGGCAGGGTACAGTTGCACACACGTGTCTTTCTTTTCTGCCTCGTACAGCATGGCGTTGAGGACACGGCAGCAGAATGTGAAAGGCTGGGAGCCACTGTTCAAGCCTTTGTGGTGGACTGCAGCAAAAGGGAGGAAATCTACAGCGCTGCAGAGAAGGTAGGGGAGCAGGGGCACGTCCAAAGGCTTACCCAGAGCTGCTTGATTTTCAGAAAAGTCAGGAAAACAAGAAAAGAGGTCTTGTATGCAAACCGTGCCAGCCCTTGTAATCTTCCCATTTCTTGCGGCTTTCTGTACGAAGAGTGAAGTAGCCCTTTGAGATTGCAGGCCGTCTCATCCCCTTGTGAGGCTCTGGCATATTGCACCTCATTGCAGAGTTTGCTTCTTAGACTTCCAGCCCCTGAAGAAACTTCTGCCTTCTAGTTTCTTGAACAGCACGCAGGCAACACTGGGGACCTATGAAACACTTCACTGTTGAGGATATGGCCCAGCTGGTTCAGAACAGTCTGCCTGTCCATAGTCCCAGCTGTGAGTACACAGAGCATACTGTGCCTGTGGGCAATGCCTGGAAGGCTACAAATACTAACAGTAATTAAGGGACAAGCATCAGCTCTAAACCAGGTGTCATGGTACCACTGCACAGTACCTACCACGTCTGGAAACGTGGCGCATTCTTACTCTCTCTCTCTAAAAAAAATGACACTAAGAGTTAAATTAATTGTCACTTGTCTTCCTCAGCCTTGCATGTTTTTGACAGTGAATGACCCACACATTTTCTGGGTTCTTTTCTGTCCAAAAGGTGAAAAAGGACATCGGGGATGTCTCCATCCTCGTGAATAATGCTGGTGTGATCACAACTGCCGACCTGCTCTCGACTCAGGACCACCAGATTGAAAGAATGTTTGAAGTCAACATTCTTGCTCACATGTGGGTAAGGGCCACTACCAGCTTCCTATCTATAGTTTTTTGGGAGCGTTGTTCCGGAGGCATATTTAGACTCTTTTCAGCTACCAGTGAATTACAAAAGCATCTTTTGGAAGCGTATAGCACAGGGGCACCCAGCTAGACTGATTGTTGGGAAAGTTGACTAACCTCCTGCTACTCTGAGCCCGGCCCAGTGTTTTCATTCTCTCTTTTCTCTGTGTGAGCCACCCGGCGACGGCCTCATCTGCAGCAGCATGGGTTGGTCTCTGTCAGAGGTGTATTAGGGTTCCTCTTTGCATCAGGTGGTTTGGGCACCTGCAGCTGAGCTCCAAGATCCTGCAGGTGGAAGGTACACAGCTGAAAAATACAAAGTAATGTTTTTATCAGCTGACCTGCACAAAGGGCAGCCAGCACATGGCCCAAATGGCCAGTAAGCTGCAGGGCACAGCCAGGCCTGGACCTTCCCTGACTGCACCCAGCAGCCAGGCTCATCTCCCCGAGTGCTCCTCCCTGCACGGTTTGTACCTTGCTGTGTCACCACCTTCCCTGCCGGCTCCCTGTGCTACTTCCAAGCCCGTCTGCCATCAGTCCTGCCTCTCCTCATGATCTGTGCCTCTCTCATCTCTCTGCAGACTTTCTCACAGCTTTCTCACAGCAGTCTGAGTTGAGGTGACACAGCCGGGGCCTACCAGAGCTGAGCCTTGGGTCCTCAGCATGCCCACAGCTGACCCCTGAGGTAGGGCACATGCCCACAGGGGTTACAGAGTGGGACGGTTTCAGCCCTTAAGGACTCCTTGTTTGTGGCAAAGAAAAGAGAAGCTACAGGTTGGCAAGTGTTGTATTCGGTGTGCTGGGGTGAGACACTGGCAGCATTGCTGCTGACACCTGAAACCTAGAAAGCAGCCTAGGAAAGATGTGCAAATCAGCTCCTGTTTATAGCAGAGTTCCTGAAACATTCCTGCTTGGAAAACAGGTTCCCAGTTGTGCCAGCTGAACGGAGAACAGGTGTCTCTGTGGCTGTCAGAATCAGAGGTGCTGTGCAGCACATAGCATTAGCATTAGTTGCTTTCTTAATCATAGTCAGGGTCGGTGCTGAACATGCCTAACAAAACATTGTTCTTTTCCACCTTTCCCACCCCCCCCTGCATTTTTGCCTCTTGGCTTAAATGACTTTCAAGACCACGAGAGCTTTTCTGCCAGCCATGATGAACAACAACCATGGTCACATTGTCACGGTGGCTTCGGCAGCAGGTCATTTTGTGACTTCTTTCATGGTGGCTTATTGGTAAGTGATTTTAAAATCAGCTCTCTTCATGTTATTTTTAATTGCGTCTTCCCCATCAGTAAGCACAGTGCACCCCAAACCATCTTGCCACTGGGTATGGTACGTCCAAAGACCCTGCTGAGGAGGAAGGAAGCACACCAGCCAGCACTTAAGGATGCCTGGAGGTTCTGCCCGATTTGCTCATTAGGTCTGACTGAATCAGGAGCAATCGTGTAGGAACAGTCATGAGACACACCAACTAATGAAAGCTTCTCCTTTTTTCCCTCCCTCACCGATGCAGACTTTTGCTTAGCAAAAAAGGTATCCTCTTCCCTTCTCCTTCTTGGAAAGCAGTGCTCCTGTGAGTTCTTGTAGTGTTGTGAAGTAAAACCCTAGTACGTAGATTTTGATCTTTCTGCTGTTGTGGCTGTGACGGTAGTGTATAGAAATGCTTCTGCCATCATGACCTAAGGTTAATTTCTGACTCTAAAATTACCTGCCAGAAGGTAGAAGACGTAATTATACTGTGTTGTGAGCAACCTCACTGATGGAACTGAGAGGTCAATAGAGGTCAATACGCGGCCTGTTTCTACTAGAAGCACTTGAGTCCTGATGCGTGAACAGAAACACTGTTAGACTGCACAGCAATTCTGCGTGCCACCTAGCCCTCTAAAGAGCAGCTCCAGGCAGAGCAATCTTCTCCTGGGAATACGCATTCTTACAGAGTCACTCACCGTTTGCAATGGGAGAGCTCCTGAGCCCGGGATTTTACTGGGATTACACTGTCCAAATCAATAGCAGTCAATACACCGATCCTCTGGCTCTGCTTTCTTTTGGAGTTGGCTTATACTGCTGGCCTGCACCAATTTCTGTGGCAATGTGTTCCTCAATTTTTGCACATGTAATACTCTTTTCCATTTCAAAACTCACACGCGACTGTCACAAGATGCTCCTGTGTGGTGCAAGAAGCAGTAGAGGGTTGTTCTCTATTTCTGCTCTGCCCATCCTTCTGAAGTGTACAGACTCTGGGTGCGTTCCTTCTGAGAATCTTCTCACATGGGAAAATGGGCAAGTCCATAGATTGATGCACATTAGCTATCATTTTCTAAGAATTCCTGACATTTGCCTTGTCTGTTCACCACTGAGGCAACTTCTTCTGAAAGATGCCCACTCTGCATTCCAGAACTACTTCCCCAAGCAGCAGTATCTAATGCAGCACTACCCTCTGGCACAGGGAAAGTTAGAACTATCCCCTGCCCTGTCTGTCCGCTGGATTACATTTTCTTGCCTCCTATTTGCAGTTGTAGAAAGCTAGAAATAGTATTTCTGCCTTCTCAATTGTGCTTTTCCCTTCCCGCAGTTCAAGCAAGTTTGCTGCAGTTGGATTTCATAAGGCTCTGACAGAGGAGCTGTCTACCCTGGGGAAGGATGGAATCAAAACTACATGTCTTTGTCCCGTTTTTATAAACACGGGCTTTGTCAAAAACCCCAGTACAAGGTAACTACCAGAACTCTGCCTCCCTGTCCTTCCTTCTCTGCATCAAGGCACTACATATTAGCCCCAGCTGTAGACCTTGCTTTCCAGTTGACTGTATGAAGCTGGAGATAAACGTTTGTATAGCACCAGCTAAGGAAAATGTGCGCTGCCATTTCACATGCATAACGGTTGCATTTGAATTACCTGAGTTTGTGTGTATTTGAAGCACTCTACATTAGCTAGTACTGCCCCTGTTGTACCGCTGTAGCTCTTACACATATGTGTTCTTGTCTAGGCTTGGAAAGATTCTGGAGGTTGACGAAGTTGTAGAGGCCCTGATGGAAGGAATACTGACCAACCAGAAAATGGTTTTTGTCCCATCAAATCAACGTCTTGGTTTACTTTTTGAAAGGCAAGTAGAAAAGAAAAAACTAAGAAAAACCACCCCCACCTGTATCAAATATAACTTGCTGAGTGTACAACCCTCAAACTTGCATCATCTGATTAAAGATAAAGTTTTATTTTAGAACACATCACAGGGTGCTCACATAGTTCACAGCTTCTTTCTAATGACCATCAGCGTACACCATTCACAGAAAGATTTTGTTGAATTTTCTCATAGGTCATTATGATCTACTTTTTGCAGCTAACTGTTCTCAGTGGAGAACTCGAGCACTCTACAGACTGACAGGGAGGGAGGGGGGGAACAAGAGAACACTTTTTTTTTTTTTTCACAGAATGCCATTTCCCTTTTGCCTGCAAACAACGCTTTCTCTGAAACAGCAGCCTCAGAGAAGTTCCAGACAGAGCTGAGGACCTGCTGCTAATTAGTGTTTGTTTCTTCATGTCAACGTCACAGAGGCTGGGAAAATTGCTTTAAGTGGGCTCTATTGCTTCTCTCTGCCACATAAAGCAAGATTTGTGCTCTCACACGTATTTAATATCCAGGGAGACTGCTCTGCTGAGGAGACATTTTTACCAGAGCTCAGGTTCCAAACCTGTAATTCACATCAGAACAACTAAATTAAGTTTTCTATTAACTTCCACGGTATCTCATTAAACAATTGGCAATTTGTTTGTGAAAGCCAGCAAACTTAGGTCTAACCCCAAAATTTTTTTTTATCAGGTGGTGTGAAGATGTTTGGGGGGGTTTCCATTCTACCCAGGAATTCCCCCAATTAACCAGATGAGGTTTTGAAATCAAAGAGAAAGCAAATGCACATATCAATATTCAATATTAAACCTTCCTAGATCCTGCAGTAATATTGCATTCTAAATCATGTCCAGTACGTACCTGTCCTGGAAGTGTCATAAAAGGAAATGGGTGGGACTGGAATTAAACTAGAAAGAGACTGATGGGGGCTACGCATTCTCTGGAAATAATGGCCAGGTTAAGGCTTTGTCTCAGTCTTTGTGTGTGCATGCATTCTGCTCCCAGACCAGCTCTTCCCTCACCTGCAGTGCCACTTTTCCCTGTAATTTAAGTTCCTTATGCCAGATTTAATTTCACATTATTATCTCTTTCAGGTTGTTTCCAGAACGTACCCTGGATCTTCTGAAAAAGATGACTGATATAAAGTTTGATGCAGTTGTTGGGCAGAGAAGCACCCAGTGAAAAGCAAAACTTGATTCTCATTTCCTAGTGGCATGAGTGAAACCCAAATATGTGCTGAGCATAGCTCAGCTGGTTTGATCCAGAGCAGAACTAAGACAGATGCTTCCAGGCCATTTCCAAGCACAGCTAAGGGTTTATCCCACACCTGCAGTAGGGACATACCTGCGTAACATGAAGTGTTAATAAAGCAGAGATGCAGCTCTAGAAGTCTAAAGGGCTGCTTTGGCTGTGTGTGTTGCATCGCCTTGATCTCCAAGTGCTGAGGCAGGTGGGGATTCTCTCGAAGCCCATCTCTGAGACAGCACCACTGTCTACTTGAGCACAAAGGGATCGCCTGCAACTATGTTTGTATGGCCTCATCCCCGAGCAAAAGCATCTTGGAGGAAGCAATTTATAGAGGAGGTGGGTGGCCTGTTTCACCTCAATTCACCTTTTTAAATTTTAAAAAATGTGCTCTAATGAACGTTCAAGAGTTTCATGTGCTTTGTAGCGAGTACCTGAAATAATACAGCCTCGTTTGTAGCGCAATACCCAATTACACTGATTATCAATTATGCATTTACACCATCAGCATTCCTTATTCCAAATAAATACAGTTCTTTAACCCAAAGGTGTCTCTGAACAATGAAAGTGGCAACCAGGTCCAAGGAAGGACAGCGGAGCAGGTGCCACAATGGTGAAGGGGTCAGGCAGAATCTGCCGACAGCCAGGTCAGGCCGCAGGGACGAGGCAGGTCCCCGGTCACACCGGCAAACCACATCGGGATCAGTGAGGTGCAGGGCCAGGCATGGCACGCCGGCAGCGCAGCCCGTGCGGGTGGCAGGGGGCCAGGGGGCAGACGGTGCATGGGGGAAGGTTCCACCTGAGCCACCTCACAGCTCCTCATCGCAAGCTGGCAGCCTGCTCTGACAGGGCCCACCCCGACCAGCAGGTTAGGCCCCCAAAGGTCTTTGGCCTGTGGTACAAGAGAACAGCACCTGGTGACACACGGGTCAAAGACCCCTTCAGAGCACAGATCATCTTTCCACCTACTTGTGCAACTCCTGACTGTGCCAGGCCCTTGCTGGCTCACAGCCACGTGAGGGAGGCCTCAACATGCTGCTGGAAACGGGTGGCTTCCAGCAGAATCCATCCCACTCACCTGAGCATTTCATGTTGTTCTGTAAACTGAGGTTCTTCAGAAAAGGGAAAGCCTTCTTAGGTGGCAACAGGTAGGAGTTCATGCTGCTGGCAGTCCAGACGGCACAAAAATGGTTCCTTTGTGCACATGAAACAGGACATTCAGGTGTGTCAATGCACAAGTTCCCAGCTTGGGATCTTCTGCTTCTCAGTGCAAAGACTCCTGTAGCCAAGATAGGAAAAGAAAGAAGGGGTTTGCAAAATTCAGGGCATTAAAAGAATTATTTAAAGCTATTAAAGAGTATTAGAAATGTTTTTTTATTTAAATCCAAGACCCTCCAAACCCCAAGACATTTGAGAAGCATGCTGAGAGTCCTGAAGTATAAAGGAGGCCAATCTGGATGCATGTTCAGTAACTTATTTTGTAAATCTGTTTTGCCTGCCTCAGAGGCATCCACCGAATCCAAGAACAGTGATTTAAAATCTTGTGTCGAATTACGTTCTTTTTTTTGGCGCTGCTTCTGTTTGAGCTTCATGTTCAGCTCCTGCTAAGAGGACAGGCCCGTCACAACTCAGAGCCTCCTCTTTACATTGACTGAGACTGCAAGTTGTCTGCTTGGCATAAAGAAACAGACACAAAAGGAAGGATTTAAGCCTTCTCCTCCTGAACACCAGTGACAGAATTGAATCACCAAGCCTCCCAGGCTCCTCAGTTCTCTTTCTGGCCACAATAGAGAACTGAAGCTCATCCCAAAGTCTGGTCATTATGGGTGCCTAGCAGGAGCCAATGCAAGCAAGCTTCACATAGGCACCTACATCTAAGGACCAAATTTGAAAAGCAATACTTCACACCCTGGCTTAGGACACATCATGAGCCAGGTTAGTGATTTCAGCCTCATGCTCTGCCTCCCTCTGAGGCATCTCTTGGAGTCTGTGTTTCCCCGCCTCATGCATCTTGGCCACGGCACTGACTGGAGCCCTGTGCCAGGAAAATAACAGCACCGCTGAGCTGTGTAATTAGGGTCTGGCCCAAACACTGATGTGTTAATTAAGAACAGAATTAAGTTCCAAGAGAAAATTAGGAAGTGCCTAGCTCTGAATGTCTTCACTGCAGTCAACCCAGACTCCTCCACGCAAGTGCAGCTAGAGCACTGGGACATGAGCTAGAGGTCTGTGGAGCTCCTTCCCCAGCTCATCCAGCTGTTTCACTTTCAGAAAGTACAGGAGTGTGACCCCTCCCAGGGATTTTATGTACCAGGCACACTATGTATTCCCTGATCTGCTCCACCCAGCATGCAGATGCCACTGCTCTGTCTGCCCTGCTAGCTGACAGAGGCTCTCTTTCCCAGCACAGGAGGCATGAAAAAGAACTACCGGTAACACAAACCCTATAGCTGTTTTTGTGAGCTGTATGGCCAGACGCCACACTTGTGCACTGTTTTGCAGTCACCCATACTGTTGAAGTGTTAGCATGCTTCCTGGCATAGTTTTGGCCCATAACTGTGTCTGGAAGCACATGCTTTGGCATAGTCTGGGGGCAGCGCATTCCCACGTACAGAGCTGCTGGGCAGGCAGCGTGAGTGAGACCTTCCTCTTTGTAAGAGGAGAGGAAGCCTTCTGAGGACACCATCCAAACCAACACTGAATAAAACAAAGGAGCAGCTGTGATACTTTCCCTTTGTCCACTATATATGTGGACCTGACTGGTCTGAAATTTGAGAGGCTCGTTATTAGAGGAAAGAACATTTAAAACAATATTTAATGAAAATATTTAACATTCATAATTTCTGTCTTCATCATGATTGGTAAAAGTTTCAAGAGTATATAAGTGGCTTCAGCTCATCTCAGTCACATGGAGTCTTACTGAATTTGTAATGGCATGGATTAAAGCTCCCCACAGCAATGCAGCCTGATGTGTCTCTTTAGCAAAGTCTAAGAGTATTTCTTCCTTGGAGACTGGCTGCATTTTTGCTAAGTCTTTGAATCCTACTCAGAATGTTGAGTATCGTCCCAAATTGTGTTTCTTGTTACAAACCTAGGGCACTTAAAAGTGAAAATCACAGCTGTACATCTTATTGCTACTGTCTGCTAGCACCGAGGCCTCAGCCTTATGACCGGGGCAACACTCACAATATTTTAATGCTTGCAGACAATGACAGTATGCAATTTTAGGCAGCATTTCAGAACATGGATTTCCAAATGCACAGAACTTCTTGAACCCAGCAGTTCAGTGAAAGGGGTTTTTGTTCTGTTGTGGGGGTTTTTTTTCCCCCTACTTTTCCACTGAAATACAGTATCTGAGATCACTGGCTGTTTACTGTGTTGCAAAACTGTCTCCAAAATTCCATTCTGAATCAATTTTTTGGTATTCTAAACCTCTGAGATTCTTTCATTCTGCATCTAGTATCTGGCCATGCATTTTGCCCTTTTCCAAACAGGTCTCTTGCTTTCTGTACTTACAGAATGTTTGGTTTGAGCTTGCCACTAAGAGGATCGCAGTTTTACTGCAAAACCTCTTTTAGAGTATGAATAAGCTTACATGAACAAGCCAGGTGTTACTAGGAGTAAACATGCTCCCATGCAAACTATTTCCCCTCTGTGTTCTCAGCCTTTCAATGTTCACAACTGTTAGCTGATAATTTTCCAAAACATCACAAAATGTTTTTCAAGAAACATTCCAGTTAAACAGATGCTCCAACAGGAAGATATGCTTATTGCTCAAAAATAATCCAGTGACCATAGCAACTGTGTTTTTATATAAAGGTATTCCATGCACTCATGTTCACTAGTATCTACCAGTTTGCTAATCACAAAGTAATCTCTAATGGAAAAAAAAACCAAACACTGAGCAGGAACTCGTACTAAACTTTTGATGACCACATAGCTGTGATGATTAAATGCTGCTGGTTTCTTTGAAGAGTTAACCTGGAATATAGTACCTAAGAATTTGTTCAAGCCTTATAGCACTGACACGTGTACTCTAAGAGAGATGAAAAATTGAAGATCATTTAATAACTGTTCTTAATATTATGTGGAGGTGGTGGTCTGCATTTACCCTCATCTAGTGATTTCTGTATAGTTACACTAAAATTATACTGGCAAAAGACAGGATTCAAGCCTTTCTGGTATGAAAAAGAGTGAGGGGAGAAAAAATATTTATCTGGAGCTCAGTTCTCAAAGACCTTAAAGCATACACATGTAGTTAACACCAGTTAACAGGCTTTGAGAACTGAGCTCCAGATAAATATTTTTTCTCCCCTCACTCTTTTTCATACCAGAAAGGCTTGAATCCTGTCTTCTGGTTCTGGCTATACCACCTAATTATCGGTGTTACCTTCCCAGCTAAACACTTTGTTCATATGGCACATTTCCACTTCTGTCCTCCTTTCTCTCCTTGACATAAAATGGTATCAAGAGCCCTTTTAAACACAAGCACAATTCCAAGGGGATTTTAATGAGTTTGTCTGGGAAGAGGCTACACCAAGATTTACCACAAGCAAAGTAATATGGTACAAAAAAAGATAAAACATTTTAGGTTAACTGGCTATTTCCTTGGAAGTACCCTTTTAGGTAACTCAGAGCTACATGTCAGTTCCTGTGAATGTAATGAATAATTTCAGCCAAAAAAAAAAAAAATTGAGGAAGATAAATTGAGCTAAGTTTACTTTATCAGAGGAAAAATAAATGCAAATATATATATATATTTTAAATTAAGTCACCATGACAAAATATGTGGTTTCCATGGTTTTTCTTTATGGAAAAGAAAACCTTTACTCTGGGATAGGATGATGCAGATCCTGCTTCACAAAGGCTGTGCATTTCATATATACAGGCCAGTTGTTTGGTATATAACAGATACCTTTTCGGCCAAGGAAGTTCTGCCTGGGCCACACAGCTAACATCAGCCACAGGACACATCAGGATCCCACTGTGCCAGTTTAAAATAACACTTTTAATAACTGTTTCTCATTTTAGCAAGTTTGAAAGAGTACAGGTGCAGTAAGAATATTCTACTGAGCATGAATTAAACTTTATTCCTCACAAGGACAAAGAATGTAAGAGCAAAACCAACCTGACGCTAACAGAAGCACAGTTACAGCTAACGCAGTTACATTGCTCCTGAGATTCAACTGAGTATCTCTGCACAGGACTGTGGAGATACTTTGTAAAGGATACTCCTTTTATATCTGTTAATTGTAATGGATATAACATCAGGAATGAGTGTCTAAGAATCATTTAAAAAAGCAGCATTTCATGAATGTGCTTTATACTGACTGCTTATATGTTCATTTCCTAGATAAAGAATTCCTGACCCACAAGAATTATTTTGTTCCTAATCCATATGGTTAATCAGTAACCAACTCAGGCACAGGAGTGGCTGCAGCTCTGGCTGCTCAGGAGCAAAGAACAGATAAAAAGGAAGGAATGGCAGCATGTGCCAAATGGGTATATTCTCCTTTAGCAGGATGATCTAAGGCCATGTATACCCCAAGCCTACCGATAACAAAGCAGCAGCACAGATTTTTCAGATAGTTATTTTTCAAGCCATGGATTGATTTAATCTTACCCTGTCACACAACACTTTATATCTGCAGCCCCAGAAGTCATGAAACTTAGTACGCTCCATACACAGTTACATTAAGCACAGATCAGATCCTCTCAAGTTCTTAAACATAATATGGGTCATAGACAACCAAATCCTAAAGCATGATCCTCAAAATTCTGAAGGCAGTTTTAGATAATGCCTGTGTTGTGCAATGCTGAGCTCCCTCAGTGCTAGCTCAAAGGCACTGAGAAAGAGATGTTTTGCATATATATAGATAGCTCCAAGCTTAGCTGCTACCTTGGAGCCCGACTGTGTTAGTGCAGCTCTGTAGTAATGTGTTTGGGAAAGTGATTGTTCTTCATTCAGCAGCTAACTCGAGGATCTCTGGATGATGCCAAGGGACACAGTGCAAACCTACGCTCCCTGCGTGACACCTTGGCAAGATACAATTACAAGGCATTCAGCCTCTATCCGAAGCCTTCTCAAGGTAGGTGTTTGTGGTCCTGCAGGATCTCACCCTGTAGGCATATATGGCACATACTGATTTAGCTGAGCTTAGCACACAAAGCCACCATCACTCAACACCCAAAGACCCTTTTCATCCATGCTTCTGTCCTGTCTCTGAGCTGTCAGGTCATGATTTCTCTTTTGGATCAAGTGAACTGCATTTCCCCCCTGAAGAGTAACACTGAAGAAAACAAAAAAATCAGCTATTTAAACTTTCATAGTTGGCTCTTTAGTCATATATCTGTTTCTTTCTCTCTCTGTTCCTTGAGAATTCTTACTATCAGGGAATCAAAATACTTTAAAATTATTTTTTTCAGAGGGTACTCCTGTTCTCAAACATCCCTGCTTGATAAAAGTGTCTATCCCTTGCCTGACTGGACACAGTTGGAAACCATTTCTTAGTTTGTTAGCATTAATCCTGGATACAATATGTTTAAAAATAGCAGAAAAATACAGGACAATAAATGACAGTTTTAAGAACCTGTTGCGTTTCTCAGTATAGTAAGTCAGCATTTACAGCAAGGAGATAAACTATTGAAGTCTTACAAATCCCTTAAAGCCAACCAACCAAGTAGCTTAGCAACCATCCAGGCTTTATTCTTTTGTTGTAGATTACTTAAAATGATCATTAATCCTGCTACGAAACTTCTAATTCCATAGTCTCTACATTGCCTAACTTCAGACACAGTTCAAAGCTTGGGAGTCTGAGGCCCCTTTCACTACTAGTATGTCTTTTGTGTTCTTAAATTACTGTTGCAGAGCTAAGGAGATGGCTGCACAAACTTAATTAAATACATTAGGAGACTAATCAGATTTCAATTTCCTAAAATGTAATTCCTGAACAGTGCAATTTTATATTAACTGCATTTTCTAGAAGACGTTTTCTGATTCTACAATTGCTAATCCAATGAGCCAGTGTAGTTTTAAACTCAAGTCTTTAAAAGAACCCAATCACATAAGTTATTTTATATTTACTAAGAGAACAGAGGAAAAGTATTTACCAGAATAGTCACAAAGAAATCTAGCCTCAGTGTCTCTCCACACTCAGGAAAAGGTAACCTCTTGCTGTCATCAGAAATTACACTCCATACATGTAAATCACTACTTGCAAGGACTTGGTAGATATATGTATCTGAGGGAAGGAGGGGAGCACTGTGCCAAAACCCCCAATGGCAGCAAAACTAAACAATGGCATCTTTGTGGGTTAAAGGCCTGATCAAACCATTACTGAAGTCAAAGGGACTTTTTGGTGGTTTCCAGGGGTGTTGGATGAGTGCCACAATACATTACAAGCAGTATCACTAACTCAAAACCAGAAATAAGAGCACAAAGGCATTAGTTTCTTATTTAGAATAGCTGTCTGCCCACTGATTCCTCCCACCTTTTAACAGAACAGAGTGATGACCTTGCTCCAATCCGGGGCACTCATCTCAGGAAGCTGGGAGGAAAGATTTCCTACAACTTCTTAAGCGTCCAGAAGTTGTAGGAAGTTAAACCTTGAAGAGAATCAATCTGGGGAAGTAAAGCAGCTGCCAGGCTGGACAATGTGGACATACGATGTAGAAACTATGAGGCCAATAAAGAATAACAGTGTGCGATACAACAGAACGCAAAGAGAAAACTGCAAAACACAAAGCTCTGACAAACTTGTTGCCATCAGACCATCAGCTGTGTGCCTGTGGCTCCTGAGGCCTGCTGGAAAGCACTCTTCTTGACCCTCTGACCAAGAACTCGATCTGTATGGGTCAGTCTGTCTGATCACAACCTTCTGGAAATTTCTCATGGCCAGCAGTGTCTCTGCCATGCACATACAGGTTAGTAGCTTTCAAACACATGGATGGATTTAGGGAGGATGGCTTGGGTTTTTGTATTCAGAAAAATAGCCACTAAGGGACTGCTGAATTGGAATTTTCTGAGGGGTGTTTATGCAAAACCTAAAATGTTTTTGGCTGATCAAAACTAGTGCACTCTGGGCAGTTCAGCACATCATGTAATCATTTCAGCTGTTTGCTAATGAATTGTCACCACCTCTGAACTCAATTAAATACATGGCAGGGTGATAGGGAATAACAACGCAAACACATTAAATAGTTGTATTTTACATAATAATGATTATCCCCATTTTCCCATGGATAGTGTTCTGGTTCTATGTCAAACAGACCAGCTCAAATAGCAGTGTTTAGCTAGACATTCTTCCCTTTAAAAACTCCAAAATACATGTGCATCTCCTCCTAAGCATAGTATGTGTGTATTCAGTGTAGAACTATAAACTTCCAGCCACTCATTCTCAGATAAGCATGGATTTATGAAACACTTTTCCTGCTTTTCAGCAGAATTGTGCTGTATTCAGGAAAAAAAGGAAATCCTAGAATTATTATGCACATCTATAGAGGTGAACCTGACATGCAGCGTGAGAGTCCAGCTTTCAACTCTGCAGTATGTAACCGGAAAAACTATTGAGCTATTTAGCTGTGGGGCTGGAGGTGGAGGGCACTTTCAGTTGGCTATAGTGATGCTTGCTTTTGTCCAAAGCAGTTATTTAAGCAGACTCCATACTTCCCAGGACATGTATTTCTTTAATAAGGTCTTTCTTCAATTCCAACAGTCTGTAAAACGTTCCTAGCCAACTCTCTTAACGTTCTCAACTCAAGCTTTAAGCAAAATGGGATCAAGACTTATCTTTACTGCTCCACAGGCAGAGAGACTACAGAGACAGAAACAAACCTGGGGGGAAAGCGTGTAATAGGGAAATGTATTCCTACACTGAAGGGGGTGTATGGCAGCACTGTGCAAGACAGGTAATTACATACTGCACAGGCCAGAGCTGGTGGACAGGTGCGGAGGAAAGAGCTGGTACAGCCTTTTCCCTGCTCTCTCTGAACTCATGAAGAATAGCTCCTCCAAAACCTGTAGTGGGATCACTATGATCTGTATTACCTAGGAGATTGCACTAGGTCTGATTTTGGGGGACAGGATGATGGTATTACTCAGGAATTATGCTGCCTTCCCATTGAAGGGCAGTTCTTTAAAGTGCCAAGAGTAAAGCAGGTAAGTTTTGGTACATGGCATTGAAACAGAAAAGGGAAATACAGTTATGAGTGAATACCAAGCCAAGAGATTCATTTTCACTGTGAAACTGTCCTGGAATAGATACCTAGCATGTGCTCCAGCAGCACCTTCAGTTATGTGCAAATTTTGGCAGTGGTTTTGTTTGTTTTGTTTTTTTTTTTTTTTTAGTTGGCCTGGAAAATATTTTTTCACAGAAACCACTCCCTAATGGAAAAAGAATAGCTGAAGTAACAGACCAACTACAGCAAGAAGAGCAACTGTTCTCACAGGCCGTTTGATAAACGAGAGGAGCTGCCGCAGGATTAGCCACCCTGCACTGCCACCAGCTCTTGCTGACCTCTGCGGGTCTCTGTCGGAGAACACGAAGGCAAAGCGTGGCCAGAGCAACTCAAGCCAGCAACACATCAGAGCACGGCCCTGGAGCAGCAGCAGCTGCTTCGTGCAGCCGCCATCCACTGCCTGAGCCACAACAAACTGCTGCTGGCCCACTGCTACGCAGCGCCGGAGCGCACGTCCCCGCTCGGAGCACGCCTGCTCGCCTCTTTCCTCTCAACACATCGCTTCACGCCAGCACAACCCTCCCCTCGGCGCCTCGTTTTTCCCGTTTCTTCAGAGGTGGCCCGGAACTACAGGTGCCGCCGGGCGCCCGAGCTCCTGCCCTCAGGGGGGCACCGCGCGGCCGGGAGAAGTATCAGCTCAGAGGCGGCCCGAGCCCTTCCTCCCCCTAACGGGGTGCTTCGCGGGGGGGCGAGGTGCTGGGTTTTCGTCACGGTGCGAGGCGGCAGGGGCATGAGCCCGGCGGGCGCCACGGCAGCGCGGCCCCACCTCGGCTCCCCTCACGGCCGGAACGCGGCACCCCGGCGCGCGCCCAGCCCAGCCCGCCCCGCCCCGCGGCGCATGCGCCCCGGCCCGCCGCCCTGCCCCGCGCGGCGGCGCCTCCACCCCCTCCCGGGCCGCACCGCACCGCAGCGCTCCCCGGCTCTCCCCGGCAGCAGCAGCGCAGGTGAGCGGGGCGGGCGCCGGGCCTCTCGCCCCAGCCCCTCCACCCCCCGGCGGCGGGAGAGCTGCACCCCGCGCCTGGGCCCTTCCCCCGCGGCCGCGCTTCTGCCGCCCCTCGCCGTCGTACCGCGCTCGTCCTCGGTCAGGGCCCGCCGCCGCCATGGTGGGCCCTGCCTTTATGTAACCCGCCCTCCCCTCAGGTATGCCGGGGAGCCGTCCTGCCTGTGTTGGCGCGGTGGGCTTCCCTCCTCCTCACAGCCCCCCCGGGACGCCCCGGCCGCGGCCCCGAGCCCGCCCCTCAGGGGCTCCTTCGGCCGTGGGGCTGGTAACGGGCCCGGCTGCCTTTCATTGCGAACGGTCACGGCCGGCTTCAGAAACCCAAACCGACCCCGGATTTCTTGTAAATTAACCTAGAAGCGGGGCAGATCACCCAGGGCGGGGGTGGCGGCTGCCTGGGCTGGCCTCTCCTCAGCGTCAGGGGGCTCGTCCCTTGGGAGGCACCGCGGGGTCCTGGCCGTACAGAGTGCTTGTTGCCGCGCAGCTCAAGCACGGAGATAAAACCATGAAATCAACTGAGCTAGTAGTCCGCTCGGTTCAAGATGCTGCGTCTAATTTCCCTACCGCGGAGACCGCAGCCCAAGAAACTAGTGCCATGGTAGGCTTACATTGACATCCTGTAATGGATAACAACCGGAGTCGGTTCGGTTACCCCAAACCAATTCTGGTGTTAAAAAACAGCAAGAAATTGCCTGTTGCTGCAGGGGGGAAGCCGCAGGAGTTCCACATCTCTCTTTCCTTCTCAAATGAGAATTTCAGATGCCACAACTCTGCCAGCTCTTTATATTGCCTGCTTGAATTTCTTTCCTGCTTTGGTAAGTTCCACCTACCCATCTCCACTCGAGCAGATTACTTACAGGTTGCATGGAAGTACCAGTTAATCAGGCTCTTGTCCGTAAGGGGCATGGAGGTAGTTCACAAACCAAACAGGGCCTCCCAATTCATAGCTGTATTTTCACCTTTACCTAGTCGCTCCTATGTATGCTGCAGCAGTGAAAGTTATAAAACTCAGATGTACCTGGCTTTCTGTGCCTGTTGCAAAGGCTTCTGGGGGTATAATCAAGAAACAATTCACACATGTGTGACTGTAGAAAAGTACCACAGCAGGTAAAATAGCTCATCAAATGTTAACAAGGTAAAACTACAGCAGCTGTGTCACATACGGCTTTGATTGCTTGCAATGGAGGTTAAACTGCAAAAGGATGAGCTGCCTTCTTAAAGCAGTTTGATGTTTTTGAGTTAGTTTGGGCTGATTCCCCTATATAATCTTTGTAAACTCTTGTACTGTGTAAGTGTGTCTGCTTTGTAATGTGCCAAGGTTGTACCTGTAGTTTCTGTGCAGCATGTGATTAGCAATGTACTCGTTAACTTGCTTTATCAATTGTTAGTGAGACCTCAGTAGCCTGGCATCCAGCTTTCTATTTGGCTGTTTATTTGTAAAAGGAAGTTTAATCAGGCACAATCATTGTGTAATTACTGCCAGTAATGAGATGCAAGGCAGCATGGTACCCGGTTAGTCAGTGTCTTCATTCTGCCTCAGCAGGCTTCACCAGATAGATTTTTGTAATAAGCATTTCCTGCATCAATAGCTGCAGCTTCTTGGGTTGTGAAACCTTTTGTCTGGTATTACCTCTACGCACTCTTGATTTCAAACAGATTTTGAAGGAACCTTGCAGCTCTGGGACAAAAGAAAGATGATACTGCTTTATGGTTTGAGCTGTTTGACTTGAGTGTAACGTGAGGTTGCAGCTTCAGTGAATCTTGACTGTAGATGAGAGAATACAATGATGGTTGCCAACTATGGCAGAGAGCCCTGAGAAGATAGGGGTGGTGGGTGTATGGAAAACTGTGTTTGGCTACAGCTCTGGGATACTTTGGTGGTTACCATGCATCAGGATAAAGGGCAGCTAGCAAATTACTTAGAAATTATTTTGCTCTCTGTTAACACTTCCCAGGAAGGGCTGAACTAAACAGTACTGTGGAGACCATTAAACTACTGTTATTTTTAATCAGGTCCATCAGAGAAGACAATAGTGCCTCTCCTTGGTAAGGGCCTATTCTGTGTTCTTACAAACATAAAGTACTAGTTAAAATTTTTATTACATACCTATCAATATTTCATTATGCTCCCAAGAACTGCACTGACTTGCATTTTTTTTTTCTTCTGTGTTTTGTTCTATTTTTTGGATATTCCCAAGGTTACCTTGCGTAAATAAATCACTTCCTAGGTATACCTGTATCTGCAAAGCAGATCCTTCCTTTGCTGTTCTGGGGCTTCTGAGGGGTTTGGGTGGTAGTTCTGCAGCAAAAGTAAATCAAGCATCAGTCATGGCATATTAAGTTGTTTGTTTGGTTTTGATTATGCAAGATTGAACAAAATTGTCAGCCTGTTACCCATACAGCCCAAAAGACAGTTGGTCTTTCTAGTGTTCAATGGAAACTGGGATTAAACCTCAGTAGAACTTTGTAGAGCATATTTATATACTGGATCAAAGGAAGTGGGGAAGAAGGTGTCTCAAAACAGCATTAAGGGATTGCCAGGCAGAATTCTTTCCAAAATAAGATTTTATCAGACTATGCTTTCATGCTTTACAAAACACCTCTTGTGCCCTTCTTCTGTTGCATTTTTCCAAGAAAGGGCAGTCCTCATTCACTGTTTGTGTGTCTATAGCACTGATGGGGTTTTTTGGTTATAGAAGCTGATGAAAGATGGTGCCACCTACCCATTTCACTGGTTTCTGAGCTATCTGTGTGATAAGTAACACAAAATAATAAATGTCATTTTTTGCTACAAAGAAACCTTGAAATACCAAAAGAATCTAGAAGTTTTATGTTAGTGTTGTCTAAGAAAATTTTTATTTCTACAAAAGAAAGCTGGATGGTTTTAAACAAGCTAAACCAGTTAGATGTGTGGTTTCTAATTTTATTTTTTTTCCTGTTGAATTAATTTCCTGCTGAAAAGTACAGTAGGCTTAGGCTTGTAATACAGAGTGTAACTTGAACTTTCCCAAGTTTTCCAACCTTGTCTGATTTGACCTAATTAGCATGGTCATCTGAGCAGTTTTACATGAGGTTTCCCTAACTCCTTTGATGGAATTGGTGAATGGAGAAGAGGGGAGTACTGAAGTTTTTCTACGCTATTTTGTCTAACAGTTTTTTTACCTCCCGTGTTCCTTCGTGGTGACGCAGCTGTAACCAGGCTGAACAGTGAACAGCTGCTCGTGCAGTCCCTGTCAAAGCTGCTGCTTGGCTGCAGTTTGCACTGTAGCTGCCTCTTGCCTTTCCTGTTTCTCTTCCTCTGTCTGTTGGTTAGCTCTGCCAGCTGCCCTCTTTTCAAATGTTCAAGTTTTCTTAGTACAACAGAGGACAACAGATAGACTGGTTCTGTTAGCTAGATCAAACTGCAGAAGATCTTGTCGCTGCATATGCTTATCTAATCTTGAGGTCAGCAGAGACTCACCGTATGAGACAAGTTAGTTTTACACAGCCACACATACAAACTTGTATATATTTATATGCATGCAGTCTGTTCGTACTCGAGGCACTTCCAAAACCTCCCTCCTCATAGGGCTACAAACTTTGCATTTTAAAAAAGGCACATTTCTCATCTCCTTCTATTAGAAGCTTCTTGTGTTTTCTGAGTGAGGTTAACTGTCCTTTGGACAGATAATGATATGATTTTTGTTTGTCTTGTAGCCAGGTAACCAAAATTGCATACAGGATAGTTGGTGAAACTTCACCTGTATCTTGATTTCTCCTGGACTACTGCCTTCTTTTTTCTAACTTCAGTACCACTGCTCATAAAGAGCACTGGATTTATGGCTGTCACAATAGCTTTCATCTAAACACTGCCTAGTTGCGGTTATACTGGGAATCTTGGTTTTGTTTCTGTTGTGTCACTGGAGTTTCTTCCTCCCTTGTGTCAATGGACAAATGAGGGCCATTTCCTCTTTCTGGGGGGCACTGTCTCCCAGGGTACCTGACAGGAGGAGGCGGCCATGTAGTCCAACATCTAGGTTGGCTTGTCAGCCAGGATTCCTGGGGTTTATTTTCATTACAGGGGAAAACAGAGCAATGTTCATTCATGTCCTGCTGCTGTCTAATGTCTTCCATTTCTTTTTGCTTCAAAATTATTGAGGTATTTTACCTCTACTGAACATAAGTAATTTATGTGACTTGAGGAATTTTACACTTAATTCAGTTTCAGATTTAGCTAGAATGTCTGAATCAAAATTGCTTCACTTCAGGATGTTACTGTTACCTGAATTGCAACAGATAAAAGACAATGTGCTTGTGTTCTGCCCTCCCATCCCTGCTTGCTTTTCTAAATTTGATAGTGAGGAATAGCTAGGAAGGGATCCTCAGTCCCTTGCCTGAGGACCAGCACCAAGGACCAGAACACCAGCTGCGGGGTCTGGAACAGCTGCGCTCTGGGAACAGCAGAGATCATCAATATTTCTAAATATTTAGCTTGAACAAGGAAATTGCTGACCTGCTCTCAGAAAACAATGGTGAGCTATAAACAATGTGTAGTTTGGTTTTTTAATTCAGGCAGTTTTTATTCAGACACTCCATTAAAAGTGACAAGGAGTAACAGATGATGTTACGAATGAGGGACTGACTTTAGTTTTCTCAGAGTCAGTCACTTTCTGTGGTGGTCACTTACACTCTTAGTGTAGTCAAAATACTAGACTGTACCGAGGCTGGAAAACTTAATTGCCAAGATAAAAGGGGAGCACGATATTGGGATTTTGAATGGCCATGGCAGTGTTTTGTTCTAGAGAGGAGAGGCTGTGTAGCATTTATGGAGTACTAAAGTAACCTCAAGTACTTGGATGTTATTGTTCCATTACTGTTGATTTGGGGAGCAAATCTGTAAATGACTCTTCTCAGTTTGTAGATTCTTATAATTAACAGAGCATCATGCATGCTAACCTAAGTGCTGATGAATCCTCCTAGCTAGTGCTTCTTAAACTAGTGAACTTCTGTGTAATTCAAGATGTGAAAATACAACTTCAACTTCTTGCTTTTTTCATATGCTATCCCTTTAAGGTTGCGCAATGACAAAACTATTTACCATTCCACTTCAAGCTGGAAGGAGGAGTAGGTTTGGAGTTGAAATATACTGACCTTCAGATTTCCAGAGTTTAGTATCTTGATTCAAGCGCTACTAAAAGTAATTTCTGTTCTGTTTAAAAAAAATAACAACAGTAAAGGCCTAAGCATTCAGATCAGCTCAAACTAGTGTTCCCTGCAAAGAAAACATCTATTCTCTCCTTTCTCTCCTTCTGTCTGGATCATGATATATTGTGTCACACACTTCAATGCGTTATTTTAATATTGAGTTTTACATCTGTAATATTACTTCTCTTTGTGTTTAGTAGTGCACTGTGTTGCTAAGACTGGCTCTTTGCAGAAGCTAAGTATAGTAGTGGCTCTTGACTTACATTAAACCTCCAATTGTGAAAATCCCTTGATTTTTCAAATAGACAGTATAATTCATAACAGTGCTATTTCTCAAGACAGATACAATTAAGAGCGAACTGGATATATACTGTGACCTGGCCCTCCTTGAGAGTTAGCTTTACAGCTGTCTTATGGCTACATCTGGTACTTTCCATAGTAGATAATGAATTGTTTGAAGACTCAAACTGTGAGATGCTGTAATTAAGACAAGTGGAAGACTTGTGGATAGGTATCTAAAAAGATTTAGATGATTGAGATGCATTACAGAAACAGGATGCTCCTGAATTCATAACTTCGGGGATGAATAAAAATTTTACCGAAGATATTATTATCTGTCACAGTGTCATCCCAAGGAAACTGAAGTGTGTCAGGCTATTGCTATCCAAATATTTCCTTAAGGTTATATTAAACATGTTAGATTCTAACACGTCACATAAACTTCTTTTATCTGAAGAGCATTAACTGACTTGCGGTCATGTTCCTATACACTTACTTGATATTGCCATACTGAGACCTCCCTTGTACATGTGATTCTCCTATCTATGGTTATGTGCCTGAGTCATGGCCTTGGTTCCTCTGGTATGATTTCTAGTTTCTTCCCTTGCAATATCAAGTGTGCACTTAGCATGTACTAAATATGTAAATCCAAATATGCAGTCAGTGTCTTTTCTTAAGGCAAGAGCTCAGATCACCTGCAAGAACTTCATTTGATACAAGCATCAGACATAGATTAAAAGTATTGCTTAATATCAGTTATGTTTGGCTTTTATGTTATTGCTCAGTTTGTTTAAAACATTAAAAAAAGTCACCCCAATAGCACTGATTTATCTTTAGAGTCATGGGTTTTGTGCTGGTGTTTACAATGGCCGACCCAGAATAGGTAAAACTTACACCATCAGCCTCTTTTGCAGTGAGACACAGAACAGTATTGGAAGTACACGTGCAGTTGCAGTGAAGGCATGAGGATAAATGTAGCATATATGCCAGATGGAAAAACCTTGTGACTTGGGAGCTGTGAACGAATCATTTAGTAGTCAGTGGCAGTTCTGTCTGAAAGCAGCGTTTCTACTTGGCTGTAAAAATACTGTTAGGTGTGAGTAGCTAGGGAGCAGTGAAGTGAGAGTGTCAGTTAAGGACCAAAATAAGCAAGAGTTCCCTAGAAGTGTAGGCTAAACATGCTGTGTCTTACCTCTGAATGAATAATACATGATGATTTTCAACACCCTTGTACAGCGTTTCAGCTTCTCTTTTTCTTCTTGTCTCGGTTCACTTTGGTAACTTCAGTAGGTTGTTTCTGAAGCTCTGTGTTAACTTTGTATCTGAATGGTAGTAGCGACTTCTTCGAAGGACATGTTAAACAAAGCAAAGGGGGTGAGTACCAGTAGCGGAGGATTAACTTGAAGTTAAAAGAGGAAAACCAAGATGTTAAGGTTTTTTCCCTCCTAAAAAACTAGAAAAACATCTTAGTAATGTGTCAAGTCTGGCATAATAGAAATTTTCAGCAGGAAAAGGTATTCCTTGCTATAAACTATATGAATATCCCATAAGCTAGTTTGTGGTTTTGGAAGAAGTAAGGTATCTTTTAAAGGAAGAAATACTTACCTTGCTTATGGCATGTTAGTGAATGTTACAGGCACGTTTGATCTTGCTTTAACCTGCTTAGCCCAGTGCAGCCGACAGCCCTGTCACCACACAGGACACAGAGCTGGTAACAACCCTGTGACCTGCAACAGAAGTGAGTAAGATCATCTCAGGTGATCCTGCTCTTTCTCCAGTACCAATGCATGAAGAGTTGTAAATTTAGTAGGAGGCATGGATACTTTCAAAATAGCCCAGAAGAAAATTAGTTCTGCTCCCAGACATGTGATTTACATTTTTATTGTAGAAGAATTTTTTGTTTCTTCAGCCATTCCACTTCCTCCAACAGCAGAGTCCATGAGCAGAAATCTCTGAACTACAGCAATCATCATCTCTTAGTGTAGAATGAAGAATAAATGCATACTAAATTACCCAGAAAACATGAAGACCAAAGCTAGCCAGTGGAAGAGGGGAACGCGCTACTAAATATGCTCTCCAGAGACTTTGTCTTAAAACCTTACAGATCTGTTTGCTTCCCTTGCCAAAATCTAACAGAACTCTTGCTTGTAAGCTGAATCAGTAACGCCATGCTTTCAAACAGTGTTTCATTTTTTTTGAGGACTTCCTAATCTTCCACAAAGCATGTGGTTGTACAGCCTAAATCCCACTGAGTTGGCTTTGGCTTTCATGGCTTTTAGACAGAGAGCTGAAACTTAAAATACACTACCAAACTGGAAAAAAAAATTTGCTCTTCCCCTACTGAACTTTTTTTTTGCAAATAATAAGGTGGACTGCGAGCTTAACCTAATGGAAGCTCACAGTAGCAGGAAGAGCAAAATATTTGAGTGACAGAAGCAGAAAACACCTTATCCCTGTTGTCTGTGTTACTCCTGTTTCACCCCTGGGAAAGCTGTGATGTCAGTATAGCTAAGATTCCTTTAGCTCAAGTTGTATAAATCTTAGACACCTGAAATATCATCACCTAAGCTGGGTAAACAGTCTAAAATAAAAGTTGGCAAGCAGGAGAAAACTTGGCATTTCAGTTATTATCATGCTTTAAATATCAATCTGTTGGATTAATAAGGTTGTTCAATAAAAGGAAGTAATTTTAATTCCAAGATTTTTCTGTAAGTGTAAATTCTTGCTCTTTAGTTCTGTAGAAGCTTTTTATATTTTGCTTCCATTTGCATAAATGCACAAAACACTTAAGGATTGCTTTAGCTTTTGAAGACCTAGGAAAGCTGAGCAGTAATTATACACAAAGCACCCATCAGGGTCAGATCGATAGTCTTGTCTGTGGCAGCAGTGATAAGAGATGCTGCTTAGGGACCAAAGCAGCACAGCTGTCTGTGGGCTGTGTCCCTTCTATTGCTCTGCCATCCACAGCAGTGAGATCAGGAATGCTGGAAGATGCATCCTTGCCTTTTCTTTTTCATATCTTTTCCAGGAAGTGTGGGCAACAAGTTCACAAACAATGGCTTTTCCTAAAGATTACCTGCATAGGATTCTTCACTGTGGGTCTTCCCCCCCCCCGCCCCTTCTTCTCCCACCTTCCCCAAGTAAGATTATAGGTAGTATTTATAACATGTAACCAAAGTGTTAGGTACTATCAGTACCTGATGTCTCATCTGAGGTTTTTTGTGTTTGTAAAAACAGGACAATTAACAGTACTTTACTGCATTTTAGGACTTGACTCCTGATGGGCTGGATTTTGTCTTGGCAGGAGTTTTCGAAGATTTACGCAGTGAAAGAAGAAACAGCCAATGGCTTCAGAATCCATGGTCCCAGAGCAGGCTAAACAACATCTGATAAAGGGAAAAAGGCGGCAGCCACAGCAGCAGACTAGGTCTTCCAACAATGACAGTGAAGATGACATCTTCGTATTTGAGGCAAATGAAGCTTGGAAGGATTTTCACAGCTCTCTTCTTCACTACTACGAAGCTGGAGAGCTCTGCGATGTGACACTGAAGGTGATACTGTCACACATCCATTGCACTTAACAGTCTGAAGGTTAAGCTATGAACAAGTGTGCTGGAGGTGGCTGTGAATTTGGGCAGGGGTATGGAAGCCACAGAATACCTGTTGGGGCTGAGGCATCTCTAAATATGCTGGTGTTTTGTTTTGTTTTTTTTTTCTTTTTAGGAAGTTTACAACCGAAATGTGAACACTTAGATACTGACACTCTGAGAGAAGTACATGACTGTGACTGCACCCAACTTGCCTTCTAAGCAAATTCCCACAATCAGTATATTACTGTGCAATTTCAGCTCCTTGTAGCCCCTGTGTTCTCACTTTCATCCCCAGTTTTACCTCTTATTTTGGCATTTTGTGTCGCTTTGCTAGATCTTTCCTGGCAAACAGGATTTCTGGAACAAATCTAACTTCCAGCATTCTCAAAGAAAGAAAAAAAAAAAACCACCCCAGATTATGATGTTCTACAGCTGATAAAAGAGTAGAGGGGGAGGAAGAGGAGACCAGTTTTATGATTCTTGCATAGCACTGCTTTAATGCCTTCTTTGTAACTCAGCAGTATATTATTTATGTCCTGATCACAAGAAATTTATATCTAGCATCTGTAACGGTGGTTGCCAGCACCTGCAAATATTAAGTATTGCTTAGCTAGACATCTTAGTAGTGCAAGATAGTTATTTATGAAAAAGAGATGAAGTGTAGCTGCTATACCAAGAAGAAATGACAGATGTCTTTAGGAGAAATTGTTTGCCTGCCACTTTTACTGTTACGTATTAACAGGGAAAACCCTTGACAGATGTGTGTCTGTGGTGCCCCCCAGTAGGCATCTCATCTTTCTGAAACCCTTGGGGAAAATCTCTGAGAGGAAAAGGTTTTCTCTCTCTTCTGTCCCAGTAGACAACAGGAGTAGAATAAGTAAGAACATTTTTCTGTTGTGCTTCACAGCAGATATTGAACTGCCTGTCACCAGGTGCTGAGCAGGCACTAGATGCAGCAGTGAATAGGTCCAGTGGCTCACAACAGTTGAATTAATGCTCATAGGACACTGAATGACAATACTGAAGCTGTTCCAGACAGCACAAGAGACATGAAACAGAACTTGCCCGACAGCTCATCATCAGGTCTTTTTACATCTGTAATTTTAAAAGGTGTTTTGGGGAAGAAGGTTCATACTGGAACTCTTAACAACCTTCCTCTTCCCTTTTCTTGACCTCATCCTCACCTTTCTCCCTTTCCACACACCCTTGAAAAAAAGGCAGAAAATCTTATTTTCTAAACATAGTTAAAGGTATACTCTTGCTGGGGGAACTTTGCTTGGAAAATAAACTTTACTGTGGCTGCAGTTTAACTTTCCCAAAGTTAGACTTGTATTGATGTTCATTTATATTATTTGTGTGGAGCTATTTTGGTAATTTAAGAGTATTAGATTGCATGACTTGGCTTCCAGTCCTCAAGTAGATAGTATAGAGCAACCTCTGTACATCTTACTGTAAGACTTCCTAAATCAGTGATTTTCACGTAACTGGTAACTGTATCTTGAACTAGAATTTTCTGCAGGGCTTGATTTTTCTTTCTGTAGTGCTCAGGCATTTGTCATGTTTTAAGAATAATTATTTCTCTACTGAAGTTGCTGCTTTTGTGTATGGTCTGTGATAGTGAGTAATTCTGGCTTTGCTGTTGTCAGACCAGTCATTGATTTAACTGCTGGCTTTTAAAATATGATAGTTAATGACTGGAGGGGAACTCCTAATTTTGAAATATCAAGTCATGCTAGATAATTAAAATTAAGCAGATTTGGGTAAAATAGTGAAGCCACTTAATACAACAGAAAGATCTAATTAGAGACTGGGATGATGGGCAGAACAAAAATCCCTGAAGGTGAGAATGGCTTGGGAGCGTTCCCCGGGTATAGCAGACCAGCTGGTAGCATCTTTTTGCATCAGTACTGAAGTAGTTGGGAGTGCTGACACTGTAACAGTGAGAAACTGTGGGAGCTCACACGGAGACTTCCTCTGCTCCAAAGAGTTAAAATTTGGAATTTCACCTACTGTACTGTTACCGTCATATGAACAGATCCCTGTTAAAAGGCAGAGAGTGGCAGATGCACACCATCTGCTTTTCTCCTGTTGGTTTGCCTTTTTGTTCATTTGGTAGGTCTATGAATTGTTTCTTCTGGAGTGATCTAATTAACTCACACTGAACCATCCATCTTTTCCTCTATTTTAATCTGCATACTCTTTCATGTACCCCACTTAATGTTACCCTTGTGTTGATAATACACGCTTTTTAAAAAAGGGTAGAGCAATTGTGTATTGAATCAGAGCTACAAAAACCTCCGGATTATCCTTTACAATTTAGTATCCTTATTTTTTAAATTGCAAGACAGACAGCTCACTAACACCTTAATCTGAAAATGAACATGTAATTCAAGTTGCTTAAAACTTGAATTCAAGTTACTTAAAAACCGGTTGCTTAACTTGGCCGTCCCTTTGTGTTAGTGTAGACTACAGAATGACAAAGGCTGTAAGAAAGTACTTCTCTAACACAAATAAGTAGTGGACTATTCATTTACCTTCAGTATTTAGAATCCAGTTACATTAAAAGAGAACGCAGGCAGACTTTTTAAAGTTAAAAGCTTTCTGATTAGGATTTTGAAAAGTACCTTGTCTTTATGGAGAATACTCTTACCTTTTGTGGCTAAACAGCTTCTAAAAAATCTTGAAGCGATTGGTAACTTTTAATAATCCCTGTAATGGCTGTTATTACTGTGGTTTTACATGAATTTGCTTTTATAAACAGCATTATCAGTTCCTCAGCAGTGGTAAAAGTCCAGAGATTTGAATTAAGTAGTCTAAAAATGTCACTTTCCAATTCCGCCTGCCCACCCTCCCCCCAAGTCTCTGAATAGACATAAAACAAACAAGTGCCTAGCAGTCTCCTCCTGTCTCCAAGATGCATCTAGAATATTCCTAAGGATGTTTCATTTAAAAAATAGGACACAGCTCTTAAAAGCAAGTTTAGTGCATCAGTGCTGTTGCTTCCTTGGTTTATGGCCTTGCCCTACCGCGGTGGCTGTTACAACTCAGATCTGCTTAAGATACATTGATCTGTCAGTAGAACAGGGCAAATGGAGTTAATTTGTTTGAACAAAATATAGTAGCTCATTGCATATGAAGTTCAGATTTCTTATTTCAACTTAACTGCCCATTCTTTCATAGCTGATACTGATATTCCAGTAAAAGATTGGGGCATTTTTTGTTCTGGTTTTTTTTTTTTTTCAGGTTGGTTCAAAGCTTATCTCCTGCCACAAACTAGTGCTAGCTTGTGTTATACCTTACTTCAGAGCCATGTTTCTTTCGGAAATGGCTGAAGCCAAGCAGACGTTGATTGAGATCAGGGACTTTGATGGCAATGCAATAGAAGACCTAGTGAAGTTTGTGTACTCCTCCCGGCTTACTCTGACGGTGGATAATGTCCAGCCTCTCTTTTATGCTGCTTGCATTCTTCAGGTGGAACTGGTAGCAAAGGCATGCTGTGAATATATGAAACTGCACTTCCATCCCTCCAACTGCCTGGCAGTCAGGGCATTTGCAGAGAGTCACAACCGCATTGACTTGATGGACATGGCTGATCAGTATGCTTGCGAACATTTCACAGAGGTGGTGGAGTGTGAAGACTTTGTGAGCGTGTCACCACAGCACCTCCATAAACTCTTGTCCTCCAGTGACCTGAATGTTGAAAATGAAAAGCAAGTTTACAACGCTGCTATCAAGTGGCTTCTAGCCAATCCGCAGCATCATGCCACGTGGCTGGATGAAATACTTGCACAGGTAGGGTGGACCGAGGTGCCAGGTGCCTGTCTGGTCACTAGTTTAGTTATATAATCAACAGTTTGTACTTAAGGTAGATCTTGAGATGAAAAATGTTCTTAGTGCTTGGTACCTCATCTGGTATTTACAGTTGTGAGTTGACTGTGGAAGCAGGTTAGATACCTTGAATATCAGGAGGAAGTCATACTCTCCAATTTCTGTAGAGAGAAGAGTACTGACTTTATGCTCGTGGCTAGGGGATGGGGAGTCAACAAAAAGCTGTATCTGTGTCAGAGCAGAAACTTCTTAGATTTACACATAGTGGAGAACATAAAACCATCACTTCAATTGGTTTGATGCTACTACAACCTAAAACACTCACTTCCCTTGCTGGTAAGTATTTGTACTTAAGAAAGGAGAGCATAGCTGTTGAGGAAGTTTTTTACATGGCTAGGAAAGTAAAACTGTCATGGAGATGTTACATCAAGTCATGCTACTTCTGGAATGTTCTATCTATTTCATTAAGAAAAGACCAAGATGTGTTAGCACTATGAGCAGGCTAGAAAAAATATGCTAGACCCTTTAATTCTCACAAGACTAGCACTGCTGGTTACCTGTAGGATCCAGAAGGAGTCTGCAGTTTAATCGTCTAGATTTGATGCAAGTTCACTGCTTCTGAAACAAACACATACAGGTATCAGAAGGTCACTCAGCTGAAATTTAAACACCCGTTGGAGCTCCTCCTGCCAAATGCCATGCACTGCTAAATGTGCTATGTATCTTACCAGGTAGGATCAACTGTGCTGTTTCAGTTGTCACAGAACTACAACTCTAATATTTCCCATTTGGCAGAGTTACTAATATCAGTGTTCTGTGAGTAACGAGAGGTCTTCTAACATGCTGCAGTCATTGTCTTCATGCATCATTTTTCACATTTCCTGGTAAAAGATTACAACTGTTTATTAGGTGGCTTCCAAAAACCTTCAGTTTCATCTAGATCAGCGTGACGTTTCTGGTACAAAAAAAATGTTAGTACAGTATAACTAAGTTTACAGACAATTATAGTTTGAGATGTAAAAAAAGAAAAAAAGGTAGATTGATTTTTAATGCCAAGTTATGCTAGCAGATAAGATTAACAGCTTTATTATATTCATGGAAACCAGAGTCTATGACAAAGCAATGAAAAAGTAAACCCCCCTCCTATAAATATGGGTTATTTGCCAGAATATATGGAGCCATCAGCTGATTTGGACATGATTGCTAGCAGATAACATGACTGGGCTTCTTAACAGCCACATCATAACCAGCCTTACGGGTTTTGCTGTTAGGAGGTTCTGAATTTGTCAGCCTTCAGTTCTTACCACATCACTAACCTCATGAGTCTAAAAGCACCACCCTAGTTCTGCTAATAATCAACCTAAAATAAGCCAGGCCAAAGTAAAGGAAGAGGTGGGATGAAAGCAAGTGGGTAAGGAAGAACTCGCAGAGACACTTGCTTACTTGAAGACACAGAGACTTGCCAGCTGTGTAACAGCACCATCCTGCTGCTCTGAGAAGCACCAGAGATACTGGACTTCTTCACTGTTGCTGCTGAGCTAACTGGGAGCTGCTTGACAGCATTGATTCCAAACCTTAGGAAGTCAGATGATGGTTTACTTCAGTTCCTCCCTGCTGACACCTGGCCTACCTTTGCGCCTGATTGTACTTCATATTCCTGTTTTTCTCACAAGGACAAATGAAAGATTTGCTGACGTAAATGATTGCGGGGAGGACATTTTGAAGCAGTCTTGGAGAGGCTGACCTTATTTCAGATCTGCCCTGTCACTGGGGATTGCTCTGGGTAGTGACCACCTGTAGCCTAACCTGGAAAGAGCCTTCCATTCCTCAGCCTGGTCACCACTCTCTGATGGGGAACCATGGGAAGGAAACAATTAGCTTTCAATATTTTATTTTTTTTTAATCCTGTAGTCTGTCATCCACACCAGAGAAGGGCATTACTGCACTAGCAGTACCTCCTTAACAGACACTTAGCTCATGGTGACAGTGTTTGCTTTTTGACTTGCCGTTCAAAATGAGCCATTCTAGCAAAAACCCTCTTACACTGGCATAGCAATGAGCTGCAAATTCATACCCTCAGCAGACTAACCTGACACAGGCTGTCCTGGTAAAGCCGTAGATGCTGCCTGCATCATGTCAGGCATGCCCAGTTGCAGTACAGGCAGTGGCACTTGTCTCCGTCCTCCGCTCAGCCTGGGCCAAGGGACAGTTCTCCACTACTGCTTAAATGCAAATGGTTGTAGAAAATGTTTGTCACTAAAAAGAACCGTTCATATCACTGTTACTTGGGGGGAAAAGAAAAAAAAGTAAATCATTCTTTTTAGTGAAGAGCGTGGGGCTGCCAGCTGGCTCAGAAGCTGCCATCTGTTACGCGTGCGTCACTGTAAATGGTGAGACTCAGTCAGTTCAGCCAGTTACTCCATCTGTGTTCATTTCTGTCAGGTACGGCTGCCTCTCTTGCCCATTTGTTTCCTTATGGGTGTTGTGGCAAAGGAAGAGATTGTCAAGCAGAATCTAAAATGTAGGGATTTGCTGGATGAAGCAAGAAACTACCACCTTCACCTGAGCAGCAGGGCAGTGCCAGACTTTGAGTACTCCATTCGCACAACACCAAGGAAGCAGACTGCTGGTAATTAAATGTGTGTCTGATTATCCAGTAGGGATTGGTGTGCAGAAAAGGCGGCACATCTGTGCAGGGTTAGATAGCTTGGTATAAATGGTTGTTAATGACTTAACGCAAAATTGGGAAAGCCATCATGTACCTGATGTGCTGCATTTTCCTAGCAAGTCTCTCTCTTTAAAGCATTATTTATTTATCCTGATCAGCTCTATCTGTATTAAAGCTCGAACTGTTAACTATGGTATGACCAGGCAGTATGCTTAAAGCTATACCGAGAACAGTGGACACTTACCTTTTGGTGCAAGAAGGTTGAGCTAACTTTTAAACTCTTTGGCTAACCTACACCAAAAGTGAGCAACGAATGTTAGACTGCAAACCGTAATTTTTACATTGTTACAGTTAACAAACAATCTGTTCATCTCCCTGAGCAAAATCACAAAAAGTATGTTTAAAATACGCATTGGTTTTGCAAGAGCATAGATAGTTAATTGCCATAGCAGAATGCCAAGCACAGGCCAAAATCCAGCATCCAATTATGCAGGGCAATGACCATGCCCCTTAAAGTGAAATACAACCTCTCCCAAACTACTGTATTTTCAGTTCGCTCTGCTAGACAACTTTATCCCCCATCTTCCCACTAGTTTTGTCTTCTTCAGGTGTGCTGTTCTGTGTCGGTGGTAGAGGCGGATCAGGTGACCCGTTTCGCAGCATTGAGTGTTACTCTATCAGTAAGAACAACTGGTTCTTCGGCCCTGAAATGAACAGCAGAAGGCGGCACGTGGGCGTGATCTCTGTGGGAGGTCAGTAACCCTATTCAAAAGGCATTTGTTTGCTCCTTTTGTGGAATTCATACTTTTACTAAATAAATCTGTCTTGCAATGGCTTAAATGTTGGATAGTACTTAGTTTAGTAAAGCTTCTTCCCCATGAAGGGGTTTTTGATTCTGAAACAGTCTGAGAGCATGCATACTGGAGAGGTATTACTGCCAACTGAGGGAGTCGGGGTTGTTTACCATGGAGAAGCCTCTGGGGAGACCTTATTGCAGCCTTTCAATACTTAAAGGGGGCTTTAGAAGAAAGAAGGGGACAGGCTTTTTAGTAGGGCTTGATGCAATGGGACAAGCGGTAATGGTTTTAAACTGAAAGAGCATAGATTCAGACTGGGTACAAGAAAGACATTTTTTACAGTGAGGGTGGTGAAACACTGGAACAGGTTACCCAGAGAGGTGCTGGATGTCCCATTTCCAGAAATATTCAAGGTTAGGCTGGGCAGGGCTCTGAGCAACCTCATGTAGCTGAAGATGTCCCTGCTCATTGCAGGGGGGCTGGACTGCATGACCTTTGATGGTCCCTTCCAAGCCAGACTATTCTATGATTTTATAAATTATCTATTCTATAGAGCTTCTTGCCTTAATAGGTGATTTTTTAAAAAAATCTATTTATAAAGAAACGGCGTTATACAGCAGTGTCACCCAGAATTTGTTAATACGCGTACTAGCTCCCTTCATACTGAAATCCGTACAGGCAAGTCACTAAGACCATAACCCTTCCAAGGGCAGACCTACCTTTCTTTTTGGGTCTCCATCTTCTGAAACCAGGTCTGTGCAGCCCACAGCAGCTTGGCAGCCATGATGCAGCTTTTCCTTGCACACAGTGACCCCTGTGTCGCTGTGGCAGAAGAGCGGTATTTTTTTCCCCATAGGAAGTCTGGAGAGACTGATAGAAATATCCAAAACTGATCTGACCTGCAGTACTCAAATTATGGGAAGATTTTGATTATTTTTTTTTATATATCTCTCAAGCTTTGTATGAAAGTCCACTTTAGAACAGATCTCTGGTTGAGTACAGCATATAAAAATATAAAGTCTGTACTTAATCCTGATATCGAAAACATTTGAAAACTTTGTTATTTGAGCTTTTTGTCTCCACGTAGGCAGGGATATTACATAAATGAAAACTGAAACGTTGCCAAGCAATTTCTGTATTGAAAGATGCATATGTGTTCAGGTAAAGTCTACGCAGTGGGTGGACATGATGGAAATGAACACTTAGGAAGCATGGAAGTATTTGATCCTCTCACAAACAAGTGGATGATGAAGGCATCAATGAACACGAAGAGGTATGTGTCCTGTGATCCAAAATTTAAGTCCTGGTCTGTGATATATCATTTCTTGATGATGCTGAAAAACATGTCTGTCCTGCCTTTGTTTGGGTTTCCAAACTGTGCTAGTTTTAGGAATATTTTTTTCCCATTTCGGGGCTTTACGCTGTCAAACATCTTTATTTACTAGCTGTAAAGCAGACTCAAATCTGCATTGCATACTTGTGTACATCACATAGTTGTGCATAATGTACTGTATGTATTTCAGTGCAAAACTGTGTAATCCCTCTCTCCAGGGAGAGGCCCTGGCTGGTACCATTGGTTATGTTTACCGTTTGGCTTTCTTTTGTCACTCTACTACCCTTTTCCTTTTTTCTAATTTTGAGGGGGCTGGCTTCTGGAGCAAAGAACTCTTCTGTTCTAGCTGTGCTTACGTGCCGGTATCTAGGGCCTTTCTGCTGTGCCTGATAAAGAACTTAAAACTGATTAATTGGTTCTGTGAGCTTTTTGCTCTTTTTAAGAATGAGCAAGATGACTGCCTGCGGAACATGCACAGTGAATGAAATACTACACGCTCAGGAAACCAGTAGCTGCCTATGTTTTTGCCACAAAAGGCCAGAAGCACTAAGAAAATGGAAGTCAGATTGATGATTTTCTTGCCTTTTGATATTTAAGATTCTTTTAAGGAGCTACTGGACTCACAGATCTGTAGTTTTTTGTTTCTGCTGTCATTTAAATCAGTCTCCTTAATTCTACATTCCATTTTGCTGTTTGTTGTTTCTAAAAACATCATGTACAAGTAGGAGTAAAATATTGAGCATGGTTCTTGAAGCTATTTGTAGCTGTGACCTAATCAAAGTAGAAGACCCAGACACCTAGAAGGTGGCTTCTTGCTCCTTTTCCTCCCTCCTGCCATCACCCCAGGGCATATTATCAGCAAACATCAGGCCTAGATTTCTGTGACATCTCTTACTTGGTACCTTGGTAAAGGAAAGGGCTGCTGTACCCTGGCTGTGCTCCACTCCTTCCATTCACAGAGGTAGTGTCAGAATACTTGGTTAAAAAAAACCCACCTGCCACCATTGATGGCATGCATCTGTGTTACCCGCTGAGGCAATTTAAGATAAGGCCAGGATATTGCCACAATGTTTGTTCTGTAGAAAGACTGTGCTTCCCTTGCTCCCGCCTAGGTATCTTCCAGCCTGCCCTCTTTGTAATGAGACAAGAACGTTCTTGGTGAAATGGTAAATCACCTGTCTGGGTAGTTAAAGCAGAAACTTAATGCTTACATTTCAGACCATACTTTTCATTTTGTAGTACTGATTGTACTCATATTGGTAGATTTAGTAGGAAAAAAAATCTGACAACTATTTTAACACAGACTTAATAGAAAATAACAGAATGGCAGAAATTGCAATTAAGTCTTGCAAGAGTTCAGTCATCTAATGTCCATCGCAGGTTTGCTTTTTAATATGTATTAATATCAGCCCCCAAAAAATCATTTCCAAATTGTAGCAGCAGCTATACTGACAAAGTTAAAACCAGCTGGCTTTGGTTCTCCACCAGATTCAGTAAAGTAAGATAGGAGGTGTAAAATTCAGTACCAAGACAGAGAATTCAAATGACTAAGACAGTCTCACATATCCAAGCATGTAAGTAGAGGACTTGGACCTGAGGTGACATTCAGTTAAAACAGTATTCCATGCCCTCCTGCATTTTTTTTGTTTGTTTTTTGTTTTTCAAACTGGAGCTTTGTCTTCTTGCAGTCTGAAAATATTCTAGCTGCAACAGTCCTGTTCACGGATCACACAATAACATACAGGTGCCTGGGAAAGCTGAGGTGAATTTAAGATAAAACTCTGGAGCCCCTCTAACGGGAGGCTGCCAGCACACAAAAGGCTTTCAGGACAGAGCTGCAAGACCGCGGCAAGAGGGCCAGCCACAGTTACTGGTCATTATTTATTATCAACTTCACTTTTTAAATTTTCATTACCTTTTTCCCATAGTTTGAAACAGGCGCCAGTCAGGAAACATTGCACTTGGCATTTCTTTCACGTTACCTTTCCTTAAGGATTTGCACTGAGGTATTGATCCTTTGGTTTTCGTAGGAGAGGAATTGCTCTTGCCTCCCTTGGCGGCCCCATTTACGCAATAGGAGGTTTAGATGACAACACTTGCTTCAGCGATGTGGAAAGATACGACATTGATTCCGATCGATGGAGCGCAGTCACCCCAATGAACACTCCCAGGGGAGGAGTGGGCTCCGTAGCCCTGGTGGTAAGTGACTGTTTCCTCCCAGGTCGGGGCCAGCTGAGGAACTAACCCGTTTTCAAATCTGCTTTTACAAGGAAGAACACAAGATTTTAAACAAAACGCAGCTGGTGGGTCTCTGCACCTCTAGTCATCGGAGGCCTATGGCACTATGCAAAGGGTGAGGATACAGGATAATACTCATATTGAATTGAACTGCGCTCCCTGTTCCAACAGTACTTGAGGTCTTGGGAGCAAGTACGAGGACCCTTCTAACATCAGGCTAATATTTCGTGTCTCATCCAGCTGACTCCGGTTTGTTAAGTTACTATGTTTAAAGGTACTGAAAACATCTGCACTTTAATCCCCCTGTCGCCATGTGTACTCTGCAAAATATCTGCAACTCTACATAAATTTTTCACTACTTTAGTTGGAAGATAGCATTTACAAGTTTAGATAATTAAGTCTGTTGGAATTCTTAAATAAAAGTAAATAATTAGGACGGAATGGATAGACCATATTTTCCTATACTTGTCACATTGGCTATGGAAAGCTGAGTAAATGCATGCACATTATGAATAATCTTTCTCTATAACTGTTTTCCAGAACCATGTTTATGCTGTGGGTGGCAACGATGGTGTAGCATCTCTTTCCAGCGTGGAGAAATATGATCCCCATTTGGATAAGTGGATAGAAGTGAAAGAGATGGGTCAGCGAAGAGCTGGCAACGGTGTCAGTGAGCTCCATGGCTGCTTGTACGTCGTCGGTGAGTAGGGGTGTGGCATTTTGTGGTGCTCTCTCTGCCAAGTACTGGCATTTGGAAGAGGCTGTTGTTGCTAGAGGGACCGGGGAACAGACAGACCTGACCTATACTTTGTGTTCTTGGGGAGGAGAAGCAAGCAAGCACAACCAGGGCACACTTAAATGAAGGTATTGTTGGTGAGGAAATAAAAAGCAGTTCCTAACCCACATTTCAGGAGGGCTGTATTGTTCAGGACAGCATGTCTATATAGAAAATCCTCGAGACTTGAGTTTCCTTTTAGGAAAACGATTCTTATGTTTGCACACTTTTAAAGCACTCTGGTTCTATTCTGAGTGTAGACAACAGCAGCTTTTTTGCATGGTGATTACACTTTCCCACAGCCTGTTGTCCTGTTCTGCCCTACCTTGCATTTACCTGCTTTTCCTGAGGGAGAAAGATGCCAGGTGGGTAAGCCACAGTGATAGTTGCAGAGCTCTGCCTTGTGTATTACCGTGGCTAAAATAGTTTTGAGTAAAATGCTCTTCTGACAGTTGCCCCAGCAAGGGGAATGCATCACTGAAGTCTTATTGAGGATTATTTTTTCCTACTCAGCGATGCTGTGATTTGAAAACACCACCAGAGTGTGTTTTGCTCAAGCCAAAATAAGATCAGGACCATCCTTTTACTGGTCTCAGTTTTCTTCTATTCCAGTTTAGAAGCTGTTTCATTATAACTATGTGTAAGATGAATTCTAGGAGAAAAATAATAGAAATACCTCTTCTCGTAACTTGGGTAGAAATAAACTGTCCCTCTCGGTGATGCTTGTGCAGTGACAGGAGGGAGAGCTGTTAGATTAATTTTTAAGAGTTTGTAAAGTTCACGTAAAGAAATAGAGCTGGACACTACCTACTGAATGCTAAGAATAGCCTGATAATGCCAGTGCTGGATATCACCAGCACTAGAAGTGGCTAAAAACCGATACTGTGCTGATTCTTTGCAGGTGGCTTTGATGACAACTCTCCACTGAGCTCGGTGGAGCGCTTTGACCCACGCAGTAACAAATGGGAATATGTAGCAAAGCTTACAACTCCGAGGGGTGGTGTTGGCATAGCGACACTGATGGGTAAAATTTTTGCAGTTGGAGGTCATAATGGCAATGTGTACCTGAATACAGTGGAAGCATTTGATCCCGTAGTGAATAGGTAATTTAACATGTTGTATTTGGCTTAATAAGATAATGAAATCTGCCTATATGAAAACACAACGTAACAGAAATAATGTGCAGCTGGAGTCTGTCTATTGTTTCCTGGTAATAATTTTGAGTAATATTCATGACTGGTGATGCAGGAGTGCTGCTTATGGCATTAGGTGGTTCTTGTAAATATTTAAGCACCACCTCTTCATCTCCATCCCTTGTCCTCTTCCCTTCCTTCAATAAGAATCTACATTCTTCTGGTTGTTTCAGTCTGATTTTGCGCTAAATTTACTCAAATAGTACGAATAAACCAGCGGGGTGTATTTTTGTGCAGAGTAAACAGCTAGGCTGTATAACAGAATTTCAGACACAGAAAATAAATGCTTTCAGGTTGCTCAGAAAAGACAGGAACTTACTTTTTTTTCCCCTCTGCCATCTTCCTCAGGTGGGAGCTCGTTGGCTCTGTGTCCCACTGCAGGGCAGGAGCAGGTGTGGCTGTGTGCTCTTGTCTCAGCAGCCAGATCCGGGATATGGGCCAGGGATCCAGCAGCGTTGTTGACTGCATGTGAGCTCTGCTGCCTCCTTCAAATTCCAGAAGAATGACGGCAGAGAGGCACTGCAGAGCTTTTAAACACCGTGTTTTGTATGGTAGGTTGAGAAATGAAAACAATACGTTTTCTTTGTGAAAATGTTACCTTCTGCAACTGTAAAGCTTTTGGTGACTTTCTGTCAATAGTGATACAGCAAAGCCTGTGAAAACATGGAATAAAAAACTCGCAGGGGAAAACCTGCCAAGAGCTACAATCATCCCATTTTTGAGAAGTTTTAATTTCAGAATCATTTGAGGCAGCTGTTGCAGGGACTCATTATTGAACTGTAAACCAGGCACGGGGTGAGGAGAGAGCGCTGCTGTTAGTAGCACTGAGCCTTACCCCAACAGCCCTGCTGCATGTTTTCTGGAGGATGGGAGTGCCATTTCAAGTAACTTATTTTCAGGAATGCAGTCTTAAACATTTCCTAATTGTACAAGGCTTTGTAACACAAAGTGTCTCAAGTTTTAAAAGGTAACAACAGCCCTGTTCATACTACAGTAACTGGAGCAGAAAAGTTCACTGCCTACTTCCCAAGGGACTGCTGGCTGCAGTGGCAATTGCAGGTACTCAAGTCTGACACCTGTCTTTCTAAGTACTTTCTCAAGCTAATACACTTAGCTGAAAAGATTCTTGACCTGAATTTAGCCATTGGAACACTGGAATTCTCAAGTCTTCAATAAATTTATACTAACTACCACCGCCCCTCCCAACAAAGGCAAGTTTCTGTTGAGAGGTCATTCCTGAAGCAGCCAGTGTAATTTGTCCTCCTTTGAGATGAAAGTGTGTGAAAATGTAGGCTTCAGTGGTGTCTGAATCACTATTTTTATACAAAATGGAATCACATAATAAGAATTGCAGTATTTTGTAAAGACCTTTAAATGCAACTCTAGGAGATGACAAGTCCAATTTCAGTATCCAGTAGCAACTCTGTGGCAATTCTGGCTCTCTTAAAATAGTTAAGCCAGGAAGATCTAGCCTCAAACCAGGTAGATGACTTTCAAGCTTATGCAAACCAAAGAGAATCGGCAACAAAAAGAATTGGAAATGAACCAGTACTTACATCAAAATTTGAAATAGGAACTTAATAGTGCTGTGTACAAAGGTGTCTTGTTAACGCAGTCAGAAACCCTGAATTCTCAATAAAGTCCAGCTGCGAAGACTGCAGATTCCTGTTCCTCCATCACCTTGAACAGACCAACAACTGACAATCCTTTGTGACCAAAGTTTCACATTGCCAGAATGTGCCAAGTGACAAGGGAGAGCAGCAAACTTCTCTGCCTTCAGTACCAGGGAGGAGGCAGGAGAGTACGAGCATAAGGCACGGTCCTGTTTTGCTGTTGAGTTACCATCGTTTAGCTTTTCTGTTTCAAACAGCTTGCACTTTGGTAGCACCCAGGGACAAAGCGAACGGTACTGTAAATAACGAAACATTGCAATAAAACATTTGTACTTCAAAGCACCTTGTCTATAGTATGACTGGAACATGCTATTTTGGGGAAATATTACAACATGGAGTATATTTTGGTTTCTGCAGAGTATAATTCTCAACAAGAAGCGTTTGTCAACAGGGAAAATCTGGTGCTACAGCCCTGAGCCATACCACCCTGCTACCGCTCCTGTGCAAGGATGTGGTCACCTCCTGTGGCTCGTGATGTGACTGGAGGAGGAGGAGGAGGGGTGGAAAGAAGAGGTGCAGGTTCCCTCTCTGCAACCAAACAGGTTCTTCTATGGATGTCCTGGCTAACAAAACTTAAGGGGGGGGGGGGGGGGGGGCAGAAAGGCAAGTTTTCCACAAAGGAACGTTGACCATGAAACCAAGTAGCCTGGCAGTGCTGCCTGACAGCTGAGAAATTTCTCCTCTGGGTGCCAGCACCCACATGCACCTGGGCCACAAGACAGCAGTCGCCTTGCAGGCAGAGGGAGAGGCATGTGCTCAGCAGAGAGCTTACAGCACATCACTAGCGCTGTACCGTGTGTGGGAGGCTCTGCTGTCAGCCCTGTAGCTGGAGGTCAAATGGTACTAGGTCAGAATGCAATCATGAGACAGACACTTCTGGTGTATTTTGATTCACACACACACACACTCACCCCCAAACATCCATGCGGCATATTGTTAAGGACTGGCAGGAAAACTGCAAAAAAGGTTTACAAGGAACAACCCTGTTGCCAGTATAGTGGTGTCTACATTATTAATCTTAGGTGACACCAGAACTACAAATATTTTGTGCAGAACTGTTGTAGAAACACTATTGCTGCAAATGTGATAATGATGTCAAAGTATATATATATATATCTATCTAAAATGTATAGGATTACTGTGGCAGCAAACTGTAATGATTTACCTGCATATAAAGCTGTTGTGGTTTAACACACACCAGCAAACTTATTTTTCTTCCAGTCCTGGCAACAGGATCATGATAACAAAGTAATAAACCTACCCAGGCTGAGGAGCAGAGCAGCCCACGCTGGTTCCCCGCGGTGAGGCAGCCCTCCACCGGCAGCAGGCTCTAACTCCCACCGTGTCTTCTGATTTAAAACGAAACTCGGGATTTGCGACAGCAAAGTCTTCAAACATTCGGGGTCATGAAATCATTGCATCTAAACACGATGCACATTTGATCCCAAACGTGGAACTGCTCTTGCTTCTGTTTATGATGTTTTTCCAGCATCTGAAAGCCTTGACCTCACCCACAAAAATCATGAACCCCAAGATGTCTATTAGTACATCCTTTAAACACAAAGAAAAAATTTTGGAAGAATCAAGCGTGGCCACAGTTAACACTGACATTTCCGGCCTGCTGATTTTAACCACGTCATGGGCTTCGGGAGGCGCGAGACCAGACTCTGCACCGCTGCTGACCAGCCCACTTTGGCCACGTGTCTCCAGCAGGCATGCAGCCAGTGTCACCCTGCTGCCCCAGCTCCTGGGATGTGCTGCCTCCCCATCTTGGCTCTCCTGCTGCTCCTCACCTCAGGGCTTGGACTGTGGCCTCTCAAGTCCTCCCAAACCGCTGCTGCCAAGGGCAGCGCATCAGCTACTGTACTACTCGCAGCCACGTTTGTATTTGGAAAATTTTAGTCTGAGCACTTTTACGTACAGGAGATCAATAAAAAGACAAAGATCTCCCTTTAAGTTAGATTTCTGATCACTACATTCACATAGTAATTTCTGGTTGTATTTTTTTTCAGGAAATGCTGTAACAGCGCGATCACACAAGGATCTTGCATGTATTAGTGTTTGTTTCTGTTTTATAAAATATGTCCTTTCAACATAATGTTAAATTCCTACCTTATTTATGTTCAAAGGGGATTGTGAAAATTTGATTATGCTTTCACAGCTTCGAATACTTTTGAATACTGCTCTTCCCCAAAGGCATCTCATTCCTAACAGAGCCATGCTTCCAGCAAAACTGTTTGGATTAGACACCCTGCGGAAGTATTCAGATGCAGGCAGAAAACATTAGAGGACGATGCACATGCTACTTGCATGTTTAAAAACGTAAACAAAATGTATGTGTGCCCTCTTAGTCCCATCAGGAAGACTACAGACTTTCCGAAGACAGCTGAGAGAAAATTATTTCACTGAAATCTCTGCCTGTAGAGGGGGGTGCAGCCCTGCACGTAACGAAGCCCTCAGAGGACTCTGCAGACGCTGCACGTTTATGCCACAGAACCAACAGGCAATCAACCAACAGCCTCGGGCTGCTGCATGGACGCAGATTAATGATCCCAGCCAGGCGCTGGAGGGATCTGGTGCCTGGTCTCCAGGATCTTCTTTCAGATGCAGTGGGATCTGGGGGCAGTTATTGCCCTGTCAGCGTTGTTAACCCTTGTAGCATGCACACACGTAGGGCAGACTGAACACATCAGAAGCAAGTTCTTCACCAAAACCGAGGAACTTCTCTTGCTTATGATCTGGTAAGACACTTTTTTTTTTTTTTTTTTAAGAGTAGTGGAAATGTAATTAAATAAAAGCACAATTGCCACCAGCATGACTGGCAGCAGACTCTGAAACCAACGCTTGGGCTGACCAGCCTTGTTATGCTCAATCCAGCTGTGTTCATGTGCCAACAATGCAGATGCAGGCAGTCCAGCAGCTACACGGCTATCGAAGCCCCAGGAAATTTTATGAGATCGCTTTGCTGCTCTGAACTTTCATGTGCACTTACTGAAATTCAGGCTGCCTTCCTGCATCCCAGCTGCAGGGCCTCAGTTCTGTGTCTTCCCTCCACTTACAACAACATTTTGACTCTGAAGTGATTCCACCTCTTCTAGGAGCTGGAAACAAGACGCGTGAGAAAAATCATGTCAGCAAGCAAAAAACGGCAAACCCTGAGGAACAGGAGGCAGGCTTCGCTGACTCGGGAACTCCTGACTAAGTAAGTTTGTTAAAACCGAGTGCTCAAAACGCAACACTTGTCCAGTGCAATGTAATGAACCACTGTAAGAAACAGAAGCAGTTGCTTTACCTGGTTTGCTGCCCGTCCACTGTCTGCTGAGATGGCTGCAGGATGCTCAGTATCATCTCATGTGATGGGACCATGGCTCTGACACCAAATGACACTGAGATTCATTTTACAAACCGGTTGTCATCAGGTGATAAAAATCCAGCCGATTAACCTGTCCAAGCTTAATTAGAACAAGTGCCTGGGAAGTCCCTAACTCCAGACTACTCCTACAGTGAAACGGGGTTTTCTATCTTCATTTAGGCTGAAACTGCTTTCAAAACCACTTTCAGCATCGCTGCAGCACAGTTTTGCAAACCCAAGTGCTTTGTTCCAGCTGCTCCACTTAAATTTTTTGCTGGCTACTTTTACCACAGCTGCATTTGTTTTCTAAACCTTTGCATGCTCTCTCAACTGGAACTGGCAGCAAATGGAGCACTCTTCGCCAGGAGATGAAACTGGTATTTATTTCTTTGTAATTCTTTCCTGGCTCTGTCAACGAGGTTGCTGTTGCTTTGCAGATTTTAACACAGTTCCTTGGATTCCAGATGCTTTTGTTTTAAAGCTGTTCCAGCACAAAAAGGGGAAAATAAATTTTAAAAAAAAGTCAACAGGCAGCTATGTAATTTCTGCCATCTGACCTGTCTGGTCTGCAGGGGTTGTATTCCATCGCTTCCAGCAAAAAGCCTACGCAAACACATACCTGCTGTAGGTTTTCCACCAAAATGTGACTCGATCTCTCAGCAAGCGCACACCCCCCACGTCAGGGGGTGCGGCAGCCAGCGTCCCCACAGACACATTAAGACACGTGCACGGGGCGGCGATGCAGGGAATGCGTGCGTGGCTGTGGCTGCCTGCCTGCCTGCCGAAGCACCCCTGCTACCTGGCAGCATCCCACAGGAGAATTTCTCTGATGCTTATTAAATTAATGGTCCTGAAAATTAATACTCTAAGCAGGCAACTATGCGGCTCTAGCTGTCCCTGGGAGTGGCAGCAAGGCTTGGCTCTGGTTGCATAGCCAACAAGAAACATTTTTGTGTCTTGATTCGCTTGATGAGTAAGGCTTAACCTGGGCCAAGAATCATAAGCAAATTATCGTCCAGGACACATATTTTCCAAGAAAGAAAAAAAAAAAAAAAAAAAAGGACAGTGCAAGTCAGCATACCTAACTCGGCATGGGCTGCTGGGAGAAGGTAACTGCAAATCCCTGCCCTGTTCTGAGACAGCCCGGGCCAGATCTCCAGCTGAGCAGCTGCCAGATGGAACAGCACGTTACAGCTGCCAGCACGGTTGCCTCTAGATGTCGCATCGCCATCGCACACGGCGACTCTCTCCTCCTGCTCCTCACTTTAGTGCAAGTGGCTGCCAGCTCCCCCGCCAGGATCTTGGTCAGTGCAGGTCAGAAAGGGCAGGAATGGCAGAGCCGAGCCCAACAGCCCTTCTTTCTGCCCGTTCCCAGCGGACATCCCAGCCGCTCCTGTGCTGCCGTTTGGTTCCCAAGGTCTCCCCGTTACCTCCAGACCACCGTGCCTCTTCCCTCTCTCTTCCCTCCTCCTTTCCCAGCCCTGCACACCTGGCTCTGCTTCCCCCCAGCCAGCTTCCCTGCACTTTATCACTGCCCACGCAGCGCGGGTAGGTCAGCTAACTATAACCCACCTTACCCCATTACTACCGACCGTCTACAACCCCGCGCTCCAGCCCCTCCGCCCTCCTGCTTGCAGGGCTTGCAGGCACACACACTTCGGGCTTTCAGGCGAAGCCCCTTTCACCTGGGCACTAACACTGCTCTAAGGCATGCCAAAATTCCTTCCGCTGGAGCCTGCCAGAGGGGAAAAAAAAAAAAGGAAAGCTGGTGAGGGCATACGCTTGCCCTGCTCTGTGGCCACAGCAACACATAACACAGCCCTGCTGGAGTTGTTAGCCAGGCCGCTGCTACCTCCAGCCCCTCGGGCTCAGGCTGCCATTCATCCCTCTGCACGCACGTGGTGCCAGTTCACACCAACTGGTGACCGATTTTTAGTAGAAGGTTAGTTACTTCATGAAGTTTTCCTCATTGAAAGAAGGTTGAAGCTGTCTGACAAAACAAACCCATAAAACAGAAGACTAATTCTGATTTTTTTCATGCTACCAACCAAAAGGCAGCACTGGACTACTATGCATGCAGTCATTAGGAGAGAAGAAAAAATGGAAGATACATACGTACCAGGTATCCAGAGCTCCCAAGGACGCTTGGCCCACTAAAACATGCCCCGGTCTCAGGCAAAATAAATGGGATTCGGAAACATGCTTGAATATTTGCAGAAGCAGTACTTATAAATGAATGCCAGCATCACAGTCTCATCAGGATGGATGCCCGGAATTTCAGACTTCAAGGTTAAAAACCTCAAAGCACACATTTTGATATCTTCCCTCAAAAGGTGGCAATGAGGTGAAGGCAGGGGCAAGTTTGTGCCGAATATTTCAAGATGTTCAACAACACACCAAGGAAGGTGTGCAGCACAATCACATTGCACAGCCACATCACCGCCCAGCGCCGAGCGCAGCTGCACCCAGGGGCTGTGCTTGTGCAACCAAGTGTGAGCAGAGCACAGGGGAGGCTGACACATCTCTGCTTCCGATCAGCAAAGCAAGAAATTCCCCCTCCCGACAGCTTGTTTTTAATTTCTTCTTTACAATTTTGACCAGTATCTCTTTCATCTGAAGAATGTAAAGACAAGCAAGTAAAAAATTAATATTTTAATTTTTTTTATATATATACACACACACACGGAGCAATTCATCCTCAGTACAGAAGACAAACAAGCAAAAGATTTGTGGCACAATTTCTTTGGAGAGTTGCGGCATTTTTTTTACACTGTATCACTGACCTGATTTTTGTCTTTTCCAAGGACTATAAAAGGCAGCTACTTCTAATTCACAGAGGCCTCGGGGGGCAGATTCTGTGCTGAAGTCAAACACATCAGTCTCCTTCCCTCACTGATTTGCACATCTTTTCCCACTGGAGACTCCATTTTGCCAGAGGTTTGGCATCCTCATTTCTCCCCCAGGCTCTGAGACATCGCGCCTCTCCAGCACCCAACTTCATGTGTCCCAGCACGTGAAGAGCTGCCATGAGAGGGAGGACTGGCACATCACTCCCCACAGGGCAAGCACCATTTCACAGATTTAAGAGCAACGTTCCATGCTCAGGAAACCTCACTGTTACTTTTTAAGGATGTTTTTACTAAGAATTGCAGATTTTATTTACGCTCTAAGATGATCGAGTAAAGCGGGTTGAAAAAAAGACAAAACCCCAACCCCGTATAGTAACAGTTGAAATAGAAATGTGACAGAAGCGACCCAGAAACACAAGGACAGGGTGGCTGGCAGCTAAACAGACGGGGAGCGGTTTGACCAGCACACCACAATTCACATGCTGCCCGGGCACCTGATGACACGAGCCCTGCTGGCACCCGTAGCAGTACCGTCAAAGCATTCACGTCGCAAAAAAACGCCACCCGTGAAACCTTCAGCTCCTGCCTGCTCTCCAGACTGCATCTTGCTCAACCCCATTTCCCAGCACCCTCTGGAAGAACAAGACGAAGCAAAAGCCTGACCCTGAATCCTAACTAGCCCTTCTCTGAACAGCGAGGAAAGCTCACGAGCGAGTTCAGAGCCTGCTGCACCTCATGTGTAACACGCAAGAAGTTGCATGGGTTGGAGTGGCTTTTAGAAACACCTTCCAGCTGCCACAGACCACGTGTGGCTGATGCGTGCCTTCAAATATTTGAAAGAGAACAGAAATAAATCTATCGGTTGCGATGCGGTTTTGCTGGCTCAACAGAAGCGAACAACATTACCTTATTGCTATGATATGAAATGCTGGACCCAAAAAACCCCTTACTCTCTGCACTACTGAGTACCAGCGGAGAAAAACCCAGCAGGAATTCCAGAAACCCTGTCCCTTGACAAAACACATTGCACAACAGCAGTGAGCATATGCTGCCATTGTAACACACACATGAGTCCTCGTTTCAGGAAACGCAAAGTTTATGGAAACACACTCGGAAATGCCGATGATGGCCCAGAACACTGTTGGTTTCGGACAGTGACAAGGGTTACTAAAAGTGCAATTAATATAAAGAAGGCACAGGCTGCCAACAGGTTATTTTAGTGTTTGGAGAGCAGCACAGGGCCAAGAAACTGCAAGCAACCTCAATGCAGCTGTTTTGCCAAAAATAACATTTGTCTTTGAAAAGGGTAAGCCAAGCCGAAGAGAGAAGAAAGCAAGCTAATCTATAATGTATAACAAATCTCAAAATAAATTAAATGTGGTTGCAAAATCGGGTTTGGTCAATAAATAAACAAACAACAACAATAAAACATTATTGGAAAACCACTCCAAAATATTTTTGGCCATTGGTAGCCCAGGGAGGGGAGGGGGCACTGTCGCAGGCATAAAGCCAAGCCGGGCAGTCGACAGTTGCTGCAGCCCCACGGCCTCCTGCTCCCCCTTCTCCCTCCTTGGCTTTTGGGTGACCTCCCTGCTGGCATATCGTATCTCCTTCCTCTTCATCCCTCCTTCCGCCACCCACCCCTATCCCACCTCCAAAACTAACCCTCCTTGCTTCTGCCCCAAGCAAGGCGTGTGGGAAACACACCTTTTGGGGTGCAAAGGGGAAGGAAACGGTGGGACAGAGGGTATGAGTGACCCTGGAAAAGCAGCTCCATCCCAGCCATACAGCAGGACAGCTTGTGTCCAAATGGCCCTCGCACCCCATCAAAACCAAACAAAATTCACGGACACTCAATCCACATATGTATGGCCACAACATCAAGCTATATTCCTGTGCTCTTTTCTTACCCTCCATGCATCTTGCAGCCAGCCTGGGGCGACCTGGTTTCATGCCACTTGAAGCGCTTCACTGACGGCAGGGATCTGAGGCCCAGACCCACCTCACCTGAGCAAACGCACCACCAAGCCCCTCCTGACTAGTCTGTAGCCAAAAATCCCACCAGACGCTCACCTGCAGACATTACGTATTTTTTTCCCTTTTTTTCCCCCCTAACTATGCATTTTTTCTTTTTATTCTTACTTCAATACCAATCTTGCCACTGGGATTTTAAGCATGCAGTGCAAAAGTGCACTGACCCCCCAAAAAAGCGTACGTTTCTATTTAGAACATCTGCAATAGCAACGTATCCAGTGGGTATTAGAACGGATTTCAGTATCCTTTACAATTCACATACTACATTAGAAAACCACAGCCGTCATTAGCAAACATTTTAGGTGCGATGCCTGTTATAGAAAGGACTTACATTATGCACGTGAAGTATATCACAACAGTGCGTAGAGACACAAAACTCAGTTCTTCCAAGGAGCAGTTACACCGCCTGATGTAGAACAGAAAGTGGGAAGAATCCTAAACAAGAAGTGTAAGGCCACTGCAAAGAGATCACCTTCAACAACGGACGAGAAGCAGAGCTACCCCAGCGCATGAAATCCTGCGAGATCACCTGAGGGAAATCCTCCTCGAAGCACTTGGGAAGTATCTATGAACTAGAGCCCAGCGGCCCCTCCTCCCAGCACCAAGCCCTGCAACACCTTTGAGGAAAACATGGAGCAGCACGCTTCAACCACCATTTTCTACGCCCTGCCTCCTTGTTTTCTTACTGAACTTACTGAACGAAACCAACCCGTGCAATTTTCCTGTCAGCGAGTGCTCTGAGCCAGGCTCTGCTGGCCTTCAGCAGCTGACCCCAGAAGAGCCTTCCCTGAATCCATTTCCAGAGGATGGGAGGCAGATGTCTGGAGTCATGACCCTCCTGCCACTCTCAGCATCTAGATTTGCACCCGTTCTTGTTCCTGAAGGAAAGGGCAAGGGGCAATAAACAGGGGAGCAATGGAAACAGAGGCTTCTTGTACAGAAATTCATACTTAAACCTCATTCAGAAGGGAAACACTAACACCATTCAGAGAGAAAAGGCAAATTACAATTTCTCTACAAGAAGCTGAGAACACAAGGACTCTTGCAACAACTCTTAACAAATAGGCTACTTCATTTATTGTTTATTTCCCCACATGAATGAATCAACCATCTCGGAAGCTCCATCACACAGAGGGCACAAAAAGTTATTTACAAGAGGGACATATCCCCAAAATAAGTTTAAGATGTACAGATTTATAATGGGAACCAAGAGGGAGGGGAAGAGGACAAAACCAAAACCAAGGGTGGCGGAGTCAGACTCTGACTTTCAGTTACAGAAGAGATCTCTATCTCCACGTAAAGTAGGGTTTTCAACTATTAAATAACTGGCATCTTAAAAATAGAACATTTGACGATTTCAACACACGTATTATTTCTTCTGAATAAATATTGCATGGAAATGATGCTGCTTTGCCACCACAGTTGCCTCCGTTCCTTCTGGGACCCAACCATTCACCTCTGTTTTTCCTTGGATTCATGGTTTTCCTATTGACAAATGCTATTTCCTCCACTAGTTATGTTGTGGTGTGGGTTTTTTATTTATTTTTTGTTTTGTTTTGTGTTTTTTAAAGGCCTGAACAGGCCCAAGTGAAAACGGTGAGCATCTTTCCTAACCCTTTGTAGGCCTCTGACCTGGCTCAGGGTTGAAAACACAATGGCTTTTTAAAAACTACCTATTAAAGAGTCTTCTCCGTGACCTGAAATAAAACATAGCTTCCTGCTACGTAGCTTGGTACCGATGCCTCCCCAGATCACTGCTTGTGAAATGCGAGCCCCCAGACAGCCCTCCACATGACCATGACATCGTTTCCCCTGAAGCCCAGGGGCATTTGCCCTGGGAGCAAGAGCAGCCCTCGCATGGCCACCTCCGAGCGGCGGCAGAGCACACACTGCCTTTTCCCAGCTGCCAGCAGTCCACCTGCCTTCACTGGGCATCTTCTTACCAACTTGGCTCACCCAATGCCCTCGCCTGAGCTTTCCTAGGAGCTGGGCAATAGATCAGCGCTATCGGGCAGCAAAGTGCCCGAAGGGCAGGTGAGGACAGGACCTCCTACGAGCACCCGCAGCCTGCACCGAGCTGGATGCAGGATGGGGGCAGCCACATGCCCTGCCTCGTGGGTTGTGGCACGTGGTCCCCCTGGCGCGGGCAAGCCGTGAGCAAGCAGCTCTCCGACGGGAATCTGGCCTGGCAGCAGGGAGGGAGATGGGTGTATGCAAAATGGGGGGACCCACGTCCCTGCTCCACCTTTTACCCCTAACACCCTGCGACAGTTCTTGCAGACTCCTACAGTGGTTTTCAGGTTCAATGAAGCTTTTCTTCCTTCCCTCCTCCTCAGCTGGTGATCCTAAAAATAGCTTTGTCTGAAGACCAAGTCAGAAAAAGGCATCGACCCACTGGTCTGGAATCGAGCTCCAAAGTGCACATCAAGCCTTCAGGCCAGCTGGCCATCCCTGCGCTTCCTGAGAACAAACCAGCGCCCAGCCTCTCTCTGCCCCTGGCTTACCCAGAGCGGTCGGTCTTCCAGGGAGGAGGAGCACAAGCGAAGTTTGATAGGTAAAACGGGGAGGGGGTGGGGGCGGGGACGTGGACCTTCCTTCCGCTGGTTAGGACAGGTTATCCCTGAAATACACTAAGGCTTTTAATAAAGTGAACATAAAAGGACAGTCTCTTGAAGGTGTGGGAAGACCCAGCCAGGATCCCACTGGTCCTGCGCTACCGGGGGAGGCAAGAGGAGAGCTCCCTTGTGCTCGGGACTAGGCAGAGCCACAGCACGCTCCCACCAGCTTCTCCCACAGACAAGCTGACTCCTGGCTTCCCTATGGCAGGGGCCATTTCTACAGAAACTACTTTTGGAAACGCAGACCTTTTGCTGATATTTACTACCATCCATTTTCATGAGCCTCAAAACCGCGAGCAGGTATTTTACAAAGGAGGCACCCGCCGCACATGTGCAGGCCTGTTCCTCCATCCTGAAATTACGTGGACAAGGGAGCTAAATTCTTCCCTGTAAGCACAATTATTTTGGGATACCACCCTTCTCTTCACCACTCCCACGGGTCTGTCAGAGACAGGGCAAGGGATGCAAGAGGGGACCAGAGGGCTAAGGCACACTATTAGATATGAGGACGGCAGGACACTGCTGTCACACAACAGGAAATCTTTGGGTAGAGAAGGGTAGCATCTTACTGAATACATGAATGCCGTGGATGCTGCCTTCACCGTTACTGTTACCTGCAAAATCACAATTTCAAAAATGCAGCTCCTGACAAGGATAAAATGCTTGCAAATAGCTAATTATTCCCTTCTGTGTTCCCTTGACAGGTTTCCAAGTTGCTGGGCCCATCCTGTAGTTTGGTTGAGAAAGAGCCCGTAAGACACCTCCCACATGAAGGATGCTTTGCTTTGGTACCGAATCCTGCTCTTAGATATTCAGTGAGAACAGCAACAGTTGCAGGCAAATATCCAAATGCAAAATTTGTCTTATATTCCGCATTCAACCACTCAGTCCCATGTCAGCTCTCAGAACAAGGTCCAAGCAATCACAGTAACACCACAGTGACACAGCTGTCCACCTCCACCCACCAAAATGACAAAAAGCAACCACACACTCAGCCCTCAGGGGAGGGATGTTCCTCCACCACAGAAGAGAGGCAGAGCTGTTTCCAGCCACACCTGGTCACTTTGCCACCCCAACTGTGTTTGGCTTACACTTACAAGGCTTAAACCAAACAAAACCACAAGGAACACAGTTCAAGTGCTAAGGACATGTGTGTGCATGAGCGCATGGCAAGGAAGAGGACCAAAGCAGCGATGGCTTAGAAAGTGAACTTGCAGCACTGAATGCAGTGGCTTCTCTCTATTCTCAGGACAGCAGCTGGTGGACAAATGCAAGAGGGTGAGGTTGGAAAGCAGGCAAGGCAGACAACTTTTTTGTTTTTATTGTAACAGAACATTGTTCGATCCTATGGGGTTGCTACTTGCCATCTCAGGAACAAAGACACCAAAGATTGCATCTGTGCTTGCAAAAAAACACATCTTCCGGGAACACAACTGTTGCAGACTGTGGGATGTTGCATAATAACTTCTGGAGGCAGATTTCCTTCTTGTCGGCACTTCTTCACGTGTGATTAGTGTCCTGCTGGTTATTCATAATAGAAATGTTTATAGACCATCAATACATTAGGCCATTCAGACAATTCATTGCACTTCGTTGTTTTAAAGGAAGGTGCCATCAATGCTGAGGCTTTCCTCCATCTCTTCTTTTTCAAGGCAGCAAAACGCTACCCTGAAAACACAGTTTAAAGTCTTTCCAGTGTAACCAGATCCCTTCCACCTTTTATTTTCCCTTGCAGGTGCTTTGTATCCAACAAATTCAACAAATGTAACTGTTTATGAGGTTTCGAAAGTGCAAAAAAGTTAAAGGTACTTAATCACCTGAAGCACCAGTTGAAGGCGCAGTTGTTTCCAGTCTCAGCCAGTGTAAACCCTGTCTAACGTAGTGTATCAGTTCGGTCATGTGACTGCTCAGTGTCAGAGTGCAGGTCACTGAGCTGAGTTCAGCAAAAAACTCTGGAAAAAAGGGGAGGGAAAGAGAAAACATTTGTTGGTTTCAAGCAACAGGCATGTCTGACAGCGAGGAGCAACGACAGCAGTGCACTGTCAGTTGGCAAGTCCCGTTAAACACATTGCTAACGCGGAGAGCTCAGCAATATTGAAGGCTAGGAGGTGTTAACAAGCATACTAGGCAGCACACGAAAAGAAAAAGTACTCACACATGCGTACACACACTGAACCACCTCCTCAAGCGCTTGCTTTAAAATGACATCGAGACTCCATGGTACATGGGGAAAGTTTGGGTGTTCACACCCCAGACCCTGCCGTGTGCTTCCCCCAGATTTTAAACAGGCCAAATCTGAGTATCTTTCTGAGCAATGCCTGGAAACACACACAGCTGTCATCAGGCTGGTCCCTTTCCTTCATCCGTCCTCCAGCTCTGAAGACATCATTTCTCAACTTGAATAGATTTAAAAATGTGTACAGCTTGCCAGGCTATACAGCTTTGATTTGGGTTGCTTACGGCTGGGCACGTCAGGTGAATTTAACAGAGTCCTCCTAGCCTGCCACCAACTTAGGCACCGCATTCCTCCTCCCACACAGGCAGGAGATGGCTCTTGCAGCGTATCTGAACCCACTGGGAGGTGCTGGCAGGCACCCTGCTCTGTGCTGGCAATCTTCCGTGCAGGTGACAGCAAGCGATGGGAAATTATCGCACCTATTCCTTTCCAGTAACCTTTCCTAGACATTCTTGCATGACTTGCCTTCCAGCGACATGGGCTCGTCCCAGTCCCTCCAACCTCAATTGTGTTGACAAGTACCTTTGCAGAAACTGGTTGTTCTCAGCTCTTTTTTTTTTTTTTTTTTTTAAATTATTACACACACAAATTGAACCCGGAGGCTGAAAACTTCTGCTTGGCTGTGCAAGGAACTCTTCAGAAGCAAGAGTGCACAACACTTTCATGCTAATACTTCCTAATTCAGAAGCAGAGAACACACTTCCCTTGATTCTCCTGCTTTTGTTTACAAAACAGGTATCCATTCCCTCCACGGGAAACAGAAGAGCTGTAAGTAGAGACAAAGAGTCCAAAGCCCCTGCCTGAGCAAACAGAAGATAATCTGATCTGTGACCACAGCACTGTGTGAAAGGAGAGTAACTTCGTATGTACCTCATGAGTGACTTCACATGCAACCTCAGCTTGTCCTCGCTGTGGAAGATAAGAGGCTAGAAGACAACCTGTTACAGCCTCATGATCCATGGTGCTGCTCTGAATTAGGGCAAGGAGCTGGGTCCTGCCCTGGAAGCACCTGGTTAGGGACCCACCAGAAAGCACTTCAGCTCTGCACAAGTGACCTGGACATCAGTTACAACTAACTGCTTTTCACTAGCTTCAGACTTCCTTGTTTAAGGGAACTCGATAGCTGAAGGCCACTGCTTTTTCTTTTTCTTCTTATGTCCTGTGAATTGCATACAAAAATCAAGGGTGTGGCCTTTTTTTTTTTAGTTTTAAGTACTCCTCTTCCGTACCTCTTTGCATCTCTATCTTACACTGAACGTCAACAAGTTCCAGTTCTAAAACTCCTCCACTGTCCTGGAAAGTGACAACAACTGCCAACCCTACATGAGTATTTACCGTCCTCCTGCACAGATCCACTCCCCTGGGAGTATTTACTACCCCAGTCATCATTTCCCTACATTAAAACGGCAACACAGAGCAGGTTTTGCATTTAGTCTTGACTGATGGAAGATTCTGCTCAGGCTGCCCTCCCACAGGCTTTCCTCCATGACTTACTCCTGTGGCTTACCAGCAGCATCCACCGCTCCTTCTACGTGACAGTCTTTTATCAGCCTTTTGAGGATATAATCCAAAACACTACACATGAATTGCTGCTGCGAGCACAGATTTGCTCAGAGGACAGCCAACAACTGGAGTTGCTCTATTCAAAGGTGACTTGCAAAGCCTTTTGAATTTCAGCAGCTGGCTCAGCATGAGTATTTTTACAGCCCTCCAACAATTCAGCCAGGCATATCGTGCTTATTTTCTTTTAAAAGTTTGCTGACAGATTGTGCCAATACATCCCTTTGCCACAGTAACTCACAAAACTTGAGTTTTATGAAAAATGACACTGCAAATGCCATGTGGGATTGGCAGGTCGCAGACTGAACCGGACCCACTCTAGGGCTTTTGCTTATTCACCACTGCTTGTACCACAGGACAATACAACATTTTTAACAGCAAAACTGTAAAATAAAAAAAAAAGTAGCAGCAATTTTAGGAAATGTTACTGGCAAATACATGACCAGTGCCCAGCAAGGACTCCAATTCAAGTGCTGCTCAGCTTCTCAGTTAGGAGAGTAGGCAGTTCCACCCTTTTCAAGACAAAACTACCTGGAAGTTTGACAAAAACTGAAACACAAGGCTACAGGCCAAAAAGCTGCTTTTAACGAAGGTGAACCAACTCAGAAAAACTAAGCACCCCAAAGGGGAAAAAAAACATGCTTCTTGTGTTATTATGAAGCAAGCTGGCTGGTTTCCTGTACTTGATACCCTCATCCCTAAGCTCTTAGATGTTTGAGGATGCCAAGACAACCTTTTAATTGGAACACTCATCAATATATCACCATCAAGGACCTCTGCCAGTAATCTGTCAATATGAAAGATGTCTATTTCAACATATTTAATGCTATGATCTTTAGGTATGGCATTTGCTACACTAAGCGTTAGGATTTGCATACATACAACCACAACACATGAAACAGAAAAGACAGAGGACAAAACCTTACCCTTATTCTTCCTGGCCAGTTCATCAGCCTGTTCCCAAATATTATAGGCATAGAGGACACAGGAAGTGATGTTGACGTAGGAATAAGTGGTGCTTGGGACGTAAGAGGGGACAGTGACTGAAGAGCCAGTGCTGTTGCCACTGTGGTTGCTAACTTTCGATCCAGGCTGAGAACTCATAGAACTGGCAGGGGAAGGCATTGGAGGAGGAGAAGGCATGCCTGTGCTTCTGCAGGAGAAAGAAACACAGTCACGAACATTTGTTTAACTTCAGAGTTACAAGCCTTGCCACAAGACAGTCTTATGCCAGGAGCTAGCTGGTATCATCCAGGCCTGCAGGAGCAAAGTGTTGAAAAATCAAGTTGTGTTCAGCTACGTAACAAGTAACTTAACTTCAAAAACCTTGGCCTTGCACTTGAAGGAATTTGTGACTCTAGGACTCCCCTAAACAAAAGAAAATGTGGGACCAGACATCAGAAAGGGACACCCGTCCACCTTTCAAAATCTAAACCTACTTGTGAAAGCCTTCACCAGATTATCTAGATACTTTTTCCTAATGACTTCCATTTCAGGCACACTGAAGCTCTCCACCTGTGGGGGCTGGAGCTTTCTGACGGCTAGTCAAAGCAGCCAGGTCAGCCTACACACGCTTATTTATAGTCCTAGGGAAGCTAAATGCGGTCAGCTGCCCACCTCCCAGACACAGGCTGGCTTCATCATATCACTTCACCCCCACCACTTCAACCAACCTAATTTTAGTCACTGGTGTGGAGGGCTTCCACCACCGCTCTTGGGAGACCCATTTAGCTCCCCATAAACTGTAATGTGCAAGGCAGCAGAAAAATAACTGGAATTTCAGCATCACTACTGAAGACCAAATAAACCTCTCTCAACCGCAGAGTTTAAAAGGGACAGATGTGGAGCTGGGTAACTATCTGCCAAATGCAATTACCACAGGACAAACTTTTTTTTACTCATTGTAATTAAAACACAGGCAGAGTCTGCTGGGCCCTGGGTCATCAAACACTTAAACGACAGCTTGCCTTTTACTTTTGCTGCCACATACACAGCAACACTGCAGCAGATACACAGAAAGGACAAAATACTCAGTAACTCATAAATTAGAAAATGAGTTTATTTTTCTTAATTGGCAACTGAGCTAAAGAGAAAATACTGAAGTGTCACCTCAAAGTTATGCTACTGCAGGGTGAAGGCATAATCCTACTGGACAGTGGCCAGGGAGCTGGGGATGGTATCCCGTTAAGTCTCAAGGGACCTCTAACAGAACAAAGATGAAAACAACAGGGACTCTGAAACAGCAAATGATGACATCTTCCTTGCTCCTCTGGTGGAGAACTGCTCTGCCTGATACACAGCAACTCTGGGCCACCTAACAAAAAGCCCCACTCTTTCCTACAAGAAAAGACAGGCAAGAGAAACCAAAACCATACTGATGCCCCCTAACAGTACGTTTTCAGGTGGCAAGAAAGTGTGTGTGGTGAAGCACTCTCAAAAGCAGCTTGCAACTCAAACACGTTGGCTACTGTTTTCACTCATGCCCTTATAGACACATTACAGCAAATATATTTTCAAATCTTACCTTGCAGCATATGAACAAGGTGCTTGCGTTAATTTGGAAGAAGTCTGCAACAAGGAACAGAACTCTTGTTAAGTCTGAGCTATTCAGCCAACATCAGTAATCATCACAGCCACCCAGCTGGCAGCTTAGTAATACATGTGCCCTACCTTGAAGTATTCATTCAGGATCTTGCAGTCCTTCAGTACAATCTCTTTTTTGTAACGGAACAGTGCCATGTGCAGAATGGCCTGGCAGCGCAGGCTGTGAACAGAAACACACACAAGTGTCAGTGTCTGTGCCTGCTGGCCTGCCCAGCAGTCATCAGCCTTGTGGGACAGAGGCAGGCACACCTCAGCTGGACTGCAAAGTCAAGAAAGCTCAGAATTTCTCCCTCTTCTGCTCATCTTAAAAAAAAAAAAAAAAAAGTGTAAAAAAATTGCAAGGGGAAAAAAAAAAAAACCAACCCACCAAGGAAGGGCTATGGCTGGTCTTCTATATAAACAGGTGCCCAGCCTCTTAAAGAGGTGCCACAGGCTGAGTAAGCCCCCATCCCAAAGTGCCTCGGCTATGTTCAGCTACAGCTTCAGTTACACGGCTCAAACACAGGCAGCCAAATCGCATTCTTTCACCTTAGGTGAAAGCCCTTATGCACTCTCAGGTTACCAGCAGATCAAATTTTAGAGCCTGTGCCTTCCATGTGTGGTCCCTTTGTGATGTCCCAGCTCACTTTAGAGATGTTCCAGGTTCACTCTGGCTTTTATATTGTGCTTTTTTTTTTCCCCTTGCAGAACTCTTTGATTCCCACTTAACTCCTTTGCCCCTGAAAGTAATGGGTTTTTCACTCTATTAAGTCTAAAAACAGAATAAGGCGGCACAGAAAAAGTTACGCACCATAACACGGCAAAGATTTTGTCATATGAAGTTGCTGTGGCTTCCACAACGAATTTCAATGTCATGGTGAATCTAAGGAAACAAAATAAACATTTTTTTTGTTTAAATAAAAGAATCCTGTCAGCCATCGGTGCACTGAAGTCCTACTGTTTATGAAAAACCAGTGCATGCTGTTATCTCAAACACTGGTCCCCAAAGTCAGGAAATCTGCCCTAAGTTCTTAGTCCTGGCACCAAGTGCTTTGTATGATCTTGAGCAGAGGACTGTGTCTCCAAATGCCTTGTTTTCCACGCAGTGGGAACAGATGTGGCTTCCTTAAGTGACTCACTCTCCTCTTACCCTGACTGATTAAAGGGCAAGACCTCTACAAGTAGATGCCCCCTGGGGGCCCACCTACAGTCCTGGGGCTCAGAAAAGGCGCCACCACTACTGAAGGTGAAGTAATTCAAGTGTTTCTGGACAGGACAGACATCTTAGGGGACACATTTCTTTTCACAAAAAGCGAACAAGCAAATCGCCTTTTTGAAAACAAAGCCTCAACAGCATCTTAGAACTACAGTCCGTCAAGACCAGAAAGCAAACAATGTAATGCAAAAAGTTTGAAGCCTACCACAAAAAAACCACAGACAGCTGTTTCAGCTCTACATCAAATCAGTTTTCAAAAACACGCACATAACCTGTAATTTCAATATGAATAAACTGATACCTGTTTCTCTTCTATCCAATACATGGTTCCTTGGGTTGCGCTGCCCGTATGTGTCATACTACCTACTATGGCTGTGAAACTAAATGGGGACCAGTTGCTGAAAGAAACCCCAATAACGCATACTGGTAGAAAGGCACATGGGACAAGCCAGGAAAATCTGCCTTCAATCGAGCTGCAAGACTTTTGGGGTACAAAGCGTTCTTCCACGCACTAAACTGTTGCTTTGCTTTTTTTAACTGAAATACTCCTGAGCTCACACACAAAAGTAACTTTTTTTAGATCTGGATAAAATAAAACTTCCTTCACGTCCTTAACTGTCATAACCAGTGTCCTCCGGCGTACCTCAGCTGCGAGGCTCAAATGCTGAGGAGGACATGGTGCCTACTTCTTCTGATAAGCAATGCTGAAACATTTCAAAGGATGTCTTTGGTGCCTATGGATGGTCTGTCTTGTGCTTGTACAGCAACCCAAACTCTGCTCCATGGTGGGAATCCAGAGCTGCCACAGTTGCAAACGAGCAATGCAATTAACTCTTCCCCTCCAGACGCAATGCCTAATCATCACACTTTGAAAAATGCTTACTTGATGAGCTCTATGGTGTCGCTGACTATGCTGTAAGCTGATTTTGGTGCTGTTGCATCCGATTCCAAGGCAATCCCATATGCAATGAAGGAAAGGGCAGCATCTAGGTACTGATAGGCCCTTGCAGTCTTGCTGGTCTATTGGGAAGAAAATTCTCATTTTTAGACTACGACAAAAACTACTTCTCTCCAGTGTACCTGAATACCTTTTTTCTCCCTAGTTAGGCAGGATTTGAAGAAAGAAAGAGATGCAAGTCAGGCCTCTGGGTGATAATTAAAGGGTCCTCTGCAGAACCTCTCATGTGGTCCCAGTCATCAGCTTTGTGTGCTCTGGCTATTTGTATTTCTTCCTCTTGTTCAATAAGTTACTCAAGGAAACCATTATCTTCACATTTTTTGGATATTACTGTCTGGTCTTGGAGGCCTGCCTTGTGAGAGGCAGATGGGGCCTTCCCACCGCAGTATTCCCTCATTTATTTTCACAGGTAAACGACAAGTAGCAAATATACATTATCTGACTGAGCCATATATAATTAGCAAAAAACTGTGTTCACCCATGCATGCTGTTAAACAGCACATAGCAGAAAAAGCCAGTTACATTGCATAGGACACTTCCAAGTCTCGTTCACCAGCAATACAATTACTGTCAGATCCTGACATTGCAGAGTAAACTGTCTTAAAACTGTTCCATCTGCCTTCCAAGGACTTTGTGATAGTTCTGCAAAGCAAACAGGCCTGCTAACCTCAGAGGATGTAGGATCTGAATCCTATCCTCTAGGCACATTCTCTAGATGTGTTTCTAACAAAATGCAATGTCTGAACATTTGGCAAATAAAGACAGCCTCCCCACATGAACTGAACATACTCCAGGTACGGAGTACGGATGTAATGTTAGCCCGCAAATCTTACTCACATGCATGCAGGTATCGGGTCCAAATGCAAGAGCTGGTTGGCATTTCTAGCACAGGGCCAGGACTTACCATTTTATCAGCTTTGTGCTTCAGCCTCTTGGCCTCGTCCATGTAATACTCCACTGGATGCTGTCTGGATTGGGGACTGAGAGAGAAGAAACAGAAAACAGAGAAAAAGGGTAGGTTAATTATCAGTTTAACCTTCACATCTAGAGGATGCTATGAGTCCAAACATCCTTTTTTGGTAAGCCTGTTACAGCCTTATCAAACACAGATTACAACTATAATAGTTTCTAAGAGAATGTTGTCTGTACATTCAAAAACAGCTGAATGAACAGATAAAATGATTTCTTTAAAAAACCGTGTATTAGAGTAAGATTGAAAACCTACATTTTGAATGAAAGACACTGAAGGTTGGGCTACTATGTGGCCAAATTTACTTCTTCGCTCCCCTGCTAAAATAGTAGTTACGTGATCTCCTATCATTCCTCAAGTACAATACCACAAACACGTTTTGATTAAAATATACAGTAAACTCTGCAGTATCACACACATCTCAGACCAAAAGAGCTTGCGTTCCAGTTATTGGCTTGCAAGAGAGATGGTCACCAAGGCTTCTACAGACCTCGGTCTCAATCAACATATAAATGACGATAAAGTTGGACCACACGCGTTTCTGTGCACTGGGATAATCTATTCACCATACAAATGGCACAGAGACACCTGTGCACTAACAAAATGAGCAAGCAGAGAATCATGCCCTCTCAAGAAAAAGTCAGTTGCCTGCCCAGCACCTTGTCACAGAGGAGTATGCCACTTAACAAGAATCAGACAAATCAAAACCCATCACTTGTAGGCAGGTACAAGAGACACGTCCTCTCAAGAGTTAAACGTACGTTATTTCCAGAGTAGCTTCCCTCACACCAAGAACTGTTGTGATGAGACCTTTGCTTTGTGGTGGGTGGGTCCCAGACATGAGAAGGCAGTACAGAGCAGGTCTCAGACATCTCTCCCTCTCTCTCTCTCTTTCCCAAAGTGCTTACTAAGCAGCAGAAGCCAGGGTGGGGTGACTTCAGGAAGTACAGGCATGGGGTGTGAAACAAAAAACTTACTTGTCAAACTTGAGTCGAGGTCTCCTTGGCTTGAAGGCATTTGGCAAAGAAGGCACTGCGAATCTATTTCTGACATTCCCTGCAGATTCCTGAAAAACCACAGAGATAAAGTTGGTTAGAGAGATATGTCTAGACCAATTCCAAAGCCTGGCTTCCCTAAGTATCAAGAAAAAAAATAAATGCTTGTTTGTCCATGGCATAGTCTATTCTTCGGGCTCTCCCCCTCTTCTTACCTTTTTCATCAGCACCTCCTACAATAACAGAAATGGAAACTTGGCTCCTTACCTGACTGCTAGTAAGACTTAATACCATTCAAACTTCTTCCAAGCATGGAGAAATTTAGTAGGTTACCTTGCACAATGGCTAAGGTATCAGTAAAGCTGCAAGCAGCACATTTGTCATGGACACTAGCCAAGGCACAAATGGCTAATATCCATTCACACTTATTTCCAGCTTAAGCACACAGCAATTGCTGATTCTCTATTACTACTGACATCAGCAGGAAAGAGCAAGCAGTTAGAAACCAGCTAACACACCATGCGAAGCCTGGCTTAACACACACATGACAACATCCTAGACCACACACACCCAGCCACCAACCAGTAAATAGCAATGTAACTGAATTTTATAATGCAAAAATTCAAAGATCCAGCTGCAAGGATCATTAGCAATTTTGTAAGCAAGCTATAAAACCTTAACCCAGGTTGCAGTCAAACACACAGGTGGTTTTGTTTCTTATTTTTAAACAATCCACTCTTTCTTTTTGTGAACACACTGATTTTTATACCACTATTGTACTTGCAGTTGCCTACATCAGAAACACTACCATAACCATGATTCTCTTGCCTTTGCTTTTCACATGGTCACCCCTTGTCACTATGTTTCACTGGTAAGATGAAAACGAATGATGGATAATCATCAGAGAAGTTACAACACAGGCTTTTGGGTTAGCAACATACAGTCACAGCCATTAAAGGGGCAAAAATGCTTCAAAGAGCTTTCTCTGGTGGCTGGTTTATCCTCCTTCCTTTTTAATATCCTCAAAGCATGTTTCTAAAGAGAATCACACAGTACCCACGGGTCACAGGAAACATCCCACCAGTTATAATGGATACCTACTTTGATACCATTCGACGACTCCACTTTCTGGTGCTTGGAGAACAAAGGATCCTTGTGGTCGCTCTTGTTCCTGTCAGTGTTATCCATGGCATTACTCTCACTTCTGGGTCTCTTTTGGGGCTTTTTGGTTGACACTGGTGCAGAATGTGCAGAAGATGTGCGTGGCAGTGGTGGATGTAGCGGATCTTTCTTCTGGGTTTCAAATGCAGCTTTTGATGCTCTGGAGGTGAGAAGCAAATTCAGCAATTGGGATAAATACAGTATACATGTAACACAGGGATTTTTTAAAAACAGTTACATCATGTGCCAATTCTGTTTAAATTCCTCTGGAAGTGTGAGGTTACTTTTTAAGATGAAGAATCCACCAAAAGCAAAATGAAATATCAGGTATTTCATTGTCCATTAGATATATCTTTGGCTGCCAACAACATAGAAATGCTTTTCAGGTAGGAATGAGCCTCAGGACTTGCCCGTGGAGTAAAGGCTTGCAACCAGAATGTCCAGATGCTGCAGAGAAGGCAGCCCTCCAACACAGCCCCTTTTCACTGAAAGAGGGAGAAGGGTAATTACAGAGACTAAAATCCCTGCAGCAAATTGCCCAACAAGGCAAATGAACTGTAGCACTGCTTCTCTCTCCCCATTATGGTAGAAGATATCTTCCATGGTCAGAGATACCCTGACACTTGATCCTGTACGTGCTTTGACAGAATTAAACTGAGTTGTTCCTTTAAGACTTGCCAGCTCAACTAGACAACACTTACAAAGTTGAGAGGGTTCAAGTGAGAGAGACTTAAAATGCCGTGCTTTTAAATGGCAGAGACCATCATATTTAATAATACAGTGGCATATCAGATTTTTGATCACCTGAAGTTAGGATTACCAGAGAACTCCAGCAGCAATAAGCAGCACCAAAAAGCTCTGAATCTTGTTTCACTATTGCTCATTTACATCATTTTTATTCAGCCTCTCAAAATTTTCCAAGAAAACACTGAACGGTGAATCCCAACTCATGGACTGCAACGTCAGAAGAGGAGGAAATTAAGTTAAAACCCAGTGAGAAGTGAAAGTGTGATGCTGCACATCCTGCTTCATTCTGCTGCACATAGGACAGTGCTCTTCCTTTTCCTCCAGCCCACTTTTCCCATGGTACAGTCCCTACTTACTGCACACATGCTCCCCAGCTGATGCTCCCCTGACCTGATCCAGAGACCTCTCTCCCAAGAATACATCCTATCCTTCCCACTCTGAGAGCCGGAACACGGTTAACAGGGGTGTTTATTTTCACTGAGAAAAAGGGAGTAATGAACCCCAGAATTAAAGCCCTTCCATTACTACCACAGCCAAAATATCCCTTCACCCAAACAAATGTTAGCCCCAATGTCTCAGTGCTTTAAGACTACGTCAAAGTTTTCTCTGCAGAAAAAAAAAACCAAACCCAACCAACTCATATTGTCAGGACAAACCTCAACACTACATACCAATCCAAGTCAATGCCTCAAATTCAAGCCACAAGCAGGAACTGAATGCAGTAGCCTGTGGCTGATGCACAAACCTCCCCTTCTCAGGAACATGGCCCATCTGAAGCCATGCTCTTGGCAACATTTGCTCTAGCAAAGTCCTAGCCAAAATGCTGGTGGTACACTAGTATGAAAATTATGGGGGTAAATTTCAGGCAGATCTACCAGAAGCACTGCAAATGCTATGCTGGAATAAATGAGGAATTCCTGGCCATAAAGGCCACTTGAAATGCCAGAGAGTGTCATGATTCCAAAGGTACGCTGGCTGCATGTCCGTTAGATCACATACAAAAAAAGACAAAGACAACACGATGATTTTAGCGGAGAAGGGAAATGTTCCCTAACCCTTACCACCTATGTATACAAATCTCTTTTCTGGACTGAGCTTTGCACATTTCACCCCTATACAAATTCAGGTCAGTCACAGTGAAAAGCCTGTTGGCACTGCAACATCTTAGTTTGGTTAGAGAAAGGGCGAGCGGCATATCCACATTCTTCTGGAGCATCCCGCTTCATCCGCCTTGCACAGCAAGGTGAGAAAATAAAGCTCTACAACATCCACCTTGGCGTTCTCAGCTGGGAGAAGACAGGTCCCACCTAGCACAGGTTCTGTGTGCCCCAGCGCTACTCAAAACCTCTAAATGGTGTCAGCAAAAGCAGCTGTAGGAGCTGACAGTCTCAGCATTAACACTTCTTTCATCAGTATCTGTCCAATTAAGAAAACAGCAATGATCACCAAGTCAAAGTTACAGACATGCAGTTACACTTATCCCAATATCCTTTCCCAAGAGGCTGCCTGAACTCTGTCTGCTGTGGACGTGCTTGCTCAGTCATGGGAATGAGAGCCACAGCCTCCAGGCAACATTTTAAACTATTTCACCTGTTTGCAGCAGGAGCCTGAGCAAGCAACTCAACTTGTCTGCACCTCAGCTTCTCCATGTGCAAAACACGTTTACATCACCTTCTCACCTCACAAAGATCAAGAGCCTTACACGCATGGGAAGTATCGTGCATCTGACAGGAAGCTTTCTGCTGCTTCCCATGCAGTGAGAGCCAAACTTCCCCAAAGTAAGTATGGCAGCAGAACCTAGAATGAGGAAGACATGGGCAAACAAAAAGAAGTTCATAGAATCATAGAACGGTTTGGGCTGGAAGGGACCTTCAAAGACCATTTGGTCCAACTCCCTTTTTAAAAGCATTTTAAGGCTAGTTCCACTTCTTACGAAAGCAGAAAGAAATGATACATGAACTCGCAAGCCTTACTCACCTAAAATCATAGAATGGAATCATGTAACAGTTTGGGTTAGAAAAGCCCTTTAAAGATTATCTAGTCCAACCCCCCTGCATGAGAAGGGACTTTTTCAACTAGACGGCAAGTTCTCTTGCCATCCCCTGAAACACCTAAACTATCGTGCAGAACAAGCACACACTACTCCCCACACAACAGCCATCACCTCCCAGATCGTCTAGGACGACCATCTGCTGACAAATTACTACCACTCTAGTTTGGAGAAGGGGAAATGACCCCTGCCTCCCAGCATGCAGGCAGTCTACCATACTGTCTGCAACTTAAACAACATACAATTTTTCTGCACAAACGTATTTCCTCCATCTAGTCTGAAAGACAGCAGTGCAAGCGGTTGCCTACCAGCTTAGAAGAAGCAGTACAGGCACAACTGGCAATTAAACTTCACATGGCATAAAGAGATTTTTTTTGAGCTACATACAATATGTGGATCAGAGCATGCAGCAATAGTAGCTGCAGGATGGACAAGTTCGCATTTAAAATGGTGAAGTCCTCATTTCCATCTCAATGTTAGTAATCAGGACAAATGCCACAACAATCAATGGTTTTGCAGCAGTGCAAACCAAGTACGGGAGACAATCAGCCACGGAAACACCAGCTTATGCTTGAATGATTAGAACCATAATCTTCAACATTAAGAAGGGAGCAACAGATAGGTGACATCCAAGTATCACATCACATCTGCAACAAATAAAAAGCTGAATAAATTACACTCCCATAGCCATGTGGTTGGCTCCAGGATGTAAAGACAAATCTGCAGCGGTTTAAGCTTCAGAAGGCACATTATAAGCAAACTTATGGGTATAAAGACAGGAGACACAGTTCCTCGCTTTAAGCTTCTTACGAAAGACTCAGTTTTATGCATCTTTCTGCCATCCCACCACTGTATACTCACTTCATTTTATTGGAGTCTTTGTTAGCTGAAGACTGCAATGATTTTTTCTTGTTTTCCAATTTCATTTTCTTCCTATCAATCTCCTTCTCCATTTCTTTCTAACAGGAAGAAAAAAAAAATTGCTCAGGTTTTGAAAGTTCAGGTAAAGTACAGACCAACACAGCTAAGTTTGATCAATTCTGATTAAAAAAAGAAAAGATAAGATACTGGAACCGACAAAGTGGAAACTCAGAGCACAGCGGATATAGATTTCAGGCTCACTGACAAGTATCCTAAAACAACATTTTATCTACTTTTGTTTGTGTAGATCAACTGTTTTGTAGTGGCAGGGATGGAACTGCTAAACTTCTTGTAATATTAGTAAAGTGTCTAATAGTAATCAAAATTAAGATGCTTCCATTGCTGAAAATAAAACAATGTGCCTCTTCTGGATGTTGTGTCCCCCCCTGTCGTGTCGTGTCCCCCCCCCCCCCCCCCCCCCCCCGATTTTACAGAAATATATTCAGATTCCTCCTGGCAAAGTCATGAACTACAAGTGATTGTGTTTTGTGATACACCTTACCAAAAGGAAGGAAATAACTGCATTCACAGGAGCATTACATCGCTTAGATTCCCCAGATGTGCAGGGGTTTTATTAACAAGATTTTGATACAGACGAAATTTTAAACAGTCAGTTAAAAATCACTGCCATTGTCTTCTAGAAGAACAAGAACCATTAAGGCAGAGAGGCAATAAATACTAGTTTTTAATTTTACTCCATAGACCTTACAACACAAAGTGTGCAAATCATCAGCTCACCCGAATGAAAAACTTCAGAGTGATGTGCTGCAAGCGAAGAAAACGTAAAGGAAACGGCACTTATCAGTCAGCATTATCCATAGTGTGCCTGGTCATAGCCAAAACCATTCCAGGACTTTCTCTCTCTCTCTCTCTCAAGACTACCTCTAGATTCACGTCGCTGTGAGAGAGCTCAGCAGGCTGCGCTCGGCACAGAGTTTACCTCTGACAGTGCGCTCATGGCAAAGCTTGGGACTCTAGAGACAAAGTTCCAGAGAGTTCCGGACCTAGAGACAAAGCTCCGGAACCTAGAGACAAAACTCCGGAAAGCTCCGGAACCTAGAGACAAAACTCCGGAACCTAGAGACAAATCTCTGGAAAGTTCCAAACCTAGAGACAAAGCTCCGGAACCTAAAGACAAAGCTCTAGAAAGTTCTGGAACCTAGAGACAAAGCTCCGGAAAGTTCTGGAGCCTAGAGGCAAAGTTCCAGAACCTAGACACAAAGTTCCGGAACCTAGATTGTATCATGGAACGGTTTAGGTTCTATGGAACCTTAAAGGTACAGAGCCCCCTGCCATCGGCAGGGACACCTTCCACTAGACCAGTGTCCTTAAACTGTTTCTCAGGTTGAGCTCCATGTGGCCACAGATGATGTCCCACAGCTGTACCTGACCTGCCTGGCTGCAGTGAAGGCCCAGCCTCCAAGGACACTTACACACACTGACACAATACAGGCAGGGAAGCTCCGAGATGGGTTTTCCTGCAGTAAGACAGTCAGACTGCAAGGGAAGACATGTCTAACATCAAATAGCTCCTCTCTTGGGTCACTGAGACAACAGGAGGAGGACAGATTTACTGCCTGTTTTACCTTTCTCCCACTTTCTCTGCAAGGGTGGTGGTGGGGGGGTGCTGCCAGGGTCTCTCAAGTTTCTTCACCATTTCCCTGCTCTTCTCCATTCTCCCCCACAACTATGGGAAGTTCAGAAAAACCCATGTGTGAACCAAGGTTATTCACGCACACATGCTAAGCCATCTGCTCTCTGGGAAGCACCAAAAAGGTACACAAGCACTGAAATACCCACAGCGAGTGCCCATTCACCGTAAGGCCTGCAAGCCAACCCTTTATGCAGCTGAACCAGTGGCTGGAAGCATATTCACAGTTCCCTTTGAGAGTCAGCTTTCCAAAAAACACTTGTGAGCAACTACCATCTCAGTTAAATAAAGGGCTGTCTTGCAATTCAAGGGAAAGCAACTATTATAACTAAAGGACTCCGCAAAGGTGTCTCTGGAAAGCCCCTTACCGGACAGAAGCATCCTTTAAGCATTAGCACCATTGTTAGCACCACAGCAGCTCCAGGGAAAACCAAAGAAGTTTTTTACGTATTTATCCAAGTGCTAGATACAAAGAAGGGTTTAGTGACATTTGTTACTATTGGCAAACCACCCAGTTCAGTTCAAAGCCTACACTTACGGAAAAGCAAAAGACACGAGGCTCCTGCCATCACCCCAGCAGTAACACAGTCCACACCTGCAGAACTTGTCCCTCTGTATGAGCAAGCAATCACAACCATTTGGTGGAAATAATTGATTCCACGTGGGGAAAGAGTTCACTACTCAGGCTGAGGTCACACGGCTAAAGGCAGCGGAAGACCTGAACACGGACAAAACCGAAAACCACAGACCAGGACAGCCTGCGTCGGTTCTCCCTCTGGGCACCGTCACAAACTGCAGGCAAGGTGCTCCCCCACAACTGACATTCAATGGATAGTGCTGATGACTGCACAGCCTGGGGGTGCGTGCTTCAGGTGTCCTGCTGCTTTTAGAGGGGTTGCAGGGGGAGGGGACACCGTAGGCCTGCAAAGCTCTGCTACAGGGGGGCTGGCCAAGCACATGCCGACAGCCTGCTGCCGAGCGCCCCTCCGACAGCGGAGGGCTGGGGCTTTGCTGCCTGAGAAAACTGGTATTTCAAGACAACACAGCAAAAAATGTTTTAACACACGAAAGCATTTGTTAAACAGCTTACAGGGCTTTTCCTTTGCTCAGCAGGGGATTTGTGACCAACAAGAAACATCTGTGGGCAGCTCTGATACGTATTCCCTCTAGAAGTTTGACAAAACCTTTACGGAAGCCTAACGGCTCATCCTCCCAACCTATGAAGCAGAAATGAACTCTGCGTAGGTTTTCCAACCACCCACCTTGGCCCCTGCACAAACCCACCTTCACCTCCACCACTCACCTTCCTCTTTTGAATAGACTTGTCCGGAGGGTCCGTGGTTTTCCTCTCCAAGTTCTGCTTCTTGGCATCAGGGTGTTTCTTGGCCTCTGCTTTCTTCTGGTGACTGCCTTTCTCAGGGACTCGTGACAGGAGAGGGAGTTTTATTTTCACCATGAGGGACTGATGGCTGGAGGAGTCCTGCACTGGCGAGGGCTCCCTGGCAAGCACGGGAAGTTTCTCCTTGTGAAAATCATCTCCGGCCACAGCAGCAGGCCTGTGGTCACTAGTCCTGGTGGGAGTCATGTCCTGGACTTGAGGAAGGGGACTGAGAGCGAGAAGCTCCTGTGTGCTGCCAAACAAAGCATCTCTCATGAGCTTGGGGTCCAAGAAGGGTTTGGCATCGGACTGGTGGGAGCGCTTGTGCTTTCTGTTCTCAGGGGACTCTTCCAGTGCTGGCTTCAGGCCTCTTCTGTCACAGGATTGTGGCCTCCCTTTCGTTTTGACTTTTGGCTTGTCTCTGGAAGACTGGTCTCTGACCTCAAAAGGACCAGGGTCACTCTCCACCTTCAGGCCTCCCTTGGGCTCCTTGTACACTGGGGCCTTACCAGGCTTTTTGATACCCACAGTCTGCCTGGGTGGGGGCTCCTCGGAACACACTGGAGACTTCTGGCAGCTGTGTTTGGTTGGAAGATCAGTGTCCTGAGGAGCGTTGGCCTCCTGGCTGGAGCTCTCCTGATGAGGCTCCCTCAGCTCAGCCTGCTGGTGGAAGGAGTTGCTGCTGGTGCCCTGCCCCTGCTCCTTGCCCTCCTCACGTCCATCCCCTTGGGTATCTTTCCCGAGGCTCTCTGTTGGCACTGCTGGTGGGTTCACCTTGGTCAGCCAGTTGTCGAGCTGCCATTTATTAGATGTTGGTGGGTCAGGCTGCAGACAAAAAGAGAAAGGAAGGATGCAAAACTGATGCTTTTATGGGCTATTTCTACCCTAGCACAGCTTACCAGAACCAAATAAAATTTCCCCTTACTGTTAAAACAGCCTGAAAGTGAAAGACCATGAGACAGTGGAGACATTTTGGCTTGCGCACATCAACACTTACTTCAGAAACACAGACCTCATTTTTGCACAGCGCCAGTCAAACGTGTTGCACAGCACTCCTGGATCTCTGCTAGCCCTACCTGTCACTTAGTAGCAAGAGACCAGTCTACACAAAAGCTTCATCTTCCTTTGCCGCTAATCAACATTGTTGCACAATCAGACACAATGCGTACAGATAGCAGGAGTAGTAACAATGGATTAGGTGCTGTCTTCGCAACGCTTTTGGGAAGTTACTTGCACACACACAAAGTTACTTGCTTTCAAAACCAACAAGCCACGCCAGCTATCACATCTCCTTGAAGTCTGACAGGTAGGCTGTGGTTTAACCAAAAGAAAAGCATTTACCGAAAAAAAACCTGTATGGCTAGCACGAAGTCCAGCCTCTTCAGAGTCCCCTGCCTACACAAGCCAACACTCACTTCCCTCTGGGTCAAGCAAGGCATGAGCAACAACCAAGGTCTGAAGGCCTCTGGAGCCATGGTCAGATAACCTAATGAGACTGCTATAAGCGCTGCCTAATTTCACAGTAGTCTGACAAATTAAAAGCAAACCCAGCTAACCCTAAGACAGACAACAGAGCTTGCAAGCTGCATATCGGGGACGTGATTCTCTGAGGCCCATTCTGAGAATACCACATATGTCTCGGCATCACTCAAACATGTCGCTCATTATCTGGGCACCATCAGAGTACAGCTACACACCCGCTCTCGCCAACTCTCCCTGATCACAACTCTCACTTCTGAGAAGAGCCACAACTCTTCCATCAAAAGAGAAAGCCTAGTACATGAGAGGTTTTCCAAGACTAAATAAAGAATCCCTTTTGCTGTGATTTTATCTCTATCCAGACCCAACTCACTGTAGAACACATGGATAAACAAGACATGTCTGCAACAGAGTTTGGTTTTACCACAGGTTTGTAAGTAAAATTAATCCACAAATTCCACTATACTTTTCAGATAACACAAAACTGCTTTGTTTTCATTAGAATTTTCACTTACTAGCCACTGAAGAGCAGCGTTTTTTTGGTCAAACACTAGAAAAACATGGCCAAAAGACTGAGTAAACTTTGGGTTATAATGTAGGTAGCTATCAGACAGTGGCATACTCTGCTCCTTTTCTAGCACTTCTACCATTGGTTATCTCGCTTGTGATCTACACTATCAGACAGGTTTTTATTAAGTTTTCCAAACACAAAGGATAGTAAGAGAATTTCCTGTTTTAAGAACAGAAGGAACTATTGCCTGTAGGTCTTAAAGTCTGTGCTTTTCATGTGAAGAACTGATTACAAACCAACAGCCATGTGTACTAACTTGCTCCTTGAGCATCACAGATGAACTGTTTGCTAGAATAAAAAAAGAATAAAAGGGTCAACGGCAAATAGCTAGCACTTCACTAAAGCAACAAGGATCTTACAGTCTAGTATTTTCAGGACAAACCAGGCAGGATCTGCTAAAAGAGGAGAAGTATAGTATCTGTTTCCTTCCAAAGACACCCACATTGCAGAGGGCAAAGTCTGTAACTGAACTGATGGAGGATAAAGTATATTAGATGTGAACAAAAAGATATGCCTTCTCCAAGGTTGTTTTCTGCACATAAGACTCTCCCTGTTCATGTGCTTCTAATGTAAAAGAAAGGAAAGCTAGGGCCGGGGGAGGTGAGGAGAAATAAATTACAAGGTTTCTGGACTTTATGAGAGCACCTCAAAACTGTCAGCGGATTGGTTTACATCGACTGTGGTCTGCAGGCTACAACCATGCACTTCCCTCTGGCCTGAGAATGTTTTGCAAGCTGGAGGAACTGTTGGAAACTATGGGACACGAGCATTTCTGCAGAAGATTTTTTTTAAAATGCATGGTCTCAATTATGAGACTTTAAGGCACCAAGTTCTGTTTGTTTGCTTTTTCCAACGAAAGTCTCAGAAATGCCAGTACAGCACTATCTGAGCCAAATTCAACAGAAGCAAGTCTAAGCACATTCCAGCCCTTCCTCCAGGTCTGTTCACTTCAGCTGCGATCTAGGAGAAGCTGAATGGTCACTCATGCACAAGAGCTGCAGGGAAGCAGCGGCTCCTCTTAACATATCAGGAAACCAGTCTCACCCTGAGGCAGCCCATAGGCTCGGCACCCAGAAAAGCTGCACGGGCAGAAGCGGCCTGAAACACGCCAGACAAGCCACACTTCTCATCTGCACCTTGCTTGTGTCTCACCAGTGAAGGCACTAATTCCTCCAGGACCGCTAGGCAATGATGTCAAAGGAGAAGGGAGAACGCTTCAAGGTTAGACACATAGAAGCCTAATTATGTTGTTACTAAGGGTTGTTTAAGTAACAAACTCTAGAAGGAAAGCAAAGGGCAAGAAAGGTCTGATGACACGGCAACAACGTCAAGGGGACACCTGAACGATGATGCTATTTCAGGTCTCCTGTCCTGACTTCATTCAAACAGCGAAGAGTCTGAGGCAAGAGGCTGTATTAAGCAGCCTCTACATTTTACGTGCATTCACCTCAGGCGCTGACGCTCTCGGAGGGTCGTTTGCTTCACTGTCACTCGAGCTGCTATCCGTCTCTGAGTCTGAAGAGCTGTCTGAGTCACTGGTGCTCCCTGACTCCGAGCTGCTGGAATGTGCTGATGCCACACTCTCAGGCTGGGACTGTAGGGCACTGCAAGGCCACCATGAGATAAAATTAGAAAGCAGCATGGGTGAGGTTACTTACTTATTACATTGACATGGCAGGATTCAAAAATAAAACTGAAACCCCATGTTTTGGCACTGAGAAGAGAGGGGAGAAGGCCAAGGGAACGCATAGCCATACTCAAACGATACGGCACTGGAATAGAAAAAACCTCTGAAAGCAATAAAACCTTCAATTTCAACCCAGTCAAATATGTAAGTAGGACCTCACTGCTACAGTATGAAGCTGCATTTAGCCAAACCACAGTTTAAAAACCAACCAAAACTGGCAAGTGCTTTTATGAAAGCCCCAAGCCTCAAAAGAAAAATTGCCAATATGGGCTAACAAAGACAGAAATATACATTTCAGGATGGCTTCTCTTTTTTGTATTCTCCCTCTTAAGTTTTCACTTCTCCCTCTGTGTTACTTGGTCAAGGTGCTGTAAGCATTTTGTTAATAGCCACAGCAAGCAGCAGCATTTTTTGCAACAGTTTCTCCCACTCAAAAATGGGATGTCTCCAGCACTGACAGTGGGAGTGGATGGAATTGAGGGAGAGTCATAACTTTTATGCACAGCTTCTTTTTGTTTTGAAATGGGCGTATGAAATCAAAATGTTATTTTTTTATTATTATTTTGAAAACTGGTTTCCCTTGTCAGTATCAACACATTGGTATGATTTTGAGACAAGCTCCTTGCTGATCCAGACTGATACCATGAGAACACTATTTCAAGAGTCTGCAGAGATGCAGGTCATGCCAAGAATGGGCGTGCCCTTCTGCAAGTCTGACTTTGTAGACCATTACCCTGTGCATGAAGAATACAGAAATCCAGGCCAAAATGTAAGTCAGTGCTTTCCTATAGGAAAAACTCCGGCCTTCTCCACCTTTCTTCCTCTAATGCTGGCACGCAGCCATTCAGTCTACCTTGAATATTGCTTCTACCTAACAATAACTGGCAGGAACTGCTTACAATCAGCTGCCTTATCAGGAGGAGCTGAAACAGCTTCCATGAGTCTACCTAAGCCTTTTCTGTTCTTCACCCACTTGGCCATTTTGGGCTTCCTTCTGAACTAAAATGGGACTTGTGCCTCATCCATCACTACTACAACAACTGAAAAATGCCATTAGCTCTAGTGTGGTCTATATATACACTGGTGGAAGGGAAGAGAAGAAGAGAACAGCTGGGGAAATACAGTTCTAGTTCATACGCAAAATCCAGCATGCCTGGATTATTCACTTCTAATTGGAGCTTTCCATAAAACCCCACACAACTAAAGCAAATTTTCAACAGTAGCTTCAGATAGCTAGAAACCAAAGCCTGTATCTACAAGAAAAACCAGGAACCCTTACCCATCTACCCCATAACGAAAAAGTAGTTTCATTTTCCCTCCTTATTTGGTCTAGCTAGCAAATTGGGGAACAAACCTGTACCTTGGAGGAGCAAGTGAAGAAGGTGGCTTTTCAACAACCTGTTTCGTTCACAAAAACAAAAAGGGGGGAGGGGAAAGTTAGCTTTAGGATCTTGGAAGAACACAAGTCATGATGATTTAAAGGGATGTCTGTGTGCCTAGTGTATAAAATATCTAAAACTGACTTGGTCGTCACCACTCTCTTCACTATCACTGAGCTGCAGGTCTTCCTGGAGCAGTCTGAAAGACAACCAGAAGATAAATATCAGCCAAGGCAAACACATTTTCAAGCAGCAGACCCTGAAAAAGACTTGGTTTGCGCCTGCCAAAACAAACCAACTTCCCATTTCATTTTTGAACATTTGACACGCTCAATCTGCTAAACCCTGTCATTACCTAATGAATGATAAAATGGTAATGCACAACCTAGGCATTTTACTGTGATTTCCAACTAATCTCAGGACATTTTGCAACGGAAGTCAGTATTATTGGCTGCCATCTACAGACAACAAAGATGCAGTTTGTGAGAGGAATGCTCATCAACGAAGATTACGTAGCATGCTAAGACAGTACGGTGGGGTGGAAGAAGTCTGATCCTTGTACAGCAACAGACTAGCACGCCATGAGCCTGTACTGGCTCCCCAAGGGGCAAAAAAGCATCGTCTCTGCACCAGAACCTGGGCATGTTCATGCTCTCTCTCTCAGGAGTTACAAATATTTCTTCTGTCACAGGAGTCCTCGTTTTGCTGCTGAAGTCTCCTATCACACACACGTAAGTAAATGTCAAGGTCAAGTCTATCTCCTATTTCTTCTCTACACAATGAACTTAAGGATTCTGCACATCTCAGCAGTTACCGTAACATTGATGTGTTCAGATACCCAAAGCAGTTTACATGTGGGGAGGCACCAACTTTGTTTTACTGTTGCTAGAGTAGAGGGCAAGCTGCCTGTAAATGTTTCCAAAAGCATAATTTTGTTCTCTTGCCTGCAGGTGGTAACTACTGCTTGCAATTTCAATGCATTCCTGAGGTCCTCAAAGGCTGGAAGGGAAGAATTTGTAGGGAGGAACCCAAAGTTCTCCCAGATTGTGATCCCCCCCCCCCCCTTTGGTAATCATGCAGGCACCCCAAAAGGAGTTGGAAAACAAGACAGGCAAACCCCTTGCTACTCAAAAGTATAATGATTCAAATCTTGAAAATAGCTGGAGACTGAACTCCTCAACCCAGAGATTTACGCAAGTGTCTTTCCAAAAATCGTATAAAAAGCCTGGGAACTGAGGCAGTGATTTTAATCAATCGGGTCAAAACTGTTTATTTTGACCTCATTTAAAACTAAAAGCTCTCTGTGAGAAATCTTTCTCATGCCCAACTAGGAAAAATAACCCTCCAACTCCTCATAACACATTTTATAGCAAAAAAACAAATATGAAAATCCCCAGTGAACCACATCACCTTGGAAAATGTGTAGACAAGTCAGTGGTCCCGATGCTTGTTAGGAAAGGGAAAACTATTCAGACCTTCACACTCTTTCAAGCCTTCATGTCAAATTATGAACAAAGCAAAAAAGATTTATGGCTCTGCAGGTCACCTCTAATGACCCTGAGCAGTTTGCTTTTACGATTCCATGAGAACAGAGGAGTAAAAACCTTGAATAAAAAAGCAATTGCCTTATTTAAACACTATCCCCACTAACTAGACAAATTATTTTACAGTCATACAAAGCAGCTGACATGCAGGAGATACTTCCATGCAAAACAGGACTGCCGAAGCTGACCGTAGTCTCACAACGAACGATTCCACAAACCAGAAGTGACAAACCTGCTCTTGTCCACGGAGCAGGACAGCATAAGGTAACCCCAAACGCCTCCTGTGTCTACCAGCAGAGCCAACCCCTCCCACACAGGGGACGCCTCCTGCAAAGGAACTGACCCTATGGGTCCCAAGTACCTCTCACCGAGGCAGAGAGGTACCCAGTGCCCAAGGGCTCTGCTCGATGACACTCGCAAAGACCTATGTGCTTTCTTTTTTCAGGCATTTTGATTTTGCCATTCCCCTGTAACTATCCTCTTCCATCTACCAGCCTCCGCTGCCTCATTTCCTCACACACTTTCTCAGTGGAAATCAACTCTTGCCTCTTCTTTTAAACACTGAAGGGAAGAGCTGTGAGACACCACCTCGGAAAATGAGGCCCCTGCATCTCCTACAGAAGGCAAACAGCACAGCATCTGCAGCAATCCTGCACACACCAGCTCTGCACGTGGGCTAGAGCTGAAGCTTACTGCCAGTCCACTGAGACACAACTGGGAAAGAAGAACAGCAACAATTCTCCACACTTCTGGGCAATGTGGCCAAATGTCTACTGGCATCTCAATGAATTCTTTTTCTCTCCCCACCCCCACCCCCCCCCAACCCATTAGGGGAAGTGGTCCTTCAAAGGTGATAATGAACAAACTTCCAGGGATGCTAGAAAGTTCTGAAAGTGTTTTCATTTTTTTTGTTTTGCTTTAAGAATTGTGGACTACAGATGTATTTCCTTTAGAGGGAAGAGGATAATGCAAGGAAACGCTATCTAGATCATATTTTAAAGCTGATTTATCTTCTTGTAATAAAAACAACTGATTTTTTCACCTGAGCTGCTGGTAAATAAAATGTATAAGCATAAAAGAACATTGAAACTACTGAAGTTCAATTTAAGATCAAGAAAGAACACTGAAACTTTAAATGAGCCATACTTTTGCAAGGATAGACACAAAGCCAGTTAGTTTCCCCAAACCAAGGTTTTCAAGAGATCGTTAAATAGCCTAGTCAAAGAAAATAAATCCGCTTTTAATAATTTTAATGTTTTAATTAGCTCAGGAGTTAATAGATGCCAAGTTTTCATTTGCAGGACCTGCTCATTTGCAGCTTATATACATACTATCAATCTCCCTGTAAATCTATTTAAGAACAGCTCTTTTAAGCAAGAGAAGCAGCATTAAAATTAATACTGCTTGCCAAACAACCCCAGTGAAAGCACAGGAAGGTCCCCCTCTGCCAGCTGGGTTAAAGATGCATCACCAAGAATGAGCTTGGCATCTCCCCTTTGAAAAGAAAGGCTACTTCCATTCCAGCGCAGCCAGGTGCTAACTTCAGGGCTGTATTCAAGAAGGAAAGCCATCTGGGAAACCCCTGCATGCTCTGTAAAGCTGAATGCTTAATTTGGGCACACAGATGCGCCGGGATTTCAACTTCTAATTAAGCAGCACAAATGCTGTTTGTTTTCAGCCAGCTACACTTTGTAACACAAGCTATTCTAGGCAGCTGAATTTCAGACAGTCACGTGTGCTTTGAACAGCAAAGAAAGCAAGCCCTGTTGTGCAAATGAAAACAAAACCAAAAACAAAACAAAAAAGAAGGGATGCAGCAATTCAAGGGAAAGATGTAAAAGAAGTCCTTGGGCAAATATTGCTTGGCTCCATTTTGGACACACATCTAAGCCACACTGTTCCTCCTGCTTCAACTGTTGTCATCAATTGTGGGTACAAGCGTTCCTGGTAGATGAGTGCTGGCTCTGAAGTGCCCACATGGATGCTGAGAGGGGATGTTGGCTAAGGACAGAGCTACGTACCATGCCAAATTCACAATTCTGGACCTTTGGGCTAAAAAACTGAGTAATTTCAGATTCTTGTTTACAGTAAAAGTCTCTTCTCTCTCAGCCACGTGGAAAACCGACTGAAGTGCTTGAGGGATTTTTACAAGCAGCTGAGAAGAGTTGAAATAAAGATGATGGTTTTAGGGTAGCAGAGGAGGAAGGCAGAGCCTGGAGCAGTTGAACCTAGTATTTTTAACAGCACAATGAAAATTTCCAGAGTTTGTTCAGGAGGAGCAAGCTGGAGTGGAAGAAGGAGAAGCAAAATAAAGAATGGAATAAGGGAGTTATTGACTGCTTGGCAAGACACTATCTCACAGTCCCAGCCAGCAAGGGCTCCTCTGCATGATGCTGGAACAGTGTGAAAAGTTGTTTCACGACCTTATGGAACTTGAGTGCAAAATTCTACAATTTCAACCAAGATGGCGAGATGCTTTTCCTCTTAATCTGTGACTAGCCCGGTTTTTATTTTAATTAAACTGTTCATTATAAGGGAAAGGAAAACAAGTGGAGTAAGCTTTGTAGTCTGTAGTGTGCAGCCTTCCACGGAACAATGTATCACAGAATAATGCAAGAATTTCATATATCACATGAACTGATAGGTATTTAATGGTTTGGCGGTTGCCTTGCACACAGGCCCCTTCACCTTCCAGCCATGGAAAGATTTTTGTTTGTTACTCCATGCTCAGAAACCTATCAATGCTGCCATTTGGCCAGGTTAATCCTGGAAGACCAGCATCAGCCCACACAAAACTACTTTCAAGTAATTTCTGTAATTAACCTAATGAATAGATAACCACTTTCACCTACAAGGACAGTACCATTATCGACCAACCTAAAATTTTCTATTGGAGAAGTTCGCTCATTAGTTGGCACACCTTCCTAGCCTTATAAAACTTTTGTAGCGATTATACACAAATGTCTTACACTAAGACTCAAACTCTAAGAAGCTTTCTTCTGAGAGGAAACATAACACGATAGGGAAAAGAAGAAATACATAGAGAAGTAGAAATATATAAATACTATTAATTAGAAGAAGCTACAAGAGATTTCACCTTCACCCCACTAACTAGCTAACATGATTAGAATATAAATTGAGGTTTTTAGAAAGTCCACATGAAATGCTTTTTTTGTTTGGTTGTTTTAAATAAAAATAAAATTAAGACAACACTTTTTAGAAAACTTTTCCTTGGGCAATCACAGAAAGTCACACCATGCAATTGCTTTAACATTTCACCCCTAGTTCTCAGTTTTTGTAGCTGTAGCTTCACTAGCTTTCACAGGCTTAAAAACAATATGCAGAATAGATCAGGTTCAGTTTGTATCCCTTACAATTTATGTCAGTTGAATGCATTATTACCGGTTTGAATAGCACTTATTATGACAAGATATCAAGTAGCCATAGATCAAAGTTTTTTTGCTCTTTTAATCTGGTACATTAATAGTTGGGTTTTTTTTCCTTCAGTTTCCTTTTTAACACAATTATTCTAATCATAACAGGGTTTTGTGGTAGACTTGGCAGAGCTAGATTAATGGTTGGCCTTGGTAATCTTAAAGGTCGTTTCCAACCTAAATGATTCTATGATTCTATCATGAAACATTAATGTTTCTATTGGTGAAAATTCCCTGCACTGAAATTTTATGACAAAAATCAGACTGATAAAATCTTAATCTCCTAAACCATCAAGTAAAACAGATTTTAATTAATTCCAGGTTCTTTTGAGTAACTGCACAGTAGAGATGGGAACCGGGTCTGATTACTTACGATGTTCTTGGTTGAGAACTAGGCAACGTTTCTGAAGATGCGTCATACTGTTCTGTAATTCAAAAATGAATCAGTTGGGTTTATTTGCCTCACCTTTAGCATATTTTACCCTATGGTCTCTGAGATTAGAAAGTCACATTGTTCCACAATGTAATTGTTTGCCATCGAGATTATTCATCACTCCAAGTGAGGTTTCCTAATGAAACACTGTTTGCTGTTGAACTGCTCCTTAATTTCTACGTAACGAATGTATACAATCCCTTAAGCATTTGCTAAATTCAGCACTGTTCAGCAAAGCACACGAAATTGTGCTCCTTCATCAGTGTAAACACTTTACATGTTCTCCTCAACCTATAACATGCACCACACTAAACTACCTGTCAATACACACATAACAGTGTGGGTTTTTTGATTTCTACTTACGCTGATTCTGTGCTACAGATCCAGCATGCTGCAATCCCTAGAAAGAAAGGACAAAGGGCAAATTGAGAATAAAATTAATCAGCTCTCTTAATAGCAGCATATCGATGATTTGTTTTCCACGTTACCTACTGTAATAAATACTTTGACATACTTATCAAAGTATGACTTTGAAGTGTTCAATAGTCAAAAGCTGGCCTGATGTTGCTTAGCATGGACAGAAATACCTCCTGCCACCAAAAATGTGTGGCTAGCACATTAGTGGTATGTGCATTTTCAAAGAAATAATAATTAAAAAGTTGTAAGAGCTGCCAAATGTTTAACACAGTCAGCGAATATTTTTGTTGACAAAGAGATAAAATGTTTGTTGTGCTGCAGCGGAGATGAGACGCTTAAAATGTTTCTGAAAAGCAGTCACATTTGAAGCCTTCAATTGTAACAAATGTTTAAGTCACTGAAACACTATTCATTCATTCATCCCCCCACCCGTGGCTCAATAAAAATACAAGGCTTGCTTAAAAAATCTAAGAGGAAATATAATTATACTACCATATAGCCCACTTGAAACCAATTACTCGGAAGCACAATCTGATCTAATTCTCAGTAAAACTATGTGTTGCAAGCAGCCATTATACAACTCAAGATCCATTGTGCTTTTATTTATCTGACTTCTTCTAAAGCCAATCTCTTCAAACAGCCTTTATCTATGAAAGGGGGACAAAACTGCATGAAAAACACATGCAAGAGCTGGAAAACTCTTCTAGTTTGTCAAAAGCTCTGGCAAAAAGAGGGTGTTTTACCTTTTTTGGGAAGGGAAATTTGGAACACTCTGTTGTACTAGGCGTATGAATAGCTGTCAGGGGAGGTGGCCATGAGTGGGTCATTTCCTGGAAAGAGATTGAGAGAAGCGGCTTACAGTACTTTTGCCGATAACACGCAGATGAAGTTTTACACTTAAGAGGTTCATACGATCTGCCAAAAAAAGTCCTTGCTGACCCGATCATAAATCCGAGAGATGGTATCGCAGCAGGAAGCCCTCCTCTGAGCGCAGCAGCCAGAGCACGGTGAGGGCTCGCTCCTTTTCTGCAAGCATACTTGCATTGCCCAAGGAAGAGCAATCTCAGTGAAGCTTGTACAGAGTAAAGTACTTACTGTGTCTGCAGGATTAGGCCTCAGCCTTACAGCTATCACAGTTAATAAAGGGAAAATTAAGTAAAACCTGTACAGGAGTAGTTCTGGGTTTTTTCAAAGCACAGGACTTTCCTACTAGGGAAGTTCTTGTATCCCCTTACAGCAGCAACACTCCAAAAGGCTTTCTGTAACTCAAGGAGGTCAGCCAGAGCGCTCTGCCTGCCAGCCGCTCCCCACGCTGTTCTGCCTGAAACACTGGCTTTTGCTCTGACCGACCAAGAAGTGTTTGACACGGAGCTCCGTGACTTGGTTTCAAACAAAAAAAAAAAAAAAACAAAGCAAAACAAAAAAAGACTTCCCGACGTGCTACATCTTTAGGAATCCTTCTGCCCCATTCCCCTGCCCTTACTCTCACCCGCCATCACTGCCAAGTACTGGCTTCTTGGGCTCAGCCACGGTCCAGGTGAAAGCAGAGCACAAACACCATGGCCATGGGACAGGGCTTGGCAGGCGAGATCACCCCCCTGCCTGCCTCGGCTGGCACCACCGCCAGGTCCACACCAGCTCGCTAACAACAAACACACACGAAAAACCTTGCACAGGCAAGGGCTTTTGAGCATACACTACAATAATGAGGGTTAATCCAGATGAGGCCTTTGGGCAAGCTGTGGCTCAGAAGTTCAGCACCACCTTGCTGAAACCGCACAAGACTGACTTCTCTTGGCTCCTGATCCTCAAGTTTTAAATCCTGAAGAGTGCAATAGTCACTCCAAGTAGTAAGCAATCTCATACGGCCTATCACCCTCACTGCCCTTCCAGGAATAGTTACCTCAGGATCTTCCCCCCCAGCCCAACATTACCTCAAGATGTACACCCACCATCCCCATCCATAGTGACCGTCATCACAACTGTTCCCCGCAGCTTTCCAAAGCAAGCAGCATGCAGAGTAACACCATACTGGCACTGTGCTCAGCACAGAAAGTTAGGAGTTATGTTCATGCTGAATGCATCTCATGGCAAGCATACACCACACACAGTTTGCCTAGGGGCTTCAAAGAAATGAATGAGGAACGTGTCAGTGCAAAGTACATTTCTTTACTTTTGGTACCAAATAGGCTGAAGTATGAGAATCTACTGTGTCATAATTTAAAAGTGCCATTTTTTCATCAAGGCACAAATATGAAGGTTCAGAAGCTTCTCATGTTTCTTTATCTATAACACAAAATGCAAAGATTTACGGGGAATTAAACCATATTGCTACCTTTGGCCCTATAAGCAGGGATCAGAGCAATCTACAGGGGTTTCTGTGCAACAACTGGTCTGGGTAACTATTTGATCACGTTACCACCACCCTTGCCTTCTCCTTTCTCCCCTCCCACTGTTCATTGCTCACCACTCACTAGCTGTGCAATCTTTCAATAGATGATAAACTCTTCAATATACCACCCTACACCTCTTCACGTATTAGAATGTGCTCCCCTGCAGTTGCTGCAAAAACAATGTTATGCATTCCAAACGGGCAAGAAAACAGGATGCCTTGTGAAACACGCAAGGATGCAGTAGTTCCAGGCAAAGTACACAGGCTGCAATACCAACCAGTGCATGACAGCTAGTGAGCACCTTTCAGCTACGATGCTGCCCAAACAAATGCTTCTTGAGAGCAACAGAGGCATCGAGATTTTGCAACCTGAAGCAGCAGTGACGGAAATGAATCACAGAAACCAAACACTTCCATTAGGACTTCACTGTCTCAGAATACTATTTGAAATCAAGGAACTGTCTTCTCAGTATCAGCATGACCGCCTTGCAGATCACAGTGCATTTTCACACTTTCACATTTTCACAGGCAACACGTACTCAAACCCAGCTACTGGAAGCCCGCGCGCCGCTCACAGACTCAGCTCTGCCACAAGGTTACAGAGACAGTTTTGCATTGGAGCTGGCTTAGCTCTGTACGAATGGACTAGAACTACAGTGAAGGAGAAGCAGCAGTGCCGTGCGGGTGGGATGGGTGCGGGTGGGATGGGTGCAGGTGGGATGTGCGCAGGTGGGATGTGCGCAGGTGGGGCTGGCAGCATGGACAGGAGGCAGCATGTCCAGTGCCTTTGGAGGAAGCATGTGAGGTAAAAGCAACCCCCTGACTTGGCGAAGGAACGGCTCTAGGTGTTTCAGATGACTTGTCAGTCTTGCTCTTTAGACCTTTATCTTTACTTCTCCACAGCATACTTAGTGATAGCAACATCCACTGACAGAACAGAAGCAGAGCAACATTCTTCCCCCAGACAATACTTTAATGCGTGCAAAATACAAGCAAACCAGAGATGTGTTATTTAAGAGCACCTACCTTCAAAATTTCGTCAATGGAGTGGACTTCACCAGGGAAGGTTTGCTACAACAAAAAAAGAGGAAAGTAGCGTGAGTTTGGTTTGTTTTTACCAACTGACATGAGACAAACAGATGTGCTCATCAAACATTTGCTCAGCAACAGTTCTATAAATTTCACTTAAGTCCATTAACAATAAAATGCTAGTAAGAATTAAAAGCCCCATCAGAAGGGTAGTTAATAATGCACTTTTACAATGCCTGTTGTTTTCAAGTCTTTAGTAGAAGGTATATTCTAATAAAGATGAGAAAGAAGTGAAACAGAGCTCATTAATCACGCTCATTCAGCTGACACGATTCACCTTGTTTGATGACTTGCATTCTTCTATGCATCAATGTAGACTCAAGCAGAAAAAGAAGCCCTTAAGCTTGCAGAAAGAAAAGTAGAGGTCGTTTTAACTGGAGGAATCATGCATCAAGTCCCTGAATGCCAGTTTTTAGACTCATGGGAACATCAACTGCCATTAAAATACTGAAAAGCAATACAACTGTAACTTGTGTAGCTTAGAAAAAAAACTTTGAACATAGCACCAGGTAGCAGCAACATAGCTATTTCTGGAAAACCTGCAGATGACCTGGATCTGGATCAAGGGACTGCTCCTGTACCTCCCACACCTGTTTCACTGGAGCCCAGGCAGTGACCACGACATGCCTGCCTGGCAGGTGCTGGGGCTCCCCAACACAGGCATGGTGAGGACCTCAGCCAGCCCTGCTGGTGCCCTGGCACTTCATCAGTGCCACCTGAAGGAGACCAGCACACAGCCAGGGCAGCGCCTGTGGCTGCCTTCATTTGGGCTCACAAGCCCAGACTCAAGGAAGCTCTGAGGAAGAGTACAAAGCAAAAGCAGTGCTAATATTTGCCAGTTACCTACCAAACAGCAGACGTTGCAGCTTGTACAAACACATAAATCTGCTTTTAATGTATCAGCAAAACCACTTAGCAGCTCCTGGCAGGACACCCCCTGCACACACCCGACACCACGCATCAGCAGCATGGGTACTGCTGGGCAAGGCAGGGGCTGGGATGAGCACAGCAAAAGCCTCCTGCTCCCCAGGCATGTAGGGACGAGGGTAACTGCATGGCCAGGGCGAGCAGCAATGCCCCCCGAGAGAGCCCACCTGCCCTGTGCCCCAGCTGTGTGCAGCAGGAGGCTATGCAGTAGCAGCAGTGCCTCCTTCCAGCACTACTGGCAGCACTAGGTGCTGGGGATTCTCTGCAGGAGGACCTGTGCTGCTTCCACACACTGACCTGCCGCCTGGCCATGAGGAACACCACTCTGACAGGTCGGCTTCTCATCTGCTAGCAAGGTATGCATTTTGGAAGTACCTGTCATTTACACATCCTTCCTAACTGGTATCATTAAAGGAAACTGAAATGAAAAAAAACCACCAAGGAACTGCGTAGCTGGAACTAGCCAAGTGCATCCCAAGACCAGCTTCTCATCCATAAACAAGAGATTGAAGGGAAACGTCCAACGATTGGCATCATTGCTCAAAGTGAAAGGCCGGGAAGTTGCTTCTTGTGTTAAAGGAAGCGGGCAGTGAGCTATAGTGCCTGATCAGGAGGATCTTCCCCAGAACAAGATAAACAGCAAAACAAGCAAACACTTCAACAAAGCCAAAAAGCATCGTCCTTAGCACTCTCACAGAAAGGTCACTCACCTGTTTTCCATATGCTGCACTATTTACACTGGAGGGAGGAGATGAGGAATCTCATTTCCCTGCAACCTCATTTGTCTATGTCTACATAAAGCTCTCATTGAGGCAGGGCTCATTTGATGAAGATTTGACTTCTCTTCAGAAAATCATGCACAGATAGCTGCTGCTGACCTGACTCACCCCAGGACAAACAGAAGCTGAGACACAGCCAGATGAATCACGTGAATGAAAGCGGCTGGGATGTAGCAAGGCTTGCAGAAGCACCCCACAGCGGGCAGGAGGGGAGAGGGAGAGCAAACAGCAGGGAACACATGGCAAGGGATCTGGATGCTTCATAACTCACGGTGCCAAAAGGGGATCCCTCTTTTCTTCTTTTTCTTCCCAGCAAGCTTACTCTGGTAGCTCAATCACCTAATTTACTTCTTAATTTAGTAAGTGGTGAACAGCAGACAGCTGTACAGAAAACAGCAACTGGCAGATAGCTTCAGAAAGCTCCTGAGATACCTCGTAAAGTACCACAATAAAAACCCACAAAACAAATAAGGTATCAAGATCCTGCCTGGACAAAGTATTCAAAACTTCTCTCTACAATGAATCAACTGCAACAAATCAAAATCAGTTTGCCTCTCCCGTTCCAGAAACTTAAGTTTTATGGGGTGATAACTGAAGACAAAAGTGTAATTCAATTAACATGAGGATCAGATAATATCTGCAGCAGCCTGCTTGGACCTCCCTTATCCTTGCCAAACAAGTCACACCCCTTCCTGAAGTTCTTTCACATAAACCTGAAGGTGCTTTGAAATCGATACAGATTTACATACAATGAGTATTTATAGAGCAACCATCAGGAGGATTTTTTGTAACCCCACAGGGCATCGTTCAGTGACAGTGCGCTGCTCCTCACACGTCCAGTGGCTCAGCAGAAACCACTTTCCTCTGTGGCACAAAATTTAAAGGAAAGCAAACATATGATACCAGACAAGTACTGCAGAAGTCTGCATCGGCAGCACAAGGACCTCTATTTTTGGGGTTTTTAAGACACAAGGTTTAAGTATGTGCCCCCCAAATATGTGGAGCTCTGGAGATACAGAACATAAGGTGTCAGGGATGCTCAACACTGCTTTCACCTTTGGCTAGCAGTTTACTCCCAGAGCCGCTAAGTTAGGACATGCTGGGACGCCCACACCCCTGCTGGAGACTCCTCGAAGACTACCTTCATTGTTTGTTCTGCTATCCTGCTGCACACTAAGACTAAAAAACAATGACCCTTTCATCAGCAGTAGAATGTGCAATGGGCAAACAAACCCACTGCCCACAAATGGACTTGCAACACCTGTACCAAATATATGATCAAACATTAAAAACACAAGACTGTTCAGGACACGCACAGAAAATTTGTTTTCAGTGCCAAAATCACCACAGAACTGATCAGAACACTTGACTGCACCAGGGAACCCTCCTGTCTTTCAGGTAGGACCGTGGCTATCATTTCTACCATGAGCCTGCAGCCCAGCACAGTCCCTGTGCCCCCAACCCACTGGCCCTGGAGACAGGGGGCATGCACCCTTGCACTGTCCCAGCTGCAGTATCCGAGGACTCCTCATCTTTTATAAAGCTACACAACCAGTGCCTGAAGGAGCTGGGCTTTTCTGCACACTCCGCAATTGTTCTGCCCTCCCCCCCATTTTTTCTTTTCCTTCAAGTCACATCTCAGAGCTGTGTTTCAGCCTGTAAACTACCATGAAACCACATGCCACCCAGCAGCAAGGGCTGTCCTTGCCAGTTTTAAAAGAAGAGTTTAGGGAAAAGGAGTAAGAAACACGTGCTGCTCGAAGAAGAGTTAAAAAGCTGAAGAAATCACTGAAATGAGATCAGCTCCACTGAGGACTGTGGGTGTAGAAGAGTAAGTATTACATGTTGCTGTCTATCCCCACTAGCAGTTTTACAGCCGTTACAGAGAACACTCTAACATACTCCCCACAGACAACTTGATTTAAGCCCTCTGCATATTTGCTGGCTGACACTGACATCTGCACAATCTCCAGCTAGGATTTCCTCCTGCCACATTCATACTCGCTGCCAGTTTGAGAACCATGCCGACACCTCCGAGTGCCACTCACAAAACATTTTGATGGCTGAGGTCAAGTGCAATCACAGAACATCCAGACCTGTTGGGTCGCTGGGGTTTTGTCTTGGTTTTGCTTTTTAATGCCAACTTCTCCATCCGAACTGATGCTGCGTTTCAATAACTGCCACTCCTCTCAGCAATAATACCAATTTATGTTCCAAAAAGTCTGGTATCGCTCAAGCAAAGGCTCAACTCCCAGTGATTTCACAGCCTCCAATGCTCCACCACATACTATCTCCCCCTGCAGAAGGCACCACCGGAGCCAGCCGCAAGCGGGCACACTCACATCTGACCCCAGAGTCCAGCCCAGTTCCTCTACTGATGCAGAGCCCACAGACTCTGGAGAGGTCGAATAAATGGATGTAACTGGGAAGGCAATCTTGTTCACAAAGACAGAAAGCTCCTTTAAGAGAGCAGGCAGAAGAAACTGCCACCTTTGTAATCTGCAGGGCTTATCCACAAAAATTCAAGGGAACAGCTAGACACAGGCTATGCAATGTGATGTCTGTTACATGACCAATAATTTAAGGGACAATTTTACAATTACACTCATATGATAACATATGAAGGGAGGAGAATCTGGACTGATGAACTTCCACTTTGATAAGGGTTCACAGACTTAATTAGCATAACAGACATCTCACAATGTGAAGGCTAAGTTTGGTTTTGAGGTTTTGGGAACAAAAAGCTGGATAAACATAAAGCCAAAGCCATTAAATAAATTTTGACTGCAGAAAAATGCAGAGAGTACCATTAGTATGACTTTTAAGCCTCTCTGTTATTAAAGAGCAAGCAACGTGCTATTAAAATGCTGAGACACTGCCACATTTTCTCCTTTTTAGAATTTTTGCAATATATATATTTTTTTCCAACCTGCACAACTAGCTGATGAAGGCCAAGCAATATATTGCAAAGACATATCATCCCAAGGTTAACAAAAGACAGTGCTACAAGGCAATATGCCTGAAGTACTGTTAAGTATAGCTGCAGTTGTCTGAAAAGGACTTCAAACCTTTTGGTTCAACGTTAACTTCAACATAATAGCTCAGACCAGCATGACCCAAATTCCACATCCACTCTTTCCCCTTGGTAGTGCCACAAAATCACCTTCAGTGACCTCAGCCAAGAAGCAATCTCTATGCAGATGCCTGTGATAGTTTGAAGTAAATAGTAATACTAATACTAATGATAAAAGCTACTACATTTCCCAGGGGTTTTGTTTTTATTTTGTTTTTTTTTTTTTTTACATGGAAGTTGTGTGCTTTCACTTAGCATCCACACTGATATCTGCAAGTGCATTGCTCAGACGATGTGATTCAGTCATTTCAGACAGCACTGTTATACTTGTTTTCCCTCTGGGAAAATGCAGTTGAGGAAGCTAATAGAGATTAGTTGATTAATTCCTACAGATTCCAGCAACTCCCCTTTTGTGCACTTACACACAATGCAAAACATAGCAACGTATCCAGAAAGCCAAAGTATGGTTAGAGAAAGCAAAAAATGGCTATAAATACCATATGATGCTTGGGTGATAGACTTCAACACAGTTTCCTTACCAGAGTAATAGACATTCATGCTTTCATTTTACCAGAGCATAAACAACTCAAAGGCTAGTGACGTGCAGGAATTACCACCTACATGGTAACCTGCTGCAGCTCACCAGGTATTCTGCCTTGCTCTGTAGCATCATGCTTCCCTAGAGGAAGTTAAGTATTTGTTTCCTGTACCATAAGGCATTCAATCACATGAAAAATAGCTTTCCTTGTGCTAGAGGAGGTGAAAAGAAGCAGAATTAACAGTTGAAGTATCTATTAGAAAGTTGGCTGTGAAAGATTTTGTGTGATCCCCTCCCCGTATGTACCAGGATAGCACACCATCTGCTGATTTGACTGTGCAACGGGGTAATATTACCCTTGCCCATTGAAAGTCAAAAACCTCAGCCACTGAAGGATACGATACTACTTCAATCCTGAGCTGAAAAGGACTTCAGAACCGGGTCCCATAAGATCTCAAACATCTACACAAACATAACAAGCCTTAGAAGTTACATGAGGAACTAGTCTGCCTTTGCTACAACAGGCTGGCAAAAATGCACAGGTGCACATACCCGCAAAAGAAGAGAGTTCTTAATTTAGGAAACAATTTAAAATCCGCACAGGCACTCAATTCAAGCTGCATAGCAACTGCATGACAGAACTCTCTGAAATACCTCCAAGTCCTGTCTTCACGAGCAATTCCAAAAAAACATGCACTTGCATCATGCCCCAAGCCTTGCACTGCCCTTTTAGACATGCTGAAGAGGGATGAAAGAGGAATTCTGGTAATAAGAATCACCCAGAAACAGACTACACTGCTTGAGGAACCACCTCGCACACAAATGAGGTGCCGCGATAATACGTGGGCTCGACACCCAACCGCCAAGCAGAAGCAGTGCGGTGCCCCCAGCCAGGGAGGAACACAAGAAAGGGACAGCACCAGCTCCCCCGGTGCTGCACTCTTCTCCTGCTGACACAGTTACACCTGCTAGCCTGTCACAGCAGGAGGGACCAGCAGCCTGCTCCTTGGGCTCAGCATGATGGCTAGAGGGGGAAAGGGAAAAGATGCTGACAGGATCCTTGCAAAAGCCCACCTTTCTCCCTCTGGCACAATGCAGTCAACACTGGCCAAAGCTGGGAAACTAAAAAACTGGGCAGCTTTTTAAAAATAAGGTTTTGCCATAGATAGCACAAGGAACAAGCAGTGATTTTTTTGGTAATGAAGATGGAGTTGAAGAACTTCTAAGGTAACTTTTTCTTTTAAAAGGTATTCCATCAGAAGTTACAGCACACGTTTTTATCCCACTCTGCCACGCGTGCCAAATGGAGCTGAAGGACTATTCGGCTCTCACGTATGGAAGCAGAGGGCTGAAGCTTTCTTCCTGGTTTTTAAATAGCTTGCCTCGTCAGGAGGCTGTGGCAGAATAGTTTCAAGCAGGCTGTCAAAAAACATCATCTCCAAGAGAGAGTTGGCCATGCGTTACTGCAGAAGTCACTGAGAGGCACTGCTGAGATGTGTGGGCTCAAACAAGGCCAGCAGCAGTAACGGCATACAGACTGTGCACAGATGAGGACAGGAGGTCTGGAAGCAGATATTAACTGGAATGGATGTGGGCTGCTTTTCAGGCAAGCGTTAAGGTGTTGCAGACCTTTCTGTTTCTTCTTATCTTGGTAATTTCCACCTGGCTGCTTATCTCCATGCCTCTGCTGTCACAGCTCACTTAGAGCTGCCCCTCTGACATCCGGCACACAAACAAGACCCATCCTTCCCAGTCTCCTCCATCTGAGGTGACACTGGTGCCTGCAGATACCCAAGCAGCGTAGGTGAAGACAGCTAGAGCATGCTGCCTGCTATCTCCTACTAATCCAAGTGGATTTGCAATGTGTGTATAGCTCAAGTACACCAGCTATTGCTCTTTACCTGATTTCAGACTAAATTATTAGCACTGTGAAAACCCAAGTGAGCACTGTAGCAAGGATGAGAAAAGCCAATTATGAGTTCCATGCCCTTCACTGTGCCGTCAGTTTTGTTTCCTAATAAGAGCTTTGCCACTGCAACTATCAGCAGAGGTCACCTGTTCGTGCTAAAAATAAATAATAAAAAAAAGCAGCTTTACATTTACAACTGCTTCCCATTTAATACTGTATTTTAAAATAAACATATAGTTTTAAAGTTTATTTTTTCATGTCAACTGCATAGGCTTTTGTCACTTGAATGCAATGAAGATCACAAAACTGCATATGCATGAAGGGTGAGTTTGAAAATAACAGGCAGGGCAAAATCAGAACAAAACCTACCATCCTGTCCTGCCTTCACCCACATATGCTTAACCAGCTTAAAGCAGGGCAAGATCTTGCACATTAGATGGACTCTCCTCGTACACAAGTCAGGCTAGGAATAGCATGCTAAGCTACTCTCCAAAGCAGCTTTCCACCTGCATTTCTGTGTAGTTAAAAATCCACCCTCTCCATACTATAAATAGACATGAGATGCACACACACAGAGCATGTTTCCCAACTGACCCAGCCAACAAGAGACAATATGTATTTTAACCAAGCCTCTACTGATCTTGATTATGGATGCAATAGTGTTCTGCTGCGTACTGAAAACGTTTGCCAAAGTTTGAAGCTCAAATTACCTTGCTGATCAAAACAAACAAATTCATAAAGGTTTTTGCATGCTGTCTTGAGGAACAACAAACATCAGGCAGATTCTCTGCCAAGGATGTTTAAATGCTCTGTATCACCAAATTAAAAAAAATAATTGAAAAAAAAAGAAAATAGATCTATGATACAAAGACAAGTCCAATGATCTGAAACCTGGCTTACTCCATCCACCTTTTTTTAGGGGACGTGGTAACAAAGCTGCTTTCAGGAAAAGCTGAAGCAACAATTCCTAGTTATATATTCAGGAGAGCACTTATCAGAACAAGTATAAAGACTCTATGAATACATTTGTGACTAAAATAATTTCAAGTCAGACAGGCACCATCCTGCAAGCAAACTATCAGCATGGGTGGTCGTTGAACATTTTTTTTTTAAAAAAAGATATTTATATTTTGCAGCAGACAGTTAATTGTTCAACAGATCTCTTTCCTTGCACACACTTACCAATTCCCAAACTGTCTGGTGCAAGGGAACCCTTTCTTAAGGGGGCAAACAAGTTTTTCCAACTCAACCAGCTGAAGGCTTATTTTGCAGATAAGGCAGGTTGCCTTACAACCCTTCAAACAGTATCCACTAGATTTGACAAAATTTTCTTAGCATGAATAACAATTGTTAAGATATGCTAAAAAAAAAAAAAAAAAAGTAGGGGCAGGAGGGAGGAACAGAAATGCAAACCAAGACTAATTAGACAGTAATGCAACATTATCATGCTTGAGCTTTAAATTTTGATTCGTCTTGTGAGACAATGCTTGTCTCAGCCAGCATTAAGCATGAACCTTACAGTAAACAGTATTTGGTTTAGCAGTAATGAATCTCAGAGAGAAAACACACAAAAGGAAGTGTTATAAAGCAATCCCACCTAAAACAATAGCCTTGAGGTGAAAAAATCAGCCCTGCAAGTCTTTTGGGCAGCTGAGTCAGCCACCTGCAGAGCCACAGAAAGCAGGACTCTGCTTTTGAGCTTTTTGCCTCAAGTGGGACCCAGGGAGAAGATGAAGCAAAAATAATTTTGAAGCAGAACCATCTCTGAGGCTCAAGGGTGAGATCTGACAGTGCAGGGAAGGCAATGCAGCCCGTCGGCAACTGCCAGGCCAAGTGACTGCATGGTCCCTGGCCACGTGCACCCCCCTGCCACCCACCCCTTCCCCTGGCAGCGGCCTGAGCCTGCACCCAGACAGACCAGGACTTAGCCTGGCAGCCAACCATTCCCCTTCTGTTGATTCAGCTCCTCTGATCACCTGGCCACAGCACCAGATGAATACCAGAAGTGGTGCAGCTGATGGGAAGTGCATTCCCACAGATGCTCCGTGCACCTGGAGGGAGCAAAAGTCTTAATTATACACAGCTTCCAATGTTTGGTAGACCCTGTGGATCCAGAGCCAGGCACCTGCAGTCAAAGTTGTCTCCAGAAGCACACAGTTCACAGCTTAACCCTGCTCCTAGAGTGGCAAAATGCCCATGAACTGCAGTGGAAAAAATGTTACAATTCTTTGCATTCCACAAATCTGAAGTGCCTCTTCTATTGCACCCGTTACTTGCATAACTTAAAAATAGTAATTTTATAACACGTTATGAACTGGGTATCTCAGTTTCAAAAGGACACAATGAAAACCTCCCACGCAATCAATGCATGTTTTGCTACCAGCAAATTTCCTCTTCCCTAGAAAGCATGCAAATAGGTAAGTCTGCAGCATGCACTCAGTTTTCTCACATGTACTAACCTACTGCAAGGCACTGTCCTGGCATCAGTACTCTGAACGGTGGATCAGAGGGGTTTTTAAATTCCTTTTAACTAAACAAAAGAAAGTGATGGAAACAAAAGAAAGCCATGACTCGATTTTGACATGCAGGACATGCTGGTGAAACTTAGTAACCTCAACAGCTCTCTAGGGCATAAAAACCACATTTTCATCTCCAACCCACAGATTTTATCAGCATCCACACCTTCTAACGTAACGCAACTTGTTCAGAGCTGGCACCACCAAGCAACTTCAGTGAATCTGATTTCACCTGCGGAGGGAGAAACCAAACAGCTATTTCTGCTGCCAATGCCAACCCTTCCCTGCCCGCAGGTGGGTTCCTCAGCTCGTGAGAGCAATCTGAAGTCGAAAGCACATCTTGCACCATCACTGGTGGAAGGTCAAGATCAGGAAAGAGCCCCTAACACAAGGAGCGGGGCTTTTCAAGCCAGCTGGCTCCTCTTCACAACACACAGAGTTCAGAACAAGCTGTGGGCGCTCCGACGGGCTCTGCTAACCCAGCTCAGAGCAGCGGCATCCTGGCTGCCTGGCCGGCTGCAGGGGAGGCACAGCCAGCACTCGAGAGCCAGAGGAGTTTCTCTCCCACATTCCTGACACCTCTGCGGGGGGCTTTGGGAGCAAGCAGGAGAAGCAGATTCAAAAGGGCATGTGGTTAACCCAAAACACATATACGTAAACCTCAAAATGATTCATACAACACCTGCATTTCTAAGTATGTGTGGTTTTGCAAGAATATACAAAGGGGAAACATGGTTCTCACAGCTGCTGCTGCTGCAGTCAAAAAGACCCCTACAAACCACAGAACTGACCATGCAGTCCAGGGGAACAGCAACACTGATGAAGGGCAAATAAAAGCAAAATTGCATCAAATAAGAGGTGCAGGCAGGTAATGAATACAAGATTATCTTCTGACTTCTTACAGGTTCAGGAATTGTAGGGTTTGGGTTTTTCCTTTCTTTTTAAAGTTCATACAAAAAAGTATTAGCATTTTTAAAAGGAACAATACAGAATTTGAGCTAATACTTACTGAGACAAGTAAGCCTGTGAGCACTGAATTAAGTCAATAACAAATCAGATAGACCAGTGTGCAAAGACTTCAAAACAAGCTGTACTGTAAGGATAAGACCATCCCTTCCCTGAATTCACTGTGGGAATACTTGCATACATTTACATTTTCCTTGGTGCTGTTTTTGTATTAAGCTCAAAAACGTTTATTTCAGAAAAGAAACTTACAATAAAAAGGGACGTTTAAAATCTCAGCTTGTACAGAGCTAAGTATGTCCTTAATGACTGGCTTCATAAATTAGAGCTACAGATTTTAAAGGCCATTTTGTTTTGCAGAATATTGCCCGAGGTTTCATTACTTCTGTAAAATAACGTACAGAAACTGTTTGGCAGCAGAGTCCCTGTAACAGCAGCTTGAGCTGTTCTGGGCAATTCAGGAAGCTGCTGTCAGAGAACAACAAACCAGTGAGAAGGGAAGGCAATTTTCTCAGCAGGTTGCCTGAGACTAGGATTAATTTTCACAGGAGGTTAAAAATTACTACAAGATACATCATTTTTAGCACAGAGGAAGAAAGCTCATCTCATTTCAACAAAAACATGACAACTGCAACAAAAAAGGCCCAAGAAAGTAGAAGAGAGAGGGCCAAAAAGAAGAAACGAAACACAAAGAAAACTGAAATAGAAAAACAATTTTATAAAAACCTTGTTATCAGATTATCTTTGTGAAAAGAAACTTGGTTCTAGTGCAGTACTAACAAGGCACCGCACACTGCAGCAGCTATAAAACATGTTTGGGGGTGCACTTGTTTGAGTTTTGTTCTAGCCTCGGGTAGCCACCTGGGTGGGTTTAGCAATGAAGGATAAGCAGAAACAGGCAACACCCCCTGTCTCCCCTCTCACCAGCTTAGTTCTTGAACATAAGGAGTGAGACTCAAATGATTCCAGCAAAGCAACGCTAAAAAGTAGATCTGCTTGCTGTTGCTTGCAGCATTAAGTTTCACTTCTGCATTTCATGAAAAGCAAAAACTATGTTATACTTTTTGCTTTATGCACACAAATAATGCTGAGGTACCACAGAATTGTACAAAAGGGTTCTGTCTCATCCAGCAAGACTAAAAGCCTAAAAGTTACATTATAAATGTCTTTACTTTCACATTTGTGTTTATGCTCCTTGCTTGTTTTTGACACACAAGACTTCATCATAGAGTACCAATCCAATCCATCAGCCTCAAAGTCCATGGGAGCCTTCTGAAATAATTTCTCTGGGTGCTATTTCAGGTCCTCTGTGGGCACCAGTGTTTAACCAGCAGTTTGCATGAAGCCAAGTCCCCCGTGGACAGTTTCACAAATGCACTTAACCCCTCTAAGTCCGTTCCACTCCTTTCCAAGGCAACGCTTAAGTTATTCCACCCAAACAATGCCACACCACCAGGCACTCTCCCGCTTCTGCCCCAGCATCAATCCAGCAGCCCCCTCTCACAAGAGAAGACAGCAGCTCCAGCCTTCCACCACCCTCATCGCAGGTTTGAAAACAAATCAAACCATTTCCATGAACTTCTACTCTTGCTTTCTTCAGCTGACACTGAATGATCCTGGCAATTTAAGCATTTTACATCAAAATGCTCAGTAAACAATGGTTGTACTGTCATGTTGCTGCGTGGGCGCCTGGAGGAAATAAAACATTCTTTAAAGATTTTACACGCTTTTCTAACTCTGAGATGGATTATTTTGCTCAATCTAAAAATAAATGCATGGGCCTCCTTCTTGTGTTCAAACAGCATAAGAAAAAAACTACACTATTTTGTCTTTCTTTTCTGAAGGAGCAAAGGGTTTTGTGTTCTGGGGGAGAAGACTGTTGATATGTTTTAATAATGTATTCTTTAAAAATCTTGAGTTGCTGAAAGCAATTCATGCATCCTTTGTTAGCTTTCATCTAAAAATAATATAATTGAAACCCAAACAAACTAAACATGAAATTTAAGTGCAGCATCACCTGCATACAGCCATGCAGACCAGACCTCTAGCCAAGGTTGATTATCTCACCAGTAAATTGCTCTACATAAAGAACCTCTGCACAAAAGCACCTCCCCGTTGTAACTACCACCTGTGTAGTACCTCTCAATAATCTAATTTTGACCCCTTGATCCTGCAAAACTTTCTTACCTACTGTCTCCAGTAAGTAATTTTTAATACTGCTTAATATGAATCTGAAGTATTGCGTCCATCACAGACTCAGTCTGCATCCTCTTGCTCCCTTCAGAGCAAACACAAGGTGTCTTTCAATGTAAATGAAGGTCTGAAAAGCATTTGACCAAGAGCAGCAAGCCATGATTTCAGGTATTTTTCTCGTTTCCAATACCATCTAATCACAATTTAGGCTATTAGATATACTTTTTACAGTATTTTGAGTAGCCTGACTCCTACCCTCTTCCAGAAACAACCTGGTCACCACAGCTGATGCAGATAAAGCTGTACAAGTAGCAGAACTAAACAGAACTCATGTCACAGAAGATTTTTGTTGGTAATATGTCAGATGATTAAATAAAATAAATCTGTACTCTGACATAACTAAATTTAAGTAAGAATTTTTGCTGATATAAGCTAGTCACAGGAAAGGAGTAGAGCAGGAGGAGAAATCACAGCTTTGATATTATTATCCTAGGGGCTGGAGGGGAAAACAGCTCAGATCTTGTTGTAAGATAATGATTTTTAGTGTTTTTCTTAAGAAAATAGCACAAAATCATGCATTAGGGACATCAATGTTATTTGCACAATTCAGTACATTTAGTAGGAATGTTTTATCAAGGCTAATATATATGCCTAAGTGACATATCAACTATAGCAAAGCTATTTGAAAAGCACGAAGTGCTATAATTAAATGAAAATGCAGCACAAATTAGGAAATTCAAATGATGAGGTATGTATTTCAAAGGCTTCAAGTATCTCAGAAGCTCTAGCTTTACTTCCTAAAGTAGGAAGTAAACTTCCCTAAAAAAAAAAAAATTAACCATTTAAGGGTCCATATTTTGCCAGAGGACAGGAGGAATCAGGCTCTTAAAAGCAAATTGCATTTGGCAAATAAATTCTATTCAGTTAGATCAGAGCTGAGCATAAGTGAAGTTTTGGTGCTTTTTTTAAAAAAATAATATTAAATCTATGCATTAAGATACTTGTTAACAATATGAATATGAAGGATGCACTCCAATTCTTAAATCAACTGCTTCAACCAAACCAAAACAAAAATATATCTAGCAACACTTGAAAACCTACGCATGCTTCCCAAACTTCCACTCTTTCGCATCCCATTCTTGATCACTACCGTATATTTTATGGACTGTCAGTGCCAGTATCGCAAACCCCTGGGTATTCATGCTGGAAGTAACTTCAAATAACATAGGAACTACAGCCCTCAAGCAGGCTGACTTCGGATGTCAGCCACTAGTACAAAGGTTTCCTTCCACTGAAACATGAATGTAGTAGCCATTATTTTATTACAGCTGGTATACTTCCTTTCCCAACTACCTAATGTGAGCTTGAGAATTTGACAGTGAATCCTAATCTTCATTTGAGTTCAACAAAAAGGTAAAAAACCAGTAACTACATTTGTTAAGACCATCAAGGAAACTGGGGGGGTTTAGTGGTGAGAGGTGTCCCGTGGGATCAGCACAGATAATTAACTGTTGCCGTCTCTCAGAAGTTTTTTCCCTCTCCAAACACCACTTTCCCCTTGGAAAACAAGCGGAGTTAAGATTTATGATGGCAGTGGTGACATTTGGTGCACTTCCCCTTAATGACTCGGTAAACAAGACTTGGAGATGCAGGCTCTCCCACTGTTTTAACACTTAATGGGACTGCTTTTCTGAACCCAGACCTTTTATTTGTCACTCTGTTTTGAAAAGCAGTATCCCATACCACCTGTCTGCATTGCCACCGCTGCAAATAAAAATTTGGAAAACAAAAGAATTGAAGAGCCTAGAGCAGCATCACCAGTCCTAAGTCTGTGCTGCTGCTTGAGACAGACCACACAACTTGGAGAGGAGCTGGAAAGCATCAGCCACCAGCACCGGTGCATCAACAAAGGCAGCAAGTGGGAGGGAAGTGAATAAAGGGATGCTTGTTAGTGGGTCCAAGAATAGCATTCCCAGAGGGAAAAAATACAGAAGAAAATGTGTGTGTTGAGAGGACAGGTGTTTTATCTCTCTCCTTAAGAAAGCAAAGTTCTTAACTGAGAAAGAGCTTAGGTGCTATATTTAAACCTTAATGGAAATTTAGAGAATATTTTTAAATGCTTCCAAACCAAGGAACTTAACCTGTGGGGGAAAAAATAGCAGGATATCCTTTTGCTGGTAAAGGCAACTTTCACCATTGTTTTACAACCAACCTAAATGCAAACAGAATATTCCTAGATGTGAACTTTTGGGGTTGGAACAGCAAAGTGCCTTGTACAAAGTGTGTACATGTACAAAGTCATGTACACAGAGATGAAAGCTATCCTCCCGAGATGAACACTGGACAAGTCTTTAAGAAAACTCCCCTATCTTGCCATGGGAGACTGGAAGCCACAGCAAGTCCTGCCCACCAGTCACCCGGTCACCCTTTCCAGTATACAAAACTATCCGTTGAACTTACACTTTCAGCTGTAAAAGCAGTGTCCAAGGCTGACAAGGCGTGCTCCTAGGAGATTATTACTACTTGACTGAGCACGCACACAGACACTTTCATCCTCTCCTCAGTGAACAGCCTTGCACACTCGGTGTAAAGCCCGCAAGCATACTCGGTTTGTTTGCCTGGTGGGTACAGAGGCCAGGGCTGTATGCAGCCTTCCTGGACCTGCTTTGCTTGTGCTGTGTGTAGAACAACTGGTCCATAATTAATATTTAAAATCCATATGCAGAAGATACTTACCTCTGTTATGATTCAAAACGTAAGCTTCTTTAAGAGACATTTTTTATCATCCCCTAAAATTAAAGGCCGCAGACGGCGTTTATCAAGTCCCAGAAATACTTCATGGCCAGGCTTATGCTCTGCAGAGCTGTCACATACAATTTTTATCTGCAGCTAAGTGAAGCAGGAGGTGCTAAGCTTATGTACCTGGCTGGCATTTGACAAGTGATCCCTCTAAGTCAGATGTTTTAGGAAGGCTATGGGTCATCAGCCTCCTAGGGTCACACAGCTGGCAGAACACAAAGAGATGCTGAGAGGACAGCAGAGGGTCACTTCACTGTTTCTCTCTTTGTTTAATCTGGGGGGAAGAAGTGGCTTTTTTGCTTATTTAACATGCGGTATGAATGGCTTATAATTAAAATCCAGCCAAGAGGAGATGGTTCAGGAATTACCAAGACAGCAGCCAGCCTCTGCCTAAGGAAAATCTTTCTGCATCTTTCCCCGAAACAGCTTCTGGAGCAGCAAACTGGAGACAACTTTATTACTTGTGGCTCTCATCATCTACGTTCATGTCCAGATTTTCGGTATTACTGCTTCACTGCCTATACTTTCCTTCACATGTAATTGCACATATGATGGCAGTATTCATGCAAAAATTTCCCATGAACCAGTGGCAAAATACTCAAATAATTTGAAATATTTCAGGATTACGAGCAGGCAGGTTAATAATTTTTAGTCGTACAATGAATTGGGCTCAACACCTTTGCATACTGCAACTTGTTTAAGTCCTCTCAGACAAAGCCTCTGCTGTGGAATAGTTTCACATGCAAACAACCTCCTGCAAGCTGGACAACAAGCATTTCCCTCCATGCACACCACAGAGAGCTGTGGGCTATAGGACTCTGAGGAAACGTCTAAGGAAAGGGTAGGACATACCCAAGGGGTTACCGCTACCATAGCAAACAGAAAAATAAGTATCACACTGCTACTCTTGCTTTCATTACGGAAACATGTGTAGCATTGCTGTGGTAACATGAACGCTGTGTTAGCAGAGAGAGGAAGGAAGGGAGCTGCCTCTGCTCTGCAGTACAGCAAACCCAGGAGGCGAGGCAAGGCAAGTCAGCCTGTCCTCTGCATCGGTAAAGCGCAGATGGTATTCTTTCAGCACATCCAGCCAAGAATTAACAAAGAAAAACTGCAAATAGACAAGCAAAATGACAGCCAAGAGCACCTTCAGTAAAATGCTTGCTTCAAGTGAAAACATTCAGGCTGAAAATACTGTCTGTACCTTTCACCTTTAGCGAACAGATGGCATCCAACCAAGACTGAATTACAACTCAGCCTGAACAGCAATGAGCTGACAGGCTGATGAAAGAAACCAAAATATTCCTTGTATAAGGAGAAGTAGGTTGGCAGGATCCAAATCTGACATGACTTGTCTCCTGCTACATGAATTCACCCTCCATCTTCCAAAACCTATAGCATTCTTCATAAGCCACTACAATTTGAAATGCAATGTGTCTAAGGCATGTTTAAAAGAAACACTAGTGTTCCCTAAGAGCACGATGGTCATGTTAAAAAAACGCCCAAACCATCAAACTATAAAAGAAATATACACCACAGTATTATGAAGGAATCGTTCCACACATTGTCTATTGTACAATAGACTTAAAATCTGCAGTTACTCTGCCAGTGTGCTCATTCTAGAGATGCAGAAAAATACTTGCAAATGCACACAGCTGTTAGCCTTAAAAATCGCGGGGAAGTGCTTGCACAAAATTTTCTGCATTTCTGTGGGTTTCCTCTCTAAACTTTAGGAATTTCTCCCTTTGGGTGTGCTTTGTTTATTGAATTCAATAGTGCATTAAAATAAATATTTGAATTTAGGCTCTGATTCAAAAGGAGTAAGTTCTCTCAAAATTATGCTAATAAATTTAATTTTCTCAACATCTCTCAAAAGAAAAAAGGTAAGTATCGCTATGTTGTTGCTATTCTTTCCAAAATCAAGCAATGAAAGAGGAAAAGAGATCTGGAAACTTCACATTGTTGGGTTTTTATAATGGGCACATTTTTCTTTTGACTTAATGGAGCTTAATAAGCCAGCCAAGATAATACCTCTGACTGTGGCATAATCTAAGCTATACAGCAAGGTACTGGATAGGAACATTTACTTTTTTCTTGAGAGGGCAATACACACCTGGGTAAGTCACCCAAACCAGAGATTCTGCAAGTAATGGGAGTTTAGGTGAAGGTTTTTTACCAATTTTATTACTAACATCGAAGGTGACTGACTGGTTAAAGCTTAGTCCACAAGTCTAGTACTACCAAGCTCTATTTCCTCAGCAGCCAAGGCAAACATTACACTTCCTCCAAGAAAAGCTCCATCTCAAGAACAGGCAGAAAGGCCTAGGTGATTAAATTCAGCATCCCAGAGAAGCAGGACTCATAGAAAGCAGTAATGTCTTTTATTAGATGACGGTAGCTCTGGGGAAGGGAGGGGGCAGGGGACACTTCCCAGCATCAAGCCCTTGCTGGGTCTGAAACAAATGCAATGCCATGTCCATAGGCAGCTGCAGTTTGTTTTCCGTGTGGCTGGGTATATGCAAAGGCAGCTGGGCTGGCAGCGCAGCCTCTCTGGGAAACGTACACAGACCTTTTGCTTGGAGCGTGGTGGGCTGCCAAGGTCATGTCTTGCGCTATTTGTTACACCTAACTGCATGCAAAAAGAGCACCTCAATATCTAATGACACTTACGAACCAGCTGCCCAGCTGAACAATTTGGCAAGAAAATGTAACACTGCTAATGCAGTTTAGAAAGATAAATTAATGGGTTGAAAAGTAGGAGATCAAAAAGGTAGGAATATCACCTTTTCCAACTGGGAAATGAAATATTCTGCTGCTTGAAACAAGCACTAATTTATTAGCTAAATAATAAATGTTTATCATTATGATGATGAAAACTGGCAGCTAAAGCTTGGGAGGGAGGAGGATATTAAAGATAATTCAGACAGCGACACCAATTAGACATCAGTGAAAATGAGAAACTAGACCTGAAACTTCGGAGCACAGAATAACTATAGAAGGAGACAAATAACGAGAGGCATAACTGATTAAAAACAGACTCCGCTGAGTGGTATGCCAGGGCAAGAATACTACAGCTTTCTGAATGTCATTTCAAAAATTAACATATTGGTGTAGTCAAACTTTGGAAACAGCACAGCATGTCAGCCAGAGATGCTGGAATTCATGATGAATCTTATCACTGGTTTAGCACCAGCCATCAGCTTCAGAAGCAGCCTATGCTGGAGACTGCAGAGGTCAGGCCCCCACACACAGGGCTGCTCACAGAGAGCCGGACCTCCACTCCGAGCCCCCCTGCCAGGGATGCTGGCTAGAGCTGTGCTGTAACCAGTACCACTGCCCCGAAGGCAGCAGTGGCTACATACTGCCTTCCTCTGTGAGCTCTGGTGAGCTCACGCTCCACTAGGTAACATCAGGAATCACTTTCGTGATAGAGGACTATACCAGCTGCCCTCTCAAGTTACTCATCATCAAAATAGCAGGAAAACTTTTCTCCCCTTAGTGCTCACTGAAAACCAGAGAGCTGACCAATTCTTCAGCGTAGCAACTTCTTGCTGCAGCACTGGTACCCAGCGAGAGCACTGCAATCACAACAGCCCAAGCAGCAAGAGAAGTACCTCCAGGCTCATCATAACATGCATCACTGCTTATGCAGATGATGCCTATGGAGCATCCATAAGCTGAAAAATTCACTGGTACCCAGTGAAAACCCCACCAAGTAAGAAATAAAACACAAAGCATCTGCTACCATTTCCCTTCACTCAAACAATGGCGAAGAATCAGACCAAAGACCAGAAGATGCTCAAAATCACAGTACAAGAGTAGTAATGTAATGCATAATGTAGGAAGACAAATCTGTGGTTTATTCCTGAAAATACATCTCTTGAACAAGACACCAGAGGTATATCTCCAAAATAAGTCAAGAGGCTTGAAACAAGACAAATTCACTCTTTGAGGAAAGGTCTCCAGTGGCATTTGGGACCATCAGAGGAATGACCTCCAGCCTGGCACTCAGCTGTGAGGCACTGCTTGTCCAGGGAGGAGTGCAACTCTGCGCAGGTGTTTTAAGACCTGCCTTGTTTATAAGCTCTTTCATCCTTCAGTAACTAGAGAAGCTGACTGGATTTAAGTCGGGCAGCTTGCAGTTACAAGACTCACTGGTAACAGCCCCCTCTGCCTGACAGCCCATCCTTCAGCAACCTGCTCCCAGCCAGACTCGAATACCAGGACCCAGGCGAGGGTCCCCTGTGCTTCCAGGGGCTCGGCCACCTGCCTGGCTTTCACCTCCTCCCACCGAAGCCAGGGCCTGGCATCGTCCTGGCCGGGGCGGCTGGGTGCCGAGCCACATCTGTATGGGTGCACTTACCTCCGTGAACATGTCTTACTGCCTTCCTACATGGCAGGGGAGATTTCCTGTTTTCATACATTCCCTTGTCAGCCCTAATCAGTGTCAATAGGTTATGGTGTCTTTTGTGCTGGCGGCGTCAACCCTGACAGGAAAGAACTTTTAATCTCTTCCCTCGCACCGAGCCATGAGAAGCTGCGAGCACTCCCAGGCATAACTCCCTTGGCTCTTCTCCGAAAAACGCTCTCTCAAGCACACGGTTGCTTAGCAATATTTGCCTTCCCCTGTACAGTTCAAATTGGCAACATCTGTCCCTCTGGCACATTTCACTTGTGCAAGAAATGGTGCAGAGAGTTTGAAAAAATAAATCTACAAACAGGTTGGTGGAGGACGTTTTGTGCGAGCCGTTACAGCTGCTTTGGCATTTTATTGCTGGTTTATTTCCAGCTTCAGTAAGACGTGTGGCTTCTTCCAAAGGAGCACTACACAAGGGAAAAAGGTCTTTTGAATCCAGTGGGACTCGCCTATTAAATCAAATACAACAAGTAGCTTTTTCTGTTTACATAATTACACCTGCATGATATGGCTTAGTTTAGGAAAGAAAAAAAAAAAAACCACCACAAACCCCACCAAAACACAGCACTGCCACATAAATCTCGCCTGTCCACTGGGAATGACTTCAATTGCTCCTATGATACTGCATGCATATCAAGTGAGAGGAAACAAAGAGAAGCCAAAATTTGTTTATGTATATCAAAATGCCAAAGCTGCAGGCAGCCCTGACCCTGTGCAGGGCAGTGTTCTGTCAAGCCCCAAAACTGCCTGTGCCAATGAAGCCACCTGTGACAGACGCCCACAGCCCCTTAACCAAACCAGCAGTAGTACGGTTCGGGCTCTGAAGGAGGTAAGGGCCCAAGCCATGGCCAGAAGGAGCGGAAGGACACAGTGAGCATCGATGTATATGGGCTTGGAACACCGATCATACAATCAACGCATGAATAGTGGGCAGCTTCTCCAAGGCTCGTTGATCAAGGAACAAAGAAAGTTGTGGGCAAGAAGCCTCATGCATACCTTTGCCATTGTATGCAATTTAACTACGTGCCAACCACTTTATTCCATAAATATGACAGCCTAAGCGAGCCTTCTCTGACCTCTCCCTGTTCAGCAGTGTGGCTGTGTGGTGGTCAGCTTCAGCTAGGAGACCTCTCAAGGTTGCTCCTCAACGCAGAGGATCATTTACCAATGACACATCTCTGGAGGAGCCCAGTCTGAGCTCTCCCTAAATTGCAACTGGACCGCACACCAGGTGACTCTCCTCTTGAGCAGGGATGCCCCTCAAGGTCTGAGGTTCTGTACTGGAGACTAAGGGACCCTTCCTTACCCAAGGCAGAGAGACCTCCTATCCGCCACAGATCCTCCATAAGTGACTAACAACATGCTGAACTAATACTAATGAAATTGATATTCAGTATTGACCATTATAAACTTGGTATAGATAATTCTGTTAGATGTAATCCATAGTCCAAGTCTGAGACTAAGATTGGACCTAGCCACACTTAAGCTCCATCAGGAGTTTAGTAAGCAAAGGGGTCCTCTCCGAACCTCATGACTCAACAGGAGAGTCTCCCTTACCCTTTTGCATCTCCAGTTTCTGTGCAAGTCTTTCTAGTTTGATTCTAACTCAAATTTCCTTTGTATGTTCCATCCACGTAGTAAGTAGTAGAACGAACCTTGCCAATTTGTCACACTTTTACAAGACCATATTAAAACCACTTTTGCTAATACGTCTCCAGCAGTGATTCGTTATGTGATCTACATCACTCATTCGCAACACCACCCCCAGGAGCACCACTGATCAGGGTCAGTGCCTCTGGATGTACCTGCAACAGAGCAGCTACAGCAAATGGGGTGTGGGTGAATGAAATTAATCTAAGAGCCTAAAAGGTACCAACTGCTTTCACTTATAAGAGCCAAAAAGGGCCATGGAGAAGACTCAATTAAAGGGATACATCTTCAGGCACTTGGTATTAAAACAAGTAGCAGAGAATCCTGTAGTCAGCCTTTCTCTGGCTGCAAATCATTTCAGCTCACACTTAGCACAGCGCTTAAGGGTGATGAGAAAGGCCTTGGACTGCACAGCTTTGCACATCAACATGCAAGTTATTAGGGATGTTTACTGGGAATTACGTAGCTCAGTTGCAGCCATTATAGGGAGGCTGAGGTTTTATTATTTTATTTTTAAAAGTTTTTCTTATACAAAAAAAGTCAAAAATAAAATGTAGTTGATGAGACTAAGTGCTATTACAACAAGCCTGAGTATCAAAGTATCACAATATATACACGTGAACAAGCTATAAAAATAAATGGTTTTGTCAAATGATTTAAAAAGTAATTAAACCCCCCAATCCTCCTAGAAACACATACAATCCATCCTCATACAAAGATGCAGTTGAACACCCCTAATGTCTTCCAAGGTGCCAACCACCGGGCCCAGTAATAGGACAGTGGTGGAATCAAAGTTCTGTTTCTTCCAAGCACATGACTCACGTCATGTTTAAGAGTGAATGCCATCCCAGATCTAGGCATCTTACACCACAATATAGACCCCAGTGACAAACTCCATCCTGGGTATTAAGAGGTGCTTATAATGGGAAGGCTAACAAATGGCTAGCTAACCATATGCTGTGGGAAGCTGACAAATACTTCTATCTACAGAAAAATAACTTCAGAAGCTGCCACTATGCTCAGCCACACCTCATCTTGAACGCTGCACCCTTCCCACCGCCCCTGGCTTGGTACAGCAGGAAAGGGGCTAGGAGAAAAAACACTGGGAAAACCCAATGCAACATTAATGCAGGAAGAGAGGAGGGAAAGAGGCGAAGGAATTGTGATTTGTGGTCTCCCTCAAGCTGTTTATCCTTTTGTTGGTCGTTTCATTTATTTTAACAGGGGGTAAGATACCACACCTTTGACGGTCCATTGAAACATGCAGTTTTCCATAAAGGTTTTCAAACTATGCCCCAAGAAATGCAGTCTGGATTGCAGAGGACTGATGGATTGTGTCCAAGACAGAAAAATTTTCTACCTCAAACTCCAAAGGAATTCTTAAATAACTCACAAATAATTTTTTAAACAAACCCTAGACATATCTCACATTTAAACAGGTATCAGGTCAGAAATAAAGTTGCTACTCCGCTTTGCATTTTAACAAGCTTATCGACCCAGGCTAAAAGAAAACTGTCTGTTGGTGCTGCCTAACAAAGTACAACATGATTTTTCAAAAGACCATGGAATTTGTAGGTTGTTGGTTTTCTCTTTCCAGAATTATATCTCAAATAAAAAAAAAAAAAAAGAAAAAGGAAAAAAGGTAAAAAACCCCCACCAACTATTTATTCGTCTTACAATCAAAGACCTTACAACTGCAGGAGGGTGGAGTCTGGAGACCAGGCTGACAAAGTTGAGGCCACCACAGTCACCTCCTCCTCCTTGCTAAATGTCTGGCTTTGCTTTTGAAACTGGCAGCGATAAGCTGTCAGTGGCTGTGTTTTGTTTGGAGCTCATTAACATGCATGTCGCCTGCCACCTCTCGCTGCCTTCAGCGCTTGCTTTGAAGTTGCCTTGTTGGAAGGTTTGGCTGTCATCTGCTCTCAGCCTTTTCCTCAGGCTTTCCAGATCACTTTTCTTGTTTATTAGTGGGCCATAACAATCATCATATTAGCAGTACGAAATGTCTCTTACAATGTTTCTGCTGCTAATCACAGCCTCCTTGAATTTCATTCCCGATGCGCGCCCACGAACAAGGAACCTCAGTTCTATTTTCATTTGGGGTTTCTTTCCCACAATTCGCTCTGAGAGGCCACTACCTAAGTACATACTACTCCGGACTGGACAACAGTTTTGCATACCGCAGTCACCACCGGAGACCCACCTGAACAATAAGCAAAGATAAGGCTGACACAAAGCTTTCTTGTTTCCACAGATTTTTAGCAGGAGCGTCAGGCAATTGCTACAAACTACTGCTATCCACACAAGGTTTGAAAACAACTACTTCAGCTTAACAAAACGGTTAAAACCAACCAAACTATTTCCTCCCTTGCAAGCTTGCTATCCATGTATGAGCTATTTCATAAACCAGTAACACTGTGATGCAACTGCAGCGACCACCTGACAACTCCTAAATGACTTTTTTTTTTCCTTAATAAATACTTTTCTGCAGTCTGCTCTCTTCCTCGAATTTTGCTTTCCTTAAGCTGATATCCAAGCAGCTAAGCTTTGTCTGCAATGGCACAGGCTGCCTCTGCGTTTAAAAGACTGGTGCAGAAAACTTCGTTAGTTTTTTTGTTGGTTTTGTTTTTGTTTTTTTTTTTTTTTTTAAAAAAAAGAAGTAATAGTTCCCAATTCCTCTAAGCTAGTTCTAGAGAGGTATTAACACTTGTCACTCACCCAAATAAAATCAGACTCCTTGCTGTTCAGAAAGCTGGCTATAATGCAACCACCTGCAAGGTGCAGTTTGATGCTTGGCTTCAAATCCAGAATACTGTTTGTGGTCAGATATTTCATGCTGGTCTCCAGGCTGGGTCCTTCTGCTGAAATTTAACTTTCCCTAAGCAGTCCTGGCAAAGGACTTTACGAGCGTTAGGGGCTGCACACATTTAAGTAATGACAGCAATGGTTAAGCCCTCAAGCTAGGAGATGGGAGTCTTCTGAGAGATCCAACAAAGAAAAAAAACATCTTTCAGAGGAAGGAAAACACCCAGCACACAGCTGGTTGAGTTCTGTCAATGTAACTCTTACAATCAGTGAAACTGAAGCAATGGTACTTCTCAAGACACATGATTTCAGGTTCTCAGAAAGAGATACCACCACTTTGACAATGCTTTAGCAGAAAAAGTAAGTCAGGCCTTCAGGCACACAAGCTTTTCTGAAGGACTCTAACAGAGACCACAAACTTCACACTAAGCACAGCTTGTGGACAAGTTCTGCAAGTTTGATTTGATTTTGTTTAGCAATTATAGCACAAGTAAAACATGAAACTCCTGCAAGACAGAGCAGACTCTTAATCTGTTTTCAGCTGCCTTCAAATGATGCTTCCTTCCTTCTCCGGGACTGATGAGCAGCACCAAAGCCCACAGGCTCCATGCTGTCACTCAAACCACAGCTATGTTAGACGCTAACGTAACTGCAGCCCCAGCAGCACACACAATCTTCCCCACACTTGCACAGCTGGCACTAGATGATCTCAGCTTGAAAAAGAGTTAGGAAACCTGAAGGATTCAGCAAAAGTCTCACTGACTTTTTCCATATTCACAGACAAGCTAGCCACTCATTCCTGCTGCCCTGCATTTCAAGAATATTAAACCGACAATGTCAAGCACTCATGAGAAATGCGGTAATTTGTGCCAAACAGACTTTTTGCCATTTGCTGTGTTAGCCAGCCAGAGCAGCTTGCAGTAGTTGCTGGTTTCCCCTCACTTCCAAACCACTGTTTCTGGCTTGCCTCACCAGAGACCACTACCAACACCGTCATCTGAGGACAGGGTTATCAATTTCACTTTGATACCTTCTCAGCATTACTTATCTGAATGTTTCTATGCATGTTTATTCACTTACCTTTGTAAAATCTGTACGTGTTAGTCCGCATTGTACAGGTGAACGTTTGGAAAATTACTCATACCTGCCACTGCAGGATATTAATTTTACTCGTTAACATACAGCCACGGGCACAAAATGGGTTATTACGAAAAAAAGTAGCTGTTTGCATACACAACATTTGAAAAGCACTGACTTTGTTCTGCACGGCAATGGTAATTAACAACAGAAGTGCTCGTAAGTTCTCTTTAAATTCAGCTTACTGGCTCCTGATTTTGCAAAGTGCAGAGGACCACTGGTTTTCTTTCAATTTTTTTTGTGTTGTGTGTGGGTTTTGGTGGTTGTTTTTTGGGTTTCTTTTTTGTTCCTCCTTTTTAAACACATCACTCTTTACAGTTGCCAATGAGAAAAGGCAATGGTCTAAATGCTGTGCTGGAGTCCCAACTAATTCCAGTAAGGATGGCTGATTACAAGCCCTTCATAGGAAAAACAACAACCTAAAAAACCTCAACCAAAAAACTTCCCAGTGATTAATATGCCATGGCAGCTTGTTTAAGCTCGAGCTTCTCATAGCAGTCTGGGTGAGGCACTGACTTCTGAGTCATGTGGAAAGATGCAACACAGTTTATGGAAATTCTTGCCTGACCCCATCTATGCTGCTCTTGCTCTCTGCCATGTTTGCAGATCCACAGGATTTGCAAATCCCCATCTAACTATACGTTCTCAGTCTCCCATTGCCTTGCAAAGTGATGGATTTAGCAACTGAATTTGGACGAATGTTCTGTAATGGAGACACTCTGTGGAGAGAATTCAGGTTTGGTGTAAGCGGCTTAAGTCCATCTCAATCCATACCTGCGGGGGAGAAGCTCACAAGGACTCAGCTGCTCTCAGAAATGCTGTTTCTCAGCACCCTTTCCCTCCACTCCTCACCCCGCACTCCCAGCGGATGCAGGATCCCTGTTCCCTTCTTCATACTGGTACTCTGACAGGGCTTCCAAGCAGCAAGAACAAATGCTTCTGGTGACCTGATGGCTGGCTGCAGCACTATACAGCCTTTTTTTTTAATTTATTTTTTTTTTTTGCGGGTGGGCGGAGGGGAAGGGAAGAATAATAATAAAAAAAATCCCCCTGTTATTTGGTATTTTGCATGAAAGCCAAGTCCAGACATGGGAGTCAAGTGAACAACCAAGGATCTCAAACTTGAAAAGCCTTGCAGCTGAGAGTTGATAGTTGAACACTGGAACTGTGTACTTCTCAAAGCATCAAAGAGGAAGATGAACAAGACTACCTGTTATTTATGACTTCTGCAGTCTGACACATGAACTGAACTTTGAACATCAGTCTGGTTAAACTGAAGTAACAATACAAGATGTCCTTTTGGCTTTTGAACCTGCCTCCTTTCCCCACATGCCCTCAACCTCCAGCTCTTGCAGAGTGCTCTTTATCCCAGAGATCATAAGCAAACATTAAAAATCTGATAACAACAATTTTCATTTGTTATTGATCTGCCTCTTTAGCAGTCACACACCAACAAAAAGACGATTTTACACAGTGCTTGTGGTGAAGCAAGGAAATCCTCCTCCAATCACATAACACACTTCTGACTATAAAGAGAACAGAGGAGACCCAGAAGACCTTCTTACCTCGCGGGGCGGGGGCGGGGGGGGGGGGGGGGGCGGGGGGCTGGGAGGGAAGAGCCTAATCTCCCTTCTCATCCATAAATAGTAAATAAATATAACGTTTGTAGAAAGACAACAATAGTAGCTTAACATTAAATACTCTGTATTCATTAGGTAAGACCAAATGACAGTGCTATATATGTTTTTTTCAAGATTTTTATTCTTAAAGGATGCAGGATTAAAGCAATATATTTATTTCTAGTTCACCAGGGTTCACCCATCTGGCCACTCCTGCCAGTAGAAAAACTCAGCTGCCATGGAAAAAGGTCAGTGAAAAATTATTTCTCTAGAATGAACCTTTTATTTTTGTCATCCAAACTTCTTTCTAGGTATTTAATCACTACTATAGACTATGCAACAATGACATTTTAACTGGTGACCACTCATAAATATTTACTGAGGTGAACAGAGCTCTGTGATAGCAATCCTACTTTTGTGCTTCAAGGATAATACCTACCTGAAAGACTTCACAGGTCTGGCTCCTTCATTGTTGTTTGTTGTTGTTGGTTTGGTTTCTTTAATTGGTTACTTCCCTATTTGCTTCCCAGTTTGTAGGTGAAAGAGGAGAGTCCGATGAGGTCTCATTACATGAGATAAAAGGAGCTACTCCCTAACGTTTACAAAACTGCCAGGAAAACAAAGGCAAATCTTCAGTGAGCATCAAGTACTATAGATTCTCCCAGACACTGTGCCCTTAATAATGCTTGAAGATTTATAAACACGCTCTCTCACACCAGCCCCACTGATTCTTGGCCCCGCCGTCAAGCCAGTTCCCTTTAAGACATCATAGTCTTTGTCAATGGGGGCAATACAAGGGTCTTGTTGGTGCTGCAGCTCTCCTAAAGACATGAAAAGAGAGAATGGCTTTAAAAGCATCTTTGTTTAGGTGCTAGGGGAAGAGGTAAAACCTGGCACTTAAAAAGAAGGGATACATCTATCTGTGCTTGTGTCTATTTATGTATGCTATATTTTTAAGTCTTCTCACAATATATTTGGAAAGGTGTCTTAAAGAGACAGGGATGATGTTTGAAAATGAAGGTTTTTATTTGGGAAAGAGCTGTTCAGTTTCTTTATGCGAATGCAAAGTGAGTCACTTCACAGTTATCCACTGTGGATTAATTCATTCTACAGTGAATCTGCTTGTCTATTCAGACTGGAAGGCTTAGCTTGTCAGTGTTGCCATGAACAGAAGCTGTCAATAATGAATTCACAGCTGCAGGTGACACATGCCTTAGAAATTCAATTAGTCAAAACCCATGTGGTAGAAGAAATGGCTTTCCTAAATGATATCAAGGAAGATCACGGGAAAAACTGTATTTGGCATGTGGCTGTTCAGTATAAGCAGGGCTGAATGGTTTAAATAAAAGTTGTAAAACCATGCTCCCAGTTGCTGGGAGGATGAGGGAGGAACAGCAGAGTTTCTGCTAGTCTAGACCTATTCACTGTCAGGGTCATGGGAGGGCAGGAGCCTCCCTGCAGCTCCTGTTTCACCAAAAACAAAAGGGGAGGGCCAACCTTTCAGCTGAAGGACCCCCTGATTAGCCTTCCCAAGATGCTTTCTTGGGTTGAACTTTCACCTGCATGCAACTGGGTATTTCCTAAAAGCAAACCAGCCAGCCCTGTTCCCCAATCACCTTGCTCATACCTCCACATCCAGCACACCCAGAATATATCCAAGTGTGCAAGTGCACTGTCTCTCCTCTTCACTCTCCAGGCTTTAGCACTGAAAGACTGTATCATCAAATACATGTTAATAATTGAAACCAAACAGAAGTAACTAAATATGATAAGGTAGGAAACAAGCAGAAAATGAAGTCATGGATTTTTCACGAGAGCTTACAGAGCCATTATCTAAAATGCCTATGTATAGAAAACAATCTAAGTCACAGCCTAAAGATACCCTCAAAAGAGAATCATTCAGCATATTCAGAAAAGGTTTCATTACCAGCTCCAAAATGGACTAAGCATATAATTAAAGCAGGGCTTTGGTTTGTGCAAAATCATTTCTTTCGTTATCTTCAATTCCCTTTTTATTACGTTCTTACTCTACCACATATCTAACAGCACTCCTGCACCAGCATGGGCAATACCACTTGTGCTCTGGCAGTTGCAGCATTTTTACAGGTATTTGGATTCAGAGCCAATGCTCAATGGAAAGTGAGAGGTTTCATTCAGCGTACAGCATCATAGCCAACACCGCCTCGTCTAAAGTCGTATTAAACCAGAGATATGCAAGATGACATAAGAAGTGTGTGGATGGGAAAAGAAGATGAAAATAGAAATGGAGAATTGGGAAAGAACAAGGAACTCTCATTACTGAAAAATAAGCATGCCCTCACAGAAAAAACCACCAACAAATTGCGGAGAGTTTTAAACCTAGAAATGCCATTTACCTTTTTGGCAACGGATAAAGAAGAATGAGTAACGCAGAGAATAAGGTCCTACACTGCTTTACTTCTCTCCCAGCAGTAATATATCTGGTCAAGCAAATGACGAAATGCAGACTGCAGGGCACTTCCTATTTTGAGGTATGATGTGCAATGCCAAACCTAACTCTGAAGCAAATAGCGTCTCTCTCAGTACGAAAGTATTTTCACAACTTCCTAAACCAATTTTGCCAGTTTCCCATGATTTTTCACAAGAAATTGTCCACAGCCACTTGCAGCTGATCAACACTCTTTTCCATGAAAAGCAGACCACACTCCCCCTTTTTACTACGCAAAATACAATTCAAAAACTATCTAGGTATCTCCCCTCACCCAGCTGTGTTAGGTCAGCACTGTGGGATCCTACATCCCCTAGGGCAGAGCAGTATTTTCAGTGCTGAAGGATGAGCACGGTAAAACTGCCAAACGCACATGGGAACCAAGTCCCTTTGAGCTCACAGGCAGCTGAGCTGCAAGGCAGGCAGAATCAGTGTGCTGGTCCCTTAGCAAAGCTGAAACAACAGGCTTCAAAGGGCACCACAAAAAAGAGTGTGCGTTTGCGAACAACACTGCTCCTCCTCTCCCACTGCTTTACCAGCGTGAGCTTCAAGCTGCCTTAACCTACAGCATGCATCTGAGAAACCCAAGGCTTCCGCCTTCATCACACATGACAAATCAGATAGGTGGTCTTGGGATCAGCAAAAACAGATGGAGTACAACAAGGAATCCTGCCGTACCAAAATAATTACAAAGGCAAGAACCTCTTCTTAACTGCCTGGTTAAGAAGCAATCATCATTCCAGCCATCCCCTTATCCCCTTCCCCTAAAGTTTCCTGATAGTCTCCTAAACAACACACCTGCTCCTTGTGAAGCTACTGAACTTCACGCCAGGGCCCAAATGCAGGTGAGAGATGCTTTCCGAAATCTTAGGAAAAGCCTTCCAAACCACTCTGACCACTGCCCCTTTTCTCTCAAGCAAAAGGTAGAGCTGACCAATCTAACCCAGCTCAACTGCACCAGTCTCTACCATACCATGCATATGATCTCTAACCAACTCAAGATGCAGGGAGAACTTACAATAAAAAAGAAAAAAAGGTGCACATTCTCGTAAGTTTTCTTCCCTCTGTCAAGAGGGCCACTTAAGCAGTAAAAAAGCAACAGCATTATGTTCTGATTTGCACCCGCTAATCTGCAACACCCTGGCCCTCAACCCCGCTGCAACCAATTGAAATGTCTCAACCTGGACAAGAGCAATCCCTGAAAGTGACCAGAAGAGCAGAACGAAAGACAGAAAAGCAGTTGAAGACAGAAATCTAACTGCAGATTGCTAACTGAAGATTGAAATCTAAGCCCCCAAACATTATTCATTTTTAAATGGGAGCCAAATGAAGAAGCTAGGATTTCGCTCTCAAGAAAATAACACATATTAGGAAGCTATTCTCAGATGAGCAGGAATAACCAGAGGTTATAAACGTAACACATTTTGGTCTTTGGCCCAACTGTCACCTCTTCACTGCAACGACTGCAGCTTCCCATCCCACGTCTCCTGCAGCATCCCTCTCAGTCCTTGGCAGAGAAAAGGACAAGTGAGTGACTAGAATGAAGGTATGCCTAAGCTTGCTGCCCAGGCTGCCTTCTGCTGCTAAGATCAAACACATTGAGCAAGTTCTGTTTGTATTTACTTATAGCTGGGACAAAAAAAGAGGCTATCTTCTTTGCACAAATACAAAATTTTACAGAACTTTTAGGATCTTCCTTGTCACTGAGAATTCCACCTCTGCACTAGGTTTACTTAAACCTTCAGAACTTGCTCAGAAGGCATCCAATGAAGTGGAAGACAGAATGGTTTCATGCTCACCAAGGAAGCTAGGCTAAATCCATCTGGCAGAAATCTACAGGATGCTTTTTGTTCACATTAATACCTTCCTGAGGGTCTACAGTGAGATCTTGCAAACTTAGTTAGGAGTACCTTGTGGTATTCACAGCCACTTATTACAAAGCCACAAACCCTTCAGCTTACTAGATGACCACAGAACTCACTGCAGAGTCAGCTGTCCCCATTTTCAGTGGGGATTCGGGGCTTCTATCCACCATCACTCAGACTGAGCACTGACACTCCACATGTACGAACTGCAGGTGCATCACCACTTCATCTTCACAGCCTATCATTTCCCCCTTCTCCTTTTCAACAATCTTTACAGGCAAAACAAGAATAGCAGCAACGGAAGCAGTCTCCCTAACCATACAACTTGCTGCAGCCTCACTGAGAAAACCATTGAATCATGGCAAGTGTTGCATTTTCACCACCCAAACAGATGTCTCACCTGGGTCAGCAAAAGCCATCCTCAAAATACACATTCTAAACACAGTAACGCAGGCACAGCCTTCATCAGTTCTGGTACTCTCTGCCCTTCAAGGACCTGTTCTCTCACAGCTGAACTTACCCTGCCAACAACAGAGCCCCCCCAACAATTGCACTCACCTCTACAGGCTCAGAAGGGATTTCCAATTTGGATAGTTTAGCTTTGGCGTCTGTCTTCAAATCGGAGACTTCTTCATAGGGTTCTCTATGGTATTCCTCCTGGAAAGGTTTGAGATCTGGCGATTCATCTGGTGCCTGATCTTGGCCATCCATTGGTCTGACATAGGCAGTTGGTTTCTGCTGCATTGCACTGGTTTTTGATGGCAAAGGTGGGGGAAAAGTCTGAGAGGAAGGCTGAGTGGTGCTGGTCAGGTTAACTGCTGAGCAGCCCCGACTTTCCTTCTCTTGTGATCCTGTCACTAGGTTCTGAAATGATTTTGTTTGACTGTAGGTCGGCCCATGACTTTTACTGCTGTTCTGTGACCTGGAATCGATATGCTGGCTGGAATGTAGAGGTGACAAGGGCGCCACTGGAGAAGACAAAGATGATAGCAATGGAGAAAGCACCAAAAAGGAAGGCTGCAGTTCATTAGCATGACCTTCACCAAGCACATGCCTGTCATTTCTCTTGTGGTGAAAATCCACATGACTTCCCTGGCTGCCATGATTCTGTTCTTCACCTTGGCTCTGACCATTGGCTAAGGTGTGACTCTTGGCGTGCAAACCTGGAGCTGGGTCTGTTCTTGATTGTGCCTTTTGGTAGTGAATGGAGTGGCTTGAAGCGGGAGGAGCTACAACCGTAGGTCCCATGGGTGGATGGTGGGTTGTGTGGTGGAATGAAGATGGTAATGTATGGCTGGTCTTTTCAGGGAAGTATGGGCGATGAGGCTTTTGTTGTGGGATCAGAGAAGCGACATTTTTAGGAACTCCAATGAGTTTCTGATGGGATTTGTTGTGGCTCATGAGGTCCTTGACCTCCTCATAATTGCCCAGCATGTTCTGAATTCGGCTTGACAACTCATCTCCTTTATTAGTCTGGAATAGAACAGAGGTGGAAGTTAAAAAAGCATGGACCCCCCACTCCAAGAGATCCAGCTCAAGAAGAGACATTCTTCAGGGTCTTAATTTAATCACTAGGCACCACCACCGGTGAAGTCACACATGCTCATCTTGATTCTGCATGCAGTCTCTCCAAAGCAAATCGGACTGCTTTAGTCAGTGTTAGTCCTTCTGAACCAAGATTGCAGATGTGCCTGCAGTCTTCAGGAACGTTAACATCAGACCACTTTGTTTCAACCACAGCTGCAGAAAGAGACAGCCAAGCTGCTCTTGAGCACTCTCCTTCAAAATCCCAGACTACAAGAGGCCCCCAGATGAATATGCCCAACCCAAAGTCCATACTGCACCTGCACCATCTACAGAGCTTTACGTGCATACATGAATTCAAGTTAAGCAGATGGGAAGATGCTGGGTTTGCATGTATCACGTTCCAGTCTGCTACACCGTAGGTACAGCTCTCCTCTTCCACCCCAACCCTCCTTCCACCTCTTCCTCCACCACACCCTCCCTTTACCATTACCTTGTAGGGTTCTGCAAAGAGGGGAGCCTTCTCAGGGCTCTGGTCTTTCTCCTGGAGAGCCTCCTGATTCCGCCTCTCTCTCTCTCGAATACGCTGCAAGTTTCTGTCCTCGTTGTACAAGCTTTAGGAAAGAGAGAAAGAAAGGATGGTTAACACTTTATACCAGTGTTATCAACAGGCATCTACTTTGTGCAGAAACATGTGGTTTCATACAACAGTATGTGTCCAGTGTGAAAGTAATTTTGAAATCCACAGAGTGGTTATAGCTGAAAAGTTAGTTATGCCAAGTATTTGCCCTACTGCATAGTAATGGAATATATGAGGTACAGCATGCAACCTTCTGAGTGATTTCTACGTCTGATACAATGCATCGGGAAGGGTGGGAAGGGAAAAACTATCCATTTAATTGTGAAACACAAATTGATAACAAGTCAATGTGGGCGATAAGTGCATGAGCTGGCAAATCCAGTTGCAATGAACAATGTGAAAACTACCATTCTTGTTCTCCTCCAGATTTCTGCACTTGAGAGTGAAAAAAAAAAAATCAGCCATTTTGAAGGTGCTTCCACTTTCAGAGATTGAACTTTGCCTACTTTATAAACAGGCTTAAAAACTTACTCTCTGCTTTAAATTGACATTTGGAAAGCTGCTTACCTGGCAGACCATGTAGTTGCATTTAAAGCAATCACATAAATGTGTTTAAAGAGAAGGTCCCAAAAATTTGGAAAACACCAGGTCAAATCCCCCTGTTCCTCCTCAACCACATATGTGTGTGCTCAATTCCACCAGCCCTACCAAAACAACAATAAAACCGTGACACACGCACAGCAGGATGACTTCATGGAAAACCAGAACCTTTAAACTACACCTCCTCTGTGAAATACTACTGCAAAATAAGGGAATCTATTGCTCTAGTATTTATGGATCCTTGGGGGAAAAAAGCATCCAGGCATACTATGTGGATGAAGGTTTTTCCCTCCTCTCCTATTTCTACTCTACTGCAGTCCACTGCATACACACAATTCATATACTCTCCTTAGTACGCTGAACTTCTCAAGTATCCCAGTTTGGAAGGGAAGAGCTTTGTCTTCCCCACCAGTGACATTTCTCAAATACCACACCAGGAATCATCTACTGAAAGCCTGACCATCCTTAAAGGAGAGTCAGAGGACTGGCTTTGCCGTAACAGTTAACCAAGAGGTCTGACTACTGCAGAGGCCGTTTCCTGTCTCAATGTGAACTCTGGAAAACGATGCTGTCTGATGGCAAATTTCCATACATAGAACTGCGGCAAGGATGTAGTTGTGCCACTGAGACAGAAAAACATATTCAGGGGTTAGACTATGCACATTTTAAATAGTTTCCAACTTTGTTAGGGCTAAACTTTCCAAACATAGCAAAACAGAAGTTTCCAGTAAGCGCTATGTATCCCACTTCTGCAAACAATGCAAAGAATTTTAAAAATAAAATAATCACAGATCACTGATTCAGTAAATATACACCATCCTTCTGTTACAAACAATATCCAACAAACACATTTCCTCTGTGCATCTGATATCATTTTGCATGTGAGCAATTTCATATCTATAATCAGTTAGTTGGTCAGTTGCCCTGCATGTGCCAGAAAAGCTGTGTGCAGTCACCTATGGGAGATATCAACTGCAGAAGACAAAAGATTGGGAAGAATTATAAAGCAAACAAGAAGCGATCCTGGCTACATCTACTACTTGAAACTGTATCATAGCACCACAGAACAGTCTGGGTTGGAAGGGACCTTGAAGATCACCTAATTCCAACCCTGCTGTCATGGGCAGGGACACCTTCCACTCAACCAGGTTGCCTCAAGCCCCATCCAGCTTGGCCTTGAACACTGCCAGGGATGGGGCACCCACAGCTTCTCTGTGCAGCCTGTGCCAGTGTTCTGCCTAAGTGCATGCATTTCAAGCTGACAGCATTTTTTAAACTTCTCTGTTCAAGTTATCTGGAAGGTTTTTACTGAATTTCCTAAACACTGCAGGAAATTAAAAATGATTCTGCAAATATCCTTTATATGAACTTCAAAGAAATTCCCTTAACACCAAGCATGAAAAAAACCACAGAAGATGGTTTTAACAGCTATGATGCTGGCTTTTAGCACAAAGGACGCCTCTGAAACCTCCTCTTTCCCAATCTGTCATGCCGTGACCCAGTGTCAGTACTGACACCAGCTGTAGAACAAAACTGGGGGGGACGGGGGACGACGACGTAACTTTTATCAATTGGCTCCTCTTCACCCACTGGTCCCCAGTCCATTTCCCCCATGGCTGCACAAGCAATCAAGCTAACACAGTGGGGAAGGCAAAGGAACAAAACCACAGCCCTCAGTGGCAAGTCCTCACTTCTTGCCATTTCGCAGCCTCTGTGCCCTGTAGTTACTCTCTTCGCTTAAATTATACAGCTCTCTTGCAACGAGCACTTACAATGTGTTTGGACTAATCAAAGCTCTTACTGCAACCAGGCGCTCAGCTCCAGCTCTCCCCCACCCACCCTGACTTCTTCCTTTTGAAGCTACCACCAACTATGTTTCTGAACATTATTGTTAGGCTCAGTGTGATGCTGAAGGTATAAAAGGACAATTTTAAGTTAGTTTTAACTCCTCCTCGATCATCAGCTGTTTTCCTAGTCATGTTTTCCCTGGTCAGTTCTTAAGCCATAATTTTCATCATCTGATAGACAAAAGGACATCCAGGAAATTAAAAGACAGAAAGAGGATGTACTTTTTACAAGTACAACAGCAGCGTTAAAGAGAGCAAAGCTCCTTCTCCCGCTTTGTGCCTTTTGATACATGTACACCTTTTGGTCTGCACAACACTGCTGAAATCTCGGCCTGCCCTGTTACTATTTCTGCCTTGATCCACACCACGAACGGCAAGCACTCAGACCTACGCTGTACTTTTTAGTACAACTGCAGCATTAAATATACATACTTGGTTTTGTTTGTTTTCTCCTTAGTACTTATTAAACTACTCATGGTGTTGGCTGGAGTACACAGCACACAGAGACATAGTGCTTGCCTGCCCCAAAATAGATTTTGCTACTGCAACTCGCAGCTTGCTGCGGCACACGTCAGATCCAGGCCTCCCGGAGACAAGCTGTTGAGCTGGCATAGCTCTCTGCTGAAACCCAAGATAACAAGAAATGAAATCAATACATAAGGACAAAAGCCAGAACCAATGCATCTCTTTCTAAAACAGGTTGTTTTCAAATGAGCCAACCTCATTTTCTCTTCCCAGGTAAAAGACTGTTTGCCTCTTTCAGAGAGGACAGAGAAAGACATAAAAGCCATGAGGCTGAATACAAGTCTTTTGGGGAATGCTGTCAGGACTAAAAGAGTAACTTCTCACAGACCCATTCCCAACCTCCCTAACAATCTCAGTTACCTTTCAAAAACTCTTAACATCACTCCTGGACCATACCATACCACTTTATAACCTGCATTATTATTTAGTAAGAAGGCACATGCAATAGCATTCGAATACTTCAGATTTCTGCAGTGCACAATTATAGCAGTGGCCATTCCTATAAAGCACTGAGGACTCAAACCACCTCCACACACTGCCAGAGTCAAGCATCCTATCTTGTAATGACCTCACTACTCTCTGCTTGTTGAGTTTCCAACAATAATCTAAAATTTGCTCCCCTGGTCAGCTTCTTCACATAACATTTATTAGAAAGGAGATAACGTAGAGCAACTTTCTTAAACCAACAAAAAATACACACAATACCTTAAATGGATCCAGTTACCAAGCTGGGTATAATTTCCACACGCCAGCTGGCTGACGTGGGGATGCAATGGGGATCCACATGTTCGCATGATCACACATGTTCTCCCTTTGTTTATAAACCTATACAGAACAGGACTTGCTATTAACAGGTTTTTTCCTGTTGCTAGGTAAAAAGGGCTGGAGCCATAAACTATTCTAATTACTATTCTTGCAGGAAAATACAAACCAGCATGCCACTATCAGCAGTAAACCCAGGTTGAAAAGCATTAGTGATGATCCACAAATATCTGCATAAACACATGTGTATCTCCCTGGCTGGAAGAGCACTGAGAGGCTGAATCACTCCACAGTGAGACTCTGCTGCGAAACAAACAAGCGGAAATTCTGACCAAGAGGTTTTGTGCAGTTATTTCAACTTGCAGAGCAGGAGGGTGAGCCAAAGCCCACTGAAACAGGCAAAAAAATTCTCAGCTGTTTCAACGGACTTTGTGCTGGGTAATGAGAGTGCATTCTTCAGTCATGCAAAACAGGCCTGACCTTGGGCACACATGAGCAAGCCTCCCGCAAAATGAAGGGAAGTCATCATTTGGAACACTATATAACAGTTCACAAGGTTCAGCTGCTGCACTTTTAAAAAAAATAATTTTAAAAAAAAACCAACAAAAACAAAAAACCCCCAACCAAACCCCCCCAAAAAACCAAACACAACCCAAAAAAACCCCACCGCCTCAAAACAAAAACCCACCACACCCCAAAAACACCAGTCCTCAAATATTAAAAATATGAGTTCATAAATTCTAATCATAAATCAAACCATTAGCACAATATTGCTACTCATATATTTCATCCTCTTTATCACAAACTCTTAACAATAACATCATCTTAATAATGAAGACAAAACAGAACGTGTATGTGCACATGAGCAAAATTCACTGGAAAGGAAGCAGGCAGAACATCAGTGATATGTGTGAAGGACTGGGGGAAACCTTGTGGGCTATTTTTATTTGTTCTCCCAGGATAAAAATCTGCTGTCAGCACTGGCTGACCAGGGTTCTTGTTTTATATTATGCCTTGCTGCAAAAGTCTCATTAAATCTTAACTTTGAACAAAAGAAGCCCATAACTTGCAAGTAGTTTAAAAACTAACACCAGCAATAAAAAAAAAAAAACCACCACATCCAAAACCAACCCACTAACACCCCCAAAAAATAAACAAAAACCAAACAAAAAAACCCCAAAAAACAAAACCAAAAAACTAACCCAAGCTACATATTATGACCCTGCAAATTGTTTTCTACTAAAACACTGTGCTACATCCATGTGGATTACGGATATCCTTCTATTTCTAGGCTGGCGAGCATCCAAGTTCAGAGCAATCAAGCCATCTTGCTCAGAGATTCTGATTACATTCAAGCAAAAGGAAAACCCCTAAACAACTGTAACTTGTATCTCTTGCAACAATGACACAACGAGAAGCAGCTATCTTTCCTACATGTATTGCAACACTAAACATCTCACACCCTGCTTGCTGCAGAAGCAGCAGCTGTAATACCTCTAAAGGCCTCTTTCTTTCCCTGAACCTTCACTGACCCCAAGCTCTCTTCCCAGCAATAAATTCTTTTTAAAGAGTGTATGAAGAGAGGAGGGCCGCAGGGGAGGGGAAGGGACACCGCCTTTTTGTAATAATGCCAGCTCCTGCAGGTTGAAAAGATGATGCACACGCCTGCTCCCGGACAGCAAGGCGGGCATGGGTGCTCTCACACGTATGAGATGACGGGGCACTGCTCAGCGAGGTTAGCCATGCGCTGCTGCCACTGCAGACCTCTTTGTACTGTCACAGTGGCTAGTGGCCCAGGCTGCTGGCCACCCCTTCAGCCCAGCCATCCCCCTCCACTTTGCTGTTCAGGAACACCATCCACCCTCTGCCTCTCTTTCTGCAACGGACCCAACCATTTTTTGTTCCCAGTCTCCCTCCAACTTTAGCGTGCAGAAAGAAGCACATTTTAAAAGCAGAAGGACGAGGGAATAAACACTGAGTGGCTGCATGACTTTATCATGCAGTTGAGAGCGCCAGCCCCCCTTCTCTAAGTTACAGGCGAGCCCTTAAACTACTTCAAGACAACAGCTAAAACTCATTTTAATTCGTGTATTTTATCATGGAGGCATACACTTCCCGTGCACGCTACCTCGTCTCATACTGCGGGGCTTTTATTTAAAAATAAGTAAATTGCATTGCACTAGACTGCATTCCTAATTGAGAGCAGAAGCATCTGCTGTCTGCTAAAACTTCCACTTTTTAAATATGAGCCTGTAGCTACCCTGGTCCCAACACCTGAGGAGACATCGTGTCTGTCCTGGCCATTTAGGGGTATTTGTCGAGATGGCTCTTTAAAGCTTTTCAAAACCTGGGCTATGCTGTTGAGCTTAAGGCCGCCCAGTTTCCCCAAAGTCAGCGTTAAGGAAGGCAGGCAGAAAGCATCCGAGAGCCACCATCAGCTCAGTCCCCGCGTGGCCCCATGCCAAGAGGAGAGGAAGGAGGTCTCCATGGCCAGCCAGGCGCCACCAGAGGAAACCCGCGCAGCGCAGCGCAGCCGCCTGCCAGTCTCCAGCAAACCGTCCCATGCATGACAGAGCTCTAACCTCGCTATGGCCAAAGCTGCAGGGAGAACCCCAGCTCCAGTTCTTCAGGAACCTCTCCAGATGAGCTTTGATATTAAGATTTTCCTAGAACGGGCACTCAAAAAACCCAAAAAAACGACCACCAACCTCAAAACCACCTCCAAGCTCTTCCTTACTGTTGTGGAAATGCTTTGTGAAACTTGGCATTAGCATGTCAAGCACAAGGAGCAGGGGGGTCTCCATGGTCCCACCACATCCATCTTCAGAGGGGAAACAGTTCCAAATTTGAGAATTAAAAAGAGCGCTGCACTTTCTGCAGCTGGGCTACACTTGACATGTCATCAGGAAAACCCAAACACCCCATTATGTTCAAAGAGTCTGATGAGACTGAATGCTCACCCTGAAATGTTAGGTCAGTTTTGATCTTCAAACATGCTCCACAAAAAGTAAAAACACACACAAATCCACCCCCCTCCCCCCCCCAAAAAAAACCAAACCACAAACAAAACCCAATCACACTTTGCTACACACCAAAAGAGTAAAATACTCCTATGCTTAAAGCAGCACAAGCTGAAGAAGACAGCCCACCGGCTCCAGTAACAGGGCTAAGTTCATCCAAGCATACACCCTGACTCATGACATCATCCAGGCTTGGGTCTGTAACAGAAACCATGAAAATACCAACGTGCTCTGAAGCCACACTCGGTGACGTGACAATCCTTACTAGAGAGTTCCAAATGCTGATATGTGACAATCCAGCCCATGACAGCATTTTCAAAAAATAGATGGTGCAAGAAGAAATTCTGCTTCTCCTCCTGTCCTGTGTGTTCTCCAAATGAAAACGAAATTAAAATAGAAGTCTGCTTTAGTTTTAGTTGTAATAAGATCTGTTGCTGGCTCCCAAAAGGAATTAACTCAACAGCAGCGAGGGAGGGTGGAGAAAGGCTAAAGCAAACACAGAACGAGGATGCTCACTTCCCTCTGAACACACAGAACCTCTTCCTTCCAAACACTTCAGAGAGAACATTTCCTTTCAGTACAACTGCAGGAAATCACAGATTTATTGAAGCTGTTTTGTCATTAAAATGGACTTAAAAAAAAAAATCATGAGAAGCTGCTGATGATCATTTCTCAAGACTGAGACATATTCTTGTTTAATCTCAACACAAGACACATCACCCCTCAAAAAAGATTAAACAGAAACCACACAGATTCACTGGAACAGGCTCGCTGCAGCACCTCAGCTGTGCTGCCCTTCAAGTCTCCATAGAAGAATCACCACCGATTTATACGGCCAGGATCACATCTACAAAGATTAAAAATGCAGTTTCATTCATCAGCCCATCAGCTTGAAAAGAAACATGGATAAACACAGGGCACAGAAAGTTACCGAGCATCCCAGATGTGCTCAGCTCTCAGCTTTTATCACCGAAGTAGCTTGCCTGACAGTGACTGTAAGGCAATCAGATGAAAGGATGACATTACATTTAATACCAAACAGCATCAAAAATGGCTCGCCCTAACCTTGGCTTCCTTTCCTTTATGGAAATATCATCAAATTGTAACTTGCTGGATATTTTAAAGTTCTGTTTCACATCAAACACTATTTCACAGAACATACATGGTTTGAACAGAAACAAATGATAAAGAGGAAAACATATGGTAGAGGCGCAACAGATGGTACAGTTAGTCAATTATTTTCTGCATCATCATCAACCAGCTTTGGTACATGCTTTCCAAAAAATACGTATCTTTACACTGGAGAAATACGAGTTGGAATGCATTTTTTTTTTCAAGTTTATCCAGCCCTGTTTACTACCTACAATAACAGCCAGCATTAGAACCACTGAGCAAGAGATCAAGACCTCACAGCCCATCCGTACTTCTATGATGACGGTAAGAAACCTACTTGCAAATATTTCTGAACAAAAATAAAGTTCCAAGAAAATCCAGTACAGCTGGAAGCTTTCCTTCAAAAGGATGAATGAACCGCTTTTCCTTCAAAAAAGCAATGCTGAATACACTTCTTCCTATGTTCTGAATACACAGCCCTCTAGGTTACACCAAAACACTGAAGTGGAGAACAGCTGGGATGTTGTAACAGGCAGCAGGGAACCGCCAGTTTGCTAAAGCAGAAACTAACTTGGCTTTTGCCAGAAAAAAAAAAAAAAAAATCAGTTCTACCTATGTAACATTAAGCATCTTCTCGCTCTGCCTCTTACACAGTAATCTTCGGGTTCAAATTCTCATTTGTTTCCTATTGCTGTTACCAAATTAAAAAATATATGCATTACTCGGCCATTAAAAGGCTTCTGCTTCCTTTTGGCATCAATAGCCCCTTTCTTCATCAAGTAGTTCCCAGGAATAAGCCTGAACGTTTCCTGTGAAGAGCTGAGCCCCTGCAGTGCCCAGTGACTTTATCAGGAATTGTGAACTCTCAAGATGTTCTTCAAACATGACAAACACAGACTCGAGCCTAAAAACTCCAAATCATCAAATGGCTATGCACTTAAAAACACACCCCAGGATTTGGAGCAGTATTTCTCAGCCTACACTCTACACACCACTGAAGGCTCAAAAGAGGAAAAAGATTTGTGTCAAGATGCCAATTACTGATGGTAACAATATCTTCTCTGCCTACTCAAAAAAGGCAAACAAATGAAAGGCTTATGACTTGGATTTTCCCTCATGCAATGAAAAGTTTAAAATCTAATTTTTATTTAGTTGTAAATGAAATCCACCGTAGCAGTATTACACTAGACAGGCCCTGGATACTTTTTTTTTTTTCTGATAGCATGGCACCGTCCGGCCTAAAATGCTTCCAACAGGAGTGCTCCAAGCTACAGGGCTCCCTTAAGCAGCAGAGCATCCTGTTCCTCCTCCCCTCCACAGCGAGAAGAGCTCTCACACCCGAGCTGACCATTCCTCAGTCTCCATAGACACACCGTTTACCCTACAAGCAGAAAGCTTTGGATTGCAAGAGGCAGAAAAGCCTCACGATGGATGTGTAACACAAACAAATGACACCCTCCCCAAAGCTGTAAATCCCCGAGGCCAGAACACAGCACGCAAACAGCCTGCCAGCAGAAAGATGCTCCCAACAAAACACAGGAGCTCACGCTGAGGGCCAGCCTCGCTTAACATACAGCAACAACTCGGAAAATTTAGGAAAATGTGACAATTACTGCAGCTTATACAGTCTTCCCTTAATCATCTTCAGCAACAGCCCTGAACTATGTTGCCATAGTCAAAGCACCGGAACAAACCAAGAGGCAGTCTTCTCCACTCATGATGCTGCAGAATGATGATTGCTTCAGATGCCTCTGAAGAAAGCCAGGCTTTCAACATCACCCTATGCATGCTGATGTTAATAGAACGCTGTCAAAAACGGTGTTAATTATAAGTTAGCTGGGGAACACAAAAGTTGTCATTCTCCATCTAAATGCAAATACACTAGGACGACTTCTAAGAAGGTGTGGATGTGTGATGTGTAATTACAAGCAGAGCAGCCAAGGCTTTGGAACCATGATGAATTTAAGGCTTTGTTTGATCTGGATGTGGCAGGCAAAGGAGGAAATGTGAAAAATTTAAATCACCAGGTATGTGCGATGAAAAATCCTGACCGCTTTGCCTCTTAAGAGACAAGGTGTTCTGTATACAACAGCCTAATTCATCAGGCACACAGCTCAGGATTTCCCCAAGCCCAGTAACTGGTCTGCCTGCCTTTCAGCCCTGAAGACATGTATGTCTTTTTGGGTAGGTAAGTAAAGATCTGCAACTTGAGTGCCATTTCAGTAATTGAGTATGCACAAAAAGGTTCAGAAAAAGCTGCTGGTGCCTTGGCTGCAGCACTGATAGAGCAGCTCCAGATGTGCAGCCTAGGATGAGACCCAGTTATGGGACTATCCCAAGAGCCCCCTCGCAGCTGCACACCGAGCAGCCTTGGTTCATAGAACCATTTGGGATGGAAGGGACCTTAAAATCACCTAGATTCACTCCCCCTGCCATGGGCAGGGACATCTTTCACTAGACCCGATTGCTCAAAGCCTCATTCAGCCTGGCCTTGGTTGTGGTGATCCAACTGTGACAGGACTGAGCTTACACATGACCAGCTTTTGCAGGAAAGAGAAGCCCATCCATGTCTCTTCTCGCTTCATCAGCAAGGATGAAAACATTAGCCTGCTCAGGATGCAGACAGACATGCACCCCAATGACTGGTGTTACTTTGCAGAGGTGACAGTGAAGAACGAGTTATTCTGAACTTCACTCTTTTTATCAAAATGGGAGACTTCAGTCTGCCACTAACACAGTTACGCTCCCCTGTCGCAGAGCTGAGCAAACATTTTCACATAGACCTGAGTGCCGCCAGCAGCGCTCCCACAGTGCACACTCAGACCCAAGACCGATCTGGTAAAAGCCCTGCTGGCACTTTGAGAAATGCATAGCCAGATCTCTTAAGAGTGTTTTACATCCTGGCTTTGTCTGAGAATCGGTCTGTTTGGAGAAACAGCATTCCCTGCTGAGCAGATCCTGCTCTAACAGGGAGGGGACCCTGAGTCACCCACGATCACCCCAAGACCTGTCTGCAAAAAGGTCTGAGGAAATGATCACACAAACAGAAAAGACATTCACCCTTCAAAGGTACTTACATCATGCCTTCCTAGATCAAAGGCTGCTGGAAGTAAATACAAGGCCTTGGCACTATCAACAAACACATGGGGTGTAGCCTTTCTACCAGAATGCAAACTTTGGGTCTGCTTGGAAGTTTAGCTCAGACAGAAAACATACACCGTCAAAGCACAGGAAAACCAGATTTCAAAGGCCAGCCGCTCTGTCCCTCTTGCTGCCGCCACAGCAATCGTGCATCTAATTCACATTTTTATATCCCACTCCATTCTACTTGTCTTCTTTCACGTAGTCCCACACTCAAACCATTTCTAAGCACTATCCCCCTGCCCCCAACCTGCTTCCGCATGCCAGTTCATAAGGTATTTAGAAAGGAAGACTCCTAGAAGCCTTCATGAACCACCACCCATCGTCACAGTGACTGCAGCATCATGCTTTGAGTTTTCATTTACCATTCTTCTCGATTTGTCTTGGCATCTTCTTGCATTAGCCTAAGAGCCATTCTGACAAGCCTTGGATGTTATCTTCTTGGATGCTTGTGCTGAGGCAAACTCCTTCCATGTTAGCTTATTTTCCAATGAGAATGGCTACGCTGCACAACACAGCCTAGAGCATCTGCATTCACACCACCCTGATACCAGCTGCCCCGCTGAGTCAAGTTAAGGGCAGCTGAACCGATTACAAAATGGTTCAAGGCCACAAAATGCTCTTCACATGAGCAGAACAGAAATTTTCACTGACATACCTGATGGCTGTAAACATCTTGGAAATTGCTATACACAGACTTACTTTGTGCAGTAACTCACCACTCTCCACATATAACAATGTCGCTTAAAAATCCAGCTGGATTGCCTAAGAACCAGCCAGATTCTGATGTTAAGTGGACAAGCAGGTAAAAGACATTGCTCAATAGGTTTGTTTAGTTTACAGAGGAGCACATACATGATGGATGGCTTTATATCCTTACATTCTTCTTCTTTCCCTTCTCCTATCCTGAAAAGCATGTTCCCTGAGTTGACATTGTCTGTTTTTTGTTTTTGTTGAATTCAGTTTGTGGTTTTTTTCCTTCAAGAAAGTTCTATGAAAAATTAGTGCAAAAAAAGGACTTTTATACAGAAGGTGCAGTCAACTTCACATTTTAAATACTGTTGACAGGCCATTTCTAATCAAACGCTTCATACACGCATACAATGACGTCTCATATAAAACTACACCCCAGTAGCAAGCTCTTCCCATCTACGAGCAACTTATTATCAATAGCTATGGAAAGATATCCCTAAAAGCCTATGAGTCATCCTTACAACCAAAAAAACTGGCTATTCCTTTTTTGTGTTTTCATCTACCAAGTGCCACGCACACTAGGACAGCAGCCTTACTAGCAGTTACACCCATAAAGATGAACACATTTTTACCTGACTTCCTAGAGTTGGCAGAGCTTCCCACCTAAAAACTGTGACACATTTCCAGATCAAAGCCCAGGCTTCTACCAAATATTACACATGAAAAAGAATTGCCACAAAGCCCTCACCCAGTGTCATGCACACTTCTATAGAATTAATGAAAAAATTATGTGAGGAAATAAGGAAACAAGAGAGGAAAAAAAAGAGAGGGAGACGTCCGTCTGTCAGAATTTGCTCCAGGGTTTCTTTTTCCAGTGGTATGCCAGACATTGAGAAATCCAACCAAAAAAAAAAAGTGTCAATTAGCAAGGGAGAAGTTATCTCTAATGATGTACTTTCATTTTGATTTCCTCAGATAAGGAGAAGAAAGACAGAGACAGTTGAAAAACACATCCACACACGGTGCAGTCACTTCCCAGAGCTGACCAGGGCTGATCTTGCTTCACCCAGTCCAAACATTTCAATACAACATAGATGCAAAATAACTTTAAAAGGAAGTGACCTAGGATCAAATCTTACTAGGGAAAGCGTGTGTTTAAGTAATCACAGATGTAAGGTAGTAACCCAGTGTTGCAAGAGAACTGCTGTCACAGTACAGGCTGAAAAAGTAACCAGTCATCTACTTAAGCGCTACTGCCTACAGTCTGATTTTGTTAAAAGCTTCCTGCAGTTAAGGTAAATCTTCCAGTAGCCAGAGTCCAGCTTTAAAATCAGTCACTTCACATGCAAACCCATGCTGAACACAAGATCGAGATAAAACTTCTCAGAAGTGACTCTCACATTTTTTAGGGATTTTTAAGTCAAATGCGGTCATACAGTCTCCCACCAACAAAAAGCAACCTTCTATTATTCCTGACTTGCCACAGGGCAAGTGCAGACATGCTGGCAGCAGGGTAACAGCTACTGTGCATCAGCTGCTGTTTAACTATTTCAGTGGTACTTACCCTGCCTCTGCAGAACGAGAGCTTGCTGCAGCATGTGTGGGGGGTTCCCTTGATGAAAACAGAGGTAAAGCACTTAGCACTGCCATGAATTAAGAACGTAGAAATGAACTAAAATGTGGCCACGTTAGAGCAGCACAGTGGCAATTTGTTCGGGTAAAACAGTGTTCAGACAGTATGAGGGCTATCTGAAAAATCAAGGCGAGTACACCCATGAGACCCCCAGGTCCACACCACCTGCTATCCACCTTACAACACTTACCACTCAGGACTGGGCTGCCCTGCAGCATCATCCCCTCCCACAACGTTTCTCCCTCTCGATTAATCTACATACCGTTCACCATAAAAACATTCATGCACTTCTCCCAGCCTGAGACAAATCAATCTAACTCAGGCATTAGCTTACAAACCCGAGCTCAGGAAAATGATGTGGCTGAAGTAAAATCCGTGGAACGGTGCCAGAACTCAATTTTTGTTAAACCCAGCTGGATCTTCTAGCACCCTGCACTTCAGTGCATGGCTTCAGCTACTACCTCTAAGCCCAATCTTTCTGTTACAGCTCTGTAAGTCAGTTATATGAGTGGGGGAACAGGGTATGTACTATGCGGTAAGCAGCAAGGCTTTCAAGGGCAGGGACGGTCTTCTGTTGCATGCACAGCGAGGTGTTCCCCAGCAGAAATGCAGAAGTCACGGCTGTGACGTTTTATCAACTCACCCACCACCACCAAAATATCACTGTTTCTAATGCTGATAAAGCGTAGCTGAATACATAAGTGGTTATCAGCTGCTGCCTAATCAGTCTGAGGGATTTCTTCAGTCAAGGGCTGCATGAAATCTACCATCCCCATCCACCTCTGAATTCCTCCTCTCAGCAACAGAAATCCAGCACCTCCGATGAACTGTTCCAGGTTTGCCTGGGAAAACGCATAGGGTAAAAATCTATGTTCTACCCTATATAAAACCTATCCTACCTTTCATTCATTTTTGCCTTGAAATATGCTTTTTGTTGTTATTGTTGATCAGTACAATCAATTTACTGGTAATAGGTTTAAAGGCAGCAAGAGAACCGTGCATTCACAGTAGCGATATACAAAAAATGTAATGTAAAAATGAAGTCAGGTTTCTATTTCTTTAAAATAGGCTCCGACAGAATGTCTTTTACTGACAAATCTTTGAGATCTGAGAGATTAGGTAGAAAGGCTGATCAAACTAGTAGTGGTTGAGAAAGAGCCAAATAATCAAGTAAGGCATGAAGAAAAAATGTTTTGCCTTTATTATTTATTTCCCATACCTATTTTAACTTATTTTTTCACACAATTACGAGATTTTGATTCACACGCATATTTCTACTTAGTGATCATAGGAAATGAAACGATGATGGCTTAGACCTACTGTTTCTGCACACCAACTGTCCACACATTTTACTCCTGACCCAGCAGTCCTCAGTAAAGAAAAGCCCAATAGTGTCCCCCACACCCCAGTTACTGTTTCCCCAGGGTCCCCATAAAAACGATAAGCCTTTCAAAGAACTACCTCAGTTCTCTCAGTGGTGGATGCTGTCTGCCTTGACCTCAGCAAGGCTTCTGGCGCTGTCTCCCATGACAGTAAGCTCAGGCAGCGTGGGCTGGATGAGCGGACAGTGAGGTGGGCTGAGAAGTGGCTGATGGCAGAGCTCAGAGGGCTGTGACCAGCGGTGCAGAGCCCAGCTGGAGGGCTGTAGCCAGGCGGCTGCTGACCCTGTTCCCCAGGGCTCAGTGCTGGGCCCAGTCCCGTTCAGCTGATTCACCGGTGACCTGGGCGAAGGGACAGTGTCCCCTCAGCGAGTTTGCCCATGATACCGAGCTGGAAGGAGCAGCTGATACCCCAGCGGGCTGCACTGCCATTCAGGGGGAGCTGGGCAGGCTGGAGAGCTGGGCAGGGATGGACCTGGTGAAGCTCAACACAGGCAGGTGTAGGGTCCTGCCCCTGGTGGGCACAGCCCCACGCACCAGCACAGGGAACTGCTGGAGAGAACCTGCAGAGGGCTACAAAGATGATGAGGGGCCTGGAACATCTGCCAGGTGAGGACAGGCTGAGAGAGCTGGGCCTGCTCAGCCTGGAGGAGACTGAGAGGGGACCTTACCAATGCATATAAATATCTTAAGGGCGAGTGCCAAGAGGATGGGGCCGGGCTCTTTTCAGTGGCGCCCTGTGACAGGACAAGGGGCAGCGGGCACGAACTGCCCCACAGGAGGTTCCATCTGAATATCAGGAAAAACTTCCTTTATTCTGAGGGTGGCAGAACCCTGGCACAGGCTGCCCAGAGAGGCTGTGGGGTCACCTTCTCTGGAGACATTCAAAACCCACCTGGATGTGATTCTGTGCAACCGCTCTAGGTGAGCCTGCTTTAGCAGGGGGTTGGACTAGGTAATCTCTAGAGGTTACAACCCTGACCGTTCTGTGAAAAGGTCTTAAGAAAAAAGTAGGTTACAGCTAAGTAAAAAAAAAGTCTAGATTATATCAGCTATTACATTCAGAAAAAACTCAAACGCTTAATTTTCTATGTGAAGTCATTTCGCTAGTTAAATAAGGATTCAAGCCTCACAATCTGTTTTTCTATCTCAGTTCTTTGAGTATACATAAATGTTTACTGCAGGTGCAAGTCATCAAATATTCAATAAATTTTCTACTTTAAGACTACAATAAAATTATTTAAGTGGACGTGCCTTTTTTTCACCTATTTTCTAGAACTGGCTTCCTAAATTCTATTTAAAACAAACAAAAAAAAAAAATCAACCCATTATCCTTCTCTACTACACCAAAGAAGATTTTTAACAAGAGACACAGTAAAAAAGAAACATTTAGTGAGCAGCTTCTTCATGTCTCTGCACTTTAAACCCCTTTTCACATAACACTCCTCATCACAGCTAACATCCCTGTACATCTAGCCAAGTGAACACGTCACCCGTTTTCTGTGGAAGCCTGCTATCAGCTGACCTTGTCCAGCTCTAAGCCTGTCACCTGCACTGCCATGCGGTCCACAGGTGCCACATCACAGACCTCTTGTCACACAGCACATCGCAGCCTCACCTCACAGGCAGCTCAGCTCCAGCACCATTTCTCCATAAAGCACCCCTGCACACTCCCCACACCGTGCCATGCAGGCAGAGGCACCAGTTTCAGCATTACTTTGTCTTGCTTTGCATGACATGCAAATACAGGCACATACATCTTACTTTTTTGTCAATTCTCCTCTTGAGGCAGCAGAGCCATCCGTACCATTTTCCTGTAAACACTTCCAAAACAAGTTCTATGTTTTTCAAAGGCCTGATTTCACCCAGCCTTTCCTAAATGCTGCCAGTTTGCAAAGCCTAAGAGTGTTTCACCTCATGTTTCCTGCACAGTCGGAAGGGTCCTCCTTTCTACCCTCTGCTACCATCCCAGCTGTGGGCTAACAGGTACTCCTGAAGCCCTACAGCTTAAGGCAAATAAAGCCCAACATAAAATGAAACGTAACATCAGTTCCGCATTTGTTTCTTTCACGACTGCAAACCTGAAGTTGTTTAAACTGCACATCAAACTCTATCAGCAGTTCAATTTGCTGTAAAGCATAACAAAAGCAAAACACTTACAAACATGAGCATTTGAAACTGTCTCAGAAATAGGGTTGTATACAATTCTGCCTCCTGAATCTTTCACCCCCTGCAACCTATTAAGCACACGAGCAAGTCTACAGTATTATTTGTGAAACACATTCTCTGTGTAAAATCCTTCCCAAACAATTAACTAAATCAGACCTCATGTGCTACAAACAGGACAGTACCGTAACTAATTTGAGAGTAAGAAAAAACAATAAGGAATATTAAAGACCTAAATTCTTTCACACTTTCACACGAATTAGCAGTAAACAAAACATGCATGAATGAAAAGGTTTCCTATTCTTTTGAGTTTTCCACTTACATAACAGCATGTACTGAGTAACAGGTTGGACAAGTCTTATCTGCATAGCAAGGACTAAGTAGGAACAGAAAGAGATTAGCACTGTTTGTACAAAAGATCTGTTTATATGCTGAAAAGCCTATTTAAACATCTTTCCTGCAGTCTCTTGCCAGACTATGATTGTTTCAGAAGTATTTCCTAATTTTTCCATCCACACACAAAAGCACCTGCTAGTTTTCCTACAATTTGTAACCGTTGTTCAATTTTATGAAGAGGCGCACATGCTCAGTATCCGAGTACCTCTTTACACTGGAGTTTCAAACTGCATTCAAATCATTAGCTTGATGTCCATATAACAAAGCATCTCATTGTCGTTCAAAAGGACTTGGAAAGCCTTCAGACTATGCAAGAGCAATAATCCATGACACGGTGCATTAGGCAGGTACCGATGCATGCCTAATGCACCTTGCAACGCACATGCCGCTTGAAAGTGCACTCTGAAGTATCTTATCTTTCCTTTTTCCAGCTGTTACAAAATATTTACATTTTACACAAGTCATTACTTTTAGCAGCTACAAAAAAGCTACTCCTTTAAGAAAATAACGAAAGCTACAAATACTTTGTCCCTTCAATTCTGAACACATTTATTCGACACCTTTCTAATTTTACAATGTAAAAAAAGAACATTTTCCTCGCATCAGGCGAACACCTATTTGAAAAGCTCCTGTCTTTCCTTCATGATGAGAAACAGCAAGCTGCTCAGCTTTACCATTGTTAGCAGCACTTGTGTGCAGGCAGTGGGAACATCACACTCTGGCTCAGATCAAAAGCAACAGCTAGCTCCAGTTCCCACGGGACAGCAGCATGGGTTTGGCAGCACCAAGACCCACTGCAAACACTGGAAATCTCTCCAACTTGCTTGGTGCAGGCATGGCACTTTGTCTGCGCGTGCAGAGGAAAACCAAAGCCAGTCTAACAGATATGGGGGATGTCTTAAGCATGCAAAGAAAAGCTCAAGCCACAGATGGGCTTTTGCAAGCAGGTGAAGTCAGGCACCCTAGTTCTTTGGCAGCACAGGGAAATCACGCAGTGAGCTGTGGGAAAGAGGACTGCCAGCGGGAACCAGCAAGGCCACTTCCAAAACACTTACCTTGCCTCCCTGAACACCGTGTGCTCTTGCAGCACATATTCCCTGATAACTATGCTCTGCTCTGGAGAGCACGCAGCTAAACACCGAATCAACTGCCAGCTTAATACCAAGCTAATCTATATTTTACCTGCTGCCACCTAACCTAGGTGAGATACCTGAAAGACGGACACAGCTTCTGCAAGGACTGATGTATCTTGAAAGGCTTGCAGCAATACTAAAAAATGATAACATCAACGTACCTTCGAGCACAGCTCTTTTGCTGCTTAAAAGCATGAGGTACTTTTTGTGAACCACGTAACACAGCAAAAGCAATGATTTTTACAGGGAGGCAGAGGGACAATGCATTTTCTAGCTGAAATGGCAAACTACTACATACCAGGAGCTATCTGCCAATAATTGGGCAATGTGCTGATTAATACTTTTTCTGGGTTGCCTAAGGACAGTGCATGCATGAGTATCTCGCCACTATTAATTAATCTCTCTTTGTGCATTTATCCTGGTAGAATTTACGTGTCCCACACAGTGAATACCCTGAATGAGGCAATTTCTACCTCCAAAAGCACTTACTATTGTCAGTTTATTTGCCCTGCTTAGCCTGACGCTCAGATTGGCAATAAATCATCATTCTTAGCAGCTGAAGTGTTTACTGTCTTTCATTCAATAATCTTTCCTCCCCACTGTCCCCCCTGCAAGTACAGTAATCATGTGCTGAATAATCATTTACAGCACTGCAATTAGGAGATTATTCCATTAGGCTTTGTATTTCTATCCGGTTTTACGTTTCCATTAAAAGCACTTTGTTAAGCAATCGAGCAACAAACGCAATGTAACCACAGGAGTCTCAGAAGCAGATGTCCATCAGGCAGAGTCCCTGCGAAGCAGCCTAGGAAGGGCAGGCAGTGCTCGTGGGTCAACAGAGAAACCATCCTCCTGCGCCAGGTCCTAAACCCAGGGAGAGGACAGGCAGCGTGACCACAGATGGGCCAGCATGGTGCAAGCAGTGAAGAAGCTGACTGCCTTCCAGGAGTCTGGGTGAAACTGGGAAGTCACCAGCTAGACACCTACCTAGGCACAGGATGAGTTCCCTTCGTAAACGCAACCTTGTCGCTCGTGCCTCTAAGAGCAGAGTAAGAAATGTTATGGAAGTTTTATTTCTGTAAAGAGCGATCACTTCTGTCCCTCACATTTCAGTACGCAGGCAGAGTGTAGGAATTCAGCTATTTCAGACGTCTCCCGCGTTTGTGCAGCCTCAGTCAATACATTTACCACCAAAAAAACTAGGTAAAAAAGTATGTTTGCAGTGTCTGTGGGTAGTTCCCCTCACACACCAACCACATTTCTTTCTTGTTTGGTTTGCGGTTTCCCCCCTTCCTTTCTCCTTTTAGTAGAGCACTGCTCTGCTTCTCTTTCCCAAGTCCTTGCCCTCTGCCCAATCCATGTTAAGCCTGTGAGAACTGGAGGTTACTGGTGAAAGACACACTGCCTTGTCACGTGCACACAGGTTCAGCCCTTGGAAAGGGTCAGTACCAGTGAAGCCTATGACACACGAGGAAGATGCTCTTCCTCAGACCTTGGCAGGAAGCACAGAGAGTGAACAGACATTAGATTCAACTCCTGCAAATGGAAATTACAGAGGAAGCTGAACTTTAGTTTTATTAACAATATGCCTGTCTCTCTCACCTATGAGAGCATAGGGTCATATCACAGCAACTTTTCTTTCCTTCCTCAAGGAGCAAAACCTGACAGCCAACTGGTAAAAGGCAACTAGTCAAAGCACTTGTTAATTACATTATAGCTCTTCTATTTTATCGGTTTCCAGACTTCGTATCATTTTGTTTCCAGTTTTAATCTTCTAGGGGACTGGTATCTTTCCAAGACTGTTCTCAACTGGCTATCCTTCTGTCTGGGGAAGTTACCACTCTGGAAGGAAGTCACATCTGTCCAGACAATAATGACAGTGATTTTGTGCCACGCTTGTGACCAAGGCTGGAAAATTACTACCCAAGTACACAGGAGGATATTCACCAGCTATATGCAGCATTTTATCCACTCAGCAGTGACTCACGACATCTTCCAGGGACACATCACCCTCCCCGATAAAACCCATCAGAGCCTCTGCCCTTAGGAGGATTTTCATGGCAACAACCAATGGCCCCCGAGTCCCTGTCCTCAATGCCACAGTGACAACAGATGGTTTGGAAGGAGAATGAATCAGCACTGCCTCTCCCTAGGGTTCCTCATCCCCTGTCCTCCCACACATGTTCCCAATGACACTTATTCATTGCCCTGAGCCCGAGGCAGGAGGTCTGTGCCATGCTCTCTGAGGGACCGAGCAGATGCCTTGCAGTAACCACTGCGTCAAACTTCTGGAGGAGGTTTTAAATTCTTCCGTGTAGGCTGCTGCATTTTCCCTGACTCTGTCTAGAGCTACATCCAGTGTCAACTGTGGTAAGCCTCTTGAACAACCTGCTTCCAACCAGACAGCTTCCTGCATCATTGCGGGGACGCGGTTCCTCTGGATTGCTTCATCTCTCCATAGTCTCTCACTGTCCCAGAGATTCATTAACAAAGCATCCATAAACACGATGAATAACAACTCCCAGCACCAGCTAACACCCCAAATGACCCAAGTAACATCCGACCAAGCTATCTGTAGAAAGCTAGGTATTTCCACGAAAACAGAAGATGATCACAGGGATTTAGGATAATTATTTTTTTTTTTAAACCACAGGATAACTAAGTCTCTCTAAAATCTCAGTACACACTTTCTAACACATTCTGTACCTTTTCTATCTTACTCAATTGCCTAGTTGTTGCAGTTACTAGGCATGCAACCACAAAAGAGTAAATGTTTTGCACAACACACTTCTTATGCATAAGTATTTCTGGAAGCCACTTGAAAAATGGGAGGAGGGAAAGAACAGAGAGAGTCACTATTCCCGCATTTTCCTGCTCCACCTGAAACTTTCCTTTCACCCACCCTCAGAACAACTCCTAGAATCCTTCCTGGCCAGCACGTTTTGCCTTAGCCCCACATTTTTTCCACTTAACACAGCCCTACTTATAAATATGATGCTTGTAGCAATATACACCACAGAGGAAGAACAGAAGAAACTAAGGTTAATATCCCTCCCTTCTCCCGCATCTCTTTTCCTCTGTCATGCACACATGAAGAAGTCATTCCTCAGTTTCAAGCTGTGAATCAGGAAACCATTTTGAGCACCTGCTTATATGCACACACACGTGCACATAAAACCCATTGTCCATGCAGAAGCTCCAGGTCAAGAATTCATTTTGAGCTCAAGCATGGCTCTAACAGGAATGCTTTCTCCAATTGGACTTGAGAGCTTAAAGCCACAGGAAACTAGAAAAACAGATAGTGGTCTAAATTCCTCCTGTCACCAAAGTAGTTCATTGCCTTATAACAGACAGTTTAAGCCTCTCAAAAGATGTGGAAGGAATAGATCAGCTGGAACTGAGCGTACATGCTGAAGGCTACAACGTGGCCCTGAACGAGACCGATGCAGAAAAACCCAAAGGAACCCATGAAATTCAGAGCAGCAGCTGTAACAACACCTTGCACATACACCCTGCTGAGCCCTGGCCCGTTGCCTCAGCTTCCAGCACACCCTTGGCAGGCCAAACTCACACAAACCCTTTCAACCCTCCTCTGGTTTCCTACTTTCCATCGAGACTTCGCTGTGCGCCAGCAGGACCCAAGATCTCTATCTAGTCAGTGCCTGCACCTCACTTGCACTCCACCTTATATGCATGTACTCGGCAAAGGGAAAGAAAAGAGGAAAGAGTGAAGAATAGTTCAAGGACTTCCTAAGAAAACGGCATGACTTAAAGGCCTTTTAAACGCATTGTATTAACCCCAGCGATTGCTACTGGTTTTTCAGCCCTCACACTCTCCTCCTTGTGTGTTCAGGGACTTCTCTAGGGGAAAGAAAGAAATAGTGAGCAAACAGAAACAAATCATTATTTGCTTGGCAGATTACTGTACATAAACAGTCTTTAAAGTTGTTACACTCAAGTAAACATAGCTTATATCAGTATCATCTGTACATTTCCGTCATTAGGCTGAGAGGGAGGAGGATGGCCTGTTTTCAAGGAAGCAATTTTTAAAAAAGGAAACCATTAACTTGATATTTCATCAACGTACAAAGGAACAGGGAAGTAAAGAAGTAGTTTTCCCAGTATTTCCCCTGTGTTAAGTTGCACGCTTTTTCATCTGCCTGATGCATGACACCCCCCACCCACCAAACCAACAGCTAGAAAGCAGTGGGCCATAAAAAAGAATGAAAGTGTGGCTAATGCAGAAATCCATCAAAAGAAAAGCAAAAGATGAGGTTAGGACACAGAAAGAAGAGAGTTTCCTTCATAATACCTTCTTTTATATGGCATTTCTACCAGATTTTTTCAAAGGGGGGGGGGGGGGGGGGGGGGAATACTTTTAAACAGGATTTTAAGATTTTCTTTTGCTACAGCTGAAAAAAGGGAGGTTTTTTCCCCCCCTCCCTACTGTTTGGGCTACCACAAACGATTACTGCCAAATAGGAAAGCTACAGGAATAAGCACTCTCAAGGGAGCTGAGCAGAAACAGTACCGAAAGCAAGACCCTTGACTGAGACGCCACACGCTCCATACATGGTTCATTATAATTAAGTACAGCACAGATACCAAGTCAGTTCTTAGGGTAAGGACTTGCACAACTGTATTTGGCCACAAAACAACACAAGGTTCAGCCCAAAGGATGGAATGTCAACTAAATGTTCATTAGATTTAAAAATTAACCCAGATCACACACACATCAGGGTTGCAAGCATTACAGGACAGGAATTTTTTTGTGCATGCAATTTCCCTTTTCTTTGTTTTGGGGTGTTTTATTTTGAATAGCTTTTAAATTTTATTTTGTTTTTTTGTTTTAAATATCACAGTTCCTAAGTTTTCATTACAAACTGTCTCACAAGTTGTTCAAAATTGCGAAACAGCATGAACACACACCAATGCAGCTGCCAGAACAGAGCCCAGGAAGGTTTTGGTTGCAATTATCAGATCATATTACAATTACAAACTGGTTTTGTTTATTGAAGAATTACAGAAAGAAGGTTCTGGCTGTGAAACGCAGTACTAGACTACATCAGCTGTCTACATTGTAAGAGAAAGGAAGAGCCATAGGCCCCCTGCACATAAATTCAGACTGTCCCTCCAAAGACATGTGACAAAGTGATGTGCAACGAGAAAAACCTACCCACCGCAGGTCAGTTTGCTCAGTTTACTTAACTGACTTGGAAAGAAAACACACTTTCCAAATCATTAGGAACTAGACTGATTCACACATTTAAGTAATGGAAGAACCAGCTGGGGAGCCAAGTTTTAATGTTACCATTCCTGCAGACTGACAATTTCACCCAGTCACTTTAATCCGCCGTGGTCCTACCAGGCGCAGAGTTGCACCGCAGCACCAAGTTAACTGCACTACACTATGCTCAGCAACATGCTCAGGTAGGTACAGAAATTCCAATTGGGGGCTGTCTCATTTTGGCTGATTCAGAACCAAGGTTGAGGTCATCCCACTTACTCAAGAGTTTGAAGCTGGTCTGGAAGGAGAAGGGAACAACATAAACAAAAAGTTAAGGGCATCCTCAGAGGGGAAGCCTAGGCTTTGCTGAAGAAAAGCTGTTAAGATTTTTTTTTCTCCTTTCCCAAGTTAAATTCTTCATCACAAGTTGGCTAGGCTGCCCTGTAGGCACAATTCCATGTATCTGCATAGAGAGTCTTTGATAAAAAAATGACTTTTCAGAGTTGTTTATTTTTGCACAAAAGGCTGCAGTCTGTAGATGGAATGTGTAGCTACCCACAACCAAACCTTCAGCATACCTTCATACTCAGAAATACTCATTTTCATGAGAGATTAATTTCAGCTAGTAACTTTCCTTTCAGCCGTTGTTATTAATGGCCCCCTAGTAAGCCACAGAACTGGTCAATACAAACACTGGTATCATGCTAAGAAAGTCTAGAAAGTAAAGCTTTTTCTTTACCCCCCCAAATGAAACTCACTGAATATGCTGAAAATAAGGGGTTTTTTTTCCATAGAGAACTTAGGGAAAAAAACACTTTAACATCTGTTACAGCTAGATGGCACACCTTTACAGCATTATTAGTGTCATCCATACTCTCTTTCAGCTTTCTTACTTGACATTTCTTGATCACATGGTACCATCTAACTTACAAACTCTGGCTTTTCTCAGCAGGGAAGAATTTCTGCCAGTTCCTTCATATATCACATCATTTTTACCCCGACAGCTTTATGATATTAAAAATTCCCTATATGTAGAAGAGAAAAAGTCATACAGGTATTCCTTTATCAGCATATACTTTTAACAGAAAAGGCTGAGAGTACTGGTGGCACTTTTGTTATGAATAGAGAACTGCAGCAGAAAGCTTTGTAGCACTTTATTCACTAAATGCCCAAAAGTCTTTTTTCAAAGGTGAAGCACTGAGTTACTGAATTTTTCCAAGTTAGCCAATTCAGGAAGTTTTTCTGGTCTATTATTTTCAACACCTCAGTGTACATGGCAACTGCTTTTCACTCAGAATGCAATGGGAAAAATCCCCCATGTTTCTGAAGACTGTATCTCATCATTAGGGTGTTTTTAAAAGCAGGTTAGACTTTCTCAAAGAACAGAACACAATTCTACCTATCTTCCTGTCTCTCCCGAATTTGCGCAGTTAAAGTATTTTCTTAAGCTCCAGACCAGTAGTTTTTTTTTTTTTTTACTCCTGTAGTCCATTACACAGAACCAGGCATTTCTTATTAGGAGGGTCACAAACACTAGCTAAGCAAAGAAAGCCTACTACTAGTTTGTTGAAACTAGCCCACGTAAAATGGATAGGGGTTTGCAAACAGACAGATTGTTAACGGTGTTCTGATACCTCAGCAAAGTGATCGCATGCCCTTTAAATATTAAGGGACTCATTCATCTTGTTTCCAGAATGAAAGTTATGAAATATCTAAACCAGAAAGCCAAAAATCAAACCCAACACTTGATATTTGTAAACATTTCTGACACACAAAAAACAAGGAAAAAAGAAAACCTGTTGTTCAACAAGTTGAAAATCATGAGCTTTCAAAAATGAACGTACATAAAATATACTTAGACACAGAAAAAAGACATATAAACTCTACATGCTTCCGAACTGGCGTTCTTAAAGCTTTAAAACTATTTTTGAAGGGAGAAGCACTGCTGCTAGTCCCGCCGTACGCGTCCCATCAGCCTGCACGAGAGCCAGCCACCAGGAAAGCATCCGACAGCAAAGCTCCCTCTCCAGACCAGGATGTACCACTAACATGAGCATCAGTCAGCCAAGATCGCCCTGCAGCATAGACAGAGAATTAACTGCCAGCCAGGCTGTGGCTCCAGAGTTTACAGGTGTGCTCGACTTTCCCACAACTAAATACTAAATAAATACTAAAGAGAGGCACAAGTGAGCAAACCACAGCCAGGTACCGCACCGGTGAAGGCTGACCCCAAAACACCCTGCTCCAAGAACGATGAAGAATTTTATTTCGCAGGTGCTAACTCAGGCAGTAACCACAGTTTAGCACAAGAATCACCAGGGACAACATATTACAGTCTCAAGTCTCACCACCTTATTTCTAGTGACTACTTTCCATTCTCCCCATTCCTCACCCTGCACCCCCAAAACAAGTACCAGCCCCAAATGCAACCACCCTGCTCACACGCTGAAGGCAGGCACAACACTTTAGACAACAGGAACAGTAGCTGTACAAATTATTTTTGCCAAAGGACACTCAGCAGGCACAGAGAAGTAACCGCATTCCTTGTGCCAGACAATTTTGCACTAGTAATGGAAAAAACTAGTTTTTCCAGGAGGCATGTACCATGAACCCAGTGATTTATGCATGAGACATCTTCATTTTTCTATCTATGTTATGCACTTGGGGGGTTAGTGCTTTTGAAAATTTATATATAGATAGACAAGTGTGGAAGTAACTTTAAAAACAACATTAAAAGGTGGGTGTAACATTTCAGTAAAATTGAAGAGACTTTCAGGGTGGACTACAGGAAACATTGTGGTCCTGCTGGACAGAGATGGGTGTTTTCTTTCACCAATTAAGAGTTAACTGCCAGACAAAGCAGACTATGCCACTACTAGGGGTCTGCAGGGTCTCAGCAAAGAAGGGAGGCACCAAGGTCCTGAAAAGCCCTTCAGTCAACACCGCTTACACCCACCACCCCATACCCATCCTCCCAGAAGCCACATGCCAGAAAAAGCAGCCTTATTCACCAGCATCATGGAGCTCACACCAAGCTGTGGTCAACACAGTTATCTCACCTCCACAGTGTACTTGTTACCTGTACTTTTAGCTATGCCAGCGTTACTTTTCATGGTAAACAAGGTCTTGAAGCTGCAGTGACAGACAGACATGGCAGCCACCAGGGATGGGGGCCTCCAGGTAATAGCAATGCTAGGAAGTCTTTAGAAGAAAAAAAAAACAACAAAAAAACCACCACCAACCCCCCCCCCCCCCCCCCCAACAAACCAAACGCCAGCAAACCTCCCTGCCCTGCAGCATGGCTAGCCCATGCTATCTTTCTGTTAGCACACATTACTTCAGCAAAGGTATGAAGAAATAGGCCCCTGGACCAACAACAGCTTGTTCTCAGCAGAACCACAGGCTTACTGGCACCAGGAAAACAACTTTTACTAGAACAGCTTGTTCTGCCGAGGGCGGTGGGGACAGGGAAAAGACAGGCATTTCATCAAAGCACTTCTAAACTGCCAGCATATTCCCCGTCTTCAAATTAGGATGATTTTTCCAAACCAGACTACTGGGGGAAAAGGATTCTTGAGAGACAGCTGCAGAGCAGTTATGAGAGACAGACTTTCTAAGCTGTGCTTGCAAAGATGAATTACCTCAGCATATACCTTTTTAAGCACAATCTAACAAACTGCAGAAGCACAACACTCAAAGCAATTTCTTACCATGTCTACAATTCTCCACAGATGTAAATGTCCCTTTAATGCTATGCATTTTAATAATTCCTTTCCACTTCAGATGCTAGCAGATACTCCTATTTTGAACTGTAATGCCCATAACTCCACTCAGGGAAGAGACACATGCACTCATGCTCTCCCACATACCTCACATACACACACCAGCTGCTAAGTACCACTGTGCCATGAAGGAGTTGTTCATGCATCAATGAATACATCATTTGCTGCTTATAGAGTATGTATATGTACATATATATTTTGATAGTATATAGCATTCTAGGCAAAAAAGCATATAGAATGAAAATACTACCATATTGTGAGTTTGCTCTTCTGTTTCTTTTTACAAAGGGCTTCTGCTGTACTCCTCCTGCTTCAGTTTTGGTGAATCGGGGCGTAGGGGTGTTTTTGTTGTTTGTTATTCTTTGTTGCTGCTTTTTTGTTGCCTTTTTTCTTTTTTTTTTTAAGTACAAAAATGACACCCACATTTTTTAGAGTTCTGAGAATGAGCTTTACTGTTGTCTCTGAGGTTAAACATTACCAATTGGCTTGTGGAACTTTCTCTAAACATTAAAGCAGGGACATTATTTTCTCTTAACCCGACAGGCAGCGTTGCAAAATCAAACTACAGGAAAACTTCAGGTTACTGGTACAATAAACACTTGGTACAACTAAAAATGACAGCTCTACACTCTAAACAATATCTAAGCCTCAATTAACCCAGAAGACAAACGTCTTCATGAAGCATATGGCACCTGTGAGATTGCCTATTCAAACCTGCCTGGTCACCTCAGCTTGACAATGGTGAAAAGAGTATTAACATTAACAGAGCACCTCCTCAAATGCAGCTTTGTGCCTGCACACCTGCTTCTTCTCCCTGCCTGCCACCTCTCCCTTTCTCTTACAAGAACAAGGCAGCAAAAGAAGTGCACTTTTAAAAACCTGTGCAGTAAAATAAGGTGATCAATAATTTGTGCACCTCAGAAACGTACAAGGGAACTGGGGGCTGGCTCTGCACAAAGCAACCGTCACAGTCCAGAGGAAAGTCGGGTGGGAAGGACCCTGCCTCTCCCTGCTTCCCACAGCTGCTTCCTTCTATATAGATCTAGAATGCAACTTCTCTTCCCCAAACTGGCTGTGAATATGCAACTGTGGAAAATCTGCTCACAGCACATGCAGTAGCTCTTCTCTGTTCCCCATAAAAACATTCTGCCAGCGCAATGCAGCTCTATATTAATCCACCTATGATAACACCGCATTTTGGAGCGAGATCTGCCCCAGCCACTTGCTCCACCCCAGACAGGGCTACGTGTGTCTTCTCAATTTTATCATGGATACAGCCAAACTGCAGCAGTCAAAATTGCAAAACGTAACATAGCCAGTACTTTTTTTACTCTTAACACACCGCAGGGAAAAAAAAAGAATCTCCACATTGTATTCAAGCCTGAACAGGGTGAGTACTTTTTTTTTTTTTTTTTTTTTTTTTTTGGGGGTGGCTCAGGCATCTCTACATTAAAGTAACCTTCACCAAGCTGCTTGCAAGCTAAGCAGTAAACCAGCCTCTGTGCTCTGGACCACCCTGGAGAACTTGTCCTCACTTCACTGTCATCCACCTAACAAAGAATAATGTCTTTGTAGCATCATGTACTTCACTGAGACAGCTTTCCTCTTATATTTTGAAGGCATTTAAAAGCTTCATGCCATCATTCACTGTGGCTACGCTCTGAAGGAAAGCACTGAAGAGAATTTACGCAGTTCATTAAAAGCTTTTTTCCTGCTGTTCGTGCTGCATCTTGCAGTTGAGCTAGCAAATTATTTTCTCATAAACAGCAGCAAGAAGATGCCTCTCTCCACAATACAGATTCACACCAAGGAAAACTATGTCATCTAAGGAAACATTCCCTTCTATACCAGGTCAGGCATACCACGACAATAGTGTTTCTAAGTTTTCAAGAGTCTGCTACAACCTGGAATCCCCACCGCAAACAAAAAAGCCCCAAAACACCAAAACCCAACAAACCTACTTCAAAAAATCCACTTCCCTGGGAGCATCTCCTCTCCATGGGGTAGCTTCAGCTGCAGGCCAGCCCCAATGCAACAGACTACAGGCTCAGAAAGTCCAAGGAACTGTGAACTGAAAATCCCCAGCAGCCCGCAAAACATGCCATGGATTAGCCAGGCGTTCTGCTCTGGACAAGATGGAGTTGTATTTCTACAGGCAGGGCTAGTAGCAGTGTACAAGCAAAACCGACAGTGGTTCACAGTACGTTTTAGCTTTCAGTAGATAGGTAGACTCCAACAAGACATTGTTTCAGCCCTTCTTCACCTGTATCAGCTGACTGGAATGCAGCATCACCAATACTGACATTTGCTTGTATCAACAGGACCCACGAAGCAAACAAGTTATGAAATGTGTCTTTAGATCTGGCCTGGAAAGCTGTGAAACGACATAGAAAAAAATCAAACTGCATCATTCAGCATAGCTTCTCCCCAGGGAAAAGCCTCCAGGGTATTCCCTTTAGCAGAAACCGTTCTGCTGCATTTACCACATTTTAAATGCAGACATGGCCACATCTTATTTCTGCACAGCATCACCTTTTTTTTCTACCAAAATGATTGGTACAGCCTTGTTTCAACACTCTTCTGGGTTTAGCTGGTACAACTGGGCTTTAGGGAATGGAAACCGAGGGTTTCCCAGACTGCTGTCCATCACTATCCTTCCCTGCAGGGCTGACTCAGGAGAAAGAGCAAGGTGAGCCCAGCAGGGGTGATAGCACAATACTCAGATTTCACATTCTTCTAACTATGCTCCTGTATTCACCTATGCGCAAAGATTAGGGAATTGCATTCATTCTGCATACCCACAATCACACTAGTCATGACCGCTTCAAAAGGCAAGTTACATGACAATCGGAAATTTTTAGCATCCACAGCGACAAAGTATTTATTTATCCATCAATTTTAAATAAGCGTAATCGATGAGGTCTACAGGTGATTTAAAATGACCCCAACCAGCCTGAGAAAAGCAGCCTACATCTTCAATAAGGCAGCTATTCACCTAAAGATCCTCAGCTTGCGACCGCTGCAGTAGAGCACACATTTTTAATGAGGAGGGAAGCAGAAGAGAGATGGGCTCCAGCACTCAGCTAAGGAGCCATATCCTCACGGATCGCTACCAGCCGACGGACAGCACAGGTGCCAGTCTGTCCCACGCACCTCCTAGGGGTCCTGCCGTACCTCAGAGCAGCCAAACAGCACGTGATGAACATCACGTCATGCTTCATAAGAAAGTAAACTCGTCCTCATTCAGATCGATTCTGCTTCTACTCACATGTTCCCGAATATGCCATAAAAACCTGACACAGGCCCTATTGCCCAGGGGCACTACAGGCAGCACATCATCTGCACGTTCCAGAAGCAAGTGCATAGAAAGCTACAGCTGCAAAGCTACAGCTCAGCTAGCAACTTGAAACAAAAATAATAAGAAAATCTACATTACACACAAAACAGTGCTAACTGGACAATGGTTTCTCCACCTAATGGCCTGGATATAAGCTATTTACAGCAGCCACTGGTACAAGCTCATCATTCTCAAACAGCTGAAACAAAAACATACCCAACTCACCACACAATCATTTCTCAAGATTTACTCTTTTAAAAAATGTCATGGCATCCATTAGCACATCAACTTCTCAGTCATGACTACTATAGTTTTTAAAATACTGAAGAGCAGCAACAGGCATGTTTTATCACCTTGTTTTCCTTCCCCTTCCACCCTTCAAATCAGGGAAACCCAAATACTAGGCGAGCTGCCCAGGATCACAGCACTGAAGCTGAAGAAAGGATGCAGGATTTTCTTGTTGTTACCAAACAAGCATCCTCCCAAATGTCACATCCCTTTCACCAGCTGAAACACACAGCATCTGAGAAATAGCAAACCCAAGCAGATGGAAGAGTGCCCGAAGGCTTCAAACAGAGCGATACCCAAAACGCTACGCTGCTCTGTATCATGCCCACCTCAACAGTAATTTACTGAGCTTGCAAAAATTGTTCGTATTTGTTACAATGGAGAAAGGCACACAAAAAGCTCACCCACACCTTTGGTCGACTATCTAGCAAAGTAAACCCTCTGTCATGTTTTGGCAAATGAGTTCTGGAGACGTGCAGCCTCTCAGTCCCACGCAGTATAACTCCAGTTATTTATTGTAAATATAAAGTCATGCTTCACTGTGGAGTAAAAGCTTCTACACACCCACAAAGCACAAATCTCCTGGACTGAGACAGTCACCCCTGCTGACCTGTGCCACCAAAACACAAATACCACAAGCACCAGCCTTTCCAGCAAATGTAACCTCTTCTCCTACAAGAGACTAATTTCTGCTCCTCATATTCACTCCTACTCTCTTCTAAATGTCTTAAAATGAAAAACAATCAGAGATTTTAACACTGATGTGCAAGGATACAGAGGTTACCCTCTTACTCACTACACTGAAACGCTCTGACGCAGCTTTACAGCTTGGGCACCTCACAGCATCCTAACAAAAGCAAAAGCTAAGGAACCCACAGAGGAGAAAGGAGGACACAGAATGGCAGGTGCACATCTTGTCTCCGTGCCCATCTCAAGCACTAGGTGTGGGCCACAGTCCTTTCACCTGCCCTACATGGATCCAGCCCTCGCTCCCAGTTTGGACCACTCAACATACAAAACTGGATTCTCCGCACCATTCCCTTTACAAGTTAGGGATGTGGTTCACTGACTCCAGGGCCAGCCTTGCCCTTTCGCAGCCCGTTTGCCCAGGCTGGGGGGCTCCTGCTTGGGACCTGACTCCCATGTGCCCCCCTGCCACCCGAGAAAATGGCTGGGTGACCTCTGGGACATCAAGCATGTCCCTGGCCTTGGAGTGAAGCCAAGCTTCAAGGCCAGCCAGCAGCGCCAAGATTTATGCTGTATCCTCTCTTAGCAGGCAGGCCTATTAGAGCAATGCGCTGATAATGCAGGCCAGTAAATCATGCGAATAAGTGATTGCACAAAGGAAAGAAAAAAAAAAAGCTGAAAAATTAAACCTTTGCCTTTGTTAAGTACTCCCAGTCTCCCCACATGCAGAGAGAGCAGGCAAGCAGAGCTAGAGAAGAGTTCAGCTACTAACGAAGCAATCCATCTTTCCGTCCTTCCTTCCCAAACCTCAGGGCTCTGTCATTTTGCAGCCTGTAATTTAAAGCCAGCTCTTGGCTTCAAACCTGCAGAAAAGCACCACTGTGAAAACACACCGCGAGTGCCAAACTGCTGTGTAAGATACACCACCATGTATTTTTTTTTTCCCTTTGCCTGGAGGAAAGGGGAGCGGGGGAGGGGGGGGGGCTGTTTGGTGTGGGACTGCAGAGCAAAGAGAGGAGTTTCTCTCTTCGGCATTTCTGAGATGCCCATTAAAGCATCGTAAAAGCTAAAAAGCATTTAACAGGTACCTTAAATAGCACTGCTTCATCAAGTACTACGCCTTAAGAAAAGCTGCCTCCCCCATGCTGAGTGTGAAATTCACTTTAGGCAGGATGCCCCCCTGAGAGCGGGCAAGAAGCCGTTTCTTTAAAAACACAGCTAGCTGGATAACCAAGATCGGTCTATTCGCTTGAATTTTGCTCCCTGACAGCAACTCCAGTGCATTCTCCCTCCTCACACTCCACGACCATTTTCCACCCTCCCAGATTTGCACACAAGCAGACACAACCTGCTTCCATTTTACGCAGCCAGCCCTCCAGCCCGACCACATACAGACCATTCACCGCCTCGTACAACGCTGCTGTAAGCAACCACCGAAACCTGTTTACGCCAGAGCTGGTTACAAGCGGGAAGAAAATCACCAAAACCCCAGCCGAACAATCGCCAAGTCCATAAGGGAGAAGAAAAGCAGTTTCAAAGAGCTGTTAACTTGCCGGGTAGGGGGAGGTCTGACAGGGCGCTGTTAAGGCGCTGGTTTTCCTGCTACGAGAAAGTTGGTGCCGAGAAGCGGCGGCGGGGGGCGGGCGCGCCAGCCAGGGGCTGCCCGGGACGCGGCGCCAAACCCGCCGCCAAGCGTGCCAGGAAAGGAGAGGGGCTGCCGTTACCAACACCAGGCTGTGCAAAAGCCCTCGGTAGCATCCGCAGACAGAAATTAAAAATAAAAATAATAACTAAAAAAGTTATTTAATGCCGTACCTCGACTGGGCAGCCATCGTGAAGTTTACGCTGCCAAGCGTCCTCTATCCATCAGCTCCTTCCCCAGCTGTCCAGGCTCTACCCCCCTGCCAAGATCTCTTCCATTTGCCGGCTGCCCTCCCTGCCCGGTCCCCGCGAACGGGCCCCTCCGAAGTGTCAGGGCGGCCTCCCGCGCCCCGGCTCCCCGCGCCCCGGCTGCCCGGCGCAGGGGCGGGCTACGCTCATTTTGATCGACATCCGGGCACCGGGCCCTCCCCCGGCCCCGCGCATTCCCGGCCGCCGGGGAGCGTGATGGGGCCCTCGCACTTTCAACTGAGGGGGGGGCACACAGCGCCGCTGGAAAGCCAAAGGCTGGCTCGCAGCTTGCCGGCGCCAGCACCGCCCGCCACCGCGGCCCGCTGCCATTTTATTCCACCGCTGTTTTCTGCGAGCGGGGCTTGCGGCAGCACACCCACGCCAGGCGGCACATCCACCCCCTCTTTACCCACCCTCTCATGGTACGACCCAACCTCCTTAAAAGGATATGCTGTGGTGCCCGCGCAAGGAAGCTGCGCGATTGGGCGAGGCGCGGGAAGGCGCGGGACGCGCAGGGGTCAGCGGCTGCGCCTGCAGGGCCCGGGCCGCGGGGTGCGTGCGGGGGCGTCTCTCCGTCTGTCTGGTTTTTGCAGAGAAACAGCAGAAAATGGCCCAGGGGGTTTGCACCCCGAATGAGGAACCCAGCTGTGAAGGTGAATCCCACCCGGCCGCAGAGATGCAGCAAGGAGGCAGGTGCCTACACTCGACACCGCACGTTAAGGAGCCTGCAGGTTGCTACTGCGGTTTCTGCTGGGCTCCTGCCCTGACCATGGCATGTAGACTCACGCGGAAAGCAGCAATACCTAGCCCTTGCTCTGGGTGTTCCTCAGCACAATTATAAAAACAACCTACTCCTGCAACTCCTTTCCACCAGTAATTAACCAGGCATTCAGCAGGCAGACATTTATCCAAGATCGCTTTGGCTCTTCCCAGCAGGCAATGCACAGCTGAGATATCTACCAACACTGCAGTTAGATTACACTCCTCATTCTCTCTTTTAAAGCACAACTTGTGTCAAAGTACTCAGCGGTTGCCAGGAGAAGAGTTTATACCCCATTCCTGGCCCATTACAACTTTAAAAGCCCATTTACATAAAGCTTCCACAAGCATATTAATTTTAAGGACATAATTTTAAAACATAAATACAAATCAGAAAATGTTTGGGGGTTTTCCCCACTCTTTTCCTTTGCCCTAAAAAGGAAAAATGCTTCAGGGGGAGGCTCCTCACACTCTGCCCCTACTCCAACACGGGGTCCCTCCCACAGGAGACAGTTTTCCACAAACTTCTCCAACGTAAGACCTTCCCACCGGCTGCAGTTCTTCACACACTGCTCCAGCGTGGGTCCCTGCCATGGGGTGCAGTCCTTCAGGAGCAGACTGCCCCAGCATGGGTTCCCCCACAGGTCACAAGCCCTGCCAGCAAACCTGCCCCAGCCTGGGCTCCTCTCTCCACAAATCCTCCCAGGAGCCTGCTCCAGCACAGGCTGCCCAGGGGATCACAGCCTCCTTCAGGCATCCACCCGCTCTGACACGGGGCCCTCCCCAGGCTGCAGGTGGGTATCTGCCCCACCATGGACCTCCATGGGCTGAGGGGCACAGCCTGCCTCACCCTGGGCTTCACCATGGGCTGCAGGGGAATCTCTGCTCCAGTGCCTGGACACCTCCTGCCTCAATGACCTTGGGGTCTGCAGAGTTGCTCTCACACACTCTCACTCCTTCATTCCGTGGCTGAAGCTGCCTTTGCTTTGCTTCAGCTGCCCCGCCCCCCCCGCCCCCCCCACCTTCTTAAATACATTATCCCAGAGGTGCTACCACTTCTCACAGAAGCCACCCCTGTGGACGCCCCCTGCTAAGAAATCGGTCATATAAGCACTTTCACTGTTCGAAAGAATTTGCGAGGTGGAAACAAGGACAAGAAAACATCAGAAAACACTCTCTGCTTCCTTTTGTCCTCCCAGCTTTTACACAGCTCTGTGGTATTCAGTCACTTTTGACCACAAAATGCATTTTCCCCTCTCAAGGCATTAATCTGACCTATCACTACCTTAATTTCTGTTATTTATTATAGTACAGCAGTGTCTCAGATGACACGATCTACAAGTGTAGCTCCACTTGCCGCCATGTATACTAACCCATGGACATCATTCTTTCCCAGTGGCAAACAAGGCTAAGGAAAAGGGATAAACAAGTAACAGGGAGAGCTGCTTTCCTCTTTAAAAACCCTCTCCAGCTGATCACATAAATTTTCTTAGTCCAGATAGCTCAGACTGGAGATTTCCATACAGGTTATCTCCTTGAAGATTAAATAAAACTCAGCTCTTTCGGGCAGAAAAGTAGATGATGGAAAATACAGACTTGCCACAACAACTGAGCTTTCTCCAGGAAAAAAAGTCCAGAACAACATGCTTTGTTTGCAGCAAAAGTTTCTAGCAGTTTTCCACCCCCTCCTCCTTGAAAAGCACTTATTCAAGTGCTTCTTGATTGCAGTATTGTGAAAAGGGATTGATGTTTAACAGTGTGTTGGCTTTATGGCAAGGCCTTCGGCATTGATCCAAGGCACACAAGGCTGTGCCAAGGCAAGGCACCTGCACTGGAAGCACAGAGGCTTCCCAAGAGAACAAGGACTGTGAAGAAATGCAGCAGCAGGAGACAAACCTCCATGTCATCATTCAACTTCTGTATTTCAGTGTTCGTCTCACAAACGCCTATGCAACTCTCTGAGACTGTAAAAGAAAAATCTAACCCCACTTCACATTGCCAGGTGAGGACTGCCTACCATCAATTTCTTCAAAGCACACAGCAGACACCTCTGCTGAGACTCTGAAGAGATTGCCAACCTGCAGATAAATCAAAAGGTTGACCAAATAAAACTGCAGCTCAGAAATAGCTGCTGGCATTTTTAATATTTTTTTTTAATTTGTATTTTTACACACCCCCGAAACACAGATATGCTGTGATGAAAAGGATGCTGTCGTTTTTGCAAAGGCAGGCACTCCAAAATTAAGAAACGTTAGTATCACCTACACCCAGGCAACAATGACAGAGTCTTTCAAGACATGGCCATGAACCACCTAGAAACCACTTTTAGTCCTTGGGCCAAACATATCCCGGGAGTGAAACAGCTGCTCACAGAAGAAAGGGAGTTAATGTTTACAACAAGCTCTTCGGGCCTTGTTCCTGAAGCCTCTACCTCATCCCTCTCAGTCCACAGCTCCGCTGGGCTTCTTGCAGCAGTAGCACCACTATCCCAAGTGGGTCCTAGGCAGACCCTTCCCAGAGCATCAGTGCCATGAAAAGCACCAGGCTGGTTCAACAGGCCCCTGTAGCAGTGACACTGTGCTACAGATCTCCCTGTATGCGGCTGCACTTGGCAGAAAGACTGTTTTATTAGGCAGTACCCGAGCAACAGAGCCAGCAGAAGTCATCGCCTTCTCATCTCCAAAGCTCTGGTGCCTCATTGCTTGTGAGCTCCCAATTTCTAGGGACCATGCTGTATGTACAGAACAGCATTTTGTGGCCAAACTGGCCCTGGGAAATCCTGCCTTTCTCACTAAATTGTTACCTGAACCTTACTTAAATCATCTAAATTTTGATAAATGGTATTCTTTACCTAATGGTCTCTTCTCTTCCCCCAGTTTGTGTCACACTGAGTTTGGTTTAACAGTGAATTCAAATAAAAAGTGGATTAATTTCACTTGTTAAAAAAGATCAACGAAGTCACCATAACGTCATGCTACACATACTCCCTGAAAAGAGCTTGTAAGTAAAATCAATACTCAAATTTGAAACGTTAGCACACACCAAAAAAAAAAACCAGCCCAACAAAAAAACCAAACATCACAGAGCACAGGAGGGGAATATCAAGATCCTGCCAACTACTAGAAAAGAGGAAAAAACACTATCAGGAATCAAAGCGGGGAAGGACTGGGAGACTAGGACACCAGGACTAGACTTTCCCAGCAGTGCTCTCAGTGATTTAATGACATACTACTACTAAATTGCAGGGCTTCTCCTTTCCTCGGAAGACCTCTTCAGGAAAAGGAAAAGCAAAGAACACTGGAAGCATCATGTATGGAAAACAGCATCTCAAGTTTGCCGAAGTTATAAAAGGAGTTTTAAAATTAAACTGAGCATTCTCTCTGTTAAAAATTTAACAGGGAAGATAATCAACTGAACAACAACACTGTATTACTTTCAGATTTTCTATAACATCCCAACAATCCCACTTACTTACTGGAGTTTCCCAAAAAGCCAAAGCAGGCAGGTGCCTGCTTTCTCCTAACAAAGGTAAGTCATAATTCCTGAGCTGGCCTGGCAGCCACTTTCCATTTTTAGGGAAGGAGAGGCAGGGCAGAGCACTGAACATCCCACCTAGAATAAAGCCTCAGAAATCCTATGCCACAAATGTTTCACATGAAGCAAATACCATTCTGATGTTTTTTTAAAAGTTTCAGACACACAACCAAGGGAACAGCCGAGAGGCCCTGCGTTCCCCACCTCTGGTTTCTGGCTTACCAGTTGCCCTAAAACAAAATTACGCTTTTTTTTTGTTGGAAGATTTGATGAAAACTGGTAAATTCCTGTGGAACATTTTCAGTCAGACAAATAAGTGTTTCCCTGAAGAAAGCTTTCTGTCAGAATATATCCTGTCAGCTGCTGACCCCTCCCTTACATCTATTTAAGATGAGCAAACTGCAGCTTTTCCTACCTGGTCTTTTTTTTTTATTATTTTATTCACTGATCAGGGATTAAAGTTTCCCTTTTTCAGGTCCTTGCCCCTGAAAGTAGTATTGCAAATGAAGGAAACTGTCTCCATTAAGCAAAACACAAACAAAAGGAATCAATAAAATAAGCTTTTCATACTCTTCAGCTCATGATAAGTTCAGAAATGTTCATGCGGTGAAGAGGATTACCAAAGAAACACTTCCTGAAAACCTAACAGGAAAAGCTTCCTGCAGGTGATCCTAGTTCCACATGTATTTAAGCTATTTATGAGCATTTTAAGTAAAGAAGATCCATTCTTATCTACCTATGCATTGAATGAGAATGGAGTTCTCCAGACATGAAGCTTGTGATTTAAATACCGCATAGAAATGCAAATCCAACTGAAAAAGAAACGAGGGTGTGCAGGCAACCTGGGTGCTATGTTTCTTAGTTTTGAACTCCTGAAAATGCCAGACTACTGACCTCAGGCATCAGTGGTAAAGCATAGGATGTGGGTACATTATGTGTATTTTATGTGCACAGCACCATCTCACTTGGCCATATAGCTACGCATATCTGGACATGCTGACCAAAAGGAAGCTGGCATTTACAAGGGAGGGGAAAAAAAAGAAATCCCAAACCCAAGAAGACTCAGAAGTTTCAAGCATTAAGCGACAACATTTTCCAATAAGGTGCAGATGCTGATACATTGCCAAAACAGGTACCTACAGCATCTACAGCAGGGTCCAGCGCTCATACAGAAGGAAGATCAGTATCTCTTTGCTCACCGATAACAATACCTGCCATGCCTCAGTTCACACACCCATGGATGTTCAAAGCAAGCACATGGTATTTTATCTCCAGCCTAGTTCACCTATTCAACTTATTCCTCCCAAAGCACCTGAAAGTTTTCCACAACTCCAGAAAGCTTGAGGAAGCCATTCTTTAAGTCTGTAATTCTTCACCTGCTATAAAATTTATAAAATTTCTTGGGTCTTTTTGGTTATAATGCTGTTTAGGGGTTTGGGTGGGCATGCATAGGGGTAGTATTATTAAAGAAATCTTTGCACATCTTTGTTTTCAAGAAGTGTTAAATAAAATAAACCAAAGAACAACAACGTTAACAGCAGCAATCAATACCTAGCTTTTGTTGCAAGAATCCAAGGAATCTGAATCAAGGACTGCTCAAAAGGGAACACAGCATCACTTAACTGAGGAAAAAACCTGCAATTTGACATTATACTAATAAATGTATGATAATCCATTAAGTTTGTGGGACAAATCCCAGAAGCTTACAGTATTGTGAAACAATTAATCAAGCACTGAGTACCAACAAAGAAGGAATAGATACCAAGCTATATTAAAATAATTAAACACATGGCTCGATAAGCTGTTGTGAGTGGTTTAGGTCACTTAAAGAATCACCATCAAAGGCATTAGCTAAATAGTTTTAATATGAATTTTTAGGAGTGTAACTTCACAAAGTTCAGTGGCAAGGTTCACTATTACTTATTACATAGATAAATCACACAAAGAAGAACCAAATTAAAAAATTAGGTTGGAATTATTTACACAGAGACTAAAGATGTAAAAGGGTAAGGGAGACCTTCCCGTTGAGTCACGAGGTTCAGAGAGGACCCCCTTGCTTTCTAAACTCTATAAATAGAGTTTAGGTGCGGCTAGATCCAATCTTGGTCTCAGACCTGGGCAACGGTTTGTATCTAAAGGAATATACGGAGTAAGGGAAATCCTCCCGTTGAGTCACGAGGTTCAGAGAGGACCCCCTTGCTTTCTAAACTCTATTTATAGAGTTTAGGTGCGGCTAGATCCAATCTTAGTCTCAGACTTGGACAACAGTTTATATCTAAAGGATGTCTAAGGTTTATCCACAGTTCAAGGCTGATCACAAAATTTAATAAATTAGTCAATTATTAAGTGCTGCTTATCTATGAAGTGGATCAACAGGATTTACTGCAATCACAACAGTAACTTAATTTCAGATCCAAGATAGTAACATTCATTCTATACTTGCTATGAGGTACCTAAATCAATTCACACACACATGCAAGCATGCAGACACAAAGGAATAGATGTATATAGATATATATAAATTGTACAAAGGTATACCTCTTCAAAGCTACCCTCAAGGTTCAGTGAAATAGTCACGTCAAAAATCTTTGCATTTCTCAGTGGAGAAAGGGTTGAGCCTTGAGGAGTTGGGGTATCAGCCCAGGCTCTGTCCTTAGATTACGCTGACGGTCCTCCTAACTCCACAAACTGTCTGCAAGCTCTGAGAGGCACCCCGTGAAGAGGGAGATGCTGGTCGCAGCCCGCTGCAGTCCAGGAGAGCTCAAAAAGACCTCACTTAGGACTGCTGTTTATAGGGTTGGAGGTGATTGGCTTTAGTCAATAAATTTCTGTCCTGGCCACAATCCAAGCTGGTAATTACTGGAATTTTCAAAATTCCAGTGACAGTGGTACTGTACCAGTCAGATTCAGATAAGGAATGTTCCAAGGCTGTCAGGAGATGTTTTGATTCAGATAAGGAATTCTCCAAGGCTGTCAGGGGATGTTACGATTCAGATAAGGAATGTTCCTGGTACAGTCAGTGCCATTCCCCACCACAGCCATGCAGGAGTTGCTGGTATGGTCAAGGGATGCTTAACTGCCCACCTCACTACACTGAGGCTAGGAGCCTAAGAGGGATTCCCCAAGACTGTGCAACAGCCTGGGGGAGGGGGCAAGATGCACCACCATACAAGCTTTCCTGAAATATATTTGCTGTAAAGTAAAACATGTATTTGTTTATACCCAGAAATAGGTCAAATTCATGCCCTTGCCAAAGCTTTTCAAAACATCTCGTTGCACTGTACTGCATCAGGTTTTTTGAACAGACACACCCCCTTACTTTCAGTCTTCAAGAGGCACTGCTGTCCTGTAATTAAAATGTGTTCTCCCAGCTCTGTTGACAAGAGATCCATCTTACTGCTGCCATTTATTGCCACTGAGGAGTCCTTCACATTTGGAGGTGAAAAGGGGCAAATGGATGTTGTGATTCCCAGCCTGAAGCAGCCGAGGGTAGCTTTTTCATGTGCAAAGGAGACTTCTGCACCAAGTCAGAAGGCAAGGACTGTGTCCACAAAGGCTCTGCTGCCCCAGACCCGCAGGACAACTCCTAACCTCTCAGCCCCTCCAGCCTCCCTGGCTGTCAGCACCTTTCTTCCTTGCATCTCCTTGCTACCTCTACAGAAAACCAGAGGCTGCATGCCTGCAGAGAGGTAAATCCTTAGAAGTTGCTTATGTTCTGGCAATCCCAACCCCCCCACAAAACTGTCAAGGGATTGATACTCTTGCATCTTGCTCCACCAGTAGTCGAGGAACTAGCCACATAGCAAATACATACATCACACTATCATAAATCACAGGTTGCAACCATAAAACATAGAAATTCAAGGGCTCCACATATTCATAGAAAAAGAGATAGATTAATCTCATTCCCAAACTCCTGCCTCTAAAGTACAGCTAGAAAGCAAGCAAAATTCAGAAACCCATACACAGAAGCGTAAACAAAAACCAGTTTAACAAGGTAAATGAAGCTGTGCGCTGTAAGCAATGGTAAGTCTGAAGAGGGCTGAGGCAGCAAAACTCTCTGTTGACCCTGATTCAGCAAAGCACTTCTCCATAAGCTTGCTTTATAGCACCGTCTTAAACTTGGCACTTTCCAGAACCAAAGCTGACTGCCAGCAGCACATCCTTGCTGGGCAAACCATGAAAAGCACTTAGATTTCACCAGGTCTAACCCACACAGCATAGCTACAGTGAGGCTAGAGAAGCTGCAGGGCAAAGGAAAGGAACTGAGTTGAGTCCAACACTGAAAAAAATCGCAGGGAAGAACGTAACAAAAAGGTTATTTCAACTTTAACAACATAAGACTAAGTTGGATGCCGGCTGTTATGAAAAAAATTGCTCTACAGATGTTAGGAATCAAACATTTCTGAGAAAAGAGAGGAAAACATTTCATTATTTAAATTGAAGAAAATAGATTTAGAAAAAGAAACCACTTTCTCCCAGGAACCAGACTGCATGAGAGGCTGCACCCCTCCAGCTTTTGGCAGCCATCAGGAGCAATTTCCATCATCTTCCCTGGCATTACTCACTTACCACTCTGAATGCCTTAAAATGTTCCATAACAAGCATGAACTTACACAAACAGTTAAAAACAACAGAAAGAAGTTTATAGTCCTTGTTGGCTTTGGCACTGGAACTGTCAGAAACCACACCGTGAAGAGTGTTAGATATCCTGATTTATATTCCAATTGAATCAAGATAACATCTATGTACAGAACACAATGTACCCTTCAGATTCACTACAGCTGTCAGATTCATTTTGTGGTGTTATCCAATCCCTAGATGAGGCAGAGAGGTATGTAGGACACCGAGCAAGTAAATGCCCATGATTTTGGTTTGCTTTTTGACCAGGCTGCTATACCCAGTATTGCAAGAAGAAGCCACCCAGAACAGATCTTTTTTGCTTTGTTTTAAGGTCCAATCCTTGCAGATGTATTGACACAACAAAAAATTAAAAAATAAATGAAGTGATAGCAGAGGAGTTTGGATGTCTTTGCAAAATCTCTGTCCACCCATGTGTCCTCCCTTAATGTGATTGTGCAGCGATCACTGTCCTTTTATGCCTCAGGATGGCACATATAATAGGGGAAAAGAACACTGACCTGTGGTATGAGGATAAAGCATACTGGCAGTTGTAAAGAGCTAAATGAGAAAGAAATGGGAACTGCAGAAAAACACCAACCCTGTGGGTGGGTGTGGAAATAATCAGTTTTGCAACTTAGGTGTCTAAATGTAAACCCCTCGTTGTCCAAACTTCCAAACGTGTACCTGCAAGACTCAGAGACCTGACAGGCTTGCCTTTCTCACTTCAAATGCATAGAGTGCAGAAACGCTTCTTGTAAGGGCTGGGTTGCCTCACGCAGATCACTGCGATGGCAACGTTGCCCCCTGTTACACGGAGGCCACAAGCAGGTCAGGATATGAAGCAACAAGGCTGGTGCACTAGAGATCAAGGCATTATGTGCTGTGAGCAAACACCTCAACTCCATGTGATGAGTAGAGTTTTCACAGCACAACGGGCCACCCTCACCAGTGAGAATCATAGAATCATTTAGGTTGGAAAAGACCCTTAAGATCATCAAGTCCAACCATTAACCTGACACTACAAAGTCCACCACAACCATGCACCTAAGTGCCACATCTATGTGAGGGTCCCATTGAGACCCAGCGTCAAGCAGTGTTCATTTCACAACAGATTCAAGTTACAAAAGGCATCAATTTTTTGGCAAAAAACAGCTTGTCAGATTTGAAACTCCTCCTCTCCCACTCAGCCATTACAATTCTTGCATTGAGGGGGGTATTATTTTCTTAAGCCATCTCGAAATTTGTCACAGCACCTGGGAAGCCAGTATTAAATCAAATTAATTCCTACCCATCATCACTGCTTTGTTCCTGTGTAGGGTCCATTATGATGCTCCCATCCAGTCAGCTCATCTGGAAGAGATAAAACAGATATTCAACATCTCTTTTACAAAAGCACACAGGTACTTAGTAGATTCCCCCCAGCTTTGCTTCAACAGTCACCGAGACCAACCTGGGAACATCCTTCCTCAGTCAGCAAAGGGGGAAAAAGGGAGAGTCAAATAAGCAAACATAAAAAAATTGCAGTTTCCAAAGTAGCAACTCATTACAGCATAGTGATGTCTAGAATGTTTGTTGCAGCAAACAAAAAAATGAAATCTAAATGTTTATTTCCTTTGTCTACATATGTCTGTGCATGCACTCTGCATTTAGGTTTTTGTGTGCTACATCTGAAATCTCCATTTTAAATAACTCTCCAAAATAATTTTGCACCACAAAAGTAGAAGATACACAGTACTCATCACCAACACTCTCCCACAGATATTCTCAGAATTGTGTCAATCCCTCAGTTCTCCCTGGCAGTCTAAATAATCTTTCAATTATGTTCAGGATGACTGTGTAAAATACTACACAACAGGAAGATTAGCTGTAACCTAAAGAACAGATTGCTTACCCAAGGCAGCAAATCATTTGAATTTTTGCTGTTCACTAGGCTGACAGCTTTTTCCACAATCCTCAATACTGTTAGGCTAAGGCATAATCTCTGCACCAAACACACAGTTCAAGCAACTGAGTTCTGGAAAAGCTTGTAAATGCTGGGAACACTCCTGTAAACATTTCTGTGGCTTTCAAAGAGATCTGTTAGAGCCACAAACACTCATCACTATATCATGAGTGTTTGCAGAAACTGGCCATAACTGTATAGGAACAACAAAATACATTTAGTAATCATGTCTGGAATAGCAAGGCAGCACGAGCTGCCACGTGACACTGGCTCTCACCTCTCACAGCAGGTTTTTCAAAGGACTAACAGCTACCTAAGTCAGCAGCTTAGTCAGTGCCAATCTCTGCTGAGCTCTTCAGCACTTGGAACAGGGAGCTTAACAGCAGCTGGGTGAGCACCTACCTAAAGCAGGGAGACTGGGTCGAGATCTCCAGGCCATGCGATGCACAGAACCTGGGATGTCTGACTGGTAGTCCCTGCAGCGCTCCTAAACACATGATCCAAATACATGGATCATATGTAGTTAAGAATGGAAGAACCAAGATATCCATTTTCCCCTTCCCCCAGCAGTGACACTGCATTTCAGGTCAGCTCTTACAGAGAACTACAGGCTTGGCCAAGAGTATGACAAACCAGGCTATTGCTACAGGTTCTGGGATACTCAGTTCAATTTTAAGAATAAATATGCCATTAGGGCACTCCCTTCAGACAACCAAATAGCCCTCTGATGAATGGAAATATTTGTGGAAAGGGGAAGGAGAGAAGAGAAAAAAAACTAGCATTAAAAATAGAGCTACAGATTAAAAATCTCATAAAAATTCAAAGCAGAAGCATTCAGGAAGCAAGGAAGAAACAGAAGGGGAAGGTTTACAGCAATTACTGTGAGAGCGCAAGCCTCTCATGTAACAGCAGTTCCACCTAGCAGGGACCTCAGAGACAGCCAAGTTTCACAGCCCCTACATAACCAGGGCCATTTTGGCCAATCACAGGAAAAAAAATAAATAGAAATTTCCCCTTGCTTACATCCACACAAAAAAGATTAACCCTGAGCATACTCTCACACAAAGCTCATTGCTTGCTTTGTGTCCAACACCTATTTCTCACCATCCCCTGTCTGTCTCAAGCTTGTCTTTAGCTCACAGTGGTGCAGACAAAACAGAAGTGTGTGCAGAACTGATGGCATCATAAGTTTTCATGACGCTTGCCACATGGGTGCCCTGGGCAGCGAAGACGTGGTCTACATGGACTTGTGATGAAAAGAAACATGCCTGGAAACACAGACATGGTAAACAAGACTAGATTAATTAAAGTACAAGATCATCTCAGCAGAAGCAAAAGATCTCCAAGAGGAAGAAATACAACTGAAAAAGTTTACATTTCTATTTGTGACATTCATTTGCAGCACCTCAGACTCCTCAAGGAGCAAAATGATTTATGGCTGGGGGGCAGGCTACAGTAGCATTATGTGAAGCCTTGTGAACCCACTTAGAGCAACTAGTATTAAACCAGAGCACAGATGCTTTGATGACTAAATGAAGCAGCTGACCTCTAGCTCATGGTTTTAATCCCAGGTAAGATACCATCAGATAACCATTCTGTAAGCCACAAAAAGGCACAAGCCACTGAAGATGGGAATCCTGTCAGACAGCTACCTCAACCTGCAGCTAGGATGACTAAGTAACAGACATGCATACTAAGTTTAGAGTACAGATCTGAAAGCAAACAAACCCTTAATATTTGTTCCCTCCTAAGAATAGTGAAAACTGCAACCTTTGCTAGCAAATAAACAGCTTTGAAAGAACAAGGTACCCACCTGAATTTAATTGAGGGTGGGAGAAGTAGGAAGCATGTACTAGAAGAAGTCATTCCAACTTTCTTTCAACTTTTGTTTATTTAATTCTGTGTTCCTGATCTTCAAATGTTCAGACAAGTTTCCTCAGCCAGTGCATGGACCTCACATTGCAGTAATGTAGGCAGATAAGGTATGTATGCACACATTTGACTAAACAAGCTGGTGGGGAAGCCTGCTCTGTCACCAACTTAGTCTTAACATGACTATAAAGCACGTGAGCATCCAGCAGTAATATCTAGGTTTCACTAAACAATCCACAAGTTCTGCAAATGCCTTTGACAGGGCCCGGTTTTCAACCATACTGATGCAGCATGGATTTGAGGTTGTATGGACATTATTAATCTGACATATTTCAACAAGTTACAAATGCTTTTGCTTTTATTTTCTCCAACAAAGGTAAGTTTATAAACACAAGCTTTCCCCTCTGATGTCAATTAGCCTAGCTGGCTAATTTAGTTAGGATGCCTTTCCTTGTTATAAAAGCAACTGTTCTGTTATCAACAGTGTTTTTTGCTCAAAAAGCTAAAAAATGTTTCTTTCTTCATTCATTTTCAATGATTTGTGTTGCTTCTTGCCCTGCAGCACCCCCACAACTCCCCAGTGTTTCAGGGACTCTAGGATGCCAAGGTTTTCCTTCTGAGGCAGTCAGGAAGCACCCTTGCAAAAGACTGGCCGAAACTGCTTTTTAGATACAAAAAATGCTAACCATTTTTGTACAGTTCCTTTCTTTAGTGACTTTTTTGTTTGCTTCATTCTTCAAGAGTTTCAGACTGAAAACAGAAATTAATGCCTGTGTGCATTTATACAAGCTGCTAACTTGTCTTCCAAAACCACTGCCACTAACAGTCATGTAAAAGTGAAGCAATGCAAAAGGAGACAGGCTAAGTTTGCTCCTCTGTGGGAAAGGTCACTTTTTTACTATTTGCTTTACTGAGGTCTTAGAAATAGACGATTTAACACTGCTTAGGATACATCATAACTCTTCAATGAGAAAGAGGAAACATTAGCACTATACATCAGGGCGTATGGAAAAAATACTATAAATAAACCCCTGATGGCACCTGGAGGATGAAACAAAATCACCCTGCCTCTGTGGCTACCTTGCATAAAACACTGACCATGAGGTGCAGCTCTTAATCCACCTGCACTGCACCCTAGTGACCCAAGCTCTGTTCTACACATTTAGGTACAGATTAATCAAGAGTTAAGCTAAAACTGAGGAAGTGGAGAGCTGCTGGGGGAAGAAACTGCCTACATTTGCCTTTAACCCCAGGCAAGCCAACAATGGCTCCTAATCCATGGGGCTGAGGGCAGCTGGAGGGCTAACCACTCAAATGCCAACACCTGAGCTGCTTACCTCAGCAAAACCACCATTAGAAACTCAAGACCAAGCAGTTTCTGTTCCAAAGACTCTCCCCAAAGTAATGAAAAAATGAGATGCTCAGAAGCAGCTAGATTCTTCATCACAACCTAACCAAGACATAAGACTGCTTTGTGACTGGCTAGATCATTAGCGTTAAACCCCAACTTTTTAACAAAAACCCCACAGCACTGCCTTTAGAAGAGAAGCTTGCCTAAATTGGTGATACAATCCAACAAGGAGATAGATCCATAAGTACCTTATATGCCTTAAACAGGCAAGAAAAACATGGATTCCAGGATTTTATTGTGGAAAGTAATCTTATGCACCAAAAGGTGACAGAAATGCTGTTGAACTGACTCTGCAGGAGCTTAGACTTTTATGTAGTTCTGCAAGCTGTGAAATTTATGAATGCATTGCAAAGTTTGTGGGTGCAGGAAGACCTCTTGGCTTAATACTGGGTAAGTTTGTCACCAGTAAGTAATCTACCCATCTACCAGAAAGTGTATCCAAATTTAATGTTATTTGGTATTTCTCATCAAACTGTCTGGAAACAAGACATACATATAGTACCATGGCTTACAATTTACTACTAATGAAAAGCCAGGCGAGATGCACGTGTACCTACCTTATAATCTAAAATAGATTTGAACACTGCAACTAGTATTCATGAACAGAAAAAACTGTCAGAGCTGAGCGTGGAAAGCTCTGACTGTATCCCAGGAATTGCAAAAAGTATTGTCATGAGGAGTGGTTTGTTTTACTGGCTTTACCCATGGATAGGCTATCTGCAGCTGCCAGTTTTCTGTTGCTGCCAATTACTCATTTCTACTTCATATTTATCCCAAAAGGAAGTGCAAGGCTAGTTGCTGGTAAAAAAGCTGAACCCTTTGTAATCGTTATTTCTCATTTTTAAAAAGCTACTGTCATAGACAGCCACAGCATACAGTGGAGATGAAAGCAGGTACTCAAGTGGCCCTTATCTGATTTTTTACAAATTTCTTACATGGCTGTATTTGGCAAAAATAATTTCTGTATCCCTCAGCCGAACATATTTGTATTCCTCTTCTTTCTGTCTTTCTCCACCAAGCCACAGGCAAACAGCTGCTTTGATGGAATGTGGAAGATGCTTGGAAAGTTAAAACCTTATGTGCCCATCTCATTGGTTCCCTTCCCTTCAACACTGTTGTTATATATATAGATATGGTATTATTATGGGCAAAACTTGATGCATTTGCATATATAAAATTATGTGAAGGGACATCTCAATGTACAGCCACAGAAGACTTTGGATTATTACAACTAAGAAAAAAAGTATCAATAGTTTTGGCTTCACTTCTCTAGTATGGGTTCTTCCACATATGCTTTACCATCACCCTCTAGTCATGGGGTGCTACAGCTCAACTACAAGGCCAGCTAATACCCATGCCCTAGTGAGAAGGGTGGCATTACTCTCCTGAGTAGTAATACCCAGGACAAGCTCCTCACTAAAGCAGATCCCAAGCTAAGATCCCATTTACCCAGCGTGAGGCGGGCAGACAGAAAAACCTGTGCTCCAGTCAAGGAAAACTGGGGGGGAACATGGGAATAAAATCCCCCTGATAAAACACCTTCCTGCAAACAAAAAAAACCCCCTCACCTTCCATGGAACATCGCAGCAACTTTTAGCAGCTACTGCTACTGCTAAAGCTGCGCTACAGCGTGCCGCGGCACCGCAAGACTCGCCCAGCTGCCTCAAGCCGTCTGAAACCGCCGGGACGGTCCCTCCCCAAACCGGCGGCGGGGAGCACCGGCCGCTTCCCCCCGCCCCGGGTAATCAAGCCCCCGGCAGCGGCAGGCGCCGGGGCCGGCAAGGGAAGCCGCCATCCCCTCCGGCCCCGGCCAGCACCCCGCGCCCCGCCCGCCCAGGGAGCACCGCCGCCCCCCTGACCTGCTGCGCGGCGCTCCGCGGCCGCAGCGCGGTGAGCAGCCCCGCTCCGCCGGGGGCGCGGGGGGCTGCGGGCCGGGCGCGGGTAGCGCCGCAGCGAGCGATTGCGGGCGCCGCCGCCGGCCCCGCGTTGCGCTGCGTTGACCCTCCGGGCGACGAGCGGATCTGAAGAACGCTCCCGAACCGCCGGGCAGCGGCAGCGCTGCTACCCCGGTAACGGCACCTCGGCGCTCGAAACGGACGGTTTGGCGACTCGCCCCGCCCCCCCCGGCACGGCGACGTGAGCCCCCGGCTCCGGTGAAAGCGACATTATGACACCCTGCCTCGGCCGTAGCTAGGCACCTTACTCTTCCCTTCAGATCGATTCAAAGTTTCACACTGTGAATCAGGTGTTTCTAAGCTGACGCTGAGGTTAACGCAAATTCATGTTAATTTTCAGAAGGGAAACAAATGAACGCAGGGAGCCCTGCGCGGTACTGGCGCTCCTCTCCAGCTTCCAGCCCGCTGAAGCTGATTGTACCAGCTCAAGGAGGTCTCCAGCACGGAGCTGCTGCAGGTCTTACCACAGAAGAGGATGCAAAGAGTTGCTCTTCCCACAGATCTGATTGCCTTCTCGCAACCGTCTCTTTTTCAGCAGCATGACCTTTTGGCAGCACAAAGACCAGAAACAAGCTGCTTTGCACTGCCAGTATCACCCCCCCTTTACTACAGGATTAACAGGCTATGACAGGAAAAGTTACAGCTCAGACAGGCGTTACCTAGCCAAGACATTAAGCCAAGAGGGGAGGGGAGCACTTGCTGTCCTTCCTCGGGATGAGAGGTGTACTTGGGGGGTGGGGTGGAATAAAAGGCCCCTTGGCATTGCTTTTCCTTGTCACTGTAGGGTCAGGCAACAGGGACTGCTGGATGCCTACATCCTTCTCTGCCTCAAGGACTACCTAATACTTACATTAAAGGTTCAGGCATGCCAATCTTACCTAAACAAACTCCTTCCAATTAGCCAGTAAATTTTCATACACACAAGCACGATGCAATAAAGTTACTTTATCAAAGACGTGGTTTCCTATCATCACACAAGTACATGTGCAAGACTCGTAAATTCTTGTCTTGTATTTCTGCTCAAACTCCACAAGCAAATAAGGAGGACCTTCAAATATGTTATGTACTCCTAAGGTGTTCATCAGTGGTAGGAAGCAAACAGTAGCAACAGAAACACTGGGAGAGCTGACTGACTGAGAAGCCTCATGCCCATAAATATTCTCTTGTCACCCTCCCCCTTTTTTTTTTTCTTAACAAGCAAAGAAACATTTCCACCACATGACTCATTCAGACTATAACTCCCTCAGTACACACATCTGCAGGCTGAGCGATGTTCATAGAAACTGTGCCACATCCTGCAGATAGATCTTCGGATATATATTCTTCCTGCACACAGGAGAAAAACCTCACCAGAGAAACCACTTCCACAATGTTCTGGTTCACACAGCTTCCTGTAGGCCCTCTTGATTTACTGAACAGGTCAAGCCAATAACTAAACAGCATGTGAAATTTATCTCACCACAGAGCCTGCAGTAAACCGGCCTCAGGCTGGAAAACACCAGATGAAGGTGCCTAGGCACTTGTGTCCTACAGTAAAGTACTTTAGAGCAAATAGCAACTTTCAGGAAATAAAATAGCAAAATACCACTGTGAGGTCTTACAGTTAGGAAGACAACAGCTAACACAACTTTTGTTTCAGTGGAGAAATCTTTCTTTAGCAGAAATTATTTCCTAGCAACAGCAACTATTTTAGTGGCAGGTATTAGTTTAGAATGTACAGAAAAGCAGGAAATTCATTCATTTAGTAAACCTGTGTATCCTAGAACATTCCAAGTCTAGGTTCAGAGTCATTTGGACTTAAAATGTGAATTTAATGTCAGTCAGTGGCTCAAAGCTCCTTTTTCCAGCTTTATTTAAATACTGATTTTATAAGACTCCTTTCTTCATTTTAAGTTCAAATTTGAAGCATCAGCACATGATGTAACAGAACTGTTAGGTGCATAATTTTGGGAACACATTTTAACTGTCCTAACTCTTACTCTTGAGGTAAGAATAGGAGTACGACAGATGCTCTCCACATCATAACACTTTTGAAATACCTTCTATTTCTAAGAGTTTTACAGAAATGTGGTGACTGGCATGAGCAATGTCTGCATGCTGGTTTGCTGCACCTGATACATTGCAATTACTGCATCAGTTGTGCTGATCCTCAGTCTGATCTTGTTTCAGTTGCATGCTGGGGGCAGCTGATTCAGAGGAAACTTCAAGAAATCCTCAAAAAGCAATTTTTAGATTCAATAGCTGCCCCAGTGGTGACACTACTTCCTAATCCCATGCTAGCCCCTGGTCTCTGCTTTGATACACTGCTGCTCTGCTGCTTGTTGAACTTGGCTGACTTGGCTCACACCAACCAGCCAGCTCTACAGGGCAAGATGTTTCCAAGTTGGCAACCCAAGTTAAAGGGGCAGTTTTACGGTGGAGAAATGTTCTTCCTGCCAAAAGTCACATCTCTGGAAATCCTTTTTTTCTACTCTACCCCTTACAGAGAAATATCATGCACACAATACAGAATTTGTATTTAGCCAGGCTACTCACTACACAGCAGAGCCCTGGGATTACAGCACAAAATGGCTATCCTCAAAAAGATTTATGTTTAAAGCTGAATCAGCAGCAAGCCCTCTGGAACCTTACCCTCTCCACCTGAAATTAATTTGACACACTGCAGGCTGTTAAATTAATAATAACAATAATAACAATAACATCATCATCAACAACAATAATTTAAAAAAAAAATCCATAAAAATGGCCTTACCTGCAACTTGCATGGTGAGTTAACCTCACAGAAAAAATGATTCACAGCATCCAGCTTGCAGAGCAAAGTGGTAAAAATTTGGAGTTAAAGCTGCAGTAGTGTTTTTCTCTCCTAAAAAGGAAATAAGAGAAATGCAGGACTGCCAGAAGAACAGCAGAGTCACCAGGTTCAGTGTCCCTCATCCTCTGTATTGTATGCACAGAGATCCAGGTCAAAGATACTGTTTATGTTTGCTGTGAATGACAACTACAGGACAGTACTGCAAAGCTAAACCTATAAGCATTTCCCAAGCCACCTGTAAAAGCAGTACTCAAGAGGAAGCATACAGATAACTTGTGGATGCTACGTTTACAACTTCTGAAATCTTCCAGAAATTAACGCTGAACCGTTCTGGCAATAGGTCACAATTTTACTGTATTTCTAAGAAACACAACCCAACATGAAAGTAGGCAAACACATGAAACCCAGCATTCATGATTGCTTTTGAGGCCTTAATTTTCAAGTGAGCTGCTAATAGCCAGGTGGATGACGACTTGACTGTTAACAGGGGGTGGGGGTACTGATAAAACAGGGCTTCACATGGCACAATAAGGTAATTAAGCCTTTTCAAGCCCCTGTATTCCCCAGTCACCTGATCCTTTCCATTTCTCATGACACCAAATCCCTTTTCTGTACTCTCTACAAGAATGGAAACCAAGAAACGCAAGTTCCTCGATCCTGCTAGCTTTCAACCCTGCAGACAACAGCAACTGCTGACGTATGGTTTGGTGTCATACCCATGTTGCTGCCCACAGCAATTAATCCTGTGATAATACAGGCAAAGGTAATGGACAGCTGTGGTTCCTGAAGGATCATACCAGATTGTCCATATGGAGCACCTGACTTTAAACTTGCAGGTGCTGCCCTGGCTGCATGGCTATCCTCTGGGGTCCTGTTGATCTACACTGACGGAGAGGAGACTTAATTAAAAGCCTGCCCTTCCCCCACCCCCTGCTGTTCAGATAAGCAGACAATTTCCTTGGAGTCCCTATTGTGATGCACAAATAGGCCTTCCAGACAAGGAATGCTTAAAAAAATTACAGGAGAGACCTAATGGGAGACATACCACCATGCATACCTTCTAGCTCTGCCTGAAGGAACTGGCGCTATGGCCCCTGCAGCTCCCTAAAGCCTTGGAACCTGGATGTCACAATACCACAATGGGGCTGCCCAATGGGGTCAGTGACCTAGGGGCAGGTTGGCCCAATCCACAAGCCCAGCTGAAGTTGGGAGAACTCAGCACTTCTGAACGTGAGGACAAAGGCACTTAGGCAGTAAAACAGCACAGACCTGTAGGACAGAACCTCCCATCCCTGCCCAGCAACTGATAAAAAAAGCCATTTAAGGAACCCTTCAGCACCAGGACCAGACATGCACTTTCTTTTTCCAAAAGCTACAGCCTCAGAGGGTTTAAATGAAAAAAGAAAGGTGGCAAGAAATTAAAGAATGCGACTTGTGCATTTTGCACGGGCCTGTGCCCTAACAGAAATGCAAGGAGGCAGCGCTTAGCAATCTAGGCAGGCTAACTACCTGACTGGGTCCTTTGCAACAAGGATTTAATATATAAATTCTTTGTCAATGGTCTAAGAAAAACAAAACAACATTGGAATTCTGTAGCCAGCAAAACCTCACAGCAACCCAAGTTCAAGCAAGTCTGTATGATTCACAGTTTTTTTACCTTTCCTTCAAGTACAGCTAATTCTTGAAAGAATTAATATGACAAAAGGCCTACACACCTTCCCGAGTAACCCCTTCAGACTGTGAATGCAGTATTAAATCATGTCAGTCAAATATACACAATTAATCTAAAAAAAATTTAGCACACTGCTGATAAGGTACAAATCATCAATTCAAGAAATTCCCAATTTGCTGAATAAATCAAGGAGATCAGTTGTTCACCTCTACACTGAAAAATACTTATCGGGTATTTTTTTAATGAAAGCTGATTCATGCAGCTCAATTGCTGTAATTACCTGCCAGCTGCACAAACTGTTTTTACATTTGATTGCTACACTGCAACTCTACGTCAGAAAATTTTCTGTGGAAAGAGCGAATCCCATATCAAATTCCTATTTAGGATATCTTTCAATCACAATAGTCACAGCACTTACAGCATAACATCTACGACACAGCTTTGCTGGAAGAGGTCTCAGCCTATTATGCGATTAACTGGTCTCCAGAGGCAGCATCCTCTGAAGGTTCTGAAACTCAACAGGAATGGAATGCTTTTATGTCATAAAATTGATACCGTTAAAACAAATTAACAAGACTATTTTATGCCTGTTTCTCTATGACCTGTATACGCAATAAAACGAGCTGCCAGGCTTCCAGCTGTTTCTGTGGGAGATTAGTGTAAGATACCTGGCTCACACCATGCTCAGCTCCCTCATTTTCAACTCTCTGCACTCAATTTGACATTCCTTCGCATTTTTCTGAAAGAATCAACGTCATTAGAGTCTTTAACCAAAACATACTACCTGAATTATTATTTTTTGGTGCACAGTTTAACCTGTAATTGATTATGGAGCAGTTCATCTTCAGTATACCACATCCTACAACAGACCTTAGGTCCACCAAACAGCACTGCATTCAGAAGCAAAACTGCACAATCATTTCCAGCATGAAAGCCCAAGAGACCTTTTTGCTGCCTGTACTGATCAGAGACACGATAACTATTGCTCAGCCTCTTCCCACCTAACCCAGTTTCCCAGCCTGAACTTCTACAGTCACTGGAAATAAAATCAGACATTTAATTTCACTTCACTTTTTTTTAGTTTCATTGTAAAATTTTCTACTTCCTCAGCTATAAGTGTGCAATTTTGTTTGAAGGACGTAAGTTGCCGTGTCCCATTTTCTCATGCTTAATGCTGGAGTTACAAGGAGAATTAAGAAGTATTTCCTTTTGCCCTTGCAGTATAAAAAAAAACCAACAAAAATCCACATATCTTTCTTCACAACTGCTCTTGCAAACAAGCTTGCTATTTCCCAGTATCACCATCATTGCACACTTAGACTGCACGGTCTCTCCCCTTCACACAGTCCTAAGGAATCACTGAAGAGAAACAACATGCAGTCTATGCACCAGTAAGATGTCCACACTCTAGATACCAAACTGCAACGTGGGATTTTTATTTTTTCCAGGGGAAATCCTGATATTACACAAAAAAACAGCAGGGGGAAGTAATGCTTCTGCTTGTAGTACTTTTCCCCCAGTAGCAACATAAATACTGTAAACTGTTTGTGACTTGTTTAATAATCATCACAGAAAACCCACCAGGTGTCAAGAAGCAGGTTTAATGTACCCTAATAAATGCTGTGTCTGTGATCTTCAGATTTCTTTTCACCTTTTAGCTGAGCCACACTCTTTAACTTTCTACCAGCACTCGGCTTCCTACTCCAATTAACACTGAACATACTCAAAAGTAAAAAGCTCATTTCTCCTAGCTGTGTGGGTTGGCAAAGATTTCGTGCAATGACTTCAATACATGTACCCCTAATGCATCTCCGGTTCCAACCTGCACATGCTCTATTTCATGCGCTGGGCTGTAGCACAACTACTTTTTGTCCAAAACAGGGATCCTCAAACTACGGCCCGCGGGTCAGATACACCCCCTCAGGGTCCTCAGTCTGTTCCCCAGTATTTATAGACACCCCCCGCCCCCCCCCGGGGGTTGGGGGGGGGGGAAACCAAGCAGCTGCAGATGACTGACTGCCACTTCATCCGTGTGCCAGCCCCCTGTTTAAAAAGTTTGAGGACCCCTGGTCCAAAAGATTCCAGCTACCCACAAGGCACTGTATTGTCTAAATAATGAATCCTCTACAATCATTAAGCTATCAGTATTTTCTGATTCTTTTAAATAAAACTTAAACAAAGACTTAAGTTTACCATAGCTATAGTTTCCAATGAAAAGGGACAGAAGGCATCTGGGGAAAAAACCCACATGCAACAAGTGAAAACCAGATGAATTTCATTACTTGGAAACTGAAAAAAAAAATAAATCTGAACTATTTTTTCCATTTACAAACATTTCTCCAAGTGCTCTATAGAGGCCAATTCTAGGAAAGAAAAAGACAGCAAATGGATTTCAACTTAAGGAACCTAAGAAAACTCCTGGTGTCTTTCATGCAATTTTCCATTTTGTTCTGTTCTTCCTGTAGTAACCTAAGCGTTCTAGATCAGAAAAGCCCACTACACAAGCCCACTACATTTAGGAGAAAAGATTTTCATCAATTCTTTTAGCCTTTCATCAAGCCTAAAAATCAGTTTTCCTTTTATGTATACAGGATATATATGAGCAAAACTGAAGTCGGGATTAGAAATTTGTTCATTCTCCCCTTGATGGTGTGTTCAGAATCAGGTAACTAAAAAAAAAAAAAAGAAAGCTAAGTGAGATACCAGGCAGAACAGGTCTTCAAAGCTAATAGGAACTCACTTTGTAGGTGGACGCTGAGGAAAATGAGGCAGTTTACTTCAGTTTTTGCCACATCTACAGAAGTGAATTTCATTAGATGCAGACTATGGAATAAAATTTACACAAGAAAGAGGACATTCAGAACAGCACAGCATAGTTCTTTATACTGCTCTAACATATTAATCAGTAGTTATTAAGAAATTGTGCCATGAAAGTGTTAAGTGGTATCCAAATACATGATAAAAGAGAGTTCACGTATCCCAAGACATACATAAAAATACTCCACCAAAAGCAGAACAGGAAAAAGGCAGGGAGATGATTTTCCCTCACCCAGGCAGAAAGACAGCAATACTACTAAGGCAAGAACAACAATAGCAACTTCTTGCTCATGATTCCTGGTGACTCTTGAGTGTCAGAATCATGGAAGGGGAATTTTTGTCTTGCTACTGCCAGGAAGCTAGCTAGCTTCAACTCCAACAGGCTCCAACAGAGGTAAGATACAGTGGTAAATCATACGTAATTGCAAACACTAAAATAACTCCACCAAACACCCAAGCCCACCAAGAATAAAGGTAGATTAAACACATATAAAAAGTAGAATTAAGAAAAAAAAAGCGTTCAATTCTACATCATTTGAATCAACTGCACCATTTTTCAACCTGCAAGTTCTTATTATAGAGCCTTAACTGTAGTGTCTTAATTTTCTCTTACTTCACTGATGTGACTATGCCTCAAGTGACTGTAACATGAGCACAGACACCAGGCTCACATGATGAAACCTACCTCATTTCTCAATTATCAGGAATCCTCTGTCCTGTCCTCAAAAAGGGTGTAGGTGCCCCATGTTAGTGAAAGTAAGTGGGAAACAGGAGTTGACCCTGAGAACACACACTGAGGATCCCAATGCCTCTGTTCCCTGTATTAGCAAATGGGATGATGGGAGGGGGCCTGGAACTGGAAGAATTCCATGAACCTCTGGAGCCAGTCCCCCACCATTGCTGCTAAGCCAACAGCTGTGTTCAAAGAATATTTAAACAAACAGTGGCACTTGGGGGCACAAAACAGTACCCAAGATGTTTATGAAGTCACATCAACTTTCTCTGAGACCTGTCGTGTGTGTATGATCAGGGGCTCTTGTGCACATAAATAATTTAGTTTCCCCAAATGATTTCCAGGAGCCTTCAAGCACCTCGAAAAGGAGCCAGAAAGATAACAGAGAATATATGTAGGAAAATTCTTTCTGTCCTCTGAGTTTAACAATGCAACAAAACAGGCTTAAGTACTGCTAGCGATTCCAAGATCCAAGTTACAACTCTATGTCTCAGGCTCTGCTTTATGGTAATTTGGATGTGAACTGATTTGGTTTGGACTCATTTTTACTGCTACATGGGTCTTAACTAAGCACCTTTGTCCCAAGACAATACCTATGGAGAAGATGAGCCACAAAGCTGCACCACCTAGAATGGCTGTAAATTCAGAAGATACTGAAAATTTTCTTCACAGAATGTGTGGACTTCCCAGATTTCATGTTTTCATTTCTATAAGACCTATTTTTTCTATTCTACTGGAAATGTCACAGGCATGTCCCCATGGAACAAGGTCTGCAAAATCTTGGAAAGATCCAATGACTGCTCATCAGGACACCCCCAAGAGGCATGCTGTCACATTGCAGAGAGCCACAGCCATTGAGAAAGGCCTGACACCACCAAAAGAAGGCACTGTTTGCTTTCTGAAGTAGCACAGGACCTTTCTGATTAGGAGCTTATGCTCTCAAAGATGTGCCTTCTAATCTGGTTGACTTCTAGAGACTCCACTATATTGGTCTCTCAAACCAGTGACTGACACTGATCACAGCCTTGAAATAGTTACTCGGCACGTGTAAAGCACAAACACTAAAATTAGCTCCAGTGGAGTCTTCAGAAACAGGACTAATTACTTAATGTTGATGTAAAACATGCAAACTGAATGTAGTAAAACAGAGCTCCTGCAAGGTTTTCCATCAGAAAATCTCAGGGTGTTATCAACAAAACGAATTCTGGCATCACTGTTTTACAAAAGGGAAACCTAATTATAGCATGACTATATGACTTGGAACTTGGAATCTGACGCAGGTCTATTTAAATCCTATCAGAAGCCCCATGCAGAATGCAGAGATACAGTACAGGAACAAAAAGTAGATATTGACATGACACGATAAAGTGAAGAAGTATTTGCACTTCCCTTATTTTTTAAAGTGCTTGATTCCCAGTTATGCAAATTCATGCTTACTCTACAGATTAAAAACTTGCAGGCACATCTGTTTCTCACCTAGTAAAAGTTCTGGGTGGCCTGAAGCCGGAGCTAGCTGCTGGCAGGTACGCAGATAGCTTGTGACTGCTCTTTCAGTGGAACTGAGGAGTGGGGAATTCAACTTGTCAATTTTATCTCCCACAGGAAATCCCCTCAGTACATACTAGATCACTAGTTGGCTCTCTAAGGTCAGTGCTAAAGGGCATGAAAACTGAACTGAAGCTGAGCAAGATTCTACCTCAAAACTCCTACTGTAATCATTTAAATCAAGAGGAAAAAGAAAACCCACTTCTCCAAATCATGCACTAAAGCACTTCATTCTGTGGCTTAACTTTTAGAAAATACGTATTAAAAAAAAAACAACCCAAACCCCCCCAAAAACTTCTGATGGCAGCAGTTTCTTGGAGGAATTTCATATCCCCCCACAATCCCATCAGGATTAATGACAGCATTAACTCAGACTCCAAAATATAAATGCTAATAAAGCTGTGTTGCTTTTTCAAGAGTTTAATTCAGAGATGTCAGATGAAATGACCTATTACTGAAAGAACTGACCTAAACCAATTGCTTGACTAAGCCCTTCCAGCCTGTTGGCTAAAAAAAAATGCATATTCTTATACTTGAGCCTCTTCATGTGTTTTTGTGAACATAAAGAGAAAGTTTCTTTGCAATGTTAAGCTTTACACTAGAATCTGATGGTACTCGAACATGTCTGGCAAAAACTTATTAAACTCAGACTGAAAAATATGCTAGTAGAAAAGTTCTTCTTAAAATGAACAACAACCATCTATGAAGAGGAGGAAAAATTCTTGTTCCCTCTTTTTTTTTTTTTTCCTTTTGAAACCTCCTGTTCTGGTGAAATACATAAACACACCAAAATCATATTTGCAGTAAACAGTGCTTTCTTTAATCACACCTAGAACAAGACAAAGTTTTAAGTCTGGGGTGGGGAGGGGGGCAAGATTGTTGAAAATCACTTTCTCCTTTTCCTAGGAGAACCCTAGCATTACAGTTTATATTCAGTGTACTGTATATGAGTGCTGAAAAGGTTTCAGTATGTTTACTTTTTCTCCCTTGTCCCCTTATAGCCATAGAGGCTGAAAGGACTTCTGACTTAAAAGATAAGCTCAAACTGCATTCCTCTGTTTTTAGCAGCACCATTGGGCCCCAGGCTTGGGAACGAAAGTCCAGGCTGAGGCACACACAGACCCACCGTCAGTGGAGAAAAAGTTGGTATGTGAACTGTTACAGGAACCTGACCCCTACAAATCACTGGGCCGTGACAAGAGCCCCCCGGGGGTGTTGAGAGCTGACTGGTGTCATCATGAGGCTGCTCTCCATAATCTAAGAAGTTGTGGAGATGGAGGGATGTCCCAGAAGACTGGCAGAAGGCTAATGTCACCCTCATCTACAAGATGCAGGCACGTGCAGGACAAGCAGGTGATGAAGCCCAGCCAGCAGGGGTGTATGAAAGGCAGGTCCTGCTTGATGAACCTGATCATCTTCTATGACAAGGTGACCCACCTAGTGGATGAGGGAAAGGCTGTGGGTGCTGTCTACCTGGACTTCAGTAAAGCCTTTGACACCGTGTCCCACAGCATCTCCTGGGGAAACCGGCTGCTCGCGGCCTGTAGGTGTGCGCTCCGGGCTGGGTAAAAGGCTGGCTGGCTGGCCGAGCCCAAAGGGGGGTGGGGAATGGAGCCACATCCAGCTGGCGGCCGGGCACACGTGGTGTTCCCCAGGGCTCAGCGCTGGGGCCGGTCCCGGTTCGTGTCTCTGTCTGTGATCTGGGCGAGGGGATCGAGTGCCCCCTCAGCGAGTCTGCAGCCAACACCCGGCTGGGCAGGGGTGCTGATCTGCTGGAGGGCAGGAGGCTCCGCAGAGGGGTCTGGGCAGGCTGGATCCGTGGGCCCAGGCCACTTGTATGAGGTTCCACAGGGCCGAGTGCCGGGTCCTGCCCTGGGGTCACACCGGCCCCACGCAGCGCTCCAGGCTGGGGCAGAGCGGCTGGGAAGTGCCTGGGGGGAAAGGGCCTGGGGGTGCTGGTGGGCAGCCGGCTGGGCAGGAGCCAGCACCGTGCCCAGGTGGCCAGGAGGGCCAGCAGCATCCCGGCTTGTGTCAGCAACAGCATGGCCAGCGGGACCAGGGCAGTGACCGTCCCCCCGCACTGGGCACTGGTGAGGCCGCCCCTGGAATCCTGTGTTCAGGTTTGGGCCCCTCGCTGCAGGAGGGACACTGAGGGGCTGGAGCGTGTCCAGAGACGGGCAGCGGGGCTGGGGAAGGGGCTGGGGCACAAGTGTTGTGAGGGGCGGCTGAGGGAGCCGGGGTGTTTAGCCTGGAGACAAGGAGGCTCAGGGGGGGCTTATCGCTCTCTGCCACTGCCTGACAGGAGGCTGTAGGCGGGTGGGGGTCGGTCTCTTCTCCCAGATAACTAGCGACAGGACAAGAGGAAATGGACTTAATTGCCAATTTAAACCTCCCCTGGTGCAACTTAGGAAAAATTTCTTCATTGAAAGGGTTATCAGGCACTGGAACAGGCTGCCCAGGGATCACCATCCCTGGAGATGTTTAAAAGATGTGTAGATGTGGTGCTTAGGAATGGTTTAGTGGTGGACTTGGCAGTGCTGGGCTAATGGTTGGACTTGATGATCTCAAAGATCTTTTCCAACCTAAATGATTCTATGATTCTAAAGGCTTAAAGGAGTATCCAGGAACTACAGGCCCATCAGTCATACTTTGGTCCCTGGGAAAGTTATGGAACGCATCCTCCAGGGGCCCATCACAAGTCAAATGAAGCACGTGGCTGGGAAAAGCCAGCGCGGATTCACCAAGGGCAAGTGGTGCTGGATGACCCCGATCGCCTGCTACGACAAAGTAACCTGCTCGGTGGGTGTGGGGTGAGCGGTGGTCATTGCCCACCTGGATTTCTCCAAGGTTTTCCATACAGTTTCCCACAGCCTCCTCCCAGAGAACCCGATGCGTTACAGCCTGGGCAAGTGTCCGTGCGGTGGGGGAGAGCTGGGTGACAGGCTGCACCCAGAGGTGGTGGCAAACGGCTCCTCTGCAAACGGGCAGCCTGTCACAAGTGGGGTTCCCCAGGGATCCATATTGGGCCCAAGGGTGTTTCACGCCTTCATAAGCGATCTGGACGGTGGGATCAAGTGCTCCCTGATGAAGTTTGCCGCTGGTACCAAACTGAGTGGGGAAGCGGACGCTTCGGAAGGGAGAGCCACCCTGCAGGAAGGCCTGGATGGGCTGGAAGAGTGGGTAACAAGAACCTTATGAGGTTCAGCAAGGACAAGTGTAAGGTCTTGCACCTGGGAAAACATAACCCCGGAGTGCAGGACAGGCCGGGATCTACCCGGCTGGGGAGCGGCTCTGTGGAAAGGGACCGGGGGATCCTGGTGGACACCAAGCTCGGTGCGAGTGAACAGCGCGCCGCTGCGGCAAAGCCAGCCGTCGGGGTGCTGGGCTGCATCGGCAAGGGCATCGCCAGCACAGGTAAAGAAGTCACTACCCCCCTCGGCGCTTTGTGAGGCCACGCCTGGAATACTGTGCTCAGTTCTGGTCCCCGCTGTACAAGAAAGATGGGGACAGGCTGCAGAGGGTCCAGAGGAGGGGCACAAAGATGACCAGAGGACTGGGAAGGCTGCCGGGTGAGGAAAGGCTGCGAGGACTGGGGTTGTTCAGCCTTGAGGAAAGGCCGCTCAGGGGAGACCTTATCACCGTGTTCCAGTATTTGAAAGGTGGCTGCAAAGATGGAGACTCCCTTTTTACAGGGAATCACATGGAAAAGACAAGGGGTAATGGGTACAAGTTACTTCTCGGGATATTCCAACTGGATACAAGAGCAAAATTATTTGCAGTGAGAACAATCAGCCATTGGAATAATCTCCCCAGGGAAGAGGTGGATTCTCCAACACTGGACACTTGTAAGATTTGGCTATGCCATCTTGTCTAGGCTGTACTTTTGCCAAGAAAGTTTGGACCAGATGATCTTTGAGGTCCCTTCCAACCTGCTGTTCTGTGATTCTGTGAATAGGCTCACATGGCAAACTGCGTCCAATCTGCATCCAATCTGCAAGGTACAAGTGGTTCAAGAGCCCTCCCACTCCCTGAGCAGAAGCTGAACCCAAATCCTTGAAGTCCTGACTGACTCCAGCTTTATCACACTTTACTCAGACCTTGTAACCAGGTCAGGCCCCCAGTTCCCATTTACACCAGCCTAACTCAGACCTTCCTACTTCTACTGTGAACAGGCACGAGTACCAAAACCCCCAACCACCTGAAGCCTTTTCACAGAACACTCACTTGTCACAAAAGCTGCCTGAAAGACTAACACAACAGCTAGATGGAGAACAAAACTTTTGAAATAAGCATTATTCTTTGATCAGATCCTTCATAAGGACTTTGTTACAATTATGACTGCTTGGCACATTTCCCTTGTGGATCCTTCTGCTGGAAGAGCCGATTCATACACACAAAGTGAGGCAACTTTATGTTCCATAGGAAGGGGGTGATTCTACTACTTTTAAAATGCCATTTATAAACCCCACCTCTATCCATTCTAGCCTTTCAGCTGTGCTTTCACACCACAGCTCCTTTGGGCCTGAAGGTGAATTTTTACAAAAATATACTGATGGGAATGTAATATAAACCATCTCTCCACACACGTAAGATAATAAATTTCTCAGGATGGGTGCTGATTACTGTTTTTGCCTAGTACCAAGAACACTGACAAATCTCAACAAATTCAGTGAATGAGACAACTGGACAACACGACACAGCAAGACGGCACAATAAATTATGCTAGGGGACCCAGGAGATCTTGAATGATAAGGTACCTACATGCTTCCCTTGGTTGTACTTTTCTGCCCAGTTCCACAACCTTGGAGTGCAGAAGGTGGTTACTCTATCCCTAGGAGCCTTTTATACCATGCCTGAATCCAGAAAAAACAACAGAAAACTTCTCAAAATTATCCCAATGTGCTGTAAACTATCAAGTCACTGGTCACAAAAGAGACTTGTAAATAATGTCTCTCTCACGATAGAACCTTAATAGCTTTTTAGCCCCCAAATCACCTTTGTTAAGTTATTAAGGCAAACAAGGCAAATGTTCCTACTAGTATATCCATGTGGCTAGACACACAAATCCCAGTCAGGCAGAAGTTTCTGTTGAATCTTGCCCTAAATAATGGTAATTTCTAAAGCAACCAGCATCATGCCAGTGCTACATATCACTAAACAAGCAGTTTATATCCAAAGTCCACAGCCCAGAAGGCTCACAGCAAGTAGCCTGGGCTGCTGGGAGAATAAGAGAGTCATGATAAGGACTTAGCACAGCACACGAGACTTGCTGAATGCTTACAGTGATCCAAGGATTCGAAACATAAAAAAAAAAAAAAAAATTGTCTCTGCTAGGAAGAAAAAGCAGGTGTGCATGAAAAAGAAGGTTACAGAAAGAGGATGAATGCAGAATAACTACCATACAAATGGACAACCTTGCTTGTTTAACTGTATGGTTGGCTCATGTAGCTCCCACATAAATCTAACCTTGCTTGCTAATGCTTTATGATTCACTAAGAAAAGCTAAGCAGAGCAGGTAGCTGTGTGCTGGGAATCACTTCCATTAGGGCACTGGTAACATGATCAAATTGTGCTGATAGGAAGACTGACAGTGCTCTAGGAACACTTCCGTTGAGGAAATGCCTCCTGATAACCACTCGATCCTCTGTTATCTGTAGCATCAGTACGATAACCTTTTCCATAGTAGAACTGGGAATGACGACTTTGTGTCATTATACCAACAGCCAGCTTTAGGAGCTACCAGGCAGTGTTACAGCTGCTTCAGAGCACTCAGCACTTGTTAAAGATACCGAGATAAACAGACTTGACCTTACTTTACCATTTCATTTATTGTAAATGAAGATTTTTCTCATGGATACATCAAGGAGACCCAGACCAATTATTTTAATTATCACTTCAGAGGCCACTGATCTTTGGACATGATTATTCATTATTAGAGAAGTAACTGATAAAAACCAAGCCTTGTCATGGACTAAGACAACACTAAACAATGCCAGAACCTAAAGACAGACCTGACCTCAAGAAACCCATGACTTAATTATTAAGAGACAAGAAAATAACAGCAGATGGTCATACAGGGCAGGAAACCAAAACGACTGTATGTGCCAGGCTGACAGTTCCTATTTTGAACATACCAGTAGCCCGTGTGGCATCAGAGCAAGGGTGAACTATAATGAAATAAACAGGGTGATAGGCAATCAGCTGCCTGTGCTCTTTGGGGCCAGCTCCAATAGGCTTGAAAAGTGGTCAGACGGTCCTGCGGTGACCATACCCTAGCGGCAGTCTCCCTTCTCTATCCCAGAAAAGGTCACATACAGGAGACAAAAGGAGATGCAAGAAGATACAGTTGCTAGAGTTCTGCTGCACTCCCAATTCTTGACCACTCAAGGCTAAGGTATTTTTAAACCCACAACTGTGCGACCCAAGAAATTTATCTGTTTGACAAATGTCGAAGTAGCTGTGGAGGAAGCGATCCCATTCTACAGTGCATAGCCAAGTACTCTTGCTTTACCCTCTAACTCTCTCCAGCTTCCAAAAGACTCCTGTAGGCTTCCTCAGTACATCAAAGTTGGCTTACCCACCTCAAGGAGACAGAGAATTGTTATACGCAAAATGCTCAACACACTCAACTCCCGTTTCAGTGGGCTTGGCCTGAATGCTCGACTGTTGGAGGTGGAGCAAAAATCAGGCTCCTTTATTGAAGCTTTGAATTCCAACACTGTCATGACTTCAAGGCAAGAACAGTAAGTGTTGACTGCTCTTCATGAATGATCTGCTCCTTGCAATGACAACTACAGTATTCACAGTTGAAGGCAGAGCTGCAGCTACGATCAGACAGATGCACTACTATAGAAATGTGAAAGCTGAACTCCAGAACTCCTTTGTATACTTTCTGAACTCTTTTGCATACCATCTTTAACTAAATATATAGATACTAAGACATGTTATTAACGATGCATTCAGACCTAGTTTTGCTGTTTGCAAAATAGCCTTCCACTTTTTGGAACAAGTAGCAGCTGGAACAAAGGATTATTTCAGCACATTGTAGGATTTACCCATTATCCAAGCCACAAACAATATTCTAGAAGTTGGAATGGAGAGTTGCAGCAAAAGGAGGTAAGAAAAGAAATAGAATAGGATGAAGAGGAATGGTAATGTCTTCTGGCCACATGACTAACCTGTATTTGAGATAGCAGTATTAGTCAGAGACATGGAATACATTCAGAAGCACACACTAAGAGTCTACCAGTTCTCTGTGTGATGTCAAGGTGAGAGATGGTCATGACAAAACACACCTGTGCAACACACAGGGATATTCTGTTGCCATGAGTGGTGATCCCAGCAAGCGACCCTTCTGATCGACTGAATAATCTGCGTGGGGTTTGCACATACACTGTACCTGTTGCTATGAGGGACAAGGGACTTCACTTTCCAGCACCAGCACTCCAGCAGATTTTCTTAAACCAGTTCTCAGTTTACCACATGGTACAGAGAGATGAAGCATATTTGCTGTCTACAGTACTACTCCATAGACAATTCAACTATAGGAGTCTTGGATGATTCTTTTATACATAGTTTTGTCAGGTGTACAAGCAATTAACATAATGTGGAAAGTGAAGTGAAACGTCTGGACTTTGTCAAGCGCTTCAGAAGAACAACAGATTTCAAGGGGAACAGTCAGCGTTGCTGTCTGAGGAAGATAAAAAGAGCAGCGGAACTCAGATTGACAGGCATCTGAAAGCAACCCTAGTACAGTTAGACTCCATAGACATTTTGCCAAAGTGCAAAATTAGCTCTGGAAGGCACCTGAGTTTATTTGAACAAAGACACCAAAACCCAGAAAATCAGTAATAAGAGCAGTCTGAGGTAATACTAAAGCTTTTCAATGATCTTAATGCTAAAAGGAGAAAACACTTTCTGAGATGGTTTTTGTGCTCAGCTTTCAATGGGCTACCAGTGAAGGACTACACAAATTAGCTACAATTTCTATCCCAACCTTCCCCTTGTTAAATCCCTGTAATTCTGACTGACAATACCAAAAACATTACTGACGTTGCAGACATGAGAAGTATCAAAACAGACTTATACAGCAACTTCTTCGGGAAGAAAGGTTGAAAAATTGGCATGCCCCCACATTTTCCACAGCAAAGCATTCACCTGAACTTCTATGAAGAATAATAACAATTTTTTATCGTCTGTGGAGGAGAATCCAGCAACAGAAAAATGTGGTGCTGAACATGTACTTCCCCCCAAAGAAATAAAAAGCATACATATAAATATATGTGATTCAAAGGAATTATAAGTACATAAGAAGAGACAGCTGTAGGACAAGCCATGTATTTTTTGGATATCCCAGTGTATCTGTTCTCAAGGACAGTGTGGAAATAGCTGACCTGGCTTTAAAGAGAGTTGAGAAGCCAAATTAGTCCATACAAAGCTCATTGTTACTGAATACCAGGCTGCTCCTGTGACCAAGTTAACTTTGTTTGGAGGTAACACTTTGTTTGGGGATCTGGCTATTATACTGAGTAGAGTCAGAGCCCTATCAGAGAAAAAAAGGTCTTCACAGTACAACAAGGAACGTGAAATCCATTTTATGGGACTCACTTGAAGTAATTAGTAATTAAATCTGCTCCTAACCCAATAATTTATCCTTCAGATCACATACTCTTAGCCAGTAAGATCTTTCCAATACTTCATTAAAACAAAACCAACCACCCCTTCCCTAACGTCTTATTAAGAAACAAAGCTCCCCATAGAGATCACTTGGCTGGCTGACACAAATCAGTAGAAATAAAGCACAACAAGTGATGTTCAAATTCAGCTCTGAATGCCAGCCGCAGAAGGTGTTGTTCTGCTTTGTCCTTTCTTTGTGTCCTTCCCCCCTTAAACAAAGCAGCACTGTTCCTTATCCCCACCCCAGACTCCAAGGCAGTCCCTCCCTCGCCATGGAAAACGGCAATGCCATCACAGCATGCAGATAGTTTTCCCCAAAGAGAGGTGGCTGAAGGTAGTGAGCACTGTTCTGCTCCTGGAAGAGGAAACACTTTCCCTCAAGTGAAATAACCTGTTTCCAAGACTCAGCCCCATCAGCCCACCCTCTCAAGCCCAACTAGGTTCTAAGCCACCTTTCTGCTATGCTGCTGTTGATGACCAGATGCTGGTCATCCATGAACCAAAAGGTGCATTGTTTTTCCTACAGACCCTTATATCTGTCAGCATCTTTGACTTACTTTCAAGCAAATATGCAGACCTTCTAGAAAAAAATATCTAAATTCAGCAATCGAGATGTATACAGCTGTGTATCAAGCATTTCTTTGATGCATTACTATGTTTTTTTTTTTCTTAATGCATTTCTTTTCCCCTTCAATCAACAGGTACATACACTTTTAAAATGTGAAAGTAACTGCTGGATTACATCAGACATACTTGCATCATAGGTAAAATGAAGTAATATACCACAAAACCCCCAAAGAACTCACTGTGCCTTTAACATTCAGAAGCCTTGCTATGCTGTCCTCTCAAAGCTGCTTAAATGAGTAGCATTTCCCCATGTTTACCCTTCAGATGGCAAAGATAACTGCATTAGGAAGGCAGCACAGAACGGATTCTCCACTTCAGCTGTGCTAACAGCCACAAACCACTTGATGTTTGCCCCTAGCTTTGTTCTGACTTGACTGTCAGTGGATGTCATAAATTCAAACTTGCATCCTGATGATGTCTCACATTCTTGAAAGTTCGCACAGTGCCTTCCACTCCGTTAATAAAATCTGGCCCTCAGCTCACCGGCTTCTGTACCCTTGGGTGCTGTAGAAAAGACATCACAGACATCATGCATACAGACATCATTATATTAAAAAAGGGTTCACTTATGTGAGAAATGAGAAATACTGAGAAGACATGAACCAGGAAGTTGCTAACATACACAAGGGGCCAAGCTGCTTTGGTTTCCCAGTGGAAGAGGAGGGTGGTTTCTTTTTTTGTTTTTAACTGTTTTAACATGGAGGCAGTCAGAAGCACTTTGTAAGCATTCTACCACTTGCAAGTCAGCCATTTTTGACCCTTCAAATTTAGATTAAAATTCTCTTCTACACTGTTAAACACACACGGTACTTATCCTGGCCCACCTATTATCTTGCGCCTTCATTTAAGAGGTTTGCTGGGGTGGGTATTACACTGGCTTCTGCCACACATGCAGAGTCACTACAGAACACCTTCACTAGATGTAGTTCAGCTCACAGAAAGAGCTGTTGAGCTCCCACGATTTCTCTCATGTCCTTTCATTGTCCTCCTAAGTCCCACCTCATCATACAGACAGAAGACTTTTTGCAGCTGCAAAATGACCTGAAGACCCAAAAGAATGGGCCTCTATTTGGGCTTGCACCATCAGAGGATGACATTTGTATGTCTTTTATGTGCTTTAACAGAAGTACATGCCCACACCCTGATTATGAACCTGCTTCCACTTAAGAAATACTCAAATATTTTCCCACCACCTTCCAGGGTCCTCCAACAAAACACTGGATACTTGATAAAGGAAAGCATTCCCTACACACAACAAATTTTTCAATCATTCTCAACTATTTATTTTCCCCAGATAGCTAGTTTTAGAAGGATGTAAGTTGCAAAGGAAGAGGCTGCTTAGAAGCATTCAAGGAGCAACAGTAATGAGCCCTCTAAAATAGAATCCAATGAGCAACTGGAATCCCTCCTTTGTAGGCTGTTGCCTTTCTCTTGTATAAGCAAAGACCAGCAAGAAAAACAGAAGTATGATAAACTACTAATGGCACAGGGCTGCTTATGTAGCACAGCAGATATGCCCCTGTCAGTTAATTCTGGTCAGAAGAAAAAAAGTATCCTTTCTCTCTTGGGTTAACATACAAGGACAGTTCTTTAATTAGAACAATAATGGGTTAGATATCAGGTTTTTTCCTAGTCTGGTAAACTTCCTGCTGAAAATCAGATACCTATAAAAAGTAAAATCCCTCGCAGCCGGAGCATGCCCTGGTTGATTACTCTGCAAAACTTCAGAGTTCTAAAAAGGAGAAGGGGAGGAAAACATGGTGGGAGGAACTGGGGGAGAGAAGACATGGGGGGAACATGATGGGAGGGGGGAAACCTGGGAACAAGGAAAAAAACCCACAAAAATGCTGAAATGCTGCCACTCAAGATTTCCCCCCCCCCCTTGAAAATGATATACAGAAACACACTAAGCAAGCACACAGCAATTTTTCCATTCAAGGAACTATCTTCTCCGTCATTTCTCTTCTCATTTCTTCAAAGGGGACAAAGATTTTAGGTAGCCTAATCCAGCGGGAAAAAGATGAGTATTGGTGCATATTTCCAACCAGGTTCCCCATAGAAAACAAGCTTAAGCAACCACAGCATGTAAGCACATCTATTTTCTTGTAATAAGTTTTAAGCTGTGGGGTCTATTTCAACCGAACTGACCATGTCAAGTGTCACAGATGGCAAGTTCCACCTGCTTAACAGAAAACAGACACCCTCACACCCTCCCAGTGTCCTCAACAAGTATTAGACTAGGGAGGACTCCTAGTCTTTATTAGTCATCGAGTTCCTCAAGGCTGAGACAAAACCCCAAAGAAATTCAGACCACTTCTCAAAAAAGGCCAATGCCACCTTTCACCATACATGCATGACTTCTTAGAAACACCCGAATGCTTCCCACTGGGGCCCATCTGTTTTGTCATAAAATCAGAGTAATCAGGAATTTGGCCAAGAAAACTTGAGTGTAGGAACTCCATTTTATTCCCGCACAACCTTGTTTTCAGCTATATACTGATGGTACTGGGAGAAGGATTTCAGATGGAAACAGCTGGAACAAACAGATTGAAGGCAGATGGTCCACGAGATTCCCAGTTTCTTAACAGCGTTAAAGTTGTTAATAAATAAGTAGGGATAGCTGGGTTTCCCAGCTGGATTTCTGGGGTTGGGGTCTATCTGTTCACTAATCATGTGCTCACGTTCCAAGGGCAATCATCTAAGAAACTGAAAAGACTGTCTGGGGTGCGTGTGTTTCCTTTTTCTGAGGATGGGGAAGTTAGGTCGTTAATCATCCTTTGCTACGTACCCATCAATAAAAGGAAATTGGGTATAACATACCATACCATAGACATTCATATTTGTCAGGTCAAGCTGCATAACCTGGATTCTTGTATGTGCTTCCCATATGCTGTAACCTGATGCAAATTGTTTGCATCATACCAAAGTGGACTTCATTTAGCACAGTACACAAAAATCAGTTCCTGTTTCTACGTTATCTGAAAACGTCTAAAGGAAGAATTCAACTGCCTTAACAATACTGTCTAGTCACCATAATTTTTATACTGTTTCTCAAAAAGCAGACATACCCAAATCCTCTGAACTCGCTGTTTGTTAAAACCCTAGCTGTTTGTTTACTTTGCCTGTTGACAACTGCAGTACTGAAAATCTTCTGTCTTCACTTTAAAGGTCCTTCATATAGGTGTACTGTCAACACAGCTAGTCAGTTTGCCTCTGCTTCTATGTACACAGAATTAATTTTCCTTCTTCAAACTACACTGCTCTGAAAAATGCACAATTTTTCAACTGTGCTGGTATGCTGGAGGGAATAAAAATCATAGTATTACTGTGACAAGTGAAAAAGGCTTTCTTCCTTTAAGTCATACTACTACTAGCTAGAATACCATTACACAAGCAAGACTGTGACTCTTTCAGTTTTGGAACACCAGAACACTGTGGGCTACTATTCTTAAGAGTGAAAACCTTGGATAACCACAGGCCTCTGAACTTATTTCCATCACTGCAGTGCAGAATACTGTCAAATCGGTACTCTTACACCCTTCCTGACAGCACAGGTCACAAGCTTCAGTTCTGGTACGGACTGCTGGGACACAAACACTGCTCACACCCTCAAAAAGTCCCCAGTGCAGCCTGATGGCAGTTATTCATCATCCAAGGTTCCCATACAGCATAAAATGAAGATTCCCTTGCAGAACAGTTTTGACTGCTTACAATACCACTAAAACACCGAGTTACTTAAAATCCAGTATCCTGCCTCCCACCTCAAAGTGCCTGTTTTAAGCAGAGTAGATTACATCACTGTCATAGCATCCAAGTGTAAACACACCCCCAAAAATGCCATACAAGTCTCAATGCCCAGGTATGCTAAAAAATAAGGAGGAAAGGAAAATACCCTCTTCCTTTCACCACAGTGTGGAAACTCTCCAGAAAGGAACCCACAGTTCTGCAGGTTTTTTTGAATTGACACTTAAGAACAGGACACTGACAATTTAAAATGTGCACAGCCCTTTTGTTGCAAATTTCTTAAGAAGGGCAGCAACCACAATGAAAGACAAGGGCAAGAAAAACAGTCACAAGGACACAAAAATACCCACACCCGCTGATCAATGTACTTTAGGTGTATCTTTTATTTACAGAGTGGAGATGCCTAATCAGAACTGGGTAATTCAGCTTTTTTGTAAAAGTATATAAATATATACATGAAACTCTATGAAGTAAACATTAACAACTGTGATACAGTAAAACATTCGCTACTATCCTTAAGCTAACAGGCATCTATTAAAGCTTAAATGCTGATTTCAAGATGCCCTCTATAAAATAGCTGTAACTGTAGTAAAAGGGCAAAATTCTGTGCCATAAACAAGCTTTTAAAAGAGACTAGTAAAATGTCTTTATTTGTAATAAAGTTTGCCAGGATAAAAACACTGCTTCATCCCTCCCACTCCCTACCCCATAAACAAATATCCCAAAAGCTGCAGAACTGCAGGAAGTACAAGATTACTTTTTTCTTATTATTTACTTCTTTTTTAATTAAAATATTTTTATTTCAGTATTTTATCACATATTAAGGAAACTGCAGAAAATGCAGCTTTATTAAATATTATTTACTGTTATAAAAAAATTTCACATGTATGTCCACGGGGCTGAAGAGATTAGTGGTATTGTATGAGCTATCCCTTTTCCTTATAACCATATACCTTATTTGGAATGATGGAGAGACTTTATAGAAAAGACATTTGACAGCAACTGACGAAAGGGACTGGAAAACTATTGGCAGAACAAAGAAAACATGTGAGAGCCTCTAGACCTCCTTGCTTCCTTATTTTAAAAGCACTTCTGCTTCAGCATTTTATTTGTCTCTTTGTTGTTCCTCATGTTGGAGATGATTCAGGACATAAAGGACAACTTGATAGCAGAAAATGTACTGATCCTGCAAAGGAAAGGAAATCACATCACATGTGAAAAATGCTTCCACCACATAAGTAATTCATTATCATCTGCACTTCACAGGTGCACAGCACTTGATTTTAATACTATTTCTACAGTTAAATAAGAAAGACCCCACAAAACAAAAAACCCACAGTGGAGAAAAATGCAACCTCAATTTAAATACAGGCACTCTCCTGCCACTAAACATACATTTATATGGGACATTTATCCTCGTCTTTCACATCAAAAGCACCTCAGAGTAAGTACTTTATATAAGTAAAAATGAAGACATGAAGTGAATTTAAAGGTCTTGCATTAATGTCAACCAATATACAACTCTGGTGACAGTGCAAATCCTTACCTTAATCTCAGCAATACAGGTATGTAGGCTAATACATGTTTTAGGGTGTGAGGTGTGGCTAGTAAGTTTTGTAATTTGGATTTAGATTTTTTTGTATTTTGAGGGTTTTTTTTTGTTGTTGTTAAACTAGTATTTGACCATTCCTTCACATTCAAAGAAAAAAGTGCAGATTTTAACAAGACCTTCTGATGTCCCTCTCTAAAGCAGTTAGCTTTAGATCCAGATTATTCCTAAAACTTTTGGTTGAGTATCTCTTCAAAAGAGATTTCAAGACATCTCCAGTAGTATCAGTGATTCATAGCAGCAACAGTTAGGCCTTCTCTTCAGTTCATAATGCATTTTTTAGCCAAAAAACCTCAGCTGATTTCCTCTATAACACATTTTTGAAGATGAAAACCCTGTAGTTTTTTTCCTAAAAACACAGATAAAACCAGCACAGCATGTTATAAATTGCATGCATTTGTAACTGTTAAATGCATCCTGCTACTCACTGATATGCATCTGACTGAATTCTCACAACACAAACGTTCCATTAGAGGGCACAAAGACAATCATCATCGTGAGCTTCACAGAAAGCTTCCGGGCACATCAGAGTTAGCATTCCAATGCCTTTCCTTTAGCATATATCTGGGGAAGTCAGACTCACCTCTGTCTGAACCATCCCATGTCTCTGCAGACGCATCGTGCGTACCAGGTCTGAGATGTCGAACTACCAAAACAAACAGTAAGTTAAACATTCAAAAAAGACATAAAGGAAACATCCCCACCATCAGACCAATGAATCCAGCTAGGTATGTTAACATCCAGTACTGAAACAACAATTCACTACAGCCTGTGTATGTCTGGTAAATAATCCAGCATGTGCTGTCTCTGGGCAATATGGATGTGGCCCTCCTAAATCAGACACCCTCCTTCACCTGTTTTCTTTCTCTGTGCTCTGGCTGTTTTGCTTACTCTTACTGGGAGCTGAGTGTGCAGAAGATAGAGCCTCTTTGTCCAATCTAACAAAGCACTTTATTCCCTGAAGTCTGTAAAATTCTAGACATTTAGCAGATGCTTAGAAACTCCACTGAGCTAATCATGACATAGCTCAACTCTACAAAAATAAGGAAGCTAGCACCCTCCTGTGGATCACCCCAGAAAGCATAATCCCTGGTTGTGCTGGGAAAGCTAAGAATCACAGAATCATAGAATCACTTAGGTTGGAAAAGATCTTTGAAATCATGAAGTCCAACTGTTAACCCGGGACTGCCAAGTCCATCACTAAACTATGTCCCTAAGCACCGCATCGACACGTCTTTTAAATACCTCCAAGGAAGGTGATTCCACTAACCTCCCTGGGCAGCCTGTTCCAATGCTTGACCACTCTTGTAGTGAATAAATTTTTCCTAATATCCAATCTAAACATTCCCTAGTGCAACTTGAGGCTATTTCCACTTGTCTTGTCACGAGTTATCTGGGAGAAGAGACCGACCCCCACCTGCCTACAGCCTCCTGTAAGGCAGTTGCAGAAAGTGATAAGGTCCTCCCGCAAGCCTCCTTGTCTCCAGGCTAAACACCCCGGCTCCCTCAGCCGCCCCTCACAACACTTGTGCCCCAGCCCCTTCCCCAGCCCCGCTGCCCGTCTCTGGACACGCTCCAGCCCCTCAGTGTCCCTCCTGCAGCGAGGGGCCCAAACCTGAACACAGGATTCCAGGTGCAGCCTCACCAGCCAAGCACAGCCAGGCTCCCCAGGAGAATGATGTGGGACATGGTGTCAAAGGCTTTACTAAGGTCCAGGTAGACATCCACAGCCTTTCCCTCATCTACCCAGGTCAGGCTGACCAGCCTGTAGTTCCCCAGATCCTCCCTTCGGCCCTTCCTGTAGATGGGCGTCACACTGGCTAACCTCCACTCTTCTGGAATCTCCCCAGTGAGCCAGGACTGTTGATAAATGATGGAGAGCAGCTTGGTGAGATCCTCTGCCAGCTCCCTCCGTACCCTCGGGAGGATCCCATCCAGCTCTGTAGATTTGTGTGTGTCCAACTGGAGCAGCAGGTCATGGACACCAGTTTCCTCCTGGACTGTCAGGGGGCTGGGCGGGGCGGGGGGGGGGGCAGCACCCTGAGGGTAACTGATCTGGCTATTAAAGACTGAGGCAAGGAAGACATTAAGTATCTCAGCCTTTTCCTCACCCTTTATGGCAATGCTCCCCACAATATCCAATAAAGGATGCAGATTATCCTTGGCCCTCCTTTTGTTGCTAATGTGTATCTGAAAACATTTTTTGTTATCTTTTACAGCAGTGGCCAGCTTAAGTTCCAGCTGGACTTTTGCCTCTCTAATTTTTCTCTTGGCATAACCACACACCAACCCTGTAGTCCTCCAGAGTTGCCTGCCCCTTCTTCCAAAGGTGGTTTTCCGCCCCCCCCCCCCCCCCCCCCCCCCCCCCCAGTCCCAGCCATAGCTCTCTGTTCAGCCAAGCCAATGTTCTCTGCCACTGGCTCATGTTTTGGCACGTGGGCACAGCCAGCCCCTGTGCCTGTAGGCTGCTGTCTTGAAGGATGCCCAGCCTGCCTGGACCCCTGGGCCCTTCAGGACTGCCTGCCCAGGGACTCTGTCCACCGGGATCCTAAACAGGCCAAAGCCGGCCCTCTGGAAGTCCAAGGCAATGGTTCTGCTGACCCCCCCCCCCCCCCCCCCCCCTTATTTCTCCAAAAATCAAAAACTACCATCTCACGATGGCCGTGCCCAGCACGGCCTCCAACCACCACACCACCCACCCGCCCTTCTCTGCTCCTGAACAGCAGCTCCAGCGGGGCATCTCCCCAGGCTGGCTCCCTGACCGGCTGTGCCAGGAGTTATCATCCACACACTCCAGGAACCTCCCAGCCTCTTTCCTCCCCGCTGTGTTGTATTTCCAGTGGACATCCAGTAGGCTGTAAAGCTACTTTACATACCCTCATCTCCAGCTGAGATGTTTGTACACAGAGTTTTTGATTCAGTTGCCTGAACATACTTGGGTTGGCTTCTGGCTGCCCTCCAATAGTGCCTGGATCTCTGACGGACTAAATGGCACAACTCTCAGCCCTAATAGCATTTAACACGGTAGTTCCACTGAGTACATCCAGCCAGGTAAGGCAGGCATTTTAACTTCTCCTTCAGTTGCTTGAGTTATCATGGCAACACACTGTTGCTCCCAAGCCATACGACAGAAGACTGCTATGGTAGAAGATGCCATTGCAACATACCCTAGCACATCTGAAGTGGCACCTAACAATGTTAGATTGCTGAGGTGTCAGACAGGATACTTTTTACAAGATTCCTTAGGCTAACCCAAGAACCAGCAGATGTTAGAGCTTCTCACCCTCCCTCCCCCCTCCCCAGGATCATCAACAAAGGAACATTTCACAGGTACTGCCGTTTTACACCCTGATTTATGTTACATTAGGACAGGGGTCCTCAAACTGTTTAAACAGGCGGCCGGCACGCGGATGAAGTGGCAGGCAGTCATCTGCGGCTGCTTGGTTTCCCCCCCAACCCCCCGGGGGGGGGGGGGGGGGTAGGGGATGTTCTGTAAATACCGGGGGCTGGATTGAGGACCCTGGGGGGTTTGAGGACCCCTGCATTAGGACACGGACAGCATGCTACTCTCAAAAGCATGGCATATTCTTTACACAATTGTATAGATCCAATGAAACACATTTCCTGCAAGTCAAAAGCACAGCTCAGCCCATCATCCTCTTGGGTACTCACATCAAGGTCTCTGCTGATCAACCCTAGAATAACGTCTATACAAATAAGGGTCCCTGATCGTCCAATGCCTGCACTGCAGTGAGTTATGATAGGTCCCGATTTGTGGACATGACGCATGTAGGAAATAAAAGTAAGCAGGTCATCTGGTTGAGAAGGGGTGTCATGGTCAGGCCAGGCGATGAAGTTCAGATGGGAAATGTGCCGTACTTCACCTGTCTGAGGTTTAAAGACAACAACAAAATGTAACACATGGGAAGAGTAAAAAGACAAAAGTTAAGCTCCCAAAGGCAAACAGTCTCAGAAGAGAGGGATTTGCCCAATTAAGGTGTTCTGTAATTCAATAAAACAAGAGAAACTGAGCTAAACTGAAAATAACTAGCAAATAATTGACTAGTACAAGGTTCACTGTGTGTCTAGACTGAACTGATCACACAGGGCAATGAACCAGCCAGACTGAATTAGTAGTGAATTTCATATTCCTATGTATGTTTCTGTGGCCAAAGGCACCTAGGCAGCCAAAATTTAGAGTCTTGTTAGCATAACGAAATCATCTCCTGGCCCAACTGCGCTCTCCTATAAAGGTCACAAGGTAGCACACGATGCAGCGAGGAGGAGTTTCCTAGTAATTATCACTGGGCAAGGAGGAGAAGGCCCGCATTATCTCTTGATACAGACACTGTGACTGAAAGAAGGGCAAGCCAGAAGTATGGGGATAAAAATGCCAACACTCAGAAAAAGAATTCTCAGCATGCAGAATTAGATTAACTTACCTGAATCTCTTCTAGCTCCAGCACTCTAATGATAAAGCCCTTCAGTTGCTGGAGTCTTACAAGAGCAAGCCGTAGTCTATCATTTATCATGGTGGTTTTATTGAGTACATCTGGCCAGTAACGCTGGCATTTTATCTTTTCTCCTTCAACCTCCTGAGTCATCATGGCAATCACAGTACAATTTTGCTCCCAAACCATCTGCCAGAAATCTGCTACGGTAGTAGGGAGAGGTCCTTGACATGCAATGTACACGAACTCCTCATTCCCCACTGGCATGCGAATGAAGCTGGCATTGATGTATCCACCTTCAATCCCAAGAGGTACTCTAGTGGTATCATCTGCAATCCCCACAGAACAAAAATACTTCCATGTTATGTGTGCACATAATTAGACCTTCACACAATAGAAATGCTGAGCCTTACACGCTCAGATAGTGAACAGGATTTTGTTACAGGAAATCTACCGACAATAATATACATGTATGTTTTTCCAATTTTACATGGGTAAAATTGACAAATATTTTCTGGCTCCATACGTATACATCATTTAAGACACAGGATCTGCTGAAACAACTGAAGAATCTGTGAACATCCACTGCTACCTAATACAGTAGTCTATTGTTCACTGATCTTAAACCCCTTTATAAATGCTTGCTTTAAATGTGTAGAAAATGAGTAGTAGATTTGATTTTTCTCTACTCAGCAGAACTAGTATTGGGAAATCAAACCATCCCACTCCTGATCCAATTCATCTGACCATACAGGTGGTGACAAAATATCAACAGTGAACTTCAGATTAGTTAGGACTTACAAGGCAGTATGTTTTTGTATCTATTCTTTTTCCTATTCTCCTTTGCTTGTCCAATCAAACACTGATCCAAAGGTTTTAAGTCCTGAAGGTTCTGTAAAGAAGCAGTTACATGGGCATTAGAAAGCGCTGAACGGTAACGAGTGTTAAGAGCAGTTATGTAACCAAGATTTCAACAGACAGAACCATTAAAAAAAATCCTAATGTGGATATGCAAAATAATTCGGTCACAGGAAGGAATCTAATTTCACATAGCTAAGAAAACGGAACAAAGTAAAAAAACCCTATTATCCAGTGAATATTTTATCTCATTCTCCCAAAGAAGAGATCTGTAAAACGTTTGACTTAAGACTTCGGAAAGGCTGCTTTCACACTTAGCAGCTAGATTTCACAGCCTTTGTTTACCTTGTCTATGCCTGTTAACGTCTATTCATTTGAAGAAAGAATGATGTAAACACTTCTGAATTGAATTCCTGGTTCAAACTAACCTCATCTCTCAGCAGCTAGTGGGGGGAAGGGAGAGAAGTCTTTGGTAAAAGAAGTCTTTAAAACCCTTTAGAGCTGCAAATTAAAGAGCTGTGGTATTTAAAGTAGTGATGAACCAGCCATTCTATTTCTAAGTGTTTCATGCTAGAAAAAAGGTCTTTGAAGGACAAATAGTTACTCACTTCAATCTCTTTAGAAGGGACTCCCTGTTCCAGCAATCCACGCAACATCCTGATCACTGACTTCAATTTGGCTCCCGAGTATTTGCCTCCAGGGAGCACATCCACTGTAGGGAGTGCAGAGATCTCTTCATTTGTCACTGAAGGAATACCTAGCAGAAGAACAAGACTGATTGATATAAATAAATAGCTAAAACTAGTGAAACAAACTCTAGTGCAATGTTGGATTTCCTTGTTGCTGTCCACCACTGTATTACCTTGTTTTCCCTAGAATGTGTCCATACACCAGAGAGAATACACAAATGACCTCACAGTTTGACAGGTAAAACCAAATTAACTAACAAAACCAGTATGACGCAAAATCAGCTTTGATGAATCCAGGAACCAAAGGGAGTATTTTCCTGAACTTCCAATACATTCACTGAAAGAAACTTCAAATACATTTAAAATTTAAGTTCTTCACACAATAACCTACAAATCTGATGAATGCACACAGGGATGAATTCAGAATTCTCCACTTGAAACATCACAGTCTGTGACTTCATTTTTAACACACTCAACATGTCTTCCAAGTGGTATACACAAAATGTGTTAAAGCAATCTTTTTTTCAGGCCTTCTATCAGGCCTTCAGTGTTTCTCTGAAGCACATCAAAATTAATAAACCAAGAGTCTCTCTGGTATCACAATTAAAAGTGTCTTAGACGTAGTCTAAAAGTTTACACAGACTATCTTTTTTTTCTGTTAATGAACACAGAGAAAAAGCTACTGTATATGAATTTCAGGAACTCACAATTCTAATGCTATCTCAAAAAGAAAAGACTAGATTCTGCCAAACCCATCACACTGAGCAGTGTTCCAGTCTGCCACTCTAAGCAGCACTGGAAAAATGAGAGTCAAGACAAAGAAAAAATATTGCCTAATTTGAGCATGGAATAGCTGGTATGTGAAGCACATAATATATCAAACTGATCACGGACAAACACCTATACTGTTACAGCTTTTGTCAGACGGGTACTATGGAAGAAAGCATTTCAGCTAGTTTCAATTCTGCTACATCTACCTGCACAACATTGCCAATACTTCTTCCTATTAACTCTCACACACTTACTACACAAAGCTGTGAAGAGCCTTTCCAGTGGGTTGCAGAGCTGCTACATTTCCCATTATACCTGTCATTACACCCTCAAAACATATCCAGGGCATTTTAAAACTAACACCTGACATTTTGTCTATGTAATATGATCCTCAGTTTTCCACTGATTATTTATTAAAGTTCTTGCCTTTATTTACACACTCCTGGCTGGCTGATTCAATCGGCAGTTCATCACTTCCCCACGTGATCTCATCTTCATCTGCTTGGCTCAATGGAGGTTGTTGAGGAGATCTGTAAGAGGACAAGGTATGGAAGTAAGAAATAACACCTAGAAATAACCAACAGATTGGCAACTTACTAAAAAATTGCCAGAAAGTAATTTATAGCTGCGATATTTCTGAACTGGATTCATACCAGTAACCTCGAAAAACCCATGATTTTTTTTCCTTTTTTTACATCCCCAGTGAGGATTTGTAAAAGATAACAGTGGAAAAAGAGCCAGAAATACATTAATCTAGTAATAACTATCACTGCAACTACTTTTCAAAGGCTAAGCAGTCAGATAACATCCAATACCATATTTGTAACATTCACATAATTCACTACCTATACACTAGAATATCTATTTTCAATTGCAAGTTTTTAGCTTTGTTGAAGATGGTGATATATGTATCAAGTATTTTAGGCTGCTTGTGCCAAATCTCAACCATAAACTCACCAGAAACTTAATCAAAACAGAGAAAGAAGTATATACACTTTGACTGAAGTGTCACTTAGACTAAGGACTAAAATTATTTCACAAAGAAAAACAATCTTGGGATTTCCAGAATTCATGATGGCTCAAAGAGACAACTAGTAACTTGGGCAGGTGTATCCTTAGTTTTCCATGTCAAAGAAAAATAAGCCCCAAGCACCCAAATGGAACAGATGGACCAGTGGAACTATCCGGTTTAGTTTCTGTGCTCTAAACCCAGAAGAAGTAATACTAATGAAGCCTGTAAAGATTCAAACTGAAGACAGCATTGTTCGAATGTTCTCCTCACATGCAAGTACCAAATTTTTAGTACAATGCAAATTAAGTTACTTGGATGTATTTGAACACAGCCCAGTTACTTGTTATATCTACATATCAAAGGAACAAATAAATCTAGAGCATAGTAAGCCACATAAAGCGGACCAGTATTCAGGCAAATTATAACCTTTTAAATAACAAGAATAGACAGAGAGCAATTAAACAGGGCACTGCACAGATATTTCATTGGGTTTATTTTGGTTTGGGGGTGGGTTTTGTTGTTGATATTGTTCTACTCTCATTATAACACATCCCTTTTGAAAGTTTCAGACTTCACAGGTTTGCTTTCAAGCCACACTAGAAAATAAATCTTACCTTTCTGGCAAAGCTTTTACTTCACAATAGTCTTCACAACCATTTACATGTGTTGGCTAGTAGAAGAAATATTTCAAAACACATTAAAGGACATAGTTATAACACTCATGCACGGTAAATTTTAAGCAATTAACAATTACATGGACTATTTCTGAAGGGTATTAAGTTCAAAGAAGCACATAATGAAAGACCTTCCTCTTTTAGACATCTCATTAACCCAAAATAACAGACAAGAACACTGAGCACTTGGAAAGAGGCTCTACTGTTACAAAGCCAAAAAACTATTTAAAATCATTCCTGACTCACAGCAAGTACAGCCATCTATATTTTCTCCAGCTGATTTTTTTTTTTGTTTATAATACTTAAAAACACTTTATGAGGTAAGTTCGGTAGTGAAAATGTCTGCCTCCTGTCTAACCACCATTCCTATACAGGACAGAACAGGGCTTTACCTCTAAATGACAGGTACTCCTATATATGCCTTCCTCAACAAATGATGAAGACTCAGCAGAGAAGGCAGCACTTTGATCCTCCTTTCAAGAAGCTCTACAAAACCATTTATACTTAACAGGCCAGCCTGCAAGTTTCCACTGCCATACTCTGAGAAATTTACTTGTGGATCTCCTAGAGCACACTGACACTGAGCCAGATGCCTGACTTGACTCTTGGCTCTACTAACGGGACAGAAAGCTACAACAGCCAGGATGCGCTGGATAGACAAGAGTTCTCCTGATCTGAAATAAGAGACAAAACCCAGGCATCTAGTGACTGATATAAAACAGGACATGCAATAATGTACAGAAAACCACATACAAAAGTTATTCAAGTTAATGAACGTAACCTCGCAAAAAGCAGGAGGAAGGGAAATCTCAAATTTACATTTTGGACACAGCACTGCTTCCCTTCTTTGAGCAGGAATCAAGGATATGTTTTAGATTAAATGCCTCAAATAACATTAAGAAAGGTACTTCATTATCACCCTTTTTGGAAAAAAAAGTAAAAAGAAAAAAGGTGTTGGGCTTTATATAAGAAATAGCGTAAAGTAACTAAGCTTTGTTCTCTAATATAGTTAATGTATGATAGAATAATGATACGGTATTTAAAAAAAAAATGTACACCATTTACAGCTACCACGGACAAAGGTGTTTTCATTTAAAAGACATGCAAAGTTATTTCCACAAGTTTTATGGCCATAAGAAAAATGATAAATTCAAAGACCATCTGAGAAAGCAAAATCAGCAGACTGCCAGCTTCTTGCCATCCCACCTCTGAAAAATCTTCAGGCAAAGATGACCCATCACAGTCTGTGTCTTCAGACTTATCTTCTGTCAGCTTTCCATTCACCTCTACTGGAACAGGAAAATCAGGAGATACAGTATAAAAATCACCAAAATACACCCAGGAGTCACCTTCTCACAGATGGAAATTCTGTTACGCCTGCCTTGCACTACACAGGGAATACAGGTGCCAGAATAACTAAGAAATATCTTTTAAGTCCCTTTGCTACCAGTGTGCTGGCAAAGAGGTCTTAATGTATAGGATAACCAGACTTCAGACTTCTTTCTTTTTTAACTGGAACAGCTGTCATTATATGTGAGGTTGTTTGCATACCTAACTATCTGTGCCACAACATAATGGATGGACAGGCTAGCACTAGTAAGTTATTAGATTCCCATGTCGACAGTGTTTCTGCAATTCAGTTACGTTTAGACCAGCAGTAGGTCTAAACCAGGATTCTACCTGCTCTTTGTATTAAGATGTGCCAGATAAAATCTGACTTGTATCCCTCTGCCACAGTAGTTCCCTGCTGCCCTATCTTACGGATTCAGTGCAAAGTAGGCCAGATCCTAGCTACAAAAACTGAAAGTAGTGGAGCTCCAGCGATACTCCTCAGCTGAGGTCCTGGCATAGCCAGACCCTCAGTTCCCTGACTTCTAACATAATGACCAGTGACAATAACCCAATGAACCTGAAGAACAGCAGAAGAGCTGAAATAATTATAATTTTGAAAGGTATCTCACGAGTTCTAGAAGGAACATCTACAAGAGTAGCAAGCATCTTGCTGCACTTTTGGAGCACATATACATAGTGCGACACCACAAAGGAACTACAAATTCTACTCTACGCTAAATTTCAGTTAATAACTGGAGCTCAGGTGAAGGAATGAAGGCAAAGAAGGGTGTACAGACAGAACCAGCTATTGAAAAAAAACAGTCCTTCTAAAAAAGACAAAGCAGGTTGGCAAATTGTTCGGTTTTGAGAGATCTCAACACATTTCCAAATTGTGCAATCTGCAATCAATGAAATGCTGAAATGCTTCAGCATTTCAACCCAACTGCAGCTGCAGAACCAGGTACCTAAACAACATGAATTCCACTCAAGAGACAATTCCAGAATGGGATTAATTTTCCTAGATTACATAAAGCAAAATCCAGATTTATCAAACCAGAACTTGACTTATTAAATCGCATCTGATGTTTGCTAGGATCAGCAACTATTTGTTCCATCAGAACCGTGTGTTCTACCTGTGAAACTTTTGAGTTCACACATCAGTGTCAACTCTCCTTGCCAAATCAACTGCTTACTTGGCACCTGGTTTCAAGAAATATTTTGCTGTTAATAATATGCTTTTTAAATGGCTTACGCTACCTGGCAGGTGATCTTCTAATGCAGCCTTCTTGAGATGTAGAAGGCTCTGAGCCTCGGAAGTTGCATTATTACGATTTAAGAGGTTCTGGGCTTCTTCATCTACAACATCCAACAGATACTGGACAACTTCATTGTGATCATCCTCATCATAATACTCATCATCTGGAACCTCTGTTTCTAAAGAGAAATGTCATTTTATACTAAGTCATTTTATACAAGTTTTCCCAATATAGGATGTTTTTTGGGAAAAAATCAAAGGGGCAGACACCATGGCATTATTTCTAGCTGTTCTCATGGCTTTCCTTCATTTCTCTCTAACACAGAATCCTACTTCCATAAATCTACCTCCAACATCAACTAATTCCTCTAAAGCTGAGCACAGGCCTTGGAGATGATCTTCTGAAGTTGACTGCCACCCTAGTGTTGACTTATTTCAGCCTACTCAACAATGCCTTGATTCTCTTGTATGCTAAAGACAATATTGCTGTCCCCCATCTCACCTCCTCTTACCTGACTTGTCACTGTGTTTAGAAAAATCTGACATCTGATTGGTAAAGCCAAGGGAAGGTACATCTCCAGATCCTGAGAGACTCATTATTCCTTTTGTGTGATGGATATTGTTTTCTGTGTTTGCCTGAGAAGGTCTCAGGACACCATTGCCATTTAACTAAGAAAACCAAGAACAGTACAAATTAACTCTTACAGAGTCTGGCAGTTTGTCAAAGCATCAAGCAACCCTTAAAAAGTTCACTGCTCCACTTAATAACAAATAAGAAATGCTATTCACATTCTCGTCTGAGACAGCTGGGTGATGGGTGGGCAGTTTTTAGGTGTTAGAAGTTTCATACGAAAAAAAGCAAATAAAAAAATTTAAAGCAAGTAAGAAAAAAACCACATGGTGATAAAGAAGAAACTACTACAAGAGAACACATAATAGTATTTCACATTATTCTAAACATATGCAGGCTTCAATTCTTTTGGTCCCACAATACATCATTTTCCAGAAAAAACAAAGGGGGGAAAAAAAGAAAGAAAACCATCTAGTAAATGTAACATGCAAGTATCTGCAGAAACTGAACAGAATGAAGTTTTCTGGATCATAACCTTGCATCCTTCTCATAAGACCATTCGTCTTTTGATGAAGCAATCCCAAAGAAAGAGAAGATCAATTAAAAAAATCGTGCGTATTTCTTACAATGACTGCTTATTCATGTCAACTGGTAATAGTGAGTTTGTATAGCTTCATTAATGGATTGTTTATTTATTTAAAAAATGTGTGTGAAGTAGATCCTTTTCTCTGGTTAATGATAATAGGCACAACTGAGGAATATTTACCTTGGGCCCATAAGCGTCAGTTGTCTTTTCTGTTTTATCAGAGGGATCCCCACAGGAACAGCCTAAATAAAAATGGGGGGGGGAAAAATAACTTCACAGCAACTTTTTCACAGAAATTAAATTAGCTCCCTTCAATTATTTTTGTAACAGAAACAAAATATTCAGTAACATGTTACGAAATAACTAACATTTCTGCCTGCCTGGTTATTGGGCATTGCCAAACTTATGTCTGATGGACTATATTCCATAAAGGGGTTTTGAATATTGTGTTCAATGGGATCAGGAAGCATGAATGCTAATACAGGTAACCAACTCTGAACAAAGAGAAACGTGTTGATAAATAGCTTAACAACATAAAGTGGTAATGCACCCTTGGGAAACAGGGCACGATTCCCTTTTCCTTTGAAATGTACAAAATACAACCCCACAATCACCCATTACTATCTTACCCACCACACCCCCCTTGACCCCAAATATCATCTGACATCTGGGTCCTTGTTCAAACATAGCCTTCTCTTCTTGGTAAAGAAAGAGCGATACCATGCTATCAGAGACCACTGCCTATCCTAGACATCCCATTGCTAGTATAGTAAACAAGACAAAGTGGAACCACTAGATGGTATCTACCTAACTACCAGTTAAATCCTGGATTTTCATATATGTCACACTTATACAAACAAACACACTTGTACATGAAATAACTGAAGGCCAACAGTAACCTTTATATCTTGTTGTGAACCTATGTGTGACAAGTCATCTACAGGAAGGGAGTTTTAAGTAGGGTTTTCCAAGATTTGGTTACAAGGCTTGTTCCTAATGAATATCTTTACTAAATCTTTTGACACAGAACATGTTATACTTGGAAAATATGTGAGCAACAATAAACTGTAGGAGTTGCAACAATTTCGTAAGGCAAGATCGATACTTGAAGTTAACTAGATACATTAAAGGAAGCATGAAAAACAAGATTATAAAGAATTAAGACAAATGCAAAGTGCAACATCTCAAATAAAAAGCAAATGCCTAAGATGGTAAGTAACCGCATAAGCAATTGCTATGCACAGAAGCAGATGTAGGTGGTAAAGGGTCTCGAGTCTGAGTGAACAAGGAACTATTTAGGAAAAGGAAGGTGATCTCACTTGGGATGTACTAACAAAAATGCTGTCTACACAACTCTGGAAAGAATTCTTCCTGTCTGCTTGGCACTGGTGAGCCTCACTCAATGCCATGTGCATGACCAAAAGCATCATACTTAAAGGAGGTAAACAAACTGGAGGGGAGCAATAAAATCAATTTAGGCTCCTTTAGTCTTGAAAAAGAGAAGATAAAAAGGAGACATAAAGACCTTTCAAATGTAACAAATCAGTACTTTTATGCCTGGTCACAAGAAACAACAGTAACATTATTGTTGTTGTTATTATTAACAATTATGATGATGATAATAAATTGATTGATTTTTTTTTAAACTTGGAAGACTCAGGCTTGATATTAGAGAGAATTTCTAAAATACAAGAGAAATTGAATCATAAGCTATTGCTGAATCTCTTTTCATAAGAGCTTCTAAAAGCAAGATCAAGCAAACACCTCCTGCAGCTGATCACAGTAAATGGAGTTGTAGTGTAGCCACCAGACCAGGATGGTATCTTAAGGCCCATATCAGTTCCTTCATTTTTGTAAATACGTGCATTTCATTTGCAGTAAGTAAGCAAGCAAATCTTACCATTAGCTTTCATTGGCCATGGATTTGAGCTATCAGGGCTTTTGGATTTTGGAAGCACCGCATGACCATCTCTATGAAAGGAAATGTTTACAAAAAATTTTATTTAAAAAATAAGTAAATCATAGTAATCACCAGATATTGACGTAAATATGTACTATCAGTAAAAACGCTAGTCATGCTTTCTATCACAACAGTTTTGGAATACTTAAAATATTCAATGAGAGAGATTAAGCACTGATAGCTGGGTTAGTTCCAACTTCAAGAGCACCTAATAGCTCGTTAGAGCTGGAGCTTCCCTCTAGATTCTGACAAAATGACTCAACCTTGCAGCCTCAGGACTTTGCAACTCCTTCCCCTTCTGGGATAAAACAGAGTGGGAACAAGAAAGGGAGAGAGGAAGCAAAGAACAGCAGGCATGGCTGGAAGACTTAAAAAATGAAGTAAATGTTTCAGTCCCAGATAAATTTAAAAACAGAGTAACATGGAGAGTTTCAGACTGCTGTATTGCTCTAACAGAAGCAGCGGGCATCAGTGAAAATACAGCAGTGCACTAGGATCTGCGCCGTAGGGTTTTGACATTCACCAGTGTGCTGGGACATCCAAGTGACAGTAGAACTATTTAAGTGTGAAACATTTCATCTCCTTTTTGTGATTACAGAACCCTCAGTTGCAGTTTTAAGGAGTAATTGCATTTAAATAATCTGCATCATACTTGAAAATGGTACTTTGAACACCTGCACTTCCTAGCTGGACACTGTTTCCTCCCAAGAAACACAAAGCACCACTAGTACCAAGTACCCTTCTGCTCCACCGAAGAACAAACCTGTGACTACACAGACCCTTTTTGTGGCGTCAATCCTCAATAACACGCCACCTAGTACACCTCTGTGACTTAGCTGTCATGCCAGGAACATGTTTTACCCACATACTCATGCAATCATGCAAGAAAAACAAAAAGTACAGGGAAGCATTTGCTTCCAAAACACACCTGGTTGCTTTGAGCACCACTTTCGGAAGGTATGTTTCCAGCATTCTTTTGGCTTCTTTCAGAGTCATTCCCTGTGTGCTTACTCCATTAATGTAATGGATAATATCTAGCGCACGGAGACTCTCCTCTCTGGCAGCAACCGATCTGGGGAGGATGTCACTAATATACACAACTTGGTAAATGCTGTCATGACCTCCTGATAACAACAAACCTTTGCAGGAAAAAAGGAAGGGGGTGGGGGATAAAAGTCAAGTTCTTTCTGCATAACTGAAGGGGAAAAAACCTGCTTTAGAGCAAAAAGCAGTATATTTCTGTGTTACCTAGCTCCTCCTTATGGCACATTAGTGTAATATCAGGCAGTAAATGAGGCAACACTGGCATCTTGGGTAACTCCAAAACACGGCCTAACACTAATCTTACAGTCTTTGGGGCAGCACGGAGAAAGTTTACTGCATCAGTATGACTCATGTTAGTGACATCAATGTCATTAACCTGCGAAAATAAAAGCAACAAAGATGTCCTTGTTAGGTTCCAAGTAGAACAGTTAGCATTACTGCAGAAGCATTTATTACTGTTCCTATTGTTGGCATGTGACATTCAAGGACAAAAGAGTAGATGGTTTATCAACAACAGTTGCAGTTCATAATACTTACCCAAGGAGAAAGAACACATAAATGTAACTGAACGTTTGCAAGTGAAGAAACAAGTTTAGCGTCCAAATGACAAAATATTAAACAATCTCAAGTAGTATATTATTTTACTGCTCCTATTTAAAAAAATTGAATGCTGAAACTGCAGAGGCCAACACCTGAAGTCTGACTCACAACCTAATCCAATCTGACTTGTATTTGCCTAACTTACATTAAGGTTTAATAGTATTTAGCAGCGCTTTAGTGTCCTGATCTATCAATGACTCACATGCTCTGTGTTACGCACTTGGTTACTATTGCTCACAGTCCCTGCAAGCCTAAATGCAAGTTTTCAGTTGATCAGAAACTCATACTGTAAGGGACAGGATGCCATTTTAGAGGGACCTGGACAAGCTCGAGAAGTGGGCCCACATGAACATCTTGAGGTTCAACAATGCCAAGTGCAAGGTTCTGCCTGGGTCGGGGCATCCCCTGGTATCAACACAGGCTGGGGGATGAAGGGACCCTGCAGAGAAGGATTTGAAAGCACGGCCAGCAGGTTGAGGGAGGTGATTCTGCACCCTCACCTCTGCTCTGGTGAGACCCCACTTGGAATACTGCATACAGCTCCAGAGTCCTCAGCACAGGAAAGATGTGGACCTGTCGGAGCAGGTCCAGAGGAGGGCCACAAAAATGATCAGAGGGCTGGAGCACCTCTCCTATGAGGAAACACTGAGAGTTGGGATTGTTTAGCCTGAAGAAGAGAAGGTTCCAGGGAGACCTTATTGCATCCTTTCAATACTTAAAGGGGGCTTAGAAGATAGATGGGGACAGAGTATTTAGTAGGGCCTGTAGCGATAGGACAAGGGGTAATGGTTTTAAAATAAAATAGGGTAGATTCAGACTAGGTATAAGGAATACTTTTTTTATAATGAGGGCGGAAAACACTGAAACACATTGCCCAGAGAGGTGGTAGGTGCCTCATCCCTGGAAACATTAAAGGTCAAACTGGACAGGGCTCTGAGCAACCTGATTAGTTGAAGATGTCCCTGCTCATTGCAGGGGCACTGTACTAGATGACATTTAAAGGTCCCTTCCAACCCAAACTATTTTATGATTCTATGATGAACATCTGTACTACGTGATATGTACCTGGTAAACTCTTCTACAGCAAATCTTTTAAAATTCATTTCCTAACAGCATGCTAGCCATAGATTTATTTTGTCCCTCCACATATGTAGCAACCCTCTTATTTAATCAATGAATGCTTTTCCCTTGAAAGCATTTTTTGCCATCATGAATAGGGGTTGCACACATGCTTAGCTGTCAGACATACCATAACTCCCTTCAGCAATCTTCTCACATGTTTTCATACTTGTATTTTTTTTGTCTAATTGCTATCAAATTATGCCTCTCAGAAGCTTCATGCCTTTGTTCCTTTAGCCGTATCTACTTTGGCCCACAGAGTTTTCTTTTTTTCTTTTTTTTTTTTTTTTTGACTTAAAAGTTGTCCTCTTCCTGCATCTGAAAACATTAATATTCTCACTTTTATCAGTCGGTCTCCAGGTCGCAGTCTCCCATCACTTTTGGCAGGATCCTGAACAATGTCGTGTATGTAGCACCCAACGTTATCGTTACCTTTGGTCACTGTAAAACCCAGACTACCCTTTTCTGACTTTGCCATAGTGACTCGGAGCTCTACTTCCTAGGGGAAGAAAACAGCACTTTACAACACAGGCAAACAGAAGCAATTTGAGGGATTTACTGAATTTAAGACAGTCAGAAACAGACAAGTGATTTACCTATTGGTTTAGAGTGGAACACAAGCCCAGACAGTACCAAGATGTATCTTAGCAGGCTCAGCTTAGCTGCTTCAAGCAAGCACCTCTAATGAATTCAGACAGACTACTATTTTGCATGAAATTAACCTTGGGCCAAAAGCCTACGATTTAAACAAAATTGTGAAGGTACACACCAAAACTGACGCCTTATTTTACCCTCAACTAGCTGTCACACGTAAAAAAGGCTCAATATTTTCCCAAAAAGACAATGCATCAGGAATTATTCAACTGAAGAAAGTAGGTGCACCTATCTTCCTACAATGAGATACAATACCATAGCTTTTCTCGGAACCAAAGACATGGACAAGTTTTGCCTATTTTGTTTTCATTAATTTTGTTTTGAAAGATATATATCTGCCTCATTTGTATAGAAATTCACAGAGCACCAGAGGAAGATTCAAGAAAAACTTCTGAAGAAGAGTCTAAGAAAAGGACAGTTTGTTCCTTCTCAAAATGGAGTATGAGCTAAAATAGCTTTGTAACCTGAAAGACCCCCATAACTGAGACATACCAAGGCTCAATTTTCATTTTTTTCGATCTGTGAATGGATTATGTGAGTGTATGGAAGGAGAAGTCCCTTCTGATACACAAGACATTTCTGGGGTGGCAAGAAGCTCTCTCAGAAGAGTCTCAAAAGTCTGCTGCATTTTGCAGCAGAGCAGCAGTAATTCTTTAGGATCCATACATATAAATGCAACAAACAACAGGGTCTCTTGATGTCCCTGCTGCCCAATTTATCCTCCAATCTCAGAACAACCACATAGAAAACTAAAAGGACAGAAGCAAGATATCTGCTGTTTAAGCTTCCTCTGAGTACATGGTTTAGAGGTAGGTAAATATTTAATGCCACATTTTCCAGGCTGAAATGACACATGAAATAAGACATATACACAGCTACCTACACACACATGAACGCCTCCACATTCACAGAGGGAAATATATCAACTCCTCAAGAGCTCAGACACAAAAGGCCTGCAGACATTTGTATCAGCAGCTGCAGTTCACTGGTTACAATTTGCACATGTATGTGTGCCATGTATAAGGCACTTGCCCAGGTTAGTGCAAGCATAACCTACAGCTATCTCATCTGTAAATTAATATGCCTAACTCCTATACAGTCACTCCCGATACCATGGCTAAAACTTCTAGATGGCTACAACAGTAGGTACATTTATGCTACTGAAAGAAATAGTAAATTACTGGCTCATATTCTTCAGCATTTTTTTCCAGCTGGCTGAGTAATGAATCCATTCCTCCCAGGTGCGGAGTCAGCTCAGAAGCAGAAGTAGCATAACAGTCGTTTATTAAAACGGATGTGGTAACATCAGGAACAGTTCTACAGGCTGGGATCAATGGCAAATCCAAAGGCAGATCACTATGGATAAGCAAGCAAAAAACAAGGATCAGCTTGTACAATGTGGCTGTCACCCATAAATGACTATATGGGCCAATACTGACTTTATGCAAACCTACAAAGCAAAGCAAAGAAGTATTTCTATGAATAGGTACAATAAACTATTTTTGTAAAAACCTTCGGCAGTTTTATGAGGATCATTATAAACAACATACCTGTCCTCAAGCTCTAACTTTGTAGGAGCCTCTTGATCAGAATTTAAGATGGTGCGAACAGCCTCCTCCTGACCACTGTGTGCCTCATACTGACTGTATGCCTGTGTCATAGCTTCATCTGAGGTTTGGTATAGCGCAGAACTCCATCCAAGGCCCACCTGTGCTGGTGAGTTTATCACCTCCTCATCACCGCTCCTGCTGCTCTCACTGTAACTGTCTCTTCTAGAGGGAGATTTTAGCCTCTTCTTGCTCAGATCAGTAGTTTCATTTTCATCTGAACTGTCACCTTGTTCTCCGTTTGGTGGACCAGAAACTTCTCTGCTGACATCTGGAAATACTTGTTGGGGTGAATGGATGGGAGTCTACAGAGAGCAAGGACATTTAATTCATCAAACTCCAGTTTTGATGACAAAAGAAAGTTGCTAAGACTGCATAAAATTACCAAGAGCAATTAGTCAGTGGCAACATTTAGACGTTGCCTCAATTGTGTAAATGTATCATAGAAATAATGGTGAAATAGAAAACAATTTCACCAAATTCAATGCAACTTGGCCAATACAAAGTGTGCAAAACTTTGAAACATATACTTCTAAAGTAGAACTCCAAATTCATCTAAGGAAAACAAATCTTCTCTTGGCTTTAGCCTTGGAGAACCTACAGAGATGGCTTTAAGCTATGCCCAGAAGTCATCCAGGCAATTACCACAGAATTCCTTCCAATCAGAACACAGTGCAACTGAAGTCAAACTAATCTCACACAGGAGGAAAAAAGGGAAGCTTTCAAACAAAAAGCTACAGAACAGATTACAAACTATGACAATTTATGCCAAACGGAAACTGTTCAGCCAAGTTCTTAACTCCCGTCAGAATGAAGACCAGTTTTGCCAATAATCACATATTCCCAAGAATTATGTCAGCTAACAGACACACAAAGTTTAAAAGCCTCATTTATGCTTTTATGGCCAAATTCTTGTGTTCATGAACACACCAATCTGTGATAACGTTATAAACAAAAACTGTTAATATTTTATTGGTTTTTCCCTTCTTTTAATATATGCACTTTTATTAAAGTTATTCCATATTACATACAGGTTAATTACAGAACTAGTTACTTGTATTATTCGTTTTTTCAGGTGCTTATCTCTAATTTTAACCTAACCTAAATTTGTATTTGTACATTTAAGTTTCTATCATCAGACTTGAAAGTTTTTTTCTTGTTTGAAAATTGTATTAAAATAACTTCAAAACTTGTCTCCATTAGGTTTACACTTTTCTGTCTTATGGAAAGCTTACTTTTCAGGCAAATTCCTTCCCTTTTGCTGAAACACATTTAATTTCCACTTCTTCCAAGTATCCTAAAATGGCCTTCTATTATTTTGATTTACTTATTGAAGCGTCCAAATATTCTTTGGGACACCTCTAACTTCCAGTAAATATGGCAATCTTTTCCCTGGTTTTACATGCACCAAACTAGGCAAACTGGTGTTTCACAGAATATTCTTCATATACATTACAGAAATACCTGATTTCTATTTGAGATCAGCTTCAAACCATCGGGCTGCAAAGAAACCTGCACCACAGAAACAGTGTATTAAGCCAATTTCCAATGTCTTAAGACACAGAATGGAGGGGAAAAAAAATAACTAAAGCCCTGCATTCTTTTCACATTTTCACAAAATGCTTAGTACGCTCCTGAGGGATTTACCATAAGAACCACGTTTCTGTGAGCACCCTCCCTACCTTTTCATCTGCGTCTTGCATGTAACTAACCCAGCCACCAGATCAAATAAATGAACCTTCAAATCACAGTTTTTTTTAAAAATAATACCATATGCCATACACCTTACCAACAAAGAAGGATCGATGTCTGGTAGTATACCAGATGGTGGCCGACAAAGGAGAAGAGAGACTTCCGGAGATGTTCCCCTCAGAGCAGAGATGACTTCCTGTGGCCACAGTGGGATTCATTATTAGATGCAGACCCCCAAGACTTGCAGGACTACCACAGCATGAGTTTCACTACTAAAATACAAACCTGCTGGGATAAACCCTTTAGTGATGCCCCATTCACTTTCAGAATTACGTCCCCAATTTCTATCTGCCCACATTCTGCAGCAGGCTGCCCAGGGAAGAGCTTTTTCACCCTCACAATAGTTGAGCCCAGCTGCTCCGGGGTAAGGTTGTCTTCACGGCAGAAACTGAACCCAAGGCCTGAGCTGTTCTTCAACAGCTTTACTTCAAATGTGTTCTCTGTAAAAGAAACATTAACTTACTATTTCCTACAGCACACTGGCTATGAAAAGAAGTTGCTGATGCTCTTACTCCAGACACGACAACACGCACTCTCCCCTTCACAGGGTTCTTCTACTTCACTGAGCACAAGCATTATCTAGAAGATCCCTCCAAGTTAAAGAGGACAAAAAGCTGTCTGCTGACTTCCCCTGACAACATCCACACTACACAGAAAGCCAACGTATTTCCAAAACGCTGTTCCCCAGGAAGTCCATTAAGAAGCCTGTTAAAGCAGAGTGACACAACCTTTCTGGCCACCAATTAGACATTAGTAAGAGCAGCAACTGGAATGCCTGGCAGACAGGATAAGTCCCATGCAGGAAGACCAAAAAGTATCTGCTGTGCTTTCCCCATCTGGATAGGTTTCCCTCCACTTTCACAGGTCTGCAGCAAGAGAAACTGAAATATGCCAGCCTCTAGTCAGCTACATAAATCCCTCTTCATCCAGCTCTTGATGTCCTCTCTCACCTAGACAGGAACAGGAGGCCCTACAGAAGCTCTCATTCATATATGAGTATCGTAACCTCCCCTTGACAGTCCCTAGCAACACCAGAGACAGCAACATCCCTTTTACTTCAACATTGCTACAGCCCTGGCCTGCAAGGCTGGTGAAACTGGGAAACAAGTAACAGTGAGAGAGAAAACAGTTAACAGTAACTAAACAATTATTACCAAGATGTGAATGGAAATCTTAAAAAAAAAAAAAAAAAAAAAGCAACAGCACAAAAAGGAAGAGACTGCATTACATGCAGAGGCTCAGTATAGAATCCTACCTGCTCTTTCTCCTGTCTGTCTTTCTATTCTACAGTAGATTTGAAGAAAAATATTATAAAAACTAAAGGATGCTTTGAAAGTTCAGAAAATTGTTCTGTGTGAGCTGACCTGCAGTGACAAAGCTGTAATCTTTGGCATTTGTAGATTTTGTTGCTGGTATTTCCTGCGGCTCACACTGCACCACCTGATTTGGAGGCGTGCATTGTGGTGTTACTGGAGCATGAACCTTGGCCACTGAAAGCTGACCTTTTTCCAGCAGCAGATGCACCACCTAAGGAGATGAAACATTCTCCAGTTAACTGGCAGCGGTCACGGAGATGGCACAGCCTAGACTACATTTCCTTCTAACTTGTCAGGATCCTAAGTTTTACAGTAGCAAACTTTATAGACATCTCCCTCCCCATATATCCTCCATCTGTACCTTATTTTAAGGGCTGTAAGTGACAACCTACAAAGTACGCTAATGGACTTGCAAGATACTTGCCAACACAAAGTAAGAAAGTGTCTTGTTCCGGTAAGGCTGTGAGGGGGTTAAGAAGTGTCAGTGTCATTTTCATATCCGTACAAGGAATAGAGTTAAAAGCACTTCATAAAGTGAGCACAAATATAGTCCTTAGCAGCTCTCAACGTGTACATTCACTGGCTATTTTCAAGTGTGTGTGTACTTCCGCATATGAAGCGGCCACCATAAATAGCACTATTAAATGAGGAGACACCATTGACAGAATCAAGTGCTACCCAAGAAGGCCAAGATTCAAGCTACTGATACAGCATGCAAATGCAGCTGCACGTACAGAGGCCCTCTGTGTCCTCAGTGGTTCAAATCTGGCACCCATCTGTAGCATGCTGCTACAGCTGGTTTCCAGCCTGTACACCTGGGCTTCCTTCCTACGAAGCCCAAGGACAAGGAGAAACCAGTTCCATGTAGATCTCTCACCTGCACACAGAGCCAGAATTTCACTAGGGTGGGCAGTGAGACTCAAGGCCCAGGAAGCCAAGGAGTCTGAGAAAGTACGTCTAAAGCAACCAAGACACTGGGAAGAACTCCAGCCTTCAGGTTCGTTTACCTCTTTTCACTCATCACAATTTGGTTTACTACAGATGGGAGGAGAACTAGCAGCTGCTTACCTGCCCAGTGTTTCTCAGTGTTTCAACAGCTTGCTTATGGGTAGCACCTTCCAAACTAATCCCATTGACTGAAAGCACACGATCACCTACAAATGATTAATAATTTAAGAAAAAGTAGGCAGAACTTCATTTATAAAACATATATGATGCATATAAACCTTCAAGTGTCAGCTAACAAGAACAGTTATTGTAGTAAATTTTCCCTTCCCTCCACACTCTGAGTCAAGAACAGAACTCTGCAACTAAACTATATGGTTGGACTCAATGATCTTAATTAAAGGTCCTTTCCAACCTAAATGATTCTACAATTCTAGGGGTTAACCCCATGTCAAAGCTAGTGTTAACCACCAGAATGATAGCCTGCCACAAAGCTCAGACTCTTTATTATCTTAGTCTACAGTGGAAATTCTTGCTTCAATAAAGAATGTGGCCTGGCTTACAAACAAGAAAAGCCATAACAATTACAGTGATTTTCTGTATTGAGTTGCCCAGCATGATAAGCAAGAAGGCCACAAATAATACAAAGCCCTCTCTCTCCATGACTGGAACAGAGAAGTGTTCTCCATTAACACAGGCTGCAGTAGGCTAAGACCATATACTGCTACAGTCTATCTTCTGTTTTTCCCCTCAACAGTCTCAGCAGTTTTCTGTTGGTTCTGCAGTTGTTCTACAGGTTTTTTAGATCTCCATCTGCAGAATTAGGTATCAAGGCAATATTTAAAATGACAACTGCAAATGCAGTAGAGCTTGGAAAACCCAGCCCTTCTTGCCAGTGAAAAAGGTACAATGAAAGGAGGCAGAGTTCCTAGCTGTTTAGCCACATCAGTCCACCACAGACAGTTATCTACCCTTTTTTCACATTAAGAGTCCCAACTGAAAGAACTGAAGTACTACCTTTTTCTATTCTGCCATCTGCTTCAGCTGCTCCCTTAGGAATAATTGCTTTCACATAAATACCACCATGCCTTATGCTAGTATTTACACCACCCTAAATGGAAAGCAAAAACAGGGTTTATTAGTCTCGTTGCACTTAGAATACTTAGTAATTAAATAGTCACACGAGGAAAACTGTACTCAGGAAGCATTTGGGCTACTGGCATGTAAAAAGAACAGCCAAACTATCAAAACCAAAATGTTACACAAAGCATGTTTTTGCAGTCATGCAATTTATTACAAATGAAATTGGGGTGGGAAGATTGTAAAAACATGATGCATCACAATGCAAATGCACCCAAAACAAATAAGTGTCCTTCAGCAGACATATGTCTGCATTGTGCTGGACTTTACATGCTTGCATGCATACCAAAGCTCAGAGATGTGCAAGAGCACAGCATGCCAAAGCTGAAGATGCATACCCATGCAGTGTCCTACTTCAACACACCTTCTCTGATGTAGTAGGAAACTAAGACATGCTACTTTCTCTCAGCTCATACAAGTTTGAAGGTCTAAGCTGAAAATCTGCTCAAGCTCAATTATTTTTGGAGGGCCTTAGTCTTTTTGTTCCATTAGGGGGCGGGGGGGGGGGGGGGGCGTTGGACTAGATGATCTTTAAAGGTCCTTTCCAGCCCAAAAGACCGTATGATTCTGGCTCACTGCTGCACTATCCGTGCTTCTCCCGAAACTTGGGAGGGAAGAGGGAGAGCAACAGTGTATTAATATTCACTCCCAAAACACACAGAACTACACGTGAAAATTAAGAACACAGAGCTAACTGTACACCTCTTGTCACACCACTGTAGAGGATAGCAATGCAGGGGAAGAATGAAGGTTAAAAAAGGAAAGGTCAACGGTCACCCTTCCCTTGGACATCCTTTAAGGGACATCTCTGCATCACTTGGCATCTTCCGACGTTTTCTTCAAAGCCAATGCATGCATACAGCAGGCTTGATGCTATTTAATAACCAGCTCCTGCTGAACCTTTGCTCCCCCAGCTCTGTCAAGTTACAAGCTTGATAAAGCAGCATGACTTTGAACAGACTGGGATGGGGATGACAAAACAACAGAATTTCATTCGGCTCCTCTTAAAATTTAGCCATACATATGAAAACAGGGCTAAGCTTGCGAATTGGCACTCTACCTACAAGCCTATCTGTATGGCCACATCTGGGAAAAAGCCAACTTAGTTTTAGGTATAAACAGCCAGTAAAAGCCACCAGTTTTGAACGGCAGCTAATGACTTCTGTTGTTGTAATTCAAGCAACTTTTCCTTTTTCAAATTACTGTGTAGTCTGGTGATCAATGAAGCAGAGGTAATATTTGTATATTAAAATACCAAGATGTATTTCTGAACACAATACAAAAAAAGGAGCAGTGAAAAATGCATGCGTTTCAGTTATAAATCATTCTCTTCTTCTCTGAAGTGCCACTCTGCAGTATGGCAGGCCCTATACGTAAACCACCTTCAAAATTTTATATTCTGAAGATAAATTAGTCCATTAAACCCACAATTTTGTCTTGTATTGCAAGAAAGCAGTGTCAGCCAGGTCTTATTTGGATTAAAGTAGTTTTTTACTTTCTGCCTTTCATCCAGCAGAGGGAGAACACTGAACATGGTATACGTGTGTGGATGTGCACAGATACTCATCATTAATTAACACTACTGCTTCCGCTGCCTGTGATGCCTGTCAAGGAAGTTTTTAATTCTCTCCCTTGTAAATCTGCCACATTATTAGGCAGCAAGAGACTAAGACCATCTTGCTTTTTTTCCTCATAAAGCAGTGTCTGCTATTAGATGTTTTGCTTCCTTGTAAATTAGCCATTTAATGGGTTGCTGGGAGTAGAGAAAAAGAGAAAACATCTAAAAACCTTGTCAAACAGTACCGTGACACTTATTCCCAAGCCGTTATCTTTTTTGGCTAGTTCAACCTCAAAGATATCTCCAGGTTTAAGAAGTGTTGCAGTAACCTTTTTACAATTCATTTTGTTTGCAGTATTTGCTGAAGAAGATTCCTTTATTCAAAAAAAAAAAAAAAGAAGAAAAAGAAACAAAACAGAGAGAATGATTTGCCATTAGAACGTAAATTTACAGTTAAGACCCTAAAGAGTGTGTTTGAGTCAGATACAGCTAAAAGGAGTCCACCTCCACTGGCAAAGTACCAATTAGTAAGATTCGTAAGGCTCATTGCTTTAACTCTTCCATTGCTGCTATTGAACAGGTTTAGCATAGAAATATGCTTGGCCTTCAGCAGTGAGTCTTGATTGTCAAAATGAGTTGGTCACAGAACACAGAAACTGTAATACTTCAGTATTACAGCAGCCTAGGGTCTGTTGGATTAATTTGCAGAGGCTGTCACAACGTGCTTGAATAACCTCCATCAGCTGAAAAGAGGAATCACTACAAATTAGGAATCTGTAGTACTTGCCATTGTGTACTTTCAGAAAGAAGAAGCAGCAAGCTGTGTCTGAACAGAGCACAGCTCACTGCTGAACTTCACTACAAAGAGTTTTCCATGGATTAGATAAATCCCAAAATACAAGTTCTGCTGCTACCCACTTCAGATGCATCACTACTGCTCTTATCTAGGAAAAACTCAATTCATCTGCCAGCTGAATAAACTTACCTCTAGGGGTGGTCACTAGACTATAATCATATTGGACAATTGAATTAAAAAGAGGTTTTCTACAGGATCAACAAATGTACTATATGTTCACCTCAAAGCACAACCTGCCTCTAGTAAGAAATGGCCGCCTCTTCACATTGCCAAGCTGGGAAGTTGTTTCAAGTCATTGGAGTGATTTTCTCCATTTATTTTGAACAGAATCACCAAACTTAGAAATTAGCTATGAGCATTTGCCATTAGAAGGATAAGCTGCAGGCTAGGCTGTCCTTCACCCACATCCTTTCACCTTATTCACACTCGCAGTCAGTTGTTTCATTACTACTATTATACTGATGGGAAATATATGAAATACACTATGCCTTTTTAGCTGGCTGTTGCTCCTGACTGCTGGAATAAGTTGCTTCATCCATGTCAGAATCTCCTCGGTCAGAATAGTCCACAGACTCCACTGCCCCAGGCCTTTTATTTTTTGCTCGAGTACTGTCAGATGAGGATCTTCTCTTCTCACTCATTTTAGAAAGCCCAGACTGGGAATCACTGTAATGCTGAGGATCCTGCTGCATTCTACCACTTGCACGTTTGCCAAAGAAGCTGGCTGGCTGGCTCTGAGACAGGCTGGCGCTTTCTGTTCTTGAATCCTGGGAGCTCACACTTCCATCCCGCTTGCCTCCCGACAAACCAGACAAGCTTCCTGAAACAGGCCTCTGGTGACCTCGGGACCAGTTGTGTTCCTCTGAAGAGGACTCTGCCTCATCATCCTGCACTGATGATGGCCTCTTTAAATAACCCCTGGTTCCATTACTGATGTGTGCAGCGTTAGATGATGCTGAAAACCAGGAGACAAGACAGTCATCAGTAGCTGGGTAACATCTTATCTGCAGTATGACAAAAATTTCTCAGCTTACACCATGTAAGGTCTTACCTGTTCATATTATGCAGAACACTTACCATTTACAATGCAACAGGTGTGTTACTGTAACATTACCAAATGTTACCGGAACACTTCTTCATTCAGTCTCAGAAAACAATTTCAAGCATACACTAGCTAGGGTTGCTTACAAGAAGTGTTTGGGATGATGTTTTCCAGCTATCTCAGTTGATTACATTAGTAATTTTAAAGACAAATGGAAAGTACTTCACAAAAGGTGTCAGAGAAGGCAGTGTGCTCAAACTCAAAGAACAGCTCTTTAACAATAAGGAGTATTTCCCTCCGTACCTTTGGATAGCTTGTCCTTGGGCTGAGAGATAACAAGTGTCACATCTTCAGGTGCATTCTCCAGAATTTCTAATGCTGCATGGTGGCTGACGCCCTCTAAACTTGTACTGTTTATGGATATTAGTCGGTGTCCTGCACAAAAGGATTTGTTCAGATACAATCTAACATCTACATTTTTATCCATCAGTGAGAACGTGGAGTACAGGTCTGAAAATCTCTACACAATGCATTGATTAAAAATTACTAAAAATTCCAGTGATGCTGGAATAGAGAACCCTAATCTAAAAAAAAAAAAAAACAAAAAAAATCCACCCAAAACAGATCACAAGAATTGGTTATGAATATTTCCTCTTTTTAAACCTGCCAAACCTTTCTATATTATGGTTTCTACCTTCTCCTTTGCTGTAAGAACGGATGCAAAAGCAAAAAACAAGTAGTGAAATAAGCAACATGCAGGTCAGTTCAAGACACAGACTAAAATGAAGGGGATAAAAAGCAGACAGTAAATAAAGTTTTCTTCCCACAGCCATATGGTTACATTCACTTCTTCCAATATCAAAGTATGATCTGGATTTTTAAAATATTGAAATTACAAAGCATCTGTAGAGAGACAATAGTAAGTAAAGCCCTTACTTTTATATATAACTTCAACTTTCTGCTACTTCAAGCTTTATAATTTTTATTTTAATTCTAATTACTTTTGTTTTCATATAGTTTAACAAAGAAGCATCACTAGTTTTCAGAAATTATCCAGAAGGTAACTGAAGGTCAGCATTGTTTGGGACTGATGCCCACAGCCATAGATGGAAACAATACTACATGTTTGGGCTTTCCTCTTGTTATTGACACTATTCACCTGGTCTTAGAGATCCTTCCAAATCAGCTGGCCCTCCAGGAATAACTGAATGAATAAAAATTCCCAGATCAAGTTTCCCTGTCTTCTCTCCGCCAACTATTTGAAAGCCTATTAAAAAAAGCCCAAAGAAGGCAAAAAATGTCAGTGATCATGGCATAACTTAATACAATTCATGTCCATATGACACGAACTTAGTCATTCCAACAAATGTAAAGTAAAAGAAAACTACACATCTCAAAGACGACTACACAGTAAAGCTTTTTTGATTAGGCTTTATTGCATTCTCTGCTTTTGAGCAAGCAATTCAGACTGTCTAACTGGCTTCCCAGAAAACTTCACTCCAGCAAAGACTACAAAAGACAACTGTAGCATGAGAAACACACACACAGATGACATAAAACAAACATTCACTGATTAAATGAAATTTATTTTCTCTTACTTAAAATATTCTGGTTTTCTCCACCGTTAGATGCTTCACCTAGATGTTTGACCCTGGTCTTAAGAACTGAGTTTTTCAACTCCCTGATTTCTTCTAAGGCTTCTAATCTATTTCTGCTAATTCTACCAGGTCAATCTGGAAACGATGTTCAAGATGAAAAAAAAATGAAAACAGAACATAATAGCTCTTCTCTATTCTAGCTAAACCAGCAAAGTACCACAGACTGCATGAGGAAGAAAAAGAATAAATGGTGGACTTCATACGAATTTCTTTCCTTTTTGGTCAACTCTTAAGTTACTGTGCAGGGTAAACAACTAAGTATTATTTCTTGTAAGCTTTTCTCCCTCTTCAAATTTATACAACGGTCCTATTTTGAATGATAGAACATGTCCTTAAGGACACTTTAGAGAACCTCTCTAAAGCACAATACTGACACCAAATTATTCATTACTCATACAGTGAAAAATTATGTGGGTTTATGAAAAAACTCAGTGATAGAAGGAGGAATGGAATGCAAATATCTTGTCTTCCAGACGCCTTAAACCTCAAATTAGTATTCCATCTGAAGAAACAGGAGTAAGAAAAGCCCGTAATGGCTTTATAATGTCCTTTTTTTGTTTGTTTAAAGCCTTCAAGCTGGCACAGCTGTGATGTGTCCACATAAATCCTGTACCTGAACACAGAGATGAACCAACTTTTGGGATAACTAGTTCACAATATAAATATTATCCTACGCTTGTAATATGGAAAAACTGAGAAAAAGACTTGCTTAACATCACTCAACAAATCAGCAGCAGGTGATACCAAGTAAGTCCAGGCTTCAGCATCGTAAATGTCTTCGAAATCCAGCACTGCTTTCCTCAGTCCTACAATAAATACTTAAATACAGACCAGAAAACTTTTGGGTTTAGCTTCTAGGAAGACACAAGACAACAACAATTTTAAAGCCACTCACCTAAGCCCAATTTTTCATCCTTTTTCAAGTTCACCAAAGTGATCTCTCTTTCTGGTGAGGCAACTCTGTTCTGTGTTGTTTGCGGAGAGTCAGCTGAAAAGCCAACATTTCATGATAAGACACTACCCCCAAATGCTTCTGTTCAGGTTTGTCTTGAAATTCTACTTGAAAGATTACTTCTCTGATAACCTGAAAAGCTGTTCTGAACTAGTGGGTCCAACTTTCATCTTCTGGGCCGTGCCCAAATAAAAAAAACCCAAAATACCATTATTATAATTAACTCCCTTCTTCAGCAGTTAAAATCTTTTATTCCTCCGAAGAAAAGCACCTAGCACAGTCTGTTGCAATCACAACACAACTGAGCCCTAGAATCTTCAAATTTATTAGTCTCAGTTCAGCAAAGTATTCAGATCTGTGTTTACATGCCCTGCTCAGGTAGGCATGACATAAGTATGTTGGTAAAAGGGAAACTGAGGCTGACTATATGAAGTTACTAAAAGGTTACTCATTAAGTTCTCTTAATGGTGGTCCTTCATTAAAAAACAGCCAACATTAGAAACATCTACTAAAACCTATCTTGTTTAAATTTATTTCCCTATTTGCAACTCCACAGGCTGCTGATTCTGCCTCTTCCAAAATCTGAACACCTTCACAATAAATTTATGTGACTCCTGAGGGTTCCTAACAGGCTGAAGCAGACCCAGGCACTTGAGACAGAGGGAGCATGAGTTCAAAAAAACCCAATCTCCTGAAACTGCGAGAAATGCCATCATATTGGAAGTCTGAACTCATGAATTTGCTACCTAGAGAAGATACAACTCATTTGGTCTGGAGTGCCTGAGGTACTTTTGCTTTCAGTGGAACATGCAATTCCACAGCAGTAGAAACCTAGTGAGCTCTACACACCGGTACAAGCAGGAAACTGTGCAAGTGAGTATGACAGACTGCACCAGCTGAAGAAGGAACTTCCCACAATGTGGATAACTGGCTAGCTGAAAAAGGTCACATAGACATAGTCCAGCTGGCTGGACAAAAATGCACATGCTTTCAGCTTATCTGAAGTAAAGCAAAAATATACTATCCTTGGCTGTTCTTGTTACACAGTAACAGGAAGATCGCGGTGGGAAAAGAATGTTGCAGGTGGGAACAGATAACTCCAGAAAATAAACTAGGGGCAGGCTTGGTATTTAGGCAACTAACCAATAATGAGCTTAACTTTTGTAGTATGTATGAGCTAATTATAACAAGGTATAAAAGATGACTGTAAGAGACAATAAACGAAGTCTGCTGATCACTCATATTGAGTGACTGTGTCTTCCCTCCGTCGTGACACCACAAAATGAAGTCAAACCTAAAGAGTAAAAGAACTAAAAAGAAAAGTCTTCTCAGGTTCTACAGAACTGGTAACCTCACAGGTAAGGGAAATTAGCTTCAAAGAGCATGGTATGTTAGGTACTAGCACCCTTCAAGTCTCAAACTGAACAGATACTATTAATATTTGACAAATATTACTCACAGATGTCAAAACCTCTCCCAGCAAGCAATCCAAAGGAAGAATTAGGAGTTGTATTTAGAAAAAGGTCCTATCCAACTGGTAGAGGTATTTAAGAACAGCAAATAAACAGGACAGGTGTAACAGTGAAGCACTTGCCAAGTACTTCACAAACTGGCTGAATTAATTCTATGGGCATATTATTTATCAGCTTACCACTCTCTTTCAACAGTGTTGATGACAGAAGATTTCCTGAAGTATTCATAGTAACACCTGCGACATGAATGGAAATATAAGACACTGCTATCAATATTTTTTTTAATATGAAAGCTATCAATAAGTATTTCAGACTTTACACAGTACACATGAGCTCATTCATAATATCAGTTATGTACTTATTTTAAAAATTAATGAACATGAAAGGAGGTTTGGATTAACAAATCCAAATTACTCATGTACTTCGGCAGTAGTTCAAGGTTTAGATAGATGGCAGCTCATGCAAAGGCAAAGAATTACAGAAAGGACAGAGGTTTGGCCTTTACAACCACTGTTAACAACTTCAAATAAAATGAATAGATATTTAAGAAAATAAGTAAAAGACTGTATTTTCTAGTAAGATTGGATGAATATGCCCAACCTAATAAACAAACACAAGAGGAGTCTGGTAGGATTTTGTATAATAGTAAAGTTGTTGATGCAGTAATAAGCAATTTGAACCAAGTAGTTCTATTTAAATTGGTTTGCATATAGAATCGTATTTTATTTGGAATGATAAATGCCAAGCAAATATGGCCATACTTTAAAGGGGATAAAATAATAAGTTAAGAAAGTAAATGGGGTAAGATAATTCAAGCTTCTTAGGAAAGCAGTCCTGGCCTTTTCCAAACCTCCGAAACCTATTTCAGCTGATGAGTTTCACCATGCAAAGAATGCATGTCCCCCAGCAGAGGCAATGTGATTCAGCAGAACTTTCTGACACGTAGCTAAGATCCTTATCAAAATCACTGTCCAGAAGATTATGGATAAGCACGTGGTAACAGTAATTGTAAAGCTAAAAGCATAGGATAAATACTTGGCTGTAACCAGTCACTACAGAAACTGCATGCTTCATCTCAATGTTCAGTAGCTTATGCTCTTGGTACTGAAAAAGCAGAGCTCCCAAGTCAGTCTCGGTTTCAAGTGCAGCAGGGCCAGACGTGGTAAAAGTTTGTATGTCGCACTCTGTTTTGGTGACTTTTTTGGTTCAGTTTTTTTGTGACTTTGTTTATGCCAACCCCCATAAACTTAACCGTTTTCCACTTTCTCTGACGTTCTGTAAGTAACCAGTATTTTAATATTAAGCAAAAGCAAAGCAACAACAGCAAGCCAAGACTGCAAATGTTTCATTCATTGTAGTTTCTATTATTATAACAGGGAACCTGCTATAACCAGAAACTGATGTCACACCGATATTAAAAATTACCTTCTGAATGTTTTTGGGTGGGTTTTTTTAGTGCAAACTCTGTGTTTTGACTGCCTAGTAAGACTATTTGTGTGCAATCCAATCCTTGCCAAGCAAAGGGAGCAAGCACGTCTGGCTTAGCTCATTACAAGAGTGTTTTTGTGAAATGCTCAATGCACTGCAAAAAAAATGGTACCAATATATTATAACCAAATGAGACCAAACAACAAAGAATTGTGCAGTTACTGCTCAGAGGTACTAGCCAATAGCCAGCTTATGTCAAACAGAGTCCACTTCAAAAATTACTCCCTGCACCCTTTACAGAGAAAACACTAAAAAAGTACAAGCAAATTATTAGAAGATCCACTTGATAAAATGGCACTCGGAAGTGATAAAATGGAAGAAGTTTTCTAGAACAGCTTTTACTGTCAGGTACTAATACTCTGCATACGTGTGTACAGACTGGTGTTGTCCAAAGGAGGATTTTTTTGATTCACTCGAACAATTATTCAGGAGCAAAAGGCAATTGGCCTGGATTACTTTAACATATGATACTCTGCTCCCTTTTTCAAACTGAAATACTACCATCAGTTAATCAATGTATCAAAGCATTACACCCAAAGCAGCTTTAGAGGTTAGTTAGTAAATAAAGTAATATTATTTTTTGCATGCTGACCTACAACATAGGCTTGACCGGTATCTTCAATGGATGATGAGTCTGATTCGTTTTTCTTTCTTTCAGGGCTTCTACTTAAACCTGCATGAGATTTTGAACTTAAAGGGGAGAAGGAGAGAAGGGGAACCAGACAGAGGGAAAAGGAAGTTGGGAGAGGGAAGGATCAATGTAATAAAATAATAGTATGAATAATAAATCAAAACTGATGCAAAATGTACATTGATTGTACACAAAGATATTGCAGGGTGGTCATAGAGACTCTTACTTGCTCAGTTTTAATGCTCCTGTTGCTGATCCAGTATCAAATTTTGGCATTTGCTGAAAGACTCTTCCCATTATGTCTTCTATTTTTTGGGGGGAAGAGTCCAAAGCAGTAATAATATTTTTCCTTGAGGGGTAAACTGAGATGTGGCTCTGACTCAGATCGTGAAATGACTTGCTCATAACCCTGGGTCTTTCCTCCCACGGAGTCTTCTCGTTCTTGTCCTTTGAAGAGCCAGGAAGTGGCTGGAAGAGTGAGAGCTCAGAGCAGGACAGCCTCTTCAGAATCTCTGCTTGAACAGACAGAGGTCGAACGGCAAGTCGGTTCAAAGTGCTGCTGGCCAGGCTACCAGTACTGATTGCTCGTCCCATGTTGAAACCTTTGACAGAGTCTGCGTGGAGGTTTAGGCTCCTAAATGAAGCCCTTTCTGTGGATATTTTTTTTAAAAACAAAACAAAACCCAAAGTTAAGTTATACAGCGGAGCTAGTATGACCTTGTGTAAACTATGTATTTTTAAACAACCAGCTCACACAAACCCTATTTTCTCTAAACACTGAGACATATGTACCATTATCAGGTACATATAAACAACCATCATGTAGTCTACTCAAGGAGCAAAGACTGGAGTTCATGACATTACACTTACCTGACCATCTACTACGCTGAAGTTCAAAACCATTTAATAGCAGAATATTTATCCTCTTGTGAGTATGAAGACTCAGATTCCCTGTTAAACTGCTGCGCCTTATATACAGGCACATCTTTGCAAAGCAAGCAATATCCTCAAGCCAAGTGACCTGGAAGACTACACTTCCTTTAACCTGCTCATACAAGTCTTCTTCAGAATTTGAACAAATAGGGCTCCCCCACCTCTACACTACCAGATTCCTACCAAACTTCCATCCACCCGTTGCTTGGTTTTTTTCTCATGAGTCCCTTACGATCCAGCTGCAAAGTCACAGGGGTTTGGCAGCATCTCTACCCGGTTAAAGAGCACCAGTTCACTCAGGCACACTTGAGGACTTCCCCTGCCAGAAACATCCTAAATGTTTTAGCACAGAATGAAGCGTTGACTGGGGTTTGTCAGCCTTTTTGACTCATGAACTAGGATTCCCTTAAGCAGCAGAGAGAAACAGGTTTTGGATTGTAACTAAATCACTGTCAGCTGAAGTCGTGGGAACTGTCTGGGTGGATGTTCTTAGCTGAAAACAAATGCAAAATAACACAACTTAGCCTAACCCACTCTTAAATTCAAAGCAAAGCTGAGCAGGGCTCATTTCTATTAGCCTAACTGTCTCCTAAGGCTAGCAGTTAAGTTCCTGTGGCTTGGCTCTCACATAGAAACTTGGTAAGTTGTGGCAACATGTTTGCTGGTTAGAGCCTTTAAAGGAAGTTAGGCCATCTGAACCCTTCATAAACTTCACTGATGTCTTAGAGTCAGTTCACAGGGAAGTCTGAGAAAAGCAATCCTCAACTGCATATGTATCTCTGACTTAGGGTTAACTAGTTTTTTGTTTTTTTTAAGCTAGGAAAGAAGCTGCTCTAGGAAGTTGCACCGTAATTCAAAAGAGGAATGCTACTTTTTGGTACACATCATTCATATTCACCATTAAAGAGTGTATTTGGCAAATGCAACTCAGCACTGCCATTCTAATAAGACATTCCTTACACCAATACCTAGGGTAGGAATTAACTGCCACAGTAACTCATGCTTCCTCTATAACAGGCTTACAGATTGAGAAGATTTAGTTGTGGAAGGTATTTTTTTTGGTCCTTTTTAAAGGTGAACTAGTATATGACTACCACTTCCTTACTTAGACCAAATACCTCCCCTAGCCATAGCCACCAGACAGACTAGATGAGCCACATAAGAATGGTTTTGCTCAGCCAAGACCAAAGATCCACAAATCACAAGTTTCCTGACACTGACAAAAGCTATCAAGGACACTTGCTCTTGTCATGTTCCCATCCTGGGGAAGAGTAACTTAGTAAAATATTCTAATATTTCTTCTCTTGATGTACTTGCCCTCTGCAAACACCAAACAAGATTTCCCTATGGATTTCAGGAGAATACTTTCACATCATTACCTACCTAGACATTAGACCTTTCTCACCTTCTACGAACACCTTCACTGAAAATTCTCAGGTGCTCAAAACTCATCTTTTTTAAGGCTGACTTAACCCTCACTTCGTCTTTGTGGTTTTCCATATGCTTTTTCAAGAATCCAAACATCCATCTTAAAACTTAGTGCTTAGTCCTGTTTACTGCATGGCCACAGGAACTGTGCAAAAAAGAAACCATCACTCCTCATGTTATACCTTATTTCCTTTCTTATGTCCTATAAAATTGCTAATATTTTTTTCTTTTTCTTTTAAACATTGTGACTCATCTCTTTCTATTTATGCAGAAAGAATGCTATTTAAAAGGCTTTTTCCTTTAGTTTTCCAAGCCTAATTCTTTCTACCAGATATGCATGTGTTAATATGGTTTCTCCCAGGTCACTGAAGACATTGTGCAGTAAGTGAAAAACATGTCACAGTATATCCACAGGGGCTATAAAGTGTTCTCCCTTATGCCTCCATCCTCTGTTGCTAATGTTCCATGAAAATTTGTTCACTGACACCACGCACACCAGGTTTTCTCCCCCTTGTCTCAAAATATTACATCCATTCATTGGCTGAAATCAAGGTGAGTCTTGCAAGACACTGTAACCATGTCTTTTTACATAATCTTCCAACACATACTAATCTTCTGAAATCTGCTACTCCACCCTATGAACACTGCAAATGTTACGGGCACATGCTTGTGTTCACTGTGGCGTTAACCCAAAATCAGTCTTTAAGTAAGAAACCTTCAAAACATATGCTTCCTGTGGTTTTCAGCCATGAGTTAATAATATTTTCATCAGCCCATTTTTTTAGTTTTGCTGAGTGCTTCCCAACCCCCAGTTTTTACTGACACTTTAAGGACTCTGGGGGGAAAAAAAAAATAAAATACTTGATGCTCCTGAAGGCTAAGAATAATGCTTCCCAAATACTGCCTGGGATTTCGCTGCTCTAAAAAGAGAAAAGTAGTACTTACATAATTAATATGCTATTTTGACTGGCTGCTTTATCATTGTTTTCTCTTACCCATATTACAATAATTCATGTTTTATAAATACTATTCTAGTATCTCTATTGCTATATGCATATATATATATGCAGGAAAGAGAAGCATGGCTTATCAATTTAGATCAGTAAAGTTATGACAGAAACAAACTTTGTTTCAATTGTTTTTACTTTTAATAACCCAGTGTAACAGAATTAATCATAATACTGATGTAACTGCTCCTGATTATGAATGACTGATGAAATTTGAGACCTCTGAATTCCAAGTGATCTGCACTACACAGAAGCAAACTGTTATTTTCCAGACTCTCAAAGCACAACACATACTGCATCTGTAAGAGCAACCAAGTTTGCCTAGCCAAGAAAGCCTTTGCAATTCAGGATAAGCAAGTGCTAAGTTAGAGAACGGTACAAGGACTGCAAGTCACTTCATCCTATTTCTCTGCACTAAGCTGGTTGAGCCCAACATAACAGAAAAAAGGCTGCATATTTGCCACGTCCCATCCCCCCCCCCCATCCCCCCCCCCTTTTTTTTTTAATTAAGAGTTCACAATCTCCACAGCAATGGGGTCAAACTCCATTCCAGCTACACTGGTGGAAATTTGGATTAAGAGCAACTGGAATGCAGACAGATAAAAAACAGGGAACAAAGAAAGAATGAGCAGGCAGACTGACCAAAATAGCACTTCCAGGCTGTGCTGAAGGCCAGTCAACCAAGTGAGCTCTGCTCCAAACAGTGAAGAAACTAGTACAGAGGGTTTTTTCAATGATTGCATTTTCCAATTAATAGTTTACATCTAAAAAGAACATCTTCACACTTCCTATTATACACACATATTAGATGGCAATTCTGAAGAAAATTGACTCGCATCAGTGTGTTCCTTACTGGGTTCACCACTCATTAAGGGGAATAAAGACAGCTACACTCACAGCTTACAGATGCAGCATCATGAAATGTTCCCTACTGTATTTGCCCTCGCATGATCAACACCGTTTTATCTGTAATTCCACATTATCAAACCAATTCATTTCATATTAATCAAAATGTAAAAGTCCTATTATGGAAACATCTTCCAAGTTCTTTCTGAAAAAAGCCAAAAGCCATTAATTAAACAGGAAAATACTATTACTGACCTATTCTTAGATTCCCTTAAAGCAGCTGCTGTACGCCAGCTCTGTGATCTGTCAACTCTTTTTTTCCCCTTAAACAAAACCTAAACAAACATAGCTAGTAGATTCTCTTTATAGTATAAACCAGCCAAACGCAGAGCTTCACATATGTAGCACCCAGCAGAATTACTGAAGCTCAACTTTAGTTTTTCAGCTCCTTACAAAAATACATATAGATTGCAATTAAACCCCAACACAGCACCACAGTCCTTACCAATGTCCTGAGTGTCTTGGTTGCTCTGCCTCGTTCTCATCTGTAATTGGAACTTATGCTGGGAAGAGCAGAGATGCAAAAGGTATTGGCAAGTCTTACTATTGTCAGTCTGAAATGCATGCTTGATACCATCTGATGTGTTCTGCAAAGTTATTTTCTTCTTCTACACAATGGAGAAAGAAAAAAGTTGAAGATAATGATTTCTTTTAGCCTACAAAGAATTTTGTGTGTGTTTGTGCCGTCAGAGCACTCAAAACTTTCCTGAAGCAAAAGGCACTGATAGGAGAGACTTCTGTTAACATAGGTGCTGAAAGTAATTTGAGATTTACAAAATAACACTGTAAAGCTACTTCTGGGCTAGCTCACACCATACTTAGTTATTATTCAATCTGTCCCTATTACTATTCTATTATATACTATAATATATATACTATTAGTGCGGACTAACGGCAACCAGTACTATTAAATTTTTCAAGACGGGGTTTTCAAAAGCATCTGAGGAAGTCACCTTGTTTCCCCTCAAAAGGAAAAGAACTAGATGCCTATCTAATTATGAAATCAGTTAATGTTCCAGATCTTAAATTTATCTTTTTTTGTAATTTTTAAATTTTTAAACTTCAATTTATCAATTCTACTTAAAATCATATCACAAATAAAACAGGCTGTAGCTTTTTGATAAGGTATCAGACTGAAGTACTGTTTTCAATACCTATATAAAGGTAAGTACTTGAGGCTGAACACCTCAATAAAAACTGACACGTGACCACCAGGTTATGGATTACCCACTAAAGTTGGCTGGTAATGTCCAGTTCATGTCTCAGCCCGTCACCCATTATCATTTAACTTAACTACTCTTGGAAATATAACAACTTAAAAGCAACATAGGTGCATCTCCTAGTTACACTGAGTACTGGCATTTGCCATTACTCAGTCCTCTAGTACAGGATTCTTACTCCAGTGCCCCTTCACTACCCATGTCCCATATGCCAGCACAGGTGGATTACCCAGAAATGCAGCAAATGGGCAGAGCTGCTTCCCATGCTAAGAGCAGTCCTTGATTTATCTTCATAATAGCTCTTTCCTTACAAGGCAGGGAAGCCACATTTCACATCAATACAGATTTGCCACAATACAGGTGCTGGAACCTCAGAGGCATAGAATGCAAGCTAATTAAAAAAATAAATCTTTAAAACATCAAAACTCCTATTTCAATCCCATAACACAACACAGCTTAGCCACATAACGTAGTCATATTATGTTGTAAAACAGCAGCTTAATTCGCGAAAATTACACAATCACAAAAATGAGTATCTGGAGATACAAATAATACATATGTATACAGAGAGAGAGCAAGAGAAACCAACTTACACTAAAGGATATTTTCTTGGTCTCTCTCCATGGGAAGCGTAGTACAGGTGTGCGGGCACCATTGTGAACTTCAAAAATAACAACTCCTTTGGAGCACACTCCCAGAAGGATACCTGTTTGGGATTTCTTCTCAGGCAACACATGATGAAGATGAACCCCATATTCCGTGAGCCTCTGACACAACTGTACAAATCAATGCAATAAGACTTCTAAGAATATGAAGTTAAGGCTATTGTAAGTTTTTTATACCTCTATATAACTAAGATACCTCTATGTAAGTATTTTAATAAATGCGTATCTATATATATGGATTTTAGAAAAAAGACTACTCTGCCTGGTGATTCCACTGACAGTTTACGGATGTTACAACAGAGACATCAGCTGCCCTACAGGGTCGTAAGTCTTGGTGATACCTCTCGACCTGCCAAACACTACAGCAAATGAACCTAGCATTTATTAAAATCAAATAATGAAAGTATGAATCAAGAACGCCTGTAAGTATATCAAACTTGCAGAAATCAATTGCTGGCAATAAACTGTAACTACCCACTTGTTATTGACACGTTTCTTAAAAACAGAATTAAATTAACACTGCAAGTCTGTGATCACATTAAGGCATCATAACTGTCAAAAGATGCAGTTCCGCTTACTTTGCACTCCCAGCCATCCATTCCCGCTGTCTCTTCAGTACTGGCATAAGGGATTGATGTAACAAATCAAACAAGGGAACCTAACTGCTCTCCCCACCCCACTCTCAGTCAGACTAGGTTTAGCTAGGATCAAGTCCTCTACTCTTGCCCCCTGTGGTTAAACTAAAAGAACACTTCTGCCAAAGGAGCAACAGCCTTAGAAGGGGCAGTCAGCTGAGTGCCTCTTCCATCACCTTCTCAAAGAGACTGTGGAATTGCAGTGTAATGGTTATCCAGTGTCTCAGCAGCAAACAGGCAACCCCTGAGCTTGTTTGCAGCCATTGCGTCAAGGCAGGACCTAATGTTTATTTTACAAACAATGGCAGCAAACCCCTGAATTACATTTCTTACTGGGTCCTTTTAGAATAAACAAAATGTATCTGTGATTAGTTTTCCCATCATCTTACATAGTACCCGCACAGGGAAGTCTGCTTGATAACGCTTCTGGCTTGCTTCATACCAAGCACTATGAACAGTGTTAGCTGTAACAAAACTTTTCATAATTGAGACTGTTTCTTTTCTGAACAGGAAGAACCAAGGATGTAGGGAACACAGGGTGTGCTGCCTCACAGTCATAGCTTCCTTTAGAGTAAACACTAGGATCAATAACTCCTTTAACTAGTTTGAGCTAAAGCAGGAAGACTACTGATTGGAAAAAAAAGTGAAAGGACTTCCTTCCCATCTATTATGAACTCTTTTCACTTGTAATGATGTGTCTTTTGAGAAGACCTTTTCAGCTTTCTTCCTTGTAGTGTTATTCAGATCCTAAGTTGTTCTGTGCATTTGCTTGAAGTCAATACACCCATACTGCCACAAGGCATTTCTTACACCACAGATTAAGGAAGCAAACTGCTGCACATTTACCTTCAAAAACTCTAATTCCGTCTCTTTTTCAGATGCACCCACGTAAGTGCTGTGCAATTTTGGCAGCTCTTCCTTGATGTAGGACAGATCTAGTTTCTCCAGCACTCTAGCTGGGACATAGTGTTCTAGTCTGAAATATGACATGCCATGCACCTACAAGACAAAACATTTTTGTGACAGCATCTCCATACACTACTCTACGAGCACAAATGAAGCATAAACATTCATTTTACAAAGAATCATACATTACAACTCAATCATAGAATCACATGATTCTGAGTAAGGGGAGGGATTCGAAATTTCAACCCTGACCCACAGCTTAATTTCACGTAGGGTTTCTTCCTATTCAAGGCTGACTACCTCCACTGAAGCGAGAGGGTTCAACACCCAGATCTTGAACTAGATTCTACAACAGCCCTGTGTTAGACTAAAAGAAAACTTGCCCACAGCAAAAACTGCCAACAGCATATCAGCTGAGCTTCCGGACCAGGGCAGAGCTGTGAAGTACATGTGGCAGTTCACGGTCCATTCTTTAAGCGGCAAGAACACAGTTTCTCAAAGGTGAAATCTGATGGTGTACCTCTGCCTGGTAATCTCCATACTCAGCTTGGAGAGCTAGGGATGCTAATAAAAAGGCTGTCTCATCATCACAGTGCATCCTGTCTTCCAGGATGTCCTTCCGCAACTGTAGGTAATATTGGTGACAGGTCAGCGTATGCCTAGAACAGGAAAACAAAAGAAAAACCACAAAAAAAAACGCCACACCACTGTTGGTATTCTTCTTGTTATAGAAAATTTCCAGTATTTGATTCCAATTTTTATCCATAAACTTATAGCTTAAGGGGTTAAAAAAAATTTCATACACTCACTGTATAAGACTGACATCATCCACAAAAAACTTTATGCGAAAAAACAGAGTGAAGTTGACAGGGGGCTTGTTCTTTTTCTTTGGTTCTTCCTTCCATCCTTCTGGAGCTACTTTACTTAGCTTTATGTCAGGATCAACGAAGAAAAATTCATTGTCTGCCATGAACATTAAAGGAAAGCACATGGGTAAAAACATTAAAACCAAAACTTTCTCCAACTGGACCATCAAGAACAGATTTGTAATTCCGGAATTCGGTTTTGATCAGTAAGGTCTTCTGTTGACTAACAACGGTCTAATAGCTATTAAAAGGAACACTGGATAAGGGCAGAAGAAATAATTTTATGGTTATCCCAAAGACATGAGGGTGGGGTGGGGGGGTGGGGGTAGCATGGAGAAGTTACCTTCCATGATTTCTTTAAAATTTCAAATTACTTATCCCACAGGAAATCCAAAATATATAATTCCTTTCCTCTCTTACTACTTCTGTCCCATTTACATTTCTGCAAAATGCTTTCAAGGCAACTAAATTACCAAGAGCATCAGAAGCCTGCACGGATAGAGTAAGCTCTTGGGCTGCTAAGTGCTTCTATCTCATGCCAGTATTTTGAGAGCTATGGCTCTGCAACAGCCTGTGAGATGTGCTGACAAGAAACTTGGGTCTGAACACTGTTAGTTCTGCCAACTTCTCATCTGTTCTAATAGTGAAAAATTAACAGCTCAGGAGCAAATTCTTTTTTCTCAAGGCAACTCCCTCTACACAAGGGGCCCTCCTATGCATCCCAATGGATCTGCCTCCGCAACAGGCTGCAACATTGCCTAGGGCATATTAACTGAACCCAAAGCCCTTTCGGTCCTCTGAAGGGTACTAGTAGTTAGAGCGAAGGCAACAAACAGCAGTGAAGAAAAAACTCAGTAACCAAAGGCTGCCCAGGATGAGCTGTCATTGCTCAGGCAAATGCAGAATTTTATTGTGTGAAGTTGCTCTTCACTGAGGAATGTATTTTGCCTCAATAGAAGAGAGCATAACTCAAAGAAAATGCTTTGTAGATGCCAGGCAGTCTTTGCTTATCTTTTCTCAACACCATGTAGCTAATTCTTTTTATTCTGTACCTGCCAGCTACATCAAATCCTCCTCCTTACCTCTTAAAGTAGCCAATCCAAAAAAGTGATGTTCCACCAAGCCAATATGGGCAACAACCATATCAAAGACATCTTTACATATCGTTTTGGTATCACAGGTCAGTTCCAGCTTCTGCCCACTTAGAAGCATCACATTTACTTTTCGCCTTGTGTCATCATTCTTCCCTTTCTTAGTCTGCATTTTGTGGAATAAAATATCCCAACATTCACACTTGTGATAAAAGCACATTTGTTGGCTTAACATACTTTCCCTGTCACTGCTGAATAGCCCCTTTCTTACCAAGATGGACTTTGGTAGATCCAAGGAGATGAATGGCTCAATCGTCATTTTCACAAACTCTGGGCCAAAGAAGTTCTGCAAATCACAAGAGTATGAATGAACATTGTTTTGCTGGAACAACAGACTGATGCACAGTTAACTCCTGCCCTGGAAACGTCAAAGAGGAACAAAAGGCTGAAACTTGAAAACTGTACTTAATTTCTCCCATGAGCTGGTAAGTCTAAAGAACCTGATTTTGCCAGCACGTGTACTAGACACCAATGGCAAGCTACAGCACTGGTGACACTGTCACTTTGTGTATTTTCCTTCCTTTGCTGGGCAAAAAGCCAACACCGTAACATTATTTGTCTTCCTTTAAAATACAGGGTGTGGGTTGCATATTTGGGCCATCTGGGCTTATGTCAGTAAGCAACTGCCTGATAGTACTAAGGTTTTCTGCATTGGTGGCAATCCTGCCTTGACAAATCTCTGCCTGTGACACACAAGTCTCATCTCTGCTGGGTTCAATTAGAGATCCTGGCCAGTTTCTGTCAGCCTGTACACAAATAAACATTCTACTAATTCACCTTGTAAACTACAGGAGGTTACCTGTCCAAACTGTTAAAGGAAGTCCTCTGCACGATACCCACTCCAATACCACATTAAAAAAAGTGGCACAAGAATCACCTTCTGAGGGAAAACCTTCACTGGCTACTGCCTAGTACATACTGTGCACTATATGTAAAACATCTACACATGAACTTCTTAAGGGCCGGGGGGAGCCAACCTGGTTAGTTAAAGCCTACATGAACTAACTGGTCAAACTGCTATGAACTGGAGACAGATACAGGAACTATTATCCTGGATTAGGACAGCAAATTCACTTGAGTTGTTTCAAGTTTTCCCATCCTTAAGAAAAAAAAATAAAATAAAAAATAAATCCAGTTCACTGAAAGCAGCAGCAGAGGGCATCAAGTCATCTCTTCTAAACATCAGTGACTCTATTTACCTATACCTCTGTCCCCCTCTTTCTCTGCAATCTGACATTTCATTCACAGACCAAGACAACTGGGAAAAGAAAGGGGAGTTTGTGATTCAGTGTGAACCCGAGTCAAATGAATCCTTTCTGCCTTTCTTTACCTTCTCATCTTGCCAATTTAATAACCTTTTATGCTGGTGGGACACATCCACATTCTACTAAAATAAATGCAAACCAAAGTGGTTGAAAACACCACAGAATACAGGAGAAAACTACCCCTTACCTTTGTTAGGACACTTTATTGTTTCATCATACAAACTTTAGTCAAGGCTAGCTGTCTGTTCTAGCATCTCTTGATACTAGTAGCCTATGTAGCCACTAATGCCACAAAATCTCAGAAGTTTACCCTGGCAGAGTAGGTCTTTCCTATCAGGGCAATACCAAACACCTAGCATTTCATCTGTTGATGACTGTTTATTACAGGATCCCGTTTATTAATCCCTCATATTACAGTTTCTGATCCGTTTCAATGAAAATAAGAGTTCACCTGAGATCAGGGCATTACCCTCAGTTTTCTTTGCGTCATGGCTGTTTCCAGGGCTATTTCTCTCAGCGGATCTCTAGTCATGTCAAGCATTGAGGACCTAATTGCATCTCCTGGGTAGAGGTTAGGTCGGGACTGCCTGAGAGCCATTCTAGCTTGCAGTTGCATCATTTCTTCTTCCTGACGCTTTAGCATCACTTCTTGACTTATCAGATTGCCTTCAAACGGTGCTTCATGTTGCCTAGAGTATAGTCAAAGGGGATGAAAGACATTTGTAGGCATGCCTAACGCATTCTGCTGCTTTAAGCACTTAGGTAAGTGGAAACCCAGAACACAAAAACTAGTTATCAAATACTATTTTAAACACATTTATTCAGCAGCCAGGAGGTTTGCACGTTACAGCAATCCATCAATACAGAAAGTGAGAAAACATGCCAAGTCTCTACAGCTGCTTGTCATTTATTCGTATGAAAATAAAGGCTCAGCTGCAGTCTAAAAAATACTTGACACTACAAACCCAGTGAACACACAGGAGGAAGAAAAAGATTAATGCTTTGGAAATACCTTAACTTCTCTGTTCAAGCAGGGACTTGTGTAAAAGGCATGTTCAAAAATATGTTGTTAAAAAAACCCTAAAATAGTGTACTTTTATAAGTATTGTTCCAATCACTTTCTCTGTAATAATTCTTTATGAACTCTTTGCACAGCACTGTCACCTATTCCCTGATTTTTCCTGAACAGTAGTATAGCTTGAAATATTTATATAAATATGCTATATATATCAACATCCTATATACTAGGTTATTCTAAATATCATACTCTAATGTTTTCATCATCTTATTTTGCTGAAAAAAAATATATCCTTTTCTTTTAAATTCCTATGAATGGCTTGGCTGATACACAGCCACCACCACAAAAAATAAATTAAAAGTCCAAATCAATAATCCGAAGGGGAAAAAGGAAAACAACAAACCAAACAACAAAAACCCATCAGTATTTCTGAAAAACAAAGCGGACATAGATCTCAAATGTCCTACCATTATTTATTTATTCTCTGTGGAAGAAATCCCTATCCTATTTTGGGTGAAAAAAATCCATTTTTTATTTGAAAATCAAGCAATTAAGAAATGTGATGAAAGGAAAAATCCAAGAAAAACAAAACCAATTTCCACTCCCCTCCCTCTGTCCCATGCTTACAGAAAAACACCTTTAAACCCCAAACTAAATATAAACCAATCAAAGCTTCTTTAGAAGTCCTAAAACAAGAAAAAAACATGTTCTACCTTTGCTAACATAACTATACAGAGGCAATTTTTAAACACAAATGGACAGGATAAACTAACAAGAATTTCATCCTCCAAAAAACACCTCTAGCAATTCTAAGCTAAATGTTACTGTAGATGGTATGCTTGAGTAATGAAAAACATGAAAGAGCAAAGAAAGTGTTTTAAAGCCTGCACATCATTGCACTGAAGTTTAGGAATACAGATAAATATAGAGTAAGCCCTGCGCTGACACTGACACAGCCCTCTGTAGTAAAAGGTCATGTACAGACTTTTAAAGACATTAAGTTTATATTTTTTAAAAAAGAACCTGAAGATATGTTTGGTGAATGACACAGCAGTTAATAAACTAAGAGAAAATGTACCTGTTCAGGCTGTACAGTTGTCTATGCTAACTGGTGGAGAATACTTCAAATTTTTTTTTTCATCTTTTTACAGCAAAGTTTATAATGAATGCCAGTAGTATGGAAAGTGCATCCCATTCTCTTGATTTACGCCAGTAATGCACCAAAATCTGAGCAAAACAATGCTGAAGTTCCTCAAATGGAATTTTAGGGAAGATCTAGAGAAGTCACAGAATATGTATTAATGTAAGCCCATTATCCCTTCCATTGTGCAGAGCTTTCATAGCATCACTTCCCTTATTCCTCCCCTATTCCCTTCTGCAACAGACTTAATGTGCACCTAAAAGGACAAAGTAATGAGAAAAAGCCTCAGACCTGCAAAGACTTGTGCACATGCTCAGCTTTTCACCGAGGAGAAGCTTATTAAGATCAACACCTGTGGGAACATTCAGAGTGAACTAAGTTAAATACACCCACAAGCGTCCTTCAGATGAAGGTTTAAGGATGCGCTCTGATATAAGACAAAACCAAACACTTTCCGAACATAAATATCTATGAATTATCAAAGATTCTAGAAAAAGATACACATATTGCAGCTGGCTGTATCTGAAAACACTTGCTAATGTGAAAAACTAAAACTCTACTGCAGAAAAAAAGTTTTGCCTTTTTAATAACATATGGTTCTGTGCAATAAAAAGTTAGTGTCAAGTATTATCATTATGTTAGTTTATCATCTTTGTTGACATCTATTAGTTTCTCTGAAAATTGGGGTGGGCATGGGATGTCCAGGGAGGAAGCTCAAAAGCCTAATGGTTTAAAAATTGTCCTAATTTAGTATATAAACCAACAGGAATCAGCATGCTTCAGCATCCTGGTTAAGTATAATTAACTCTGGCTTTGTCAGTGTCAGTCTTCTATGGAGGGTATCAGCATGATGCACTCTTAAGTTCCAAGACAAGGAATGCATCTCTCATTCTACAGAAGAGGAGATACTGTTAACAGATACAGGCAGAGCTCTTCCATGAAGTTCAGAATATGCAAGTATTATTACTCCAACAAAAAAATATTTAAAAGAAACCCCACCAAATTACATTCCTAACACATAACAACATAAAAGTAAGTTTCCTACGGTATAACATCAGAGAAGTACTTGGCTGCTACTCTGTATTTTCATCAATGTCTGACTGCAAACCAGAATCTCAGAGCTACTTTATTAACCTGAAGACAGTACTGAGAGCAATCACTTGGAAGGCTGATTCCTACAAAAGAGGGAAGCGATTAACTCCTCACCTAGTGTACTTACCGAGAAATTAGCAGGCATTGGATCAGAGAAGGAAGTTGGAAGAAGGGAAGGAGGCAGGCATTCTCTAATGATTAGTGCAGTGGAAAGGTCAGGAATAGACTGGGAAAGATGGATGCCTTTTGGTAAGGTAGGAAGGATATGGAAATGAGATCTAGTGGAAGGAAAAGGCAACAGAAGGAAGAGATCCATGTCAGCTGCTGCTCCTAGAGAGAAAAAGGAAGAAACAGTAAAGGAAGAAAAACAAAAAGAGGGGGAGGGAATAAGGAATACAAGAAGCAAAGAGGAAACACAGACACAAGTATACATTGCCATGAGGAAAGCATTCCAAGAAGTCTAAAGGAAAACAACAATCACAGAGAAGGGTTTGAGTGTACTCTGAGCGTAATACAGAAGAATCTATGGCTTCTGCTAGTTTAAGAGCAGGCCAGCCCACCCGAACAGCACAAGTCGTATTGGCTGATAATTCTGAACAGCTTCACTGTTTTTTTTAAATATTGGTGGCAGACTCTCTCAAATCCAAATCCCCCTATTTGATTGACAACTCAGTTTTACAAGGATAATTCTGTGGATAATTAAGCAGACTGCCTCTAAGGACATGCCACAGGAGCAGTAAATTATGTACTGAAGTATAGATGGTATCTCTGAACACAGAGAAAAACACTGAAACTTGCTCCCAAGTGCTAATGGAATTCAAGCAATGAATTAAGTTGCACATACTTCCCCAAACTATGAAATCAAACTACCAGTCAAAAAATGTAAACTCTGTGAATCTGCTCCTTGGAACTACTTGTTATTAACAGTTTTACTTTGAAAGCTTATGCTTCTAAAGTTATAAAAGCCATGGTTTTCTACAGCACAAGACATTTTAAAGCAGCAACATGCAATGATGTGGAAAAAAAACTAAGTTACTTTCTTAGAAATCTCCCTGTTTAACTAGCTACCATCTTTGATGGTATTGCTTTTCACACTTGCTAGCACTGTAAAGTTTAACAGCTGTTGGAAAGCAAGACCAAGAGCACACACCGGTTTCTATTCAGCTCACATAATTAACAGAGATATTATCTAAGTACTATTTTAGGACCAAATTCTCCTGATGGTTGCTTTCCTGTTTCTCAATGGATCTACAAATAAAGCTAGTAAAACTAGCTTTCAGGAGTTGAGCCTCATTTTTCAGTCTTGGATATACTTACCAGGCTTGGTACTTAGATTAAAAACCAAAACCAAAACAAACAAAACAAAACAAAAAAAGCTTTTCCACCTTACAAAAACTGGGGAACAGTTATGAAAAAATCAGTGAAGAAGTACCTGTGGTACCCTACCATGACATTTTTGTGCAAGTGCAGAGTGATATCTTTTAGGAAAGGCACAGAGAGGAGTTGAAGCAGAAATAGGAGATTCAAAAAAATATTAAACCTTGAAGTAAGACTGCATAGTTACATACATGTAAAATTCATTCCATTATTGAGCACAACATTTAAGTCTACACTGCACTTACAAAACAAAGTTTTCCTCCTAGATTTCACACATATGTAAACAAATATCCATTAAAGGTACCAGTCTTAACAGAGCAATACAAAGTAAAATAATGTAAAAGGAACCATGAGAAAGTACATACTCTTTTATCATGGTATTTTCACTTGCATAATAGGCCCGATTCATTTACAACAATGTGACTCATTTACATACCACTTTTTGTTTCTAAAACATTTTGTAAATAGAAAGGAAAGCTCTCTACCAGTATCCACAAATTACTGCTTTTTTGTTTTGGAGCATAGCTACAGCTTGAATTGGCAACTTTCCTGGGTTCAAGTCAAAGAAGAATGAAGGTTGACTTAGCAGTATTCACCAAAAGAAAAAAAATAAAACAACAGTAAGTTAAGAAAGCTATACAGCTCATTCTGTACACACAGTAGTAATAATCTATTTCACCATTTTAGTCTGGTGCTAAGACAGTATAAAATGCAAAGCAGAAATTTACAGCTCTTCAACTGTGTAACATGGAACATAAACCTGTAACCCAAGACCTTGAAGTTTCCCCTAAAAGCTCATACACTAGCCAAAATTCTATGTCAAGACAGTCTGGATTTCTAAGCCTGCTTGGACACTGCAGTTTAACACACACGCTGTTACATGAATAGATACCATATTCCTGCCAACAGAGATGTGTTGATCCAGCTAAGCAATACCTAAACACTTCACCCCTGCAAGAAATGCCAAAATACACATTTCTAGATGACTTCGCATTTTTCAGGCAATGTGCAAGTAGTAATAAAACCAATGTAGCTGCTCAGCAGATCACCAAAAGCTGTAAGATTGCCAAGTAACTGCCCTCTCTTGTTCATCTGCACTCAGATACAGCTCAGTGACCCTGCCTTATTCAGATCTATTTAAGGCACGCAGTGCAGTGCAAGAAGCAGATATTCACTTATTTTCACCTCCATGTTCAAAGCATGCCTCTAACCCCTACTCACTGCACACGACCCTGTATGTTAAATGAACATGGAGGGCATGTTTGACAGCCTTGTCACATCACCTGAATCAGTTCTGAATCTTCAGATACCTATAAGCTTCTTCAATAGGATAGAGCAGGATTTCCGTCCAAATTATGCCAGAAACATCTAGATATCCTAAAATACTGAGCACAGCTGCCATCTTTCTCCTGATCTACCCCAAACAAAGCAAAAAGCTGTCAAGAGAGGGCTTTGTTGTTGTAATGTGGTGAGGGAAGATGGGGAAAACAAAAGTCTTTTTTTTACTACTTCTTTTTCCCTTACTACAAAAATTATTTGAATCATTTTGAAAAAATATTCGAGGGTGATCTGGCGTCTGACAGAGACTAGAAGAAGAAAATTCTCCATCCAAAAGGTCAATGTCAATAAAAATTCTCAAACATTTAGAACAGAACCACTCTCAAAACCAAACAGGTATGGCAAGATATGCTTCTTCTGTACAGAGATGCTGTATTTAAAGTGATGTACAAAGCAGAACCTACTTTTTAAAGCAATGTTGATGAAAAGGACTTGAATAAATAAACCCCAAACAGATGTAATATTCAAACACACAGCATGACAAATTTCAAAAAAGCATAAATTACTGAACTGGCCTGCCTAATCTGTGCTGAGGTATTAAAAAAAATATGAATCCAAACACAACAAGGCAAACTAAGAGTCTGCCAGAATAACCAACCAAAAGTATGACTTTTGGCTTACTTCAAAGAAATAAGCAAACTATCATTTCCTTATTAAATGAAAAAAAAAAAAAAAAACACATGCCAATTCATCTGCGTTAATATCAACATTTTTCAAAACTATTTTAGAAAAAGTATAATCAAATTAGAAATTATTAAATATTTCCAAGCAGAACATAGCCCCAACATTCTGACAGATAAAGCAACTTGATAATTGTACAACCCAGTCTCTGTTAAATATGGGAACTGAATTCGGACTCCTAACTGGTATACTTACCTCTACACCACAGTGCATCACCAGACTCCTACTTCAGACTGCAATATGTAATTCTAAAATGCTTTTTTCTTTCAAGTAAAAAATGCAATAATAAAAAAAAAAACCTAAATAGAAGCTGGGATAGGAGTGAAAAACTAATCGGCAAATTTAGAATACTGTCTTTGATAAAGACAAAGCACTCCAAGACATAATGTTTTCACAGGGTTTACCTTGCCCTCTGAGAATTAGCTTGACTTGATGTGGAGATATCATCTGCACCTGGCAAAGCACCACTGGCATCATCTCTCTTGAAACCTTCATTTCTTCTCACTAGCAAACCAAAAGACAAATTAGTACCTGACTGGGCAACAAAGCACACAAAGTAATCCCATCTAAAAATCACGGACTTATCAGTCATATGAGATTACTTAGAAGGAATCAGATTCATGTGTTCTGCACAATGTCATTACAGTATTAGACAAACTAGCATTATGAAGTTGATTTCCATTTTCAAAGCGATCTTATAGTTTCTCTCAACAAAGACTGCTACACTAAACAAGTCCTTTGAAGAAGAGTACTAATGCAGGCCTAAAATAAACCACAATAACCCCCCTGCCCAACTGCACAGACACCTTTCCAAAGTGACACATTTCTTTGTCAGCCATGAGTTGAGACACATACATGACAGAGACATCATACAAAACCACTCCAGAACAGAAATAGAGCAGCTAGGTAATTATGCACAAGAAGGGAGTTAAGAAACCACTAATATATATTGCTGAGTTCCTGCATTTCATTTTTGTCCCTGGAATCTGACTCCTCCTTACACTTTATGAAAAACAGTATTTTTTTTTTCTTTTGGCAATATACTCATCTGCTACTCTGCTTCTAATAGTTTTTCCTTTGCTGGTATGTCTTCCTCTAGCAGCACCCGAGATGCTACACTTAAAGAGCTTGGTTTTGCTAACTACTTCACTTCCATCTCTTACTGTACTCTCAAAAACCAGAGCTAGCAGGAGAGAGCTCTTGCAGAACACATTATACTAGTAGCCCGAAAGCAGGTCTCTTGCCTGTAAAAACATAGAGGAGTTGTTGACCTTGGACCGGAACACATAAACAGCCTGTTCTAAATGGCAAGAAAATGAAGTAAAATGTGTTACAGGAGCTTTGCTACCTGTTACTACTAGGTTTCTAGCTCAATAAGCTGCAGGATAGACAAAGACAAGGCTGACAGAGCAGTAAATACAGAGAGGCTGGGTTGGAATTCTGTGCACACAGAACACATACGGTGCAGCTATGCTTCCTAACTGTTGCTTGCTTTCCTCACATTCCTCAAATGGTTTGTCTCCATCACTTACAATGATTCAATGAAGCTGATCGGTTCATCAACTGTGCTCTCCTGTCGACTTCTTTCTTTTCACCTTTCTAGCACTTCTTTCAAAAATGCTCCAAGCATTTCCTTCTGTGCTCTGCTTCCACTGTGTAAAGAAAATCCTTCCGGCCACGTATCAGCTAACAACCCTTCGTATCATCTCCTGCTTTTTCAAGCCACTAATCTCACAGAACTTTCTTAAATTTACCTTACAAACAGCCTGCACTATGTACTACTATTGCATAACACTGAAATATTTGGCCTAAAAATTATCAACTATTTAATGCTCACAGTAAACCCCACCAATATAAAAGTAATTGAACCATATATGTGCCATATAAAGCTTTTGCAATTTACTGTTATTGTACACTAACAACCTGATGATTTTTGTGCCTCTGAAGACAGCATGTTATTTAAAACAAGCACTCCAGTAAAAAATTAATCATTTCCAACTTTTCCTACCAAGTTCTCTTCCAGAGTGCTAAACATCAAACTCATTTCTGAATAGGCTGCCAATTATGCTGAACTATATACGATGCTGTAATTACATAAGATCATCTTGCAACTTTGTATTAGTGGTAATTATCAAGCCTCACACTAAAGATTTAACTTCATGCTTCTGGGGTCTATTTTTCATCTTGAACTTTTTTCTTTAGGATTTTTGCTTGTTTGGGGATTTTTTGTTCAGTTTGGGATTTCGGGGGTGTGTGGTTGTTTGGGGGTGGGGTGGGGGTGGGGTGGGGGTTTCTTTTGTTTGTTTTGTTTTTAAACACAGGTCTTACCTTGCCTGAAATCTTGTTCCGAAGAAATAACAGATGGACTTTCACTCGAAGTACTATAAACATCGCTGTGGTAAGATTTGTACCTTCTCAAAGGCTCTGAAAGTTTAAATAAGGGTATCAGAAGAGTAAGAAAGCAACAGTTCTAATGCAAAAACTGAACACAAATTAACATTTGAAATTTTTCGAAATCTTTTCAAATTGTTTTTGAATGCCTGTATGCAGTTATAGAGTCTGAAAGCAAACACTCAGTGGATGCTGTGCAGTCCCATTCTCTCTCTGTAGCCTGAGAGTTCTGCAGTGTGCCTGGCCTTTCTTGACTATCCTTAAAGAGCCATCTCCTCTCAACTGCTCTCTCATCATCACTTCCAACTAATATTTAACAAAAAAACCCAACAACAAACCAAAGACAAAAAACAATCCCTCCCGCAAACAGAATGGATGAAAACCTTTGGTGCACACTTCTTGCATTTCTTGCATGTAGAAAGCAACCACCAGGACTTAGTCCTTAGATCATTCATGATGAAAAAGAAAAATATCCGCAGAGACAAAACAGGAACTGGAAAACTGTAACTCATTCAACTCATCTTTGATATCCACAAAATATGATCAACAATCAATTACTAAGCCCTTACAGGATATTTAATTAACCAGAACAGCTAGATGCATGTGATGAGAAATAAATACAGCAGCCTCAGTTCCTACTTTCAATGGATTCTTTAAATAACATACTGGGGCAAAGGGCTCCACAGAAGGGGTATGCATTTGACATTTGCAACAATCTCCCAAAACTTTCCTATGCAGAAGCCAATGAACAACCACATAGCGTGCATAAAAGCAGAAAACAAAATAAAAAGTCCCCGCATTTTGGAATTACCAGTGCTTCACTGCCTAAATGAGAGAAAACGTTAGGTGTCTTTATCTGCAGAAGGCTGTCTCTGGTCCAACTACAGTTAATGTCTTGGAAAACAAAAGTGATGATATAGAGAAAAAGCATTTAATTGTGAAGACAAATGCACACCACTACAGCAAGGAATATAAAATGTAAGAATACAAAGTGGGGAATACATGAGCAGATGAGTCTGGATGCTGCAAAAAGCAAGTCAGACATTCCAATTTCCCAGATCTAGAAAACAAAATGCTTGGTGAAAAATCCTGTGAGAACAATAAACCTGTGGCATAATCTTTATTAGGTCAAAGGACAAGTTAGACATGCTTTCAACAGCACTACTCATTCAGACTTCTTACAGGAGCAAGGAAAACTCCAAATAGGAAAAAGGTATGGAAAGATATGAGATAATGCAGTAGACAGAGAATAATGTCTAGTTCATGTTAATTTTGGACTGTTTCCAAAACCTTCCTCCTTAAAAGCCAGCAGTTCTCCTATTTCTACCATCTCACTTGGGCTGTGCAGTTCCCCGCTGTCCCACCAAATACAAGATTCTTTAAGAAAACTGGGAAAAGTAAGCAAAGTCATCAATCAACCTATGAAACCAATTGCTCCCACAAGCCCATCCCAGTTGCACAGCTTAACAGCATAAACCTCAATTTCACATTACTCTCAGAAACGAGCAATACAGTTTGCACATTTGTAAACCAGCCTACAGCAAGATGAAAAGAAATCACTGCAGGGTGTGTGGGAGTGTGTGTGTGCTTCAGTGTTTCATGGTGGCTACTTTCAGCATTCTGAGTTTTACAACAAAGAACTCTACCACCAACTTAGCAATTACTTCCCTAACAAGGGAAATAAAATCCAAATTCAGTGAGTAGCTTTTGGAGATTTATTTTTAAAATGCTCCCAGCCCTCTAAGTGAGGCATCCATCCAAACATGATACTGGAGCTACAGTACAGAAACGTTTAACTGAAAACAGATCTCTTCTTTCCCAGTAGTTTTACTAGCTGTAGGTTTTTCAAGTCTGCTAACCTGACTTTGAAGCAAGAGGATGGAATGAGAACAGTAAATTATAACAGAGATTTTAAAAAGATTTGGGTTTTTTCCACCTAGTCAGCAACCTGGGCTTTCTGAATTGCACACAAATTGTGGCTCCATCCTGGTCCTTTAAGACACGAAGTTCTGCAAAAAATAAATGTAAAGTGGTGAAACAGAAATATGCAGTTAAAGCACAAAACAAGTGTTTGTTTGCGGTGGTCTGATATCGTGAGTGCTCTCGACTCACCCTGTTAGCAGAAGTTGGCATCCTGCTGCAGGCCAAGGGGTAAGGATCATGAGCCAAGAAACATACAGAAAGATTCCCAATCACTGCTTATCTCAAGGTTTTCACAGACCTCCATGTGAGGTCCAGCTAGGTTTATACCTATTCTTCCAGCATTCACAAGCAGAGACAGAGATGGGACCACCTCCTTTCTTGTCACATATCTTTCTCCCTAAGCAAGACCATAAAACTTATCCCAATAACACAAGCAAAGGTATTCCTCCCATCTTCTGGAGGCATTTTAAAACCTTTCCACATGGGCCTGTATCAAGGACTCTCAGCCTGTTCTGCCTAGGGACAGAAGTTTAAAGGCAATTAAGAACCTACAGCCTGAAATCTGGGGTAAATCCTCTAGATTTTTCTTTGCTTAGTTTAGGGAAAATACGTACAGACATATATATGATGATGAAAATACACACAGATGGGAACTGTTTGCTGATGGGGCATCTTCTCTTTGGCAACCACCTTCCAGTTCTCTACTGGTATATACACGTCTATGTACACCCCATACACATTCCCCCAGCACCTCACCTCCTCTTAACCAAACTTAATTTCTCTGGGGCATGGGCAGAATATGTACCGCAGACCTGCAAACATTCACTACAATTGTAAACACTGAGACTACTGTACACTTGCAAAATTACCCAAATAATTTATGCTGTCTCCTCTCCTCCAGCAAATTCTCAATTTTAACAAACTGTAATAGGATTTAACTTGAGAAAAGGCACTTGGGATCATGTCCAAGCCAAACTTATAATTAACAAGTGGCTTCCAAAGGTCAAAGTCCCAATTCTAGAATCAAGTTAAAGTTAAGCTTTTCACACAATAGTTTCAAAAAAGAGGACAAATTTCTAGCCTATCTGGCTGGGAAGAAACTGAAAGATTACATCAATAAAAGCTAAAGATGACAAATAAAACAACTCATCTCCCATATTTACAAATTTCCCTACAATATTTGAATGGCCTTGGTTTGCTGCTTTGTTTCTTTTTTTGTGTGTGTTTTTTGTTGGGCTTTTTTTTTGTTTGTTTGTTTGGTGGTGTTTTTTTGCTTGGTTTCGTTTTTTTAATATGTTTTTGGTAACTGAAGAGAGAATTCAGAACTGATTTAACATCTCGACACATCAAGCATGTTATAGCAAAAATTATTCTATCAGTTACCCTTCTTAACATTTCACTGTTTAAATTATACTCTCTTAGCAGAACACTTCAAGTCATTCCATACCTTAGTAGAAAACCAAACCTGAGCTTAAGCATGTTTGAAGAATCTGTAATTAAAATGAATATATAAAACTTGCACTAGTAATGTAAGTTAACACACAGTAGCACCACAATGTAGAGATGAATGAAGCATTACAATCAGAATTTTTGTTTGTGCTGCTTAGTGCTGCAGTGCTGCTTTTTCAAACTCCGTATCAAAGCCAGCAGAGTAAAAGCTTACAGGCACCTAACGCAGCATAAAATAACAAAACACACTATTTATGCAAGGCAAGACATGCAAGCCCAGACAAGTAATTTACAGAAAGCCTCATCTCAGCCAACATCAATCAGAGAACCACATTCAGCTTGGAATTTCATTATCCTGAACGCATGATTTGCATTAGATACAAAGGTTTTCAAACACACATTATTATAGAATTATTACTGGCTGTACAGAGAAGGAAAAGGACACGGAAAATGGCAGAGGTAAATGGGCAATTTTGTGACACAGAGGGAGCCCTTGTTTGCTCTTTGAGGTTTATGGGTGTCTATTACATACCAGTGTTACTATAAAACCTTTAAAACACATTAACTGTCCTTTAGGACTAGAGGCTGATACTTGCTTCTTTCACCAGAGTTTAACCATTGGTTAGCATCATATTTACTCTTCCTTTTCCTCTTCTCATCTCAAAAAACTTGAAATATCTTATGCAAGGCAGCAGAGGTTTAATAGGAAGACTGTAGAGATCCAGAATAAATCCCTGGTAAGGATTCATATCTAACGTACACAAGGGAAACAAATTCTTTCAGCCTTCCAGGGGAGCAGGCCCATTTCATCTTACAAGATTTCCACCACTCATGCAGCATGTATGCAACCTAAGTCACCAGCCATCCAGGTGATTCCCTAGAGAGCCTAATAGACATCTGATGCATAGGGTCTAGGCAGGATCTGAGTGACAGGAAGAAATCAAGCCTTGTAAAACTGCAGAAAACATAGATCTCTAAAGCAAGGCTGGAAAGGAAAACAGCAAGATTAAAAACAGCAACTCCAGGGTCTGGTAAGAACTCGGTGTCTTGTACTTAGACACCCTTTTTTTCTGGGTCTGTATCATACCATCCAGAATAAGGTTTGTAAATGGCCACAGACTGAAAGTGTGGCCAATCAAGTTGTTTCTTTTGATTTAAATGTTTTATCCAACTGAGAATGTAATGTGTTGACAAAAATTGATAATCCCAGACTGTGTGAGCTGCTGAAAGCTTTATAAAGCAGACAAAACAGATGCCACTTTGTTGGGCAATTATGGAATTGTAAGAGCTATTTTACTACTTTATGTTAAACTACGTAATTCAGAACACAATAATGGTGGCTGATGCCAGAGTACTTGTACTTTATAGAAATCCCACAAGCATTTATTTCTTTTCCCTTGAAAAGCCAACTTCCGTAGCCTCAGTAAAATTAACAACTGGAAGTTTTTCTCTAAAATGTTATTAGTCTACCTACCCTTCAGCTTCATTAATATGATTTCTGAACATTGTTCTGACTGAACCTTATCCTTACCAAACATACCAACTACGTGAGAATCTATTTTGCCACCACTGAATTTAAATCATACTGCAGAACAATGATCGTAAGCAGTGTAAACTGAGCCTTAATTTGCTTTCACATGCAAACAGATATACATACCATTGTGCATGACTCATTTCCTCTGCTTAGCCTACATGCGAACCCAGTACATACAATTCAAGAGAAAAAGAAAGTATGCACACTTCATTGACCTTAAAGTTTGTAAAGCAACTATTCCTCTTTTGCCCTAAATCCAATCTCCCATTTAACCCATGTCTATAGAAGCTCCCAAATTCAAATATCTTGGGTTTAATTTGCTGGGACAAATTTACTACCAACAGCTGCCTGATTACCTGCAGAAATTTTCCCTTATTCAAAAACGCAGCTTCAAACTAAAAGAGCTTTTTTTCTCTTTTTTTAATCTGGACATTTAGAGTATCCCTAACCATAACTCCCACCCAAACACATGCAGTCATAATATGGAAGTTTTATAAGTGGGGTCCAGATGGATCTTCAGTACAGCTAATGAAAACATTGTTTTGTGAGAAAAAGACACAGAAGACTTAGGAGGCAGAGACCGACCTCCAGAAAACAGGGAACATTACTTCCTCTGCTTGCTGAATGTATGAAGCAGAGCGCCCGTAAGTGGGCAAAACAAAACAAAACAAAAACATCAAAAAAAGAGACTTAATCATCTGGGTTTTCAGTTGCAAAAACCAAAGGTAAAAAGACAGATGGATAAACACAACCTGAGGCTCTGGGATTCACATGGTTCCCAACTGTAAAAACATTTAACAAAGGCTTGAGAATATTCCCAAACCACCACCCCCCATTCCCTCACCCCTGGACTCAGTGTTCCAAAGCTTCAGCAAGATCAGCTTTTTTGGTATTCTCCCCTCTTTTTCCTCCCTGTCTGCTATTTAACGCACAGGCAGCTATACTACTACTCTCCTAACTGGTTTTCAGCTCCTCTGTTCCACCAGGACGTATGGAATCTTTATGCCTTGCTTCCTTGTGCATCTCATTTACAACACCCTCATAAGCAAAGCTGCATATAAAAAAAGAGGAATGCACATTTGCTCAAGTAACACATAAACCAATCCACTTTGACTTATACATACACTCAAAACAAGGTGGGGGAAGCTGCCAAAGGAAATAAAAGGGAGAGATTCAAACAAGGCTACCATCTTGCAGCCTTTGCCTTGCTATCATGCCATTTGAAGGTAGACTTGAGATACGAAAACTGAAGATTATCTACACTTCATAAATCTCAGAAGATATAATCAATTTTGTGGGTGAGAAGGCAAAGTAAGCTGCAAGCAAGGGAGAACAGATGTCTCTTTCATACTCTTGAGTGGCAACGTAGGCTTGCAAAATGTAAAAGGTAGAATATTATTTTCTCCCTAAAATGGGACACTACCCGCTGGTGCCAAGCAACAAACTCCAAGTTTCAGAAGAACAAAACCAAAATTTGCTCTCCTGATACAGATAAACTTCCCGGGTTTAACACCTAACAACTTCACAACTCTAAACAATTCTGCCTGAGCTCACAAAACCTACATAATCAAAACAAGAATGAACAGTAACCGTGGAAATGCAGAACTTACTCTCCCATCTCTTGGCAAGATTAGCACGTATTTTTGGAGTCTGTTCTTAGTGTTCAGAATTGGCTACACCCAAAGTCAAAATAGCAGTCTCTTTCCCTTCACCTTGCCCCCACCCGGCTAAGCACCTAATCATGAACAATCATCTTGGTTCATGAAAGAAACAAACAGCTTCAACCCTGAAACTGTACAGCAGAATAACACACAAAGGAGCAAGTTCATGAGCAAGGCACTTACAAAGACACTGTCTTTGGAAGGCTTGTGAGGCTAAATCCAAGATATTCCAACTGTAGATTATAGTGCAGTTTGGATGGTCTGCAGCTCACTACAAACTACATAGTTGTAATTAAAACTCACTCATTCTTTCCACTATAAACTCTACTTTTCATGTTTTTTGTAATTTGGGTTGTAAAAAATCTGTTCTGAGTGAAAGCTTGGCACACAAAAGCCTGTGCATGAAAACATTTTCTTTTTCCAAGACAGTCAGCTCCTTAAGGTTTTATGAATAACAAAAGTTTGCCAGCTTAACCCAAAATAAGTTAAAGAAGAAATAAGCCACATGTCACTTAAGTTCCTTTGTGGTTTGAGAAGGGAAGTTTTATCTGGCAAAGTTTAACCCACAGAGAGTCCAATGCCATTTCACAATTCAAAAACTGGAAAACACCACATAGCCAAAATCAGAGGCTTACTACAGCTTACACAGACTTAACTGTAACCCAGACCTGGACCCAACCAAATTGAAAATATCCCCAAATCTGCCAGAGAGAAGGTACATTGTGTCCCCTCTACTAAACCCAACGACCAATCCTGTTTCCATGACTCCTTGCCCATTCCTCCACCCCAAGCTGAACAAAACCCTTATTCCTGACTACACAAGCTTTCAACATACCTTATTCTTTCCCCCCATTATTCCTTTAAATACCTCTCCTTTGAAGTCATGCTGTATCTCATGCAGAAAAAGAGTAGCAGTTGCTGCCATTTTCTGTGGACTTCTTTCCACTCCATTTCTAGTTGTTGCCCACCTATTTGCTATGTGACTACCAGCTCCAGGCAGCAAGATACCCTTGCATCAAGTGCTACCCAAGAAATTGACACCACGATCTTCATCAAGATAGGTGACATTTTACCACAGCTCTCCACACAGTTGCTCATCTCTCTCAGCTAGGCTAGTTTTATGTCAGAAGAGCAATTCCACATACACTTGATAATGCCTGACATTTGGAAATATCTGTCTACTCAAGTGCTTGAAAATTGCATGCAATGGGAATGCACAAAAAACTTGTAACAGACTGTATTTTTCATTCCTTTGACAGATGAAGCTAGCAATAAGCTCTTTTATGAAAGGTCTCAGGGGACTTTTCTGTTGTCAACAAGATGGGAGATAAGGAACACTAAACAAGGAAAAAAAAAGAGGAAAAAGGGAAAGAAGTCCTAACAGACTAGCAGACTTTACGTATTAAGGTTTTCATGAATCCGCTCATTAAAGCAGAATAGACAGACTACTTCCATTCAGGCTTCTCAAGCCCTGTGAAACACAATAGCAACTAACTGCTTTGTGGAAAAACATTCCTCATCCATCTTACTAAAATATCCTTTACACTGGCTTTCATCAAAAATTCACAACTAGGTTCTGGCCCAAAACTTTTCTTTAAGCAGTTACCTGAACAAAACAAAAACAAATAAAAAAGAGCATGCCTAAAATAGAACAGCACAGCACACACTCCTAACTTCCAAGAGTGAAACATACCTCCCTTCCTCTGTTGAAAGCAGAAGACTCAGAAGACAAGAACATTGCAACCAACCTACCTGTTGAGAAAGTACCTTCATTTTTTTCTAGCAAGTAATGACTGTGAATTCAGAAGGATGGGCAGTGAGTCATTAGCTATTGCCTCAATTCTCTCTATACAGATTTGTCACTCAGCTCCTATGACTATTAGCCCAAGTTCCCAGTCTGACTGCACTTTCACCCATTGCCTTTATGAATTGAACAGTTTCACACATCTGAACTATCTCAGTTTGCATAGCAGGGGCACGTTATTTTTTTCTGCTGTCTCCCAGTCTGCTTGAATGAGAATGATAAACTCTTGCTCATCAATGGGTTTGGCCAAGCTTCTGGTTTTGCTGTTGTGCAACACAAACCTACACAAAGCTACGCTCCTGAACAACAAGGCTATTGAGCTTTCTCAATGCAGGGAGTGGCCTTCTCTTAAACTTTGTCAGCTGCCTATCTTCAAAGATCTGAATTGACTCATACACTTGAGATAGTCCCCTTCAATTTCAGACTCTTAAACCAAAAACCAACCAACCTTCCCCATACCTCATCGGATATCTCAGTAGATAATGACAGATGGTAAACTTCTATTGAGATAAACAATGGTATCTCCACAGTATTATTTCCATCTGTGTTCACTCCATGTTATAATGTAACCCTCGTCGAAAGATGCTAATTTGATAGCACAAAATCCCTTCAACTGTCTTGTCTGTACAACTTTTCCATAAATCACATTAGCTTTTTAAACTGCCTATGCCATTTCAATAACACTCTTCCTTTCTGGAGCACAAGGCTCACATGCATAGGAGAAAAAGAACTGGCTTCCCATGCCAAGTGCAATATAAGCATCTCCTGAGACAGCCACAAGGGGCATGAACAAGCATTTTGAGAAATTAAACCAGGATAAAGGCTTTATCTCTTCTTAATAAGGAGGTGTTTACACCTCAGTGCAGGAAAAGGAAGCATAAGTTGTTTTATTTTCACACAATTATTTCTGTCACTCAACAGACAGGCAGCCATGAGTTTTCAGCTGTATGGATTTTCAATGCACCTGAACAAATGACTCAGCTAGCTCTGCACATACAGCTCTTCTACCATAAACCTTAGATGACTTAAGTTATGCCTTCTGGCCCATCATAAGCAGGATCTGACTCTGCTTTCAGTTTCTATCCCACTGTCCCAAATTTGTAACCCCTGAAAATTAAGTCACATTTTCAAGCAAACAAAATACGCAGTTCCCTTATCGGGTTCTGCATAAAGACCATTTTATAAGTTTCCAGAGAACAAATAAAACAACTTTTTTTTCCCCCATGCATGCTTTCAATTAACTGATGGAACTTGCTGTCAAGTATTCCCACTGAGATAAAGATCTTGACATGAGTCCAAAAAAAATATTTCCTATTTAAGGGCTTAAGTCCAGAGTTATACAGTGCAAAATCAGAGATCTGAGATGAAATTATTCCTTTTCCTCTGGAGTATAAATTATTCTGTAATAGCTGAAGATGATGATTTTCCTTCAAGGAAAATTACTTGACAGTTGGCTGTTACCAACTGTTTTTTCTTTTTCTAATTTTAATTGATGAACTTGATACTAGCTGATTTATAAAGATCAACTATTTTCACTAGGTAAGCAATCTGGTTGAGCACATTTATCTTCATTGGCAACAAGAGGTTCTAATGCTTTCACTTTAAAAAAAGATGATGAAGCAAAGATCTCTGCAGTTTTAAGAGCTGCTACAAGAGAACTCAGATTTATCATAAAGAGAAATCTTTGTTTAATGAGTAGAATACTCAGAAAATGAAAAAGCTTTACTAACCTTCTACATTCATAGCTTCCCTCAGAAGCTGCAACTTCTTCTGTCTCTCTCTTATTCTGTCAAAGGCATTTGATATTGCTGCAGAAGTTGATGTCTCAGGCACATGGCGTGTTTGGTCCAGTTTTTGTGGTCCAAAGACATCCAGTGCTATGCTCCCATCGGAGTATCTTGCTTCCTTGTTTCTGGTGGTAGTAGAAGTCCGTACTGTAAATGTTTCACACTGATGATTGTACCCATGAGAGCCTCCAGCATGGTCCCTCTCAGTTGCCCTGTCAGTTGCACAAAGCAAATCTGTGGAGGAAGCCCATACTTTCCGCTTGGGAGTGACATCTGTATGGAGGTGACCTTTTTTTTCAAACTCTTTGGTTTTACATCTATGAGGACAGAAAACATCTTCCTGTCCCGAGTTGTAATCTGTGGAAATGCCCTGGAAAAACTCTTCCTCGCCCTGTGTTCCTTGAACTGACAGAAATCCCATAGACTTGCTAAGTCCTTTGTTAAGCGTGGTCTGTTGAGAGAAGTGAGCTTTGTGTCCATCAGGTGCATCAACCACCAATGTTTTTCCTGGAATAAAGAGACATTTCATAGATGTAATTTTGTGCTACTCAAAGGGCTGCTTCAGTCAACAAAGACAGAACTCAAACTACTTTGTATCTGACAGATATTTTCTTTTACTTCTGAAGTGCTGAAGAAAAAATTATGGCCTACTGTAGTTCAGCATTAACATTAACCCCCCCCCCCCCCCCCCAAACTATCACATACATGCTGAAAGTTGTTTTCTCATTAGCTTTATCTGTAAAATAGTCTGGACTCTCACCAAAAGTACTGTTTAATGATCAATCTGAAATGAGCCATTCTCATGTCTCACACCTGAAGACACCACCTAAAATTTTTAATGACAAGCCCACGTTTGTTCCACAGATTTACAGATGCGCTGCAGTAGTGTCAGTAGAAGGAGTCAGGAGAAAGACTGTGTAGTTAAGAACTTTAAAAATCCTGGATCTTCCTTTAATGACTTTTTTTGGTGATGACAGTCCCTCCAGATAAATACTCTAAAACAAAAGTAACAAAGCTTCTAAGATCAAAGTGATTCTATGAGCCTGTACATTCCATGTTTTGTTAATGAGTGGATCTGCCAATACTGTCTTTTCCCTCTCCTTTACCATGAAATTACTCCCAGAATAAAAGAAACTATCAGAGGTAGAATAGCATCAATGAAATATGTGTTTTCTGAAGAATATCATAACATGGTCACCAAGAAGTTGTGATGACCATGTATGCCTCAGACATAAATTTTTCTTGAAGTATTAGCCCAATTTTACAAAACTGAGTACAAACATTGGTAAGTACAATCAAATTTCTTAACATAACAGATGACCTACCAGTTTACCTTTCATGTTCTTAAGACTTCCTGAGATCAGAGTAAAAGAATTATAAGAGTAACATCCCAGAAAAAAACCTAGTATCAAAGACTACCCAACTGCTACTTACTGTCTGTTAGCAAACTAAAATTTTTCAATGCTTCTGCATTATTAAACGTTGCAAAACCCCAAGGTCTAATGTAGATATCAGACATGCAATAATCTACTCATAACTCCAACCGACCAAGTACATTGCAAAAATTATTATAAAGATGACGTTTAAATTTGTCATATTAATGTAATGTGTACGCTGCAGATTGGAAATCTCAACCTCATCATGATACTCTGGACAAGAAAACCCAACTAAAAATATTCCATGCTGGGTTGCCTAAGCAATGCCTGCTCACCCAGGAAGAGTCAGTATGGCATGTGATGCTTTTCTTAGAGGTAGCTCCCTCTCGGCTGTGATATTACCATGTACAACTTTTAAGACGCAGCAGCCCTGAAGACATCCTCACAAAAGCAAGCAGTCGTGAGCTCCAAGTAAATTACTGCGTTGTATCTACTACCCTCAAAGACGGCTCTGTAGTGCTGCCTGCTGCTCTTCCAAAGGCAATTGAAATCAACAGCCATGCTTAGACAGTAGGCTCCTGCTACTAGGTCTTTACCTAGTCTTTCATCCTTTCAAATTGAGTTTCACAGACTGCTTTAAGGATGCTCACAATTATACTCAGAAATGCTTTGAAAAGCTTATGGCTTTATACCTTTCCACTCTTGATATTCTACTTGAAAAGGGACTGTTAGCTTTCAATGTCTATTTCTGCGATATTAAACTTACAACAGGTGTTTTGCCCCTTACTTCTTACCAACACACAAATGCATGATGGCAAAATGTTAAGGTTTGGACTTTCTAAGAAGTGTCTTGTACAGTTCCCACATGTTCCAGCCAAGTGAATAAAAAAACCCCAACCTTTGCCAATAAGAATGAAATAATCTTCTGAAAAGATCTGATGCATTACTTCGTATTTTACAAATATAGCTTTAATCCTAAACTCAAGTAAACATAATTATATTTGTGGTAAGGTAAATCTTACATTACTATCTTATTCTCAGACTACACATCCCTCAAAGCTGTTGAATTACATATAATAGTCACACAGACTTTTAAAAATAGCCATTCACTGTGAAGTTCCCACTATCTAAAGCAGTAGAACGATATCCATTCTGCAAACGCGTACTTCACATTCATGTACATGCACTTCACGGATAGACATTCCTAAACAGGGTTTTAATGCAAGTCATTTCTGAGAGAAACAAAACCCAAAATACTGCAGTATTTAAGATGGTTACCAAAAAGCAAATCAAAAGGAGCTCTGAGAATCTTTCCCAATAATGAGTTCCAAGATAATTTTAGGCAGAAAAAAACTGAAACAGCCTCCTCTACACACTGTTTTCACACATTTTTTTAAATGCAAAAACAACCTACCTCTTCAACACTGGAAGTATTTACATGCACAAGACCTTACTGAACAAAACAATGGTGAACAAATCAGAAAACCAAGGAGAGGCAGCTGCAACTCCAACATAGTACCAAGGCTGTAAATTCAGGATTACTTGGTACATCATTGACCATGACTCAGAAGAACATTCCTGGTTCAAAAGATCATTTATGTCTCTGCACGTTGAAACATTACCTTGTTTCAGGATCACATCCAGTTAAAAAAGCCACAACATACTTGAAGCATCAGTGGGTATCCTCGCCATAGCACTCCCAGAGACATAAACATATCTGTGCTACGCTGGTGAGAACTGCAGTGAAAGGGTCTGGGTGCCAGTGAAAAAAAGTGCTACACGGGAAGGAGCACCCTCTTCACCAAAACTAGTTTCCATAGAATTGTAGCATCCAGACTAGACATAACAGAAGCTGCTTCTAATTCAAGCAAAGGCTCAGAAGACACAAGCTCCCTGCCTTGGCATGCAAGAGATGCTTTCTATTCCTCAAGTCATCCACCCAGCTGGGGCTTCCTCATGAGGAAAAGTGAACGCCATGAACACTACTTCAGCAGTGGCTGGGAAAGTACGCATGGTTACAGCTTTGCCACTCATTCAGCTGATTGCATGATGAGACAGGAGATGAGCTGTCCCATCAGGAAGCAGTGCAGGAGACATTCCACTTCTACACTGGTCTTCCTCTTTGCTGCCTGGAGATGTCTACAGGTCTAACTCATATCCACATTAGTTTATGCAGCCAACGTGAGTTTTTAACATAGTACCAAAAGGAATCTACAGCTGGCCTTAGTATTCTTCTTGAGACTGTAAAATTCTCTTAGACATCTTAATCTTTCCTTTATTACTCTTCTCATTCCTACTTGTGCTTTTCACCAGTCTTGGCACTTCTCACCTTTGCAAAACCCCTCCTGCCCTACATCATTTCAACAAGCTCTCCCCAAACTGGCTCAGTGTCAACACGAGCTGTTTAACAATCATCCTCAGAGAACGATAAAGAGACTAGGGAGCAAGGGATGCACAGCCTGCTCAAGTTTGGCATCCTGAGATTGTAAACTAGAACAAAGCAGCAACACAGAGCTTTTAGACCCATACTTTATACCCATGGAGAAAGCTTGCTGCTGCTCTTGGCATTGGAGAGCAGAGGTCAATAATCAAGGAAAAGACTTCTCAGTACAGAAGAAACTCAATTGCAGGTACCAGTGAAAAAATTGTATTAGGGAACCAGTAATCGGCCCATGCCAACTCTTCTATTTTTAACAACCTAAGTACATCCTCATCCCTCCTTTTTTTTTTTTTTTTTTTTTAAGTACCATTATAGACTCTGTAAGTCACAAAATCAAACATTAAGATACTTTCACTTTTTTTCCCCCAGACTTCCCCAACACATAACCTCAGCATTACCTAGATCAAGGATCTTAAAGGACTGCATTAAGTCTCTTTCAGCACAAGGCTCACATGTCTGCCTTTCAGCTAACAGTACACCTCCAGAACAGAGTGGACTGGAATCATATTTGCTTCTTTAATACACGTATTTTCAGTTGAATGGCATACACAAGTCTAAATTCATTAAGCTAATACATAGTTTGTCCATCAACTTTTTCCCCCCAGCTTTTATGATGAAATGTGTGGAAAACTGAAGGGAAGAACTACCAGTAAAACTACGTATGAAGAATAAAGATCCAGCTAACAATTGCTGAACTGACAGCTTTGTCTGGGACTCAGGGGAAAAAGGAGAATTTACCACCTTTGGAAGAAGGGGTGGGCAACTCTGGAGGACTACAAGGTTGTTGTGTGGTTATACTAGGAGAAAATTAGAGAAGCAAAAGCTAGTCTCCATCATTTATCAAGGGGAGGTCCCAGAAGACTGGAGGTTAGCCAATGTGACGCCCAGCTACAAAAAGAGCCAGAAGGAGAATCCAAGAAACTAGGCCTTGTCAGCCTGACCTCGGTGCCAGGGAAGGTTATGGAGCAGATTGTCTTGAATGCCATCATGCAGCACATGCAAGATAACCTGGGGATCAAGCCCAGCCAGCAGGGGTTTATGAAAGGCAGGTCCTGCTTGATGAACCTGATCTCCTTGTACAACAAGGTGACCTACCTAGCAAATGAGGGAAAGGCTGTGGGTGCTGTCTACCTGGACTTCAGTAAAGCCTTTGACACCGTGTCCCACAGCATCTCCTGGGGAAACCGGCTGCTCGCGGCCTGTAGGTGTGCGCTCCGGGCTGGGTAAAAGGCTGGCTGGCTGGCCGAGCCCAAAGGGGGGTGGGGAATGGAGCCACATCCAGCTGGCGGCCGGGCACACGTGGTGTTCCCCAGGGCTCAGCGCTGGGGCCGGTCCCGGTTCGTGTCTCTGTCTGTGATCTGGGCGAGGGGATCGAGTGCACCCTCAGCGAGTCTGCAGCCAACACCAAGTTGGGCAGGAACACTGATCTGTTTGAGGTCTTACAAGGAGCAGCTGAGGGAACTGGGGTTCTTTAGTCTGGAGAGAAGGAGACTCAGGGGGAACCTTATCACTCTCTACAACTATCTGACAGGAGGCTGTAGGCAGGTGGGGGTTGCTCCCTTCTCCCAGATAATAAGCAATAGAATGAGGGGAAACAGCCTCAAGTTGCACCAGGGGAAGTTTAGATTAGGTATTAGAGAAAATTTATTCAGTGAAAGGGTGGTCAAGCATTGGAACAGGCTGCCCAGGGACGTGGTGGAATCACCATCCCTAGAGGTGTTTAACAAACCTGTAAAGGTAGTGCCTGGGGACATGGTTTAGTGCTGGACTTGGCAGTCCTGGGTTAAGGGTTGAACTTGATCATCTCTAAGGTCTTTTCTAGCTTAAACGATTCTATGATCAAAAGGAAACTGCATAATGGAACTTTTATTTCTTTAAATTTTAACGGAGAGCCATGTTATGACCTTCCTTTAAAAAAAAAAAAAAGAAAAAACACCCTTTTATTTGTAATGGAAACTCTGGAAACCTTTCTAAAGTACTTTGGCTCCACTAAAAACAAAGTATCTCACCTGAGATCACACAACAGAGCTACTCTGTGCTCAGTTACCCACCAGTATAGCAAGACAGAGAAGTGCTTCTCTACTTCTCAGTGATGGTGACAGGACAAGCCATTAGTAATTAAGATACTACAGCATATATGTAACTTCAAAAGGCACATTTTTCCCTTCCCCAATTACTTCTCTGCAGAACTAAATTCTTCTTAATGCTCACCTGAAAAGCATCTGGGTTCTTAATTTTCATTTATCACCCTTGGGTGTTTATCCTCTACTTGATGTTACTTTAATGCAATTATTTATAATTACTCTAAATAATTTGAATGTAATTATAGTAATTGCATGATTCCAAAGTATAGTGAGGGAATATATACAATAAAAATAGCAATTAATCACCAAGAGTTCACATGAAAATTCCCTTGTGGTGCTAAAATGAAAATCCAAGTTTTCCACACACATTCAACTGGCAGATGTTATGTTCGCTAAATGACCACAGATCTGCTTCCTTCTTCCTTTGGTGTCTTCAGCTGTGAATGCAACTACACTCTCTTTGACAACAGTGTCACTTACAAACCACCTTTTACTCACACTGATAGTAAATTAGTTGATTTCCCTCTGAGCAAAGGAGTTGTTATCTGGTCCTTGCTAAATTCAGTCTGTTTGCAATAACTTGTGTATCAGCTTGACCATACAGGCAAATTAATCAAATATTACATGAGTGCAAACACTGTCAGTGCCATGATATACTGTGTATGTTTTTACTGAATAATCTCAGTTCAAGTTTCTTTAAAGTTCTTCTGACTGCCCCCTTTTGTTTGCAGAAAACAATACCTTTTCCAGCTCCATTTCAGCAAAGCTTATGGATATATCCATACACACACACAGCACAGGGGTGACAGGGCAAGGAAGAGACAGAGATTGCCTGCATGTGCACAAAAGCTCACACCATCATTGCCAGACTGAAAGGTCTGAAGAGGAAATTACTATACAGGAGTTTAAAAAAACATCTCCCACATCATCTTTGTGCAAAAAGCAGAATGACAGAAAAATCCTTATCCCAACACAATGTGGTTAAGTTTCTCAAATATTAGTGGGTAGCTGACAGAGGAGTTAGGTTTGCAATTCCTTTGGGGCAGGCCAAGACCCAAACAGAAAACAGAGCCAGATGTGGACTGTGTTGGCTACTTGGAATGACACCTCCTCCTTTTACTTTTTTCAATTGTTGAGAAAATCCAAGTTTCAGATGGAAGTACTCTTAAAACAATGCATTCTTTGTGAAAGAAGAAATGAGCTGGACACAAAGACTGTTAAAAGCACTGTAAAGTAATGGCCAAACTACAAATCCTGTAAAACAATTTGCATTCTGCTTTGGACCGAGATGGCCCCTCTATCAAAACCCAAATAGCTCTAGAAACCAAACATCTTGTTCAGAACAGTGGTAGTGAACCTTGCCAAGTAGCACTTTGTAAATGCAACATTTTACCTCTTCTCTTCCTCAGCAACTCTGCAGGAAAGACAACTGCATCCTTGCTCTTTCCCACTCAGGTTTATGGGCCTTTTTTTTTTTTTTTGGGTACCAAGAAGGCAAAAGGGCCACCCAGCTATTCCCTTCCTGCATTTCTGCATACCCCAGGAGCAGCTCAGCGATACAGCTGCTTTTCTGCACAGAGACAGCATTTGATATGTCTGGTTTGGTTTCCTCACTGATCTTTGTGTCCACTCCTGTGTCTTCAGAGTTCTGAGTCTGTCCTTAGCACCGCTGTTAACAGCACTTCCAGTACTGCCAGGATGGAAGCACAGTAAAGCAGCAGCAACTACACTTAAATTTAAAAGATCTCCACCAACACCAATCACTCAGTACTGCTAGATGCAAACAGAAACCCTTATTGGAAGAAAACAGGCATGGTTTCTGAAGGGCAAAAGAATAACTTCTTACTCTTCAAAATAAATAGTCTTTATCTGGCTTCCATTTAGTTTTCTTGAACACTGAAAGTTAATTCTCCACCTACTCAGTTCTTTTTTTCTAGTACCGAGGAGATGGAGGTGAAAAACGAAAGATTATATTTCTAGATGAGAGATTTTCAAGTCAATGGAATTAAGTTTGTGCTGTATTTTTTGGTAAGTTAAATCTGTGTACTTGGATTTAGCAAGAAAATGAGTAGGCTGTTTCAGTTCACATAGGAAGCATCATTATAAACCATTTCTTTATAGACTAATACGCTGATTTTTCTTGTTAAAATTAAAAGCAACTTCACTTAGCCTTAGCATCTTTTATTCCATTTACATGTACCATTTTTGCTACACCTGACAAAGTGTTTAGTCTAACTAAACAGGGAATTTATCAACACCTAAATTTTTTTTCAGTATTTCCAATTATTTCCTGTTACATACAGTTATGGTGAACTTTAATGATCCTGTAAAATCCTTTCAAGCCTTTATCCATTTGGCGCATTTTCTTTTGATAGAAAGGTCAGAATTTTACCGGATACAACTGTAGTATTGTAACATAAAATAACTCATGACAGTCTACCACACTGCACAAGCCAAGTTAAAATGAGAGGCCCTTTATGGCAAGAAAGCAAAGCCAAGACACCTGTTTGCAACATCTCTTTAAACACAAAATATCTCTGCAAAGGTCTGTCCTTGGTGTTCAGTCATCAACATCAGGTGGAACTTTGTAAACAAACACACAAGGTGCATGTTTTCAATTACTAGAGAGCTGGGAAGCAGGCTGCCAGGCACATGCAAGTTACAAAGATTTCGACTGGGCTTTAAATAGACTATGCATCCTTTTGAAGGATGAATGCCATAGTTTGTGGCAAAGAGTAACATGGTGAATTACCGCTTTATGTTTGGAAGAGTTTGACAGTCACTCTTCTATCATAACAAAAGAACTTTATCAAGCAACTTCCACAGTTCTTGAAATAAAGACTCTTCAGATTTAAAGTGTTTTGAGTAAGAAACAACACTCACTGGGTCAGATGACTCACACCAGGCTTTACCACTTCTATTTCTGCTGGCTAAGTCAGTTCCTAAATATTGTGTTCGAGTATGACTTGACTGAAAGCAAACATTCTGTAATACTAATTTAGAATAAATTATTTCTGCAGGCAGTCCTGCCATAAAGCTCATTCACCAAGACTGCCACAGAGTGAGTCGTGAAAGACAAAAAATAAATTTAACTGGGGAGAATATTAACATGAAGCTATTTATTAATTTAATTATTATCTTCAAGACAGACTGAAATGAATAGCTGAAAATATCCAACCTTGGTACATAAGGAGAGGAAAATATCTGATTTAACAAGTGAATTGGAAAAATATTTCAAAACATTTGTCCTAAGCCAACAATAAAGCCCCAGCAATTATAATTTTGGATGACCATGGTATGGAAAACTGTTCTTACTTTAATGACTTCCAAAGACAATGCAAAAATCCTCGCATTTTTCGAAGACTGGAAATACCTAAAGTATTGTTCAGCTACTGTCCAACTAGGAGCACATCTCTCTTGCTGAACCATCTCTATACTGATAAACTTATGATTTATCAACTATCTTAAGTTAAATGCTCGTAGTAACATTCCGATACTCTTCATGGGCCATAATAAATGCCTTAGCTCTATGCGGCTTTTCTCTCCATAAGATGGATATTTTATTAATTGAAAATTCTCTTTCAGATTTTCACAATGACTCCACACAACTTCACCTCAGTGAGTATCAGACAGTCTTCTGTCCTCTCCAGGAAAAATTTCTGCTCACCATATTTATTGCCTTAAATATAGTGGTAAAACAACTGATAAAATTAGACACATCCTTATGTGTGCCCATGTCCCCACCCAGCATTGTCCCAGTGCTAAACTGGGCCCAAATTATCTTGTCAGAGGAAGTTAAACCCAAACATTTAGATAAAAGATGACTGACATAACTTCTACTGTTTTAGAAAGCCAGTTCATGCAGAATCATAATCCTGCCTGGTAGCTTCCTACCTTTCTCAGTGTTTGCTGTTTTGCAATTGGAATGAGAGTTGTGTATTTCAACTACACAAAGGCACAGAATAGTACAGTGTCAGAAGAAAAAAGGACTCTATGCTTTTCTGAGCTGGTGGGGTTTTTTTGTTTCTTTTGCCATTACTATTTTTCTTAAACTCTCATCTGGCCTTCTACTTATGGCTCCTCGATCTATGAGATTATCATTGGTATAATTAGTATTACATTCCACAGCTCACTTTTCCGGAAATGTAAAAGCTGTGCCCACAGGACAGCTGATCTGCACTGTTACTGACAGAATCTTCACCAGCAAACCAGCATCCATTACAGAAAAAGAAATAACCAAACATTAAATTGCCTTGAATCGAATGTGAGCTGTCTCTCATTAGGATCAGACACCCATTTCACTGGGTCCTCACTAACTTTCAAACACTTTCTGAGTGGAACCAGCAACAGCTAGAGCCCAGTTTGGTTATATGTATGTGTGTGGGGCTGTTTTGTGCTGTGTTTTATTTTACTGATACTCTGTATTCTCGAGGTCTCAGTGTAGTACTGAGATAAAGGATCGCATCTAAGATCAAAATATAGGTAAGTAAGATAGTGTTAAGGCATACAGGGAAATTGCAATGATAAGTAGAATCGGGAAAAGTTTTGGGGAAGCTAAGAGGGTTGTACATGGTTCAGGGAAAAGGAGAAAAATTACAAGAGTTCCACAGGTAATGAGCGTGATACAGAGAAACTGAAAAAGGTTGAGCAGAAGCAGGACAGGCAGAAAATAAAAATTGAAGGAAAGACTGACTTCAATTTATCTTGTTTTCTGAAAATAAAGACTCAAATAACAGAAAATATGACAAATATTTTCTACTTCTAGGTATAGGGCAAGAAAGAAGTATAAAAACCAAAATACCATAACTCCACACTAACTGAAAAAATACTATTGTTCATTGACAGTTCAACTTGACAAAAATAGAAAAAATCAAGTATTCAAGAGCATCTCATTAATAACACCCACCTTTGGGACCAAGCTTGGAGCGATGCAGACAAGTTTGCACTGGAACAGTGATGCTCAAACATTTATTCCCTGTGGTGCCATTCATTATCTGCAACACCCTACGCACGCATGCACTTCCAATCAACTCAAGAGAAACAGGAGCTAGAGGATGAGGACTATTCAGCCAACTGTACCCTATGGGTTATCAAGTTCAGTTCATTCACAAATATTATTTAAGTATGATTATATTTAATTATATCTCTACAGACTGTGATGTTCCCTAAAAAGATAAATCTTTCAAGAAGTCATTTTGACTGAGGTTGCTTAAAACCCTGTGTTGAATTTACCAGTTGATAGCAGCTGAGCCAAGTGTGTTCTTCAGCCTTATAGAATCCTTATAGCTCTGGTTGCTCTTCCCCAGCCAAATTATTTTCACTGCAGTGAAACCGAGGCAGAACCAGAAGGCAAGTGAGTACACAGTGGCAAGACAGGCATTCAGCTTCACAGCGCTTCAGAGGTTCAGACACTGTATCCTAACAACTTCTCAGTAAAATAAAAAGCAATACCTCTCAGCCATCTCAGAAGCAAAGTCAGACATACTAAGCGATTCAAAAAAACCCCAAAGGATAAGAGGAAAGAATATTCTGGTTATGACATTTTTTCAAGTCGGAGGATACAGTAGAAAACCAATTAGATCATCTAGTCCTTATCCTTTAAGTTAAAGATCTAATCCTGAGAGAAAGTTTCAGACATCACAGAGGTGATATTCAACCCTAGTACTGAGCCAGAAAGCCATGGAGATACTGGCTAAAGCTACAACATCTATCTCCATAATTTTGTAGAACGTAAAACAAAAGCTTTTTTGTTACGATGTACTTAAAAGACTTTGGGGACAAACATTACTTTTGGGGGAGGAAAAAAGTCATCTGCTAAAAAGCTTGAAGTTGTGGGTAGGAAAACCAATGAACAAAACCCCCAACCCCGAAACCAAAAAAAAAAAAATTTTAGAAAAAAAGAAGATAAGGATTTTTTTAAGAAAATGAAAAGTTAACCAGCAAGACTGTTCAGTTGTATTACTGAAAACAAAACTAGAAACAACAAAGAAAACAATAATCAGGATTGCTAATCCAGTGAGAAGAGAGTTTAAAGACAACCCTGCTATGTCTCCAAAACTTAAATATTCTGACCATTATCAAAACATGCAGTTCTTGTTGATCATGGATTAAAAAACAGAATAGATGATGCAAATGATAAAGCTTGAAGCTTGAGTAGTAGCTGAATGGTAGTGTGATCAAATAAAGGTCTTAAAAAAAAAAGATAACACTGGAAATTAGAATGAATAGGGTTAAACAAACTAGCAATTTAACAATCAGAACAATAAGGTTCTCTTATAACCCTTATGAAATCAGTGGGAACCAGAGAAAGAATTCATTTTAAGAGCGAGCTTAGGTAGTTCAGAAAAATAAAGGAATTACATCGTTTACAAATCCAGTCAACTAGATTGATCCAGTCTCAAACCCTGTATTACTACAGAAATATTCTGGAACAGCAACAGCCAGTAAGAAAACAAAGCCCCTGAGAAAGCAGTCAGAACAGTACATTTGTGCCAAAAAATGAAGAGACAGCTTGTACCAGAAACTGTTCCTAAACACATAGTGCTGTACTAGAAGGGCTGACAACCACTGACGTATGTTTTTTATATCAACGAGTAGCCTAATCTAGGACTCATCTCAAAAGAATGAATAAAGGAAGTCCTCCAATGCCTTGCCAGACTTGAGTCTAATTTTTGCAGTTTGTATTGCCCCTGATGACTCCATGGATTTTGGTTCCTGCAATTCACTATGCTGTTAATCAACACAAAATTAAAGAATAAAGAGGCAACAGAAGCATAACTTTGTTCCAAGTTTACAGATAGGCAGAGAGGTAATGTGAGGCAGATGAAAACCCTGTGTTGCTAACACTTATGATGTTGATTATTTGTGGGTGACGTTGCATTCTGGAATTGAGATATTCCATTTACAAATGAGCATTTTAAGTCAAGAATATTCTCACCCGACTATTGTATCTCGCTGCCTGCACTGCAACAAATTAGAGTGGTCCAAGTTGATGCTTTATAAAATATTCCTACCCAGCTCCTCAATTCTTACAAAAAATACGAGACTAGTCTTTTAGAAGAATACATCCTCTTGTCTGAGAAGCCTAGCGCAAAGCTGATGCTGCCAAAACAAGTACATCTAATGAAGTCATGGCCAGCATCAGCTGCCAACCTACATCACTTTAGCCCACAGTGGCAACAGCAACACTGCCTCTAAAACAGTCTGTCTCATCCCTACCCTCCCAGTTTCCTCTTTCCTTACTTCCCTGAAGTAACAGTACAACCCTACCTGGCCCTCCATGTCCACCTCCCACTGTCAAAGCACAGCAGAACTGTGATGGAACACATAACACCACTCTTCAGGGTGGGTGGGTGCGGAAATGGGCAGCAGAAAAAAGCTTTGTGTGCAGAGAAAAGAGCCCAGGGCTGTCTGATAAGCAGGGAAAGAGGCTGTGTGCAACTAGAGCTATGAAGAGAAGGCAGGGTCCACAGAGAAGACAGAACTAAGAAAAGCTGCTTCCTGTTCTTCTAGCTGACCTACCTTCAGTTGGAGATTCCCATTCTCCAGAAACAAAACTTTTGGCCAAGAAACTTTAAAACCTGTTCCTACCATGAGGACTGAACTGGAAAGACACATTTTCTTGAAACAATTATTCTAATGTCACCATCACCAACGCTTAGCTAGACACTGAGCCATCAGAGTTCTGTGAAAGTCAGCAAGCCCTCCTCTATTCAATTTCTTTGGCTGCAAAATCTCCACAAACTTGGTCTTCTACAGGGCTGTATTTACTGCCATGACCCTGCAATGAAGCACTTACCTGTGGGAAGTCCTTTTCCCCTAAGCCTCTCCCGGATAGCCTGGCTCCTGTCTGGCTGCAATTTTCTATCTCCATTGCAAGAAAGTTGATCCACCTGTAAAACAGGCAGTAGCGCAGTTAAATATTGAAAGGAGCTCACATCAGTATGAAACAAGTATCCATTCTGTAACTGTACAGCATCAGTCAATGCCAACAGTTAAGTTCAAGTTCAGAGTTGAAGTTCAAACTTTTTTCAACAAAACCAAGTTAATCAGTGAGAATATACTCTAGAATTATCCTTATTTGAACAATCCGTGCATTATTTTTACTATGCATTTGGTCTACTTTTTTCCACCAAGTTTACAAGCATGTAACAAATACATTTCACTCCCACAGCAAACTGAAGACAATAGCTCTTGAAAACCCATGTTCCATGGTTGCAGCATGACTGGCCTGCAATTGGTCTGATGAGTCTTCTACGTAACAGGAAGAACTGTCTTGTACTTGGTAGTTTCTGGCTGATACCTCACACAACTTATTACACATGTAAATTCTCACGCATTTGTGAGAAGTCTCTTCTTTAGCCCTTCAGGCACATTCCTTTTGTATGTCAGGCTTAACTACTCCCATTAACTTTTTTTTTTTTAAATCACCACTTCCCTTAAAAAAATACTTCACATGTAAAATCATTCAAAGAGCTTATTTGCTCTAACCAAGAATCTTTAGTGATCTTTTGATATGGTAGGAATTGACATAACTTGGACAGTGGCTTAGCTGGGAGCTGAAAGGAAAAATCAAGCAGCTTTCTATCCATTGCAGTTACAATGCAGCTCAATCAACATTAAACAGATTGAATCAGTCGTGCTGTATTTCCCTTTAGAAAGCATATTAACATGGAAAATTAAAACATTCAAACAGAACCTCTCAGCTGTGTTTCATGGACCACTGAATGTCCAGTTATAGAGCTAAGACCTCTCTAGCTTTTCATAAGGCCAATTAAGATTGGAGGCATGTTGATCTTAGAATAGCAAGTTCTACTCTGGTTTTGGAAAAACGATTTTATATGCTTTTCTTATTAACTTAAAAATTTCAGCACAAACACAAAGCATTAAACATTAAAACCAGCAGGGATAGCTAGCTAAGGCACATGAAAACAGCAGTACAGCTGTGTTGCTGTCCTGTCAACACTGTTTTATTCAGCTATTTTGTTCTTGTCGTCTTGCAAAGTCAATGCAGTGACATGTTATGAATGAGGTTAACAAGGTTACTGGCAGAGGAAATCTAGAAGACCAGCAAATCTTCAGCACTGGATAACTGCCATTAGCCCTGCTCCTTCATTATCAACATGGTATAGGAGACAGGAACACATTTGCTGGATTCAGCTCTCCACTGAATTTCAGTATGTGCATTTGGGACCACTGCTGCGGTCTTTGGCACGGTGGTCTAGGTTAGTCTGTCACACTAGCCTCAGACTACCTCTCACACCCTGCTGACAAGAACAAGACGAGGAAAAGCAGAAAACTTGTTAAGCAGAAAGGGCCATTAAGAACTTGGAGACTAATGACTCACTCTCCACAGTGGCCATTTCTATAGCTCGGGGCCCTATTTAAGGTTTGGATCTTTATTTCAATATCTTCACTGACTAAGGCCTTGTAGGCCTTCATTTTGTTCAATCACAGAGGAACTCCACTTGGCAACTACACAAGACTTCAGATGTTACAGTGAGGAGCACCAGACTGACACATAACCTCACAGACTAGACGATGCTTTGTGGAGCTCAGGATCAGCGCTACTTCTGGAGGCCTGTCATAATCAGCTGCTGCCAAATATTAGACAAATGCAGGGTCTTCTCACCTTGTGCAAGTGTTACCAAAACAGTTTTATAAAGGAACTGTCTAACCATTAGTTCCTAACAGATTTTTTTTTTAAGAGGAAGCATTATCAAGTCAAACATTTTTCTTGCAATTACAGTGTTGTCTCTCTAGACACCAATTTCTACATTGACATAACCTCTATGAGACAAAAAAGGGAGTTTCAATGATATAAAACCAGATAAAATTCAGGAACATAATGGGATATCATTCCAGCAATAATAAACTGCTCAGTATTTATTATAAACAGAACACAAGGAAAGCAAGTATTGCCCAAAGAACAATCTAATGGCCTTCCTTTCTTACTCAGAAATTCTACTCTACTTGAATTTACTTAACTACTCTATGGTCATGTTGGAATGGTTTACATGAAGGGAGAGGTTGCCTGTCAGGAATAGTAACTTTGTGAGATGAGTTCATGTTTCTTTCACTTCTGAACACAGCTGAATTCATTTGTCATCATTAGACAATAACATCCTCCATAACTATCATATCCAAGAGCTGAGCCAAGTGCAGAACTGGCACACCGCCTAAAAAGTCCCTCTTCCTGCTAATAAGCAACCCTCCAACAACAAGCCTAACTTTAAAACCAAAAATCCACAGCAATCATTTTTGAAGCATTTCAAGTAGCAACATGTCAAAAGTTCGCCACAGAGTTCATAATCTTTTTTGTTCACTCGTTTTTCCCTGCTTTTCTTTCAATGAACACAAACAGCTCACAAAGTTATCTTCCATAGAAACAGTAGTCATGAATGCATATTCCAAGAGGAATTGCCAAGTGTACAGAGTGTTACAAGGGGAGAGATGCAATTCTCTCCTTTGAACTCTCACTCTTATCAAAATCGCAACACAGTAAGACAAGAGGAAGAATGACTGCTCTGAATTAGCACCTCTGCTCTCTGCCTGCTCATCTCTATTAGTCCTCAAATGCCAACAAAAACTTACCTGAGACAGGCTTCCCAGAACCAGTCTGACCAACTGTTTCACATAAGAAAAAGAAGGGGCACAGTTACTGTTCCTTATGTGGGCACTGCAAGCATCCAGAACAGTCCGTACAGATACACGGGCATAAATGACATCCTCACACATGCCAAGGAGTATGCTGTTGAGATGATCTCCAAGTTTGATAGGCTAGTGAGAAACAAAAACAGGATTTGAAGTAATGACTTGTGGTACACACAGAAGCCAGACATTCAACACAGTAAAATAATTATTCACAAGACACTGCCTGTATTATTATGTGCCAATTTTAAAGTCACCATCTAGGTGGCAGAAAAACAGCAGTTGTTGATCAGGAGACTCTAGAAGAACCTGGTCCAAATAAGCTGCCTGATCTGTAAGGTCAGAACACCAACACTTTCTCAAGGGATTAACAACTAGTGGAAAGGTTCAGAAGGAAATTTTCTTTGTTGTTTTTGAATGTTCTGCCAGTCACAAGCATAAAATTCAGTCCTCATTAGCATCATTCTATAATCCTTTGTGCTCACTTTCTATGGTTGCTCACCTCACCAATATTTTGCAGCAGCTGTGTTAGCATTTCCAAAGTCCAGCGACAACACCAAACAGTATCAACAAAGAAGCAAGGAATAAAACAGCAAAGCCACTGCTTAAGGAAGCAGAGCTTTGTAGTTGCAGGACAACACCCATACAGTTAAAAACCAGTATAGATTTAATTATTCTCTACCCATTCAATTAATTCTACACTGCACGTGAAATATCACTCCTCAGGGTATGCAATAGTCAGTGATAACACTTGTTCTCAGATGCCGCAGGCATCTGGGACTTGAGCTCTCTGATCTGCAACTCTCTCAAAGTGGGTGGCTACCCACAAACTACAAGCATTGTTCTGCTTTCTGCATCATAGAGCACTTCAAACCATTAGAGTCTTATAATCTTCTCTGTATTAGTACTCTTAAAGTGTACCATAAAACAAAAATATTTTGGACAACTGATTTCATTAATATAGGCTTTTCCCATCTACCTGTTTAGCATCTTAACTGACCGTAAAAATCACTTCTGTATTCAACCACACTCCCATCAGAGAAGCAGCTCATTAACCAACATAGGCAGGCAAATATGGAAAAAAAAGTAAAGAAAGGGAAAATCTACACATACAAGTTAACAAAAGTAATGCCACACACAGACTGTCCTTCTGCCTCCACTAACTGCACAGGGCAGAGGCACCACATGAGAACATCCTCAAGATAAATTATAGGCTTCTGCTCCCCCTTTCTTTCCAGGTACTGTCTTCCCACCACACTGTATTTCGAAAAATATTGTTGTATCAAAAGGTAGAGCACTCCTTCCCACCGCATTACTATGAACTGTTGCTACAGTATAATACCAAAGGAGGAAACAAAAAAAAGGGGACTAAAATTCATGCCTACTTTCCACTCAACACCTACATCTACCTACCTTAAGTCACTCTCCCACTACTTCTGAATACTGTTCCTTTCACCCCCTACAAGACAGGAGAGCAAAGAAAAGGGATAGATATCTAAGAAAATACTGGGGCGTTGGGAACAGGCACAGTAGGTATTACAAGTAAGTATCTCTAAAACAGTCATAGCTTCAACTTTTCCAACTTTTCCATTCAGGCAGCTACTTCTAAATCAGCACAAATGAAAACACAACTAGCACTCTGTTAAAGAAAATATTAGGAACTGAACACTTACATCGCCAAAGAGCCTTTCAAAATTTCCTTCCTTACCCTTACACATAACACCAACTAGTAGGACTGAACAGAAACATTAAACAGAAGTGGCTTAGTTCCTTGAGCTGCACAATGCTCTGCCAAATCCTGCAACTACCAGTACATCATTAAATGCTTTTATGAATGCATTTCATCTTATTTTCACTCTTTCAGGTATGGACTTCCAAAAGTTTAACTGGGGGTGGGGAAGGAGCACCCAGAAAGATTATGAATCAGAACATCTTCAGTCACTTCTGGAAAGACAGTCTAGTAGTTCTGCTGGGTGTGTGAACCTCATTGAGCAATAACACTCGGCTCTTTGCAGTCTGCAACTGCGTCTGCACTGACTGACAAGTCAATAGCAAGAGTCTACTCCCTGTTCCAAACAATTCATACCCGTTCTCGGCCATTGTGTAACTGAAGTATGTATGTGCCAAATCCAGGCTCACAGAAGTTATGGCAGCATCAAGAACAAATTGCTTTATTATGAGTAAAGCAACAATGTTATTTAAATATTTGGTTTTATATAAGCCTAAACCAAACCAAATAATTTTCTCCTCTGTCAACAGCTTAAACTGTTGTCTTTCAGCCTGTGACACTACAGGACAGACTAGATCTGACATATCTTTACGGAAACTAACAGAAATGTAGTGTCAGCACCTTCTTCCTGCAAGGCAACACCAACACCACCTTCACACACTCCACAGGAAAAAGCTCCAAGGTACAGGAAAGAAATCTTACACTTCAGTGTCTCATTACAACACCCTGCCATGTTAACTCAAATGCAAATTCAGTCAAACTCTCAAGTCTGAAGTTGCAATGTTAAGCAAAACCAAATGTAAACTTACCTGACTTTGAGGAACTTCATGGTCTGCTCCCCAGAAGAGTGCCATACCAAGAGAAAAAATATGGACCTGTTATAAGACACACAACATTCATCAGCTAATTGAACAGGACTGGAAACACAAAGCAGAACTTTAAAGTAGAGCAACTAACTTAACATTATTTTTCCTAAATATATTACTGGTATTTAAGGTCAGTTGTCTTTCAAATTGTTCTTCTCCTTTGCCATGATGGTCAAAGAAGCAGATCCTACTGCTACAATGCATACTCTATCTAACCAGTGCCTCTGTCTTTTCTGTTTTATTTTAAGCTTCCATCCTACAATGAAGCCAGCAGCACATGTAATCCATACAATCAGCCTGGTGTGGGCTACAGACTGCATGGCTGTGTCCAAAGATCCTTAAAACTTTAGCCTGAAGACATGGCAGACCTTAGCAAACTCAAATAGTGGGCTACTACTTCAAGAGATCTGTAAGACTGGGACAAAGATAAAAAAAGGAATGAACGCAAGAATATTAATATATAAAGCAGTCATCTTAGTTATTGATATTTTAAGATACAAATGCATTAATAATTACACATATAATCAATGATTAATAACAACATTAATGATAATAATATATCCTTAATGTATTAAGCCCATCAGAACAGGGGATAAAAACTTTAAATACTGCAGAATTAAGAGCACAAACACATACAACCCCTGTAGATGCCTGTGAAAACAGAACAGTTAAGTGCAGGAAAGAAAAGCAGTTTTTCTGTACTGCGTAAGTAACATACACTCATGATGGCTTTTTCTATCAAGTTACTAGTAATATTTGTGCTACTTAAACCAACACGCTTATTAAATATTTGTGCAGGCAATGAACAACAATTACCGGGACAGCAATAAATTAAAAGAGATTCACTTAAGTCAGCTTCTTCACTAACCAAAAGCAAAACATCTTACTTAAGTCCTAGGTGTATATATATTGACATGGTCTGTCCAGACTCAGGTGCTTCATATACAGGTATTACAAACTTAGGCGTAAATTGAGTGTACAAAGGTAGTAGGGAGACTCAACAGAACTTAGGAAATGATAAAAATAATTTTCTTCTTCCCATACTGAATACGTATGAGTTGTTTAAAAAAAAGATCACACATCTAGAACTAGCTTAAGGTTGTACAAGAGAATTAATCTCTGTATTGAAAAGTCTTTTATCCTACTCAAGACAACAAGATGTATTCTTGAGGACTCAGAAAAACAATGATGCATAAATGCTTTTCTTTTTAGACCAGACTGTTTGAAAGACATACCTTTACTGCGCTGTGCCAGGAATTAAGCCCAAAACACAAGTATGATATGTTTTTAGATTTCTATTGTAAAACAGAAAAAGAGTCTTCTTTTTATGTATTTGGAAAAGCAAACACAGCTTTGTGGCAGGGTAAAGAAGTAATTATTAAATACACTTAGAAGCAGCAGGTTATTAAAATTCTTCTTATAAACTCAACACATCATACAAAATTGGAATTCAACATACTCTGAGAAGCACTCCAATCCTGAACTTGTGCTACTAAAACCGTGTGGGATGGTCTCTGTCTAGCACAGCCTATGAGTCAGGACAAGACAGAAAGCTTTCCATCAGTACAAAGTAGCAATATATCAGAGACTGTTGACACAAGGTTACTCACTCATAGGGTTCAGTCCAGCTAATGGACAAACACTCAAGACAGAGCAATGGGGTCAGCTAGTGCGCATTTAGGTCCAGACATGCAAGAAAAATATTCAGGTAAAGAAAAATACAGAACTTTGTTTTTCTTTGTGATAAAGATTGAGCAGAACCATGGAGAATTTCTTCGCAATCATGCACAAAAGGGAAAAAAAGAAGGCAAATTTTGTTGCCCGTGGCATGTTGCGGCAGGACTGCAGCAGTGCTATACAAGTGCAGATGAAACACAGCATTATGCTAGATGCAATTATTTAGCCAGCACTGAGTACCTAACAAGGGCTCACCCATCAGCCTCCTCTCCCAGAGAGGAAGCACAGTCCATCAAAGGAAAGTGTCTGTTGCACGCAAAAGACAGAAGTCATGGACAAGCATCAAGGGTGCTCAGTTAACACCATTGTCCCATTCAACCAGAAACATTCACCTTTCAAATACTGAGAAAGTTGTTCCCTATGTGGTTTATTATCCGTTACCTTTTCAATTGAAATTCTTCCTTCCATATCCAGACATACTACAGCTATACAGGAAAAGATGAATATACTCTCAGGGTAACGTATAAAAAAAACCCAACCCTTTTCAGAAAAAAACACACCCAAACAAAAATTTTATCCAAAAAAAGCCCTCCAAACTCTCCCACCACCCAAATATACAAGAACAGCAATTAAAAAGTCTTTTATCAAAATTGTTAATGCTAATCAGAGAAGCGGTCTTGGTCTTAAGTCTACTGGTGTTCAAGAAGCATTTGGACAATGCTCTTCGATATATGATTTAACTTTTGGGTTGCCCCTCTGTGGAGTCTGGAGTTGGACTCAATGATCCTCACAGGTACCTTCGAACTCAGGATATTCTATAATTCTATGGTTCTAAGCTTTAACTTAATGGAAGGTATATATAATACTGAGAAGTGTGCATCACCCTCAAAAATATTATTGTACAACCATGCAATCAGACCACTAAACTAAAACATGCTACCCTACTAATTATCTGAAAACAGCTTTCAAAATAAAGCATTTATTCAAAAATTCTAGTTCATTTTTGTACTGTGATACTTCTAATACTTTCTACAATATATAAATCAACATCAAATTAATTTTCCAAATTTATCTTTCATTATAATTTTGAATAGCTTGCTTCGTCATTTCCAAAAAGATTGCCGTTACCTTGGACTTATTTTGTATTCAAATTGACTGGGTGTCTCAGAATCAAAAATCTCAGAAAAAAAAGACTATCATTTTTCCTAATATTTATCCTTGAATACACTGTTAGTTTGTGTTAGTAAGTGAAGTCGTAACTCAAGAGATGAGTGCAACCCCATCACTGTCTGTTACAAGGCTTTAAGAAATTACATTCTTCTGCCTTCAGCAGCTTTCAGACATGGCCTGATTTCAGAAGAACAATCAAGAAGGAAAACACCATATATTTCCAGCAAACAGTGAACTACAGCAAGTTGTGTCAAAAAGAAAAAAAAAGAAAAGCTGAAATAATTAGAAGTTACCACAGTCAACATGTGCAAAGCAAGATCTAAGGAACATGAAGTCAATGTTTCAAGACAAATAACCACTGTATCATCCAACACACAGTTTAATACAAATGTAAAGGGAAACAGTCAAAAACAGAAGGATGTAAGATATGCAAGACATTTATCAGTCCTACAAACTTCAACTAATGAAGTCCTAACAGGGCAAAAGCCTTTGTACAAAGCTAGGTTTCAGGTAGCTTTCTCCTTCCATGTAAGTAAGCAAATAAACCCAAGATGACTGAAATGTTTGAAGCATTTCACACAAATGTACTATCATGTGTACTTCTCAAGCGGGGATTATAGACCAGATACTCTGGTCTTTTTTTTTTTTCCCTGATGCATTATCAAATAATATTTTTACATATCCTGGTATATACCATTGCCATCAGGAAAAAACTTCAAATTTTTGTACACAGTGGTACATTTCTAAGAATTCAGCTGGAGGGTCTCACATCAGCAAATGCAGGATGAGTAACTCACAGGTCCCCTCTTCAGATTATGGCTGTCCTTCTCCACACCCAGATATGACCACCACATTCAGAGAAGAGTGGTGCAGAGGGGAGCTATTTAACCACAAGGCTTTAAACTGAGAACAAGGATGGTAACAGCAAGTTTCCTTTCAATGTTTTTGTACCATCCCAGGTTATCAGAACAGTTAAATTTTCTCCCCCAGCACGTAAAGAACACATGCAGAAATCAAGTAGCGTTCAAACACAAAACCATGTTAATTCATCTCAAGGACAAAGCTTCCAACTAATGCTAAAGCTGAATACCACAAGCAAAAGGGTTTTATTTAGTTTACACATGACTGTATGAGTAATTTGCTTATGTAAAGCCAAACCTTGTCTATTTCCACATCCAATTGTTTCCCAATGAAAACAGCAACACAGTTGCTGCAGCCTACAGTCTCAATTTTATCATCACGTTCCAGCAAGCAAGGTGATGCTGATGATATGAAATAAATTCACACAGCCATAATATGAGAGGATTAATCAGCACTGCATAGGTGCTGAGTGCCAGTATTTGGTCATTGCCTATATGCTCTGTGCTGGAGTTCACAGGCCACAGCGGTCCCTTTAAGTATTTCCTTCCTAAAGATTAAGATAAAGGAACATCATAGCTTTTAATAGTAACAGTTCTCCATTTCAAAAAGAAAAAAGTAACATGCTGAATTCTGGCACAGAACAAAGAATGCTATCAGATCTGATGAAGGTCACAAACACATAATTTCAAAACTTTTCTGGCATTTTTGAAGGCCTGTTTTGTATATTAACTTCAGAGTTGGCACTAGAGGTAACGTCGCTGTCTTGAATAGTGTTGTTTCTCTAGAAAGATAATTCCAACAGTATGACTACAGAGTTTGGCAGCTGCATCCTACGTAACTGATCCCAAATTTTCACTGATGTCAGTGTTATTTTTACTTCTTTACTAAAACTGTCAACCAAGATTGCTACTTGCTTATAGTTTTGTCATAGATAAAATTATACACATATTTCATTATACCATTTTTTTTTTTACTATATTGCAAGGCAAGAAGGATGTCTACAAGGCTTTGCAAGTAACTGAGGAAACAAGTGATTTTTCAGTTAGGTATATGGTGGTAAAGTAAAGACCTAAAGAAAAAGACTATATACAAGGTTTAGAAGAAAAAAAGCTGGAAACAAAATATTCAAAGAAAAACATGTTTCAATAGTCCTTGAGCACACAACAGCAATTGATGCCAACACCAGTTTCCTCTGGAGTAAGAACATGTTGCTGTTCTTCCTGGAGGAAGACTGCCAAATGTAATAATTGTTCCCAGATTACAACATTGGCTGCAGCTAGCTTCCTTCTCTAAGGATTATTGATCCAGAGAAGCCAACGAGAATGAAATAGAGCTCAGCTTCCTCCTTACTCCCACCTCTAAATATCTTTGACTAGGCCAAGGGAACAGTTTTCTGGGGAAAACATTACCATTTGCAATATATTATTATTAAGAAAACATTTGAGAAGCTAGTCATTTTGACTGTGTGTATCAATGACCTGGAGGAGGTCACATATGCAAACCTTACCTATCAGTCTACTCTTGGGAAGTTAAAAAAGGAAGGTGGAAAGGAACAATTCTGCACACAACTAAGGAATACTTAAGTTAATTAAAACAAACTTTCTTTTGAGGTGAGTGTAGGAATATCCCATTTTCTGTAGCCCTGGACTACTTGAGTAATTCCTTGGCTTATCCCTCAGATGCATTTTGCAAAAAAAAAAAAAAAAAAAAAAAAAAAACCCAAAAAAAAAACCAACAAAAAAAAAATCAAAAAAACCCAAAATGTTAAAAATTTGAAACTGGTGATGTCACTGAAAGATTTCAGTGAAAGAAGGCAAAGCGTTCCTTACTACTAGTTCAATAGTCAGTTTTTCTGTGCAGCCACCGCCCAAGTATGGCTGTCAGTAGCGCACATACGACAGGGACCTGCACATAGCCACTTCTTCATAAGTGCATACAACCATAATCACTATGCCACTCTTCTGGACAGAAATCAAGCAGAAGGATCTCTCCCCCAAAGAAAATCAACTATTACACATACAAATCAAGAACCACAGGGAGACAAAAAGGACAGTTTAATGCTATTTTGTCCAGGGATCAACAGCAAACGAAACTGTCTGCCAAGGAAGAGGTACTGTACCTTTTCAACATCTGACAAAGACGATAGAGAATGGTCCTGCATAACCTCCGGTGCTGTGAATGCTCGCAGGTCTTGTTGGGAGACATTTTCATCAGTAAATGATACACTGCCAGATGGAAGCAACAGGAGAGACCATGGAGAAATGATGAATCCCAGGGCAGTAGGATCAGCTGTATTTCAAAGGAAAAAAAAAACACCAACGCTGAAATTTACACAATACCGATGCCCTTGCTTGACATGATTTTATTTGCTCAGACACATTCGGTATCAGACTACATATTAATGTAATATTATAATGTAATGTAATATTATTATAGATGCTTCCTTTTCCACCTGTGGTGCTTCAGGACCACCTCAATTTTAATCATACCAAGGAGTAACACCTGTCTTGTTTGACTGTTCTTATTCATACCAGCAAGCTCAGAAGAGCCTGTTAAAATACTCACAAGCTCTCCTGTCCTCAGCTAATCTTATTTATGCTACAGTTGACATATAAAATGATCACATTTTATAGTGGACGTGTCATTAAGGCTAAGAATGGAGTTAACTGCTATATTAATATAGTACTGCTGCAGCACCAAGAATCTGAAGAGAGAAGACGAAGTTACAGAGGAAATACTCCTTATTAGAGTAGCTGAAAGAACTGGACAAAACAGAAAAATTTTGGGACACAAGTCCTTTTTAGCCTAAAAAAAACAAAAAAGGTATTTCAAAAGTGAAAAAGAAAAGAATAACTCTAGGAGACAGTGGAAGTGGACAACAAGTAAACCTGAAAGCATAGTAAGGTCACCCATTCAAACCCTGTCAATTCCTGAAAACAGCAAAACAAGTACTGAAACTGGAGAACCAAAAGTGACAAAGAAAACTTCCTACATCATGGAGTATGTAATTTGCCAGCTAGGTTTTTGATATCTGGTAATACTGCTGTCAGATTTTTGGCCACAGACCTACTGAAAAAAAAAAAAAAAAAAGCGGGGGGAGGGCACAGCAGGGGGAACAGAAACAGGCCACACACATGGAGGAAGTCTTATACCCCAAAATCTACCTTGACAGTAAAACCTCAATCCCTTTAAGGCAGAAAAAGGGGAGACCATTTCCTTGAGCCGAAGTACTTTTCCTACACCCCAAACAGTAAATCACCTCAGTTTCACTAAAGGAGGTATAAGCTTTTATTTAAGTAAAAGTTAACAGTTATTTTGAATAGGCAAAGAGGCAGTTGCTCTGTTTTATGCTGCATGTTCTATCAAAGATCTGATGAAACATGCATTTGAAGCATAAGTCTTTCTTTTCCCTCTATATATTAAGTAACAACAGCAGAATAATAATTGCATCCTTCAGCTCCACCCCTAACAATTTCCACTCTCCAATCAGCTCAGAATGTTCCTACAGTGCTGGTTCCTAGCCCATTCAATTATCTTGTAATCTAGAATATTTCTAATCTCCTAGGAAATGTATTAAATTACTGCTTGCAGGCACCACATGTAAAAAGATCTACCAAGTAGGTCCTTCAATTTCTTCAACTCTCCTTCCTCCTAAAGAAGCTAAGAAAACGCTTTCAGGCTTTCTACATTCTGTGATACTGAAGCAAAACTGTATTAATGACTTGGTAGCACAATTACCTAGAAAAACATTTGCAACTTTCAGATGCTGAAGCTCAGAAAGTTTCCCCTCCTACCAATATGTGCAAGAGATATCATTCAGTGGGAGAAACCAATAATTCATTATTCAGTCTAAGGCTAACATATACCTTTTTCTGAACATACCTTAAATCGCTATGCAGAACTTTGCTTTAAAAAAGGAAAAGAAACCGTTAAGGACAACATTCTAGAAATTGAAAGATCCCACAGTTTACTTCAAGCAGTTATTTCAAGTTGTTTAATGACCTTAGAACCAAAGGAGTTTATTTTTATAGTTTTTCTAATGGATTCAAAAATGCCAATAAGTTTTGCTGAAAGCCAGTATGACAAGCTTAGGATTCACAGTGCAGAACTGGTTTCCCCCTGCTCTGCTTTTTATGACAAACAAGAGAGTCTCAAGTCTTCTTGCCTCAGAGGAGCATATTTCATTGCTCCAGCTTTCTCCCCTGGATCCAGCAGAAGTAATTGATGGATAGTATCTCTGATTATGTAGGCTACAAGAATTTAAGCTCTCACACAGAACTGCTGAGGTCCCCATGGAAACCAGAGGTCTGTCACATACAAGATAAAGAATGCCCCAACCTCTCCAAAACCCGTTAAAAAATCCCAAATACAAACGCATACACAACGATATTTCTTTTATACATAGAAGAAAATATCTCAGAGAATTTTTACTATCCTATTTTAGTAAGTAAAATCACAAGGGACAAAGCAATATATTACTTCAACCTACCAATATCAATATAAGCTGAACTAAAAATACATGGCTCAAACTAACAACCTGTACAAGTCTCTTTCTGTTTCTAGACCTCCTGCAGTGGGACTTCTCTTCAAATCATTCCAAATACCGAATTCAGCAAGGTGTTATAAAAAAAATAAAGCCCAAACAACCACCAAAGAGTTCAAGTAGTTCAGCAAAAGTAATAATATTGTAGAAATTTTGTCAAGAGAAAAAATTCTAGATTTCATGCAGACATTAATAACCAGTCCTTACAGTGCAGTACACATTCTCCCTCTTCCCCACAGCAATCTAATCAACCCCTAGCTACAAAAATATTTAAGCCTGGAATCGCTCTCATTAATGGTCTCAACAAAATATCTGCTTGATACAGTAGTAAAGATAATCAATCATGTCCAAGAACATGGTTTCCCCACAGTGTGTAGGAAGTCACTTGGTATGAAGCAAATGACACCATCTCTACAGATTCTCTTAGCATGGCCAACTTCAAAATCTGAGTTTAGAAATAACTCATATTGTGGAAAAAGTCATCAAATATGTACATTTAAAAATAAGATGAGCTGAAGCAAACTCCCCTAGCAAGAACTTTAAACACCATGTATGGCGAAAGTAGTGGAAATTTACTTCAATCAAATAAATTAAAATTTTAATTAAGAATGAAAATAACATTATCTGTTCTTCCCAAGTCCAAGAGATTACATTTTGCACTATACCTCTAACCCCACTTCCTCTGAAACAAAACGGGTAACTGCTGTTCACTGTTGTGGCAGTAAGTTCAGATGTTAAACAAAAGAAATGTAAACATAAGAACAAACATTGCATAGCTAAGCATTTTTAGAAAGATGACTTTAGTTGGCCATCAACTTCCAAAACAATCTTGCAGCTAACGCCTGGATTTTTTACGAGTTCTGTGTGCATAAGCCACTGATATATTAAAAAAAAAAAAGGCATTTTAAAATATTAGAAGATTTCTGCTTAAATGCCCCGAAACTCAGGAACCTTAAGCAATGTGAATAATTTATCCTTAACTTCATATTTTGTATGACAAAAACTTCAAATATATATGAACTCTTCATATCCTGCAACATACTATAGAAACAAGAGAGTTAACAGATGAAAACACAGTTTAGTTTTAAGAACAGTAAAAAAACCCAATACAATTAGCCTGAAGTCTCCCCAGTACTAATTTAAACAAACTTTGGAGCATGCACTTGTCCTCTACACATGCAGAGGCTGAATTTACTGATCCACATAAAATACTTCCAACCATACTCAACGATCTTCTTGATCTGAAGCAACATACAACAAATGTGATTAACTGTAAATTTAGAAATAGGACTGATTTTGCCAGGCTCATTTTGTTGACATTTTTTTGGCTTCCTCTTTTAGTAGTTTTTAACTAATATAGCAGATCATACTGCCTACTTCATAACTTTGGGTATCTAATCTACCATTACAAAGAACAACAATAAAATAACTCATTCTCCATTTCCTTCCTTAAGGCATGCATCACAAACCAGAACAGCTGTCTCAAAGTTCCTACTATGCAGATTTAAGCTAAGAAAAATACTTATAAGCAACTCCACTCTTACCCTTTCATGTGTTTGCACCATGAGAAAAAAAAAAGTTACAAAGATGCAATACATCAAATAGCCAAGGACCCCAGGAACACAACAGAAACTAGTTTTTAGTTGTAATATCCATGTCATCTTTTGTTTAGGCTTTCAGAAGAATTTATAAGAGCAGCAAGGAAAACATACTCCCCGAAATACAGTGGAAAATGACAAAAAAAAAAGAAAAAAAGATTTAAGTGCCTCTTTCTAAAAGCACTGGTATTCAGAACATGGCTCCTGATTGATTTTCCAGTAGGCTTCCAAGTGCACTAGAGGTACCAGCCTTCTGAGTTAACTGCAGAACTATGCAACTTGGTAACAAAACACTTGTGAGAGCACAGTTTATCAAGTAGTGCCAAGACATAGATAAATAGTGTGGTCTTACTTAAAATGAGAAAGTGAACTGGTTTTAAACGCACTAAGAACTGAAATAGCCTTCAGCTACGTGGCATGTGCCTAACAAACGAGATACTTCTAAAAAAGCCCTTTACATGGTTTAACAGGATACAAGTAGCCAAAGACAAAACCCCCCCACGACGTAAGAGACAGTAAGTTCAGGCAGAAATTTAAAATGGATGATTTTACAATATTGATGGCAGAGGATTTTGAATTCCCAAACTACACACAATTCAAGCCCCTTCAGTTTTGTTTTTTCCTACTTCTCTCTTAGACCACAGCCATTGGCAGAAATGGTGGGAAGAGATGTACATTTCAGCTCTTTCAGGACACAACCTTAAAAAAAAAAAAAGCACATACACAAAGTTTTCAATACTTGTCTCATTTTTTGCTTTGCTTTGCTCTTAGCCCTCACTAAGACATATAAGATTTCTCCTAGTGCAAAGGAACCTGAAGATTTTTATGCTTAGGCCAGGCTAGAGGCAGGCAGACCACTGATGCATCTCCAGGCAGACCAGGATTATGCCAGCACAAGGGATCACTAACGCTGTTAAGTCCTATACTCCTTTGAGCTGTTGCAGCATGTCCCTGCATGCCTGGTGTGCAGGGGAAGAAGCATTGCAGCGCTTCTGCTCCTATCCCTTGGGCACAAAGGATGGCAGTGAGCAGCACTGCTCTAATCTGATACTGAACCATTTGGAAACCAGCAGCACAGGGAGGAACACTGAGAGGCTAACCGAAATTAACTCTTTCCTGAGAATACTGGACCAAGACACAGGGTGAACACTTAGCTTCTGAGATCACCCATGTTGTTCCAGAAATGCTCTTCTGTCAGCATAACAGCACACTACACTGTATTGTTACCTTGACCACATCCAGCAGAGAGTTCTGGAAAAAGCACAAGTAGTGACTCAGCCTCACTGGGCAGGGGGTAGGGGTGTGGGGTGATAACCCCCCCATAATCATCCCTAAAACCCACAAAAGCCTCATCTCTTTCCTTCTCAGCAACTAAAAGATCAAATGTTATGGAATGGTGTGTCTGTGTGTTTAGAAAATCATTCCTTAACAGTTGTTGGTAAAAGGAAAAAACAACCATCTAACACCTGCCAGCAAGCAGTGGCTGGAAAATGAGGATTTCCCTCATCCCGCAGCCCCCTTTGCATTTTCCCTCTTTTGTGTAAAGAAAAACAAGCCATCTTCCCCTCCACCCCAACTAGGTCTATGACTACTTGGGACCCACCACTAGTTCCCATCAACACATTTCACACTTCACCTTCCTTTTTTTCTTTATACTTACACCCAAGCTAAGCAAATGCAATAGTATTACTGTTAACAAGATTTTCGGGTCCTCCCCAAAAGATAATTGTCCTTCACATTCACTTTCAGATGATACCACTTCTCTACACAAATAATTGCCTGTATACAAAGTTGCAAGACAGTAAATTTGTGAAGTGTCTCTTTCTTTGCTCAGCCTGCCTTCCTATTATCAGACTTGCCCCCTCCCCTTCTCTTCCACCTACCTCTAAACAGATCTGGAAACATAAGATCCAGCTATTTCTGAATTTGCAATACATTCTTTAACATAGGAGTAGCTCAAGTGCGTATGAAGTGTTTCCCACTTTCATCCAGTCAAACCTACCAAATTAGAGGGACATCTGGTTTGCAGTTAGCAGCAGAGAGCACAGCATGCTCCTTACACTTATACACTCACATCTGAGATACCTCACTTAAAAGACCTGTTCCTTTGACCTCATGGAGTACTGAGTACAAGATTCAGCATGTCTGAAACAGCCGATACACCCTCTCAACAACAAAATAGTTATTGCAGATAATTAAACAGATCTAAGAGAAGGGCAGGTCTGGTATCGGCCTTTTCAAATCTCCAGATTAATCTCAACATCACTAGTACAACTGATGTCAGATCTGCCACTGAGTTCTAGATTGTCCTTCTCCCTCCATTTAACAGCTTATAATATGCTGACACGACAGCTACCAGAGCTGAACTTCTTAATCAGTGAGTGATTAGCTGCTGGGCATTTCAATCTAATCTTTCACTACTTATAATGATTTAAATAAATTTGTAAAGTATTTTTAAAAGAGTTCAACACTTGTTAGAATTGTAAATACAAACAGACATAAAAATAAGCACACTTTTGTATCAGTCACTGAATGCCATGATGATTATGTGATTAACCATGTAAAACATGGATTTTCATCCTGTGCTGCTTTGTTCAGCGCTTTGATGGATAAGACGACAGACTCACTAGAAGACATGCAGAATTTCTATGAATCCAGAAGTTATCAAACCTGTAATAGAAGCTTATTTGGGGCATTTTTTTCTAATTTCCTGAAACTAGTTTAAGTAACTAACTGAAGAATGCTCTCTCAGTTGATGGAGTAATAGCAAGGATTCTCAACTTCAAACAGACTACCAAAACTCTACTGGGATTACATAAATAAATAAATGGATGGTTACTTTGGCTGGTAATTTCTTTAAGTGTATGTGGTTGCCGGGCTGGCAGAGGGAAGCCGCCAACAGATGGCAACTTAAGAGTTCATGATTTCCAAGGCCTTTTTATCCCCCTCATTTCAAAACAGGTGGACCACAGGCTGTTGAACAATATTTTTTTTTTTTAAAGAAACTTAATATAGAAAGCACTCAAAGCTTCACATTCAGGGACTCCAGAGCCATACAAGGAGGAAAACAAGAGCATCTCTGAGACTGGCCAAAGCTGAGCATGCTGTGAACTTCTAGAAGCTAAAAGCTTGCCTCGTTGCCCACTGCCCAGGAGCAATTGGTCAGTTCTGAAAAATTTTGAAAACTCACCCTCTGCCATAGAATAGCTTTCCCATGTTGTACGCTGGGTCTGAAATCTGACCAAGGAAAACAGGATTTCTCTAGGATCCCATTTGCTACAAGTCCTCCACAAATAAAGAGGAAAATTGAGTCAGACAAGCAGGAACCTCTGCATTCTCTGTTCTTGCATCTCTGCAGTGCATCTTTACAAGCCAGCACAGAAAGTGATACTCAAGATAGCCAAAAAAGGTTTCCAGATTGTTTCCTTAGTGAAGGCAAATCTTCATTAAAGACTGTCTGGTTATCCTAATCTTGCTGGGAGGAATCAGATTGCCTTCGTCAATCTTAGCTACATAGTAAAGCTCTTTCATTTGGGTGTCTCTTGAAGTGCATTTTACCACAAGGCTATATCCCAGGTTAATTAATAGCACGCAACTGAAAATAGTCTGCTGAAGTAGCAGAAAAACAACTCAATAAAACAGCTTCATCTCCAAGAAGAGACAGATTCTTCTGGCACTGATTTTATCTGAATTTGTGTTTTGGTCTTCACTGATAGGAAGTAAGACCAGAAGCTTCTGCCACCTTAGCCAGTCTTGGCTGGCAAACATTCCCCTATCTTAAAGCATATACCAGAAGTCCTGGGGCAGATTACCATTTTGTGCTCTCATTTCTCCATAATTGTCCCTCTGAGGGAGGGCAGACTGTCTTCTCATTCAATGCCTGCATGCAACCAGCCTTCATAGTAATTACAATAAACTCTTTCCTGCACTACTCTAAGGCCAAGAAAGGGGGAGCTCTTGTTTTCAGTGGAGATTTTACTTTTGAAAATAACTTAGACCTAGGATAATGTCTTAAGTGTATTCACTACTCTATACTTATGCTACTATGATCTTTCAGGTGCATTTCAAGATGGAGTTCAACGTGTACGCTTCACGGGAATCAACAAGAGTAAGCCTTTAAACATTAAAGATATCTCTTCAGTCAAGGTGTCAACTTGGTCTCAACAGCCTGCCCTCTTAGAAAAATCATTCCTCCGATTCTCTCCGAGAGAGAACAAAGAGAGAAAGAGCCAAGAAAGAAGATACCAGCTTTCCCATTTGCGCAATATGAGCGGCACAGGGACAGGACAGTGGGTCGAATTGCAACAATAAACTCAGCATTCTTAATAGGGAATGCTTCTTTTACCACACGAGCTGTAAGCTCACTGGTAAAGGGGAAACTGGAAATTCGTACCAGATATCAAAGCTTGTCATGATTTGCCCACCAAAAAATATTTCACAGAAGTTGATAAAATTTCCTGTTTATAATACTAAGTCAAGCTGAATCAGAATTCAAATGCTGTATGGCAGTCTCTGCCCACATCTGCCTTCTTTAGAGTCTTCATGAAGTATCCAACAGAGACCACTTTCAGAGGTTGTACAGTATATGAGACAGACCTAGTATCTGACTTGACAGATTGTCCAAACTAAAACTTAAAAAAACGCATCAAACTTCTTAGAATTTCATCACAATTCAACATTTAAGCCAAACACATGCAAAAAATACGGTAATAATGAAGGTGTGCTCTTTGCATAGTAATGTGACAAAACAATGGTTGTTTTCAAAGTGGGAGCTTTTGATTCTTCCTGAATAAAACTGAATTTACATATGCATGTTTAGATATAAGGAGATTAAAACCATAAATTTGCCAAAATACTAAGATGAATCATGTGAACATATACTGAGGCCAGGTTAAAGATGTCACCAAAGTTCAATATTTGAGTTAAGATATAAAAAGCAAAAAGCAAAGGGGGGGTGGCGTGGTGTGAGTGTGGCTTAAGGATTTGCAGATTTTAAAGAAAGGAAAACATCAGGAAGAGGAAGGGTTCCATACTTAGTGCTAGAACTAGCAGCATTGCAGACGCTCAACTTAGAGCCTGCTAAGTTGGGGAGTGGGGGGTAGGGCAGGGGGAAGAGATACTTAACTTCTGCTCCTTTAAAGTACCACAAAACAAGCCACACACTCCTCAGTAGCTATGTATGTCTTGCTAATTTCATTCTGGGGAATGATACCCAGCCCTCTGGCCAGCTTCTCAGTGTCTCACCTTCACCTCACTTGAGGCTAAATCTTTTCAGAGCAGACTGGTCATGACTACACTGTACATATTTCTATGTCCCTTTCATGACCAAAGTACTTCAATGGCATTTGTTGGTTTTTTTTTTTCCTGTTTTTCTATCTAATTTCAGTGAGTTTAAAATAATACAAAAACTCTGTGGTAGCTTCCTACCAAAGTCAAGTTGCCACCACATGAAACAATGTGCCATGAGTCCTGACAGAACATGAAGTGATGGGCTGAAAACATCCTTTGGTCTGAGTTACAGCTAGGCACTTTACACGAAGTTATTTGGGTTCAGAGCCAAGGAAGAACAAGGGAGTTTACTTCTATGACACGTAAACATACCAAAGACACTTCCAGTTCCATATAGAGTAGTCTTTAAAAATATTTACCTTTTCTGAATAGTTCTTGAAGGCTTTCTGCACTTTGATTCAAAATAGCCCATATTTCCTCTTCCTGCAGCGGCCCTCCCCGAACCTCCAGAGCCTCTGCCAGTGACACATGCATGTTACCTGAGAAATGAAACAGATTTAAGAATAGGTAAGTTATTTTCTCCTTGCATGTAGTACTCAAGTAGTAATAACCCATGTTCAACTCCCAGTCACAGAAATTCTCTAACATTAATGGAACCCATCACACAGAAATATTACAGAACATTCATCATAAAGGACTTTGAGCACCTGCTCAAATGAAGAAGAAAAAATTGGTTTAAGACAACAATGATCCATATTAATGTTGTACGCTACTAAATCAATAAACTCAAAAGCTGGTATTAGTCCACATGCCATGGGCAAGAGTCTGTCCTGTTTTAAAAAAAACAAAACATGACAGAATTATTAGTAGTTACAAGTTTCTTAATGTAAATCAGCTATTAACATTATTTTCACAGGTTTCAGTTTGTGAAGCTGCTGTTAGGAAAGGATGCTCTTCTTCCAATATGTTTTCACAAGGTTATTTATGTTATCTCATGACCAAATAGTAAGAAGCACTACCTGAAAGCATGCAAGCAAGCTAGCGGTCGAATTGATAGCTAACCTCTTTTGTTTAGTTTCTTCATACATTTATGAAAACAAACTAAAACCGTTAGCAGTGCTCTATGTATTGCATGCCCAGAAAATAAAGACTTCCTTCCCCAGCTAAAAGAGCTCAGGCTTAAAAATTTTTTCAGAGTTAAACCATTTTAACCATACCACAATTTGATATTCAGTTGTCCAAAATAAAAAACATTTTGAAAACTGAAGAATGCATCCCTAAATACTCTGGCAAAGTCAAACCTCCATTTCAGTAAGCTCAGGAACAAACAAATCATGCTAATTACTTCAGATTTCTATGGATGCTAAACGTTCTCAGTTTGAGCATTCATGCCAATTGATATTTCTGATTGAGATGCAGCTGCTTCTCTCCAAAGCCCAAAGTATAAAATCTTGAGGCAGTGAAATGCACTAAGAGCCTAAGGTATATCAATCATCAGTGATGAGTTCATCAGGTATCAAAGGCTCCAAAGCTGCTGCTGGAAATGGAAAAGACAGTTCCATAGGAAATGCATATTTTCCCAAGATCAATAACTGATATCAAGAGCTTTATATGACCCAACAGTACTGCTGGAGGTTACTGCCCCTCCCTTCCAATCAACTAGCCAGAGCCTTTCCATCAGCATACAATCTGGGCTCAGATGTACACTCATGGATATTAATCTAACATTTGCAAGGAGGACAGGCTGACTAGCTATATTTAGTTTCCCCAAGTAAATGTCCAGGCAGTTTCATGCCTTCCATGTTTTTTTTAACTTTCAGATAGCCAGGTTCATACCCATATGATGGCAATATAAAAGGCTGAATATCCTGCAGTTTCTAGCTGAAAACATGGGCTCTGAAGACTACCCTAAAGCCTTTTCAGCTAGATTTTTATACTATGCTACTGAAAAATTACATCTTGTTGGCTGCATTTCATCACAGCTTATTTTTCCTTACTTCACAACTTGCCAGTTTTTAGTATTCAATCATTCTGCATATTTACCAAACCAGACATATTTTCAGTGATTAACGTTCGAAAGTCATCCTCAATGGAATGGAAAGCAAGTCAAGACCATATTTAAAAGAAAAATGAAATCTGAATCCCCGAAGAGAAAAATACATTACACAATTCTAAATGCAGTTCCCCAAAGCTAGGGACCAATGCAGACTTGCAATAAATGGATAGAAAGCCAGAGATAAACACATTTCTAGTCAGTATGAGATTCACATACATCCATTAGCACAGAGTGCTGGTCTATCATCCATGGCAGGGAATTCCGTAATTTCATGGCCCTGTCTCAAATCTCTGTATGCACATCTAGAGTCAAAACGGATTATTCTGAATAGAAGACCTCATCTTCTCCTAGGGATTAAAAACATATGAACTGCAAATGAAAACTTTGTGCTAAATATTCTAAAGGAAGTAAGCTGAGCATAACACCACCAAACATTTCTCCCAAAATCCTTCTTAGCCACTCCCCTTTTTCCCATTCTGCAAAAATCCTGATTCCTTTCAGCTGTGATTAAATAATTGTGTGGGCTGTTCCGTAGCAGATATAATCCGATTCCCTATCGCTACAAAGACCATAAGCATGTCTGCTCAAACTCCCCAACATATTACATACAGTAAAAGAATCCTACAGAAACCGATTTATTGATCACAGTAAGAAGTGTATTAATATGCACACAGCCATGCAGGCCTCACTCGTAGCAATGCAAGCAACAAGACCTGCTTGTATATTAGACAGCAATAGCATGACAAATAAAGCAAACATCACAACACACCAAACCCAAAGCATTTCATATTTGTTGTATTTGGCCTGAGCTTTCAAAAACTAGCATCAATCATTACAACACACACCCACATGCAAAGAAGCACAAGTTGGAATTTGAGCAAGACTCATTGAAGTGTATCTGTTTCAGTAACTTTTTGGTAACTTTTCCTGGTTTTCTTCCTCAAAACTATCTTGAAGCTGCAGCACTTGTCTGTCAAAGCAAAGAGAAGACCAACACACTGGTTATGAAGATTAAAGAGGCTTCCACAAAACTGTTCTCTGCTACTGAGGAACTGAATGAAGCAAGCTGGGGTGAAGTGTTTGCAGGCAAATGCATGGCAAGAGTTCTCCATCTGTACAGTCCACCTGTTAGCAGCCAGGCACCACCAATTTAAGACAACGAAGCTGACAGTGAAAGTGCCTGGCTCAAAATATACCTCTTTCCCACTAGTTTCTTTGCAACTGATGTTATTCACAAGGAGAAAGGAGAAACTTATAGAATATATAGTTTGCAATGCACAATTCTTCCACATTTGCTGTCTCCTTAGGTTCTGGGAGCCTTCAATAATGTCTGGTTCCTTTGTGAATACAGAAGCTAAAGTGTCAAGTGCTCAAAACATACAACAGCTTTTGGTTTTGTGAAATGCCTGAACATTTTGATAAATTGCAACATCATTACAGAATCAAGTAATTTATGTAAGAGAAAAACATACAAAGCTTTTGTAGAACACCTTATCAAAACAACACAGACTGCCTGTCTTCACATCTTAGCCCTCTAATTGCGGTTACGTACGTGGTTATATAGTTGTATAATGTTCATTTCACAATTAAAATGAATCCATTTAAATAAGTATGTAAACTCTTATGGCTAAGAACTCAGAAAAAAGGAAGGTGGGTGACTGCAACAGGGGACAACTGACTAAGAACAGCAACCTCTTAAAAAATGCAGGAAAGAAAAGAGTGGAGTTCTCTGTTAAGGGTAAACTTTTAGCTGACTTCAAGTGAGCAAAGAGGGGCTAATCCAAGGAGAGAGGGTGCGTGGATCTCAGGAAAGCTGAACAGTAATGGCCTAAAATGACAGATCACAAAACTGCAAGTAAAATGCAGACACTAGACCAGGCTGCTCAAAGTCCCATCCAACTTGTCCTTGAACACTTCCAGGAAGGGGGCACCCACAACTTCTCTGAGCAACCTGTTCCAGTGTCTCACCACTCTCATAGTAAAGAATTTCTTCCTAATATCTAACCTAAATGTACTTTCTTTCAGTTACAAGCCATTACCCCATGTCCTATCACTACAGGCCCTTGTAAATAGTCCTTCTCCAGCTTTCTTGTAGGCCCCTTTAGGTACTGGAAGGCTGCTATAAGGTCTCCCCGGAGCCTTCTCTTCTCCAGGCTGAACAGCCCCATTTCTTTCAGCCTGTCTTCACAGGAGAGGTGCTCCAGCCCTCTGGTCATCTTCGTGGCCCTCCTCTGGACTTGCTCCAACAGGGCCATGTCCACAGTGTTCCAGGTGGGGCAAGAAGTCCAGTTGCAGACACAATTGGGAGGCACAAAGGGCTAGATGGTACGAACTCCAAAGTCATGGATTCCCCATACACCCACATACATACAAAGACCACACAAGAACATTGCCACAAAACATCCAAAAAGGGCCATTCACACAGCAGAGAGCACAACACAATGCAGGAAAACAGTATACAAATTAAAACAGTTAACACTGGAGAAGCACAGACACAATTGCTTTCAAGTTGCTTGCTCTGGGACAGAATTTACTCCTAGACCATACAGGAATACAATTTCCACAGGAAAACAGCTGCCTCATGTGGAGGCTGCTCTTTTTTGCTCCAGGACAAGAGAGTAAATTCAGGTGGAAATCATTTGTATCAACAAGCCCTGAGTGCAATTTCTCACCCTCCATGCCATTCAGCCCTAAGCCATATAGGCAGCACAGTTCCAAGAAAGCAAGCTGCTTAAGCCAAAGGCCTCTCCCGTATCTCAAACACTTCCTTCAAAGAGCCTGTTTACCTCTGGAGGACTAACTGACAGCTCCTCCCTCAAAGGCAGACAGCTTATACACTTCCCTGATGAGTGGGGTGAGTACTTCTGCCTTTTGCCTGTAAAGGAAGCTCAGTAACCTCCTTGCTCCTAACTCTACAGTCCCAAGAACCTGTGTTAAAAGCATAACACCTATGGAAAACCCAGGCAATGCCAAGATGGCCCATAAAGCAGCCTGCCACACACTCAGTCCAAGGTAAGAGGGAAAACACGAAAGGACCAGCCTCTCACAGCAAGTAATATTGTCAAAATGACTATTTGCAAGGTGTATGTTTTTCCCCTACAGCCTGCAAAGTTTTCAGTAAGTCTTGCTTTTTAATTACGTATGCAGCACATTAAGTTAAATGCTCAAAATTCGCACTTCCCCCAGCCACCAACTTTTCTCCTTACGCATTTCAAATTGCCATTACACATTGAATGGCCTATTCTTTCCAGATTTTATTCAACTCTTGCCAACTGAAGTATTAAGCAGCTATTGCTACAACTGTGTTTAACAAAGACTATAATATTACCAATGTTGTAAAAAAAATTAAAAACAGACTGATAGTCAAAAAGATAAACTGCTTCAACTTAACGACTGCTTGACAACTTTGCGGTTTGGTTTTAGTAACACATATCCCTTGCTTTTTCACCCTCACCTTCTGCATCAGCATATTCTCCTGTGACATAACTTCAGAACCAAAACTTTATGTCAAAATCTGTGTTTTAAGAACATTAGTTAACTGTTTGCAGTATCTCATACTTATTTGACATTTCTAAAGCCATGATTAGCTGCCTAAAAATAAAACACTGACACTTTTCTAACAACACTCAATATGCACACAAATCCCAATGAAACTGAACTGAAGTTTACCTGAGCAGTTTTGAAAGTCTGGCCTCTCCCATTTCAGAACCTAAGCATCTAGAGTCATTACCATACCCTGTAATTTCAGAATGCTGGCATCTATCCTATTTATTTACATTGACCCACATCTTACACCCCTGAAGAAGACCTGGAATGCATATATCAATTAGTTTATCCCCAATAATACTGTTGCTGAAACAAGTACAGAACCCTGAAGCCAAGTTAGAAAGCTTGTGCTTCAACAGTCTTTGAAATCTTATTTTGAAATCTGCACATGCTTAGATGTGTGCATGTAAAATGTGGTTTCCTATAGCTGCAGGTCCAATTTACACTGGCTGTCCACAAAATAAGGCATTATTTGCAAATATTCAAGTCAAACACATAATCAAGGTAAATACACAAGCTAATCAAGCGTTTAAAGAATTCTTTATTTTATTTTTAGAATCCTGCTCTCAAGTTAATTACTACACATTATTCTCATTTATTGTCTTGAAGGATAAAGAAAGAAACCCTTGTGCCATGACCACTTTTCACTTCTAAAAAGAGATGGGACAAAAAGCCTCACAAGATGCAAATCCCCTCTCCCCTCTCTTTTTTTAAGTCTCTAAACAGCTGCTAAAAATCACGTGGATTTAAGTTTTTGCAAACAAACACACATCCATGGTTCTTTTTGTTCATTCAGCTATTTGATAATAATATTATCTTAGTGTAAGCACTATTCCTTCCTCCTCCATTTTGGAAAGGTCAGTAGAGACCACCCAAGAACTTCCTTTCTCCCTCTCCTGCATTGTGGAAAAGATTAGCTTTTTCCACTTACATTTTTCTTTCCATGTTCTCGCCTTTCGCTCCTGCAGGCAGACAGGATGAAATGTCAGCAAAACAGTCCCATGCTCCTGAGCCAGTCCTCAAACTACATCAAGAAAATTTATTTAAACTTGCATCTCCTCTTCAAACTGACAGCTTGCTGCTTTGAACTCAAGCTTCCTAAGTAAAGGAACAGACACTAGCTCAAATCTGCGATAGAACACAAAGAACATAAGGACACCCCCAGAAGTACAGGGCATTGTTGGCCTTTTATTTGAGCATATAGCAATGCTCTCACACTCACTGTAACAGATGTTAGCGTTTCTCCTTCCAAAGCCTTAAACCAGTCTTGTATTCCCACGTCTGGAAGACAGAAGAATGTGACGTATTGAGAATCTTGGCTTGTACCTCCAGGGCAAGCAGTGTTTATTTTACTTGAGAAGCACTTGCTTTCTTTCCTGGAAGGTGGAAAGAAATCAGCTTTTGGCATTGGACTAAACTCACAATGGAAGACAAGCAAGGGTTATTGCTGAATCCCTCCCTTGCTGTTCTGTCTCTCTATCATCAGAACCAGATAAACCTGTTTATCTGAGGCTTTGTGTAAGGCAAACTAGTAAATCCAGTCCAAAATGTATATAATAATCATGAAAGTCATGTTTTCTAGGCAATTTATACATCAGGGTAGCTGATGTTTCACATCTGATATTAAAATTTTATTCAGAAGAGTATATAATTATCACTACAAAGTCAGCTTAATCCACATAAATCGGGGCATGACTCTTGCATCCCTCTCTTAGCCTAATTGTCAGTGTAAGATCCTTGGGCAACTCCCTTATTTTGCTGTTGATCTGCTCCACCTCTGAGAGGCATGTCTCCTTGGTGCGTTTCTCATACTTGCAACTTTCATTTTAATTGCTAAGTAGGAACAGAGGACCTGTGACTAAGACAAGCTATATAAATGGAAAAGCAGAAATTTCAGGACTGCAAACCAGCTTGGCAACACAAACACTTTTCAAATAGCAGATCGATCAATAATACCCTTGTTCATACTTATCAGATGAAACTCTTTAATGACATAAAATAATCACAAGCAAAACGCGTCTTACTATTGACAACACAACTTCATGATGTAGCGATGTACTGTCTATCATACAACTTCACTTATGGCAGACAAATTCCAGACTGAGCAGCAGTCTTGACGAAGGTGCCTTCATTGGCATCCTTCTGCACCAATTTTTTTTGGTGCAGAGTGGTAGTAATGCTCTTCATCAAGTACACTGGGGTACACAACTGTTGCTAGGTCTGTATGTGTGACACGCATTGTCACCATGGCAGGGACAGACTATGGTGAGCAAAACTAAGAAAGACACCTGCAGCTTTAGTCCAGCAATTATTCCATTGCTGCATACAAGAACTATGCATCCCTCATATACTACTAAAAGGTCATGACTGAAGTCTATCATTCACTTGCAGCCCTTGCTCAAGAGGGAATGAAAGTTATTGTCAGAGGAGCAGAAATAGTAGCACACACATGATTTAAATATCACGGAGTCACTCGGAAGCATTATTCTAAATTATTAAGTACTACTTCCCACCATCTGTGACATTTTAAAGGTATCTACAGGTAAGACAATGAGGCTTTGATAAGCAAGTCAAGTATGACAATTGTACAGAGTAACTGCTTTTTCATATCATTACAAAGATGGATTTCTTTATAATCAGTCCCCAACATGAGAAGAGTAAAGATCAAATACTTAACACCAAGACATAAACTGCCACACACTAGAAACTCAGTGACTACAAGTAAGTTTCATTGATTTAACAGGTACAAATTAAGCCAGTATTGCTCAACAGATAACTTCCCTAATGGATAAACTTACTCTAGACTGGGTTTTTTTAAAGCTTAGCTTAAGCTCTCTCCTGTGGTAATGAAGTGATACGAATTTTACTACCTTAGATAAATTCTCTAGTACAGAGGGGTTCAGTTTCTGTTAGATATTAATCCTTACAGTCTCAGTAACAGAGAATGGTACCTTGCTTTATAAATGTCTCTTCTCAGTACAACAGCCCCTTGCAGCAATGTAATAACCAGGGTAAATGAAGGCAGCACAACTGGATCAGCAGGAAACCAAGCATCCTATGCCAAGCGAGTAAGAGTCCTCAAATTTCTTAGGTGCAGTATTAGAAAGAGAAAGACAGTGTCAGGAAGCTTTGCAGCTTTTTTTTTTTTTTTTTTAAATGCAGAAAATTGCTGACCTTCAGGTAAGTGTAGAAATATCATGATGTTAATATGCTAAAATATCTGGGAAAATAACTTTAATACCCCTCAATTTAAGCAATAAAGAAAAATGTTAGGATTGTAGTAATTTGTAAATCACTGTTAAAGTCAACATACTCTTAATAAGTATAAAGACTGACCCCACCACATCTTTTTTCAAAACCAGATTGTAATCCTATATATTGATGTACAATCCTTCAACAAATGTCTTTTGCTGTTGTTAGGTGGCTGAACCGTGGGGTTCATTTTGGATTTCTTCCTCCTGTGTGTGGGAGAAGGATGGATGTGTGCAAAAAAAAATATCTGTCAGCCTCGTATGTGTGACTACCAGACATTCTCGAAAAAGGAATTAGTAGAAGAGATTACTAGGGCACCAAAACAATTTCTCCATAGTTTGAATGATCTAATGTACCAATTCCAGAAACAATTTCATTGTTTTCATTCAGTTTGAAAGCAGCTCCTCTGCAGACTCACAAGAAACCAATCTGTTAGCAGGGAGCATAACTTGTGTACTCAGCCACAATAAACCTCTAGTATCCAGAGGACAGTTCATACAAACAGTTATTTCATATGTCCTGCCTGGAAAGGAAACAATATCTGACAACAGAAGAAAAAACTGGCCGAGTAACAGAACAAGTTTGAAAATGACATCTAGACATATCTGATTCCTCCAGCACTGCTTTACCTTAGTTGCAGACAGGCAAAGAAGCTGCACTACTACAACACAGATTTTTTTCAAGTACACATATAGCTCACTATGAGAGCTAACAAGGTCCCACATGAATCACCCCACCTACCAATATTTCCACAGAACTGCACTTGTACATTTATTTTTCTGCTATGGAAGTGAAAAAACCCAAAACAAACCACCCCCAATCAATTAAAAAGTTACCACTTCACAAATAATCTCTTCAGCTAATTGATTGCTACAGATAGTCCAATGCCTTTCTTACTCAGTGCCCTAGGCCAATCTACCTCCCCACTCAGTTCTTTCTGCTTATGACTTCGTCTTGGTGAAAACAGCTGATGAGAGTCTAAACAACTACTGATGGAGATGGACCATCCCCTGAATAACAACACTCTCCACAGCCATGACCCTGAATGATGTTTTAATTCCTCGTAACTGTCAGGAACAATTCTGAGGCAGCCCTACAACTGGACGAAGAAGTGATCATGTTCTTGAATTTCAGGATGCCTGGGGACATTATCCATCTAGAGGGTCTATCTTGTACCAATTCTGCAGTCTTTGATGCTCAAGAGAGTAATATTCACAACTTTTTGGAATCCAAACTTCTTGAAGCAACTGCATAGGCTCTACAACACAGGCAACACCACAGAACCCCAGGATTTTCAGCAGGGGAGAAAAAAAAAAAAAGGCAGATTAAGAAGAAAAAAAAACCCAACCAGAAGTATGCTGCCTGCTCAGACAATTACTTTTTTTGGGGTTCACTTCAGGGGGGGGCACAGAGGGGGAAGGGGAGATATAGCATAAAGAACAGAACATCACAAGGTCTGCAGCTAGATGACACAATGGATATCTTATCTGTGAACTCACCTGTCTGGGAGTAACGATATTACTCACACAAGTGATGACTAATTCTTATTGTAGAAGTCTGAATTTCTACCCTGAAAAACAGACAAGACTGAACATAGGCCTACATTTCAGCTGTCAAGAACTGTACACGCAAGAGCTGTGTCTTTAGGACCAACACGTAAGCTGAGAGATGCTTGCTCTACTTATCTATGAGTTCAAGAAAACACTAATTCAAGCACAGTAGCAAGCATCAAGCCCTACTCAGAACACTGAATTTTTTTCACTCTTCTGCAGCAGAAAAGAAATAATTTTCCTTTTAGCCAGCCAGCCTTTTTCTACTCAAGACATGGTAGTAACAAGGCATGAGACGTATACTTTTTATATGCCAAAAAATGCCAATTAAGAAGGTCTACGATATATTGTCCAGTCAGGTGTGAAAATCTGTACAAAGATTTATGCTAAGGAAATCTTAAGCAGTAAGAATCACTGACTAAATTTACAAAGCAACTTCATAAAATTCCAAGAGAGAACCAACTTCCAAGTGAACTACCTCTTCAAGAGAGATACCTGACTATAACCCATTGTCATATTGAGCCCGTATCAGGAAATCCATACACTCTGAGGGAACAGCAGAGATGTGAACAGGCAGCTGGTTGGATTTGACTTGACCATGGAATAACTGTTCCTACACAGAGCAATCAGAAAGACAACAAATGATAGGCTGCTGCCTTAAATGAAGACAGACTGAATTTAAGGAAATGAGAAGCACTGGCAAGTGATATTACATACCCAGCTTTCTGAACTTTATGTCAGCCTTCAGGAAGAATGTGCTTTTTATGGCACACACCCACGGGATAAAGTGTGCGTGTCCCCACACATGTATATGTGCATATACATATGAATGTATCATGTTACCAATTATCTATATAAAAATGTATATGTGCATTTGTCTGCATGAGTATACTTCACATACACCAAACAACTCACTTTTGTTTTATGTTTCTGCTGCAGGTCAGAGGAAAAACCCTGAAGGACAAACAGAATTGTAATGGGGCAGGAACACTGATGTATCTTGGTAAGTCAACATCAACTATCTGATAGCCTTGTTAGAGGGACTCTAAAGCCTATTAAAGGTTTTGACCAACGCAGATTTAAAGTAAGATTCTGTAAGCATTTGTAAAACCAGATTTAATACCAGCAGATGGGCTGCAACTGTAGTAACAGACCTCCATCTGTCCAGAAACCAGCTCTTTACTCTACATGCATGGTACTGCAAGACACTAACAGGTCTTAAAGGGTAGAACCATTTCTTAAGAAGCATTTCAACAGCATTCATTATCTGCGTATACACCTGTCCTCATAAGAGGCTTCATGGCAAGTCGTTCTCTCTATAAGTGACTAACTTTCCAGGGGGGGTGGGAGTGGGAAAGTAACCTGTTTAAGTGCTACTTCTTGAAAACACTTAGCTGCTCTTCAAGTGTTATAAAAGGTTTTTCCCCTTCCTGAGATGATGATGAGCTGAGGAGAAAACTGTTGGGAATTCATTAATATTGTCTTTGAACAGGATACATCTCTTTTTCTCACCCCATAACTGAGAATCCATCACTGTAACATAATTTAGGTGAGCTACGAACAAGGTCCAGACATGAACTATGTTAAACAATATTCTGTGAAACCAATAATGAAAAAAAAAACCCCAACTGGCTAATATAAAAAATAATTCAGTTCTAAGCCAGATGCACACAGTGCAAACATGGAAACTCCTTCTGCCTATCATCTGCTTGCCCCAGGCAAACAATCTATCACAGTTGAGGTGATCATCTGTCCTCTCAAATTGCAGATCCATTTGTTCGGCACTTCCTTTCATACTCACACATACAGAAATCAATTTAAGACTGACATTGTACATATTCTCTGCATACACACTCCCAACCAGTAACCAGTTTCCAGGGCAGATAAAAATCTGAGGACACAGAAAACATGCAGTGTATACTTTCATGTTGCAAAACAGACTCATTGTCCAGAAAGAGGAAGACAAGCTTTATAGGAAAGATACTACTCTCTACCGGTTCACTATAGGATTTCTCAAAACTCAGTCATCTGCTGCTGGTGTTTCCATATTCCAGTATTTTTCAAGCTCTCAGGTTGTTTAGGTTCTCTGTTGAAGTCTGTCCTTAGCAGATTAGTTTCTAAGCATATTACTCACCACCATCTTGCAGATATTGAATAAACACTGTTTCTTTAAAGGCAGGCTCTTTTTATCCAACCATCCATAGTTGATCCATTTCCTCCAACTGATAACGTATTTAAAAGTTTACGTAGTTTGTCCATCTGCTCCACTCAAGTCTGTAGATATGGTAGACCAAGTACTGAGAACAGTACAATCCATGTGACAACTATCACCAAGTAATTTAGCAGCATGTCCAGAGATACCTATCAGTTGAAAGATTCCACACAAAATGAAGTTTTTTTGGTCACAGATGCTTGCTTTTTAAATGAGCCCTTTATGGAGGCCAAAGCCTTTCCAAGCAGTTTATACCATCTAGTTTAAATCCTGCAATTAGCAGGTTTTAGCTCCAGATTAATTAGTAGACAAAGCCACTTGAAGACTTGGAATGCCTATGGTTAGGAAACCATGATCTTGCTCCAAAACATGAGCTGACACAGCAACATATGGCTTTGTACCAAAATTATACAAGTTAATCAGAACCTGATCAGTTAACTAGAATCCCTCAGCCTGTCACTCCGCTCACCACACTTCAGAAAAATATATAATTACATACCACATGATTCAATAAGCTGTTTACAACTTAACAATTGTTAAATTGACTATACAGCCCCTTGAACAAATCTCTAACACACACTCAATTTATGATTCATCTTAAATAGAGGCTACACATAATTTATTTGGTCCTACTGCCATGATATTCTCCATGACTTAACTGCCCTCAAAGGTGATGTGATGTCCTTTTCCTTTCGGATAGGACAACATGCCATTTCTCTTTCACAGGGCATTCCTCTACCTGCTATTGCTGCCCAGCTCCAAAATCTCACAAAGCTTATGGTTTCTGAGCCAAGAAAGTGAATGGGATTCAGAGTGTAAAAAGGACCCTTACCACAAAGGACAGAAGTTTCAATATAATTTGATAGCAATGTAAAAAATCTGCAAAGGTGATTTACAGAACTCTTAACTAGACCTTCCAGACAAAACAGACTGCTTGATCTATAGTAAAGACAGAGAGATAGTCCATGATGTGCTAGATAGATTTGATTTAGGTTCACACACTAGAATGGACAAAGACTCCAGCTGATCACTATCTGTGCTCTGTAATATTTTGGTACTTGGAAAGATTACAGGACAGAACAAGCTACGTAAGATGGCATTGCCAAAAAAACAGGAAAAACAAGATAGCAGCACCTCCTCCCATGACAATGCCAAGCCCGCTGTCGCCAAAAAAACGAGTTCAGGAAAGTTTTGCTTTGTCTGGATGATAAATACGTTCATATTAATAGAGTTACAGGACAAAGAGCCATATTACACCCTTGGCTGCATAAAAGGACAAACTAGCAGAAAATTCTCCTCTACGGGCCTAGAAACTGAGAACAAAGCAAGGCACCACATCACCTTTCCTTTCATTTAAGAACATTCTTATGAACAGTAATGGAGAGCTAGTCAGACTGAGGACATACGCAGGTAATGCCCATGTACAAATTATACCTGCTGTATTGGAATGGAAGTGCAAGGTTGTATTAACCTCTGAACCCACTGCCCTAGTGAGGAATTAAGTGAAAGGAGAATAGAAGGATAATATAACAGCACTTGAATCTTTTATGGATGCAGCTGGACCACAGTGAGATAGACCAGTTAAAGAATGCATCCAGTTTTCCTGCCTTCTCAACCAATTTGATAATTCAATGTACAGCAGCTTAACCCTGTAACTCTTATTTCACGGAGACCCAAGAAAACACTAACTAAAACCACCTAAAATAAGCAGACACACCACACTGAAGTAAAAAAAAAAAAATCATCCCTCCAAAACCTGAGAGCTCAAGTCATATACAATATGATCTGTATACAACATGTTAACTTTTATCCTTTCCACGCACGGCTAGAACTTTTACAACAATCCAAATTTTCTTCCAGTCCTAAGTATAGTATTAGAGTTTTAGTCTTGCAAACTTAGTATTTTTTATAACATACCCATTTTTTTATTTGCTTTTTCAGTATATATAAATGGCATAAACTTCTAAGAGAGTGCTGCTTTTAGGAAAAAAAAATCAGAATTCTGTGTAACAAAAAAAGATGGGCTGAAGCTCTTCTACTGATAAATAAAACTCTTTGAAAAAGAAGTGAGAGATTATTCATTGACACAGCATGTATAAAATTCATAAATGTAAGGCTTTAAAAAAGCACTTGGGCAGTAGTCTGAAACGGACTTCAAAAATTTAGAATGTTTTATCAATAGTTCAAAAGTATTTTTGATTTTGATATATGCTGTCTTGCTACCATGCATTTTCTATGAACTTTTCTTATGAACTACTGAATTTGAATGATAGATTATCAAACTGGACCAGATGTATTTGTTTACCTCAAGCTGCATACACTTATCTGAGAAAGATTAATACTAGCAATCACTGAGAAGCATCAAGGGTTCACCACTCAATTTGATATTAATCAAAGGAGGCAAGGAGGAAAAAAAGATTAATCGGGGGGAGAGGGAACATTTTACCATCTTGAGATTTAAATCTCAATGACATGACAGGACTCAGTCCACAGTGGGAGGAATAATCCATAGATACCCCTGTGCAAAAGCACAGAAGCCAGAACCAAGACTTCATCAGATAGTGGAGAGAAAACAGAAAGAAAGCATACTTGCACAAAAGCATACACACACTGTTTTAGCCAAGGCAGAAATACACAATTTACAGACAAAGTAGCAGTTAGGGGCATTGGAAACTTTTGCATAAGAAATTAAAAAAATCAGTACAGATGTCAGGTCTTGCTAGCAAACCAAGGCATCCTGTGGACCATGACTAATCAATTACAGAAGAAAAACACTTTTTCCTCCAATGTATTTTTCCCTCCCTGAGTATTTTTATTATTTGTTTTACACTAGTGGCCATTTTCCATCCACTTAACTAGAGGCTGAATGTTACCCCAGTCATTTAGGGGGAAATAAATGCGTAGAACCACTCACATGCTACATTTTAAAAAGTACAGATTTACAGATTAAAAATTTGAGGTTTGGCAAAAAAAAAAAAAATCACTGAAGACAGCTGGTACTAACCTAGCCTTCACCTCTTATTACACTGATGAGCGACCTCTCCAATTTTTTAGTGATCATCTTCAACAATAATCAGACTTCTGTGAAAGTGGCTTAAGACTTCACCCTTTATTTTATACCAAGAGTCTACAAATAGCCAACAAACTCCCCCCCCAGTTTCTGCAAGCAACAGATGGGGGAGACGGAAGAAGGAAACTCAAACTTTCCCCACTCAGGAGTCACACAATTTACAGATGCTCCATATCAAAGACCCTACTGGTCACTAATTACAGCTTTTGTCACACAGAAAAATCCTAGTTCAATGAATTCTTTGAAAACCATTTAAAGACAGTATACCTCAGGGTTCCAAAACTCTTATAAAAAGCAATCGCTCTTACTAGATGCATAATACTTCTTGGCATGACAATTGTGTTGTTTGTTGGTTTGTTTGGTTTTTTAACTGGCATTTATAGCCTATCATTGAAAAAACAGCAAAAGCCTTGAAACAAATGTTGTCTACATAAAAAGTAAATTTATATATAAATTATTAAAGTCTAGACAGGCAGTAGTTTCTATTAGACTTCTCCAAAACCACTGAAGAGGGAAGCAGAACAAACAGATTTTGCATCATCAGCAGGCTTCCCAACCAGCAGTTCATATTATGGTGAAAAGTTAATTTCTGTGATCTTCAGTTCTTTAATATTTTCAAAGCAAAGGCAATGGGTGGGACAGAATCAGCGAGAATTAATGCATATATCAAAGAGTTTAGTTAATGACAAGCTCAAAAATATTTTCTATAATATTGCAACTATACTCCATGCTGTGCAGGCACCAGGGAAATTTCCACGTACCACGTTAAATGTAATTTGCTGATTCTATTCTGCTCTTTAACACTCAGTACTGAAAGACACAAACCTAGTCAGTGTCTGACAATATCAAAAAACTAAAGGGTTTGCACTGAAAAATGCTCTTTTTGACTATCTTATGCTTATTTCAGCATGCAAGACCAAAGAGTACATAGAGCAAAACAGCACGTTCTAGTGTTAACAGAGAACGAGAATCTGATGTTGAGGCAAGCAAGAACAAAAAGAATGCCTTTTATCATTCATGCCCTTCAGTTCTTAAGTAACATGTTTCTCATTTCTAAAAGAAATCAAACTATTTATGTCTCCACAAGTTGTTTTATGTTGTGCTTTTCACATGATACCATTTAAAATTACAATTACTTACATCATCTATTTCATTATTTCATCAACTAGCATATTTTCACTTTCCTCCAACATTAACTAATACTGCAACCAAGATGTTGTGATACCATGAAGGTGTTCCTGTATTTGTGTCCTCTCTTCCTGAGCAACTGTATTTACAGTTGTATGTGTGAAAATTAATTCCCTTGATGACCTGACTATCCATCATTTAGTCCCTCCTTAAGGGGTCTGAAGAAAATGGAATAAGGATTCCATGAGAGAAAGGATGAAAAAACAAGCAAGGAACTGCAGCTTGAATGAGACAGCTCAACATCCCGTTTACATTTCTTCAGCTATGTGGAAACATCTCCCATCTTTCAGATACAGCCATGACCACTGTTGACGTCTCCAATCCAGAGCAATGACCTAACTGCAACCAACACGCTGCTGTAATACAGACTTTCATGGCCAGTACGGCAGTTCCCAGTGTTTGGATTCTTTCAATTCCTAGGGTTCCCCTCTGAACAACTCAGACCATGCAGGGGGACACAAGCTTCAAAAAAGGCAGATCACGGAAAATTTCCAATAAAGCTTTTTTTAAAAAAAGATTAAAGAAGTTTTCAGCTTAGAGGACCTTTCTGCTTCTGTTGGTATTCAGAAGCCTAAGCAATGTTCAATAGAAGTACTATTGTGGATCAGGTCACCTCTCCCATCATCCTCCCCTGGCAATCACCAGTTTATTGAGTTCCTGAGCTGTTGAGCTGCTCAGTCAAATCTAATAGTCACTAATGGTCTGTGACTTTAATTTCTCTAATCCCTTTCTGAACACATTTACACTTTTAATCCACATGACATATTGTTCCAGTAACACAGCTATAACTAAGCAGTTCATAAAGAGCAGCTTCTTTTGTTTGCCATGAATACAGTAACCTATCTTCGCAATTTTCACTAGAGAAGAATGTGCTAAGGGTCTTGAAGGACCCCATAATGGTTCAGTCACCTGACTTTTACCAGCCACCCAGCAGCAAATGTTTGCAGCTACCAAAACCAGAACGTTTTCTTCTGCCACCACGCTGTCATATCCAAACAATCTTCCAGCACACAAAATATTGCTATTCTGAAGACAACACATGCAAATAAAATTACAACATGGTAATAAAAACTTTTTTAGTGTTTTCTTTAGTATTTTGTGACAAACAACTAGAAGTAGGTTTAACATTTCTGTCCTTTACATATCGTATTCCTCAAATTCACAGAGGACAGAACTGTACCAAGGAGCAAGGAAAAAGGGACAAGAAAACTGTTCTTGCTGGAACTGTTTGCCAATAGATTAAAGCAAACACTAGTGCTAGTGTGATCTAATGATACCAAAAACTACTGAAAACAAGAAAAAACCCAACTAATTTTCACAATGTATCACACTTCTGAATCAGCAGAGTCCTGTAACAACCATCATGAGCATACACATTTTAACTTGACATACAGGAGTTCTGCAAAGCTATTTCAGTAATTCAGCTCTACATGTTAGCCCATGAGCTTAAAGCTCCAGGCTGATTTGGCTGTTCCACAGATGTGATAAACTAACTGCAAAGCCACTCAATAAATGACTCTATATAGCTGATGAAACAAACTTTCATCACTGCCAGCTAACAAATCTTTATAATCGGATAATCTTTAAATTCTTTATTAAGGTCATTCAAGGGACTACAATGACAGGGCACACTGAAAAATTAAGCTGTTCAAAATTTAAGGTTCTTGAGAATTGGCTCCTTTTTCCAAGCATGTACAATTGCCAAATAAATAGCATTAGAAGAAACTTCTTTCAGGAAACATAAATCTAATGTCTTGCGGTTTCCTCAAAAACTTAGTGTCTATTTCTTGCAATTCCTATTAAATGGATCAGTACAGCAGGCTTCCCAGGCAAGTTTCTTATTTTTGGAGTTTGAACAAATTTACAATTAAAATAGATGAAGACCAACGGTTCTAAAAAAAAACACACCACCACCTAGAAAAACCCCAAGAAAACAAATCAATCACAAAACCACGCCACACATCAGTCATTAAACATGACCACATTAAACAGGAGCAACCTTTTATCAGGGAGAAATCTCAGCTAACAGAAGCCTCCACCACCAGCACATGAGATGATAGGGACATTGTGGCAGGGCCCATAAACCTGGATTAGAGGGAACTGAAGGTGCCCCAGCACACCTTGAATGCGCCCACTTTTTTTTTCTTCTTTCCCCCACCTTCCTTTTCTAGGCTGTGTACACTGCCAATTTTTAATATTTTGATGGATTCATTAGACGTTATCATGTTTTGCTGCTACTCCTTGTACAGATATCTGACACTAATCAATCAATAAGATGACTTCTTCTGCAAGTGTTTCTGAAATCCTCCTTCAAATGGTTAAGAGGAAATTCCTTCAAGTGCAGGGCACTGGTTTAAGAACAAAGATGACTGAAGATACACAAGAAGTCTAAAAGATCTCTATGAAGGTTGGACAGAATTTCTTTTCTCCTAAAAAACCTGAGATGATAAATTCTTCACTGAAAAGTGCAGAGAGAGCTTATTGACAAATAAATGTCTGATTAGTACATGCATACAGGCACTTATTTCCTGTAAGTCAAATTAATATAAAGGAGTCCAATTTTGAGACTTACAGAAGACGAAAGCAAACTGGCTTCAGAAGCATAAACAAAAAAAATGCACCTCAATAATTGAAAAAGTTAAAACATACTAAGGCACTTGAAAGAAATACCGTAAGAAATAACCTCTGAAGAAGAAAAAGAGTAAATCACCTGTTGAAACACACCATTAAGGAAGTTACATATAATCTTTAGTTAGGCTGCTGGAGGGATAACTCTACATAAACCTAACCACACAATTGTCCAGTCAGTGATGTATACTGCTGTTACTCACTGACATTAAAAAGTAAAGAATAAAAGTAGCACTTATATCACTGCATTGACAATTTGCTTGCCTGGGATTCAAACTCCCAAGTTAATTCATTGAAGGCAAGTACAGCTTTGCATTGACTTAGGAAAAGTGAGCTGTTATTCCACTGACCGTAATCCTAAGCACTAGGAAGGTTTCCACTTGTTGATTTTACAGTAAAGATATTAAATGGCAAAACATCCACTTCCTTCCCCTGCTCCAACTTTTCTCTGTTCTGAAACACTAAATTACTTTGAGAGAAATGGTCATCAAGTACAAGTGATCATCAAGTACAATCAGTAATAATACACTGTTGTACTTGATGAAATGTGACAAGAGAAGTAGAATCAGCAAGATTTTTTTACAGTACTGACACTCTGATGAGAAAACTAGGTACAAAACTTACATAAAATTTAACCACCTATGTAAGACATTAATAAAAATCTATATACTCCATTTGTTTATGCCTCTATTACTTAAAGCAATATGCAAGTCCAAATCTTTCATCTCTTAAACAACTTTGCTACGAAGCACAACTATTTCTAACAGTTTCACGTTTGAAACTCTAATTTAGACCCCCTCTTTAGTTCTTTTAATCTTTTAAAATTACAATATAAAGAAGCAGTTAGCAGAAGTCAACAGCTCCATCCAGAAAGATGAAACATTTAACACCGAATAAGGTTGCTTACAAGTTTGAAATTTTGCAGTTGACATTTCAACAGCAAGGTCTCTGAATGTCTGCTGTGCAGCAGACATGGCTTTATAAGAGAAGTCCCATTACCTTTCCCTGGTGACCCTAAGAAAACTCTGGAACCACCAGTGTCACAGGTTTACTGGGTATTTCACATCCTCCTTGTAGCCACTCACGTCTCTACGAAAACCTGAGAATACAGGAGCCAATCTACACACTATTGAAATGCTAAAAAAATCAATATTAAAGAGGGAAAAATCCTCAACTGAAACATAAAGTTAATCACTGGGAACCAATTCCCCTGCACAAACAGGGAGCTGCAAATGAGAATGTCTATAGCCCTTGAGATAATGAGATAAGCCATGTTCTGTGGGTACTCAGTAATATCTTTAAAAGCCTTTGCACTCAGTTCCTTGGGGTTTCTCTGCAACAGGTTTTGAGGGCCTGCCCACTACCTGAGCACAACACTTGCTATTACATGAATAAAGACAGACTGGAATGGACAGAAGACTCTGAAAAGCTTACATTCCCAAGCATACAACTTTACTGTAAATGTTTACATTAACAACTCTTTATCCTTTCAACCTCAATTCTGAAATAGCACTGAAGTCAACAGAGAACGCAACAATTTCTAATACACTGACATAATTATGCTACTGCAATGAACTAGTATCCTTAGTTTTGCCCAACATACAGCAGTGGTGATAGGTTTCCAACGTACCAGGACATCCTGGAAACTGCTAGTAAGACTATTGTCATCTGGCTGCTACAGAACATCAGTTGCACCTACATACATACACGCAGTTAAAAATATTTCACAGCTATTGTGATACTGGATATGAAACACAGGAGAACTTGGTATTTCCACTGATTTATCCAGTAAGAGTCAAGCATTCATTACAATACAAAGCACATTCTACCTTCAAAACATGAGGAATTTGTATGATCCAACAGCCTTCTCCCCTCAACAAATTATAGAGCAACAAACAAAAATGGATTCCAGGAAAAGGTCTGATGGGAAAGAGCCTCTTTTTAAGTTCTTCTGCTTGAGAAAGGCTGTTAAACAGGAGTATTCCCTATTAAACTCAGCATCAGTTTCAAGCTTACAGCACAAATAAAAATCACCAGCAACAGCATCATTCAAGAAAAGTCACCCAAGTAGCCTTTTGTCTCAAGATTTTATTTTTCTTTCCTAAATAAAACAGACTTCAGATATGCCACCTCTGTGGTACCTCTCCGCACATGTGCCTGAAACCAAGTACCTACACTACATACAAACATTGTTAAAGATGACATCAACACCATATGAATGCCATTTGCAGATTCACTTTCAAAAATTTCAACAAGCTCTCCAGGATGTTCCCTTCCATCTCTCCCACAGATACAGACAAATGTTCTTCACTAAGACAATTTTCAAGAAACAAACGAACAAAAAAAATTCTTTATGCAGAGTTAGGAGAACACGCTAGAATAGCACGTCCTTCCTCCAACAAAGTAGAATCACATGGAAGTTAAAATGTCTTCACCTCAGAGTCTACTGAAAAAAACGGTATGTTTTTCGACAGCATCAGATTAGTTCACAAAGAGATTTGTGTATCATTCCTAACTTGGGCACTCCATTTTTCATCATTTTTAAGTCAGTCGATTCTTCTCCCTGTGTTTTACTTCAAGCTACAAAATGGGAGACAAAGCTTCACTATCTTTTCCAAGTGCCCCATCTCATCCTATTTAATGAGACTGTTTGAAGCAGGAACAATGAGCTGACAACACCTAGTCCTAAATCTGACATTACCCTTTTGTCTACAAATCCTTAATAACACTTAAGGTCCTGCAAAACTCCAGGATTCCCTATAAATACCAGCAATCAAAAATCAGCAGTTTTAACACTGGGTGTTCCTTTAATTCTTGATACATTACATACAGACATTTCTGCAGCATATTAAATTTACACATAAAAGATAAAGAGCAACAGATGAAACCCTGAGAACAAAGCTTTCTCACCTCTATTACTCTTTCTATGGAGTTTCATAAGCTAACTGGAGCAGATCTCTATCCTGGCAAATGATTTTCAAATTCACAAGGCATATTGTTGTTCCAAGGCAGCCTACTCAATTCATTGCCTTTTATGAAAGTATTTTAATAGATAATGATGCACAAAGAATACGCCTAGTTGCTTACTAGCTATTTAACTGGCATAGGAGAAAGAGAAGCCCGGACAAAATAAAACCGGCACTGAAGAGTCATCTTCTGCCCTTCCCATCTGCAAATGCCCGCTTCCTTCTCTACACTCAGGAGGAGGTGGGGCTGGGAAACACTTCTTTCAGTGTTTCTGTTCCACCCTTCTTTACAGATGCACAGATTTCATTAATAGTTAACTGGCGACATACAACATTAACTTAACTCTGGTATTCATAGCTTTCCATCCACACTTGTCCCATGGTAAACAACACCTTGGGGCAACTGCTTACAAATATTTCCTGCACCATGACGCACTACCCCAAGACTTGCCTTTCAGTCTCTTTGTCTCACCGACTAGTTCATTTGAAAACATAGAATTCCAGCCAATTCTTCTGTGAACAGAGAAAAGAAAGTGTGACTGATAGAGCAAGCATCAGGCTGCTAACCAACACTCCCTCTCAAATGTCCAAAATGCAGCAGCCGGATCAGTACTTACAAGCTCTTAGGTTTAACAGACTCCTGGTGAAATCGCTTTGAATTTTACCAGTATCATCAATGGACAAAAGGTTCTAGCCTTGTCACGCAAGTAAACTGGAAAGCTCTTCAAAAGCAAATCATTCCCTTTAAAGAGCTGACCTTACTCTTGTTCAAGTTAGTAAGTCTTGACAGGTGCTCTGAACAACCACTAGAGAGACTTAAGTGTAAGATCTCCTTAACTGCAAAGGACTTGGAACAAGAGGATGCCTACATTAAGCAAGCCCTCTGGGCCACACTGTGGAGTATTTCAACATATAAATATTTGAAACCATTTAACGTACAGCAATATTCAGAGACTTCAGCGATAAAGAAGAGCTTTGTCCAACTGACTGGCACTTCAACAATAAACTCCATTTAAGAGTCTGCCCAGTCTCATTTTATCTGTCTAATTACTTACCTCTCTTGCAGGAATAGCGTGCTATTATGGTTTGCTGATTAAGATTTGAAGGCACTTTGAAGATTTATTGCACTATACAACTGCTAATTATTATTGTTCATACCTGCTTTCAGTTGGGAGGAAAATAGCTATGTGCCAAATAATTTCTGTTCCACATGTAAAAGTGAAAATATTTCCTTTGCTGTGCTCTTCAAAAGGAAACAGAAAAAAGACTGCATTTTAACTTGCAGTTCTTCACTATCATACTTACTCTAGGTTTATAAGAATCACATGGCAGAAAAAAAATCCCACCATAAAGGAAAAAAAAGGAAGAAGCATACCACCTTTCTTCTGACCAGAACACGCAAACACAACGTTTGTGCCTTGGTAACTTCCCACCCACAGGAATGCAACCTCCTCCCTTTCCTAAGCTTCTTCACTACTTCTCTTTGAGGTATCCAAAATGACAATGCTATGCACAAGTTATCACAGGCTCAAGATGACCAGTTATTTACCACCCATCCATACCACAGCCCATTTTTCCTTTCAAAGGCTTTTGAAACTGTGCATAGACTACTGGATCCCACACTGTTATCCTGGTGAAAAGAGGTACTGCACACTTACTTTCCTTTAACATTCAGCCCGTCCAGGCCACAGCCACCCAAGTGTCTTCCAGTCTGTGGCTCTCATAGCCTCCAACTCCACTCAACAAGTCTCAGAATGATGAGATTTCATATTTTTTTTTAATTAAGCTGTTATAACGACACCCTACGATACAGCCTGTCTCCTTTTATATCTGGTGTATTCTAAAATATTTAGTTTTACTGCACCTTTATCTTCAAAAAACCCACCCAATTCACACACTGAATAGAATAAAGTGTGAATTGAAAAAAAATCAATACAAAAACCTTCATCTACAGAAAGTTCAGGGCTTTTTTCTATCACGCAACAGCAAAAGAAAAGAACTCCCATTGTAGGAGGAATACAAGTTATATGCTTTTACAATCATCAAACAGGACTGCTAGGTTAAAAAAAGAAATAAAACACCTTAAGAAGTTAGGCTGTAGGTTTTTCTATCTCTTACTGTCATTCTTTTCTTTCCTTAAATTGGTGCTTACATTTAAAAACTGTTTATGGAAAGACGTACTTGTTGGCAGATAAAAAAAAGACACCGCAGATGAAATACCTATGCCCAATGTGAAAGCTGAACAGATAGGCACGTTTGATAACACTAGGAGTGGTAGCAAGTTCTGTTGTAATTGCACTACGAAAAGATTCCAAGACTAGATTTACTCCTTCCTCACCAGTATTTCTTGCACAAGAATCAAACTAAGTTGTTTGGCTATTTGTATCTGTATCCTCTTTGATTCTAACTCTTGTGGAAATGTCTTTAGAACATACTCCTGGTCATCCAAAGACAGACTTGCACCGGCAGAGTACCAGTCAGAGGCCTGATGCATAATTCGAACACAGAAAGTAGTCCTGCTCTGGAGTCATTACTTGAGGTATTAAGTGTCATCGCTTCACTAGCCTGAGCCCAAACAAATGACCTGGAAGCCAAGATACCCAGGAACAAGACACCTAGGAACAGCCCTCTCACACAAGGTTCAGCCCCCAGGATAAAGTCTGCGTGTTCTGACCCAGTTTCACCATACAGCTTCATAAAACGTATTCTCTTCCCACCGAAAAGGCTTCATGAGCTGATCACGGTTACTGCCCCAGCTAGTTCCACATGCAAAGACTTTCATATTCCCTTCTCCAAAACTCACACCTTAATAAGATGGCTAGACACATTACCTGCAACCAACCTTACAGTTTTCATGTCCGACATTTACTTCTGATCCCACCTACAAAACCAAACCGGTTCCCAAATGTTTCCCTAATAAACAGAAGGGATACAGAGCAGCTCCTGGCGGTTCCTTATGAAGTCACTGCCTTTGTTGTTTTAAACATGCAATTTAAATAGAATGACACAATCTAGAATATGAGAGAGATTATGCTGCGGTCTGCGGAGGTGTCGATTGCTAGGAGATAAAAAGCCAGCGAAACCTACACTATTTCTCATCACAGGCCAACAGATTCAGACTTCATTTCTGCCCCTCCAAAAACGTTAACGAGGCAAAAAGTTTCCCTCTGTTAAGAAGTTCGGGGGGTTGCTTTGTCTGGTTTGCCTAAGCAAAACCAAGCTCCTCGCCGCCGGCTGGCGCAAACCGCCACGCGTGTGCCGCCGGTACCAAAAGCCCAGCTCACCCCAGGGTCGGCGGAGCAGGAGGGCCCGGGGCAGAGCCCACACCACCCGCCGCGCACTGCGCGGCCTTTCTGTCCCTCCTCCCGCGCCCCCCAGCCCGGCTGCCCCCGGCCCTAGCGCGGTCGGGGCGCGGGCCCGTACCTCAGCATGCCCGCACGGCCCGGCGGGGAGCAGAGCCCGCCGCCCCACCGCAGGACCCGCGCCGCCGGCACCCCGTGCCCCGCGGCACAGCGGCCACGACAGTCGATGCCCCCCACCCCGTCGGGGGAGGACGCCGGGAAGCTCCGCGGTCCCAGCCCCCACCCGCCACGAAGGATTCCGCGGCTCCAGCCCACCCCCTCCCCCGCCGCGAAGGGCTCCCCGGCACGCAGCGACAAGCGGCCTCGATAAGCCACGGACCTACCGGCCGGTTCTAGAGACGCCGCCACTGGCGCATTCAAGGCGGTGATGGAGCTGAGAAGCCCGAAGCTTCGCCCTCCCCCGCAGCAGCGCTCGCTTAAGGCTGGGGTCGGCGCCTGCAAGGGAGCGCGGCGAGGCGGTCAGAGCGGAGCGGCATCTCTTCCCGCGCCGGCAGCCTGTTACGACGCCCTTCTCCCGCACGGCGCAGGGAGGGCGGGAGCGGCGGCACTCCCCGACCCGCGACTCGCTCGCTCACTCACCCCCTCCCTCCCTCCCTCCCTCCCTCCGTACACGGCCGGCCAGCCAGCCGCCCCCCCCTCGACCCGGCTATCGCAGCCGCGGGTACCCACCGCGGCCGCCCGGCCCCGCCGGCCCCGGCCCTCCCGGTGCCCGCTGCGCTCCGCTCCGCCAGCCGCTGCCCCCTCAGGGCCGCCAGCAGCGCGGGGAGGCGGCCGCGCAGCCGCCCTCCGCCCCCGACGGCCCCGCCCTCCCTCACACCCCTGAGGCGGCGGGGAAGCTGCTGACACAGGCCCGGCCCCGCCTTCTCCCTCAGCGCGCGGCCCGGCCCCGGCCCCGGCCCCTTCCCGCCCTCAGCGCGCGGCCCGCCCCCTTCCCGCCCACAGCGCGCGGCAGGAGCTCGAAGGTAACTTGAAAATCACTTGAGAATCGGGCGGGAGAGGGGGAGCGGCTGCGCCGGTAACGGCGACCTGGCTGTGGCCCCAGAGGTGGGGTTTTTCGGGGATGACCTCCGTGCCGGCGGCTCCCAGCCCCTGGCGCTTACATTGGCAGCCTTGGCTCTGTCACGGGAATGTCGTGTCCTTCGTCCATTGCCCATGCCTGAGGGGGCTGAAGCCAAGAGCAGAGCCGCCCGTGAACGGGCGTGTGATTTCCCATCATTAGCCACGTTGTTCGGCGGTGAAATAGAAAAAAAAAAATAATTTCACAAAGCAAACTTACACAAACAAAAGCGTTAATGGCAAAGTTTTTAAATACGGCCGGTTGTCTTCAGCCCATCAGACAAATTGTGGTGAGGGAAAGGTCTACTTGGCTGGGTGGAAAGCTTTTTCTTAAAAATAAGGCTTCTTTTTCCACTTTGAATGCGCAGTCCACCGTGGGGACCCACTGACCACTTGTGCGTAGGGCAGGGGATTCTCCCGGGAGTTCCTCTGGGGACTCGAATGAGCTCCCTCCTTGGTGGCATCGGACTATGAGAGGACATAGCCACAGGGGAGGAAAAGGACTTCTAGTTGCAAAGGATACTATCACCACAGGTGTGGCCCCAAATTCATGCTGTGTGAAAATGAACTTTTCCAGAACAATAGTCCAGAAGAATTGTTTCTATTAAAAAAAAAACACAACATTTTGGAAACACTTCTTTCAGAATAAATAAAAAATGATCATTGTTTTTGCCTCGTTAACTGTTTCATAACTAAATACCAGTTCCTTTGTACTAACAAAGTATTAAGGACTCAACATGAAAGCGAGCCTGCCATAAGTAATAGTGTCAGTGACTTTACATTCATAACAAAAATAAGTGAGTAGTAGAACTAATTAACATTTTAAGAAGCTACAGTAATCTGAGATGTTGTTAGATATGCAATTTAAATATTATTTTCTTGTAATACAAGTTCCTAAAGTTGATAACTATCTACTTACATTTTAAGGTGAACTGAGTATGTTGGTATCCACATTTCCAAGAAGTGCTCATTCTGATCCTTACATTTATACATGCCATGGCAAGGGCCCACTTTTCTCTACAGGTTAGTGTCTTAATGAAATAAGAATAGTTTGTCGCAGATCTTGATGAGCTGTAATAGGTTTTATCCCTAAAGTGCACTCATGTCTCAGGTCAATTTTTAGTTGCTGTGTTACAATATATTCTGTCTTTATTTGAAGATGAGGCCCAGAAAGAACTCTTTGTAGGAATGTAGTTTTTGGCAAAGATACATATTTATTCAAATAAACAGAATGAGTAAAATGGGACTTACAGATGTGTTAAAACCCAGCGTACATAATAAGGCAATATTGTCTTCTTTATTAGAATATGCCTTTGAATATAGAATTTGCCTCCCCAAAAAAGCCACCTCTCTTAAAAGACTGCAAATTTGATTGTAATTTACTTTCCTCTAAAGATTTAGTTCCTTGTTCTTCATTCTACTAATGAGCATCTCTTTGGGACAGCATTTTCCTTAGCCTTGTAAATGTATGTGAATACCTTAACAATTATCTCAGACTATTTGTTGGTTGTTTTTTTAAATAAACATCTTCAACAAGGAAACTTGGAGCTTAGGATCAATGAAAAATAATTTCCATCTTCAACTACTGTGCAGTTTACAGGGATGCAAATACATGGAAAACAGTCATAACTTCAGAAATTTCTTACATCACTGACTAAAAAAAAGACATAACAGATTGTGCACAAAGACTGATGTCTTGGAATGCCTCCACAGTGGAAAAATGAAATGGCTTTTGTCAGTGGTACTTTTGCCATTTGTTGTGAACATGACATACATTTACTGCAAAGACTGACATGTCAGTACTTAACTTAATAGATTCCTGAGAGTGACTTTTTCCTTAGCTGTTCAGATGAAGTTTCTATGCTAAACAGACTTACGAACTTCAGATTTGCCTCTGCAGAGGGTGTCTGGCAAATAAGTATACTCCAGTTACTCCACCATCAAAATCTTGCATCATTTACTCATACCTTTTTTCTTAGTGTAGTTCAACTTTGTTTAGGGAAAAAAAAAACCCACCAAATTACGTTATCTACTGTTCTTTTTGAAACTTCCTTAATAAACAGGTGTGCCTCTATGTCTTAAACTGGGGGGTTCAAGAGGTCCTCTAAGTTCCTGGTTTGGGATGCACGTCTGGCCACACCTTGAGTGCGTACTAGGACAAAAACTACGTAATCTAGAACCCTCCCTTAATCTCGTGCTTATGGGTAACTGAGGAGCCAAAAACTGTGTGGCATGCTGCAGTGTACATGTAAAGGTCTAATTAGAGGAAGGCTAAATCTGACTGTTGACACTTTGCAACTAAGGAAAACCATTAAAAAAAAAAAAATCCAACACAACTGCATCTCAAAATTCACACACAAGGCAATTCACCCACAAGTTTTTGGCCCGCAAAGCACCTTCTTTTTGAGTTAGACTGTATTAGGGTATTAGGTTTTCCCCTTATATTACCTAAAAGATCCTAAGGAGACAACATGAGTTGCTCAGAGAGAAGCAGCAAAAAGAAATAGCTACCACAAAGATTAAATCTCTGAGAAAGATTAAGACTTATTACAGTGACTGTCTGGGATTTTCAAAAGCAGCAATTAATTTTGGGCATCTCCCAGTTTTGGTGCCCAAACAGGGACCTTATTTTCAAAAAGTACACAATAAGTGGTGTCTGAAGTTTGGCAGCTTGATTCACAAATCCCTTTAGAGTTTATTAGCTATTTTATGTTCTTTGGCTAGATGACAGTCAAGGGACAGGGAGAACACAGCCTACAAACATTTGATGAGGCTGAATGCCAGTGAGAGGAAGTAAGCGTTTTTGGTCCCCATCTGCAATGAAATCCATCTGGTAGGCTAATGCCAGTGAGGTTTAAAGTGAGCTTGTTGGCTATGTATCAGTACAGTTGCAGAAAAGAGGCCTGAAACCTATTTGGGAGTACGGCTACATATGTACAATGTAAAATGGAAAAAAATTAAGATATTTTCTAGGAAAGTATTTCCTACACTAAGACTTACAGCTCTTGAGTATAATCTTCAAGAAAATCTAATTTACAAGAGCTAATTAGCTTTAGATACTTAAAACCAGACTGGTTGAAAGAGTAGTAAATATACAGTAGAGAACAGTCTTGCCCAGACAGAAACTACTTGTTCGAGCAGGTCTTTTCTGCTTTTAACTTTGGAGTCTATCTTAATGAAGGTTTTGTTTGGGAGTATTACAGTCAAGAGTTAAATCAGAGCAGCGGAAGAGAGACATTAAAATGTATAGGGAGAGTAGGAGAAAAGGAGTTGTTTTTATTTGAGATTTGAAATGAGTTGAAGGGTCACCGAGGCTGAGAAATACACAAAGGCTGTCCCAGACTACAGCCAGTTTTGAAGAAAAGGCTCTCTCATCAACAGTAGCTAGATTGTGTGGAGGGACAGACCAAAGTCTAGACAAGTTACAGGGGGGAGGGGGGAGTCACAGAGAAGAGATATTTTTTCCCAAAATTGTCATGTTTCTGTAATTCCATAATTGATGACTCTCGGCTGACCAAATTTTAAAGGCCAGGCAGACAGGATTTTGAATGTTCCTTTGTTGTAGCTCTCCGACATCTAAAAGCATTGTGTTTATCTTCAATGAATTCATTGCTCTACTGCTGCAATGCAGCTTAGCATCATCTTGTGTGCAAGTGCTGGTATGACTTCTGCTGAACAGAGTAACAGCTTCATAGTTCCCTTACACAGTGAATCATAGAATCATTGAATGGTTTGGGTTGGAAAGGACCTTAAATTAGATCACCTAATTCCAACCCCCCTGCCATGGGCAGGGACACCTTCCACCAGACCAGGCTGCTCAATGCCCCATCCAACCCGGCCTGGAACACTTCCAGGGATGGGGCACCCACAGCTGCTTTGGGCAACCTGTGCCAGTGTCTCACCACACAAGCCAGAAGGCTCTGACTTGTACAAATGACAGCTTTGTATTTTGCAGTCATCTTCACTACTCATATGTCAACAAGAGATTCTGCTTATCTATTGGCAAATGCTGTAATTTGGGGGTCATCCTTTATTTCTGTTTTTAATGTCACGCAATAAAAGTTGCATGACAGTTTCAGTAAGTGTATGTCTGCAGGCCAGCAATCTAACATGCAGATCCAGCATTTACAGCTCACGCACTATTTTATTACACTTCCAAAGCTATTGAAATTCCTAAGGCTATTAACATAATTTTCTTCTGCTTAATCAAATCTTGCTTCTCTAAGGTGATAGAAATGACCGGAAAATAAGTTTTTTATAATAATCCTTAAGGATTGCATGGTTTCGCCTTTTCTGACTAGTGAATGTGCATTTTCAGATGCATGATCTTAAACCCAATTGGAAAGGATGGGAACTGAATATATTAATTTCAGCACTTTTCATTAGAAGATAGCAAGAACAGTAAAAGAAATACAAACCAAGTTAACATAACCTGACTTTTTTCCAGAACTTTTTTTACCACTGATTCTCTTTGTTGACATGTAAGAGAATTTTTTGCAGTCATTGATAACATTCAGGGGGATGCTGGTTACAGCAGCAGTGTAACAAACTCCCTGGTCCTGGAAATTATGCTTATTATTTTCTTTATGCTTTTTATATTCCCAGTGCCATCTTTTCAGAGGCAGAACCTGGGTCACTGCATTTTTTGCTAGCAGCAAAACATACCTAAAGAGATGGCTGACATTACAGGTGATGAAATATCTTGATATCCATGGATGAAGAGATAATGATAAGAGACACTGATGCAAACATGACTGTCAAATCATAAAATGCTTTGAAACAAACAGCAAGAAAAGGCTGAAGATAATAAGCTCCAGGGAAACAGAGTGAGAGAATCACAGAACTAAAGTAGTAGAATGCCTGTAAATACTACTAAAAGAACTAGCAGAGTCAAACCAAAACAAAAATAAGAAAATACATCCAATGTCTTAGACATACTGTACTCTTTTTAATGATGCTAGAATTTATTTCTACACTTAGCAAAATCTCTTCTATCTGTCTTTAAATCAATTAAGGGTATGATACTTTACAAGAGTTCTACCAGAGTAAATCCAGAGTAATTACATTGAAATCTGTGGAATTACTCCAGATTTACATTGATGTTACAGTGATCGTAACCTGAATCTATAGAGGACAATTACTGTTTACCCTACTTAATCTATAAACTACTGGAATTTACATTTCTACTCACATTTGCTGTAAAAAGCTATGTATTTGACCAAAAAGATGCTTTGTTCCTAAAAAATGCCTCTCTGTTCTTATGTAAGAATAAGGATTATTTTAATATACTTTTTAAAGTTGTACAAAACTGATCTTTGTAAAAGCTGCGTGCTGGGGTATCTGACTATAGTTTTTTACCTAATAAAAAAAAATTGTTTTCTTAAACTAAAGGGACCGAGTTCCACCGCAGAAGTTACAACCTTTTCATGCTGTTATGCCCACTGAAGTGGGTTACTTTTAATTTTACTGGAGCTTGTGCATTTGTGCAGGACTTCAGGACTTTACCTCACTTTCTTAATTGCTTACTATTAAGAAGCTGTCATGGTAATGTTACTGTTTTTGTAACTCATTACCAGTTAGTTTTTCTGCCACGGATTTTAAATCAAGTGTCTTTAAAAAAACCCAGACTTTTAATTTTGAAGAAGAGAACTCCTCACACAGAGTAAATAGCATCCTTCTATTCTGGTAAATTTTATCTTCAATAATACGTATGCCAGCCACTCTAGATGACTTCTGTGAGAATTGCATGTGAACATCTGCAGAAGTTTCGCATTTACTTTGGCGATTAAAAGAACTGATTAATATAATTATATAATGGCTTTTGGACACTTCTACTTAACTGTGTCACATTGCTTCTTTTAATAACGTTTTACAGCTTTGTTAACTGGAAATTATTTTTGAAGTATGAAGCAGATGAAGCAGTTTGTTGAACAGTCTAATGTTGTTGTTGTACTATATCAACTGGAAATCTTAACAGAATTTATAACAGTCATTAGTCCCAAAGAGAAATTTTTTCAGTACCCCCTGGCCATAAATTACTTTTAGAACAAGCAGAGATGGAAACCAGTCTGCAATAGAAACACATCCTTTGAAAAGTTTCTTGCTTCTAAAAGTCAGGTCATTGTTTAATCACTATAAAGGAAAACTTGGTAATTTGGGTCAGCTGTTAAAGAAGTGCTTAATTTTCAATTCTGGCTTTATAATCCCAATTATGAATTTTCATGTGTCATTCCATGCCTGTTAATATTTTGACATACGTAACTCCTGCCTCCTGAAGCTTTCAAAGCAGGTGGCTATACTGATATGCTGAATCTCACAACACATATGGAAAGGTAATATTATTCACATTTCAAAGAAAGAAGACTGACACATGACCTCATATGTTCAGGGTTATGCAGAAAATTTTGTACAAAGCACTGGAAGTTTTGACTTCCAGTCCCATGCACTTCCTACAGAAGAGCTGGTAGTCCAGAAGGAATCAGACTCCTGTTTAGTCTCTGGAGGTTTTCTTCTGGCTATGCATAGCAATAGTTACTCATCTGTTTTCACTTCACTACCTTTCATAATATGTCCTGTACTATTTTGAATTTAAAACATGCCCTTTTCTCCCTGCAACTGTGGAGATTGTTAGGTAGAAGACTATCTTATTTAAATTTCAAAGGGCTTCTTTGTAAAATACTTCCTTATGGTAGAACCACTAATTTATGCTTTTAAATAAAATCTTTACTCAGCATGTTTAGAAATTACAGGGCATTGCACACAAGGAGCATTTCAGGCTACATTTGCAACAGAATTCAGCATGTACAACTGCAGTCAGAGTGTAAGAATGTTCTGATCTTTTGAGTTACTTCCATTGTTCTGAGGTTGCAAGTCTTTGGCTCAACACTACTTTAACTAATTTACGCGTGCCACCTGAAAATCAAAGAAACTGTACCTCATTTTCTTTGTTTGGCAGCTTGTATTTTTAAGAACTCAAGCATAAAATGTACCGTATATACTTATCACATGACTAATTACAATCCAACTACTTTGCACTCCTGGAATGCATCTTATTATGTCAGTTACAATCAGTCATCGTCATTAACCATGCAACAATGACTGAATCCATTAATAGGAGAAATAGCAATACAGAGTGGACCAATGCAACAGCATGTGGTACTACCTTCCCTTACATAGCAGCATTAAATTCACAAGCTCTTTATACATCCTCTTTCCTCAGTTAACTGTGGCAGTCCATAGCATATCATCAGTGAACAGAGACAGAGGTACATCAGCCAAACTACCACATGTTCCTGTATCATGCATCGAAGACAGCACGTACACCCTGAACAGGTAAGGAGAATTCAGGCCTTAGCTGCTCCTTCTGCCTGCTTTTCTCCCCACATAAAGGTTGCTGATTGAAAGCAAGAGCTACTGGGGCTAGATACATGGCTAACAAACTGGATATGCATTGCAAACATCAGAGAGTTTAGCTGGAATTTGAGTTGCTGGGGCTGAGCTGGTTGGTTGCTGGGGGCCTACGGACTTGGCAGTGTTAGGTTTACGGTAAAACTCAGTGATCTTAAAGGTCTTTTCTAGCCTAAATGATTCTACGTGCATGGGAGGACTGGGTGTAAAGCCTGTGACAGGAAAGCAGAGCTGTGTCAGTGTGATCAGAGCATGGGTTGGTGCGACAGGCTGAGGAGCATGTCAGGGAGCTGTCAGACAGACGCTCATTTGGTAACAAGGCTCCAGGCACAGTGCTTGTCTGCCACATCCACAGCAGCTCTGAAGGCAGACACACCCATGATAGACATAGAGTCGGAGAATGGGAAAGTCTCCTAATTCCAGTGTCTGCTGTGTGTCTGGAGAGCATAATCTGTGCCATGAGATTTGAGTGATGAGAAAACAGAGCCATCAGTGAGACATTATCTGTCTTTTGTTACCACTGGTGCAAAGAATAATCTTGTTCTAAAATAATAGTCCTCAAAGAAGCTTTTTAAAGTGTTTAATTCCCATTTAGGCAGAAAATGTGTAATTTTTCTCTGTTTCTTGTGCTAGGATCTGATTGTGTTGCCTACATCTCTGTGTAATTTATCCCATTGCATGGAAACAGGAAATAATAGTGCCTCAGGGAAAGCACATTTATTGTGAATGCAAAATATGTCAAAGGGGTATATTCAAATCGTACAGCATGCCACGAGAGCAAGTCATAACCACATTACCAGTCAAAGGTGGAGAAAAAAATTACGTATAGAGGTTGTCATTAATGGAGTGCTCTTATTACTTGGATTATACTATTGCATAACTACAAATAATACTTGGTCCTCTGTGATACGTATCACACAGTAGGTCTACCTGAGGTCAGAATTAGAAAACTATTATTTACAGAGAAAAATATTGGCATATGTTTTTCCACAACGTATTTTCTGACCCTCATGTACCACGATTCCATAGAGAAGTACTTTGACAACTTCAAGAACAGCAGACTGTTTCTGGACTTGGGAACGGAGCAGTAGTACATTTTCTTGTTACTGAATTTTTGTGTCCTGTTAAGGAAAAGCTGACCCTTCTCCATCTATAGGTTTGCATAGAGATAGCCCATTTCTGTAATGACTCTCGTTTTTTTCTGACTACCCAATATTTTGTTTCCCTGCTGGTGGATGCTCTGCTCTTTCCTTCATCTTTCCCCAGCTGTGAACTTTTCATTTAAGTGTTCAGAGATTATTCTTCCTTAGTAGGGACACATTGTGCTGTTTCTACAGACCATCAATAGTGAATGGTCCTCTAAAGAGCCAGCACCAAGGATTTAGGTGATCCAGAGCTCCATACCCATGTGGTAGACAGCAGTTGTCTAGTGAATAAGAGCCTGCAGTCAGTAAAGGCAAGGTGTGAGCTGTCATCACTTTGACAGCTTCCCCCAAGACTGAATGGGCACATCCTTCTGTGTGACAGGACTGTATTTAGCCAAGGATGAACGGGGAAAATCTGAGAAGTCTAATATAGACGTACCTGTAATTCTGTGAGGCTGGCCCATTAAACAGTATTTGCGTGGCAATCTGGAAGATGCAATTACTGTAAAGGTTTGAGGGAGTCATAATTTGTAAACCCATGGAGATTCTTGACTTGAAAGCCTCATAGACAGAGGCAGAAGCTGACCAGCTTTCATGTAACTATTAGGAAGAAAAAGGAAGAAAAAAGCAAAGTGAAAGTAAATTAATAGAGGGTGTCTAGCACCTGCTATTAATCTCCTGTTTTGAAAAAATAATAATAAAAAAAGTACTCAGGGGAACGCATCCAAATACAGTGTGACCAAGTCTATCACTAACTTACCTAGTTTATATGAAAGTTTAAAATGGGGCTTAAGATAAGGGGGTTTAGCGTGTACTACTGGGTCAGATGCTGGCCCAGAGCCTGAGCTGGCTGCCTTTGGGGAGCAGTCTCTTTTCTATTACAGGAAACTATTTGGTGTAAATGATTTCCTTTACAACTTTTAAATAGAACCATTGTCTCCGAGGCATATCAGGCAGAGATTTAAATAAAACTTAACCATATGTTATGTGCATGCAGGAAACAAAATATGAAAAAATGTATTTTTTATTTCTAATTTTAATGTGAATGAATTTATCATTGCTAGATAGCTGAAGGAATGCATTAGATATGAAATCACCAGAGGAAAATAACCACATTTTTTAGGTTGTGTAAGAGTAGGAGTAAAAAAAAACTTACAGAAAATGAATTTATCTGGAGATCACTGAATTTTTTTTTTTTTTAATTTTCACAGTTCCTGGGGAAATATATCAGTATTTCTAAACCTAGTCTTTAAGATTTGTATTTGCTGCTGGTATGACTGCCTTATACCATTACGAGGAGTGTATTCTATATAAGTAAACCTGACAAGTTCCATTGTTGCATTGTCATTTTCCTTTCTTCTAACAAGGAGCAGATGTGACATTACTCAATTTTAATGTGATTCAACTGTCTTCTTTTTGACAGTAGGCTAGTCTGTGTCAGCAGTGCTCGAGAAACTTACCTGGTGAGTGGAGCATTAGCTCAAAGGTTTCTGAAGTATTTAGCTGGAGAAGCCTGCCTTCCGATTTATGACTTCTCTGCATGTAAATTGTGAACTTATTTTTTAAGTGGTCTGATCAGTAGGGTGTATAAACAAACATGAGCCTGTGGATGGCTCATGTTCGTTCAAAACAAGTATAGTTTGGTTATTCAGTCTCTGGAATTATTCAAGCAGACTAAGTGACTTCATACCCAACCCAAATGCTGTGGTTGCTCTGTCATGAGTAGGCAACCCAAATGTGGGGGCTAAAAGCAGATATACCTTGCAATTAAGAAAACCCAAGATTTTCTTGCTTGTTGGGCCCTAAATCTGAGTTCTCTGAGTATCACTATGCATAAAATGGTACACAGAAAAAAAGTACTTACAAAAAGAAAATAAGGGAGGACACAGAGCAGTCCTATGAAGTAATTTTGAAAAGACAAAAAAGGAGGAATTCCTTCCAAAATTCCACTGTGTGGGCGGGTATTTTTTCTTCTCAAATCCTTTGTAATCAAGAGTTGTCTTTGTGTTGCTTAGGCAGAAATAAAAAAAAACACAAACAAACCTGTAGGGAGATCTTAATAATTTTAAACATACCATATACATGAGCCATCAACAAATCAGCAGTCATTTGATCTGTACACATTAACTTCCTTTTGATCCACTCCAATCCAGACCCAGGGTTTTCTGTTATATCACTGTACCTGCAGTCTTCTTCCCTGGTGTAAATTGACATGGTTCAGGAGACTTCACTGGAAGTGAGAGATAACTGACTCACAATTGATGTCCCACATGCAGTAACAGCGTCATCTGCTTTTGGAACTTAAACACTTAAGAAAACAAACTTACCCGTTGCAGTAGCACATCGTAATTTCCTGTCTTGCCTGTCTGCTATTCTGTACTTAGACTCTGTCCTGACAGTCCTATATAATCAGTGCTTTCTTGCAGCTTTCCTAAGAATTTGCAGATTCAGGGAGGTTAGAATTCTGTGGCATTACCACACTCTGGCTCCAGGGTGGGCATGAGATCACTTCATTCTTGGTTGCCTTCTTACCATTTCTGTGCCCAACTAAAACCTGCTGTTTGTGTGTTTGTAATTCTCTACTGACTTGGTTCACCCTCTGACCTGAATCATCCTGTATGTTTCTACCCACCGGCTCATCTCTTCCCACCTCTTTTCTGTCCTGCTCTAGCTGGGAGTTGCTTTCACCACATTGCAGTATCCACTTTACTTTATACATAGAAGAATTCAATTTTTAAAGCAGGGTTGGGGTTTTTTATTTTTAAGTGCATTAGTCTACTCCAATGCCAGCATCATTCGTCTTTTTCCTAACTAATACTTCCAATGTTCAAATATGGTATGAAGCAGAGGAAGCGTAACAAGAATTATTTTGTTTTAGAAAATGGTATGCAGTGTGGTTTTTCTCTGGAGGGAGATGTTGCCAGTAAGATAATTTACTGATCTGACCGCAAATACACTGAAGTCAATGAAGCTGCACTGATTATGCCTGCTAAAGCTCAGAGTAAATTCCTTGTTACCATTATTTCTGTAATTATTACTGAAGAAAGGGTCCACAGGATATTTTTTATGACAGTGCTGGAGTGCTTTCTATGTCAGAATACTAGCAAAACAGTCATCCAAAAGCAGGTATTTTAGTGTACTGCCCACTTGTAACTGGCTTAACACTGTAGATAATCATTTCTGCCTCAGAAACACACTCTACTGCAAAACACAGACTGTTCCAGAGATACCTTAAATCAAGTGACTTACATGTTCAAGAAAACAAATCTGAAACTCATCTGATTTTGTTAGTGTTATCTTGGCAATGCTGCAGAACTGAAATGTATTTTGTTACACAAGGGGCTGCGGTCTGATGTGCGTCTTTTCTGCTCTAAAGAAACTAGAGCAGCTCCGTTTTCACCCTGGGCTGCTTCATTGTTAAAGCAAATAATAAACAAAATCAGATAGTCCAAGAAATGCACTTGAAATTAGCAGTTAAGAAAGAAATTAATCTTTCAGTCTAATATTTTGCCATCTGCATGCTTGGGTGTTAAGCCTATTTTATATTTCATATAATATGCTTCAAGTACTTGCAGCAGAGCGACAGTTTCTTGTCAGAGCTGGCACACCATTAGCATGGATGTTGTGACCAAAACCTCTGTCTCCTTCAAAAGACCAGAACAGACAGATTTCTGGAACAGCATGTTTCTCCCCAGAGTCTCTGATCCTGTAACACTATTTAAATAAACAAATGAATGTGACAGAATCTCTGGAATTATTTATACAAAATACTTCTGTACATGTATTTTCTCTGTACCATCTTTTACTTTCTTTGTAATTAAATTTACCTTCAGTCTCTTGCTATCTCCTGCATGCTTCAGGATTCACAGATGAGTTAAACAATAGCCAATCTCTTACCTCTATTTCTACATTCTGTAGAAATGCAAGCTATCTTTTAATAATTGATAATAAATTAACATCTGGCTTCACAGGTGCTTAAATACAGGGAGGGAGGCCCATGGAAATTTTAATTCAGACTGTATGAGGGATAATAAAAAATAAGCATCATCAGCATAACACAAGTTCCTTAATGGACATCTTAGTGTTGTTATTTGTGACACCTTTAATAATCTCATATCTCTGATAAAAACAGGTGGAGAAGAAGGAAGTGATTAATTTTCTGCACATGACTTTGAGTGGAGATGTAGCCATCCCAGGAAGTTTAGCTCCGAACATAAGAAACTGAATTTGCAGCTTGTTTAAGGTGTGCTCGCAGATGGCCAGTCCTGATTTGTAGCAATCCTACCAAGACAAATGAGAATCACAGGGTGTTACAGATAACAAGAGCTATAGCATTTATGCAAACAGCCAACCTCAAGGTATGGCAGCATTCATAAGACAATAACATATGAAACAGGAGCACACTGTAGATAAAAAAATGGACATCCTGACATCCTAAAAAAAATAAATATATATATATAATGTTAGCTATTAAAACAATAGGATACACTGTAGTTGTGCTATTTGTGCCAATGGATAGGTCCTTGACTAAAAATAAAGATGTAAATAATTTTATAGAAATCTAATGTCAATATAGAATGAGTTTCAGATTTCACTCCATAAAACCTGATTTAATTTTTATCACTTGGAAGAAATATGCTGGTGGTGGTGAAACTTTGGAATACTGATGGAAATGTTAGATGTTTCATTTGCATCTAGTATCCTAACCAAAACTGTAAGATAACAAATGGCCAAGATAATAAGTGAAAAGCACTTCACTTTAAAAAAAAAAAGAGTACCTTCCTATTGCTATTCTAATTCAATCTCTTTGAATAAAGATTACAGCTTTGTATAAGAAGTATTTATGAAGAATATCTGGAGGAAAATCAAGATTTTCCTTCAGTGCTGTGGTTGTAAATGGATTTGAATTGTTAGAGATACAGTGCTAATCAAAGCACTAAAGTAAGTATCATTAACATTTTTATACATTCCTAAATGCTGAAGTATTAGGAAAAAAAAAAGAACCAGAATTAACCCTGGCAGTAAATTGCTTGTTCAGTATATTATTCAATCTTTAATGCTCTTGTCAAGGAAGTGGCTGAAAATATTATATCACGTCAAATGTTTACCCCCACAAGCCTGAGTACACACCACAGTACAGAAACAAACTACATTAAGGATCTCTAAATTGCAAGGTAAAGGTTTTTTATTTGCTTCACTGTTCTCCAGAGGGCGATTGCCAAACATGACTGCACTGCATTTGGTAACAATACTCTTGACAAACAGGGTTTGAGAGGTGAAAATTTACGAAGCAGTTCACACTATGGTTCTGATTCCAAAGACTCGCTTTTATTTTCAATCACATACATATAATAGTTATTCATACAGAGGAACTTTAAAATCTTGAGCATCTTCTTGGTTCTTCCTTCTACAAAAATATAATTAGTTCAGGATAGGAGACATAGGTGAGTCATTTCCTGAAATTATTATACTTTTCTGAAAAGTCTGGTGGTGCTTGGATTTGAAATTTAGGGAGCAGAGAAGGCTGTCAGACTCTTACACTGCACTGCTGTAGAGAAACGGTGCATTTAACACTTTCTCACAGCAGAATAAAATCAATCAGTCACAATCAGTACAAAAGAAAAATGAGCCAAAACAGCTTGAGCTGCTATTTATTTACTTATACAGGAAATAATTACATTTCGTCTCAGCAGATAAATGGTTTCTTTCTCTGCCTCCACCTGTCTATAAGTTTTGACCTTGATTCTGACCTCCTTGTTCAGCCAAATCTCCTCTTAGAGAAGAAGGAGTTTTTGCCTGAATGAGAGGTACAGCCTTGGACCCGTGTGAATATCGTTGGTGAAGGAGAATGTAGCATGGGGTCTGTGGTGCAGGAATGACTGCAGCAAGTACCTGAGTCTCCCTTTCTCTTTGAGGTCTTAACTCTATACCACTGTGACGTCCGTGACTGAGGTGAGGAGGAGACTGTAATGCATCACAGTAGTAAACTCTGCTCCTACAACATTTTTGTCCTGAAAGGGGAGGACAGCGTTTTAGTGTGTGAAGAATGTGGAGGGAAAGAGTTAAACTTTAAAGTGTACTTGAAAGGATAAAAGTATGCCACCCACACTTTTATCACTGATCACATTAGTTCTTTTAATGGCTGTTTTAAGTCCTGTTCAGCTGAATAACAGTAATTTTCTTTTCCAGCCTTAGGAGCTGCCTGCTGTAGTCTTTTAAGTTTTAAACTCTGAATCTGTAGGTCAGAGCCATGTGAGTTAGAAGAGGCCTCCCACGGGCAAACCAAATACGAGCTCTTAGCCTGTGTGACAATAAACATTCCATTTCGCATTATTGAAGCTCACGGAAACCATCATGCACCAACTGAAGCAAAGCCTACTAGTCCAATTATTTGACATCAAAGGCCACAATGCCTAAACCAGCAATTGCTTTCAGAACACTGCAGAAATGGGGAGGTCCTCCTGGCATGAAGAGGAATGTTGGGGAGTCTGCTGCTGCTGCTCTGCAGTGCAAAACCAGACTGTATTCACACGGTGAGACAATGTGCTGACCATCCCCAGCTCTCCATTATTCCCTACCCTGATGGGCATGCATGTGTGTGGGTATTTCAGCAGTAATCTTATACAGGGTTACAAAAGCCTGGCACTCCAGCAGCACATGTGGTATTGAACCGACTTCTGACCTGCGCTGAAGGTGGAGTTCAGATTTGGTATTATTTACAACTGTCTGCTTACAGAGACACTGTTTCCAATTAGCAGGTATTACTTTGTTGTATCGTGCCCATTAAATTTGGTATTTCCTAAAAGAAGGATGACTGTAGCCGGCATGGGCGTAAGGCATTCATTCATCGGTTCAAAACACTGAATACAGCATCAACAACTGAATTGCTTATAGTGTCAGAGCTGTTTCAACCAGCTGCTCAGCAGTCCAGTAGTGTATTGGGTCATTAGTGTTGGTTATTCACACAGCTTGGCTGGAACGATTGTTCCACATTCTTAACAACCTGCTTTATTTCTTTCAACATAAAACCTCCTAAAAACAGCCTGCATTCTCACATAAAGACTTAAGTAATTGCAAAAAAAGCCGCTACAGTAGATTAGTTTGTTACTATTACTGAGACAACTGTACTCCTTAATAGTTAAAAGAATGAAAGGAAGAGAACGTAAAACACCCTCTGCACTGTAGTGACCTTGGGGCAAGTTTATGGCCATATTTCAGCATTGTGTTGTAACAAAAAAAAAGAAAGCTGTTGTGCCAGAATTTTTCCAGGGATATTTCCCCCAAATACCACGCTAATTTGAATCAAATGCTTCCTATGTACAATATCATTTACTTTCCTAACTACCCTTTGAACATATTAAGCATTGTGATATGATTTACACATACATAGCACAGATAGTAAATAACTGAAACTTGAAGCACCACCTGATAGAAACTCATTACCCGAGATAGGCCTTACTTGATTCTGTTTTACAACAAATTTGGTAAGGAAATATTTTCCATTTAGCTTGGTGAATTAATTGCAGTTTTTCAGTTAGTTGCTATGTTGTTATTGCTCTGACTTCTTCTCCACGAAGAAAAAAAAAAGTGCTTGTGTGCACTTACTGCATTTTGTAGCTGTTCCCTGCATATTAACTGTACATCACCTACACCATCAAATCAATGAAAATATTAATTCTCAGCATGCACTTCACTATGAGGTGCAAAGTTATTAGCTCCTCACAGCTAGAGGAGCAAGACTGCAGTGTTGATGCAGTAACATTTTTTTCTTTACTTGTAATACACTTCTTACAGGCAATGCAGCAGGAATTTGGATGTAATCATAATTTTAAGCAGCTTCTCTGATATAGTAAAATGAGAGAGGTGATAATTACCGAATGCTGTTATCTTTAAGAGAGCTCATTTCCTGACCTGATGGCGTAGCCCCTAATAAATAAATGTACTAGAGCTTAAAAACAGGAGATACAAACTGTATTGCTTGGCAAGATGAATGTTTTCTAAAACATTACAATGTTTGCTCTGTGTGGGAGCATCAGGTTCAGTTTATAGATCTAAAGGAAAGTATTTAGGAAAGCATAAAGCAGTATTGCTCATGTAGTCATGTGTGGTTTCTTTCAGTGTCAGTGTGCTACTCCTGACTGTTTCCACTGCTAAAGAAGTTGTTATAGAGATAAGGACTAATTAATAGTACAACAAGGTTGATCTCTCCATAGTTTGGTGGTACTGGTGAGACCCCACTTGGAATACTGCATCCACCTCCCGAATCCTCAGCACAGGAAAGATGTGGACCTGTTGGAACAGGTCCAGCAGAGGGCCACAAAAATGAGCAGAGGGATGGAGCACCTCTCCTATAAGGAAAGGTTGAGAGAGTTGGGGTTGTTCAGCCTAGAGAAGAGAAGGCTCCGGGGAGACCATATTGTGGCCTTTCAATAATTAAAGGGGGCTTAGAAGAAAGTGGGGACAAACTCTTTAGCAGGGCCTGTAGCAATGGGACAAGGGATATAGTTTTAAACTAAAAGAGGGTAGGTTCAGATTCAGGCTATATATAAGGAAGAAATTTCTTACAACAAAGGTGGTGAAACACTGTAACAGGTTACCCAGGGAGGTGGCAGATGCCCCATCCCTGGAAACATTGAAGGTCAGGTTGAACAAGGTTGGAGCAACCTAATGTAGTTGAAGATGTCCCCATCTCATTGCAGGGGGATTGGACTAGATGACCTTTAAAGGTCACTTCCAACCCAAACTATTTGATGATTCCGCGATTGTTCCTGGGTAACATGGCAGATGTTACAACATTACACACCACGCTGGGCATAAGACTTGTCTGTCTCCAAAGAAAGAAGCACAGGAAACAGGGTCAGTGACAGATTCAGATACCACAGCAATCTTTTTCTTAGGGAACTGTTACCCTTACAGATGCGTAATTAATTCTTCTCCAGTTTCACTACATACTTTTTTTAATCCGTACTACCTCAGTAAGAATAGGTGGAATGGCTGGAGAGAGCCCATATACCATGAGGACAGAGTCCATCAGAGTCCTCACAGAACAAAACCCAAGAGATTAGCAACATCTTTCTGCTTGGGAATTGCTTTGTGTTAAATATAGTTTAACTAGATTTAGCACAGTAATTTAACCAGAAAAAAACTCCACGCAGATTCCAAAAAGTACTGTGGTATGGCAGAAAGCTCCATCTTGTTTTTAATATTATCAGAAACTGAAAGAAGGTTTAGTTCAGAGAATGCCTTTCTGTTAAAGGGGGCATAAAAATAATAAAAAAAGAAAAAAACTAGGGCAGAAGTTTGCAGAGAAAAGAACTTAACACAAAGCAATTTTCCAGCATGGTACTGGTGTCCAATTGTACTGCTGTCTGATGGCTGAGCTATCTAAAGGGAAGAGAAATCTGCTTACGTAGCATGTCTATTTGGACATATTTTTGTTGCTCTGTTGGAAGAAGTTTTCACTATGTGATTTCAAGTTGAACACAAACCAGTTGAAAATTTGCTGAAGGTAAACGCCTAAATTCTTTGTGGCCTTTTATTTCCAGGACTCCAAATAGTTTTTAAGAGATCGATGGTGGCCAAATCTACCCACAGCCCCAATCAGTTTAGCACGACCATCATCTGTCCCTCGATTCTGCTCATTTGACCATCTTTCTTGTCTTCCCCTGCTACAGGGAGTGATTTACGCACATTCATACACAAAATTTATCGGAAAACGAAGAAAATTAATGAAAACTTACTGAAAATGTAGAATTATTCTTTGTCCAAGAAACTCTCCAGACCATCAAGTACACGATGAACTGTCCAGGGTCAGTCTTGATGGAGAAGAAATGCAACAGGTAGATGATTTACAGGCTGAGGGGTTCGCCGAGTTTTGCTCTTGCTGGAGCCTTCAGCACATTTTTGCCGTTAGGTGGCACTCTTCACCTGTATCGCGCGTCCTCCTTGCTGAAGGGAGCTGTGTGATAAGGACTCGGATCTAACACAGAGCAGAAGCTGGAATAACCATGGTCGCGACTTCCTCCATCAGCTTTAAAAGAACTCTTTGCACTGCACACTCTGATTCCTAAATTATTTTTTGTTCCTCCCTGGTTACTGGATGGTCCTGTGGACTGGTTGCAACACAGTGCAAATTTGATGTCGAATCATGGTCCCTCTGGATTCGTGTTACATAACAATGGTAGTGATTTTTTGCAGTACATATGAGTGTTTACCTTTGTCTCTGCACTAAAAACTCTGTTTAAAAACCCCATGCTAAAACCAACCGACAACTTGGTTATCCTATCAATTTGCTCATGCTAGTAATTATAGCCAAAAAGGGAAATTAAAATTTCCACTGTATATTTCAGAAATCGCACAACACTGTTGGCAAATAAATTATTTTAGCAGTACATGCTGCAATTTCATTGCAGTGTCCACTAACCCTGTCTTGTGCTTGTGACAAAACAGAGTCAGAAAGCTAAAACTGATGAGTACAACTGTGCTGAAACTTGGCCAGCATTCTCCCACTAACCACCCGTCTGTGGTCAGCATCATAGTACTGTCTTGCAGTGTTGTTCAAGGAGATATTACTTTTCTCGTCTCTGCTGAAAAAAAAAGATGAGAGGTCTGCACACTGACAAAAATTACTGTTTTTCTTTATGCAGACAATCATAATAACCCTTCAACTAACTGACATTTCAGAAAGACATGCACTAAAAATCTTGGAGTACTCCTTCTCTGAGAGCACAGCTATGCATTCTGATCCATTACATAGCATTGGGCTTTTGAAGATAATTTGGACAGTGTTTTGGCTGCTTGGAATTCTGAAATTCAGTGGTATTAAGACATTAGTTTTGATTCCTGGACTATTTCTCATAATGTTCATTGATTTTAAAACCAGAGCTTCATCCTCCAGTCCACTCAGTTATGTGCTGGGCCCCAGAGTACTTCCAATTTTACTGAAGAGACCTTTTACGCATACTCTGAATTTACCTGTGTTCAGGCCCTGTTAATTCTGGATTCAGGCTGATGTTAAAAAAAGTCTCCATTCCCCACCAAATACCTACATTCACAAATCTTCCCCTGAAAGGCAGACTGCTCTGTGGAAAACAGGTGCGAGGTGGACGCATTTAACAGCACCCTGTGGTGACATACTCCAGGACTGTTTTTACTTTTGCTATTAGGGTACTTAGGGTAATTATTCATGCAAAAAGGAAGAAAATAAAAAAGTGAACATTATTTAGCATTCTGATGAGAACACTCAAAACATATCCTTTCCCTTCTGAGGTGACGCAGCTGAACTGAAAAGGCCAAGAGCAGGAATGTCGTCTAGAGAATGCTGAGGACAAACCCAGCAAAGCATAAACATATCTTCCAAGACAAAAAAATTCCAGAGGTAATCCTTCTGAACATTTGTTGATGACAAACCAAGACTTAAAGACATTTTCATAGTATGTGCCATCAATTTCTTAATCGCTAACACAGCTTAATCATGTACCACCAGACACGTCTTTACCTAGCTAGGGTTAACAGCAGGAAGAGGTCATTGTACAACTTTTTACCTCACCCACACATTAAACCATTAATTGTTCTGGAAAATGGAAGGACTATTTTGTTGCAGTGGCTACTTCTTTGTCATTTCTGCCTCAGGAGTTTGTACAAATCAAAGATAATTGCCCTTGTTCTCCACTGTTAGATGGGAAGCAGAGGTAGGAATAATTTCACACATTTCAGATTTAGCCTAGAGAAACATTAAATGCTCCCATTGTTAGTTCCAGGCTTATGATGCAAGACAGGCTAAAATCTTCCAGACAGCAACAGACAGCCGCTGCCTGTAATGGGACTTACTTAACAAAAGCCCCAGTCTATCTATTTATTAGACATATTCAGAAAGAGAGCTATTTTCTCCAGCACCCTAATTACTATTCTGTGTATAAATGCTCCTGGAATGTGGGCAAAACATCATGAGGAAACATCAGGAGACAAACAACACTTTCCTTCCCAGCAGTCAATTTCAAAATAAGACAAATACATTAGGAAATAAGTATTCATTTAACTAGCTAAACATCCTCCCTGGGTCCTTACACTATACCGATAATCATGTTTACTTGGAGGCACAGCAGATTTGCAATTCAGGCACCAAGCTATACCATTAACAGAGGATTTGGGGAGAGCATGTTGAAAAGCAAAACAATCTCGGTCTTTATCTGTATGTACTTGAAGAGAATCCTGGCCACAGGGCATTGAGTGGAGCCTACAGGATTGTTGCTTTCTGAGCGTCAGCACACACACACACAAAGAGCCCAAACGGAACAGCCTCCAGCAGAGAGCTCTACGGGAGAACCCGAACTTCAACTCTGCCCTCAAACTGGAAAGTGATTCCCAAGCGCAGATCACAACCACCACAGACACTGGAAGGGGACTGTGAACTGGTCCCGGTGCGTTTAAGTGGGCCTGACAACACCATAGTGAATGTTCATCAGTTTGAGCACAAAGGTTGTTCACTGACCTTCATCCCAGTTGTTTGCCTCAAGCAGAGAGCGAGGGGCAGTTTTGCAGAGGTGCTCTGATGTCCTTCCTTCAACTCTGCTTCAACACAGACGGTTCTATTGATTTGCTACAGCTCATCAGCGTGCAATACTCACTCCCCCTTACCAAACAAAAGATGTTTAGGCCATCACGAAAGCTGACCAAAGAAAAATTCCAGGGCTAGTCTGTTGCTACAAAAGGTACTTCCATTGAATACCAAGAGGCATTGTAGGAAATAGACCCATCCTGTTCAAATACAGCTTCAGATTTTCTGGAATTTAGGACTCTGGGTTATTTGAAGCTAAATCACAGTTACAGCTTCAGATCTGGATTCAATGATGTGTAAATCACTGAAATATGGTCATAAAAATTCTGACTGCTGAGAAGGCCAAACCTCTCAAAAAAAGACAAGTCTTCAAATTGTTTCCAGAGGTACCCAGTAAAAAAAAATAAGCTGGTCCCTTTCCTTCCTATTTTGCACTAAGAATCACAAAACCAAAATTCCCTAGCCGCTGCAGATCAGTGGTTTGTGTCATATGTTGTAGCTCAGCCAATCTCTGCACATACAAGCTGCGAGAACAGACCTTGAAAACTGCCCTGTTTCAGCAAGTCAGAGCAAGAGTACCAGCTCTACACAGTATGTTTGAAATAGCATTTAAGTACCAGCAAGTGTATTTTTTTATTTTATGTAAATATTGTAAATTATGTAAAAAAATTTATTTTTTTACAGTGCTTACAAAGTGCTTTAATTCATTCTTTTCTATAGCTCTCCTCCTTCAAATTGTTTTGACAGAAGGCTGTTTGAGATTTTTCTTTTCACCTCTGCACGTGGTAAATCCAAACAGAAACATGTCTTTTGTGTATTATGGTTTGACTTGCTTGGAAATAGAATGGGCACACACAGCTTGTGCAAGAATTGAGAAAAACAGCAATGTTTTCCAAAAGGCAGCACCTTTTTCCTTTTTGTTCTTTTTTCACTTGGAGTTAAGTGTGTTCAACTTTAGAGAAAAATCAGTCCCCAAATAGTAACTGCAGTTGGTATGGTGTTTTTGTTTTGTTGTTGTTGGTTTGATTTTGTTTTACATTGTTTTAATGAGGGAAGATGGGAGAGGGACTAGTTTTCACTTGGCAGTTTTTCTTCATTCTGTCCAGTCACATGGTCTTTTTTCCCCCAGTATTTTTAGGCATTCAACCAGAGGAATAAACTCTTAACTACTTAAAGACAAAAAGTCTGAGTCTCATATACATTAAAATTCCTTTATGTTCCTGTAGTGCTGCATATGCTTCTTAAATGAAAGGTGGTATACAGGATTAAGCCTACGAAGCACTTCAGAAGGAGCACTAACTGGATTTTGTAATCCTGGCAACTTCCACACGTTTACAGCTTTATCTGTGTCCCCCAGCGAGGGCTGAAGGAAAAGAAACAAGCAGCCAGGAAAGCTGTGCAAGCATATTTTGTATCTTCTTCATTGATACCCTTCATGCCATTCAAATAGGACTCCGGAATACACTATTTTAATTAGCAAAGCTTGTTTTAAAGTAAACAACACAAACACTCCTTATAGAACAGTCACAGTCTCCCCTGCTAGACATACAGGCTTTTTGGCAAGATCACATTCAAACAGCATGAAATTCACCCCTGTGCACAGCCCCCCAGAAGGCCCTCGTACCACTTTAACGTCCACTTAGCTGCTCTGGCTAGGAGCGAGTGGTCTGTGGGATAAGGACTGAGGTTCACTACGACTTTCCTCCCCAAAAAAGATGGTCCAAATCCACATCTGTAAAGACCAGCAGTTTTTCCACTATAAGGTCATAAAGGTGTAATATAGGCGTCATGCATAGAGTACATACCATATTTCAGTTGAGTCCTGTCCCTGCATGACTTTGAGTCCCTGTCGAAGTACAGATGCACAACACACATGTAATGAAGCCCTCAATCAATATGGTTTGCTGCACTGTGCTGTTTGCAGGGAATGCTGCAAAGTCATTCAGCCGACAGGAGTCAGGACAGCAGTGAGAAGAGTATCCTCAGGAGGAAGCTCTGACAGGATTTGTTTCGACACATGGGAGAACATGAGATTCCCATCTTAGTTCAGTAATTGCTAAACGAACAGAAATCAGAAATCATTGATGCAACATTGACCCATAAAACACTGATGACTGAGGCTCTGTTCTCCCCTGTACTACACACAGGGAACAACAGACGGTCAAAGGAAAACAGGGAAAGAACAGAACAATATGGAAATAAGGTTGGTTCCTTAACAAATGTCACTACTGCAGTCCATGTATGCTGACTGACACTGGTTGTTCTTTTCAGCTATAACTGTGCAACAAAATCGGACATGTCTCATCTTCCAGTCTTGATACTGAACTGTTGCTGTTGTTGATTTTCTTTTGTTGGTCAAGTTTTTTCTTTTTTTTCTTTTTCTTTTTTTTTTTTTTTTTTTTTTTTTTTTTACATCTACGTTTATCAACACTGATACATTACAGATCTTGTTAGTTATACTTCGAAGTCTGATCATGCAGAACTACAGGCAGGTGCAATTCAGATCTTATTACAGGATGGACATGGCAAGGTGAACAGTTGTTTTTGCTAGTTAAGATCTGGAGCTTTGTCACTGTTGTGGCTTAATGTATACTGGCCATAAGTCCCACTTTACTCAATTTACTAAATATACATGATTCTATATGTACACTGAAACCTCCAGCACCCTCCTTTTCAGCATGTGACTGAGTTAGGAAAAGGCCAGAGGTCTACCGTATTTAGGCATACAGTGGCCTTATTGTAAAAGATTTAACAGAAATAGCGTGTTGGATTATTACATATTAGTTACAGAGGAAAGAAAAAATAATAATCAATACAACTATTTACATTATAAATACCTTGCTTTCCAGAAGACGAGAATGGCCCTGTTCAGTGAAAATTAGCAGAAGAGACAGGTTTACCTGTCTGAAATGATAAGTACGGTAGAAATACATTTATTTCCCAAATTGACTGTGTCTTCCTTAAATATGTGCTTTTCAGCTTTTCGCTTTCAGGTAAAAAGGCACAATTAGCCTCAGTTGAAGTTTTTCAACATTCTTTTGTCAAATCAAACCCTCTTCAAAACCCAAACTTGCCATGCGTCAATGAGTGTGAACAGAAATTAAGTTAAAGAGTTCACCTCTTGCAATCAATAGTTAATTTAAAAAAAATATTAAAAAAACCCAGGCCACACTGGCAAGTTCCTAATATTCTATGCAGATTCCACTAAATTCCACTGGACAGGTCTGTTTTGCAGCTCATGGGTGAAGATGACACATTCATCATCCCCCTGCCTCCCCCTAGCATCTTACTAATTAAGACATTACATATTTGTGGAATATTCAAACCCACAGCACAATGATTTTCTTTTTGTGTGTGTGTGTCTGTGTGTGTCTGTGTGTGTGTGTGAAAAAGATCACCTTGAGCTTGCAGTTAGTTAACTGGGTCCTTTGTAAAGTGGTGGAAGTTCAAATAAGCACATCCATCAGATTCTTGAAGATGTGTGATTACATTACAATTATGCTCTTTATCCACACTGAGAACTTGGATCAAAATATGAACAGAACACAGGTTCTAAAAATCACATCCATATGCACTCACTCTCTTTCCTACACACACATACGGAAGCAAAGAAAAAGCTTAAACTTCATGAACCACTAACTCAGACTTCTTTGCCAGACTATTAAAAGTCTAATTCTTCCCTGCAGGTTTTCTTTCATTCTGCTCTCCCTGGAAGCACACAGAGTTTGTTGCAAAATGCCTTTTTTGTTTGTTTGCTTAGTTTTGCATGTTTGAAGTCACACAAAATTCTAAAGTCTCAATAAGCATGAAGAAAGATAGATCTGAAACTAAAATAAGCTTTGACCCTTCGGAATACTGCAAAATTCGTAGTATAAGTAAGCTAACATTGACTATTACAAGTTATTTTGAATTAAAATATTCCAATTACATTTTACAATGATTTCAGGATACTCAAACACATTTTTCCTTTTTTTTTTTTTTTTTTTTTTCCTTTAATGAAAAATTCAGGGGATTTGCTGAAACTGACTCTCTCAGGCAGTTTTAAAATTGACTATCAGCATATTTTTCATGAGAAAATATGTTGGTGGAAAAGAAGTCACTGGTGCTTACTGACAATTAGAATACAATCCAAACCAGTTAAATAGCACTACTTTGGAAAAATTCCTAAAGATACTGCAACAAGTCTAATTTCTTCAGTATTGTTAGCCCAAAGCTTGAAGGTAAAGCAATATATATGGAGATAAAACCATATATATGAATCTATTCTTGATTATAAGTTTAGAAGAGTGATACAGTGACATTACCGTCTGTCTCGTGTAATCTCTGGAGCCCAATACGGTGCAGGAACCAGTTATTTCCACAGGAAAACTGTCAGTGCATTAGGGAAGCAGCTAATCAGGCTTTCTATAGCTTTTTGTTCGTTTGTTTGTTTTTGACATGTTACCACACTTGTACTCTGATTTAAGCTCTGCTTTATATAAAGCAAGCTTGCTAAGATTCCTGAATCTATCTGTGCCATGGAACTCTAGATAGTATGGAGGATTATCAACCACAATGCCATTTGCATAAATCAGTGTGTGACCAACCCAAAGATCTGAACTTTCTAAAGACCTATTACATTTTAGTTGAATATAGTCAGAACTCAGAAGGTACTAACTATCAAGTTAGTACCTGAAGATTTCAAAAAGTACAGAAAATTTTGGATGGAAAACATGCATAACCGTGCATCACCTTGAAGTAAATCAATACCTTATCCCCATTTAAACTTATGAGTGAGAAGGAAAATGGAGGGTCTTTTTAAGAGCAATTGACTTCCCCCACCTTGTTTTAGTTTCTCATATTATCCAAAAGTACTCCATCTGGAAATAAAGCAGGAACTTTTTGCAGCAACTTTCCTCTACCTTTTCAATGCTACTTTTTTTGCAGCTAGTGCTCTGAGCAGCCACTGATAGTTAAGATGTTTCTGCCATTTTCCTCACCCTGCTGATGGCGATCTGCATGACTTAAGCAAGCCACCTGGGACAGAATTGCTTTGAGTATTCAGGCACTTAAGATACCAGTAGGCTCTTAGGCATATTTTCAAAAATACCAAGGTGTCCAGCTGCCATTCACACTGATGGAAGATATGCCACTTCTGGCACAGGCTCTCTGATTGCCCCTTCAGTGCCTAAATACCTTGGAACATCTGTCATAGATCTCTGGCTTCCTGATTGCCTACATCTCTGCGGCAGTGGCAATTATGCTTATAACTGCCAAGCTCAGAGAATGAGGTGAAAATTGTTCCTCAAGTACTATTTAGTAACACTTTAAACAGAGGTAGATTTAGAAGATCACTGGCAAGAAAAATAAGAAAAGCATCTGTCATTATCAAGCTGAAGAAAATATTGGAATAAAGGGGAACAGACTTGAAGGGTATCGAAGACTTCTAGAATCCAAAAGAAAAATTTTGTTTACCGTAAGACAGCTACAGAACATCATCACTGCAATCTTTTATTCAAGAGTACATGCATTCTTGTAAGGTATCAGCTGACAGCACCAACTTCCTGACACAAAGCAAGACAAAGGATACTATTCCTGTTTGATGGTTGCTACTTCAGTTTGGACATACAAGGACCAGAATTATAAAGAACTATTGCTTTTCTTCATTGATGGCTTTTTTGTAGTGTCCAATGTGGACAGCCCCAAGTCTCCTCCCCCAGACAGAGCTTCTCATAAAGGAGACAAACTAATTTGAGGACAAAAAGAGATGCAGTGATTCTTTTAGGCCCCATTTCAGCAAGGCACTTAAGCACATGCCAATGTCAATCACTGCTGAGAAAAGGACAAGAAGCACATGCTAGTTAAAATTATGTATGCATCCCTATATTCTCCATTAAATGTTTGTACAAGCACCGGTGCTTAGCAGAATCAGGGCCTCTGGGAATAAAGCTGTATGTCTGATATGACGTGGGTTCATTTAGCGCCGATCACTAGGACATCTATGGTGACTAGTTCTCCACCCAGCACCTGCAATTAAAACAAGACTGAATTCTACCATGGGGCTAAGATCATGGGTTTTGGCTTCAATAGATGAAACATGGGAGAGTTGTAAGCATCCATCTACTGTAAGTGGCTTCTCTGCTATTGCCTATGCCACATCTCTGCAATATCACTGTAAATGAATGGTGATTATTCCAAGTTTCTACATTCTACATTTGTGGTATTTTTGCAGTTTCTCTTACATAGACCTTTGCCTCACTGAGACACTTTTATTGGTTTTGTTTAAATAACACACCCAAATGGTGCACACTAAGGAATGTAAAGCAGATACTAGTTACCTGAATATTATTAATATATATCTATGGTGAATTAAATCTGGAGGTGATACATTTCATTATTGCTAAGAAGTCACCCTTGGTGTTATTGCCTTTGTACCTACAGAGCGCTGCCATTTACCTTTCAATACTTTTATGATCATTGGCTTTAAAGTGAGAATTACATCACTCAACCATGACTTTATGTTTCATGGCTTAAGAAAGAATATTGCTAAATATTTTTAGCAGTAGTAAATTATTGCTTTTACAATTACTGCTCTGAGTTTTTAGAGTATTTTTTACCTAATTTCATTCTCAAAAAATTTTCCATACAAATCTACCAAAAATATATCCAGGGGAAAAAAAATCCTATAGCAATTTTGAGACAGCTCAGATCTACCAAGCCTGAAGTTACTTTATATCCACTTAATTTTTATCTTCCCTCCTCCCCACCCTGGAGAGTTTTTTCGTTGCTTTCTTCCCTTTAAAGAAAATCTGACTTGATACTAATTTTTTTTTTCTTACCACAGAATGGCAGGTTTGTAAGCCACCTAATATAACAGTCCTATTTTGGTAGAATTTTGAATACTAAGAATTAGTGAATTTTAAATACCCAGTAATATAGCCTAAGCAGTTTCTGACATCTGGAAAAGCATTACAGTATGATTTAGCTCATTTCAGTTAACATGGCACACTTTGGTAAGAGGAGAGATGACCCAGTATTTAATTTCCAACTTTGGTAACGATGACCTTGAAGTGGAAAATGCTAATTTGCTGTCTTGGCTGGAAAAAACATTCAGTTGTTCTGAAATTCTGTGTGGAGTTTTGCCATTCTCTGGTAAAAAAACACTTGCTGTTACCACTGGGAATCCTATGTGTTATTACCTGGTAAAATCAATTTGATATTCAGTCACTGTTGGGTTCTTCGGAACTCATCAAAACTGCCTCCGAGAGCCCTGATGGCGACCCTTTCAGCCCAGCACACTAGCCGACTGATATCCTCTGCTGTTACTTAGAATATAGGAATACTAGACCCATGCACTCTGTGGTTCTTTTCCATGTAACACAGCTGATAAAACTTCCTGGGGAGTCAGATGATTTGTTGCAAGCAAATGGACAGCCAAAAGCACCTAGAGAACGCCTGGTCTCTTAGTAGCCGAGATCCCTGCAAAGGAATGATTTGAAGGGAAAATAACCTCTAAGCCACAAACACACACTGAAAGGGAGTGGGCCACAAATATCCTTACTTTATTTAACCTAGTAAAGATCTAGATGTAAATTAAAAAAGTTATTGCATGTCCTTTTGATAATAATCTGAACTGTTCTCCCACCCTGCCATACCCCCTAACAAACAAGCATACATGTAATTCATAACAGCAAGCCTATCTATGAACTAAGATGATAACTCACTTAACATTTGCAGGAAAAGCTGCTTACTGAGAGAAATCTTTCTTGGCTACACATGCATAAAAAACCTTCGTTCTTGTTCCCTGTAGCTTGCAAAAGTACATGCGCTTCCTTCTAACCTGGTCTTATCTTGGTGTATCTGCTCTAAAAATCAGAACAACAAGTCTTAACATTCACAAACAAACATTTTTCTGTGAAGTTCTGTGGCTTTTTCTTTCAATACAAACTGGTTATTATTTCAAAATATATATACAACTCTCAGCAGAAATTTTAGTGCTACATCTTCAAGTGTCTGAGGGAGCCACAGTTCAGTGTGGTTATTTACACTTCCACAAATCCTCATACAAGATATGCAACCTCATCAATGAACAAATAAATATAATATATACTGGGAATATCATGTATGTAATTATGCAGTTCACCTGAAATGGGCCATTTATATTTGTGGATTGTACACTAAGTATGTATGCAGATGTGCGTGTTCCTGTAGGCACACAGCTGCATACACTGCCAGAATTCTCTTGGCGCCTGTGTGTATGTGCTATTCATATATGGAGAAAAAATCGTGTATACCCCTATGTGCCTCACTGGGCAGCAGACAACAGAACAGAGAGTGAAGGCTGATACACACTCATACGTTTGAGAGTGGCTACTGCACACCTTGTCATGCCAGTCTGAAAAGGACAGTTGCAGGTTGCTGGTTTTGCAGCCATTAATTTTACATCTTATGGGGAGGGGGTTAAAAAAAAGGATTTTTCAGTTCCTTTTTTTCCCCCCCAGTAAGCATCATTGGAAGAAGACCAAAGCAGAGCAACTATAAGTTGAATATACACTTGAGCTTAGCTGCATTACATAATTCTGTAGGAGAAGCAGGCTGAAAAGATTTTTTTGTTTGCTTTGTTTAAGCCTTTATATTTATTTCTCTTCCTTTTCATCTCTTAACTCCTGTTAATTTTTCCTCCTAAATTACATCATCCTCTGAAGAACGCTGGGTTTCGCAGGCAGGCGGCTAGTCACCTGCAACAACCGAGGGGTCCTGCAGAAGCTTCCAGGCTGCTGTCCGTGTCAGACGCCAGTGTTTGATCCGTGGACATGGATGAGATGTCATTGACAGATGAGGATGGAGGGAGGCTTTCACTGCTGTTCACTGCTGCACCTGTGCTACGAAAACGAACACCAACGTGATTAAACCTGAAACCCCAAAACTTCTCAGAGTTTAAAAAGCAAAGGATACTCACCCTGTGGCAACAGTCATGGTAAGTACACAGACCATTTTAAACAGTGGCAAACAGTAGCAGCAGAAAATGGGCCATGCAAATTTTAGGCATAAAATATTGAATATTTTACCAGGAATTCCCTCCCTCAACAGTCTGTTTTGAAGAGGTATAGCTTGTTTACTCTCCTGATACATTTGGAAAATAAAATAATTAATTTTGTAAATGCTGCAAAAAGACAGAGCAATCTCGATGACATCTCATTGGTGACTGCAGACAGCAATCATCCATCTTTTCTGACAAGATTTGTTATTTCTAACAAATGAGGTTATTTACACATACCTCATTCATATTGATCAGTAATCATCCAGTACAATACTGTTACTTCATGTTTACCTGTTATTAAACCATGTGACACTTTTATGAAAATACAAACCAGTCAAGACAAATGCCTTTAGTCAAAATATGACTGAATTTAATGATATTAATGGCTAAACAATATATTACCTTTCTAAATTTTTACAATGCTGGACAGAAGCCTGCCTTTAAGTCATGGATACTGTCCCAGGAATCAAATGGAAAGAATTCCAGTAGGTTAAATCAACTTTTGATCAAACTGTTGCTGTGCAGCTTTCTTTGATGAATGTGTGATCAACTTAGCTACGCAAAATAACTGAAGAAACAGCTGCAGAAATTGTATAGGTGAAGATTTTGTTGCACTCTGTCTGATTCAGCACTACTGAATTCAATAAACCCTGCTAAGTTAATTTCAGCAAGTATCAACTCAGCCCGTAAGTTTCTGGAAAGTACATTTTAATGGTTATTCCTAACTTTCAGCACAATTCCACACGACACAACACACTGACCTGATAGTTACTGTTGCAGTTCCAAAGCACCCAGACTCATAAAATACGCACAAACCCCAATGAAAGCACACCAAACCTAAATGACAGAACTAAAGAATTCACCAGCACAAAGCAGCACTTATGCTGCAACACTCAGAAACCCAACCAAAAGCTGTCCTGGTCTATAAGCAATGCTTCGTTTGCTACGCTCAGCACCTCTCTGGTGCTACAACAGCTTGTTCCTGAAGGGATGCTTGTCAGGTAAACCAGTGCAAAAATGAGAGGGGTGCATTCAAAAGAGAAAACAAGCCCCATTTATGAATTTACTCTTTGTTAGAAAGCTTCTCACTGGCTGCAGGGTCAAGGAAAAGAGCAAAAGATTAGAGAAGGTGAGAAACAGCTCCTGGGATCTGTTCCTGGCTCTACCATTGACTTGACAGATACTTTTAAAAGCCACACATCAGCTTCCATGCTATCAAGCAGGGGCTCCTTCCTCAGAGCGCTCCTGTGAAGCCCTGTTTAATTAGCACCTATGGAAGTGCCTTTAAGACTTCAGCTGTGAAGTGGTACAGAAGCGGGGGAACTGAAAGGACAACTGGAGTTTTTGCTGTTCCCCCAAAAAGCCTTGCGTCTGCCTTGGGGATTTGCTCAGGTTCTTAGAAATAGTCTAATTAGTAACTCTTGATATCCAATGTCATAACGCTTGGCAAGTCCATCAGCTGCTTATTTTTGGCTCTGCACACATAGAAGAGGGCTATACCCAGTAGTTCCTGGGTGACAGCAACAAAACTGAACAGATAGGAACTAAAAGGCAGGAGTAATAAAAGAGCAATTTTCATCAAGAAAGGGAACTGCTAAGAATAAGCCGCACTAAGATCAGCGCTATTCACTATATTCGGTATCCAGAAATGAGAAGACAGTTGCAAATACTAGGTATGAAACTATAGCTGGGTCGTGAGGACTAGGGGAGAGTGTGAGAGGAGGTTAGAGAGTATGAAGTGTCAGAGCAGAGGAAATCTGCAGATAACAGCAAGGTTATTTACTTTGGACAGAACAAATTTAATTCTAAATAATTTACAGCCTTGTATTATATTTTTATTTAATGGAAATACCTACTATTTGACAATACCTGTCAGAAACACTTTTTTAATGTATGAACCAATCAGAACACAGTATTGGTAAATTCCTCCCATATCTTTGCATAAAACAATTTATATCCTTTGCTTCTCTGCTTCAGAAATGACAGGGCAGAAGAGTCCTGAAACTGCTAATGAAAGGTTCCGCTGCACTTCTTGGTAAAGTGAGTAATTTAAAATAAATAATACATCTTCTATGGAACTCATTTGCATGTGTGATAGCCACATATATATATATATATATGAATATGTGTGTTTTGGAGAGGATATGGGTGTATAAAAGGTTATATAACTTCATTGTTACAAGGGTGTGAATTAGTCAACAGTCCTGAAGGCTGATTAAATTTAGTGGCTATTTCTTACATGTATTGTTGTGACTGAGTTCCACTGAGAAAAGATTTTTTTCTAATCACTTTTATTCTCCCAGCTGAGTAATGATATGGCATAGGCCCTTTGGACAGTGAACATGTCAGTAAGGGGTACAGCATTTGAATTTATAAATAAAACAGAACCGTTCAGCACTTTTGTGACATCAAAAGAATAAAAAAGCAAAACCTACCACCTAAGATTAAATTCAATGTTTATGTGTACATGTGAACACACGTATGTTGTTTGCATGTGCTGCTTATATACACAGCTACATGCAAATCCTTCCACTCAACTCAGTACGACTAGTGCCTTAAGCAGACGGGTTTGGATGCTGTGACCTATGAAAGAGAGAAGTCAACTAGATAAAGTGCAGAGAAAAGCATTAAGTTTGAAAAACTGAAAGAGGCAGGTAGTGAAGTTCAAAGGAAGACTGATTAGGAATGTGATAATGGGATTTACACGAGCTAAAAGCTGCCAGAAAGAAAGATGTAGGAAACCGTTCTCCATGTTCTCTGGAGACAGGACAAGAAATAACAGAGTTAAACTGCAGCCAAAAAAGATTAGGCAAGACAAAATACAAAAAGCTTTCTGAAAGTAGACAAAGTAGCCTACAGAAGTTTTTTCAAACAGACAGCACAAGTACCTGCTAGGGACAGCTTTAGATGCAGTTGATTTTGTTCACTGGACATCGACACAAGGGGCACTGGAGGTTCCCCTCAAGCCCCACATTTCAAGCTTTTATGTTGTATTAACTAATTGTTCACTGGACAAGAGGAAGCACTGACTGACACCCTGATACACAGGCACTCTAAGTAGCCTGCACTATCAGCGGGTAACTATTATCCTTGGTGCTGTCAACTTCAGCTGTCTCCCCAAAAGCTGTGATCAAATAATCACAGAAACTCATCGCCAGTTGCTTGCTGTGATTATTGATAAAGTGCCAAATCTTAGCCTTCTGAATCATTGCCAAGAACACCAATCAACAAGCAATGTGTGTGTAGAGTCTCCCTCATTTCCCTTATGCTTAGAACTGGTAACTCATTTCACCTCATTCTTTCAGTATTTCATTCAATTAAAAAAAAATTGTCAGGTGCACGAAGTAATGAAAACCAGGAAACCTACTGTTTCATAAAACAGCCTCATCTCAGAGCAATTTTTAAATAGTTGCTATACTTGTTGGTGCCTAACAATCCAAAAACAGTCAAAGGGGAACACCAAAAGAAAGACAGGTAAGAAATGGCAATTCTGTATGTTTGGAAGTGTTTTACATAAACAATAAAAACTTTCCCCATAGGAAAGAGACAGAACACGGAACACAAAGAAATCCCTGGGTAGTTAATTCCTGAAACCAGCAACTACAGTGTTTGTTGATTGTATGTCAGACTGCAACCACAATCAGGTAGGGGAAAGATATTTAAGGATTAGGTTTTATTAGATACTTGTCAGGGCCCCAGATTTCTTTTCAGTGGTAGCACAGCAGTTTGGAAAATGAAATCTGCAAGTCCTATACTTTGTTTGCTACTCGACATGAACACAATAGATTGTTTTCAACGTCTTCAGTGATGTCAAAATCCAGGTGCAGTGCTAGTACTCTAGTATTACCATCTAGCGCTCTATTAACTTCCTCCATTGTTGCCATGTTTCCCCTTGTCCTGTCAGTTACTAATGATGCATTCTTGTTATAACATTAAGTTAGGTCAGCAGCAAGTGAAGCGTGAGAATGCTGAAAAACCATATCTCTGAAAATATGCAGAGAACGCTGCATTGAATGATGTTACTTTGAGGAAAGGCTCTGCAGAAGACTGGAACACTGTGCTCAAAATCTGCACACTTCAAATCTGCCAGTGAAAGTGTGCCTTCGCAAATACATATTTCTGTGTCCTGGCAGTCACAGCTTGCATTTCTGTGAAAACACTGCTGATATGAATTTTCCTCAGGAAAAATTTATTTGAGATGGTTTTTTTTGTGACAGGAATTTAGGAATCTGTGATTGAAGACAACTTTTCCTTCTTATCCAGGTGTCAACCAAGCTTGTCAAGCAAGCTGGTCTAATGTTATTAGACTTCTGAAAGGATAAACTACCAGAATAGGCACCAGATGCTGACGTGGTAGGGTGCGGCGTCCTGTGTCCAACCGATGGAGACATGCTAACATCACCAATTTTGCTTATATCAACTACCGGAATATTAGTTCAGTTATCCATCCATAAGCAGTATACTAATAATAGAGTGAGATAAGCCTCCCCACCCACGCGAATATAATCTGTAACCATGAATCTTTCCATAGAAAATACCAGGACAACTGTATCTCAGATAGCAAGCAGACCAAATTTTAAGTGTTAACATAACACTGGAGTGCAATTAGTCAAGGCCAACCCATTAGAAGCACTGGATTTCATAAAAACTTCTTCATTGGTATACATAACTGCAAGTGTAGCCCAAGTGTTTCAGCTATCTCCATTCTCTTTTTGCCAGTACAGAAAACACATCAAAGTTATTCAATGGGGCTGAGTACCTGAAGGAGAAGGCTGTCCTTTTACTACGCCATTTTTAGTCTTTTCTTCAGAATTCATTACTTCTTTGTAGATGAGTTCTGGAAGAGAGGATTGCTGCAATTACAAATAGGAACCAGTGCCTGTGATCAGGAGCAAAACAACTTTACAAAACACAATGTCGCAGACCTCCCAAGCACCCCCTGGTTCTGCCCTACCTTGTCTTCATGAGTCTGACAGCCCTACTTGCCTAAGACCTCTCTTTCCCATTCCCCTCTCCTATCATCTCTTTTTAGAGCAGAATTGAGATGGATAGGGTTAAACTGGAACACATGAATTGTTTAATGCTGCACTATCTAGACATGAAGCAGCACAACAGTACAGTGCTTTTTACTGTGGGTAAAATTCTGCTGCATCATCCTGCTGAAGAGTATTCTGTTCTCCAGATGATACCCTTAGATTTCAATGAAGTTCTCTCTGAAGTTTCAAAGGAGTTCTTTTAGTTGTACACAGGTGCACTTGGTGGTGGGATGTGGCCATTTTGCCACTGAAATACCCCTTTCCCATATAATTCTAAACTGTGATTACCTTTCCATTCCTCGATTGTATGTTCCCTTTCATCCAGCTGTTTATCATATATTTGAGGCGGTGGCTACAGGAGAGAAACAAAGCTATTTAGCCAATTGTCGGTCATATTGTAAAAAATTAGGAGCAATTATTTAAGTAAAAAATAAATAGTCTTCTCTTTGTCATCCATCCTGTACACGCAAAAACACATGAAACACATGTGAATATTAAAGATATTAACGCTTCTGGAATTCAACTCGTTATGTAGAAGAAAGCAATATACTTCTCCCTTTTCCACTTTTAAACAAGAGGCATAGCTGCAGATGAAATAGAACCCAGGTCTACAATGTCACTGTGCTTATACCGAGCCCAGAAACTCCACACACATTGCACTAGCAGAGAAAGTACTGTCAGAGTACCAAATACCCATTCTGATTAATTAGTAGTAATATTACATTAATTTTTAAGTTGCCCTTTAGACATCCTAATTGCTGCTATACAAACTTCTCAGAGTAACTCTATTTTTGAAGTAAATCTCCCTGCCACCATTTTTTAGTTGATGAGAATGTCACAGAAGTAGCAGATCCTGGAATTTACCAAGTCAAAGGCAACTGTGGTTTCCGAGAGCCTGAATCCCTGCTTCCACTGGGCAGCTAAGCCACATGTTCATTGTCTCTCCTGATGTTCACGGCCAAATAGAGCCGCCAAGCCAGGCAGAAGACACTCTTCTCCTTCCCTCTACCAAGAAGCTTCAGCATCTGAGGTAATAGTGTCTAATGAAGATGGAAACAAGCTCTACAATACCTTTCATGCTCATAAGTTATTTCCTCCAACTTTCATCTTGGGCACTCAGACATTGCATCCCAGTCAAAACATCCTACTACTAAATGCACATTTACCAAGCAATTTTCTGATTCACCAAGAAGTTGAGAGTTCATTCATCGGTCCATTAAACTATCTGCATGCTACAGATACAACTGAGAAAGTAATAGTGATGTAATATGAACCAGAAAAATTCTATGGTAGCTGAACTGGACAAGTCACTGAAAACAAGAGAAGTTCCTGCTCAGTGACATTCGTATCGGGGCTAAAGACAAGCAAATTAGGTGAAGTGCTGGACTGCCAAGTCTCATACCCGAGAAGGTGCTGAGAGGGAACCTGAAACACATGCCATGAATTAAAGTGAGTGCCAGTGCCTTGCTGTGTCAGCAAGGTAAAACACAACCACGTAAGAAGTCCTGAGTCCAAAGCCAATGCAGCTGTTCCTCAGCACAACAGCTCTTCTCCGTCCCTTCCATTGAGTCCTGAAGCTTAAGACAGAATCAGCCAAATTGGTGCAATCCCCATGGGGACTCCATGTTTCTGCTGATTGTGTTATCAGGGAGCTGAATGCTACAGAAGGGTGCAGGTGAGCCTCACCATGGACCAGCGGCTCCACTCCTCCAGCTGAGCCTGCTGAGCTACTGCTCAGCTACTCAGCCAGCCCTGCAGCATGTATTTCCTATGGAGGGAAAGCAGAGAGAGCTGGCAAAGACAAGGAAAGCCTGGGCAGTCAGGAATTTACAGGAGGCTTACAGGGGCTCTCGAGCTCCATTACACAGCTGGCTCTTGGCTGAGCTGTAGCCTGAATCACAGCAGCAGACCCACTGCTGCTGTCAGGTGGAAGGAAAGCAGGTGAACCAAGCTGGACAAAAATACCCTGCAAGTACATTTCTTTCTAAAAGCTTCAGGGAGGGGTTTACAAAGAGCACAGGCTGTAGGTAAAATTGCTCCTAACAAGTGTAAACACTCTTTTTACATCTTTCATAGAAAACCAGGGGTATTGCTCCTCCAGCCAGAAATAAGAGGATGGATTCCTTCACTACTGCAATTCCCAAATGCAAATTACAGAAACAAAAGGAACAAGTGATCAGATGCACATTCCTGTCTTCTGTTCACACAACCACAAAATCTTTGGCTTACGTCTCTTCTAATTTATTTCAGCTATATCATAAACGGGCGTAATTGGCTAATAGGCAGCAAGAAAAGCGGCAGTAATTATTTCCTAGATTAACACATTCTGGAAATGAAGACATTTTCCAGGGAGAGCGCCCAGAATAATGTCATTTCTTACCAAACTCCTATTTTGCCATGAAGACAGTCAAGGGAGAGCAACCAAACTCTGTACTTCACATGCTGCAGAATGCCAGATACTGCACCCGCACAGCATTCTGCTGCAGTACCAGTGTTCATACTGCAGACCCCTATTTGTGAAGTAGCAGAACCCACAGCTATAAAACATGGCTCTCAGCAGGAACGCAAGACCCAAGGGTAACAAATATTCAGTGTGATAATGACATGAATAAATCCCTGCTCTTCACCCAGGCAGGATTTATAACTTCTAAAACCTGTGGAGAACACAGATGAATAGGGCTCCACTGAGAGGCCCGGCCAGCGCTCTCATACTGGAAGAAGTGAAGCTTTCCCATTTAAATTCCCTGATATCAGGAAATAAGCCCTTATGACAATTTCATCAATTCAAGGCTGAGCTAAGAACAGAGCAACAGTTTCAGGAATGAATTTATTTCCCATGATCCCCATTAATCATAATGAGAACCACAAACCTTAATATATTGTTATCAACCTAGATAATCCTGTCCAGGCTGACCACCCATTTTCTGCTAACTTGTTTGTTTGGGGTTTTTTTTAACCAGTTTCTAAACTTAGAGGGAGGAAGGGAGGTTTTTACCACAAGCATTGTCAGAACAATGGAGCGACAGAGCTGCCATACCTGGGTCCTCGTGGCCACCTCATTTCAGTCTTGGTGCAAAAGTTGGTCTAAAAATGACATTGCTGCCTAAGTCAAATGCCTTAGAAAATGACAGAGTTCATCATTATTAATTTTCTATGTGCATGCAGCTGCAGTATTATAGACATTCTTATAAATCCTTCATACAGCACATCCCAACTGAGAGTTATATGGTTTAGTTTGTACAGGTTCCAGGAAAAGTATAGTTAAAGTAGCATTAAATCAAAGCAGAGTGTGGATCAAGCCTATGGGTGGCAGCATGTAGCTTCAGTTTAAGGTAGCCATTTTCTCCCCAAATCAGATGATTTGTAAGCAATTCCATTGGCCACAGTAACAAAGAACAGAATCAATTTTTGGATGCGGAAGAGAAGGAATTAATTATATTTTTCTTGTAGATATTGAAATAATACTTTGTTTCAGTGGTTCTTGGCTGTTAAATTTTACAAATGGATTTTTAAAATACTTTTGCATTACATTTAACATTAATTGAATATAATAAAATTTACAAAAAAGAAAAAAACCCCAGAAAATATGCATGAGACCTTTTTTTGTAAAAAAACCCACCAAAACAAGTGAAACCAAAAAAATCCAAGCCAATCCAAAAACCAAAATCCACAAATGACAGTTTCTTTCAGGCGGTCAGATAAACATCAGGAGACTACTGGATTTGTTAAATACCGTTCTAATATCCAGGGAGGAAAAGCTTTTCACCAGGGAAAAAAACATATGCTGAGGCTAATGTATTCTCACTTTCCCAAAGCAACATGGACTGGTGTGTATGCTACTGCTAGAAAGCAAAAGGAACAGGCTGGAGCTCACACTTGAATAAATCCTGCCATCTCTGTCCCTGCCTCTGCAGAGCTAGTGCCAGCACAATGAAAACCTAGGGATGCACTGTTTTTAGAAAGCTTGGCAGGAGCAAGGGTTGATTCTGCATCTGTTCCCAGAATTGCAGGGTCTGGAGCAGCAGTCGTGGAGCAGCATACAAGGCAACAATGGAATTTAGCAATATACGAATAACAGAGGCAATGAAGGCTGTAAGAATTCATGGTGTGAGGTCAAAGAATTTGTTAAATGGCTTATATTCTCATAACAGGTGAATATAAAAATTCCTTTGTGTTTTGCTAGAACCTAGTCTGTGTCACTGATAGCATTATATATTTATTTTTGCAGTGCAAGCCAAAGTACACCAGTGTGCTGGCACCAGAGGCCTGAAGTCTTTAGCTGGAGAGGAAAATGTGAAGGGTCTTGGATTTCACCCTGTATTGACCAGGGACTCCACAGTGGGCTGGGCACGATCTCAAGTATGGATATGGAAGAAGAGATGCCTCTGTGCCCATTCATTCCTTGGACTTTTTGCGGAGCCTTATGGAAAACTCTGTGCTTAGTATGCATCAAAGAAACCATGGTCTGAGCTGTTTCTGAGCAGCTGGACTATAAGGATACCATGCAGCAGGAGTCAACAGAGATGACTGAACAGCAGCAAGCTGGAAAAAGATTTGGTTTGGAAAAGAAAAAGACAACAAGAAATGCCTCTTTCTTCTCTAACCGCTACTTCTCACTGACATTAACAAAGATTGCTGCAGAAGTGTTCAGTTTCCATAGTTAATCAGCTATAAATAGATAGCTGTCGCTGACTAGAGGAAATATCCATGCTTGCATATGAAGTAGAGCTGCAAACTTCTTTTGTAAGACATCAGATGCGCACCATTGACCTGTAAGCAGAAAACCAAACCCTGTAACTGATTGCTAAAAAAACCCTGTGGCAGATCACCAGAGTTTAGATACATCATCTGTACACACAGGGCTGAACAAGAGAAGAGAATACCAGGAAAGACACGCAACCTGACAGACCTGATTTTGCCATGAAGTGTCACATCTAATGGAGGTTACACCTTCTTTGAAGTGTTGTTTGCCAAGGTCATAAAGCTCTCCAGAAGCTCTTCCCCATCATCCTGGATGCTCAGCACTCACAGGTAAAATAAAAGCTGGATCATGGGGTTTTTTTTGTTTGTTTGTTTGGTTTTTTTTCCTTATGAAAAACAATGAAACTTGAAGTTCATTTGGAAGGATTGTATTTAACAGCTGGTCACAGATAGTTTATAGAGGCCTAAGACAAGCACAGCAACAGTTTCTGTCCCGCAAAGGACCTCAGACTGAGATCCGCAAACCAAGCTCTCTTCATAAGCATTGCAGGAAAGAGCATCACATTAATAAAAGGTACACAGGTTGACATGCACAGAAAAATGAATGATAATTCACAGCTCAGCCCCTCGTGGGTGGTCCTAGATGCAGAGATACCCCAGCGAAATACAAGCCCTATGAAAATAAAACCACTAACAAAAGTAGTGTGAGTTACAGTACAGAAGACCTCATAAAATCTATCACAGTTGTAAAAATCTGTCCGTAGAGAAATGCTTAAAAAAATATTCTTAACATCTGATCCTTCCATTTTCTAAGAAATCTCTCTTTTAATGGATGGCATATGATAGATAACAGTAACTACACGGACAGTAAAATCTAAGATGAATTTTGAAACCAGTTAACAGCAAACATAAGATAATAATCTACGGCAAATGTTGCTACGAGGGTTTGTCCCCATGGAATGGAACAATACTGTTCCCAAGTAGGAACCGATACAAGATCACACAAATACTCAAAAGGTTCCAAAATGAAGTCATTTATAGGTGAAGAAAAACTGTGCAGGTTTAAGTCCTAACATCATAATTGAAAAATTAAGGGGAGGAACAGAACGCAGCCAGAGTCTCGCAGAAGAATGTGACTTTGATAGCGGTAAGTAGGTATCTCTCCCATTGAAAACCATTTCTAATGCCAACAGTATGGAAGGAATTAGACCAGAGATCAGGCAGCTCAAGCCAACACAGTCCTAGAGAACAACCAGCACAAGTGTTCCAAAATTTGATTTCGGAGCTGCCCAGGTGGCAATGCTAAAGCTATTCTAAAGCATTTGTCTAGGAATCCATTCTGTTCACAAACGGTTTAAACGTTTTGGGATAAAAACAGTGACATGCATATAGGTAGCATTGCATAAACATTAGGAGAGATATGAAAAATTAAATATCAGATTTGGGGTTTAGTCATAGATCATTTCAATGAAGGATAAGAATGTATAGCAACTTCAAAAGCAGCTGTGTAAATGAAAACAAAGTCTCATGCATAGCATTTTCAGACAAGAAAACAGAAGCTAGTATGTCATCAGGGAGATATTTGAGATAATTTACAATAAACAGGATAGTCTACATGTGGAAGCAAGAGATTTTGGAAGCATCATCTTTCCAAGAAATAAAACAAGCACTTTGAAGGAGAAAAGGTATCATGTGTCTCATTTATTCATGATAATAGTCTAACTGCTGTTATGTAGGTAAAGTAAATATCATAATAGGAGAGTCATAAACATAATATTTGTTTAAAAGGGGAACCAAGACAGTTTCTGTGTATAACATATAGGAAGCAGGAACCTTTAACTGAAATACAAAACAGAGAAGTAAGGTCTACAGGTTCCTATTCTGATTTTACAATAGGTTTCCTGTGTAATATTAGGAAATAATACTTTTCCCCCTTGAACTCTGGTTTTCCTACATATAAATTAGAAGACTGAAAGCAGATTTCAACAGTTCCTACAAACCTGGCAATTCCACACATACAGATTATGTGTGTTTATGATTGTTTTCATATTTCTTAAAAACATGCATACAGAAATTATCTTAACTGTAACACTATTTAAATTGATTTCACTATTAAATTATTTAAATTAATTTCAGAGCAATGCTGGATAACCTAACACTGTGACTTTATTATCAAAGATACTGCAGCATAGCTGAGTGAGCTCAAAAGCAGCTGGCTAACTAGGTTAGTATGTTAGACATAAGGATTTCCTCTAAACTGAAAATCTAGCTTACCCACTCACTTCACAGGTAAGCTTAAAAACTGTGCAAGGCCTGTTTCTACATGTGAATAGGATGCTTCTTTCAGAGCTTTCGATTTGAGGGCTTTGGATGTGGTTTGTTTTTATGCAGAAGTCTTGTGGGAGAGTCACCACGCTGTTTGTGTAACCTCCTGCTGTTAGTGAATGGCAAGTACCACGTCTAATAAAACACTATCTTCCTCTTTGTATCAGGGGATCACGGCTGACCAGAAGAGTTTAATGCTGTTACACGTCAGGGGAAAGAGTATTGCATTCGTACCACTTCCCACTTGTGTTACAGTCTTTGCCCATTAGAATGAGACATAATAGCTTTATTGCCCCCATATAGCCTGCCAAAACCCATAAACTTTTAACAGACTTATAAAAAGGGACTGTAACTCTCACTAGCCTGCTTTCCAACTGGACAGGGCTATTCTATCTGTTCCCCTCACATTCATAATGCTGTAAATCTGGGCAGACGCAAAGGGCCGTTACCTCCAGGTTAAACTTTGACACCAAATTCTCTGCTTATTCCCTCAACTGTCTTCAGTGCTTTTTACGGTCTACTCCAGCACACACTGACAGTTCATTGTCCTTCTAGGCCTCTGCACCAAATGAATACCGTACACAACAGATGCCTAGCTGCTTTTGATGAAGCCGTTTACTGAAGAGAAGAAGTAATATAACTAGACAGCTAACTAAATCCGCTCCCCGCCCCCCTGTGCTATACTGGTTGAAAACACTGTCTTGTTTAATACCTCTGTATCTTAATTTCTGTGTTATCCCTACTGTGCAGAGCTACTGACAGCGGAAGGGATCCTGCCTCGTGTTACACACTATGGAAGGAGGACTCAAAAAAACCCCAAACACCTTACTACCAAACATTTAGTCACATGATGAAAGAAGACTACTCTATGGAAAAGTGCTTATCGAGTGCTACAAGAGAGAGGGTGCAGCGAACACGAACACGGGCAGATGCAACACAATGCAGGCTTGTAAGTCCCTTTGGGGCAACTGGGAAAAACAGTGGGAAGTTAAGCACAATGCAAGTGAACAAAAGCATCTCCATCGCTCATTTTCCTATCACACCCTTGTCAGGTTCCCTGCCCTGCACATTTGCAGGAAAAAGCAGGATTGCTTCACAGAGCTTTATCATGCTGCATATCTTAAAGCAGAATTCATTAAGATGCCAGCTGGTCCTCTGCAAACTTTCCCTAAAGATGTGGCAGAACATGTGTCTAGAGGCTAGTCCATCCTTTCTCCCACTCCTCCCTCCACTCCATCCTTGCATGCCCACTTTGCAGTCAATAGCTAAGGCTCCTATTGTACCTTTTGGCATCCAGCCCATAAACCAGATGCAAATCCTTGAAGCTGCAAGCTAGTGAGGTGAAGTGCTTATCTCAGAAGATACAAGGCCCACTTGGGGAAGGCAAAGCAAAAAGTGCAGTTAGCAACTGTTGTCCGTGATATAGGAAGACAGAATGTAAAATCTAGTTTATGGCTTTTCCTCTCCCTTTGCCAGGAATCAACAGACCTATGACTTGAAATCTAACAGGTACATTCCCAAATACAAGGTATGTCTTTGTGTAAAGAAAGAGAAAAAAAGGTGAACACCACCACAGTACCTACTAAGCTTCTGTAAAGGGCTCCTGATCCCTCCGCCTGACAGAGAAGTTCTGATCTGCCCATTCATCACACCCAGAGAGTGCTGCAATTCAACTCGGGTCAGAACACAAACAACACAGACAAGTAAAGATGACCAGTCTTTTCTTGAATTCCTGTCTCTAAAGCTTTGTTCTCAGACTGGAAGAAGAAATTTATCCACCTTGGATGAGACCAGTTGCAGAAGCCAGATTCTCACACAAGAGGAGACTCATTAAACGCAATTGTAGAAGAATTTTAAAAAATAAAAATCATAGGCTCCAAAACAGTATGTTTCTAAAATGCAGGAGAAAGCAATTGCAAAATAGTATGACTCATGATTACCTCATGAAGAGGGTGAAGAAAAAGGACCAAATCTGATGCTGACTAACTGCGGCATTTCCAGTGAAATACAACACACAAATACCCACCTAAAACCTGTTTTAACAAAAGATCACCTTGTGGCAAAGATACCAGGGGACAAATGTTTCAAAAATCAGCAACACAGTAAAAATATCACTTCTGAATTTCAACAAGAAATAAGCACAGAAAATAGAAAACAAGAGTAAAACTGAATACTCAGACAGCACAAATGCAAAATCCATTAACTGGCTTGTCAGCTAAATGAAACAGTAAAGTGTTAGAATAGCCCAGTCTCCTGATAATCAAAATATGAGACAACACCTTTAAGAGACAGAGAACAGTTGAACAAATGTTGCAAAGGACATTAGTTTGAATAAGAACGTGCTCCACATCAGTATAATCTCTTTCTATCACTTTACTATTATGCAAGTTTGCAAAACCATGATGGAAAGAGAAAATATCACCATCTCTTCCTCGGCTTGCAAATCTTCCAGACAGGGAACACAAATAATTTCATGTAACACATTACACACTAAGAACAGAAACTTTATAGTAGCAGACTTGCCTTAGGCTGATACGCATTTGCATAAACCTTTTGTCAACCTATTCCAATCATGAACACAGATCCTAAATCTGTACGTGAATAATTGTACGGAAAAATGGGACTAAATGGCTTGAAAAAACTATTTAGACTGTAGTCTTTCATTTGCTTTTGTTCTTCATTTATAAAAGCTGGCTCCCAAACACAGCTAAGAGCTCGGCACTGAAAGTTCAGACCACACTGGGGCAAACTCTTAACTGCATTCAGTGGAACAGTTAATGATCAGTACACATTTCTCTACTTACAAAAATGCTTACAGCACAGTTTGTGGACAACAAGGACCTACATTAGTAGCATGAGGATTTCAACGCACTTCAACAGTGCTTTGATCTAGAATTGTCTTCTGTTTTACATCTAGAAACAGGTTCAGCTGCAGAACTGAGGGCCAGTAAATTCCGTTTCCACCTTCCAAAATTCAGTGGGCTAGATCCAGAGATCCATTAGAAAAGTCACTGATTAAATGTGCTGGTGCAATTCTTTCGCAGCACACATTAATAAAATAGCTTACCAAGACAGGGAAAAATTACTTGTTCCATTCAAACTGGAATGGGAAACTGAAGATGTACACAGTCTGGAAGAATGAGACTGCAATCTGCTCTTTGTACCAATATCCCTGAGGTATTTTTACAAAACTTAACGTTAATGAGCCAGCAAACCATTTTTAGGTTTTTACATGTCATTCAAGTACAACTTCTCTATGCAATTGTACCCTATTGTAACTTCTGCAGTTCAGTATAGACAAATTCGGAGAGTCAGGTTATTAAATGACTCAGCAGAAGTACCCACCTCTCAAAGAGCTCATCTGCTGGATGTTTTTAGATGAGTCACAACTCCCAGCCCTGCCACAAAGGTGGCTACGTAAGATGACATTCATTTTCCCATTGCCCATGACGTGCTCAATGCATGGCATTAGGAAATGTTCACTGCATTTGATCCTAACTCTTCTGCAACTGTAACAAAGCAGGTATTTCAGTGAAGTATTTGAGAGATGCAAGGATTCGTGTGATGCTAATTCCATTCTTTATCCCATACCCTTAAAACTACAAAATTGCAACAAGTATCACAGAAGTAGAACAAGGGAGTTAGCATGATGCAGAGCTTGGGGCTTACAGCCTAATACAAACTACTGGACAAAACTGTAATCATTTAAGAATTGGATGTCAATGCAGTGTTACAAGATACTCCAAAAGGTGTTCTGGATATTACACCGGGTTCCCCTAGTCCATGTCTGAGGGGACACAGCCTATGGTGCCTACCAACACCACTTTTCCCAAGAGGGAACAAGTTACGTCATGCTTTCAAGCACTAAATCACTCCTGTTACCAGCAAACAAGTTTATCACATACAGGTACCTTGCAGTTTTGTAAAGAACTAATAGCCAATCAGACATCAAGCTTTCAGCCAGAATTGTCAAGTTTAACACAGATGACCAAGTAAAACTTTCTCTCCAGTGTACCAACAACTACTCCTTGTGGAGGCACTGCCAGTTACTAGCAGTACCAGAACCTCAGGACAGTTTTGAGAAAGAACAGAAAGCCACCAATCTCCCGTAAATCTGTTTGAGAAACTTATTCCATCATCGAGGCAACGCTAATGAAAAACACAGACTGACTGCACTTCAGCAGCTGAGTCAAGAGGCAAAGAAAATCCAGCTAAGCTTTCTCCAGAAAATAATTAGTAAATGTTTAACAGTTAGCCACTGAAGGTGTGTCAGCATGAACAGATGGGAATTTAGAATTTAATAATCTGTTAAATGCAAAAAGAAAGTCCCCCAGTTTAACATTCCCTCTGAAAATGAAGGTGGAAAAATACTGCATGTTCAGTGAAGATGGCTTTTTCTAGAATTCCTAGCACTCTGATAAAATACAATGATGTGGTGGTTTAACCCCAGCTGGCAACTAATCGGGGAAAAAGGTAAAACTGGCGGGTTGGGATAAAAACAATTTAATAATTGAAATAAAATATAATAAGAATACTAATAATAACAACAACAATTGTAATGAAAGAGAGAGAGAGTGGGAGAGAGGAATAAAATCCAAAGAAAAAAACATGAAACAAGTGATCCAATTGCTCCCCAGTTGATGACCGATGCCCAGCCAGTCCCCCAGCAGCAATTGGCAGCCCCAGTTGACTCCCCTGAGTTTACATACTGAGTGTGACATTCTATGGTATGGAATATCCCTTGGCTAGTTTCAGGTCAGCTGTCCTGGCTCTGCTCCCCCCCAGCTTCTTGTGCCCCTCCTCACCGGCACAGCATGGGAAACCTGGAAAGCCCTTGACTTAGGGTAAGTACCACTTAGCAACAGCTAAAACATCAGTGTGTTATCAACATTGTTCTCATACTAAATCCAAAACACAGCACTGCACCAGGTACTATGAAGAAAATTAACTGTATCCCAGCCGAAACCAGGACAAATTAATATTTACTAATCCTGTGTTCTTCTATTTAGGTTACACTGTGCATGGCCTGAACCTTCCTCATTTATAAGCTGCTGTGATCCCAAGAGAAGAAGTGTCTCTGTACCATAGAATGATCAGTGTTGAAGCAATTCAGTACACTTCACTACCAACACACTCATGGCAAAAGTATTAGTATGATTCTATATTATTGACAAGATATAGCATGCTTTGGGAGAGAAAATTGAAGCTGAGAGAGGCAGAGAAAGCAGCTGGGGACGCTGATGTTCAGTTTATGCTAACTACACAATAACGGTGCAAAGAACCAGGTGGGTGAAGAGAACAAAGGGTTATGTAAAAAGATGCAATTCAGAAAAAGATGCAAACTACGAATAACTGGGACAACATGAAGCATTTGAAGCTGAACATTTAAAGGCACTGTTCCTTCCACACAGGACATCCTCTGTTCTTTGAGGTGCTGCAGGAGCAATGACAGTTTGGGTTTGCACTGCTTTACACCTTCTGTAGTCATTTACTGAGCAATGAAATGCAGTCAAGAGTGCAAGGAATGTGATTTGATAGCACGTGGGACCGTTATCCATGGTGACAGGAGGTGCATGTGAGAGACAATGCCTCAGTGAACTAGCGTGTAAGTACCACAGGCTTCTGAGAGCTAGTCAGCTCTTTAGAATACAGCCAATTCACCTGGCAGGCAAAACAAATAATTATTCATGTTTTACAGTCATGATCCAGAGAAAGGATATAGTTTGTTTTAGATCACGTGAGGACTCTACGGTACAATGAGAAGTCAAACCATTGTCTCTTCAGCCATAGATGTACCCCTGATCTCTGCCTGCATAAGAGCACAGTGATACGAAGTTCAATATCAGCTCTATTTCTAGGTGTGTGTGGCAAGTTTTTCCTTCTAAAAGGGCAATCACATTACCACAAAAATTCAACCTCTGCCCCGATCTGAAATATAACTAAGAGCATACCTTTGGAAACTGGGAAAATTATTACATCGAAATATCCACTGTACCAAATTCCCTTCCTGTTCTGCATCAGAAATGGCTCTCCAAGCTAAACTCACAGGCAAAGCACGTCTAAACAGGGACCCAAATCTGAGTTCTGACATCTGAGTCGTTCCATAAAATGGAGTTAAGAAATGCACGGAAATACAACAGAAGTATCTGACAATGGAACAAGATCTTCAAGAGGGATGTGGAACTCAACTGTACATGCCAGGGGATAAAATACTGCAGGGTATCAAATGTTTACACTTCAGACTGATAAACCTTTTTCTTGAAGAAAACTAAACAGGACACAAATACCAAAGGCTTTCTAGATAGCAGAACCATCTTCTGTAAAGCACTCCTAAGTAACATAATTTGCAAAAATCCTATTGCATGAAATTTTATGAATTTTTGAGCATTCCATTTATTTTGTATTTATGGCACTTTCAAGAACACAGACTGAATTGAAGCATATTGCTAAAGAGCAGTGATTTCATTTTGTGAGGTTCAGGATCTTAGTTTCCTATTGTGGTTAAGTAACATTTCTAAATCGGTTCAAATACCAACCTCTGCTTTCATACATTTCAAACACAGCATTACAAAGAACACCTCTGAATTTATACCTGTACCTATTATACCATGTCAACGAAGTGCCTACAGATTACACTTGTTCCTACTTATTCCTGTTAACATCAGCCTCATCAAGGCATACAGAGAGATGTCTAGAGCATTACAGGACTGGAAGAAAAATTCCATGTCTGTTTACAGTGTACATGATACTGACCATTGAACCATGGCCCAGGAAAATGCATGAGCTATTGCTTCATTTTAAGGAATAATTTATGTCCTGCTAAGATTTTTCTGAATCCCAGCTTCAGGATTTTGTACTGTTTGTTTATTTCTCTTCCTCTCCACGTATACCCTCGAACACAAACATAGGAAGCAATCTTTGCTGCTCTCCACAAGGAAAGGTTTAGAAAGACAGACAGCATCTTTTGCCAGACTGACTTATATAGCTAGAAAAACCAGGTGAGCTACTGGGTTCAAACCCCTTTCTTCATGTTGTCTAGAAGAGAACAGAAAATGGCTTCATATGCTTGAAGTGTTTTTGCTTCTGCCATCTATTGTCCGTGAATCTACCAAAGCGATATATTCTGTCCCTACAGATCTCATTTCATGTAAATCCAAAGACCACCACAGTCACAACATTGGTTCTTTATAGCATGCTCATTATCAAACTGCTGTAAAACAGTAGGAATCTATGAATCATACTGGCATTTAGCAGCCTGAAGTAAGGAATCATGCCTCACTTACCGCCTCCACTTCTGCTGGGTCGTACCAGACATTAATGTACGGATGCTGTAAGGCTTCATCTACTGATATTCGCTTGGCCGGATCAATGACTAGCATCTTTGATAAAAGGTCCCTGGCTTGGCTGGCTAGAACAATGAAATCAGACAAACATAGTATTAGTACAAAAAAAATCACTGCCTCCAGAGGAGGGTTAATTGGTTTAGGAAAGTAACAATGACACACTCCTTTTAGAGACCATATGCATATACTTCTGCCCCTGGCTTTGTTATAGCAAGAGTTCTTCAGTAATCGCTTTAGATTGGATTCATTAGGAAGGTGCCAACATCAGGACTGCATGCCTTAGGTCCCCGACAAGCTTCAATGGTTTTTACACGCTGTGTGCAAATTCCATGTAGAGGACAGAATAATATATGCAGGAAAAATGTGCTTGAGGTATCTGTATTCTTGCCAGGATCAGAAAAAAAACAAAGCTCATGTAATGAAGTCGGAAATCATGGCATTACTAAATCAAAGCCTGGAACTTAGAGATACTCTTACAGTTACTCAGAAAAACATCCAAACTTTTCTGTATGTTTTAAACTTTTTCTCCTAGACTTCTGGGAGATACTGAATAGTTCAGTCAGGCATAGGTACCGGCTTATTTTGGGGCATCCCATCAGAAGTAATGATGTCAAATCTGTACCCTCGGATCAACACGTAATGGTATGGAAGTGCCTTGGAACTGCTTCAGTCTTGTTTATCCCACATAACAAAGTTTAAATCAGTGGGACACATCATCCTCCACTATGAAAAGGTACAGCCTTATATATACATTGAGTTTTATGTGGCAATGTTGATTTATTTTACCTGATAATATAGCCCATTGTGTCTATCAGGCCACAAACTTGTCCTTCTATTACCCAAATCGGTTTTACTGTTTAAAGTTTCTAACAAATACAGTAACATCTAAGCCCATGTAAAAAAAAAACCCAAAAACGCACAACACCAACACTTATTTCTAGTATTACTAGTGTTCTAAGCTCCTTCATGTCCAAAATTATTTCCTGTGTAAATAAAAAAGAAAATGAAAGAAAAAAATGTAAAGAGATGTAAGTGCAAAGATATTATTGGGTATCTCATCAGACATGGGGAAGTAAAACAAATATCTAATTCAATCATTAACATTACATTATAGTAAAGTATTTAGGCAGGGCATGGGATGATACAGTGATGCAACAAGCAGAATTATTTTAAGGCACTGTTTCTTTTTTTATGACAGTATCTTAAAAACTGGCATTCATTATGCTCAAACACATGTGCTTCCTGTATCCAAAAGACAACAGCACTGTTTGACAGTCATTTCTATTCGTTAGCTCCATATCCAAGAAAATTCCATTATTCAATTTTATTGGATATGGAGCATAAAATCCCGTGTATCCAAAAGCATCTGCTCAGACCTTTCACTGCTCCCAAAGCCAAGACAGCAGCCTTGCTATGAAACAGCTGTTAATTGGAGGAGTATTCTGGCTGATGTAATGACATGCAAATTGCAAGCAACTGAAACCCATCACATGCCACTGCAGTAAGCGGCCCCAAGTACTTCAGTGGTGCAGAACTGATACACGGTACGCGTTTGCAGGCGTTCCAGAGCTGTGACAAGAAATCCATTCTCTACTAAACACACTAATCACTCTTTCCAAGTGAAGGTCAGTGCCCTGTTCAAGTAAAACAAGACTTCAATATATGATTAAAATCATATAAAAAATAAACCCACAGGGGTATATCTAGTCACACTGTAATTAAGTTAGCGCTCTACTTCACATATCCAAACCAACCCACAGCATTTTTCAAGAGTTCCACCCACAGCACATATTAAACCTCAGCTACATCAAGACTATTTTGGCTGATGTTGCTAATATCTTTCTATTGTCTAGTAACGGTAGAGCTATGAGGCAGGCATCTGGCTGAACCGCTGCTTTTCACACCGAGACCCTACTGTTCCTCTGTGTTACAAGTTTAAGAATGAGAGTAATGGAACACCTCAGCTCCCCATGGTACAGAAACATCACGCAGAACGCCACGCATCGGTGATAAGGTACATTCCCTTGACTGCCCAAGCACCATGCTCTCAAAAAAACCTTTCCAAAAGCTGCCTCTCAGCTGAACAAAACCCGTGCAGTCATTTGTCTCTGCAACTGCATTAAAAAAAGCACAACTAGAGAAAAGAAAAACTGAAAAAAATTTTCATTGCATTGTAGCTGTTGATATGCGAACCGTGTCCCTTTGTCAGACATACCTTTGAGTTTGTTGTGTTCCGAGTCAGCTGGGAAGAGAGAGTCTGGGAAAAGTTTGGGGAAAGTGAGGCCCGCGTACTTGGGTCTGTTCTCAACGTAGTTCCGTACTGTCGGCTGCAGCTTCTTCATGAATTCCGGACAGGGTGTTCCCAGCTGCTCAATAACTTTATTCCACTGATCAATATCTGAACATCAGGAATTAAGGAAAACAAACCGCAAAGCCCAGTGTAAGTCTCCTGACATTTCTGTTTGACTGTTCTCTGGGAATCCTCAGAGGTGTATAACTCCCTTCACAACACCTTTACAGTCACTATCTTTTTTCATCATTATGCCTGCAGGCCCTATAGCCTGCAAAGGACAAAACTCCCTCTCGCAACTGTACTTACTTAAGGGCATTGTGCAATTCTAAAACCACTATGGGAAAACACACAGCTTCCCCTCTTTGGGTCAACTCTTGTTACTGTTGCAATCCAATGACTTGCACACCCTTTTTTACATGTGGGTAACTGCCTCTTTGTCAACTTGACTACATGGGTGCAGCAGGAAAGAGCGAGGTGTTCGCCTGCCCGCTCTTCTCAGTCTGTGGAGGGCAAGACCCAGCTGGCTCAAGGGAGTTCTGCACGGCACAGAAGTCACCTTCCACTCATCTGCTTCGCGCTTCTGTGTTTACTCTCTCCAATAACTTTATTGGTGCTGCTAAAACCATGCAAACAGCAACCCCTCAAAAGTAATTTGCTAGATTTTTTAAGAATGCACCAGGACTTATTTTCTATAGACATTGATGCCTTAGGTACAGACAGATGTTCCTCTTCTTGAACTTCAAACGTGATGGCTGCATCACTACACTGTTACTGACTAATAAGAAACCAGCTCTCATGCTTAAAACCAAACTGTATTACAGGCAATTTGTACTGAGCTGCTTTTTTGTTTTGGTTTTGATTTTTTTTTAGTGTTCTTGAGATAACGATAGGGCATCTAACAGGTGTTATGTAGCTCTTCCAGCCATGTTCAGAGCAAGCCTCACTGTAAAACAAAAACAAAACAAAAAAAAACCCAGGCAAGTGTCTATAAAATCAATACCATCTCTACACTGTGTGAAGAATCTGATAACAACATAAAAAAGATTAAAAGGACGTGTACATGCAGCCATGGGTACATTGATGCTAAGAAATGTGATGAACAGAGTTTTGTTAAGAATATACCAGAAATAAAAAGCTGTTAAAAGACAAACAAATAATCAAAGCATTTCAGCACAGAGCTTTTTTTTTTTAATTATTCTTTTAATTTATGATTGTAATGAGTGTCATAAGTATGGAGGAGTTTCCCAAAGACTTAAGACAGTTCCTGACAGTCTAGAAGAGAAATCAGGTCAATAGAAAGAAGATAACAAGAAAAAAAAAAAAAAAAAAAAAAAAAAAGGCAAAACCCCAGCTCTTTGGTGCAGTAGCAATTTCAGATTTTCTAAAAAGTGTTTTATATTAGGGAAATGGAAACTTAAGTTTTTTCACATACCTTGAAAATTCAAGACAGACTTATTTTGGGTTCACCTGAATCATCTTATTTGAACGAAAATCAAATAATTAATTTTAAATATGTAGGTTTACTACTCAAAAGTGCATAAAGGAATAAAAATAATTTAAACATAGGCTTTAAGGATGCTGAAACAGTGTTTTGAATGGCTTTAATTTCAGCTGAGCAAGGTTGCTAAAAATAACAGTAATCTCTAAAGATTTTTCTGAGTAACCTTCGTATTTCAAACTAAATCAAAGATTTATGTGGAACAACCCCTTACACACATCATAGATTGTGTCAGTCTTGTGTTGTCCATGAAAAATATCTTTTTCTCAACAGAAAACTAAAGAATTGCAACAACAATAAAGTTATCCAAGACTATAGCTGCTGAAAGAGTAGCCTGAATATTTCATTAAACATTTTATTAGAAAATAAACCGTTCTGACATTTTAAACCCGTGTTCAAGTTAACACACCTCACTGTTTGCTGGCTGAACTATTCCAGAAGCAGTTCTTTCTGAGGAGCTTGAAAATACAGAGTGTGTGAATGCTTTGCGGAGAAGAACAGAGAATAGAGAAATGAAGGTGCTGTTAGTTGTGCCAGGAGAAGCTAAATGGGTGAGCAAGCCAAGCTATAGAAGCACTACCTGTGCAGATTAAGCGAAGGGTGTTTGGTAAACAAGGAGGGCCAAGTACAGGACTTGTGTCAAAGCGGACATCAGGGGCTTATGTTTGTACAAAGCAGGTTCACCATCTCTCAGGCGTTTAATGAAGGCCAAAACCAGAGGTATCTTTGGGATTACAGAATGTGGAGGGACTTGGGCATGTTGAGAAGGAAGGTACAGTAAGATGCTCTGGATGTGTGTGATAAGGGAAAAGGAATGAAAAAAAGATCCCAGAATAGGACCTACATGGTGGAAGCCAGGGTCAACGGTGATGGAGAGGGGAGAAGGAGAATCCTCAGACAAGCAGCCAGTGCCTGCTGCGAACATTTCTTCTGAGCTGACGGAAAGGTTTTCACTAAGAGACAACAGACAAGCAGGCTACCACCCATGACTGGAAGATTTGAAGATGGAAGATGCTTCATGAGTCATTAGTGCAAAGATGACATCCAAAGCCAGTGGAGCTGGCAGAGCCACCATGTTCCACTCCTTGACTAGCCTCGATTTGCAGGAGGACAGCACTGGAGGTTTTACAGCCCTGGCTTACACCAAGGGCCAAAAATGTCAGGCTTCCATCACAGCAACTTCAGGAACTGGTTTTGAGTAACTGAATGATCTGAATGGACAATAGTGCCTCTTTACGGAATTAATTCTGACTTACGTTGCTCAAATAATGCCAGAACCCTTACATGAAATATATTCATTTGGTCTATGTCTCTACACACACACGCACACAAATATGCATGGTGAAGCACTCGAGACCTTTTTTGTTGTCCTAATAATACAATAGCAAAACCATGCCCAGCAAGAGCAGGTGGAGACAGACCATTTTTCAGTCAGATGGACACATACATTTTCTGTCTGATATTGTTTCTCCGCTTACCTAGGCCTTACTAGCACTGGATTATATTCTGAGGTCCAACACATGGAAGTGTGCAAAAACGTAGTAACGTTCTTGCTGAATACTGGTCTGGCTCGCTTTCATCGTTCTGTTTTATACAGTCACTGGCTGTAATGCATCTGTGGTGCAGCTCATGATGAGAGGTTGTACCTGTCACGGTACAAGATTAAAAAAAAATGTTTTGAAAAAAGATCTGAGGTCTACTTATGGAAGCAAAGAGAAGAGGCTTTCTCTAGCTAACAGAATTAACTCCAGCAGTTCTGCAGGAAACAAATGTTACTATAGAACAGTCCTAATGTGAACCAAACCCTACCGTGGGTTACATTAACCAACGAGTTGAGTGCGGCTGTAGGTGTTATTTGCAAACCACTGAAAAAATGGTACTATGAGTCAATGACCAAGTCACTGACAGAAATTTCCAAGGCCAAAAAAGATTAACCTGTATTTGAGTGAAAAAAACTTAAAGAAGAAAACCTTCTGCTAATAGAAGACACTGGCTTTCCCCTTGAAATTAAGCAAATGTTGGACAGACTGTCAATTGGAAAGAGTTACAACGCAAAACTCTGGAAGATGATGAAATGTCTGCTTTAAAGCTATTTAAATCACCTCAGGTGTCCCTTGCCTCAAAAAGAATCAAGGAAAATGTGTCAACTATACACAAAAGCATCTGTATGACTTAAGACAGAAGAAGGGATTTAGCCTAGATTTACTGGTTTGTCCCTGGCACTAACAACCTTGTGTTGTTAGTGGCATTTTTACTAACGTTAAGATGGCTACACAAAGTTACAGCAAAGAAACTTCTTTAAGAATATAGTTCTAAAATATATACAGTTTGAATGAAGATTTATCATGGAGAGAATCCTCAGGTTGCTTCAAGATTCCCAATCACCTCTTCTCTTTGCACTCTAACACTGTCCTAGGGATTGTTCTCCTTTGCTTTATAAATACTTGGTTATTTATTTGGAAAATACCCAGAATCTGAAATGCACGTTCAGAGATGTATTTTTCTAGAGCAAATGCACAACATTTCTAATGGGAAAATTATATTTTGAATGCACAAGGAAGTATTTCTATTGGAAAAAACAGACTTCACAGCGAAGTAATTTATTTAGAGGTTCTTGCTGGAAGTTTACCATAACTCTTGTTTCTGTTCCCATCGATGCAATGTGTGCACTGATGCAATGTATTGCAGAAGTGTGAATTACCACCATTTTGTTCCTTCAGTTGGCCTGCAGACCTCAGTTAAATTACATTTCTGCAAGTATTCAAACAAATAAGGAAATGAAGCTTGGCTGTAAGGAAAAAACTTAGGATACTTCAGTGTCTCAATCAGAAAATGTTAAAAGCATTTCTATAGTTGCACAAATCAATAGTTTGTGGTTAAAAACTGAAATTTAGACAACAAATTATTGCCTTTGTACTTAAGCTAGCTAGCCTCAAAATGTCAATAATTTTAAATTTTCCTTCTCATGTTAAGTCAGTGCAGATCATACTCTTTCTGAGTGTAGGATTGTATTTTCTCCTGTTTAACAGCAAGGTTTTGCAGGAGGAGATACTGTTTGCAGTAGGATATTTTAGTTTACGGCAATACAAATAACAACATACTATGACGCATGTGTAGTTAAGCCCGTGCGTTCTTCCCTGCTAGTCAGAAACTTGTCAGTGCTCAGCTGTTTAACCTTTAGCAATAACTTACTGTAATTGTTCCTGTTTCTTTTCCTGGAAAAGTGTGTGTGTGTGTGTGTGTGTGTGTGTGAGAGAGAGAGAGAGAGAGAGAATGAGAGTGTGTGTTTTGTGGTGGTGATGGTGCGGAATCATGCTTCTCTGCCCAGCATGCTGGACTCCATTTTCTTCACCTATCGAGCAGCACATCTGCACTAGCTTTACTGCACTGGAGCAGGATTTGCTCTTTCTGGCTCACTGTTTTTCTTCTGGAGATGGTTAGGAGTAGGATATGTCACATTGCTTTTATTAAGGTAGGCACAATGGAAACAAAATGGACATGGAGCTCTTCCTTCATAACTGACAGACAAGCATGTTAAGCTCAAATCTTTTAAATGTCAAAACCTTAAGGAAACCACCTAATAGCTTTCTCCTTCAATGTGCATGTTCCACCAATGAAAACGAACTGCATTGCTTCAAGTACAAATTTTTGACCCTCCTAACCTGTCAAAATTAGAATAGTTACTGTGAGCAGCTCTGTATTTCCCTCCCCAACACCAAACTGTAGCACCAACTGTAAAGCTGATAGCTCAACGCATTTTCATCTTTTTTTAAATTGGACCTTTTTTAAAAAATAAATCTGTTAATAAAAACCAGACTAACCAACTTCACTGTGGGAGACACCAGCGTCAGGTGCATGTTTCTTCCACAGTTCTGTAATTTATGTACTGATGTCAACACAGTTTATAAAAAACACACAAATAAATTGAAAATGCTAGCATCGGACAAGACAAGTGTAGAGCATTTTCTGTGCAAGGTGAATGCTTTGAGAAGAATGTAGCCTTTGTAAAAATTAGACCGTATTAGAAAATATTTCGCAACTTAAAGAATAGTAGTTGCTGTTTATGCGCTATAATAGAACATGTGGTGACAATAAAAATAATATATAGCACATAAATGAAATTACTTCAAAAGATTACCACCTGTCATATGGATGTTAGGAGATAGCAGCATTGGTTGTGTAGCTCTGGATATGTGTCTATGATGATACCTTCACCAAAATTTTCAATTTTTTTCCTAGCTGGCACTTCATTCACTTGCTGAGCATCTTGGCTTACACAGCAGCAAGCAAATCAGTGCTTAGTGGATAGCCCAGATCCTGCAGCACAGGATTGTGATCTTGCCATTGGACAATTATTACCGTTTCCCTCGTGGATATCTCCTCACCATTGCAGTATCTACTTGTACTACTCCAGGACTGTTTCTAGGCTTCCAGAATCTTCTGTCATGGCACACTTCTGTCTTTGTAACATGTGCAGCTGGATGCACGATGATCACGTACCTAGCCTAGGAAGCAGCCTACGAACATTAGCATTATTAAATACGTTCAAAATGAACTGTAAAACTGTGCATAAAAAACCTATACCCTGACCTCTGTGACCTGCATAACGTGGTTGCAGTTGTGGAATAAGTGTCCGCAGGTGACAGGCTGTATGCCCATCTGTGATTTATGCTGAGAGAAGCTGACATCATGCTAACCTTAGATCTCTCTGCTTGTCTCCCCAAGCGTTCCCAACTACAGAATTTAAAGGCACATTCGTCCTTGTCTACCCGAAATGCGTTCAGCTGTTAAACAAAATGAAATGAAAATACACATATAACTACCACTTTCACAGCTCACCATAGGACTAAGGCACCTTGCTAACTCCTTTGGATCGTTTATGCAGGGGTGATAAAAGAGTAACAGTTTCCCTCATAAAATTCTGAGAAGAACACATGGAACAAGAGTCAGCTCACATGTACAGCCAGCTTTCCAAACTGCTCCTGAGGCAACACAACAAACCATGTTGCCATTTTCTCCTTGCTTGAGGCACAAGTATAGCCAAGCTTCATGATAACAATGATAACAGTTTCTCTGTGAGCAGAACTACTGCTGCCAACCTTGGAAAGAAGTTCTGTATGACTTTTTTTTTTTAAAAAAAAAGCTTTAGCTCATGTTTAACTGTGTCATGTGCATACACCAAAAATGGTAAGAGAAATACTAAAATTTCAAGGATCAGTAAAGATCATGGGGATTTTGGGCACTGAAAAGCGTTCACCCACAATTGGGGTTTAAAAACAGAGATGGATTCTTCTCTGAGTTTCACCCGAGCAATTTCAGTGAATCCAAATGGATTACACGAGTGGAAGAGAGCTGCAGACTAGCTAAGCACTCCACTCCACACTTACTCAAGGGCATTCCCTATTTTTCTGCTTGTGAATTTTCCATGACCATGTAAGGCAGCTGTATTTTGCTACAGAAGTTGTGTCAGTTAGCTGAACGGATCATTTAGTTCTGTAAACAGAAACTCTCAAACAACCTGTACTCCTTAACTGCTGGAAAACGGCAAACAGTAGATTTTGCAGTCAAATATACGACTGACTGTATTTCTCATGAATATTCAATCTTTCAGTTTCAAAACTGCTTTTCATAGTTATTTATGCATAAAATTTGACACAATTTAGTATTAAATACTCCAGAAATCACAGTGTAGTTGTGAAATGAAGCACTGCCTGTGAAGAAAAAACTGCTGATAACAAATTCTGGTACACTGCCAGTCTTAACCCATTTTACACCCATTTTATGTCACAGAGGAAGCTTTTTTTTTTCCCCTAAGAAACAGATTTCTAATTACTCTTCCTCCTTCTACAGTTAAATACATCCTTAAATATGCTGCCCTCAAGTTCTTAGGGCTCACAGTCCCTGCTGATGGAATTACACAGCCACCCAACTCCATCACACATTTGAAGAAATAATATTTTTTACAGAAATGCTAAGCCTTATCTATACAGACTGAAGGAAGAAGATGCCATGAGGTCATTGATCTCAGCAGGCTGGGTCTGCCCTTGCAACTTTCTGACTGGTTTTCAGCTGCTGCACAGATGGGCACAGGAGCCAGAAGTGCCGAACGCCTGCCAGCAGCTACTAAGCAGTGGGGGAGTGGGAGATGCATTTGGAGAAAAAGTGGCTTTGAGGAGGGGTGCTCAGTGGCCTGAAAGAAAGCAACATCATCATTCTCTGTTCGCATAATAGAGACTTGTGGAACGGCCCGAGAAAAGCAGAGCAGTACACAAAACACTGTAAATTTAGCAACGTATTATAAATACAAATGAAGAACGTGAACTCAATTACAGAACGATCCTAAACAAATCAGCAGCTGGTAATGCAGATTTCTACGGGGTTATTGCAATAATACACAGCACATAATGGTTTAATTATAGAGGCTTCGTGTGATTTCTTTCTAATAAGTATGCAGCTGTGTCAAAGCAACCAGTTTTTGAAGTGCTATGTAAGACGTGTTCAATTCTTTTTGTACTTGATTTCTTTAAATGATATCTTACAAAATGTAAGACTATTAATGTAAAATCAGTTCCGACTACAAGACTGCACTATGCTAACCCCCACACTTAAATTTCTCACTCTGTGTTCACAGAAAACACAAGCACAGCCTGAGCCAAATCTTCATGGAGCAAATAGGTGCTAATGATTTACATCAACACATCGAAGGAAAATTTACTTCCACATATGCAGATGAGATGTGCTCCAGATCATATGAAAACACATGGGAATTTTAGCTTTCATTTCAGTGTGAATATGCTCATCCAACACTTTGAACAAAACACAAATCAGAATCTTACTAGACAAGGCTGTGAAAATGTTAATGGTATCGTGGCCTACTTTCATTTCTTTAACACTCTTCAGATATTACTTTTTCCACATTTTAATCGAAATGTTGACCCCTTTAAAGTGTGAATGAGGCCAAAACTGAAGTGCTAAACTGAATTAGTAAATATGTCTATATATGCAGACACACACACACATACATAACTACACACACATATTCAGAGAAAATTACATAAAAATGAATAATGCCTGGAAATTCCTGTGCCATCTAGGTACAGATTTTAAATTAGAAGGAAAACTTGTACACAGGTCATCTCCATTTCTCATTTGTGTAATCCTAGGGACCATGAACCACTGCAGTTAGACCAAGCATGCACGGAGCTATGTTGCTGAAGTGCAAAAGAAGAAACCACTTTCACAATCTGACAAATAACAGAGTATACATCAAAGCTTTAATAAAGCATCAAATGAAGTAAGAATTATGGCTGCCGCAGTCCTGACTGTAGAATGGTCCCTAAGAAAATGTACATGCACCTAGTCTGCTTGGACTGCTTGTCCACTGATGTAATGCATTTATCTATAAATCACTTCTTGTTGATGTCCAAAATGCTTTCACATAACAGCTACATGTACTTAAATAAAGGATGACAGACTGAAGTCGACTACAACAGTTCCCAAGGAAATTCCCAGCCTTTTGAGTCATCAAATTTATACAAATTTAAGTGATAATTTTTGTCTTGGGAAGCAGAAGTTGTCCCTAAACTGAAGCCATTTCTTACTTTCCTACTTCAATACCACTTGCAGAGCAAACGAGGAAAGAAATCACCATTTTTAAAAGTCACGTCTGAGTTAATCATACCTTCTTTCTAAAATGCAGAAGCTCTTACGTGCCATCCTGAGGTAAGCAGTGACTTGTGCCTGCCAATCTACAACCTGAACTTGAAACCCCTGACATTTATGAAACAACCCCACCCACCCCACCCCCTGCCAAATTAATAAAGAGACATTTATAACAACAAAGTCAAAAACAAGTGGTCCCTGGCAGCAGAAATAGATTCTGACGAACCATGTAGGATGTTGTTTTCCATCTCCTTACACTGTATCGGCTGTGGTTTCCACCTAGGGCTTTTACTGAGAGGCAGTAACGGTTTATTGACATTTTGGTTTGCACAGATTTTGCAGTGGGACTTGACCCAGCTCTTTAGGTACAGTACAAATGTATGTCAGCACTAGTCTAGCGGGAAAGGGCTGGAGGGGAAAGGGTTGGAAGTACCTACTGGGGCCAAAACGGCTGCTAGGAAGGATACGATCAGTGCCAGGAAACAACACAGCACCTTTAATCATTTCTCCCATGATGCACCCTACTGACCACATGTCAACTGAAAACAAAAATGAAATGAAGGTAAACAAGAAAACAGGAACAGAACAACAAATAAATGAGAGACTTATCCCATCGTGCTATATAGCTCAGAGCCTGCAGCCCACACTGCAGACACAGACCTGCCTTCCGCTGTCTGCAGGTGCTTCTCCGCTGGAGTGTACAAGTTTCGTGACAACGTAGCAGGTCTCAGAAAGATTGACTCCAACAGTTTCCTTTACACCAGTATGGACGAAAGACAATACTATTCAATACAGAAAACTAAGAGAGACTCACAGCTGGCTACTGTGTCATATTACAACTTTGTAATTAAAACTTACCAATTAATTTTGTCTTTTTAAAGCCTGCATTTGCATTCATTACCTAGCTTTATACTGCTTTGTATTGTAAATGAATCCTGGTGTCTGTATTCAATGAGGATATGCAAATGGCTTTTCCTTTATCCTTTCAGTTACCAGAGATCCATGCATATTTTCACAAGCTGAACTGCCAGAAGCCACAAAAGAAACTTGGGTCCTTGTGAAGACATATCCACCTCTTAATCAGGAATATGAATATAATTTGTTGAGATCATTCGACTCCAATAATGCTTGCTTTAGAGGCTGTTGGCTCCCTTCCACTGAATCTCCGCGAAGCCAGCAGTCCATAATGGGGGTCTTGAGAATCTCCTAAGATTTCCATTTGCCGTGGTAGGAAATGGTGGTTTCTAAATAGGACAGTTGAGACACTGAAGCTCTACGCTGCACCTCCCACATTGAAATGCGGAGCAAACTGGGGCACTATTTACCTTGTACAGAGAAGAGCAGTTCAGCTGGGTCAAACAAAGCTAACCACGATTTACACTGGAACACAAGATGAAAATCAGACTCCTTATATCCAGTATGGGATTAAAGTGGCATTTCCCCCCCTACCGATACCATGAAACCACATTACCTCTGCTGTCCTTGCTCTATGATAAGTCATAGGGCATGGAAGCAAGAAGAGGGACAGACTGGTCAATCAGGGCCAGAAACTGTGGGGAAAAAAAATGAAAACGTCATGCTGCTTGATTAAATGTATAATTTCATATTGAGCAACAGTTTAAAGTGGATTTGACTTTGAAGGCAAATGTCCTGTCTGTGGAAATCTTTACATGCCTGGGTCTAAGGTTCCCTGCTGCTTTATTTAGCACATGAAAATCTTAATCACTACACAATAAATAAACCAATAAACAAAAAATGAAATAAATAAAAGGCTACTTGTTTGGAAGCAATAAGCAAACCTAGAGATGCAAATTATTGCTGCTTTCATCACAAGCTAAATGGCATGCAAAATATCAGGAAAAGATAGAGCAAGCAGTTGTTTGTTCATCTGTTATTAATCCCTTTTTATTTTCAGAGGCTGTCTTCTGACATTGCCGCTTTATGCTGTGCTCAAGAGCAACACACAGCAGTTGAAATTACTAGTGACTTACTAAACTCTAAACTGTGTAAAGCAGAGGTGATCATTCTCCTCTACTCCTGAGGTTTTGGGAAGGAAGCAAGCTCTTTGAATATTCCCGAATCAGAAGAAGCAAAGATGAACATCTGAATATAACCAACATCCAAAGAGAAAAAAACCCGTGCCTTCTCGACTGCTGCCTCTTTTACCTCTCCTGAGCCAATTAAAAGTAAGTCAAACTGGAACCCCGAGTTTCCCTGCATGTTTAAGGAAAGTAGTTAGTTGGAGGTTAGGAGTTTCAGCACACACAGCAGCAGCTGTCGGGGGCCCCAGTTAAGGCACTAAGGCTCGTGCAAAGCTCCATGAGGGACTGCAGTACAGAGACCGAAGCCTCAATCCTCAGTTTCGTCTAGTCTGAAATCGATCCAGAGGTCGTACGAGTAATTTCAGTTGTACATGCATCGGAAAAAGAAACAACCCACATCCTCTAAACATTCACGCTCAACTCCAAAGCACTGAAAATTTGGTTCAAGATTTTTTCCAAATGCAAGATTCTCACAAAGACTGGTGATGTTCCACCAACACGCGAAATATCCCTAAGTTTTAATCAAACACAGGTTAACTTATAGTCAGAGAGACCGCTGTGTGACTCTACGTGAAACTTCAGTTTAGCAACTGTTTGCCTTGATGTTTTAGGATCGCATTAAACAGTGTTAAGGAATTAAACCTACAACTTCTCACAGCTCTCTGAAGTGAAATTGCTGAGATTTGGATAGCCCTTGATGAGAAGCCCCCTCTCCATTAGAATACCCGTGTCCTGGATTACTAAGAGGAGGGGATTTTTAATTTGTTCAAAATTCTACAAACCAGATGACTGCGCAGAGCTGCTCTGAAATGCATTCTTGCGTGTACGTATACTTCAAAATTCATCTGTAAAGCAAATATTAACCTCTGGGCCACCTCCTGGTCCCGACTGCATGCCAAACAGTTGACTCTACAGTGATTGTGTCAGAGCTGTCTTGCAAAACATTTGGGGAATCAATCTGTCCTCCATAGGAAACTCCAAAATCTCCCTGGGAGCTTGAATAGAGTTTGGAGAGGCTGAACAGAAGTTGCTCTGTTGCCACACAAACCTTGTTGTGCCCTAGGGAAGCAGTCTGGGCTGGCTGCGGGCTCAGCCCTTCACAGGGAAGGTGTCCGAAAAGATGGTGAGGAGAGAAGGAAGAGTTGGAATTGAAGAACATTAATACGACATTTATTCCTCTTTGTGCTTTACCCTACCATACTTCCTGACCAAAATCAGTGCCTGCTTATCTTTCCAGGTTTCAGGTTCCCTTCAGCAAAGGTGCAGAAGGATCAGGAATTGCAGAACTAGCCAAAGATGTTTCTATATGGAAAGGATCCAAACTAACCTTCCACGGACACCTCCCTTGCAACTCAGCTGTGGATGCAGTCTCCTTTTCTGTTTCTGCAGAAGGCTGCTCCTACCATGCTGGATGAATTGAAAAAAGCGTGCGTGTTAGATACTGAAGACACCGTAGCTTGTTTCCTTCCCCATTCCTTTGTAATGGCCCTGCATCCTCCTCCTGCCAAACTGCAGGTTCTCCGGGACTTGAAAGAACACAATGAAAATGAGCCCGTAAGTAAAACCTGCAACTACCCTTGCTAAAACTACTGAGGTGGCTCCTCAGACCTACACTTAGTAAGCTCTGGTTTTCATTCAAGAAAAATCATGATATTCAAATTAAATTTCCTGAAATGCATGCCATGGAAAACTCTGGAGGCCAGAGATACAGGCACGGCTGAGTGAGCTTTGCTATCTTTCCCAACCTCATGGGTTAGTTCACACTTTCTCTCTCTGCCCAGAGCATTAGTGAGAATGCCAAACATTCACATTTGTCATAGCTCTTGTTTTAGGTGATGCAGAAATCATCTGCAAGCTAAAAAGGGACGATCATGTCCTCAAAACTGACTCGGCAAGACTATGATAGAGATAAATCTGAAGCAAATCGTGATACCTGATTTTATCTGTGTAACTGTAGGCCATAATATTTAGGACACAATGCTGTTTCCCAATGGCTAAGGTGCAAACTTCAGTAAAATTTCAAGACAACAGAGCATGCCTATCACCACAGTCTCTCCAAATCCTCCTCAAATGCAAAGCCACCTTATTGGGTAGGACCTCCCTTTACCTCTATCGCTGCTGTTGAGTGCTCCTGCAGATCTGCACTGAGGTCTGCTCTGAAGAACCATATCTAGGTCCTAACTTGAATTTTCAGGAAGAGAGCTACAGCAGTTTGTACTGGACACTGCACCTTATTGTCACGGTTCTTTCTATTATTTCTATGTAATTAAAAAAGGACACGGTTTAGCAAAATTCTTGGTAACACATGGGCAAAGCTGCTTTTTTCATAAGCTCCAGGCAGCAGAGCTACTAAGGCTTCAGACTGCCAACGCCAAGGGAAGTTTGGGTTGCACAGCACTCCTACAAGAAGATGGCCTGAACACTTGAAAAAGATTACAAACATCTCAAACCCACCAAACCCTTCCCTCTCTCAGTTCTATCTAAATCATAGCAAACTCCCGGTTTTGTAACATTCCAACCTCAGGACCTCACTGAAATACCAAAAATCTTCTCTTCATGCCAGTATTTATTACATGCACAGATTTCAACATGTTTTAACAAGTGCTCAGCACAGTATCAGCTCAATCCATTAAGATTCCCTGAGAAAGTCTTTCCTTTCTAATTTGAAACACCATTTTCCAGATAATGTTACTTCAATATTTCTCAATAACAGTAACAGAGTCCCAAAGTGTCTGAATATTATTGACTTCTAATTTACTACCTGCCACTGAAGCTGCAAAACACTGTAAAGCACAGCTACACACCTGACAGATTCTAGATGGAACCAGAAGGGAGTTAGCAGAATTTCACAAGTGTGATGCTTCAAACCAATGTATGAATTTCTCATTTTTAAAAAACTTTCTGTGAGTTCCAAACTGGTATGCCTCATGCCTTCTTACGACACAGCTGAGCCGTTCGCTCCCTGGGATTCAGACTAACAGATGCTCACCTTCATTTGGCATAGACAGAATTGATCTGCAGTAGACAGGCAGAGGCCAGAGCCTGGCCCACCAGGAAAAAGGCAGGAGGTGGTACGAATCACACCCCAAATTGTGCTCTTCCTCAGATGTTGGCTGTTAGGTTGCAGTACCAAACAAGTGTTGCAAAACTATTGTTTTTCCTTGGGAATTCATGCTCCACTGTCCCTTTCAGAACAGCAGAGCTTGCAGAGGACTGGAAGGGATGTCACAGGATATTAAGAGGCAAATGTATATTAAGAAAAGGGAATCCCAAGATGAAAGCTCAAGAATGAGTGGAGGCACAAGGAATGACTCATGCCCTTCCCTGCCTCCTGTTTTCTTTTGAATATAATTATATAAAAAAAATTGCAGTAGGAGAGACCTACAGAGACTCTTGCCAAGGGATGTTAAACACGCTACACTGCATCTAACAGACAGTAACGTTGAAAATGTGTTTTGCAGATCCTGCAGTTGCTAGCCTCACACCCTCTTTTTAGCTCAAGTTAAATTTTGAATTTGAAGTCTCTTCCCAGGTCTCAAAGAGTATTCAAGTACACTCATTTTACCCCTTCCAGCAGGAATCCCACAGGTAGTCTCTTCTGCTACAACACAAACACATTAACGCGTCTTTTCAGTATACCTATATGCTTTCATAGCTGATAAATTATATGTGATTTTGGATGTGTTCCAGTCCTCTACTTTGATCCCAACTGGATACCTACATGCTCCTGACAAAAGGCACTTTCGTACTACCTTTTTGTCTACAATTTCCAAATTCTCTGATCAACTGTACCAGTGAAACTCAGCTCAACCTCATACAGTTGCCATCAAGCAAAAGCTGATTAATGGCACAAAAAGAAAAAAAAAGGCATTTGAAAGCATCCAGTTTGCATAAGTGCCTGGAAACGCAACTAACTTGCCTTGGCTGAACTTCATGTGAGGCAGCAGTACGTGCAGCACACAGCTACACCCCAACACTTGGCCACTTTTGAAACCACATGTTCAGATCCATGCTGAAAATTTTAAAAGGTGAGTGTTGGGGAAATGAGCAATGGATCTTCACTGTAGCAGCTGGGATCCATGGATCTACTCCAAATGCCACGCAGATCACAGACAGCATGGGGCTCTTACACTAAGTGCAAATTGCACTTTAAACTGTTACGCGTATTTGAGTTAAAAGAGAAAGAAAAGAATGGCAACAGCCAACTGTCTTCACAGCTACGCTGAAGTCTCTTTGAGACAGATCTCATCTCATAGGAGCAAACTTCGCCCAATAAAATCATCATAATTCAAACTCTTACTATATTCTTGGTAACATCCTAAGTCTAAAACCAAATACCACATACCTAGGGAGGAATCATCAGCTGAACAAAATCCAAACTCAGCCATCAGAGCCAACAGACACTTAAGCAGCAGGCTAACACACACCAGCTGATCCAACCTCCAGAGCCAGGCCACTCTTCATATTCTTTAAAAAAATCACGATGCTAATTGTTGGTTTTGGTTTTGTTTTTTTTAAAGACATAACAAGCCGTAAGAAAATACTGCTGGGGATATGAAAAACAACGGATTGCACTAAACAAAAGTGCAGATGTTTTATTATACTGAAGTTTAAGAAAACCCTAATAAGTGCCAATCGTATTTCAAATGCAAAGACAAATTCTGCTGAGTGATGGAAAGGCAACACCTTTCCCTAGAAGACATTCCTGTTCAAAAATTTTTCCCTAAGGCAAGCAATCTTTTTCCCCCTGTCTGAATTCCTGGGAAAATACAGAATACTGTCAGATGTCAGGGGTCATCTCTTAATCCTACTGCCTTCAAAGACAGCTGGCAGGCAAAGGAATTTTTTTTCAATCTGGCCACAGAAAACATTAACTTCATCTGTTAACACTGACTTCTCTTCACACTCTATCTTGGATGTTCGTAGCTACACAGAATAAGTTTGGATTTTTTTCTCTCTTGCTCTCTTAATGGTGTTTTCTCTTTTGACTGTCTTAGACTAAACTATGTGCAGCAGGAATTCTGTTTTCCATATTCACTACTGTAATCCAGGCCTAGCCAAGTTTAAGACACTTGGCTGTTACCACAATGTATCTCTATGACTAAATCACTGTTTCCTTTTGGATCTGCTGAAGGACTCATAGATGAACTTGGTGAGTACCATCCTTTACATGCCTCTCCAGTACTGAAAAGAAATGCTCTTTGATTGCTTTATTTCCCCACTAAGTCACATGTGCCTGTGGGACATCACTGTGGCCTCAGCAGCTCAGATCTTGAAAGCATTCAGACCATTTTAAGTTTTCCCTTTTCTTAAAAAACCCCACAGAAATACATTTCTAATCCTTAAATTAAAATCTTAATGAGATTTTGAAGACATTATTAGCTAGAGCTGAACACAGCTTTGTGGAAAGTCCTGGGGTTTTCCAACGTAGTTCCAGTGGCATCCAAGAGTTTGGGCAGTTTTCAGTTGCTCACACTCTTTCTGATTTAGCTGAGACAAGAGTGGCATAAGCATGGAAGAAACACTGAGCGGGAAGCTCAGAAGCAGACTACAAAAGCTTACCAGAACTTGCCAGGAATATTTTGGTCTGTAAATCCATCTGGAATTTGATGAAAAGGTGGATTTCTTCTCATGAGGCTCTGACTTCTGACAAAGAAGTCTCCTTGACAGTATTTTGAAATGTCTGCTTCAGGTGAGTCACAAGGAGCAAAGGTATCTGCAATGCAATTTCTACCTGGCACTCTCTGGAAAGCTGGAGGGTTTTCCTATTTTTCTGAAAACCAGCAGGCTCATTGCAAACTGACAGCACTTGAGTGCACCAATCCTCTAGCCCTGCTCGATCTCAAAATTCCTACTAGGTCAATTAATTTAAATACCTCACCAATATTCACAAAGCAGTAATTTTGAAGTTTGACTTTTGCTAATGAAAATAGCAGTTAATGTGTTCAGAGAGCATTTTAATAAAGTTAAGAAACATACACTTTTTTTTGAAAATGCATAACTTAACATTTGTACTAACTGGGACAGTTATCGCATACTGGTACCTGTAGTCTGTACAGATTCCAGAGCTTTCCTATAGTAACATAGAGAGACTTTCTTATTTATGTAGATGAGATGATCTGAAATTAATCTTCTCCATGTTTTAATTTCAATGAAGACTTTAAAAATGAAATTTTATTTAAAGTCAGAAGCACCAAAGTGCAATGGTAACTCAGTGCAATGGTTTAGTTAAGATTAACATTTTATAATCCTTCTTTCCATAAAACTTGGCAGCAGCGGTGAGATTTTTCCTAGCTGTATACTGTGCCATTCAGGAATGTTCTTACTCCAGGCTAGAAATGAGCAAGCTCCTTATATTGGTAGCCAGTGGACACAGTAGACGTTCTTCTGAATACTTAAAGAGAACTGTAATTTTTAGTTTCTATACAGACTTGCCTCTGTGAAGTTTACCTGCAGCTGCATAAATGCGTCTTCAGCTCTTCTCATACCTAGGAGGCAAACTAGATCTGCTCATCAACAGCCACGGAGGGAGGGGAGATAATACAGTATTACAGACCCAGACACAAACCAGTTTTTCTAACAGCGAAAACTCTTATTCGTGGGGTCAAACTGGTTAACAAATGAGCATTAAGTTGCAAATGAACATACAGATTCCAATTTTTTTCTCTTTTTTTTTTTCTTCTCCCTCTTTTTTTTTTTTTTTTTTTTAAACTTCCAACTCACCTGAATAAACCCACCACTAAAGTGTGGTAGCAGTTGTGACCTGGCCCACATATGCTGCATTTCAGGCTATGGGATTTCCAGTGATTTAAAAAGTAGCACCATCCTAGAATTCACACAATGTTTTCTGCATTTGTTCAAAAATTCAGTTGTTATTTTTAAGTGATGCTGAAATGCTAAAAGGTATTTTAAAAATATTTTGTTGCTATCCCTGAATAAGACAGTCAGAAACAAAGTGATTCTCATGTTTGAATGATTATTTTAAAAGCTATGTTGTTTAAATTATATAGCATTTCTTTTTTTCTGGAAACAGGCGGAAGAATATGACTCAAATATCACTTGTTATTGAAAAAGAAGAGCAACCCACTAGCCATGGTGCAATATTTTTACACTGAAATAGCTTTTTTCTGTATTCTAGTTGCCTATCAACTAAAAACTCGATCAGACTTCTCTCCAAATAGATTAAATGGAAATACTCCCAGTATTTACAGCTGAACCTCAAGTATAGTTTGGTCATTTAGTTTTATTTTGTACATTAAAAAAATAAAATAAAATAAAAAAAGAGGAAAAGACCATAATATTTGGAGGAGGAGTTATGACAGTGTTTCTGAGGTGTTGTTACCACTGAAACACAGCGTAACTATCGCACTGAATTACAGGTCTTAGCAATGCTGGGAGCTGCTCTGCACATTCAGATTACAGCAGAAGGTGGGCGAGCAGCCTGCTCCACACGTTGCAGGAAGAGCTCAACGTCCATGGAGCAACATCATAAAGCATTCACTACAATAAAAACCACCACTCTTCACTGACATGTTTTGCATCTGATAACTTTCCTGTCCATGTCCCTATAAGACTGGAAGCCAGTACAAACAGGAGGTATCTGCAGTTTCCCCATCTACCCGTTAGTAAAGTACAACTGCATCTCCACCGGCTACCAGGCAGAGCTCTGTTTTCCAAGAAAGTCAACAGAGCTGTGAGAATAGGACAGGCAGGACATAACTCTGACAAACACTACAGGAATCACTCAAGAGCCAGCAAAAAAATAATTACTTCCATGACTACATGTCTGTAAAAGCTGGATTTTCTCCACACCAACTGCAAGTGTCTGCTGATGCCATGTTTTGATGGTGTCTTTCTGCCAATGTGCTGAAAATAACACATCTTTTTTGTTTCTGAAAGTGGAAAACATGTTATGTTGCCGCATTTTATTCTGATGGGCAAAATACACACTACTTACACTTCCCAGCCATCATGGGCAGGTTGCCTGGCTTGGCCTGTGATAAACCAAAGGCTAAGTAGATACCTCCTCTTTTGTTTTCATTTTCTAATATTGCTTTCACCACCTTGGAAGTGGTAAAAATAATATCACCCAAGATGAGAAGAACAAGATGGGAGGGAAATACAGTTTAATTAAGGACACAGACCTCATGCAAGTAAAGGAGAGCCCATTTTTAAATCCAGAGAATCTGATTTCAGGCCAATTTGGAAACCACAGCAGATAAACGTTTGCCTTAAACTGGGAGAGTAAAATTCTTCGTTTTGTTTTAAAGAAAAAAATGTTGTATTGACTCAACTCTGAGCCTATACAGCATTGAGATGAATACAAATCCATGATGCATTAGCAAGCAAAAGATTATGATGCCACCACAAATGTTATGAAGTCACTATTTCCAAAACATAAAAGCAGAAAAACAGATTTACAGGAACCAGATGGGCCACATTAGGATTTTTTTTTTCTTCTTTTTCCTTTGAAGAATAATAAGTAAAGCTATCCAATTTGCAATCATAATGCTTGTTTTGTATATTGCTTATTAGTATGACATAAGACTACATAAAATGGAATGATAACAGGTTTAAATATAAAGTAACTTATTTGACTGAAATAATTATGTGTTCTGTTTTTCATTTTCAATTTTGTTCGTATCAGTAGTGTGCTATTTTCATTTACTCATACCTCTGGGATTCAACTTTTTGCTTCTATCTTTACAGTCCTGGTATAGTCATTATATGGTAAAAGGGACGGGGTGGAGGAGAGGAACAAATAATAGGTGAAGCTGTAGCAAATGGCACAAGGATACAGTCCCTTCCTGGAAAGAGGATTTTGTGGCGAACCATTTCTCCCATAATGCATCCCACAGACCATATATCCACTAGAACAGCAGAGACAGGGAAGTGAAGAAGGACGAAAAAAAAAGCAAAGTTAACTACAACATTTCACTCCTAAAGGAGGGGAAAAAGAGCAGGTTGATCAGAACAGTACAGTTTGTTTCATGGTCTTGTTTTTTTTTTTTTCCCAAGTCTCATCAAAAGCTAAAATAAGTCAATAAGTAAAGGCTGCGTCAGTCAGCTCAATGGTAGTTAGTAGCAATGGTGGAAAATCAACATTTTGGGGAAAAGGCCCACAGCTAGCAAGCAAAGATAAAGTAACAACTGCACAGACCCTTGGTATGCCCTGAGTTTATGGTGAAAAAAACCAACTTTTTTCCTTTCTTTTTCTTTATAGAAAAAACAAAAGCAAAAAACCCCAAACCCAGACAACGACCATCTGGAATAAATCCTACTTGCAGCCAGGCAGTTTCTAGGCTTTGTCCTGCAGGACTGAGTCTCTCTGCAGCAGTACACAAGAGGTTCCAGATGGAACTGCTCACACGAGTAAAGGCTGCAGAGATAAATACCACTTTTAAGGGTTACTTAAAACTCCTGCTTCAGGATCTGTACCTATGTCCTACCTATAGGCACCTATCTATACGTATCTGTCTGTACCTACATACCATCTGGAAAGAACTGATAAGTATGACCCATGTGGACTCTGCTTTTTACTGCATGGGTACTCAAAATAAATGGTAAAACAAATGCTTCACAGGACAAGTATCAGCAAGACTAAGAGCATTTCTTATCTTCCTGCCTCCAGCTTTTAGATGCAGTATGCATAGTTACGTGATCTGCCTGACTTGGGAGGGGGGTGGGGAGGTGGGTTTGCCCTTTAAGTCTTACAAGAAAAAAGGCTAGATAGATAGTGACACAGAAAGAAAAGACCTGTATTCCATGTGATGGGGAAAAAAAACCTGCTTTCAAATGCTTTGAAAGACTACTTTTTCCCTCAGCTTTGAATCCTCATTTTGTGGTTAGGTTTGACCTACACAACCAGTTTCTCCTCTTTTTCTTCCCCCTTCTTATCCTTCAAAAGCAATCCAAAACAAACTAAAGAAACAAACAAACAACTAATTTCTTGGTAAAACAAAATAAAGGTGAAATGTTCCACTTGGGAAAAGGAGGGTACAGGTATCGGGGGCATGGGACAGCAAGAGCATGCCTGAGGCAGTGGCAGAGTTTTCTTCGTAGTGAGTTTTGGGACCTTCCACAGAAGTGCAGCAACTGGTGATAATTATGCATCTTTAGCCAACCAAGTGCAGAAAGAAAATGAAAGCAGTGAACAGTCCTTATACAGGCAGTGTACATAGTAAAAGGGAAAAAACCCACAACCAGTAGGGGAGCTTCAGTAATGTGGCAACATAGGCCAGAGCAGGGAAGCAAACCACCACCCTGTTGACTTCCTTGGGAGCTGGATCAGAGCCTCCAAGCAGACTAGCTCCTCGGACAGCTGACCTTCATTTTCAAATATTCAGTTTTCTTTCTCTGTTTACTTTGTTTTCACTTTGTACAAGTTAAGATGAGATCATTCATCTTGAGCCCGATCCACTGCCCAGGGAAGTCAAAGGAAGTCTCTCTGTTAACTTCAGTGGGCAGCTGAACAGGACCTTTGGATGTGGCAAACGTTCTCAGTACCTTCCCAGCTGTGTACTTCATTGCAAAAGCGTGTCTAACTTTTTCTTGGTGAGATTTTAACCGTGAAAAGCAAGTGCTTTCTCTGTCCTTTCAGGGACACAATAACAACACATTGGTAATCATCTACTAAATGTCTGCAGAGAAAAAAAACAACAACATGCAAGGGTATTCATTTCACAATAGAAAGAACTCTGGACATTGACTAAGGAACTATCTAAATCATGCTGAGCCTAGATCAGATCTCTAATGGCACTTACCAAAAATACCAGTTACAAAATACTTTAAGGAAGATTATTCCTTTATCAGGTATTATTCTGTATGCTTAGACTCTGGCTAATAATTCTCTGCTTTTTAGACTTTCATGTTAAAATGCGTACTGTAAATTCATAAACATTACAAATAATTAATGCAGAGACTTGCTAATTTTGGAAGAGGTTGTTTGAGCATGCCTTTATCATTGCTTAAGTCATGGAATCGGCTCCCAAAATCAGTTTCACTGCCCTTTACAGGATGTGGCTGGCTGATAGTAAAATTTCTCCTGCAGGTTAGCTAACCACTTCAAAGTAAATTAAGTAGGAGGCTTCTTAATAAATTCCGGGGTTTGACGTTTGCTGTATTTGTCATAGAAAAGTCTCCTTGTCAAACAGACAAGTGGTAGCTTTTGACAGCTGAATCTGAGTCATAGTGGACTTTTCTCCGCTATACATTGCATCCCATCCTTTCTTGCCTGGTCTGTCTGGCATTCAGATGCAATTCTCTGTTTTGTTACAAAATGAGTTACTTACAAAGTTTTCTCTTCATCCCCTGCAAAATGTGAGTTATTCCTTACCTACTTCTCTATAGTAAGGACCCCCTACCTGCTTTTCACTACCTTTCCAGGGACCAAGAGGTATCCAGACCCCTCACAGACTGTTCAGAGAAAAATCCTCTTTACATCTAGGGAGATTATGTGCAAATAAGATGTATGGGGTTTTTTAGCTTCAGCTTTTTCCTCTTCTCACCAACTCTACTTTCCATTAAAAAGACTAAAACTGCAAAATTTATGCCTAGATCTTGACCACACAAAATCTGTCAGCAAAACCTGGGACTTTAGTTAAAGCTATCATAAAGACAGAAGCCATTCCTGAAATTCAGATCTAGCTCTGGCCTTGGAAAAATTCTGGAGGGCTAGGATTCCTATTTGAGTTTGTACATCATCTTCTTCCCTCGAACAATTCAGAGACCCAGACTCAAATTTAGAACACATCACTCATTCAGCAGTACCAGTGGTTCCCACACAGTTTCACAGCCACAGAAGCCAAAGACATTCTGGTCAGAAAGAACTAATTGTATTTGTTAAATTTAAACATGATTAAGAACAAGTTTTTCTTTACTCTGTAATCCCACACTGATAAACTCACCAGCATCGCATCCCAAATACATTCTGTAGCTGCAGTGCACAACAGTGAGAAACTGCTCTAAATGACCTGCCTTTTAAATTCAAGATGTCATTCCCCATTACGTATTCTTTTTCTCCTTCTGGTGCCCCTTACAACTGTAGAGGCAGACCTTACACTTCAGCTCACACTGTGCCTGCTATGAAATTGCAGCCCTACCGTTCTCCTTGTAGCCCATTCCCAAGATGACCTCTGGTGCTCTGTAGTAACGTGTCACCACATATGGAGTCATCATGAAGCTAGTGCCTGCAGTCCTGGCCAGTCCAAAATCCAAAATCTTCAATGTGCAGTCAGATTTTACCACAATATTACTCGGTTTTAAATCCTGCAAAAGATAGTGAAAAGACATATGACTGTTCTTCATAAAGCCAGGCACAGCTGTGATATGGACCGATAATTTAGATCACACTTTAAATATATTTTTACTCTTCTGACACTTAACAGTTACTATCAGAAATACTTGTAAAGACACAGCAAAACCTTGCTACTCTTTCTCCAGCAAGCTCTCCTGGAAGATGTTCTGATTTGGCATACTGTGGGCCTTTACCTAGATAGCAGGAGCCTACTGATGTCACATCAATCACATTTAGCAGTTCAAGAAACTAGGATTACTATTAGAGTACTGTTCTGGCTATGTAATTTTTTTAATGCTGTATACCTACTAGACATTTCAACTGTAGATATGGAGATAACTTAATACTTCATTTATAATAATTCCACTCATCCTTTGCTGGATGACTATCTGGAAGCCAAATCTATCATCCTTTGCTAAACACACAACATGCCAAGAAAGGAGACCTTTGTGTATGGTAAAGCAACATCCGCTTTGTAACCCACTTTATCAGCTCTTCTTTTCTTCCTCGCAACAGAAGTGAAGCATTTTGGGATTATTTTTTTTTTTCAGCTGGAAGTCCCAAATTAGTAAAAGCACATTTAATTAAAGAAGTTAACTCAGGATATTTTCAATCCAGTCAGAATTCCCTCCTGCTCACAGTCACATGAACTGTTCCCTTGTCAAAAATCACACATAGAGCTGCCTCTGGCATTTGCAGCCAGGTACTGCATCTTTACCAGACACAGCACTCTGACACGGAAAAGCAAAATGAGAGGATGCATTTAATATAGACTTAGAAGTCTTTGTTTTACCACACGTAAATGATGGCAAATGCCAGCTCCATATGCCCTGACCTCTGTGGATTCTATCCAAGCAATACTTAGATCACACTAAAACATCAATTGGAAGTGTCTGAATGTCATGCAAGGTAGATGTAGCCACCTGCCTTTTCGGGAGAAATAACATTTATCTCCACATTTCAGAGAACATAATCACTTTCACGATTTCCAGTGCTTATTATTTGGTTATTATTTATTTTTAATAATCACATTACCTTTTGGTCTGCCTAGGTGCACTGATAATCTCATTCCTAACACAAGCATGAATCTACTCTGCCAAGGGGATGGGCTCAAAAATTTACGGTTCTTTTACTGTGAAACAGGGCTTTGATCCACAGTAGACAAGAAACTCAGGTTGGTTTCTAAAGTCTTCATACGATGTTATATGCTGCCTTAAATTTTAAGCCAAAGACCCCTTACCCTGTGAATAATTCCTGCAGAATGAAGATGCTTGATACCACAGAGCATTTGGTACAGCAGATAAGACATTCGCTCATGGTCTAGCTCCATCTGAATCACCTGGCACAGATTGGCATCCATTAACTCCATTACCAGGTAACTGAATGAAAAGGCAAAGTCATACGGTTATTGCCTGTGTTGAAGAGGAACAACAGCATCATCTCAAATAAGTAACAATGCGTTTTCTGGCTTCAAAATTCACTTTACTTCTGATGTCTGGGAGTAACACAGCTAGAGCCTGGGCCCACACACAGCAGTACTATTGTGGTGTTTGTTTTTTACTGCAGTAGCTCGCTGCAGAGACACCATTCTTTTAGCATCCCAGCAAAAAAGGACAACTGCACTGGTGCATTCCCCACAACAAGGACTCTACCCTACGTGGGCAAACTGACAGCATGACACCGAAACACGCAGGAAACAGAAGATCCACAAGCAGCAAATGATATGACTGCTTGGCCTTCGACCATATGAAGAACAGCTACCACAGTACACGCAGGAATTGAAGAGTAGTAGAGATGTCTGAGAGGACAAAAATACGCTTCCCCATGTGGAACGTCTCAAAAAATCCCCCTAAGATTGCATGGTTTTGCACAGTTATCATTACAACTAATTGGTCTTGCACTTCTGATAAATAACCTTCACTGGCAACCTCAGCAGGATGTTAACACAATCCCTCTAGCAGTAAGTTACCATGTTAAACACAGCTCATTTCTTGTGAGACATCTCATATGGCTGCCATTCAGCAAGACCTGGACAGGCTGGAGAGCTGGGCAGAGAGGGACCTGATAAAGTTCAACAAAGGCAGGTGTAAGGTCCTGCACCCGGGGAGGAACAGCCCCAGGCACCAGTGCAGGCTGGGGCTGGCCTGCTGGGAGGCAGCTCTGTGGAGAAGGAGCTGGGAGACAGCAAGTTGCCCACGGGCCAGCTGTGAGCCCTGGTGGCCAAGGCGGCCAATGGGATGCTGGGGGGCGTGAGGAGAAGAGTGGCCGGCAGGTGGAGGGAGGTGACCCTCCCCCTCTGCTGTGCCCTGGGGACGCCGCAGGTGGAGCGCTGTGCCCAGTGCTGGGCTCCCAGTTCGAGACAGACAGGGAACTGCTGGAGAGGGGCCAGCGGAGGGCTACAGAGGGGGTGAGGGGCTGGAGCAGCTCCTTTATGAGGAAAGGCTGAGGGAGCTGCGCCTGTTTAGCCTGCTGGAGACTGAGAGGGGATCTTACCGGTGTCTACAGATATCTTAAGGGCGAGTGCCAAGAGGATGGGGCCGGGCCCTTTTCAGTGGCGCCCTGTGACAGGACAAGGGGCAGCGGGCACAAACTGCAACACGGGAGGTTCCAGCTGAATATGAGGAAAAACTTCTTTACTCTGAGGGTGGCAAAGCACTGGCGCAGGCTGCCCAGAGAGGCGGTGGGGTCTCCTTCTTTGGACATACTCAAAACCCACTTGGACATGACTCTACAACCTGCTGTAGGTGAGGCTGCTTTAGCAGTGGGTCAGACTAGGTGATTTTCAGAGGTCCCTTCCAGCTCTGACCATTCTGTGATTCTGTGATCTCACAAGCACAGCTGATTCATAACTGTAATGTTACATTAAAGCACTCAAACTTTGGGGAAAACACTAGCTCTCCATTTCAATGTCAGCTGCACACCTTGTCTTCTCTCCAGCACTAGTTACCTCCTCTGCCCTGCATAAGTCTGCAGTGACAATATTATACAGAAATTCCATATACTAAACCCAGAACAACAGTCGCCTGACTTCAGCCATTGCTATCTGTCTGCTATCACTACTGATGAGTACAGAATGGGAATACATTTCCATATGATATATACAGAATATAGGGAAGACTGAAAGGAAAAATGAGTACAGCCACATAAAACACTGAATATTTAATATTTTATTCAGGGCAGGTTCATACTATGCATACTAGTGCTTGTGCAATAGGGCAATGCTCAGTGGTGATGCTACTTCTCTACACCTAGCACTAGTTCCCCAGGCAAGTAACTTTACACAGCTAAAATTTATATCAAAACAAATATGAAATGAGGAAATGTTTCACATCAGTCTCTTTTTACAGGAAATTAAATCAGAATGAAGTGCCACATATCAAAATCTCACACATGTCCGGGACTCAAAGAGCAACTATCATTTCCCAAGCAAACTAATAGCACAAAAGCAGGCCCTTGTAACTATCGCTTCCTCTGCATGTGAAGCCAAAGGCAAACCCACTAGCCCTCTCACAAAGAGCCACCAGCAGGCTTTGCGTGCTGTTACAGTGCTTAGGAAACCCAGTATTTGGCACTTCGTAAGTGTCAAAAGTGCTCTCAAAATGGGAATGCAGAATATCTGTCTACCCACAGCATAGACTACACATGATCTCTTTTAGAGGGGCTTATAACCTTTGTATTTTGCCGAGTTATTGCACTCAAGATATGCTATAATGCCTCACACATCTCTAAAGCTTTAGTTTAATTACTGCCTGTGTTACTTACACATCCTGGAACTCCTCCAGAGATTTCTGTGGCGTGAAGACATTTAATAAACTGATAATCTGAAAAGCAAAGTAAGACAAAAGGATGAAGAGAAGTGATAAATGTAAGCAGTTGAACCCATTTTGAAGTGCGTGTTAAAGGATAAACTCTGATTTTTAACTGCTCGATTTACACTAACACTTCTCACTTCATGGATCTGCAAAAAGTCAACAACATTCAAAATAAAATACTGCAGATCTCTAAGATCTCTTCTAAGTGCACTTGAAATGGTTTCTGAGAGAAGGATTAGTGACGATCAGTGACAAACCAAAATGCTAAGGATCAAACCGTCCTCTGAATTTTGAAGTTACAGGTTCAAAGATCAACTTCAGCTCCATTTAGTATAGCAGTCCTTGTGCTACAGCCAGAAATTTCCTGTATATGAAGAACACTTATCTAACGGGGATAAATAATCAAGGACCACCTTATTAAAAATAAACAGAAGACCTTCCCCTTCCTTCTGTCTGACATGGCCTCAATTCCTTTGAGGGCACATATGCACACACGCTGGCACAAATTCCATCATGAGAGGTACTCCTTTTTAGCAGAAGCACTTGAAAACACTAGGAACATTCTGGGCAAAGACATCTTTCCCAGATGTCTTTTTTACTTTTTTGTTGTGTTGTTGGTTTTTTTAATGGGCTGGGCTGTTGAAAGACACTGCTAAGAATGTGTGAAACAGCAGAGAGGAAAAATGTGACCTCAGGGATTGGAATTTCCTGTGCTTGCTTTCTGTGTGGGCAACACACATATTAGCACAACTGCTATGAAGACAGTATCTGAATGTCTCCCTCCCTGCCTCCATCACCTGTCTAGGCTTTCTAACAGGAATGGTTCAATATTCTTTCTGTCTACTCCACATCTTCTGAGTGATTCTTGCCTCCACACAGGGGCCTTTACAATCCTCTCCTTCCTTTGCACCTCACTGTACAGACAGATTAAAACTCTGACCCAGCCAACGTGGTGCTGTTATCAGCTCTTATGCAGCAGTTTTAAAATTATATATTCAAAATTAATAATGCTCTTGCTGGCCTCTGCTCTCTCCAGTCCATTAAAAACATGAAGTGAGAATGCATAATTCTCCTGCCTACAGGGAGAACTACTCACTTCTCCCTGCACTTTCAAAGCCCTGTGCATTGATCTGACTGAAAGTAGTTTCCATCCTACTTCCATCAACAGGGAAGAGACAGGTACAGTCCTGATCAACACAGTGGGTAAGCTGATGCCCAGGAGCAGGGCAGAGAGCGCTATAGATGACAAGTTCTGCTGTTTCCCGTTTTAGGGTCAGTCTTTTTTCTTTCCATGTGAATTTGCGATTGAGAATAAGTGTCAAATCTCACCTTACATCATGCTTTTCGAACTCAGTTATGCTTTACGTAAGCAGAAAGAATCATTGCAGGATGTGAGGCAAGAGTAAACATGCAGCAAACTGAAAAATTCACTCCTAATGAAAAGGAAGGGGCGCACAGGTATGACACCAAGCCACAGCAGAATTTGAGAAACTGTAGGAAAACTAAATCCTTGGGACGTCCCTTGACAATGCAACGGAGCAATCCTACATACAAAAAAGCAAGCTGATAACAGTGTCAGGCAGATAATTCTAACAGATAGATGGTTACAATTAACATACAGCCCTGGCATTACTCTTTTGCTGCGGTGTAGAATGTTTTCATTCGTTATGGATACTGAATGTTATACAATAGGTAGTGGCTGTAAGAAGCAGGAAAGTCTAGAATCTGCTAGTGCTGTTTCTTTCAACAAGAACTCTGCGATTTGAAGGAATGGCCCAATGTGTTGAGGCCTCAGAGTCCCTGGCTCCACAATGTGAGCTTACACACAAATACATGAAAACAGAAAAGTGCTTCTGGCTCTTAAGGCAGTTTTGCTGCAACCTTCACCATGAGAACCCCTCATCTTGTACAATGCATCGATATGACTGGGTTTCAGATGAAGTCCAAAACAAGGAGCAATGCTTGTGCATGGGTACCTCCAACTCAAGAGACAGAGCTTTTGTCACAAATCCCAGTGAGAAGAGGATGGAGCCAGCATTCCAACAACCACTTACACATTTCTGGATAAGGAGTTGACAAGAATGTACTCTGCTCTCTCCCCTCCTATCACCCTAAACCTACTAGCAGCATCTCCATTTGACATAGCCTTTAAATAAGCACATGGAAGATCCTCACACTCTCATGTGGCCATATAGTACCAGAGAGACTGTAGCCCTTGAGCATAATTTATTTTTCATTTCTTCTGTTTTAAAAAGGCACCCAACAAAACAATTTCCTTTCTAACAAACAAATATACATACCACTTCTCCGGTTTCCTACTGAAAACTTACATTTTTATGATTCACACACTTCATGAGGACCAGCTCCCTGTAAGCTCGCTTGGCATGAGTTTGGTTCTGAAATGGTCTGCTGAGCTTCTTAATGGCCACGTTTCTGTCAAGGATGGCATCATATGCAGCACTGCAGTAATTACAAACACAGGGGTTATGCATCTTACGAGGATATCCTGCATTTCTCATGGCAAATTCCTAAGCCTCAGTCTATTATTGCCATTTTTTCCCCCACCAGGACAAAAGGAGAGTTTCTAGTGATAAAAAAATAAGACATCAAAAGGAAGCACGTACCACCACATTGGCAGAAGACAGCATGCACCACTACTTCTGAACTCCAGTTCATAGGAAATTAACACTTTCAAGGGGTGGGGGAAAAAAAATAACTTCAAATAAAAATACAATAAAAACTGGATGAGACAAAAAGTTGTTTCACAAAGCAACTCTCTGTGCATTTGGTACAGCGGAGAGGCTTTTGCTTTTTCTGTCATGATCAAGGACACCTTCACCAAGTGGCTCAATAAAAAATTGCCCACATTTATCTAGAATGAAGTCTGTGTTTTCCTTATGATATTCCTAATAGAATCAAGTTATTTAATCATTCTTTGAGACCATATCATCCAATTCCAATAACATACCTAGAAACAGAACCATTTCACAAAATTTCTTTACCATTTCCTTCTGATAAGTGTATATAACAAATTTTTTCATTAAGTTAAACATTTTGAAAACAGGAAGAAATACAGGCTCTGGTTTACATAGTGGGATTTAAAACTGAGCTCCCAAAATTCTCCTTAAACTTCTAAAGGTTTTATACAACATTCAGTTATTTTGACAATCTTCGCCTCCTACGAATTTGAAACACTTATTTTGGTTGTTCAAATCTGACTACACAAATCTTGACTTCTCCATTTTCGAAAGCACAGTGATTTTTAGAAACATTCCCAAATGCACAGTCCTCAAACCCTCTTCCTGATCCTCCCTTTTACCAAGCATGAGGAAATGCATGACACAAGTTTTCTTCTACTTCATAAAAAGCAACAGTGTATTTCCCAACATAAATCCTCCAAACCACTAGTTCTAAAAATAATGACTTTTTAAAGCACCAAACATTCAAAATCCTGGCATTTTTTTTTCTTATTAATTTCTGCTTATTGTAGACATTCACTGACATTCACTTACACATTCTTACTGACCAAGTACAGAGCAGAAAGCATGCAAGCATCAGAAGCTTAGTCACAAAGCCAACAAAAACGTACAAGTGTTATAAATAAGTAAGAATGTGTTGGCAACGTATGTCTTGGAAACCACACAGGTGGAGAAGGATAAGAAATATTTAAATTATACTACTCCTGCATAAACAAATACATCCCACACATAAGAATAACCGTTTGCTAAAGGTGATGAATTTTGTGAAGAATGCTTTAGTCCACTGTCAACATCTGGGGCAGGATATTGGGATTTCACCCGAAAATATGTTCAGAGGGAAAAATTTCTCATGACTGCCCTTGCAGGTATTCTGAAATTGTCAGGAAGTTCTATTTTAACATTTTCACAGTGAAACTATTTCAGATAAAAATGTTAATTTATAGAATAAATTAAAATTAAATACTAAATTTCCCCAAATTATCAACACTGTGAAACGGCAGGTACTACACCTGGGGAGGAACAACCCCAGGCACCACTGCATGCTTGGGGGCCGACAGTCTGGAAAACAGCTTTGCAGAGAAGGGCCCAAGGGTCCTGGTGGACAACAAGCTGAACATGAGCCACCGATGCACACTCAAGGCAAAGAGGACAACAGCATCCTGGGCTGCATTTAGGAAGACTGCTGCTAGCAGGTCACGGGAAGAGATCTTTCCGCTCTGCTCAGTGCTACTAAGGCCACATCTGGAGTGCCGGGTCCAGCTCTGGGCTCCCCAGTACAAGAAAGATAGGGACACACTGAAGTAATTCCACTGATGACCCATGAAGATTATTAGGGACTGCAACACCCGTCATACAAGGAGAGGCTCAGAGAGATGGGCTTGTTTAGCCTGAAGAGAAGGCTCAGAGGGAATCTTACCACTGTTCTTAAGTATCTGCTGGGAGGGGTAAAGAAGATGGAGCCAGACTCTTCCAGTGGTGCTGAGCAACCTGCTCTAGTTGACTCTGCTTTGAACAGGTGGGTTGGACCAGGCCACTCTTCAACGTCATCCATTCTGTCATTCGGTAACAATTCTTTCTTCTCTTTTTCATCAATAAGGCATCTAACTTCCATGACTCAGCTAATATGCTAGGCACATGTGTAAGCAAAGATACTGTACTCACTAGTCAAAAGCATATATGAAGCTGCTTCGGTGATAAGGCTATCAAAGATCCAGTCTGATTTGACTTCATTCTGGCCAGAGAACATCTCTCAAACCTTACATTAGGAGGAACAAGATGCGTGATGTATAGCTTAATCTTATGTAGCAGAACGCAAACCTCCTGTAGCAACTGCCAGAATTGTGTCTCATTCTCATTTAGCTCAGCCACAACAGGGCATCATAAAGGTCACAACTAAAATACGCCTTAATTCCATTTAAAAAAGTATTGAACAAATAAAATGCAAAGCCAAAGAATTTAAAAAACATGGTCTTTCAACAATTAAATGTTTCGTCTCTAATATTCGTGGACATATATTACAAATGTACTTTAGCAGACAAATCTTAGCTAATCCATATTACTTGATCACCCCACTTCTTTTAAGAAGAAAAGCCTACATGAGACTCATCTGAGCTATGCGAGAGTACTTTGAATCATTTTAATAATCTTTTCTCTTCTCATATTTTACTCTCATTAGTTACATCATAAAATTGCTAACTAGGAGTTGGAAAACAGTAACAAAAGAAGTTTGGCTGGGCAACCATTTTCTTTGGTTTCTGACCTCCTTTGCCTTTCGGAATTTTCTCTCTCCATCAAAGCAAGAGATAAAAAAGCATCAATCTCAAATCAGAAAACCAAAGGCTTCCTTAAGTCTTTGGCTTTTATGATCCGTTCCCAGTCCTTTACATACCACGGAGGAAAATAAAACAAGTAAAGTAATCCTTTGTACAGGGATATTTACTTTGAGATACAAGGGTCTTGACTGCAGTTCTATCATTGTCTTCTATCAAATGGAAGGTGTCCAACTACTTCAAGAAGTCAATACGTAAATTCATTGCACTGAGTAAATTAATAGCACCGATGGTTTGTTTTTTTTTTTTTTCTATTCACCAGAGAGAAGCTTTTGTTTACAGACAGCCATCTATGCATTTTACTACAATGAAATTACAGATACCACATGTAGGTCCTCTCTCTGGTGCTTGCTACACAAAATCCTTACCTTGGAACACCAAGGTTAGTATTGATGATAAGCCTTCTTAAGACAAACTTCAATCACTGGCAGAAGAGTGGCTGTATAAACAGGTGACTCAAGGGAGCAGGAATAAGAGAGAGAGAGTAATGAGTGTCTGCGAACTTCTATGAAAAGGCTGAGCGTGAAAGTCAATTTCAAGATCTCCAATAAGAGACTGGACTTGCATCTAAAAGCCTGTGCTTCTTTATCTGGAAACTCTATCATAACACCTCTTTCTCAACTAATAATTTAGGTTTTAATTTATACAGTTGCCCTATTTTTATAACAAAGAATATAATTCACCCCAGTCTTGTAATAAAATTACTGTTTTACTGCAACACGAGCTCAGAAAAATCCTCCAAGTTTACTACCATCTCTGGCAGCTATACAGACAGAAAATGCAGTAAATAATCTCATTCCCTATAAATTCTGTTTATGGTTAGTTTAGCAAGGTAAATGTTAGTGCTAAAAAAGCCTTTTCAAACAGTAAATAATTTGAAACAAACCTATTTAGCAGAGATAAAAAAATTTTAGCCAGATGTGAATATAAATTCATGACTACCAAGAGATATATGTAATTACAGCTATTTAACAAGACTCTTTGCTGACTTCAGCGGGGGGAAAAAAAAAAAAAAAAAGAACTAAATTAAACTCGTTCTAGTCATATTTACACAAACGCAGATCACCATTTACCGCTGACATTGTGTGTGAGTTCAGACTGTAATGATCAATGAGCAATGCTCTGTTATCATACAATTGAAGGACCAGGAATTCATTTTATACCTATTTAAAAAAGCAAAGAAAAGGATTCTATTTCATTTCCAAGTTTTTATTTCAATAGACATTCACCAAGTAAATACTTAAAATTATTCTTCCCACACAGGAATAACTTTTTTAATCATCAATGAAACTTCACATTTATCAATTCCATTATATTCTACCCTGCCAAAACCACAGAAAAAAATTTTTAAGTGACTCTTAGAGACATGTTCCTAGGATAACGAATGGCAATTTTTGATAGTCTTTAGTTTTGAGATTCTTCAGACGGGGCACACACATGCTTTCCAGGATGCTTACCCTTCCTCAAGCCACTACTTCATTAAAGTGCTATTATTAGCTCTCACGTGATGGAATGGAAGCCTGAAACATGAAGGGAAGCTCCCAGCCTCCAGCCTCCCTGGGAAGGCTGTGAAACGGATGCTCTCAGCAATCTCAGCAAAGAGCTTTCTATATAAAGAAAGTGTCTTTATGTTATAGAAATCCAAGATATACTAAATGTTCCTCTTACCTATCACTACATATATATATATTGCAACAAATACAGTATTAAAGTATTTCTGAAAAGCTACTTAGTATTACACCTACTTTCTGAAGTGGCAGAATTTGGTCATCTTTGCCTTCCTCCAGAAAGACTCTAGCTGCAACTGTTTATTATCAATCACTGCTATATATATCTGCATTACTTGATCCTTCTAAGTAAGGTAGTTTTGCCACTGACATTAGCATTTTGCCTTATTTCCTCCATCCCAGCACAGCAAGAGGGAAGAAAGCTGAAACTGATCGTGTCAAACAAAGCACTGATCTGTGTGTTTGAAATAGCCTGGTTATTCAGTGCCGAGATCTCCATCAGCGGAGAGAATTGGTAACCTTGAAAATCATGTTCAATAGCTCTTCTTCAACAATCACCACTGATACTTGGAGCAGAACACATTCTACATAGACACACAGATACACATCTAAATGCACATACATACATACATGCATAAAAAGAAAAGCATACATGGATGTATAGATTAATTGTTTTCACAGTTATTTCTCTGACTTCAATCGCTGTGGCCTCAGTTTCAGATAACTAGCACTACTGCACTTTCTAAAGAAGTCATTTTTAGGAACAAGAGCCAAATCTCTTTTTCCTGTATCAAGCAAAATTTCTGTAAAAATGGTTTATGAAACTATCCATAAAATATTTTCAGTGCTTTTTCTTCTCTCTACTTAAGGTCCCATTTCAGGCAAGCACTTTAACAAAAAAGAGAGAAAAAGATATTTTGTTTTAAGCAAATTTTAAAATATATTCTGGTAGAGGTTTTTTGTGGGTTTTGTTTGTTTGCTTTTTATGCTGACCTCACTTGTAAGTCCAAATTTTAGAATGAAATTAGACCTTCTCATTCTTTTTTATTTTTCTTCCTTTTGACATGTAACTTCTGAGTTTCTAAAGGCAGACACTGACACATTTCCATTTACAACACTGCGTATTCCTCTCTTCAATAATTACTTTTAAACAGAAAAATCATCCCATTATTTTTAGAATGAAAACTTCTCTTCAGAAAGTATCTTTAAAAATAGTGGGTTTTTTCCATGAAAATGGTGTAAAAAAAAAAAAAAAAAAAAGAGAGAATTCCATACATGAATCAACATGTAGAAACAGTTTCCCCAAAACAGCACAAGTCAAAAGCCACTGTAACAAACAAAAGCCTTTCAACATCCCTACTATGTTTGGAACCAAGCCTGTGTACTGAAAACCTAGAAAATAATTAATATGACCCTAATGAAGATTTACAGACCTGTTGTCAGGAATGGCTGCTCTACACTCTGGATTTCTCCGCAAAATGCAGAGAAATTGAGTTGCCTCTGAGAAAATATTCAGAGCTGATGCTCAGGGAGACCAATACAGTTTCATAATGGATGACTGCTGCACATTTCCTGTTACAGTATATGGTTCCAGCTATTTGTTTTGAGTTTCCATCAGCTCACAGCTTCTTGCAATCAGCTGGTAACAGTTGGATTAGGAAATACAATCAAGCTGCCTCCCCAGCTGCAACACAATTCATCATTTAGGTTTTTTACTGTCACCATGCATGTTTCACAGAATAAATAAATCAACCTCCAAGACCTTCTGTGAGCTTACTCATCACAGCAGAGGTTACTGATTGAGCTCAAAACACTCCTTCCTGCACTGCATGGGAAAGCAAAGACTGTGCACGCTGAAGTGCAGCAGAGGCGTCAAGGACAGGCACCCTTGCCAGCCAGCTGGTGCCCTTTGGAGCCCCTTCACATGCCAAGACAACATGAAACTTAAGCAGCAAAAGACAAAAAGAGAGGTTAACTAAATTGTGCCCTCAGTGCCTTTTAAATGCAAGCAGGACCCCTCTTGGGGCCTTTGGGAATCTTGCAGCCAAAGTAAGGTAACTCACTGCCAAATATTCAACATTTGACCTCAACTTATGATCTGTTATCCTGTGTTGGAATGAAGTAACATGAAAGAGGACAGAAATGCTTGATTCATTTGGGATTATCATCCTAGTCCTTGAATGGAAGTTCAACATTGCTATCAAGATAACACAGTGAATTCTGTAGTACTTAAACTTCAAAGGTGTACCATTAAAACTGGATGATTTTAAGGCAAAAGGTCAAAATGTGTGGCTCCATTTTACATTTCAGTGTTTAATCAGGAAAGACAGGTTTCTTTTCACAGAAAACTTTTAGAGAATCGAGCCTACCATTCAGTGTGTACATGTTTTCATATATTTAATAAATTTAAGGCAAAATCCAGTTAAAAACAGAAAAGATGTCTGGTCTCTGCTTGCACAATACTCTTCATTTAGTGTATTGCACTAGAAAATGCTTGCTCTCAAACTTTGTTAGTAAGACTTATGGTTCTGATACTGAAATAAAGTCCTCTGAAAATGGAGTTTATTGTCCAATTCATATTATGGATTTTACATTTAGATGTTACATATTTTAGAACAGAGAAGAGCATACGTGACACATTTTGACTAAAAAATGTCCACGTCTTCTGTATCATTTCATTATAGAGTCACTGAAATTACTACTGTAGCATTTCAATACATGTTTCTTCACTTCACTACAAAATACCTATCTATCTCCTACCTTGCAAATACAGCTCTCTAAGGGCCCTCGTTGAATGGAAATGTTTTAGTTGAGCTAAATTTTTTCAGAAATCAGACCAAAGCTCCCTGGTTATCCATTCATACATTAAACAAGAAAAGGTGATTTAAAGAGCTCTACACATTTTTCAGTCTGAAAATGTATGGAAATGACCAAAAAAAGAATTAAGAACTGGTCACATGAACTGTACTTATTGGGGAAGCAAACAGGCAAATCTTTACCACAGCTAGAAGAAACTGCTTGAACAGGAATCTTTCCCCAGTTAGATCTGTGACAGTGTATGCCTAGTTATTTATGATCTTAAAGAACTTGTTCAGAGACCCAAATACACTCATGCTTATTTAAAAAAAAAATAAACACAAAGTTCAAGCCAACATCTCACCCAGTCCCTTTGCTGTCACCCATAAAGGATTAGAATAGTATCATTTTCATATCCATGACATCTGCAGTCCATTTTTGACTCCACATTACTCATTCTGTTTAAAGTATGACAGTCACTGCCTGAAACGTCAAAGCCAAGCAGGCCTTTCGAAAAAAGATGAACTTGGGAGCACAATGAATTTTTATTTCTATGGGCAACTAGATTTGAAAACTTTGCTGTGAAATCTCTTTTAGAATTCAGTAATGCTGAGGCAGCTCTTATCCACCAAACTTTCAGATGGGTGGTGTAAAGGAAGAGGACTGAGCCATCATATATAAGACTGTAAAAGTTGCACAGGAAAAAAAGCTGGATCACTTCTTTTTAGTAAACATATTTACAATAGAAGTTCACTCAACATCTGTCAGTGGTGGCTCCAAATATGCTGCATTACAATTTTGTCAACTATACAACGGGGTAAAACTGTAAAATAACAAAATAATTCACTATGTGGCAATACAAGGTACACTCTTCAAAAACTGCTGGGAAAAAGAGGAATCACAGGCTTGAATCTACTAAGAAAAAGGAGGCTCTGCAGTAAAATTTGCCCTTTATTACTTGCTGACAAATTCTTCTCTTACTAGACTGAATCTGCTCTGCTGATACCTTCTTTTAAAAAAATTACACAGGTGAAAGTATCAAGTTTTTTCATCTTAACAAAGTGCTCTTCCATCAAAATCTCCAGTAGTTCTTAAAGGTGACTATCTTCTCCAGCTCTACCATCACCACAAACCACAAGCCTGTCCATACAGAAGGTTCACACCTTGCACAGACCAAGAACTCTTGACTGAGCTGACAATTCAGATGCTCAAGGTTATGCCCTTTTGGCTCAGCTTGTACACAAATACCTCTGTGACTCCCCTATTCGCAGCTTGAATCTTGATTCAGTTACGTTTCTAATTATGTGAACTGGTCATACCCTAACAAGAACCATTTAGGAATCTACTGATCAGTTCTGTATACTGATGCAAGATAAACTCTTTTCCCATAGTCATTCTCACTCACAAAAATGGTGAAGGGACATGGTAGGAAAGGCAGTGTGGAAACAGCTATACTGTTCGCACACTGCCTGGCATGCCTCTCATAATGGGTGCCATTGTAGTTTGCCTGGAGACTAAAATATTCATGAGGATGCTGAATGTAAAGTATGTCTCATTGCATATACTCTGCTAATTCTTTCTACTTGGCTCTGCAAGCAACTCGGTTGTAGAAGCCTTTTCTGAACAGAACTGTAAACCCCTACTTTATGGTTCTGCATTTCTCGTCACCAATTCACTATATATCTGCTAGCTGACAATAACTTGTTAACTGCCAGCCTACGAAATTCAACTTGGTCAGTGAAAGAAGCCAAGTGGTTTTTTTTCATTCTGCTTTAAAAGGGCTCTAGGCCAAAATGCTTTCCCTTATATGTGTGACATGTAAGAGATGACAACCTCGTGGTTTCCAAAGTATGCTACACTGCTCACTCTCTGTATGCTTAAGGATTTACCAAAGCCAGAGAAAGGTAAAAATCTGAAAAATGGATCAGAGCTGCAGATGCCTATCAATACTCAGTGGCAGAAAATACAGGGGCTAAGGACATCAGAGTGATTTGTAGTTAAACCATATTGGGTAAATGTTTGCCCAACATTTGGAGAATATGTACAAGACTCTGAACCTAGCAAAAAGATCTCACATTCAGTGCTCTGAACTGTCAGTTGGGCATATAAACACTGGACAGTTTTCAAGTTGTGCTAAGTATCAAAGCATCAAAGCCAGAAAAAGCCCAGTTTCCTCATTTTAACAGCAATTTACAAGACTAGGGAAATACGGACACTGAGGCAGTCTGTGCACCTGTAGAAGTTGAGTACCTAGCAGAATCAAATTGTCAGTCCCATGATAAATCTGTTATTTCTGGATCTACAAACTGAAATAGAAAACAGCTACTATCTTCCATAACCACCTCACAGTCATAATTTAAGAGACTTGCTGGCTTGCCTGACAAATGTAACAAAAGCTGTCAGTTTGGAGAAAAAGAAACATTATTTCACAACCTTTCTCGCTGCATTTCTCAACTGATTAAAAATCAAAATTCAACGAAGCACTAAAAATGTACTGTCAGCAAGTCATCATCAGCAATGTGATAATCATAAATGGGGAAAAAAAACCCGTAAATAGGTTAACCCTAAAAGGCTACTCAGATTCTAGCTTCCCAAAAGCTAACCCTGCAATCTCTACAAGGGTGCTCTAAGCAGACCAAAACAGAAGATTGGTGATGCTGAAATGTCACTTGCTGCTCTTCCAGGAGGCAAGAAAGCCAATGCTGCCACATATGTCACCTTTACCCTCCCAGCCAAAGGGCTAGTACACACCTGCCCTTACGCTGACACTAGCTCAGCCAACCCAGGCTGCTCTAACTCATTCATCAGCGCTCTCTCATCCAGCTGGGGTAATTCTTTATCTACAGTCTCTCATACTGAGGCACATCTCTGACACAGGTAAGATGCTAGCAGGTAAAACTGATAGTTCGTAAAGATACGAAATGTTTTACCTGCTGTATAACAAGGCAAAATGCCTTTGTTCAACAGGAACAAAATTTAAAGTTACTTAAGTTTTCAAGTTGGCCGGTCACATCAGAAATTTCTAGATGTAGATGCTCTGACAAAATTTTAAAACAAGATTTTTCTTTGAATTAGAAACTCAACCCTCTTCTGTGGCTCATGGTGAATTTGTGACCCCAGAGCTACAAAATTTATTTCCAGTTTGTAAATGGGCACCAACCAACAGTGTAACACCCTGAACCCAGAAAAGAATAATAGCAAAAACAAGCAAAAAATAAAAATAAAAAACCCCCTCGATGTCCTGTTTGCCACTTGCTTTCAGTACTGCCTTTGAGTCTTGCTCCTTTCTGCTTCCCTTCTTAACTGCCTCTCTGCTGCCAACTCTTGCAATTCTGGTGAGTTTTCCAACCCATGCCATGCCAGATATCTCACATTGTTCACAAGCTTCACCTAGGCTTCATACACAATCTCCTGTTTCATACCGTCTTTCTATTTTGCACAACTTCATTTAGATTTTTTGGTCATCACTGTTTTTTATGATTGTCTGAGGACAGCAGGTCTTGGGACAAGGGACAACTTTTTGCTTTCTATAAAACACTGTGAAAATCTGTTATTATCAGAGAATAAATATTAACAATACATGCTGGCAAATAAAATTGAATTATCTGAGGTGCATTTCCTTCCAGACTGGCTCTAGTTTTTCTAATTCTGGTTCCATTGCTTCTTTGTTTTGATACCTGCCCTTTTATTTGGATGCTCTGTCCTATAGTGCTACCCCTCTGATTCCATACGGTCACAGCTATTCTCCTATCACAGAAGAATCCCATTATCTCTAGGAGGGAACAGAAATGTCTAGTGCAATTGCTCTCACATTAAACACATGGTAGTCAGCGATGCTGCTGCTAGAGTCTTCATTTCAGTGGTGACAGGATTTCAAGTGAATGAAATTAAAGGATAAGTCTGAACTCAGTTAAGGAATGGCTGAAATGCACTGAGAGTAGTTAATTCCAAACCCGATTTCCTCTTTGAGCTGAAATTTGTCTGCAACTGAATTCCAGGCAGACAACCTGACACAGCAGGAGAAGCAAGGAGAGTCTTGAAAAAAATCTGTCTGATATGTCGTAGTATAGGTGTAAGAGAGAATAAATGTGAGAAAAGGGAGATCTGGCAGTGACCAGAAGGAAGTTTTGATGGGGGAGGAGCAGATAGGTGCCTCGTATCTGTAAAAGGAGTTATAAAATCTTACTGCCTGATAGAAAAAAGTGTAAATGAAATCAAATTTTTAATTAGCCAACACAGAAAGAGCTTAAGTTACACAAACATTAGCTACTTCTCTGCAGCCACAAAATTTACAAACATCTGATACATTTTTTTTAATGGCTCTAACAGGATCATAGATGCTTATCCAGTCATGGCTATGAACAAACCTGCTCTGTATCTCGGAGCTGCACTGATCCAGCTCAAAATCCTGGGTCTCAATGCTCTTAAATGGGCCTGACACACTGTCTTATCTTTACAGTACTGTAGTTATGACCAAGTAATGTGAGTACTGTCATCGGGGTTCACAAAAACAGATTGTGCAGAAATAGTTTCTACACCACATTAATAATTCCGCTCCCCCCCACCCCCCCCAAACTTCCAGAGAGAAAATTTGGAATAGATTTTGCCCGCTTAACTATTTTAGTAATGAAAATCTATACAGTTTCGTTAAGAAAAAAGGAGAGTCAGAAATATAGGCAGTCTGAGTATTTTAGAGACAGGGACCACGATCTCTTTGCTAGGAGAGCATACTCTGGTATGTTTTATTACATATTGTTTGTGATTACTGGAACCAAAATCACATGAAATGAAATGTGAGAAGACAAACATGAAATGCGTGGTGACTTCCTGCCTACCAGGAATCTCTGCAGTTACGTAGAAAAAGGAAATTACAATTAAAAAAATAACTGAGAAATATTTTTTTTAAAGTAATTACATGTCAAAAGCTACAACAATAATTCTTGCTCAAAAATTTTAGCTCAGGTACCCCATCATATAAAAATGGGTCTTCATCCTGCCTGAGGCGCTTTCATGCACTGCTACTGGATATACACCTTTTCTTTGCTTCTTTCCCACTTACAATTAGTAGACAGAAGAAGTTGTAAGAATCAAAGAAAACATGGAATAGAAGCTTCTTATTCTTAAAGACAATTAACTCATCTCATTTTTGAGACATGTTATGTATAGTTTGGCATATGGCAGCTATTGTCTATGATCCTAATGACAGTTTCCTGCACACCCAAGCTAAGTTCTTTGTTGCGTCATTAGCAAGAGCATCGCAAGACACTGCCTCCTCCCCTCACCCTGTATCCAAGAAAAATGTCTCTGAATATGTGTTACTACGCAAATTCTAATAACATCACTTTAAGAAACACAAATCTGACCAATTAAGATAAGCACTTTCACTCAATATTCTGGAGCTGAAATCCACAGAAATACTTAATCTTTGCAGTTCCCACTGGGAGTGTCTCAGCACCTTTAAATTCATGTGCTGGTGATCCAGATGCCAAATACAATTGAGAAATTTCCTATCTTTCTGAAGAATTAAGGCATAGATATATTAGAACAACCAACCAGAATGTGGTGTTCCAGATGTACATCAGGTGGCGATCAATGCCTAACTGAATACATGCAATTAAATCTTTGGCATTTCAGAGCAACGACACGCTAGAAAATCCAAAGATACTACAATGTGAATGTAAATTGGTAGTTGGAGAAAAATCTTGCAATGTACAAATGAATGAATCAGGCTTGAAGCTTGCTGTGAGTTTACTTAGGGTATTTCAACATCTAAGAACTTCCCAAAGTGAAAAAAAAATATCTGGCAATAGTTTAAACCAATTTCTCTCAGCAGAAAAAAAAAAGTAAAAATATCTCACCAGGCGTTGCCATTGTATGAGATACTAGCACTTGGAAATATCAGAGAATTTGTTTTCAATTGACATGCTTATTTCACTAACAGTACAGTAATAGTCCACAGTACAAACTGACAGCTATTTTCTACATTACTCTCGCATGAAACACTTGTAAAACTCTAAAGGTTGTCTTCAAAACCCTCCTCAAAAGCAGTGTCTAAGCACATCAGCAAAGCACAAAACAGCACGAGAAAGAGAACACAAGCTGAACTAATGGATACAATTTGGAGAATCTTTAACAGAACAGGATAAATCTGTAGTGCCAGCTGACAGAATGTTAAGCATGAAATGTCTGCAAGATCCGACTGTGTACCTGAAATACAAGTCCCTGAACTCACAACATATACTCAATACCAATTCACAGGAGAGACTGGGACTGACAAAATTAATACTGCCACTCCCTTCAGGGCCACTGAAATTCTAGGCATATCTCAGTACATGGTTCACTTCATTTTTCCTCTGAACAACATGTATTCTTTGTTCTGCTCTTCTGAGGAAAATTAGTGATCTATCCTGTGGTGAGAATATCTCTGATCTTCAACAGAACGATGCCAGTTTATACAAGTGGAAATGTTGACCTCTGTCAAGGAATACAATATTTTAATTCAGTGGCACAAAGAAACCATAACAATATAGAGAAATAATAACACTGGAAATAATAACAATGAAGTAATAATAACGTTGATCTCTCAATAACTTCAATACACCAGAGTTCAGCTAAATAATACAAATAAGATCGTACATTAACTGTAAGACGCTGAGATGTACGCTATTCTTTGTGTCTTTTCCACTGCACCATAGCAAAAGCATAGACTATTCTTCCTTGATCACTGTGGGCTCAGAATTGGTTATGTTCAGAAGTCAGCACCTCTTTTCTATTGCTTTTACCATTATTCCCATTGCAATATTGCTTTAGAACCTTATACTCAGACTAGGAGTCAATTGTGCTACACAAAACCAGAACTGAAGGTTAACCAGCATACAAAAGAGCTCAAGTGTTTTTGCAAACTCAACAATCTGATCTTTTTCATCATTTACAGGCACATTCCACACAGAAGGTAGTCATACTAAATTAAAATCTATTTTTAAGTTGTTCTATTGATTGACCATGCTCATGTCTTGACAGACCACCAGCAGAGATCTAAGGGATGGAAGAGGTTTCCCTATAATAATTCTCATAGTATATATAATACACAAATATACAGAGAATTAGAGGAAGTTTTAGCCAATTCCATCTTAACAAATCTTCCATTACCAGTATCAGGGCACAACAGGACACCTCCCTATGACAGTTCCAAGGAGAACAGCAACAAAAAACCCCTTCATACTGGAAATCTTGTAGTGGACAATACCTGTTGTATTCCTCTTCCAGCCTTTGAACACTACAGGAAGTGGTTGAGTCACCATCCCTGCAGGTATTTAAAACACATGTAGACTTGGCACTTGGGGACATGGTTTAGTGGTGGACTTGGCAGTGCTAGGTTAATGGTTGGACTCAATGATCTTAAGGATCTTTTCAAACCTAAATGATTCTATGATTCTACGATTACTTTAGGGAAAGAATCAGCATTATTCTTTCTCCACAACAAGCACCAACATCACAACATGTCAATTTGAAAGAACTCTGCACTGCTTAAGATCCAACCACCAAATTATGATTAAATCAGCAAAGGAAAACCTACAGTAACCTTAGGCAACATAGCAAGCTATCAGTTGACTTTCAGACCGTACCCGTTACAAGAAACACAAAAATACTCCGTAATCTCCTTTATATTCAAGCTCAAAGTTATCATCACATCACTAATTCCAAGAAACAAAACCCACAAGTTGCCTGATTTAGTAATTGAAGAGTATATTTATAGCATCCTCTATATTTGCAAATGAGATATCTTTCTCAATTTATAATGCTTTCACTGAAGAGCTACCAAGACTCTTCAAAACTATCCTCAAACTATCATTCCTGCTCCCATACTCTCTCCCCAAACCCCATTACTCCAAGACACAAAAGCTTCTTGCATAAACTGGATAGCGTACGGCACTTCCCTGCTAACACTCCTTGGGTCCAGCTGACACATCACTAGACCACATCCCAACATCATACAGTATGAACGCCTGTCTTCACTCTTCAGAAAATTCAGGATCTCAGCTGGAAGACATCATAAGACTCATGTATTTCATACTGACCCAGAGAAGTTTGTCTACAAAGCTAACACTTTCTCCTGAAAATGCACACAGGTATAGGCACTAACATGGTCACAAACCAGGCCAAATGTCTTCATAAGCAGCTTCTAAGATTTTAATTATTTGTATCCTCAAGCCTGTAAGCAATGTCTTCACTACTTGCCATGGAAAACTGGACTTCACCCTCGCTTCCATCATAAATTCAAAAACTATCACAATCTCTTCAAATTGCTTTTGAAATATTCCTGCACAACATCATTTTTCTAGACACAGACACAGGCAGTATCAAAAATATCACAGGCAATATAGAAAATGATAGCTTGCAAACCACAGCAGAAAACCTACAGATCAAGTGCCTTGCTTCCAGGCAAACTGAAAACACAAAGAAACACCCACTCCAACATCAGCATATTTCTGTTGATCTTATGGAACATGAGAATTTCTCTCTCTCCACCCTAATCTAAACCATCCACAGCCACAGGCTAAAAGTGACCTGTCTCTCTCTCTCTCTCTCCCCCCCACCCCCCCACCCCCACCCCCCGCCTTGTAAAATAAGGTAGCTGTCAACTCTCTTCTAACATTGCAGAGGGATATCAACTACCTCTTCTCTCAGTGTCTTAAAGTGGAATTTATCTAATTAAACTCAGAAAACTGTTTTCAGCTCATTTTACCTTTGGCATTTTCAGTTTCCATCACAGACTTTAAGTTCAGCTCGTGTGGTTAAAAGCCTGAACAGTTTTTACAACTACGGCCTAGTCTAATAAACCATAAACTCTGTTTCAGCTATGTCCCATTGTCATCATGCCTATAACAACATTATAATTTGATGCAAACACACCCTATATAGTCTTTCTCACAGATGTCTTTCTTACAGTTGTATGATGTACAGTGAGCAAGCAGCCTACACTTGAATTAAGAGTAGTTTTTACAGAGTGAAGAGGAACTTCCCTGCTCAGGAGATTCCAAGCAGCTTTTTATTTCTTCCTGCTGGCAAAAATAATTTTGTGAACACAGTTAACACAAATCCCATTGAAAGCTGCAATTAATTTTGGAAGATACTGAATGCACTGTGTTACAGCCAATACCACTTTCTCACTGAGTTCATAATTATTTCACATGGGCACAATGACAATTATAACTAACACACAATATGGCTTTCTCTTTTTCACATAATTTAGAAAATTATCATTCCCTGAAGACCTTAATATCTTTAACGCTTTCATATCAAGAAAATTATTTTCTTCGATGAAATTTTCAGAATAATCAAGAGAAATTAAATCCCAAATTCTTTCATAACCACACTCCCTGCTTCCCATGCCTGCGTCTGTTCCACAACACGAATTATTTTCCACTGAAATTCTCCTGCTTACGTGGACATCTATTTATAGAATTCTATGAGAAAGATTTCAGTGTACTCTGTGGCTTTACCTAGGAACCCTGCAACACCAGCTTCTACAGCATCCTGAAAAACCTCATGTCTCTCCTCCATTTCCCTCTGCCTCTACAATTACCTCTTGGGCTGCAAACAGTTTGCCTGTCCAAGTATACCTGGCTAGGTCCTAAGGCAGCCAGCATGCTGGGCAAGTGGGATCCCACTTCCAAGTTAAGAGGGAAGCTGTTGCTAGCATGTGGAGTTTGGTCCTGAAGATAGTGCTGAAGCAGTCCTTGGCACGGGGTATCAGGTACTCGATTGGTACTGAGAGATCTGATGTTAAATTATTGAAAAATCTATTATTACATAGGCCCCTTTTTCTCGAGATGTGGGAATTACAGTTGTGTGACCAAGCACTAGACAAATCAGAAATGTCATCAGCAGCTCAGCTCTTCCAACATGGGCAAAAGACAGCATGGACTCCACTCGCCAAGCTGCAAAAATTTAGACTAGTCAAGAAGCAGGTCCCTGGCGGCAACTGCTGGCAGCAGCTCAGCTCTGAAAGGGTAGTTAGCATTTACTCTATCACTCCATAAATCCAGATGTCAATAAGCACTAAAGCTGCTTCCAGTAGCTGGGTAGCCTCACTCCAGCCAGACAATAGGTAGTGTCCTTTTACCTACAATTATCTGGAAGGAAAATCCAGAAATTCCCCTTGGCAGAGGGAACAATCAGAAATCACCCATTCATCTCCTACACTCTGCTAATTCTGGCACTAAGAAACAGAATTGCATCCCAGATCTGTTCCACTTTTCGAACAAGCCATTAAGTATGAACAGAGCCACGGGATCTGAAAGAATCTAGGACCTAGGTTTTTCCCACTATTTTTGTAGAGGAAATTCTCGTGGGTATTCTTTGCAAAAGAACAAGACTAGCAGAGCAAAATACCTCCTTCACCAGAACCACCAGCGCTCCACAAATAGGCAGGTTTTCAGTGTTATCCTAGATGTAACCCTACATCCATCGAACTACTTAGTAGTTCCTAAATAGTTTAAGTTCCTAAACTATTTAAGTTTACTGTGTAAAGTTATTATTGTTACTATATAATTATCACACAAGTAGAAACTTAAACAACAGAAGATATTTTGATCATGTATTGTCCTCCTTCAGTTAAACTACATACATTTATCTCACGATTTTTTTCATTGATTTATCACTTCACCATTGATTCTTCATGCTTTGCTCATAGTTTGTTAATTTATTTCTGCTAAATTATGCCTCATGACAGGTAGATTACAACATAACACATACTAAGCACAAATGCTCATTATCTTCTCCATCTATTATGGAATACTTCTAGATCTGTATCATCAAATCATAAAAGGCCTTTTGTGGTCTCTTCATGCTACTCAGCCACTTCAGGGGATTTGTGTTAAACTTTCACTTGAACTTACTTGTTCTCTGATTTCATTTTCTTTCCTAAGGCATTCTTAGTTTTTGCCTGTCAACTCTTAGTATGAAAGACAAATTCACAGGAAACTGTTATTGATTTTATTCAGCTTAACTTCTATGGTTTTTTGCTGCTCATAATTGATCATTACAGCAATTCAGTTGCAGAGAGGTTCAGCAAAATCTGATTTTCCTCTAAAACGAATAGAGAATAGTAAGTAGGAAGAAAAAACATCAGTTGCTACATACGGAAGTGGAAAAATAGTGCAAAATTAATATGAATCGTACTCAACACAAAGTATGTTTCTTTACCAAAGCTGACATTAAACCAACGTTTAGTCCTTTTGTGTTTAAGATATGAAATACAGTATTTGATCATTTAGATCAATCTTTGGACTTGTGTGGCCTCAAAGTACATTAAACACTGGAAGTGACAGTCTGAGACCTAAGGATGCGTTGCTAATTGTTATTACGCTGTCAATTAATAGTGGCAATGCCAATGATCCATGGAAGCCCACTCACCCCTAGACTAAAGAAGCCTGTTGCTTTACCACTGCCTCCAAATGTAAGGTAACACACACTGCATCAAAGTCAGAAAAGTACAGTGATAAAGACAACAGATGGAATTAGAATTCATCTCTGATCAAGTTACAGATAAAAGATCATGTTAGTTACCCTAATACAGGGGTCCTCAAACTACGGCCCACGGGCCAGATACGGCCCCCCAGGGTCCTCAATCTGGCCCCGGTATTTGCAGACCCCCCCGCCGGGGGTTGGGGGGGAAACCAAGCAGCCGCAGATGACTGCCTGCCACTTCATCCGTGTGCCGGCCCCCTGGTTAAAAAGTTTGAGGACCCTTGCCCTAATACCTTGTGATTAAACAGGTAACAAATGCCTGCACAAAGACATTTAAATATAAGTCACTGAAATTTAAAAGCCATCTCTAAAAATCCAGAGGCAAAAGCCAACCAGGATATCACAGCTTTTGAACATAATAATTTTGAATTCCATAAGCCTTTTATATTATTTAGGAGTGCTATTGAATTTGTGTCTTTTGTTCGCATTATTCACATCACTGCAATGTCTCTTTTAAGAAACAAAGGAAACATTAACAGTTATCTTTATTTGAAAGGCTTCCAATCTGAATAATTGAGAATGCTATGGGATGTGACAAGTTTCTATATTGCTCTCAGTGACTTTTACTGCACAAAGACTAAAATTACAGGGTTTACTTGGGATATTATTTGCACTGCCTCTGGAAATAGTGCCACAGTTGTCAATTATGATAAAATCTTTCTCCTGCTTTCTTGCTAGTTACATTTTGCTATATAGAGAAACAAACCTAGTGCTATCATTCTCACCAGCAGCAGAATTTATTAGCTAATCACTAGGCTCCTTCTGCCTCAGGATGTCTGTTGCCTGACTTATTGTTGCAATTTTAGACAATGTCTGTGGCTAGCAAACTGTGAAGAAATGCAAAAGGCAAACCCTATTTAAAAGCATAAGAGAAACTGCTGATACTTACCAAACTATTCCCTGAGCCCCAGAGCCAATAGGTTTCAAGTTCTGGTAGCGTTTGAGAACTGTGAAGGTCGAGTCACCTACTTCCACGCTGTAGAACTGGTTGTCAACTTTGCTTTTGCTCATGTTGTAATGTTTGGCAATATATGACACATCCACTTGTTTCCCAAATCCCTGTTGTACAGAAGAAGGGAAGGGGGAAGGGAGTAGAAAAAACACAGAAACCAAGGCTGGTAAAACATCAGAATACTGATAAAACACAGTCAGCCTAATTTTCCAATATAAATTCTTGTCATTTTAGGCTCATTGTCATAGATCTACATGAATCTTCAAATGCTCTCGAAGACTTTATCAAACTTTCTTTCACCCAGGAGTAACCATAAAAAGCCACTGATTAAAAAAAGCTAGCGAATTCTCTAGCTGAGGTTTGTGACAGTTACTCTCAGCTACTGGTCTCAGCTTGCTGTTACTGCTGCTTTATGACTACTGGCTTATGTGTTCACACCAATTCTGCCTTCATTTGTATCGCAATAAATCTTTTAAAACAAGATTTACATCCATGTAGAAGTGGGACAAAAGACAGGAATTAGGTTCTTCATTATTGGTCAGAGCAAATAAGTCTATCCACATGAGCACTAACTCTTTCCCTGAGCATCTGACAAAAGGCCTTGAGAACCTTTCAGCAGGAGTTGCAAAAGAAACAGCAGTTTATGAGACAAACTCTGACCTGACATGGGCTCAGTATCATGGACAGTATTCAGCAGCTCAGGAGATCTTCCCAAGTTCTGTGTTCCTACGTACAGAAGAGCTCCCTCGTGACCTGACAAATGCGTTAGTCCTAAGCAAAGGCTAATTTTTGTGACACAAAGAGAAGTCAGTGTAAATTTTCTATGCTTGCAGGGAAACTAGCACTGCAGAGCTGTAACCTAACCCAAATTTGCAGAATTACTATGCAGAAAGTGACATTATAACCATTTTATGACTATGAGTGAGCTCAATTCCCTGAAAACTATGGAGCAAAGCATATAGTAATTTCGGATATAAATCAGAATTTAATGTCTGCAATTTAGATTCTATACTACATGATGCTGAGCACAGGATGCAAAAGTTCAACACATTACAACATATCTGTCCTCAAGTAGTTGACAATTCACTAATAGAAGTCAAGATTTTTCCAAATACCTTCTATAAGGAGAAGTAAAAACTGAATGTGCCTCTCTCTGCCCATGCATTTATTCTCAGTGCTCGCAAATGCAGCTTCTAAATTTTCTTATTTACTCTATTATAAATTGCTTTCTCCAAAAAATCTGAATGATAACTGTATTATGTAACTATGGACTACTAAGTTGAGTTTTGGTGGAGTAGGGAAAAACATAAAGTCAATTTGGAGAATTTTATTTTATTTTATTTTATTTTAAATTTAAAAGGACATCATTCCAGTGTTCCACAAAGCTGGTCATTAAAAATAGATAACTGACCTTGCTGAGAACTTGGATTCTCAGGTTTGCCTTAGTATGATTAATACTCTTCTTCTGTTCGTTACCTCACTGGACGGACCATTGTTGCTAGACAGTATTGGTTAATCCTAATGACCTCATTTAGAGACTTTGAAACATTTTAATAAACGTAGCTGTTCATTCAAACAGAAAATCTCATTTTAGAAGATCAATTAGAAACTTGTTAATCAGATAAAGCTTCCCCTCCCCAAATGCAGAAAGTAAGAGATTTATCAACACTGACACAGTGATAAATACAAGCTTACAGAGAGTGAAATGACTCCGAAAGAAGTTTGAATTTTTCTCATTTGTGGACAGTCTGCATCTGATTCGCACTGTGCAGCCTCAGCCTTAAAACTCCTTCCATTACATGAAGAGATACATAAATTTGGTTAGCTCAGCTATTCATACCAGACTTGGAATTGAGAGGCTTTATTCTAATAATATGCTCCTGATGGTCAGGAAATAATCACAGCTCCCTCTGGCCAGACAAACACATTTGCAGTGTGGTTTTTTTCTGATGTCATTATCAGAACAATGCAGATGATATTCAGCATTAACACCCATTACTCTGAAACCAATGTTATGTAAAGTGTCAGCACAAAAACTGCATTCCTTAATGAGCCTGACTCCCGGCCAGCTCGTCTGGAAGTACAGATAGAGTGACTTTTTTAAAGAAGCCACATGACTCTGTTAAGGCTTGAGTGAGCCACGCCTGCCGTAACTTGTTTGCATCCTCTCTCCTGAGCTACCCAACCGTTCCTCATGCAGTATGGAGCTAGGATTGAAAAGATACTTCATCACTCTACATTTAGAATCCTATGCACATCAAAATTACTTGCTTTGAAGTTACACTGACCTTGTGAACTGCTAGCCTCACAATACCATGCTGCCTACAGTGGAATTCCTGAGCTACTGCAGTTCCAGCAAGTGGTTATTTCAAATCCAGGAATGTCTTAAAAATCAATTAAAACAGCTCACAAGAACCACACTACTACAGTATATATATACTTAGTTATATGTACAGTTATAAGGTAGTTATATATATATATACAGTATATATAACTACCTTAGTTATATGGACAATTAATGCATGCATCTCAAAGTTGATAGAACAGCCACTTCCTAAATGAGGACAAGGAAACTGCAGTTTTGTTTCACTCTAAAACTAAGCCAAAAAAGATTGTCCCATTACCAAGGAAATTCATGCTCTTAATAGAGCATGTCAATGTTAGTTTTAGTTTCAAACTCAGATTAAGAAATTCTTCTCAAAGTCTTCAAACCTACATTGCTGATCTTAAAGAAACCTAAGCATCACATTTTTGTCTTGTTCTGTTACATTCTTGGTGGTCACTCCAACCCCTTCCAGAAGCCTTGGTGCTGGTATAGCAGTTAATATCCCCATTCCCTGCTCCCTCTATCTACACCACGTAAGGTGTTTCAGATTCAGGTTTTACTGCATAATGCTTACAAGTTCTGTACTGACAGCTTAGGTTAAAGCTTTGGTTATCTGACAGCAGAAAGGAACAGAGGGCTAGAAATTTCCAGTATACGCCCTTCTGTATACACACCTAAAATAAAGACTTCCTTCAAATTTGATTGACACTGACATCTTAAGAAACTAGGAATTCGCACTTCATTAATAATTAGCTGGGGAAAAGAAGGGTATCCACACACATAGCAATCAGGTTTACTTCTCAGAATATCATAGTAAAGATGCATAGGTCTTGTAAAGAAAACTGAATTTCACTGAGTTAATGAATTTTCGGGTAAACTTCAAACCTTGGGCAAGCTACAATACTGGGGCCCCAAAGTAATAGTAAATGCTCAGGTGTGAAACAAAAGCAAATTTCTCCATCCTTTTTCATTCAAACAAAACACATCAGTTTCTCAGACCTCTATGTCACATGAAAGATTATTCCTCAGAGACAAAGTATGCATCGGAGTGCCATTTGTTCTTGGTTTACATAAATATTTGGACAATGGAATTTCATTACTTCAACACTGACTGGAACTTAACTTTCATTTCACATGTACTAGAATGCATGCACCATTATTTTCTCTTTCCAGTTCCTAACTGAAAACTTCTAACACATAACTAATTCTCTTTCCTCCATACTGAGAAATTTAAGAGTAAGAGAAGTAAAAGTTTTCCAGACTGAAAACATAGCTATTTTATTGGGTCACTTAAATGCACAGCCATATCTGCAATGATGTTTGCTTAATATCCCAACAACTGGGGAGGAGGAAAGAAAATGAACTGTCAAGACAAGCTTTTGAGATGAAGGACAAAGATACTCTCACCATTATTAAATGCTTAGTCAAAATATATTTTGCTTTCAAAGAACAATTATTAAAAAAATGGTGAAATTCAATAACTTTCTGCCTCACACACAGCTACAAATTGTATCCTTCTCTTTTTTTTGTTTCACAGCATTGAGAGCAAACGAGAGGGTTAAAAGCACAACCGCAACAAAGTGATGTCATTTTCTGTATTATGAGATGAACTGTTTCCTGATATCCCATTTTATTTGTCCATTTCTTCTCCATAAAATAACTATATTTATTACATTCCACTGACAGATATCTGTTTCTGAACACCATTTCCTCTAGTATTGATGAGCCTAAAATACCACAATTTCTTACAGCTCAATATCTCATACATCTTAGCTTTTACAAATACAAACCATGCTAACAGCAATTTAAGCTAAATTACTCTCCTTTGCATTTCCAAGACAATGAGGTTGTCACAGAAGCTGCTGGCAGGCATCAGCTGAGGGGAAACTTTACCTCAATATTAGCATCCTTCCCTGTCTGCACACAGAAATACCTACAGAAACACATCAACTTTGAAGGGTGCTATGATTCAAAGCTGCTGAAAACAACTAAATGACTCCACATGCGTGAATGCAGGTGGGGAAAAGAATTAGATGGAAGACTGAAAGGCTAGCTTCTAATTTGTAGTTGGCACAGGACCCAAAGATGAGCAGGATGCACAAGAGAGGGTGTTCAGAGCTAGAATCACAATGGCTCCCCAGGGCCCCCTTGTCTCCACCCCATCTCAGACAAAGAGACAGCCATGGAGAACAGCACGTTTCAGAGGTGGATGCCCTCGAATCTCTCAGGATCCAAAAGGATAGTATCTTAAAGCTACAATTTGACCTTAAAAGACAGATGATGAGACTATACAAACTGGAATTCTGAAGCATGGTAAAATCCTCAGAGTCTTCTTGCCAGCTCCAAAAATGTACATACAGGCGAGCCCTGCTCACCTGTGTGCATCTGCTAAGTCAACAACACTATTAATTTAATGGCTATCCTCCCACTTGCACAGCTGTGATTTTCTCAGAAGATTCATGTGCCAGAATTCTGAGATGAATAGACATTTACTGAACCCTTTGCTCTGGATTTAATGGTCAGGAAGGTTTCTGTGTAAATTTGGATGGCCGCAGAAGCCACAATTTGAGAAATACAAAGTATCTTTGCATAGAAATGCCAAGAAAATTATTTTTCTTTATGTATTAAGTATATGCCACATTTATGGCAGAAATATTATCTATTTTTCTCACCATAAAGCTAGACTGCTCAGTAATTCTGGCTCTCCCCAAACTCAAAAGTCCACAGATAGTGATCAAATCTCCTATGAAAACCAGGTTTTTCATCTTGTGTGTGTTTGGGTGTAGTTTTACGGATTTTTCTCTTATCAGTCACATCACACCATAGTTCCCATTTCTTCCACCTCATTCCCATTTTCTAAGGATTGTATTAGTCACTCAGGCTTCCTGATTTTAGTCTGTTTTGAGTGGGATTTTTTAATTTCTCTGCCTTCTTTTAATCTCTCTCCAGCAGTCTTGTCCTAGCCCCCCAATGCAATCTACCCTCCTTTATGAAGTCAGTCTTTCAAGTAGCCAACTGACCCTGGCAAACTACTCAACCTTGATCGATTAATCATTGATCTTTTTACTATATTTGGGTTTTTTCACTCTATTTTAAAACATCGTATTAAAACATCTTATCAGATGTAGTACAATATTCACAAGTGCTGTTCGGGGTTGGTTTTTTGTTTGTTTGTTGTTTAAACACACTGTCCTTGTTTAACCTTTTCTAACAGATAGCAAAACCCCAACAGCTTCAGAACTGGCTGTTACCTAGTTCTGATTACAGAAGAAGTAGCAGGACTGCCTTCTGTGTCCTTTTCGTCAATATCTACTCAAAACACAAAGCAAACCACTATTTACATATTCTTCACTTGTCCTCCACATGTTCACTGAGCTTTAACTAATTTAAATTGCTTCTTTCTTACAGGCACATTTTTGTAGTTCACTTGTAACTGTGGTATCATGTGTTGCTCAGAAGTCACTGTGACCCAAAGGTGACTGCTTCATTCCAGGCCAGACTTCTAAGAAGTGAGCAATATGCGAGTATCCACACAACAAAACAACTAGTTCCAAATGATTCCTCATTCCCCTGATGCCTGAAGAACTCAACACTGACACAGGGGTAACATCCAACCCTGGTCATTGTACCAAAGAAGGAAAGGATAAGACGACTGATCAAGGAACACTGACAGAAAAAGATCCCTTGAGAGTGAGGTTTCTTTATGGACAGTACTTAGTCAGTGACCCAAATGGAAAATGTAGCCAAAAATACAGGAGAGAAAGATTTAAGAGTAAGTGAGAAAGCTACGGTAAAGATGTTCAGAAAAATCTCACCCAGGCATAGCTCCAGAGATTGGAAGCTAGCAAAGGCACACTGTGGAACTGTGTCCAAACCAGGAAAACAATGGCAGCAGCCACATCTAACTCACAGGGCAAATGAGAAGAGTGGAAATATTGCAGTTTCTATTGATCAGTTTGTTCTGAGGCCCTAGATCTGAAAAAGAAGCAGTAACGTGGGAAGAAGCAAGATACAATTAAGATTAGGAAAGAGATACGGGATTCACTAGAAGTTGGCCAAAACATCACAACACTAAGGAATGAAAAGTACAATTTATCAACAGTAGTGAAGGGAACATAAAAGTACCGTGTTAAGAGCACAAGATAGCCAAGATGGGATTAACAGCTCCTCTTTATATATTGCATATATTGATAATACAGTACATTTCAAATGGTTTACACTTCTCAGGAAACTGGAATTACGCTGAAATACTGGGTAGTGTTTAAGAAGCTTTCTTCCCGTACGCAAGCAGGGCAGCAAGATGACTGACTACGTGAAATGCTATGCCCCGATGCACAACATGGTTTCCTTTAAAAAGAAGGGTAAAGTATGTAACAACAGTACAGATGAAGTAGTCAAAAGATTAAATTTCTCAAAATAATTCTAGAATTACAATATTCACTGTGAAGACAACAGCTACTTGAAAAGATTCTCTCTTTTATAAAGAAAGATTGTAAGTAGCTAATAATTTAATCATACCTTTTGTTAGAAATAGACAGCTCTTGATACTACGAAGTATCATTTCAATCCTAGAAATCTTAAGATACAGGTCACTGCTCATTGATGGCTTATGAATACCAATTAATCTCCCATTGGATAGAAGGCATAATTATAGGACATTCTGCATCAAGACAGCTTCTTTAACGGTCAGAGTAGTAACTCCACCCAATCTGATTAAAGCACTAGTTGTCATTAAAGTGGTTTATCAAAGTTAAGATAAAATTAAAAAACAGACCAGATGAATCAACCAATCAATGGAGAACAATGCAATTAATAAAGCTGATCTTTTCTCTATGTAAAATGTTTTTTTTCTAAAATAATATGACTTTTAAATGGTCATTGATGCAATATTGCATCAATGAACGTGTTTTGTTCAAGACAGGTTAGCATAACTGTTGAAATAAAGCAAGTTAGCAGAATTCAGGGGAAAAAGATGTTACAGAGAAATTAAAGCTTTTAAAATCTATTTGGTTTGGGTTTTTTTAAAAGCAGGAATTGAGTAGAAATTTGCAAAAATACCCTTGACATGCAAACTACAATTTCAGTGTAAGGTTTTCTTTCAGTGGCATCAGTGCAGCACCAGTTCCAATTTCAGTATGCAAAAATGCTAACATGCTCTATCTGGGACGTGAAATTAAACTGGTCAGTAAAGACAAGGGATGATGCTGCACCGAAGAAACAGCATGTGAATTTACATTCCTGACTCACATTAGAAGTTTTCTCAATGTGCATGGCCAGGTCCCTGCTATCTCATTTTGGTAATCCAATGTTCTGCTTTTCTGTTAAAAAATGAATTGCTGCAGCACTATGGAAATACTATAACATACAAATTCTAATAATAAAGACATGTTTTTCCAAGACAAGAAAATTCAGTATACTCTAAGTATAAAAATCATAAAATTGTATTCTAAATAAAGGTATCCTATGCAGCTACAGTTTAGAAAACTTGAAAATATTGACAGGCTATACACATCTTGATGTTGATTAAAAAAATATTGAAAAACTAAATGAAGGAAAACATGGATGAAGTAGTAAGTATCCTTTAGGTACTGTTAGCTATTATTCAGCATTTAAAGCTTAATGACCTATTCAAATGTGTAGGACCCTACACATTTTGAGACTTCTTATTGAAGATAAAACAGATAAAACTTGGTGATAGCCTTACAGAAGCCTAATTAAATTCTATAAGCCTAAAAAAGAATTCTTCTTGTCTTACCTTTCTATTATGTCCTTTTCCTCAGCCTTAAAAAAGATGGCTGTTTCGGAATATGATTTGGCTAGCAATGTACAGTAATGCCAGACAGATATTTTTATACTGCAAACGGGGGGCAGGAAGGGGTGGGAGGAGGGAAGGCATATTTACTGCGCTTACACTACTGAGTATTTCTCAGGAAGGGCTTTTCTTTTTTCCTTAAGCTGGAAATCTTTAAGACTCTATTCCTGCTGAATTAGCATTTCATCATATAAAACTAGTATGCTCAACGACATAAGCTCTGTGTCAAGAGGAACAGCCTATAATTAGGTATATGTCACTTTCTTTCATAGCACATAAAGCTATGCCTTTTGGACCATTAGAGAGAAATTGCCACAAAATATTTATTACAAGAAAAATGTGTCCACACTACTAACAATCATTGGAGTACTTCTCAATATGGTACCTTTATACAAGACACTTCAGTACAACTCTATATTTTGTAGAAAGTCCACAGTGATACACAAATTCCAAACGGGAGCAGGACTTCTATTCTACGTGGTAAACATAAGTCACAAAATTGCAGTAGCCCATTGGATAAATTGTATATTCCAGTATACCATCACTAGAGGCTCTGATCTTAACAGATCAACAGGGCAGGATCAAACTGTACCACAAAGTGACCTTTTCTGTTATCTGTTGCATCCTTATATAGTAGAAATAATTTTTGCATCTGTTGAGCTACATTAAAAAATGGAGTTGAATTATGTTCACTGGAAACTGCATTTTCATGGTCTCTTGTCTAGATACTGCTGGAATTCTTGTTAGTTGCAGACACCTCAAGATTTCAGTGGCAGTATCTACCTCTTGCTGATGATAACCATTCTGATGTCACATCAGCATCTTTTGTTTACAGTAGTTCCTGAACATCTTAGATTTACTAATTCAGCAGGTAGAAGTTTCCCAATGGTATAAAGGAACTTTACACTTAGAGCATAAGAATGAATAGTAAATCATAGGGCATTTGATTTCCACATTAGCATGATGAATGCACATGAAATAAACAATATTACTATCTGGAGACTGTTGAACAGTCTCTAAATAAAGATCTGGATGCTTGGACCAATTATTACCTGGATACAGATATAACTCACATCCCACCCTGTGCAACACAAATGAATCCACAACAGCTAAGGTCTTAATGCAACAAAACACTTAATTTAGAGACTGTTCTTGTACTTAATGATAACTATGTGGTTTATTGTTATTTGGATCAGGGTCTATTTTTACGGAGAGAATAAATTAACATGAAGCCTGAACCAGCTTTTATCCTCAGGACAATAAATCTGAAGACCTTGAAAAGTTATTTGTGCAATAAATGCTTGAAGGATAGAACCCTGTTTATGCAATGTCAGGATAGTACCTCTTGCAAGTATTTATTGGATGACTTCTCTTTGGTTACCTGCTGTAGGCATTAAACATGAATCAATTTCATTCAGTGATAAAAATTAATCCAAAACACTGTTTACTTCATCATATATATATACTTCAACAAAAACACTGTAAGTACATTTGGTTCTGTACGTGCCTCTGAACACTTTTTATGAAGTCAGGTTAACAGTAAAGAAATAATTACAGTGGCACATTTCCACTAAATCAAGAACCCAGAGTGCAGTGACAGGAAGCATTGGCTATATGTGGTCACGCACTGATTGATGCCAAGACTAAAGGAGCACTGAACATAAAAGGAAGTGATTAAGAGTACCTTTCCTCTGCACATGTAAAATAGAAATGTTTCTTTACAGCTCAGCTTGGGTCTAAGTAAAAGGAGAGGAAAGCTGGCCAGTAGAACTATGCAAAAAACTGTCTTCTGTGCAGTGAAAGTATTTTTTTTTCATTAATAACATCTTTTCTATACAGATCTTTTTAAAATTTCTTTTTCAGAATTTTGTAATTTTTTTGCAAGTGAACCCTGTTAAAAAGATTACAAAAATACTATGTTTGAGAAATCCTTTCTTCTCTCAAAAACAGCGGAACTAAAACATATGCACATGAAGAACAAGAGATATAAAAGGACAGAAAAGACAGTTAAAAAAGATTATCAAACTGAATAGCCAAGATCCATCCTAGAGCTGATGATTTAAAAATGCAAAGCCAACCTTCTCAGCAGAACAAATATTTAATACTCCTAAGTTAAAAAGCACACAATAAACCTCCCAACACCTGTCACTGTTCTGTGTCAAATGCTTACATACAAGTAAAAGCCCTTTCTTTTTTAGAATTTTACTTTCAGTTACTTGGACCCCATAAGTAACATAAAGGGAAAAAAAAAATACCATAACCCCATTTCTAACAATGTAGTATTGTTCTCATCCCTCAAAAAATGAAGAATTTCCCTAATGCCCCTCCAGCTAGTTAGATTACTGGTGTCCCACCTCAACAAAAGAACTATGAAGAAACAGAATTCAAACATAAAACACTGTTCAGAAGTGAGCAAAAAAGTAATCTTTCATCCAGGATGGGAAAACATGCACGGAGATTTGTGACATATATATTTATACACACACACACACACACTAACTTAATCTAACCAAGAGAACCAAAAACTGGACAAACCAATGTGCTTTTTTCTTCATATCACAAAGTCAGTTCCAGCCTTGTAGACTTCCAAGCACTGTGACCAAACAATTTAAAGGGTAATTTAGAAATACAGAATTGGCTATGGTGCAGTCTCAAGCCTCCAGAACCTACATAGCACATGGTGTTCAACTGGACACGAGACAAACCCCACACAATTTTAATTACCCACGGCAATGTATTTGGAAGAAAAGGGACACCTGGCCTATCGAAAGTCGCTCTTGCTTTAACAGCTTGATATGATTGAAAGTTTTATCTGCTCAGCAAGGCCACACGGTCGTGTGAGAAAGACACCCAGAACAAAGAAAACAGGATCTTTGGCAGTTAAGCAGGCAGAAAAACAAGAGCTGAACTGGGAACTGATGACCGCAAGAATGTCAACAATTTTAATGATGAGACTAACAGCTTGTATGCTTTTAAGCAATTAGTATCTGTATAGCAGCGTGTGAACAGTGTATGTAACCAATAGAATTAAGGTGTGATGTATGTATGAATATTAATATTGTATAAAAGTTTGCAGAAACTTAAGTAAAGTGGCTTCAACTAGGATCACATTGATATGTCATTGAGTTCGTGATTTTGCTCCTGCAATTACCCTCCCTTCACTTCTAGGAAAGTTAGGTTAAGGGACAGAACATTGCAGTCACAGGCTACAATGTAAAAGGCTCTGTCTCCCAAAACCAGAGACTAAGATAAAATAGTTTCAATTTGCATATTTCTGTGAAAGCATCGGTGTACATACAGTTATGTTGTGTAATTCATCATTAAGTTTATTGGAAGTACAGCCAATTTTTTCTGTTTGCAAAGTCTGCTATTATTTTTACCTAAAAAGAAATCTCAAAACATAACTGACATTTTAGCAGAACAAAATTAACTATCATTAAGAGTAAACTACAAAATAAACTTCAAAATAAATAGAAAAGTTATTTTCGTGATGCATTTTTCTATTTTTTCATATTTGCTTTCATTCTTATAACCAGTTACTTGCAGTAAGCTGCTGAAATTCACTTCTGTTTTTTATTTTATTATGGCATGAATTGCAAAAATGAAGTACAAGTATATACTGTACCTTGTTTTACCTGTAAGGAACACACACCTGACAAAAGGCAATCTTCACATCCAGAGTAGGTTCACCACAATAATACAAGAAATGGCGGCTCATAAATACCTGCAATTAAAGAAAAGTAAACATAGAACTCTTGTATGTCACCTGATGTGCAAGTACAATGCAGCTCTATCTACACGTGGATTACAAAATCAACCTGAGTTGCTACCAAGGCTGTGAACAGCAGGTAACAGTTAGAACACTGAACTGTAAATAGGCTCTAAATTCTTTCCAATGATTGTCAAGGTTATGGCCTCAAATATGACTTGGTTACATCTACAAAATTTTACAGTAACTGATGACATACTTCAAAGTTTATCATGTCACTTGCATATTCCTACATCAACAAAAATAAAAAATGGGTCAATGACATTCTAAACAATGTGGGAATGGGAGACAGTCCTAAGCTGACAATTACTAGGAAAGTTATAGAAATGGAAAGACTGATTACATCACTGTATAAATTCATGACACAACCATTTTATAAATATTACATGTAGTTCTGGTTCTTCTCTAAACATTTTAAACAACTAGAAAAGTTACAGAAAAGGCTGGTAAGAAGGGTCCCAAGCACATACAGGGTTCCTTACATGAAACAGCTGCACACACTGAGCATTTTTTTTTTAGCCTAGAAAAGAGCTGAGTGGAGATACACTGGAGATCCATAAAATGAGTGGCTTACTGAAAAGTGAAAAGGAAAACACCCTTCCCTGTTTTTTTGTTGTTGGTTTTTTATTTTGTTTTGTTTTGTTTTTAAAGAAGCTTGTGTCATCAAATTAAGGTCTTCAAACAACAGATTCAAAATCAGCAATAGGAGCGAGAATTCTTCACACACTGTTTTGTCAGACTGCGAAACTCCCTGCCTCACATTGCTCCGAGTGTCAGAAGTCAACGTAAGTCCTACTATGATTAAGCAAACTCACATAAGGAGGAATCTGCTGAAGGCTATTAACCTCAAAAATATCACCTCTGACTCCAGATAACCCTGAGTCACAGTCTGCCACTATATGCTCACCCTATTTTTAGATTTTTTCGCAGGTATCAGATATTGGTCAAGGGAACCATACACTAGACCAAACAGGCCTCCCCATGTACCCTATGACAGCTGTTTTAACTTAATTCTATAGTATTAAATACAGCTCTGACTAACCAATACTTTCCAAGCTGCATTCTAGCATGGGATGTCAATGGAAAAAAACCACAGTAATGTTATCAGGCTGAAATAGGCAGCTATGTCACAAAACTTTGGAGCACATTGATTCTTTGGCATGACCCTGCTTCAAAAAAAACCCAAAACCTACCAAAACTTTTAACAGTAGAATTAAAAAACCAGCAACTTTTAGGTAGAAGGAGGTAGAAAGTATAGAAAAACACCTTCTTCTTCTAAATATAAACTCACTGCAAAGACTTAAAAAAAACCCAAAAACCACCTGCAACCACCACTCCATTAAGATATAGCCATGATTCTGAAACACTGTGTGCCTTCTTATGGTACTTGTCTTCAACAGGAACAATTAACTAACTACATGGGCAAATGCCACTAAGTAAGAAAAGACTTAATTTGGAGTAACTTCATCTCACGCAAAGTGATCAGGACTCAAGAAACTACAAGAAAGTATTCAATACTTGCCAACTTGAAAGCATCACATGCTCCCACATGTGTTTAATTTTTAATGAATGAATGAATAATCCTGTTATGAAAGCAAGTGTATGACCTTTTCTGCATCACATTACAGTGTCTGCAATTGCTGCCTCGTTGCCCAATGAGTCATTACCAGAGCCTCCCATTCCACAGAGGGTTTATATTAAAATGAGAAAGAGAAAGAAAGATATTTAAAAAGCTTTTAACATTAGTCATATTGCCAGTGATCTCTGGAAAGCCAGCAGATAATTACTCTCATGCTGCAGATATATACACTATGAAATGCTATTGGTTGGATTCATTATATTGCTATAATAATCAATGACTGAAATGTCATTAGTCATAACATACCACATTCAAGACAGTCTAATAGTGGAAAGTGAAAAAAGGAAAGGAAGTGAATTGGGGAAATTTGGTTTCTCACTAAATTTTCTGTGACAAGCTACTGAGAAGACACACTTTGTATTATATATGCATTACTAGTCATACACAGCTCCTCAGCTTTCCACAGGAGTGACTGTAACTGTTAATAGTCACCCTGGGCAGAGCAATAGGCTGGTGAATTTTATGAACTGGAATACATTTTATAATTTATTATGTTGTCCTTATATGCGGTTACTGCTTATAAAATAATAGAATATGATATGTTTTAATGGCTGAGATCAATACTCATTCCTCTGTACATGAGATACATCAAATGAATCACTAGAGATCTGAGATCCTCCAGTTGCACACCAGGAATGAGAATAGCTTTCTGTAGCACAAAGGTTTGTAAGACTGTATACCCATGGCAAAACAGATTTGAGTTCGTGTTTTATGTAGTGCGTGCCTTCATATAGTGAATTCATGAGATTCCCTTCAGTGCTCTAAGTAATCACACATGTATGCAACTTCTAATTTCTTCATGCAAAAAATACATTCACACTCAACTGCGTAAATACCTTTGATCATACCTCCTCCAGTGCTAGCTGACACTGCATCACTAGAGACATCGAAGAAGTGTCAATGTAAGGCAAATAGAGAACTGGCCTGATGCTGAAATAATTGTGTCAAAACATAAAGTAGTCAGAAAACAAGAAGCTAGTGACAAACGGCCTCACTCACTAGGGATGTGAGCTTTAGGTGGGAGCATAAGCATCCAATACTTCTTTACCCTGCTCCTGACGCTTTATCTTTTCAACCTTGAGCACAATCACCCAGGGTGGGAAGAACTGGGAGAACAGAACAGTGCTGACGCAACAGAACACCTTGTGCTGGGAAACCAGAGATCACAGCAGCATCACAGGGACAAAAACCCTGTCTATGAAACACCAACACCATAACTGGATCTTAAATTTTCATCATGATTAAGACATCTGTATGCCTGAAACTGTAAAAACATACAAGTCTCAGCAGCAAATACGTGATCTACTTTCAGGTAAGACAAAACTAGGAGGTACTAAAAAAAGGAGGAGGAAAGTAGACATGAAGGCAAGAGTAAGATAATACTGAAAATCCTCTGAGCTGTCCAGTGGCATAGATCCAAGTGAACTGCTGCCTGGGACTGTGAAAATACCACTGAGGCTTGACCTCTGCGTGGCCTGCTGCTTCACCATCCTCTTCTTCACTCCACTTCTCCTCCCTTAGCAGCAGCTACTCTTCCAAACAGTACGTGGGCTAATGCCATACCCCAATTTCAGGCGTGAACTTCCCTTTCCCCTCAGTGCTGCTACCAAATCAGTTTTTTTCTAGAGAAGGATTGTTTATTTTTAATAATGCTTAACCTTTATGGTTAAGGAGTCAGGAGGATTATGTCATTATTATTCAAACAGCTGTTTGAATACTGAAAGGATTAAATCAATACTACTGGATAATTACTGAGAGCAGAGAGGAAACTGTGCAATGACAGTAGACAAAGCAGACTAGAAAACCAAGAGTAACTGTAGTTTTCAAATATAGCCTTTTGCACTAAATCTTTCTGCTTGTCCTTGAATTCTTTCCTCACCCTCAAAGCTATACGATGCTGGTACCCAGTGAATGTCTGGGCAGTTTGGCAACCAGTCTTTTGGCCTTGGGAGCCTTGTTTTCCTTCCCAGGCTGTACTGTTGTTCATGTAATTGGTTTCCGGATCATGGATGGAGATCCTATGTTTGCCTTATGCCCAACAGATGCAAACTTGGAGCTTGAGGAGCCTGAACTGTTGCTGTACTAGTCCAAAAAGAGTCTCAGCACTTGCACCCACCACCCTGCCTCTAAGCTGCCACGTAACAAGCTCTCTTGTCCAGAGAAAACATCACAGTAACTTTCTTTTCAGAAAGTATCTCCATGATGGTTTCTCATCTCTATGTCTCCTAATCAACAGGCAAATCCCTCATGCCCCACAGATATTGCCTTGGCCTGTCAAAACATACTTAAGGCTTTTTTGTGACAACACAGAAGACAAATGTGGAGCCTCAGGAAAGTTCCATATAACTTCTTAATTCAGAGAGGCGAAGGAGCCAGCTGCCCTGCTGTGAAACTGCTTTCTTCATCAGGCAGGACTCTTCACCTCACTCCCCAGCAAAATCAGCTATGTCAGACACACCAATCCAGGGCTGAAACAAGGTTCTTGATGTGCAAAGCTCCAGCAGCTGTTTGACATATATTTAAAATAGTGTTTTAAAACAGTTGCTGCAGTTTAAATCAATCAAGTCCCAAACCAGCCCCAGTGCTATTCACCTCCCACATGCCTAAGGCTGTACTCAGAGAGGTGTTTACATGTCCCACACAAAACAAACTTGAAACAAATCCTTCACATCCTAATTTAATAAATAACCTTGTGTGAAAAAAAAATTATTAAAAAGCACGAGTTCCCGTTTCAACAGAAATCAAATGGCAGCTGAAGAGATCATAGACAGCACTATTTGTATCTAAAACATCACTAGATTTAAACCTGGCACAGTATGGCTGCAAACTGGAAGGTTTTAACAGAATCACAGGACATCTCCCAGTAACATGTTATAATCTATTCCCGGTCCCATCAAGTGCGATAATCTCAATAATAAGGGGAAACTATATATATTCATATCAAGAGCCAAATCCGGCATTTATGCTTATCTGGTATTTCCACCCGAATACATCACGTGCACAGCGGGTACAGTGCCATGCTGCTCCCTGTCTTCACAGGCACATAGTTCTATACTCGTGCTGCAAAAGGCTAATTAAAGTATTTATTTCTGCCTCATTATATTTCATTCAAGAACAGAAAGATTCAGAGCATGAAAAAAATTAATGAAATAGCATAATCATTTAAAGTTATTAAAAACAAACAAAAAAAAATCCTGTCCCACTTCAGTGAGAGGGGGCAATTTATCAACTCAGCTGTCACTATAAAACCTTCTTGAAAAACACTAATGTTCAAAGATTAACATTTATGAATTATTAATGCTTCCTGTTTTGAAGATGTGTTTGAATCATTTCATGCATATCCAGTACTGGAATTCCTCTCTCCTTAATTTGAAAATACATACTCTTATCACAGCAGCTTATCAGTTCTCTGAAGCTCTGAGTAATGCTCTCACTTCTGTAACTATAACTTTCCTTTACTGAAATTTGGCTATTCTGCTCTGTATAAACAAGGAGAAAAATAAAGAAGTTACAGAATATTGTCAGTATACTGCATCTTTCCATTTAACATCTTTGTATTCTGAATGTACAAAACAATGAAGACCTCACCGAAGTCACATAGTACGAGAAAGCATACCATAAGAGAATGGTAATTTCTGATCCCCAGACTCCTATGGAACTTTGTATGTGGGCTCTGTCTTCTTTAACATGCTGGATCAAGAAAGAAGGGATGCAATTTGCTCAAATTTTTCATATAATCACTGCCAATTATGATTGGAATGTATGTCCAAATATACTATTAAATTGGGCTTCAAAGACCAGACCTTCAGATTTATCAGCAACTTTTCTAGAACTTGATTTTTTTTTTTTCACATCTAATTTAGAGCACTACAACAACAGGGCATTTTCAACACCAGCTTCAATGAGACTCACTGCTTGGCAAGAAGCTTCAAGACCTGACAGAGGATAAATATGAACTGAAATTTACTGTTGTGTTTATGCTCTTATTTTAATTATTTTTTGAATAAGTGAGGAAAGCAATGGTGTGAACAGGGTAATTATTAAGGTTAAATCCCAGCAGAAATAGATCATCTTCCACTGGGATGAGAAGTGATGGCATGTAAAAATTCATAAGAATCATGCAAGCAGCTCTAAAATTCAGCTGCTGGAAAATAAAGGAGAGTGGTAAAGAAAGAATTTAGGAACAGCACTGAAAAGGCTTTCAAAGGAAATGCACATGAAAAGGAAAAAAGCATACAAGCTGAAAAGATAGGGGATTGATATAAGCAGGTTTTCCTAATGATCACAGCTCACGTGCTGAAGACAGGAACAAATAAGCTCCAAGTCCGGCCTTGCCACCAGCTCCCCGTGTATTCTCAAGTCAATTGTTATGAGTCTGTTTTCCACACTTAAACAATACCTGGTGTAAATGTCCAAGTTTTAACAGTCCAAGATGCTACCTATCTAAGTAATACTTACTTTTATGTACAGGTGCTATGAAAGAAAGAACCTGGTTCTGTGAGATGCTGCAGCAGATTAGCTAGTCAAAGTTTATGATGATCTTGTCATAAACTCTCATACCACCTTTTCATTTGTAGCTGAATATCTTAATTTTCTGATGCAAATTGAAAGGCAAAATAAAATCCAGTAACATCTTAGAGGCATTAAATTAGACTTTGATGTCGGAAGCAGCTCTGAATGTGCACAGAATGAACATCCAGTGATAAGTGTAGAAGACCATGGCTACTATCGTCACTAAAGAATGAAGAACTGGAAAGACCTGAGTACAGTAAAACACTACTTGCTTACCATAAGATAAAAACCTTTACCACAATGGTAAAAGCAAGATTTATTTCTTTTTACCCCTGCATTTTTTCAATTCTGACATTTGGTTTTAATCTGCTTTCCCTTTCTGGGGGAAAAAAACCCACAAACCAAGCCAAACACAAAAAAATGAGGTAATCATCTCAGCACAGCTGAATGAAAAATTCTGCCCTCTCAGAAATTTGCTTTCCTCTATTCAACAAACAAACAACACAACAATAAAAACCTATTCCACAGATAAACGTCAGTGGTAAAACTGCTTGAAGGTATATGTAATGAATCTCAACAAAACTATTTTTAACACACTCCCAAAGCCAGAGCACAGCCTTTGTACCTAATTCAATTTCAGTTAAATTTCCCTTCAACACAGATGGCCTTGGCACTGTATGACTGGTGCGAATGACATATATTCTATAGAATGCATAGAGAAAAATACTCAATTACTGTCTGCATCAAGCCGTATCAATAAAATTAATAGAATTCACTAAATTATATATTCTAAGCTGTAACAGTTTGGAATTAATTACTAATACATTGAACTGTATGCTATTTTATCTCCTTCTTAATACGCTGCTCTGTTATGCAAGTTAACCCCCCATTAATGAAGGGTTCATGTAAAAAGAATTAATACTCTAGTCAAAAGCTAAACTCTGACTTAGGGAGAAACATAGGAAAGATCAGGGCACTTAGATCCTATATATCCTGTTTCAGGGTACCTTCATTTTCTGTTACTATGGTAGAGTAAATAGGAATTTCTATCTCAGTTTCATACAATTTAGAGGAAAAAAATCATGGTTTTGGTGACTTAAGAGGAACAAATTATGCAAACAAAATAAAATTTAGCCATGCCTTTACTTATTTGATGAAAAGTTATATTACACTCCACCAATGTTCATGTTTCCTATATCAAAGTTTGATGACGAAAGTATGAAAAGCTGTTTAGGACTATGGAATAACCTGCTTAAATGAGATGTCTGTATTTTTCATCATAACTTAAAAAAAATATGTATAATTGGCCACTGAAATGTGGTGGCCAATTTACACCTCACAGTTATTCACGAACAGAATCACAGAATCACTCACATTAGAAGGGACCTTGGGAAATTTATTATCCAACCTCTCTGCTCAAAGCAAAGAGTTGCTTCAGTTGTTTGCCAAGTCAGGATGCTCAAACCCTGCTTGGTTTGTATTTGCACATTAATGCAGTAGCTACACAACTAAAATCACTATTATTCTAAAAAAATGTAAGAAGCTTAGTTCTGGAGTACAAGCCTGTGGCCATGAGCAGATTACACTGTAAATTCTGCAGCTACAGAACAGTTTATTTCTCAAACAACTAAAATCCAGACTCCTTCCCTTCTGAAAAGCTTTTGCCCCTCCTAACCTTTTACATTTGTTTATTTTAATTACTCCCACAAGAAAAACACTACCTGAACAAGTCATCTCAGGGATGCAAGTAGGATTTATTGCAAAATCACTGCAAACTGTTAATACCCAATAGCAGCTGCATCTTGTTTAAGAAAACACAGAAAATGTTTTGATGCTTTCTGGGTTGTATCGATTAAAACTCTAAATATATGAGAAAAAAATCTTAATGGAGTAAGAAGAGGCCTTGTGTTTCTGATAATCTATAATTACATCTAATATGATGGGAGACCGGAAGGAACAGCATGTTTGCTGCTGGCCTATATCCATTTACTTACACTGCTGCTGTTTGGAACGTATGTCATGCTACTGCACAAAGGCTAAAGAAACCAAGACTCTCTCCAAGTTACACAGGGTATAAACCCAGCAAAACCAGGTGTTAACTTGCTCCAATCTAGATGTAGTTAGTGCTGGGTAAAAAGTTTGCAAAAAGATTATTTGCTATGTGCTAAATAAAATACTAATACAGAACAATTTTCAGGCTACAAGCGAAGCACACAACTACACAATGTTTTCTTCTTTGGCTTCCATGGCTGTCTGCATGTGTTATATATAGCACATGTACACTGATACGATAATCACTATGTTCTACTAATCCCATGTAGGCTTGTTCTCCTTTCTCCAAGCAGACACTTCTCCTTAAGTATAACATCAGATTTGGCCACAAAGTTCTTACATTAACCAAGCCCATAACTACATAAAAACTGAAGTGCAGCACCTATACTTTCACTGATGCCCAACTTCCGGATGCCTGACACATGATTTGCAAAAGAACTTACCTTACTATATTTAGCAGCTAGACCAAAAATAACAGAAAACGAAATAAAAATCCATTCCTACAAGGAATAATAATGATAATTATATACCTAGTGAATACAATTACAGTTCTAGGGTCTGACAAACAATGAGAACTATTTAAAGAAAGCGTATCTACTGCTGCTGAGTGATGTTGCTGCAAGTGTCTTTTTTTTTTCCATAAGCAAAACCAGAAATACAGTAGCTGATTAATGCAAACAGAATCATGAAGATTATTGTTAGCTACCTGTTATACAGATGACAGCACATTAGAAAAAAAATTACAGTTTTGTGAACTCAGACTGGACAGGTAAGGAGTGATTAAAACCAAGTCATGTTCTTGTTAGTTCTTGTATACAAATAAAAAAAGGAATGTCACGTTAAAACTGAAAGGTTAACTGACACAAGAAAGTAAATTAAATTTTTTTGCTATTTTCTTTGTTCTGTAGCACTGGAAAAAAATTACTTTGATAAAGTCAGAGGGTGGGGAGTTCAAAGATTTTAAGTAGAAACACTTACTCATGTACATTTCTTTTTAGATCAAGGAATTGATGTATCATTGCAGAAAGTGCAACAAGGCCAGGAATTTAATAGAGGAAATTGAGCCTTTATGAAAAGCAAGGCTATTCAGGTTTATGATAGCTAATGGTTACAGCAAATATGATATTCTGGTTCAGGACTTCAATTAGGGTCCTCCTGTTTGAGGCCCACTGTGCATGTAATGTCCTGTATGGTTATTTATGGATTCTTATATTTACCTGTGAATCTTCTGTGGGAGACCAGGAGACGCAGATACAAACAGGACAGCCAGAACACTCCCATGTTCTGGATTTGCTGCAACAGAAACTTTGCATCTCTGTTGTATGCACAACAGCTTTTTCAAGCCTCTGTCATTTCAGAAGGTGTATTTAGAATCTCTCTGTTCCAAGGTTCTTGCATTTCTAACAGGCTGTCACAGATTAAATAAAGGAACAGGGACAAGAGATAATGGGGACAAAAGTGGACTTTCTTGGATCCCACGGCCAGTCTCCATTGGCCTGGGAGATAAAGCTGGCTCACTTCAAATATTACCCCACAAAACACTGACCCCGCAGAGGGCCCAGCAGTTTATTTCAATGAGCAGAGACTCCAGAGAACCATGACGTAGCACACACAGAATTGTGTATGAAAATAGCCTAGCTTTGGTTCTCTTCCCAAGTGTGAAATGGCCAGCAGGAATCACATGTGACAAATTCAGGCTACTTTCTTGTGCCCAGTGGCACAAAACAACTCAGGTGAAGTTAAAACGTTGACAGCAACTGAAAAAAGATAACTTTCATGCAAAATACTTTTACTGTAGTTGTTATCTTTTTTATAGTAAATAAAAATATTACAGCATGAAAGACATTATATCATCATGGGCCATCATGTTCTTTCTCTAGTTGCAATTGGAGAGCTATTTTTCCAGTTACATTTCCCAATTTCACTTTCTGAAATAATTTGGTTTTTCTCTCTCTGAGTTTCCAGCACACCAGATCATCACATCATATCCTTAGAAATACACAACAGCATATGGACAGAGCATAAAGATGTTTGGTCCTACTTCACTCAGTGGAAAAAGTTTCAATGATTTGAGGGATTTGGGAATTAACCTTTTATATCAGACACTATCTGTTCAGAAGTGTGTCATCTATTCCAAATGGAAAAAAATAAACACATTTTTTCATAAGCCATTCATTAAAACAACCAAAGAGAGAGGAAGAAAGAGATTCATGGAAGTGAACTAATACAGCAGCATAAAAGTTTCTACAGTACTGAAATGGAAGGCAGCATATTAAGATTCCAGTAACAATGTAAAAACCTCTTCTTCACATCACTGCAAACTCAGCTGAAGGCGTAAGGGCACAGTTGCCCTCTCAGCATGCTCCTTTTAACCAAAGATGAGCTTCTCCTAGTACTTTTGTAAGAAAAAAGGATCCAAAGAGGCAAACTGGGCAATTTTCTGGACAGTTTGGGAAAAGAGAAAGTGGAAGGTGAAACAGGCTGTTTCATAATGTCTCCCTCCTCATTGCCACCAGGACACAGACACTTGCTCATACATCTTTCTGACTGTAGGGAAAGATTCCTTGTTACAGGTAAACAGCAATTTGGAATTGATTCTGCCAGGCAGAGGCACACAGCACCATTTAAGAACACAGACATCCCCATGGTTAGAGAGAAATGCTGTAAGTGCATTAAGGCATAGATACAGCACAGATACTTTAGACAAACAAGTAACTGCCTGCCTCTCTTACTCTCAGGTAGCTGTCAAAAGCTTTCAGAAATACTTGACCCTGCCGAAGAATCAGAGAGTTCAGAGACAGGAATAAAAGGCTTTCAAAATCTACGGAAACGTGCAAGGTCAAACACCTCACATGAAATCAAGATTTTCACAGGTACTGAAGAGAATTCAAACGTGAAATGACATCAAGAACTGCATTCTTTCTTGTGTCGCAGCTCCCCTCAGAGCTGGGCCAAGGGGTGAACAGCAACAAATACCGGTGTCTGATCCAGTAAGCCAAGGGGGTTAAGAACAGTAAAGGAACAAGTTTCATTTACCTGGATACACCAGATGGATTGAGGACTTCTCTCCCCAAAATGCTGCCACTATAAGGTATGGTAAATCCTAGCAAGGACAAGCTAAGGATCCTTGAGAAAGTCTGCCACCTGCAGTGAGTAATGCCAAGAAGCAAGAGAGAGAGAAAGACTAAAGAATAACTCAAATGACAAATCTTTGTATTACTTTGGAAAAGTTTGGACTGCAAGATCCAAGACGAGCACCACAAAGTGATAAATTGCCATGATCAGGATAAACACGTATTTTACATGAGTTACTAAAGAATTTAGTAAGTACAAGAACACAACCTTATCCTACTTTTGACTGCCATTTTAAATGTAAGTGCAAGAGTAATTCTCAAACTCTTCCATTTAGCACCTTCTTAAGTATTTTTTAAAAAATTCTTCTCATGGTTTTGGCTGCTTCTTCAGCTGTGACCCAAATACCAGAGCTTCCTCATAGCTATAACACCTTCTGATGTCTATAATGCCAAGCTTTCTTTAGGCTTACAACAAAACCAGCAGTGTAAATATTCTGTTTTGTCCAGCCCTTCACACAGATTTAATCAATTCTGCTCCCTATAAATCATTAGCCCATTTGCCTAATACTCATCCCAGTTAGACTACAAGCTTGGAGAGTACAGATGCTACACATTTTGTAAAGCTTCATGCTTACGTACTATCAGATGAGTATTAAATAACAGTAACAATAATCACACCCTTTACATGTGTGCATAATGCATATGGTCATCTAAAGAAGAGAAAGCTCTTAAGGGACATATAAACGCACACACCCTTTTTTTTCTAGGGAAAAAAAAGTGATTTAGTGTGTGCCCAAGGCATAAATGCTTCCTAGTACTCCCATGGGGACAGTGCAGCTTCACATTAGCTTCAGTGGAGGCCTGTGCTCATAAAGCATAACACAGCCTGCCTCACACAATTCCACTGGCATTCACCCTCCTAAACTAGAAATGTAAACCTGAATGAAAAACGTAGAACTCAGTCATATGCCAGGGCTCTAGAGTTTTAGATTAAGGCTTCAGGGTTTTAACATGTTTTTTGGGTGGCAGCCTTTATCAAGGGCTCAACTGGGAATAGTTTTCTGTTTCTGAAACATCTGTTGGCCAGTAAAATCACAATTACACTTAGCTCTTTTCTTGCAGCAGGCAAGGAATATATACCACAAGAAAGCAATTGCTATTTGAATGAGCAACAGACCAGCAAATGTAAGGGTTTCTGGATTCACTTCCTAGTGCTTTTACACTTTAACTACAAACGTAAACCCTTCCTGAATTAGGCAGAAGCTCTCAGCACCTTGTCTAATTTTACTCTTATTCAGTTCCTATGTCCTAGACTTCTCAACAGGTATGGATATTATGAAAAACAGGGATATATAAAATAAACAAATACTTTTCTTAAACACTTGCAGACAACCATCCCAAACCTGATGTACTGTGACTCCTTCTAGTATACTTAAGTTCCCACACTACTAACAGAGCCATTGGAACTGCATTATCCAATCTGCAGTAAATGCAACACTTTAAAAAATATTTCTAAACTAGAAAGAAAACCTTAACAGTCAAATTTTCAATCAAAAAAGCCTAAAAAAAATATTCCTTAGAGTACAGGGAAACACAGTTGAACTTAAATATTTAGTCTTTGATCAATTTTCTTTTATTTCCTGCCCCCAACTAAATGTTTCTGTTCCATTAAAAGCGCTTTTAGTAGTGATGAGTCTTCTACCAACATTTTCTTCAACTAGCTTATTTAATAATATCTCTTAAACATACTTCCAAGTCTAAAGCCTCAAAATTTAAAAAAATACATGCTCACATACAGCCTGCTTCAAAAACACCCTGATCATCTGCTGGAGAGGTCTATGCGGTGCTTGTGCTGTCTGAAAGCTGCCAGTCTGGTCACAGCCTTTCACTCCAAAGCTACGCTATCTGACAGAAAGAGTTTAGGATTGCACAAGATAAAACACTAAATCAACACTGCCAGACACATTATAGACACTGTTGTTTATATCTCTTTAAAAATACTTTTTTTTTTTTTTTTTTAAAAAAGAACAAAAACACACACACAAAAAAAAAAAAAAAACAACAAAAAAAAACAACACCCCAAAAAACCAATTAGCCATTTACAGGATAACTGGAAATACATCAGAAAAAGAATACAGCAATATTTCCAGCATGTAAACATGGCAAAATGAACAGGACAAAACTGACCAGTTGACAGGCTGCAGCTTGATCAGCATCTTGTAAATGCTGCAATGTTCTTCCTCTTCTCAAGGTCAAGTGTAGAATTTTTGCTCAAGCCATACAAAAACAGTTTACCAAATTGGGGCAGGGAGAGCAGAAATCCATATTAACTTTTTATCCACAGAACAACACTAGTCCACCACATGAATACTTTCATTTCAGTCCCAGGGTGAACAAAGAAAGGGAATTCATAAATACACATAGTCTATGTGTAAAATCATTATTTTTCTTCTTAGAAAGGCAATGAATATCACAGCTGTTTTTCTGTAAAACGGTGTTTCAGGCAATTTTAGGAAAGCATCCAGCCAATGAGAAAAAGACAGAAACTATTACAAATTACTATTACAGACATTATATGCCAGAAGAGGTGCAGTTTCCAGGTCGCTTCATAAGATCCAGTCCAAAAGAAACTATCTGAAAAGAAGACTAACTGAAGAAATACTGAAACATGAATTAAGAAATAAACTATAGAGAATTTCCAGAAATTACTGTTCAAATTTATGATAGATGTGAATACATGAAAGAATGAACGAAGTTTAAGGTTCCAGTTAACTGTAATAAGAACATCCATCACTGAGATCTGCTTTTATTGCTGCTAATTACACAGACCTGACAGCTGAGGTGTTACCAACATTACTAATAATATGCACCAATCCTAATTCATTCATATTTATCATATTCTTGCCATTTTGCCCCTCATTCTACCCTCATCTTGTCATTTACCCTCACATTTGGTTATTTCTACACCACAATCCAGCTAGGAAGTGCCAATAACAACCTTTCCATAGTTACCTGGAAAATAACATGGACTAGTAGCTCAACCTATTAATAATTTCTGTAAATAATCAGGAAAAAAATAATTTATAAAACCTGGTTGGTTGGCCTGCACAAAGCTTTAAGCTGTTGTCCCTAACTTGCAACTGGAATTTGAACTAGATACTTTAAAATTCAGTTAAAGTACATTTCCTCTGAAGCAGCTGTCTACTATGACTACTACATTGTATACTGGATGGGCCAGCTGGCAGTCTGTGACCCCAGTGTTGTCCATGGGCTGTGTACATTGAGGTACCTGCCCTTCTCTGAGGCAAGTAGCTGCTGCTGCCATGATGACACAGGTAGCGTAAGAGATATTCTTTTGGGCCTACACATGAATCATTGTCATTACTCCCTTGATAGAGCATTTTAAGACAGACTGCTTCTTTCTCTGTTCCTAATTCCCAAAGATTTGGAAATGATACGATTTCTTGTTCTCTTGAACCTCACAAAGGCCAAGTGTCCAGAATACAAGCATAAGCAGACAGCTTTTGAAAGCCAAGCTGAAAAAATGCACTGAACACCACCAATTTTCTGTATCGTAAATAAGCTTGAGCCCTGTTTCCTAAACAGGAGCAGATGCCCAGAGAATCAGATATGACTGTCCCTAAGTATTTCTGGTATCAAATCCAACTGTCATCGAAGCTGTATATAAGACAAATCAACTCAAATCCAACTGACCTGGCATCACTTGGAGGGAATTATCCTGCTGTGAGACAGCTGATTGATTCCTCTTCTCCCTTTCAAAGTGGTAGCATGAGCTATGGCAACATACAATGAATGCCATGAAGCTGTTCCACACAAAAATTACCCACTATCCACAAAACCCACCTGAACTGAGATGAGAAATTTGCTTGACGTGGTTTTCAGCCTTGTGTAGACTACAGAACAGAACCTATGTTCCATTCACTACATAAAACCATTGCAATAATGTGCATAATTCATGTATCTCCTAGGTAATCGACTGTTTACTGCTTTTTCAGCAAAATCAATGACACAGGTTCAGTGATGCTCCACAGGGAGAAAACCTGATGATAAAAAGCACCTTTTAGATCTCTCCCCGCCCTCCCCAAAAGTACAGTGTGGTAAGCAAAGTAGAAGCTAGATGTTTTACAAAAAACAGGTTTACAACACTCCTCAAGAGCTCTTCTACACACATTTGACAGATAATAAAATCAAGAAACCAGCAGAATAAATGACATGTCCACTCAGTCAGGAATAGTAGCCTGGGTTCCTGGCTGTAATTCCCATACTGAAAGCACCACTGAAAGCTAACATAAATAGTTTAGGTCAAATTCCTACACACAAAAAAAAGTTAAGGACAACTGGGTTTCACTGTCCCAGAAACAAAGGAACAAAATCCAATTTTGCTTGCATAGCCAAATGCTTGCCTTTTTTTTTTTTTTATTTCATTGTTTAATCCAAAAATTTTGGAACATAGAAATAAGCAGCTGAATAAACTGATATATTTCTCTGTAACACCCAGTATTTTTTATCACTTGGGTTTTTTTCGAACTTTCTAACTTTTTTTTCTAGGACATGTTTCTGGGTTTTGGTGTGAAATCAAATGCATACATGAATAATGACAGACTCCATATTCTTTAGAGTGGCAGGGAGTTTTAAGTTTGGCTGGGCAGAAATTTTTGAATGATAGTGAGAAACAGGGAAAGGAAAATGACATTTCTGAAATAAAATGAGCCTTTAAAGCACTTGTAAGAGTGGCTATAACAGTGAACTTCCTCCCTGCCTTTACCTCTCTGTGTCAGTACAAACATCTTTTATCAGCCATTCTGTGTCTCCCCTGATCCTCTTTGTCCTCAATACTCTGTTCTAAAGGGCACAGCAGAGAGAAAGGCTTAAATTTTGTTTTATTTAAGTACCTTCAACTAGCAATATACAAGTTGTAGCCTTAAAACAAATAAACAAAAGAAAAAAAATCTTACACCAGATCCTGACCTCACAAGAAATATTTTAAATTAAAAAAAAAAATCCAGTATTCTATTTTTAACCTAGATAGCACATCAGCTTAAATAACAATTTTCCAGAATGCATTGTTGCCAAACCAGTTGCTATTTTCACAAGTTGTTTTGTTTTCTTTCCTTTAGTTTTGGGGTTTTTTTGGTTGTTTTGGTTTTTTGGTGTCTGGGGGATTTGTTTTGTTTTGTTTTTAGCATAGGCTAATAGTAAAAGGATCTTCTGCTTTTTCTGGCCTAAGCTGACTACCACTAATGATTTTGATTAAAAGGAGAGTTTTAACTCTACACTAAGCCACAGCTTTTTAAAATAGTAACACAGTGAAGAAAAATTCCACTTTTATCAGAGCCCAACTATATCATAACAAGATCTGTAATATAATACTATTCCATGGTATTTACAACCACAAATAAGAACTCGCCACACTGGTTACCACAAGATGCTTGAAGTATGGCTAACCATCACTGCTATTTTCTTGTTCCAAACTCTGTCTTCAGCTGCCATTTGTTCTTTCCTAACAAACCCTTATGTGAGATGTACAAGCATAGTTTTGCATCCTTTCTGCATGATAATACAGCACAGCTGAAAGATACCACACTGAACCACTGCAATTCCAGTGAAGGCTACTTGTAGGTGCAGGCTAACGCACCATAAGCTGGACAAACTGAGACAGCTCTTGTCCTGCAGCATCTCAGGGCAAACTGGCACCTTTGTAGGCATTGCCAAGCAGGATACCAATCACTGCCATGCAGACTGAATGTTTTAGCTTGCTTTCCTACTGGACTAAAGCTTGTGTGATCATCCTTCAACTTTAAATAACTTTAAATTAAGAGCTAGATATATAGAAAAAACAAGTTTTAGTAGTTTAAGTGTTCATGAATTAATTTGAGTGAGTTTACAGACAATTTGTCCTCTAGAACGTTTAATGAGTCCAGCAAATTCACTGCAGTAGATAACTGGTGAGACAATGTTACAAAAACATTTAATCCCTAATTTACACCAAACAGGTTCAAACTGAAGACAGGCATTTTTATACCTTTATTGATTTGCCATAAATGTATCTAGAAATATGCAGTAATACAACATAAATAAAATTACTCAGACACTTTTCCAAACTGAAACTCAGTCAGCAGAAATGCCAGGTATTGACCACAACAGAATAGCAGGAAAACTGTCCTGTTCTCATGAGTCTAGCCTGTTTCTCTAACTTACAGGACTTTATCTCTGCAATAAAAAAGCATCAGAATTAATCCTTTGTGCCAGTGCCTTGCCTCTGCTTTCACAGGGGCCAGCGCCCCAAGCTACATGATTGAAACAAAACACATTGTGCAGGGAGAAAGAAGAGCCAAAGCACAACTAGAACTTCATGTGGCTACTGCCATAAAAGACAATCAAAAAATGTTTCTAGAAATAAACTGGCAACAAAAGGAGGGCTAAGGAGAATCTCCATCCTTTACTGGATGTGGGGGGAAACATAGTGACAAAGGGTAAGGAAAAGGGTGAGGTACTTAATGTCTTCTTTACCCGAGCCCTTAATAGTAAGACCAGTTGTTCTCAGGGTACCCAGCCCCCTGAGCTGGAAGATGGGGATGGGGAGCAGAATGAATCCCCCATAATCAAAGGGGAAATGGTCAGTGATCTGCTACACCACTAAGGCACGCACAAGTCTATGGGGCTGCATGGGACCCACCTGAGGGTACTGAGGGAGCTGGTGGCTCACAAGCCACTTTCCATCATTTATCAGAAGTCCTGGCTAACCGGGGAGGTCCCAGAAGACTGGGATTTAGCAAATGTGACGCCCATCTACAGAAAGGGCAGGAAGGGGGATCTGGGGCACTACAGGCCTGTCAGCCTGACTTCGGTGCTGGGGAAGGTTACGGGGCAGGTCATCCTGAGCACCATCATGCAGCATGTGCAGGGCAACCTGCAGATGAGGCCCAGCCAGCAGGGGTGTGTGAAAGGCAGGTCCTGCTTGATGAACCTGATCTTCTGTGACAAGGTGACCCACCTAGTCGATGAGGGAAAGGCTGTGGGCGTTTACCTGGACTTTAGTAAAGCCTTTCACACTGTTTCCCACAGCATCTCCTGGGGAAACCGGCTGCTCGCGGCCCGTACGTGTGCGCTCCGGGCTGGGTAAAAGGCTGGCTAGCTGGCCGAGCCCAAAGGGGGGTGGGGGATGGAGCCACATCCAGCTGGCGGCCGGGCACACGTGGTGTTCCCCAGGGCTCAGCGCTGGGGCCGGTCCCGGTTCGTGTCTCTGTCTGTGATCTGGGCGAGGGGATCGAGTGCACCCTCAGCGAGTCTGCAGCCAACACCAAGTTGGGAGGGAGTGTTTGTAGGCCACAACCACATCCCTAAGCACTGCATCTACCTGTTATTTAAACACCTCCAGGGATGGTGATTCCACTGCCTCCCTGGGCAGACTGTTCCAATGCTTCACCACCCTTGCAGTGAAGAAATTTCTCCTAATATCCAATCTAAAGCTCCCATGGCATAACTTGAGGCCCTTTACTCTCATCCTGTCACTAGTTATTTGGGAGGAGAGACCTATCCCCACTTGCCTACAACCTCCTTTCAGGTAGTTGTAGGGAGCGATAAGATCACCTCTCAGTCTCCTCTTTTCCAGTGTCTTGTTTATTCCTATTTCACATTCATTTGCTTAACATGCAGCCAACAGTTATAGCTGTAACCTAGGTTTACCTGGTCACATTGTATCAAGAACTCAATTGGCTATGTTATCAAAGCAAATAAAAGAAAAAAACAAAAAACCCAACTCACAAACAAGCTGAAAACCCAACAAAAAGTTAAACCAAGAAAACCACTCACAAAAAACCCTGTAGGCATCAGAATATTTTGTGATTTTATGCAGCTGTTCTCAGCATTGCTTAGCGAATGAGTTTAACACAATGTCATTCAAAACTATCTTTAGTCCTTGTCAGTGTTTTAGCATGTTACCGTGATTAATCGTTATCATATTAATGTATGGGAACTTAAAGATGAACTAAGAACAGTCACATTGTACTGAGTACTGCTAACTCATATTTTATATTATCATTTACCCTGTTACTATATTCTACTTAGATTATAATATGATACATCCATACTATGCAGGGAATATTACAAGTGTATTGAGATCTCGATTTAGCAAAAATTTAAATACAAGCCTAAAGGAAATATCAGCATGTGCAATGCCCTCTAGACAGCAGAGGTAAACAAGTGCATAAGGCTTTGTATAGGATCCACAGCTGCACAGTCATCTCATGGAAGGGAAGTAATACTGGAATTAGAGGTGAAATTTCACAGCAAGATACACAAATAAATAGGTCAATGTCTACAGAATACAGTTTACCTCACCCACATGCTGTCCAGGCTTACAGCTATCATGCAAAACATCATATTCATTCAGTGGTTTTTCAAAGGTTCATTGACTGGTCAAATCAAAACCAGCTCTGTCATAACACTCACAGGCATTTTTCATAAATTTAGTCTGGTCACAATCAATTCTTCCTCACATGGGGCAGACTAAAAACAATAGCTACAAACTAAAGAACACCTTTAGAAATCGTTTCTTATTCTGTACTGATTCTCCTGCTATTACTTTCATCTTTATCGTACACTCATCACAGTGCAATATGAACATTTCACAAACATGTAACATATCCATAGCAGTTCACTACTTTTGCAATGATTTTCCTTTTTATTAAGCTTGTTTTCATCAGTAATTAGGTGGCCCCAGATGCCTTACCAGGGATAGGATAATCTGACAGCGAAGTTTTACATTTTGTCCAGGTGACACACTTGTAATTGCTCTGAGGTCTTCCCGGGGAGAGCTGCAAATCTGGGGACCACTGCTCAACAAATGCAGCCTGGCGAAGTTTCACCTCTGTCCCAGTGGAAGACAGCTGTCAAAGGAGTTAAAGACATGCAGAGTTAAGGAAGCCTGGGTCTGAGTTGAGACAGTTGGCTCATTTTGGGACCATTTGTTCCATTTTACTAAGCTCTAGTTCAAAACTGCACAGATAAAATGGACCACTCCGTGTCCCCTGCTCATGTTCACTTATTAAACTAGCTGTTCTCTTTCAAACTCTGCAGCCTTTCTAAAGTCAGTATTTTCACTCACTGGTATACCCTGTTGGATTAAAAACCCCTGGAGGTCGCTGCAATGCACTGCGATAATCAATGGCTGCAACATCCTGTTCAACTTCAGGTAGAGAACCTTTCTGTAGCTGTGGACCTCTGGGTATAGAGAATAGTCCAAAAGGCAAATAAACAAGCAATACATTACTCCTTAAATAGACCATTATACAAAAAAAAAAAATAATATTCCACATCCTGGATCTTCTTTCTACACGATGCTGAAGGCTTACAGGAAAGGGAAATTCCTTATTTGGAGAAATAAGGAAACCTTCTGAGGAAAGGTAAATTAAAACCCCCAAAATGTCAGTGCTGAAATACTCAGGAGTAAAAATTTAACAGAGGCAATCAATAAAATCTTACCAGCTGCATATTGGTGAGGAAAGGGTACATTAGAAAGATGTATTGTTGTCCTCTCTGTAAGAATAATACTGACACTTCAATTTCTACCAGACTCATGAAATTATAATAGCTGTTTACCAACGTACCTTTTTTTTAAGTCCCACCACCTCTATACATTTCATCTTTCTCTTTTGCCTTGCTGTCCTGCCCAATTGTAGCAAGTCTAGATAATAAATAATACAGAGAATGGGGGAGCAGAGGGCAATGGCAACCAACAGCTTTGCAGCTTCTCCCATTAACTTACTTTACAGGCTGCTTAGAAGTCACTTTTACAGACAACTTGGCAAAATATACACCTCAAACCACCATACAGTGTGTCTACCTCTGCATGCCACATCTGATGTAAGGTACAAACTTTAAAAGGAACAAACAGCTGTTTGAGGCCTTTAAGACATCCTTAGGTGTCAGTGAAAAACAGGGAAGCATTTGTACATTCAAGAGCCTCCACATCTTCAAAAACAGTATCCATGAGCACACTCTGCTCTCTACAGAGTCATGGAAGAGTAAGCCCATGTCACAAGCCGCTGTGCAAAGCCAAGAATAGAAGATCAATAACCCTTCCTTTCCCTTTTTTCCCCTTACCACCATTTTTAGTTAATTCCGATATTCCTGGTAAGAGAACTATAAAAAATACTGCTGAAGGAGACGCCAGTAAAGTATCCAGTCTATATTCCTGCCTGACAGTGGGATCAACCATAATTATTTCTAAGAGATATTTTCGTAACTTGTTCTTCATAATCGAACATGTCCTTGCAATTTACATTGCGTTCAGTGGAGAATTCCCTGTTTACAAAAAATAAAATCTGTAGCATCCGAAGAACAGTATATTGCTAGGCTTACAAAAATATGAAAGAATTCACAGAAAATTTATATACCCCAGGCCAAATTAACCGCTGGTAGAAAGGTTAATCAGGGTTATGCCCACCTCCATGATGAACCAGTATATGCACTCTACAAACCTTCCAGAGTTTTATCTGTTAATGAAGAGCCTGTATGTTTAGTATACTCTTGTGTCAGTTACTTTACATGCCAAATATAATTTTAAACAACCACTGCATTTAAATTACTGTAATCTGATGAAACAGGTCTAATCAACCCAACCAGAAGAGCTTAATGTTCCATTTAAGTCAAGGATTTTTCTTATCCACTTCACAAGCAGCAGAAAAAGTACAGCCAACAAGGCTTTATCTTCTGGCTCCAAGGCACTTTTCTACCACATTTGCATTGAATGCAACACTGAGAGTAAATGCCTTTGCATGGTCATTTACCCCCAGATTTTGATAGCCTGCCAGACACGGACTATTAACCAGTAACTGTTTATGGTTGGTCTTTTTGCAGTGGGAGCGAGGATGTTGCTTTTTTTGGGGTGTTGCTTTTGTGTGGTGTTTTGTGGGTTTTTTTTAATCAGTGTCACTTCAAAAGTAACCAGAGCATTTATCAATTTCTGCTCAAAATGGGATGGGTGTCTACTCTGAGAGCTCATTGACCATCTCTGGAAGACACAAGAAAGCACATGCATCCTGGTTTCAGCTGGGATAGAGTTAAATTTCTTCTTAGTAGCTGGTAGTGCTGTGTTTTGGATTTAGTGTAAGAACAATGATGATACCACAATGATATTTTTGGTTGTTGCTGGGTGGTGTTTGTATCAAGTCAAGGACTCTTCAGTTGCTTGGGCCCTGCCAGCAGGAAGGCTGGAGGGGCACAAGACATTGGGAAGAGGCACAGCTGACCCAAACTAGCCAAAGGGGTATTCCATACCATATGGCATCATGCTGAGTATATATAAGCTGGGGGAAGAAGGAAGGGAGGGCCAGTTGGCATTATGGCATTTGTCTTCCCAAGTAATCGTTATGCGGGATGGAGAAGGCCAAGCACCTGCCTGCCGATAGGAACTAGTGAATGAATTCCTTGTTTTGCTGTGCTTCTATGTGCAGCTTTTGCTTTCCCTATTAAACTGTCTTTATCCCAAACCCTGAGTTTTCTCACTTTTACTCTTCTGATTCTCTCCCCTATCCCACCTGGGGCAGTGAGCAAGTGGCTGCGTGGGGCTTAGTCACCATCCAGGATTAAACCACAACATGGCAGCTAAAAGAACATTTTACAATTCTTTTATCTGGGAATGGCCCTTAACACTCCCTATGGCATTTTCAAGGCCCAGCCTTTCATCAAGTGACTCCAGGTTTGCTTAACGCATACTTCATGAGGGACTGGCAGAATGTTTGGAAATAACTTCGCTGGCTTAGGCCCCCCAGAGATGAGTCACAGACCTGGAACAAGATGAGTGAAACCGCCAGTGCACACTGCAGAGCTCAGCCAGGGTGTCTTGGTTTTGGCTGGGATAGAGTTAATTTTCTTCTTAGTGGCTGGTAATGCTGTGTTTTGGATTTGGTAGGAAAACCATGTTGATAACACACTGATGCTTTTAGCTGTTGCTGGGTAATGTTTATACTTAAGTCAAGGACTTTTCCGTTTCTCAGGTCCTGCCAGCAAGGAAGCTGGAGAAGCACAAGAAATTGGGAGGGGGCACAGCCAGGAGAGCTGGCCTGAACTGGCCAAAGGGGTATTCCAGGCCATAGAACGTCATGCTGAGTATATACAAGCTGGGGGGAGGAGGAAGGTGGAGGGGACATTTGCATTTGGCATTATGGCATTTGTCTTCCCAAGTAACTGTTACGTCTGACGGAGCCCTGCTTTCCTAAAGATGCTGAACACCTGCCCACCAATAGGAAGTGCTGAATGATTTCCTTGTTTTACTTTGCTTGTGTGCGTGGCTTTTGTTTACCTGTTAAACTGTCTTCATCTCATCCCCTGAGTTCTCAGTTTCACTCTTCCAGTGCTCTCCCTCATCCACCAGGAGGGAGGGAGCAAGCAGCTGCGTAGTGCTTAGTTGCCAGCTGGAGTTAAAGCATGAGAAAGGGTGAAAATTCATGAAATTATTTCATATCCACTATATAACAAACTTAAGTTTTAGGTTAGACCTTGCAACAGTATCCAGACAGGGAAGGCTATTTACACCCTTGGGAACATGTGATGTCCTACTTGTAGGAAGTCTCCAACACAAGAATTATTTTGTTTATTTTGCAGCTAGTACAAGGGATGTACAAGCCAAACAAACCTCACATCAGAGAGACAATCTTTCCAGCTTTGCACTTCTGCTGTTGACTCATAATTGTTTTAACACGATACCACTGTTACTAAACAGATGCAGGCATGCAACAGCTCACAGGCTTTAGGAAAGCCACACAGGTAGCAATAAAGCATGCCGCAATGAGCAACAGCTTACAACACCCTTCTTCAAATGCAGAATGTTTTCATAAAATATGTGTCACTGTATTTCACTACTTAGCAATTTCATTAATTCAGCAGCATGTTTCAGAATAATTACTCTCCCTTTCACTTCTTTGGGGATTTTTTCCTTTGAGAGACTACTCTCTCTGCCTTTTGAAACCTGAAGTTTTATTTTATCACTTGCCTCTGTCTCATTTAAAGCACGTAGTATTATAATTGTAGCTTCTTTTTCTCTGTATAATCTAAATAATGTCTGAAAGCTGATCAACGAGAATGTTGGTGCTTTGTTTTAAGCAGAAGCTCCTACCTCAAAGATACACCGAAAGAAAAATAAATTCACAATTGTGGGATATCATTCCCACATGGCTACAGAACAACTCAGTCAGTCACAGACGGGTGGGTGACAAGCAACCATTCTTCTGTGACAAATGCATTCATTTGTGCTATAGTAGAAGACAATTTCCCCCAAATTAACAGCCATATACTACCAGTGAAACAATTCTACTGGATTGTAGAAAGGACATTAGTTCTGGACTAATTCAATTATTTCAATGAAGTTTACAAATTAAGCCTATTTCATTTAGTAGAATGGCTTCATACTTAAAGAATCAGGCGGCATTTGCTGTCAAACTGACATTTGAAGGTGAAACACTAAGCACACAGTGCACTATTTTGGATTTTGGGGGGTTGAGTTTTTTGGCATACAGAACTTATCTGCCATACTTGAATGGTTAAAGAAGATCATCAGATCCTTTTCTAGACTAGCCAGCACATGCTGTTCAATAGTTACTCAGTCCTGGAGAACATTCAACCACGAAATCTCTATCCTACTGCTAAACAGAATGCAGTTTATCAGTCCATACGTTGAAAGAGATCTTGTACTAATGAAATTCACAGCATCAGCAATAATGAATTGGATGTTTAAAAAGCTTGTCAAAGCAACATGGATGCCTCCAATTCTCAGTCAAAAAGGCACACTAAAACCAGTCACAGAAAGACATTTCCATTTCCAAGACAGTTTAGTGGATTCATGCCTAGTCCCAGCTGCATTTCAATGAAGATAAAAATAAAATGGCACGTACACTACACCAGCTCCACAGTAGAAGCACTTCCATGACTGCAAATGGAAGAGACAATTCATGAAGCAGAATTACAGCTTTTCTACCTCTACAGTGGAATGAAGCACATCAAATGGCAAAATATTTTAAAACGTCTCTGACAGAGAGCAAGCACAGGTCTTTGTCCTTTACTTCTTTATACTGTCAGATATGCACATACTTGATGCATTTGAGCTCATCAAAAAGTTCTTCAACACAAAAAGAAAACAACATCCTTAATTAAAATTCTAGCTGCACACTGCCATTGCTAGAATCCTATGTGTCACATAGGAGGACACTGTGAAGTTTAGGGACAGATGAATAAGGACATGAAAGCCAGCTTCCTCTGAAAAGGAAAGGATTTGATAGCTTTTCTCTGTTTTGTACTGGACCTGGACAATAAAAACTAAATAAAGAGCTAGTTCTGTACAACACACAGTCTACCTAAAGCATATAGATAGATTTTCAACATACTGTTTTTTCCTGCACTTCATATACAAATAGTTTACATAACTGTGTTCAAAATAGGAAAATATAAATATTAAGATAGTAACAAATAGAAATTAAAGAAAGAAAAAATAAATTAAAATAGGCAAAGTAAGATCCACAAATAGCAATGTACCTACAAATCTGGAAAATTAAATTATACCTGCAATGACCAGACACAGAATAAAATGGAGTAAAGAAAGACAGATCAGCGTTTTAATATTTTACTCTTAATGATACCAAAAAGGTTGTCTAGTCAACAGAAATGGACAGTAGTGTGGCAACATAACTTCATTAAACATTACCTAAACAAGGTAAAAAATTTGCATGATCAAAGCAGTTGATAAGAGTATGTACGGATATAGATTTCTCTCTAAGGCTACATTTACCTTCTATCAAAACTAAAGATACTGTAAACAAAACCACCAAGACAACTGAGTCTAACAGAATGAAAAGACTGCAACTAAACATATACAAAGGGAAGCAGTAGAATTTCGAGGGTAGTCCCAGATCATCTCAAGATAGCCAAAGGGAATAGGCTGTACAGTTACTTCAGGTTTTAATAGAAGCTACAGTTTAACATGTTTAGTAAATAAAGTACAAAATGTGTCACTGTGAAACTCAATTTTCAAACAAACAAACAAAAGCCAGAAGGTAGTAAATAAAAAGGGAAGAAATTAACAAGCATGGTCTCAGCCTGAAGAAGACATACACGTATCTCCCAAAAGGCATTTGCACTCAGCAAGAATAAGCCAGCAGTGGGGCAAAAAGAGAAGATAAATCTTCCCATACAGTCAGATACAGACAGTAATAGTTGACCCCCATTCCCTGAATATCAGTGGCATCTTGTCTTTGGATATATTATTTATATAAACCATAAGATTTATTAATCTCATAACACAGAAGTTTTTATGATAGATACAGATGTTTCAACCTTAGGAATAATTTTTTGTGCCAGTTCAGTAACTTCATTTCTGATTATAAAACATAATCTCAAAAAAAATAATGACTGTAGGTCACATTTTGATACTGAGTTAGTGTGTTCAGTAGATATTTTTCTACTGATTTCACCAGACTTTGGATTATTTCATTAAGTGGTGTTCTAGTTGCAATAAAGGCCTCATATTTACAGCACCAACCTAATACCTTTCACCTATGTTTTACAGTCCAGATTCAGCCAAAAAAAATTACTCTAGAGCTTCCTGCTTCCCAGAGGGATGTGCTTAAGGACTTTGCATAACAAATCTAAAAATATCAAACTGAAAATTGCTTAACTGATAAGCTGAATTTTAAGCTAAAGTATCCTTATTTCATGAGCTCTCTTCTCCCTTTGGATCAGTGTTATGCATGTAAGAACATTTTGTAATTTTACAAGAAAATTATCACCACTTACACATTTCTAATATCCAAGACCAAACATTTTAGTCAAAGCTGTATAATACAAAGCAAAAGGAAAATAAATTAGAAACTTCCAGTTATTAACATATTATAAATCAGGTGACATTACTGACCCAGCTGCAGCACTAGGCCATTGTCCTAGTTAATGACCAGAGAAAAGAGGCAATGCCATAGAGGAATGAACAACATTATCCAACCCTGGCACTCACAGTTCCTCTTGTGATAGAGTGAATAGATGGAGACTGAGTCCTACTCCTGTGGGAGCAGCCAGCACACTTCTTTGGGCAGTAAGAACAACAGCAAAGCCAGCTGGTGAGTTTCTGTCCTCCTCCACTGATTGTACACTGTCACCGAAAGTGGGTAGCTTATACTAATAACATTTTTTTGGTGAACTGTTTGGGTTTTTGTTATTTGGTAATTTTTATATATATTTTTAAAGCCTTTAGCTCTCAAGACATGTAAGGATTACAATCTCATCTTTTCTTAAATATATATACACACAGTACAGTCACATACTTTAATGAATGATGGTATGTAATCTTATTATATGAGATATATCTTTAGCTATATCACAGATATAAGCATTATTTTCTATTTATATTGCATGCCTTTTCTGCCACCAGAGTTCTAGAGTTTAAAATGTAAAATGAAAGGGTCTAAAAAGTTTAAATTTATTACTGAGAGCAGATGTTGCACCCAACAAGTGTGGAAAAGCACAGAATCTATGTAGATGGCATTATAAGAAACAACATCATATCCAGCTGCCTTGGATGTCCCCAAAACATGACACTAAGTTAGATTCATCAAGCAAGTGTTTTGCTGCTGGACATCTGAAGCAAAGCCCACTCCACATAACTTAACTAGCATCTCCAAAAAAACCCCACCACAAACAAACCACATACAAGCCAGATAAAGGGGTCTTGCCACTGATGATTTTCAAACTTGCATTTCTAAGCCACTTTCACAATCTCAAAGGAATCTTTCTTAAGATTTTAATAACTGGAGAGGATAATAACATAACTACAAAAGCTGTTGCAGGGTGCACACTATCAGACATCGTTCAATACTAGCTTATTCTCTTGGTGTCAAGGTCTGCATGAAGCATAGATAGAGAAACATGAATGAATAGTGCTCCTAAAGCTCTGTCTCCTCTTCTACCCTTTGAAAAGTTATTTTGCATAAGAAAACAAGTAGAATATCTAAAAGATGAAATACCAACGTGAAATTACTGGTTTGTATTTAATTTAGCTTGGGCCATAATTCTGGTCTCTGAGTTCCTTTCACTGTCTGCTTCTCATCTTCTCTTGATATGGTTACTCTCTCTCTGTCTCTCTCTTTGTGATTTGTGGTAACATATGAATACTGACTGATTTGGTGTCTGCTTTTGTAGATGTACTGTGACCTTGCACATGCTAAACGAGGTTTGATTCTTACTACTTGTAACAACGAGTGAGGCTTCAAGTATAATCAGAAGCAAAGCACTACAGAGCAAGGTCACATTTCCATGTAGCTGCTCCTTGCTCCAGGGCTTCCCTAAGTCAGTACATGAACTGCCTGAGAAACAACAATTCACAATCAAAGTATTTCTGAAAGTTCTCTATAATTTTTCAAGAGAGGAAAAAACGAAACCCCTGCCAAAAAACATCTAAGCAACTTGTTCATCTGCTACAGCTAGAGTAGTTTTCAGGACTCATTAGGTTAAAGTATGTATTTTAGACATTAGATTAGTAAGGAAATCACACCAATTACTACATCATATCTTCCGGAAAGTTAAAAAAGCAAGCAAATGAGATAGCATTGCACTGGAGTTCTGTAAAACCAGTGACTCAGCTACAAGATTTACCTCTTGACACACCCACTGCTCATGCAGCTAGCTTACACTTCCCAAAGTAGAGTCATGTCTGTCATTACCTCTTACTAACTGCAACTGCATAGCGCGCTAGCTCATTAAAACTACGTAGAAAATGTTAGGATGGATAGTCACAGACAAGCCCCATTGCGCCCCATATCCCATTTCCTCATCTAATTCTCATTCATCCAGGACTTGTGGGCAGGCAAGACACAATGAAATTAGTATTAGTTACCTGCCTCACTTTAAACATTACCAAAGGCTCATCCCACCACATTCAACTGTGCCACTTGAATATGGCCCTCTTCATACGTACCAACATACTTCAGATCAGAACAAATGAAGGAGTGGCCTGCAGGACAAGGCTGCCAACTTGTGATTTTGCAACTCTGAAGTAACTTTAGCAAAAAGTCCTACAGTAATGCTGAGCAGGTGATGTATGGTATGATGGGTTGATCAAATCCAAATGGTTCCTTGCTGCACCCTATTCTATGATTTCCCATAAGCCAACTATTTTCTGTGCAGAAATTATATAAGCACAGTAATGAGCCCCAAATAATAAACGCTACTGAGATATGTGGTAATAGCAAACACTGAAGTTCCAAGACTATAATCAGATTGTATTGTTCAGCCAAGAATTCTATTTTAGCTTGCATTTGGTAAGAAAAGGCAGGTCAGAAATTTAACTGGTTGACCTGAATAGCATGCACCTTCATTAAACATTAGTCAGTTACTTTTCACATCTTGTTTTCATGCATTAATCTTTCTGGGCAAAAATTCATTCTTAAGTGTTCTTGCAGTTGACAAAGATCCCTATGTATGCAATATTCGATGGACAATATTTATGGTGTTTGTAGCATGTTTTGCCTCAAAGTATCTAAAGATGCATTTTCACTGGGTTTAAAAAAAACCCAGCACTTTTCAGTTCAGAAATCACAGGTTACAGTGATTGAAGAGAGTTCTGTCTCAGTAATTCCAGTTGGCCCCTCCATCAGTGCAACATAACATGACAGCTTTCACAATGCATCACCTTCCTTAAACATAAACACTATCTTTCTGAAGTACTGCCAAGATGTTTGGCACAGTTGCCAGTCTGGATTATAAGGAGTAGACCACCACAGCACTGACTAGTTTAGAGCAGAATGCTGTTTGAGCAAATAAACTTACCCTTTTGCAAAAATCAAAGACAATGGGTAAAGTAACAGTCACAACCATGGTAGTCCTGTGATACGTACACAGGTACCTGTGATATGTACAGCAGATAACCTTCAGTGATAAAACATGAGCATCAGCTATTAATGTTCTAACCTCACTACCCCCAGTAGGGTGAGGCTCTGCCTGGTCCTAACAAATTTTAAGAAGAGACAACAAGAAATGAGCTACTGCAGAACACATTCATCACCCACAGTCCTGACGTTACGAATTCTAGGACTGATATGTTTCACCTACAACATATTCAGCTTGCCATCTAAAGCTATCCATTGGTTAACTGGAATTATTTACCTTTATGTATTTTAGCAAAAAAACCTGTTATTTGGTTGGATAACTAGCTGTATTTTCCACTGAATTTATTATTAAGAATAGAATACAATATAACAGTTGAACAAGACATAAGCTACTGCCATGGCACAGCACTGCACACTTGCACAGCTTTCAGATCAAGTACTAAATGGTTCAGCAGGGAAGCTCAGTTACTGCTTCATTGTAGCTGAAGGCAGACGTAGCTTTTTGTGGCAATCGCTATATGAGCAGTTCTTTGTAGAGCAGTCATCCAAAAAGACAGGATCTGTGCCCCACAGAGCTGTTTATCCAAAATGGCAATAAGCAGTACAACAATACAGGAAAAATATGAAACAGGCAATGGCAACGGGAAAGCTGAAAACATAGATTGGTTGAATCAACAATAGATCTATACATTTTATTTTTAATGCTTTATTATCATATTATTATTATTGCTGTTAATGATATTAAGACTCCTACTTCTGATACAATGATCAGAAGGGCAGGTCAGTGCTTTGCTGAGAAAAAAAATGAGGCACCTTTCAGATGTTGTTTGGAGCTCTGTGGCTTACTCCCATTTCTCCTCACCCCATGAGCCTGTACAAATTCACTGCCAGAGTTCCCAACTCACCAAATCAAATGGTTTAACAAGCTGAAGGTCACTATTATGAACATTTCCCTAGCTGCTACTTTCATGTCAGGTGCTTTGGTTGATATGAGCTGCCTGTCAGCCAGAGCTATAGCCTGTAACACCAAAACACAGCCATAAAACACAAATACAATGAAAGATCAGGTCAACAATCGTTAAGTGTTCTCAATAATGTGAAGTGTCAAGCTCTCAGTGAACTGATAGACAAAAAAAAAGATTCTTTTTTCCCACCAAACAACAGAAGGGTTAAGTAGTTTTGTGGGTTTATTTCCCCACAAAACAATGCTCTCTGATGTCTACCACCAGTGAAGAAAATCTCTCTTCCAAAATGAAATGAAGCAAGAGGGTTCTGCAGAGCTCACTGTGTCCCCCTCTCCACCTCTCAACCCTGACTATTTACCAAACGCTGAGAAAATGTTTGACTCCATTCCTTTCAAGTCTGCCAAATGTACTAACCTACCACATCCTACCAGTACCTCTTTATTTTCTCACCACAAGAAATGGATATGCTGCCAGACTACTGAAGGCTTTCTCTGGTTTCCATTTCTTTCCCCTTCCCTCTCTCCAAACAGTGCACACCCTCTCTGAACAGCAAGCTCTGCATCCCATTTGCTGTTGTCACTGCCATGCAGTCACACCCAGTACAGCCAACCACCGCCTGCTCTCAGTGTGCTGCCCAAGAATACTCCTCCTCTGCCCAAGAATACTCCTCCTCTCCAGACTTTTTTCTTTATTGTTATGCACTCACCTGCTTTTGAAGGTCGCATAAAAAGACCATACACATAGGGTATTTTTTTTTTTAAACAGCATGGTATAGGCATGTTTTCTAGGAATGACCCCTTTGCGTTATCTAAATCTCTGGTTCTCAAATTATGCATTTATTTTCTTACAGTATTTCTTATAGTCGTTCTTTTCACAAATTTTTTGTGTTTCCAGTAAAGCTAACAACATAGCATTTTGTATTTTAAGCATTTTCCCACCCTTTTGTGTACATTTATATGAACTATATAGGAACTTTCGGCATCATACAGTGTGAAGCTGTTCAAAATTATCTATTTTAGACATGTGGATGTGTCAACAAATTTATATGCATCATAAAACTTTCCGGAAAATGCCCCTCTAATCTTTGGAAGAAGTACTATCCCTTCGCTAACTACTGTATGCTTTGGTGTTTTAGATAAAAGTACTTGAATCTATAACCTTCCCCCTGAAAAAAGTTTTTCTTTCCTTAATTCTACTTAGACAACTTTCTGTTGCCTTGTGAGCTGCAGCTTTTCCTAGCCTGTTAGCTCTTTCCAGAGCACCTAACTTCTGACTCTTTCAGTTTGCTGCAGTACAGAAGAGTGAGGGACAGCCATTCAAATAACAAGTAAACCCCTACTGTTCCTATGTGGGTTTTCTTTTTAGATTCTGTCTCCTCTATGATTAGAAACTTCCAGCAACAATCACAGTCAATAAGCATAGATTTCTGAGTATTAAGTTTTCTGCCCATTGGTGAACCCCAGTGAGATCCTGAGTCCTTCATATATGAAACATAAAACAATTAAGACTTTATTTAGGGACTCATTTAAACATTCTCAGCTTTATCATGTAGATTTTAACTTACTGAGTCTGTTTTAATAATTTCATAGACAATAAAAACCTTAGAGAAAAAACTGTCCATATTGACTTTCCTACCCATCACTCTCCAGGGAGACTCTGCATACCCGTATCACAGGCTTTTTTTTCAAGAGTTCATTTTTGTGAAGCTGCATCATTTTTTACCAGCAGTCTAGACAGATAGCCTATGTCCATTGTTGCACATCTTTGTCCTTCCAGCTTGTATTTATCTCCTATTGTTCCTACCACAAATTCTCCAGCAAACAAACAGTACTCACAAGCCTGTAGTTATCACTATAGCATTATCTGTAAAAATCAGTGAAAGCACAATTCCGAGTAAGTAGAAAAAAGGAACTTGATTTCTTTCAGTGGACTCTTTGTCCTTCAACTTTCAGAGAATCTAAGCACTGAACTGAAAGATGTCCTTACAATCTGAAGTTTAAGGAGAGACACTACAGTAAAAAAAAAATAGTATCTTAGTCATCAGACAAGGAAATCCTCATTGATTTCAACATGACTATTAGAAATAAGAATCTATCAAAGAAAGAAGCTATAACTTGCTCCAGAAAGTGAAGTCTTTTCTGCTCCCTGCCGGAGGTTATCAAAACCGCTTTGGAAAGACCCCAGACACTGCAAAATATTTTGTAAATAGCAGCTGCCAACCAAAGGCACCAAAACCTGAAAGCAGAAAGAGAAGCCTTCCAGAAATTATTTCATGACATGGGATTGCATCTAAAATCACCTCCTTTCTCTGGCACGCACAGCAAGTTGAGCCCTTTGTGTCTGCTTTCTGGGATGGGAGTTCAATGGAGCAGAAATTCCCTTTATATTTGTGTCTTGTGCAGCACAGATAATGTTGTTAGTATTCTGCAAATACAGCACTGCAGCAGAACATCAGCACTAAGCTGCTGATCATTGAAGTGACTTCATAAACTGAAAACTTTGCTTCTGAAACAATGACTTTATTTTGGTGCCTTAAATTGATATAAAAAAATCTGCAGGTTTAAATAGAAATGAAAGGCATAATATTGCCTGTTATTTCACTTTCCAAACTACAATTTGCTGTAGCAATCCATGTAACTTTACACTTCAACACAAACAACATGGAAGGGAACTTCAGAGAGTACGCCCCTACCTCTACTTGAAGGGAAACAATATATCTAGCATAGACAAGCTTTTTCTTGGCCACCTTCTCAATACTTGGGAATGTTAGCACAGTTCAAGCCTAGCTGATTTGTTCCTCTACTCTTTTACAACATTACATATAGCTATGAAAAAGCAATCTAATTAGGAGAAAAATAAAAAGAGTAAGTGTAATTTAGTAAGAGTAAGGAGAAAAATAAAAAAAGTAAGCCTTCCTCCACACTTTATACATCCTAGAAAAACAATGGGGTTTGTTAGCATGCCAAAATAATGTATGACACAAGACTGCATTCATGAGATTATCTTTCAGGTTCCCTAAGGTGAAAAAAGAACATTAGGTATGAAAACCATTATTGGAAAGGAAGAAATTTTAGTATCTTTTGTCTATAATGTCCCTTATACTATAATTGCAACTTAATGGAGATGAGGATAATAAAGGGGAATAATTCCCTTGAAAAACAAAATATGCCAGAGACTCCGTTTTAAATAAATTTACCAGTTTCATAACAGGACTGGGTATCTTTTTGCATGATAGATCATTTTAAACGAGATGAACTCTACTGGGTGTCATAATCTGTTAGTTAATATTGGAAGTGGCCTGAAGGCCCTGTAACAAATGTAACCTTCAAAAATGGCAGCTCAAACAGTCCAAACTGATATCAAGCCAACTGAAATGATCATAATTCAGGAACCTGTTAAAGCTGAGCTCCATTTGACATAGAACAAATGACTGCTTCAAGACTTGGGACATACTCTTTAACACAGACTTTTTTGTTTTCTCCTTTGGGATTATTATTACCCATCAGTCAAAGCACTTAATAAGCCATGGTTTAGGGAATGGACTGTGAACTACAGAGACTCTGGTACCAGAAACCAGACCACAGATATGAAACAAAAATATATGTTGCTATTTTTTATATCGTACAAGCCTAGTGTGAGCTTATCAGTGTCCCATACCAGGGAGTTAGATATATTACTGTAGCATAATTATTGAACAGACAACAGCAAACTGCAGAAAATCATAGGAAGACAACAGAAAGGCCTCTCCATAGCATAGTCTGATCCATTGGAAAAAAAAAATAATCTGTGAAAAGCCAAAATAAGAAGGGAATAGAGATGGAAGAAGAGGGCCATTACCTTGTAGCACATTATCCTGATATATAAAAAAAACCACATATCAAGTGTCCAAAGTGTAGAATAAATGAGAAATGCATAAATAGACAGTCTTCTTTCAAATCAATTGGGATTAGGTTTTTTCCTTCTCATAGTTCAATGTGTTTACATCTAGTTTGGGTTTAAAGTATATAAAAATGAAACTGCAATATATTTTCCATTTCTCGGACTCCTGCCCATCTTAGGTGGGCCTTGGTGGTTGCTTTAAAGAATTAATTGGTCGGACTTCAGTACAGAGCTACATTCCTGTAGCTGAGCCTCCTCATGCAACAGTTCCTTTTCCCTGACATTCTCCCTAGATTCTCTTAGTCCATTACAAACATGGGCACACATACTTTCTTGATGACATTACTACTTGCATAGAAAAACTGAAAATTTTCACCCTGTCTCCTAGATCCACATTATGATATCTGATCATGTCCTTAATGATTCCATCTTTTCTGTAATGAGTTTACAGAATTCGCTGGTTCTTTATCTTTAATTGAATTCCAGAAATGAGACTTCATGCTCAAACCGGGAGTCATAATACTGTTATAAAACTGGTTTTTCACTAGGATTGAAGTGCAAAGAAGTTTTCAGTGTATTAAGTAGTAAATTGATTCTTTGTTAACAGAAATATGTGCAGAAATTGTCTGGTTTTCATGTTATTTAAGGAATGCTATAGTGGGTTTACATGGCAAGATTATGGTAGTAATGGGGGGCTACAGGGGTGGCTTGTGTAAGAAGCTGCTAGAAGCTTCGCCCATGTCCAACAGAGTCAATGCCAACCAGCTCCAAGATGGACCCACTGCTGGGCAAGGCTGAGCTAATCAGTGATGGTGGTAGCACTTCTGTGATAGTGTGTTGAGGAGGAAAAAAAAAAAAAAAAGTCTGCACCAGTGAGAGAAAGAGGTGAGACTATGTGAGAGCAACAACTCTGCAGACCCCCAGGTCAGTGCAGAAGGAGGGGCAGGAGGTGTCCAGGCACTGGAGCAGAGATTCCCCTGCAGCCCATGGTGAAGCCCATGGTGAGGCAGGCTGTGCCCCTCAGCCCATGGAGGTCCATGGTGGGGCAGATACCCACCTGCAGCCTGGGGAGGGCCCCGTGTCAGAGCGGGTGGATGCCTGAAGGAGGCTGTGACCCTATAGGAAGCCCACACTGCAGCAGGGTCCTGGCAGGGCCTGTGGACGCACAGAGAGAGGAGCCCAGGCTGGAACAGGTTTGCTAGCAGGACTTGTGACCCCATCAGGGACCCATGCTGGAGCAGTCTGCTCCTGAAGGACTGCACCTCGTGGGAGGGACCCACACTGGAGCAATTAATGAAAAACGGCAGCCCATGGAAAGGACTCATACTGGGGAAGTTCATGGAAAACTGTATCCCGTGGGAGGGACCCCAAGCTGGAGCAGGGGAAGAGTGTGAGGAGGAAGGAGCAGCAGAAACAATGTGTGATGAACTGACCGCAACCCCCATTCCCTGTTCCCCTGCACTGCTCAGGGGGAGGAGGTAGAGAAATCAGGAATTAAGTTGAGCCCAAGAAGAAGGGAGGGATGAGGGGAAGATGTTTTCCCTCATTTGAATGTTAATAAATCAAACTAATTTCCCCAAGTCAAGTCTATTTTGCCTGTGATGGTAACGTCTGAGTGATATCCCTGGTCTTATCTCAATCTATGAGCCTTTTGTTATATTTTCCCTCCCCTGTCTGGTTGTGGAGGAGAGTGATAGAGTTGTTTTGGTAGTTACCTAGCATTCACCCAGGGTCAAACACCACAAATGCAAGAGATACTAATTATTTTCAGATTGTCCTTTGAAAACGGCCCTTTCATTATTCCAGTGGTTGTTCTAAGATGACATATTCTAGTCATAAAAAAAGTTATTCATACAAGGACATCATAGACAAAAATAAATTTACGTTTCTATTTCTCTACCACTTTACCACTGTTCTTCCTTCAATATTTCCTAATTTTCATTACTGTTTTTTGTGCCAAGGAAACCTCCACTATCTCCAAATATGGAACCTTACTGAATGGTAGTCAACACTTTAAGGACTTAAGTTCACACAAGATTAATTTATATATCTCACATTTCAGCAAAAGGTGACCAAAGGAAATTTGGGGTGTTAAGTTCAGGCCTGAACTTTGGTGTAGGCAAAACAAACAGCTACTTAAAATAGCATGGTTCTGGGCACAGCACACCTGTTGACTCCTCTGCTTAATACATTAGTGCCCAAGCCCTAGAGAGACAGATTTCCCATTGCTACTCAATAGAAGTTGGCATATACGGTGTCAGGGCTACTATGGAAGCAATTTCTGTAGACCCAGCTCTCTATGCCCTCCTTTCTCTGCCCTCCAACAGCTGCAAGAACAGCAAACCTGGCTTTCCAAAGACCTTGAACCCCATAATTCTGGCGACAAAACTTATGCTGATAACACATCTTCAGCTACCTTTGGCTGAATATTTTGAGTGACTCAACTTTGAGACATTTGTTAGATCTCATTCCAAACCTATCAGCCAGAGGAACATGCCTTGCATCCTCCCATACAAATGCTATGGAGGCAAGGCAGACTGTTGCAGGGTGAAGTGCTTCCCCACTGAAGCTCCTGCCTGTGGTTTTCTAATAAAGTCTGAATGATATTTTGGTAGCATCTTTTCTGAAGCTCAGACCCTGTGCTCACAAAACCAAAACATTTTAACATTTTAAGGCAACTGCCTTGCAGAATATAAAAGGAAGTATTTTGAATGAAACTGTTTCAACCTCTGATCATACACTGTGAATTTTTCTGGTGTTTTCCAAAAAGACTGAACATTACCTACAGTAATAGAATCCTTATAAGACATGATAATGTAATTATTACCAGAGTACTTTAAGTATTAAAAACAATGAGACCACAAAATACTTTTGATAAGGTTTCTAAAAGACTATGTGTATTATCAGAATACCTAAAATTAAGTAGAAACACATGCAACAAACAACTTGGCAATGCTGACACAAGTTATATTTACCTTCTACTTACACAAAGACCAGCATCTAGTCCAGCCATTTCTGTTTCTGTAGTCAAAATTCATGCTACTACTACAAGAAATTCTACCCTCCTCTCTCTGTTTCCTAATAATAAACTATCCAAGGTATCTGTTGTATACTATTAAAGCCTATAATGTAATATCCACAAAAGAAAATGTACCCCTATTATAAAGATACTTTTCTTTTTCTGCATTGTCCTGATTGAGCAAAATAGTTTAGTATGCATCTGTCTAACTTCAAAGTTATTACATTCTTTTCCACAGCATTTCTTAAATGCTTAGGAACTTGTTAGTGTGCACTGATCAAGGACAGCAGTACACTAAAAACAGCTGCAGTGCATTCCTGGCCTGAAGTTACTCACTTTGTATGGAGATTTAAAGTTATGATTAATTAGTTAAAATGTAATGGCAGAAAGCACGTTACAGGAGAGGTCACTTAATAATCTGAAAAAGTAACTGAAGTTGACAGACTGCAGTGTGATTTCAGAATGAGGTCGTGCCATTTTGCACATGTGACTATCTAGAGCAATTTCACCAAAAACGATCTATGTGGTGAAATGACAAGCACAGCTAGTAAGCCTGTACTCTTTGTGTGGCATCTTGTTGATCCTCATGTAGAAAGCTGTGGTTTACTTGCAGTAATGATACCTGCATGAGCACTTTGCTTATTTTACTAATTGTTCTTCCTTTTGGGAGTGATTTCTTAACATCCAGTGAAAACTTTCTTCCTCCTTTAGCTTCAAGCAATACTTCTTGCCCTAGATTCAACACAAGAATTTGCAAAAGCAAATGGGGAACAAACATCCCAGGCTGGTCTCATTTCATTATTCTTCTCTTTGTTTTCCATACAATAGATAGCATTACTTTGTTGGTACAACACAGAAAAGCCTCATTTGAGAGGGCCGCAGGCAACCACAGTTCTGGCTGTCTTTAAAATATCAGCAGCTGTTCCAAGGGGGAAAAAAGCATATGAATAATATTCATACCTAACAGCACACTGCATATCTGATTGTTATCCAGGATACATCAACCTATCTATACGATAACATTTAACCAGTCAAATGCCTAAAAGTTTTTATTACAATACCTGTAGTCTTCCTCCTTCCTGCTGTTGAAAATATAAATATATATTTATATGAATGTAAAACCATCATCCACGGAATTTTGGAATGATACACAAGTCACTTTTAAGTGGCATTTTAAGGGGGGTTTTTTATACACTATAGCAAACCAATTCTGAATCAAAGTCACTGACAACAGAAGTGGATGTGAAAGTGTTTATTTGACTAGTATATGGTACCTTTGTATTGCCATGATGGCACAATGTGAGCAGAGCATATCTTTAATTTGCATAAAGATGAAGCCATTGCAAATATAGCAAAATCTCTAAATAAAAAGACAGCTTATAGATAAATGGGCATATTGAAATCTACAGTAAATTCATTCCAATTTATCTTAGCAAGCTGCTCCACAAATTCCACTGTATGAAAGAAAACGAGAAGCACTGACAGTGAAATAAACCCAAATACAGACCCTAAGACATTTTTCATTTTATCTTCCTATGTGACAATAGGCACTATCCTGCATAACATTAATTCCAAACCATTAGCTAAGGTAGAAACAAGCTGCATCCAAAATGAAGAAAGGAAAGTTAGAAATTATTTCTCACCATAGGAACATACTAATTATCAGAAGTCAGATGAGGTAGATATGTCACGTATAGTGTGAGTGCTGTACCATATTAAGGAAAACACAAATGGGACTTCAAAAAGCAATTCCACTTTCAATCACTTATGATGTTTGAAATACAGTCTATGACAAAGACCTTCTACAAACACTTTGAAAAGATGACATATTGGTGGAAATAAAGTGCAGTAAGACAAACAGCTTCAAATCTAATTGACCCACCTGGTACCTTTTTAAATAGAACTCAACATGTTCAGAGATTAAATGATCCAGCAGTCCGGGTGAGGCTGCTTTTACCTGCATGTACCATGTAAAAATTCCAGTTACCTGGAAGTACCTAGATTATCTTTGTAAACTGTTGTTGTACATGCATTTCTCAACAAGGTTATTCTACCCACAGTAGATGAGGCTGGAAGTATCAAACATAAATCACAATATCCACATGGATATTTGGAACATACAGTCAAAATAAAATCCAATAAGCCATACCCTACTACAGAAAACACACAGAGAAAATGGCATAGGATAGCAATCTGCTCACCAAGTTGGATGACATTGATGCCATCCTGCCCGTAACTCAACTCTTCCAAGGCTGAGAGGTTTCATAACACCTTAAATTCCAGGCAACAATACCATTTGTGTTGTTGTCACAGCATTACTCATGCTATGGAAATAAATAACCACTTACAATTCACAGGGGACAGCTAACATCAGTAATTTTCTCCAGCATACTTTTCAAACATCCTATGTCAAGCTCTGATGACGCAAACTGCTTGCAAGAGCAGAAGTCTAGGACTAGTAGAAAAATCACAAAACCAGTAGCTTCCCACAGGAGTATGGGCACAATCACCTCCTCAAAAAATCAGCTCCAAAGTAGTCTTTCATTAGGAACTCAAAAGTGAAAAGTACTTCACATCAGTGGAATCCTTCAGAATCTCGCTTTAATTTCTGCATCACTGGCTTTAAATGAGGGTAGTTTTGTATGTGTCTCATTAAATCGGTGTGAGGCTTCCTGAACACCTGCATGCAACTAGTGTCTTTTGCAAAAGACAGGAAAAAGAAAAAATACGTGACCTAAAAAATATGTGAGTTCTTTAACCACTGTGCATAAAGGTAGAAAATAAAGATCCTCCTCCTTCTTCTTCCTGTTTTTTCCCCACTCAAAACCCAAACTACCTAGTGACCTGAAGCTGATAGACTAAAACTGGACTATAAAAAAACCCCAAACAACAAACAACATAAAAAAAACCAAAAACCCACCAACAAAATCCAGGGCTAATTCTTATCTCATTTCCTCAAAGAATGACTCCATAAAGTCTTAGCTTTCATCACAGTAATTAAGATCAGATATTACAAAAGTGTAGAAGAAACCAGAGTACATACTATATGGCTTTTCCCCTTCACTATCACAATTGTGCAGTGAAGTAGTGAATGTTATCAAGGAAATTTTACAGATTACAGAAACAGGAAAGTATCTAACATGAATAAGAAAGATTACAGCATAACATTTTGTGCCCATTTATTGCTAAGTACTTCATAAAACTGCCATCTTACTCATCTGTATTTTACAAACTGAAAACATGGGAAAACAATCTAAAGAATGAAATACCTTGGGCAACTAAACAAACACCATGCCAGTCCCTTGCACAAAAGAAAATAATCACAATTTGCCACTGTCCAGTTCAAAGCCACCTGCACATGCCCAAATCACATCGAACAGTTAAAAGGAACGAACTCACATACAACAGCAAAACCAGAGCCCTGTTCATACTAGTGTTATTTACATTTACTAAATGAAGAGCACTTCTTTCTCAAGCCCACATTATACTGTAATATCTAGCACATATACCAGCTATATATATACTACATAAGTTTATCTAGTCATACTCATTGAACTTATGTGGTACTTTGAACATGAAAGTCTACATAAAGCTAGCCTTTTGCTTTGGCTGCCAAAGCAACATTTCTTGCCTCTTCTTCTGTCTTTTACACTGAACAGTAACGTTACTCAACTTTACTGCAAAACAGCCAGTGTTCTCATTTCTCACAGAGTATGCTTCACAAGAAATTACTTCTAACTCCTCACTGATCTATCAGCAGACTGTAATTTTACTTTGTTACAAAGAGTGAACCATAGGAACTCTATATGCAATCTAGCCATGCCTCTAGTATTAGTTTTTAAACTGATGTTAAACATAACCTTAATTTAAGAAGTAACAGCTGCTCAGTTTTGGGTGCCTTTTGGGGTGAGGGGGAGGGGAAGTAATCACAGTTAATGTTTCATATTCCAATTCTAAACAGCAGGTGTTCAGATGAAAGCCCTGGGATTTCAATTCAAAATTAACTCTGAACATTTTCTACTGCTGACAGTGCAACTGTTGCTGATCATTTTAATAGTATTGGCAAGTCTTCCCATGTCAATTACCACTTATCCTCAACATAATATAGATTATTTTCTTCAGCTGATACCCAGAACTATCCATACTGCTAATTAAATTTGTGGTTCTGATCTGTGACAAGGGACTGAGCAGTCTGTGATTAGTTTTCAGTTCAGCAGGCCATTTTACGTGCTGAAATTATTTCAAGCAGAAGTGGAAGACTGGTTCTGCTTCACATACCATATGTTTTTTATGCACAATAACATCACATGTTGAGACATCACCAAAGTCTTCTCCACGCAGAAAACATGAACATTCCTTCAGGACATGTAGAGTGCCTTAGTACCTCATATTGCTTCAGTGTTGTACTGCTCAGCAAACAAAAAAAACCCTTTGGCTGACGAAAATGTTTTCCTACACTTGCTAATACAGGTTTCTGAGATGTGAATCTACCAACAAACCACAACAGAGCACACAGCCCAGCATGCTCTGAACTCTGAGAGCTCTTAATCCTTTCATGGATTACCCTTCGCAAAAATTTATTAGTATGGACTGTGTCTATTTTGTTCTCAGAACAGTTCAATTAAGTCAAAAGTATGCATGCTGCTGAAATGTAGAAAAGTTGCTGCTGATTGAAATGATTAGTAGAGAGAGGTCAAGCACATCCAAATGTCATAAATACTATATTGTCATCTATGTCCCTAGTTCAACCCCGTTTGCAGACTGGAAATTAATTCATCTATTAACAGGCTAGTTACATTTGCACCCTTCCCATACTCATTTAACTGCCAAACCTTGAACCACCAGTCTGTCCAATTCATGCATTTCACATGAAAGAAGTGGGGTTCTCTTTAAGCTGTTTTGAATAAAAGTTTAACTAATAGCAACTTTAAAGATGCTGAACAAGCATTTACCAATTAATTTGTCAGATTATTAACTCAGTTCTGCTTTACAGAACTACACAGAAAATAGTATTGAGCTTACAGATCACCAGAAGAATCACTGATGAGAAGAAAAGTTTCCATTCTGAAAAAACAACTGGTGCTGCAGAAACATCTTGAAGAGTAAATCAGTGTGCACAACACAAAAAGGCATTGCCTATTCTAACATTTGCTAAGACTTTTTTTTAGAAATGTGGCCCAGGTTCTCTAATGACCAGAACCAGAGATAAACTCTGCCTTATGCACCAGAGAATATCAAGACATATCAGTTACAAACTAAATAAGTAACTCCATTTATTTAATCAGGAAAATTATTAGAACTCATTTACCAAACTATTACAATTTGGCTAAATGCCCAACACAAATGTACCAGTTTGAATTGCATGCAAGTTGCATTTTGTACCTCAAAGGTCATGCTTGGGAAGTTTCATGGAAGGCATCAGTGCTTTTGACAGAGATGTACCGGAGGTAGTTTAAACTGCTGATCCCTCTATCTAATGATCCACAATAGCACGTCTGTGCAGACTTCGTACATGACAGTCTGGAAGTCATCATCTCACTAACACCCTTAACAATGGTAGTAATAAGGGCAATAAAGAGCAGTCTCTGTTGAAAACTAATAGAACTTCTACTATCTATCAGACTAGTGGTTGGTCTGTCAACTGCTTTTAGTAAGTCTCATCACCAGCCATATCATAAAAAGTGCAAAAAATCTTGCAATGGAATGACAGTCTTACCTTCTCCATGGGAAGAAAAGATGTAATTTATGTCCATAAGCTAAATCCAAAATTCTTCAGGTATTTTGGGCTTGTTTATATTTTTTAACTTAAGGCTATTCTTACTGCTTTCTTTTTTGGTTTCCAGTCATTGAATTAAAAAACAAATATACTACACACAACAACAATTTTTTTCTATTACTTACGTATTTAGTTTCATTGACTCCTGTCTCTGGAGCCAAGAAATAAACAAATACACATGACAGCAGGTGTTAATTATGTAAAACACAGGTGTATGTCTAGCTACTTCATCTTCTGCTCATTACTAAACCTTGCAGAGGCAAACAATACCTAGATGCACTGTACTGAGCGTAATATCAGTATCAGGCCAAGAGGTCAGGTCTCACTCTGAGGCATTTCACAACACTTGAACATTACACCAGTGACAAGAATATGAATGAGGTCTTCGCAACAAGCATACACTTTCACAGAGACAGGCAAAACACAATTCTGTCACCTGTGCTGTCAGTTACTGCCTCGAAGAAGCATGTCTCTTGGCAAATATCAAAAAGGGGTGAAAAAGCACAAAGGAAAAAAAGGGGCATAAAGTAGGATATTAGACTGTCTGGTTTCAGTGTGCTTACCTTTACAAAAGCCAAAGATAAAATCACTACTATGGGCTGTTCTCATAAAACTATATTTCTCCGACAGCAAGTCACGACTGCCTTGGGAGTTATATAAGTAGCCAGCAGCAGCTCTCTACTACTGTAATCAACAGTGGTTTAATTTGTGCAAGGTAGAAGGAGGAAAACCTAAAATTTCCAGCTGTAATGTTCACACAAAGCAACCACTAACTGTCTTCAATTGCTGGCAACGGCTGCCGTTCTTCTAGAGCATGAGAGGGACTGTAAACAAACAAGTGAGGAATTAGTGAGTAGAAGACAAACTGAGGCTGACTGAAGATGCCACAGGAAGACAGAGGAGACAAAGGGTATCACCTTCTGAAATGCTTGAAGAAAATGGCCTCGTGGGAAAGCACGCAATTCTGACAGGGGATGGTATCCTTCTTCACCAGTTTCACTCCCTCAGAATTCCATTCCTAAACTTGCTTGCTACCTTCACAATTCGAAGCATTCTTTCTTTAAAGTATCTTTTTTCCTCTGCACCTCATTTGCTCTGCGTTCTCTTATTTTGCTTTTTTTTTGCTATATCTTTTATCACTTCTGCTTCTTCTACCCATGCTGCCTCTCCTTTTCTATTCTGTCCACTGCTGTTTTTTAATGGCCAACACTTGACTTTTTTTTTTCTTTCTACTCCCCAGAGCATCCTTTTCTCATTTCATTCAGTATGCCTCTTCCTGAGCACGCCTTTTTCGCTTCTACACTTCCTTTCTTTTTCCCTCAAGAACACTTCTTGACTTTCCCTGTATCTTAATTACTTCACTCCTTTTCCTGCCTTCAGTCTTCAGACTGAAAGACATTCCAGAAATGAAGCCAAGCTCAATACCCATTGTAAACTCTGGCATAATCTTCAAGCATCACCCATAACAGGAGGGCAGGTTATTGGCTTTGCTGGTCAAAGAAGTGAAATGGAAAGATGAGAAACAAAAGCAATACAGTCAAGAACAGTACTTTGATCATATTGATGCTGCATCTGCAGTTCTTGTGGTTCAGAGATCACTAAAGCCTTACTGCTAGACACCAATACTTTCTGCTGTTCTGCCTGCACACCCTTTTGCCTCAAGACTCTTAATTTCAGCTGCGGTTAGTTGAACAAGTTTTTTGCAGAAAGGACATGATTCACACCAGACTGAGTAAGGGATTCTTCTCTTTCCCCATTTATAACAGAGCAGACAGAATGGCATTTCTTCATCAAATTCAAGCAACCCTTGCTTACCTACACCTCTCGTAGACAAGCAAACAGCACAAAGTCTATTGAGCCATTAAAGACCTGTTATAAAGCAGTCTGGGAGCAAAGAAATGGTAGGAAGCGAATGACTGATTTCCCAGTGATGGGCCCCAGGGCTAAGTTACTCTGGAAATCGGGAATTGGAGTTTTCAATTCCTTGAAAACTCTACCTGAAACTTCTAATATTGCTGAATACATCAGTGAACTCTGCACGTGAGCAGAGGCACAGCCTTAGAAGGCAAATAAAATGAAAAGCACACCAAAACCATCACTTTTCATACGTTGGTGAAGCCACCAAATGGTCAAGTCATCCCAAACTCAGTTAGTGCATCTAAACCCAAAACAGTTCCAAATAATTATTTTCAGGAACCCCAAAACTAGGCTATTTGTGCTTGTTTAATTATAACACTAAGTTATCATCAGTGTCCCTGATTCTCCAAGCTTAATAATGAAAACCAGCCTCTTCAAATTTAATCTAACAGAGCAGCCAGCTGCCAGAAAACATGGACAGGGTCTGAATGAGAAGGAAAATGTGCTCCCTGGGAAACAGTAGCCTTACACAGTTGCTCTTTCTCAGATTTCTGAAGAAACGTGTAAGGACGCAAATGTACAACCTCCTAAACTCAGAATATCTATATTAATAGACTGTCTTCCTGCCAGGATAAACTTCATTAAACTCCTTTCATATGCAGCAGATTAAGCACAATTGATCACATAGAGTCAGATGGAGTTGGAAAATTAGCTGGTTTAAAGATGCAGTGAGCAGTTAAAATGCGCTGAGACTTTTCATTCCATTTTCTTAATAAAGAGAAACAGTGACTAAACTTAATATTACTTCTTGGCTGGGGGAAAAAAAAAGAAGCAGCTGTAAAATCAGTTAAGACCTGCTAACATTCTGCTAATTTCAGAAGTTATCATGTGAGACAGTCTGGTAACAGTCCCACTTTTGTCAGGAACACACAGGATTTTAAAACCCACATCATGGGACAGTTTTCTTCCTTCCAAGTCCTTCTACAGCAATTAATCCATTCCTCACTTGACTCCCGTATAAAAGTCCAATTCTACATCTCTAACTGCCCCCGAAGGGAAGGAAAATATTTCTGAATGCTTTAGTATCCATCTTCTCCACCTTTGCCAATCTAACAGTTGCATAAGACCCATCTAAGAAACAAGAAAAAGAACACTGCAGACTTCAGCTTCCCACCAGACTCTTTATGCTGGGTAAGTGTGGTCAGCCTCTGACATTCACTCTTCAGTCCTCAAGTTCCCAGTTTAGGATGAAGGGCAGATAGGCCAAAGTGAGGCATAAGATTAACTGGATCACATGAAAAGCTGTAAAGGACATGAAACAGAACAGAATGCTGATGAAATGAGACCATGCAAAATTATACACTAAAAGCCCCCTCCCCCCCCCCAAAAAAAAAAAAAAAAAAAAAAAAAAAGGAGCTACTGAGAGTCTGGAAAGGCACCGTAGATAGGAAATATTTCAGTAACAGCAAAGAGTAAGCATTTTCCCCTTTCAACGCAGAGACTGACAAAATATGTCCCTGTAGCTTATACCTGAAGAACAAAATGGAAAGAAAAAGTACCAATTTATGCTCTGCCTTTCTGATCTCTTCTTTGGTAATCTTTGGTTTGAAATTTAAAATAGTTCACACTACTGTTGAGGTAGAATGAAGAATAAGGTATTTCCTACTATTAAAACAATTTCTTCCTTTTCAGAGGCTTTGCTTCATTATGGCAAAAGCAGTTAATATATACTCAAAGGAAAACATACTGGAGAATAGTAATCCCTTAGCACTGTACAGCAGAAAGATGCCAGCACCATGCCCAGGTGGCCAGGAGGGCCAGCAGCATCCGGGCTTGTGTCAGCAACAGCGTGGCCAGCGGGACCAGGGCAGTGACCGTCCCCCTGCACTGGGCACTGGTGAGGCCGCACCTGGAATCCTGTGTTCAGGTTTGGGCCCCTCGCCGCAGGAGGGACACTGAGGGGCTGGAGCGTGTCCAGAGACGGGCAGCAGGGCTGGGGAAGGGGCTGGGGCACAAGTGTTGTGAAGGGCGGCTGAGGGAGCTGGGGTGTTTAGCCTGGAGACAAGGAGGCTGGGGGAGGACCTTATCGCTGTCTGTAACTACCTGAAAGGAAGTTGTAGACAGGTGGAGGTCAGCCTCTTTTCCCAGGTAACAATGGATAGGGCAAGAGGAAACAGCGTGTCATGCCTGGGGAGGTGTCATGATTTAACCCCAGCCAGCAACTAAGCACCACAGAGCCGCTCGTTTACTCCCCTACACCCAGAAGGGAGTGGGGAGGAAATCAGAAAGGAATGTAAAACTCAAGGGTTCGGATAAGAACAATTTAATAATTTAAACAAAATAAAAAGGTAAGAACAATAATACCACCAACAATACCAATAATACCAATATCAATAATAATAATAATAGTTATAATGGAAAGGTGAGGAAAAGGATAAAATCCAAAGGAAAGGGAGAAAAGAAAACAAGTGTTGCACAGTACAGCTGCTCACCATCCTCTGACCGATGCCCAGCCAGTCCCTGAGCAACAATCCCCCCTCAGCTAACCCCCCAAGTTTATATACCAAGCATGATGTCCCATGGTATGGAATACCACCTTGGTTGGTTCATGTCACCTGTCCTGGCTGTGTCCCTTCCCAGTGTCTTGTGCCCTTCCAGCCCTCTGGCTGGCAAGGCCCAAGAAAACAAAAAATCCTTGACTTAGTATAAACATCACTCAGCAACAACTAAAAACATCAGTGCGTTATCAACATTGTTCTCACATCAGAGCCAAAACACAGCACTGTACTAGCCACTAAGAATAAAGTTAATTCCATCCCAGCTGAAACCACAACACAGGTTTAGATTGAATATTAAGAAAAAATGTATTGACTCAAAGGGTTGTCAAGCATTGCAACAAGCTGCCCAGGGATGTGGTGGAATCACCAGTCCTAGAGGTGTTTAAAAACCACATAGATGAGATGTGGCGCTTAGGGACATGGTTTAGTGGTGGACTTGGGAGTCCTGGGTTAATGGTTAGGACTCTTAAAGGTCTTTTCCAGCCTAAATAATCCTATGAGTCTATGCTGTTGACTGTGCATGTAAACAAAACCCAAAATTCTTATTTAACCTCATGAGAGCAATTCCTACTGACAAGCACTTCAAAGAAAAAAAAATCAAACCAAACAGAAAACCAAACCACCCGCACCCGAGCATAGACAGAACTGTTGAGGGTTTAATCTCAAATTTTTGTAATTTGTGTAACCAAAATACCCAGTCTACCCACTTACCTTCCATATCTTTCTGCAAAACTACTGAACAGTCTTTACTGAGGAGCCTTATAAAACACCAGCCCTACTGGTAACATTGCTATCCTATACAAGACATACAGACCAAGTCTCATATCTGCTCACAGTCAAGCCAAAAGCAGAAGAGATGAGGTCTCTAACTGCCTCATACAGACTGCCTGCATTCAGAAGACAGGATGTCTGGTGGTTCTTGATGTCAGGAAGAAACAACTACAGACTGCTTTGAAAAGATTAAGAGTGAAAAAGACAACTGTCTTCAGAACCAGTAGAAATACAGAGGACCTGAGTGAGAAAAAAACAGAAAAGAACCAGATTCCTCAGGATGATAGGACAAACAATTCAAGAAAAGCAAAAGGAATCAAAAGGAAGGGGACATTGTATCAGTACCTGGTTATGAAACACACTGACTCATATAATCTTCCCTCAGGAGCTTCCATGTGAAAATTGCTCATGATCCTTCTTACACTGTCCAGTGTCCCACTGAAGCTGAACTACTTCAAAATACTTTATCATACAAGTCTAATGATTTCTGTTCTTTGGAATTTTCTCTTTCTCATTTATACACACCACTAAAACCAAGTTATCACTAAAATAATGCACACATACCCCAAATCCCAGTATTTCTTTTTCATGTTTTGTGGCATCCTAATATAACCTGTTGAACTATTGGTGTGTCCCCACTCTAGTAAGAGGAACTAATAAATGAGCTTCTCAATACACACACTGGAAGCTCTTTTCTTTTCACCAGCTAATATATGTAAACTGCTCTGACATTCACAAGAGTATTTGCGGAATAGGTCTGTAGTGGGCTGGCATGGCAAAGTTTTAGTAGAAGAGGGGCTTGCAGGGGTAGCTTCTATGAGAAGCTGCTAGAAGCCTCCCCTGTGTCTGATGGAGCGAATGCCAGCCAGATCCAGGACAGACCCACTACTGGCCAAGTCCGAGCCCATTAGCAACAGTGGTAGTGCCTCTGAGATAACATAGTTATGAAGGGAAAAAAACCCCTGCACAACACAATTGCAGCAGAAAAGAGGAGTGAGTGTGTGAGAGCAACAACTGCAGACCCCCAGGTCAGTGCAGAAGGAGGGGCAGGAGGTGTCCAGGCACTGGAGCAGAGATTCCCCTGCAGCCCATGGTGAAGCCCATGGTGAGGCAGGCTGTGCCCCTCAGCCCATGGAGGTCCATGGTGGGGCAGATACCCACCTGCAGCCTGGGGAGGGCCCCGTGTCAGAGCGGGTGGATGCCTGAAGGAGGCTGTGACCCTATAGGAAGCCCACACTGCAGCAGGGTCCTGGCAGGGCCTGTGGACGCACAGAGAGAGGAGCCCAGGCTGGAACAGGTTTGCTAGCAGGACTTGTGACCCCATCAGGGACCCATGCTGGAGCAGTCTGCTCCTGAAGGACTGCACCTCGTGGGAGGGACCCACACTGGAGCAATTAATGAAAAACGGCAGCCCATGGAAAGGACTCATACTGGGGAAGTTCATGGAAAACTGTATCCCGTGGGAGGGAACCCAAGCTGGAGCAGGGGAAGAGTGTGAGGAGGAAGGAGCAGCAGAAACAATGTGTAATGAACTGACCGCAACCCCCATTCCCCATCCCCCTGTTCAACTCGGGGGGGAGGAGACAGAGAATTCGAGAGTGAAGTTGAGCCCAGGAAGAAGGAAGGAGGGGTGGGAAGATGTCCTTACATTTTGGTTTTAGTTCTCGTTATCCTACTCAGATTTGAATGTTAATAAATTAAACTCATTTCCCCAAGCCGACCCTGTTTTGCCCATGACAGTAATTGCTGAGTGATCTCTCCCTGTCCTTATCTTGAACCACGAATTTTTCTTTATACTTTCTCTCCTCTGTCCAGCTGAGAAGAAGAGTGATAGAGCTGCTTTGGTGGGCACCTTTTTCAGCCAACAAGGTCATACCCCAAAAGACAAAAACATTTAACATGTGCCCCAAGTCAGTGCAGATTTAAGACAAGAATATACAAACTCTATTTCCCTCTGCCAACCTCTAAGATATTGTCTTCCTCTCAAATTCTAAGTTTTCCTCTCCATTTAACTGCAGTGAAGATCCACCCAGGTGTGTTCTAATAAAGCCACTTCTGAAGACACTGAAATCACATGGACCTGGGACACAAACTGAACTACTAACTGGCATTATCTTACACTTAATTTTCCAAACAGTTTATAAATCCACCTATACATTTGCTGGAACAGCCACATTCAATAATGCAGCAATGATGAAAGCATAAATAACACACTCAAGCAAGCTCTGCCTCTGCCTTGTGAACCTCCAGACATATCAGAAAATGATTCCCTGTTTGTACAGTACTGGTCTCATTCCTTTCAGGTTGTATTGGCTTGAAAGGAGGGAACTGAGGTAAACAGAAGTATCAGCTATGATTCTGCTTGAGGTTCCCATTATCTTTCTAATTAAACCGGTGTAGGATCTAAAGAAATTGAGCAGAATTGTTCTGGCGACAGTGAAAAAGCAACTAAGACACTGTGCTAATTTAACTGCCACATGTAATGACTACTGTGAAAGGTGAAACAAATGACCCAAAGACGACACAGAAGAAACTGTGCAGCAGAATGTGCCGTCCCTCCTTGCAACTTTCAGGCACAGGGAGGAGCGCAAGCTGAATGAGGCCTCGGGATGTTCCCCTAACAGCTCACAGCCCTAGGGGCTGCTCCGCTAGCAATCAGCTCCACAGCACCCTGTGGTGCTGAAAAAGGCCAGTAATCCCTCCCCCTCCACAGCCTCCTTGGGACCACTCTCCTCGGCAGCTGTCTTTGATTCAGGAGCATCCAAGGCAACAACTCTGTAGATGGTTTCTGTATAATGGCCTTAACATAAATCACCTTCCAACTGTCACAGGTGAGCCACCTGTCTGCTCCTGCAAAAGATTGCTTGTGGTCTGCCTCCATCCCTCTGACAATTTCCCATCAAGTATAGTATCAAATGAGTAGTCCTCACATCAGCCCAGAATGCCAGTGTCCATCATCCTGTAATCCTTATGCTCACTCTCAGGTTACCTGCCACATTTAAGAGTAATAACCTCCATGTCTGCTGAATAGGGTCAGTTTATTCCTTAAAACAGTAATTTTTCTGGATGTAGAAAAATGGATGGACAGAAAAAGACAGACTGACCACAAAGCCACAGGAACTGCCAACACTTCTACATTTTTTTCATTTCTTTCAATTGGAAGCCAGGAAGACTAGTCAGATTGTCATCTAGGCCAGAAGATTTTTTCCAGAGCTTTTGAAATACAATTACAGCAACTCCACTGGGAATGTGGAAAGACCATACTAAGTGTTTGACAGGGCCTATGGAGAGTTACAGAACTGCAGATGTAAAAGGCTGATGCCCTGTACTGTCAGCAGTGATTAACTATTGCTAATTTTTGCTCTAATAACTCTTTACACAGGCAATGGTGAATTTATTGTTTTGTAACAGGCATGATAATTTTGCTACTCATCAGTAAGGAACATGTTATCTGAGCAAAAGCCAGGAAGGTTTCTGGAAAAAACAGGGAGCAGGTAGTGATACACCGTTTAATTTAGCAACTGTTGCCATGGAGATATCTTTTTTTACTGACTGCTGATGATTATCTCATGTTTGAAATGTGATTTATGCACATCCTACATGAGAGCAGAGAAGCATATTTATAGAGGAGTAAACCAAACCATGGTTATTCCAACATTGAAACGCAGTGTGCTCCATGTACTTTTCAGAAATACATGATTTGTCAAAACAGACTATTAATCATGCAAATATACTGGCCTCCTGCAGTATATAACCCAATTACCAGAGTAAAGCAGAAGCCCTTCCCAGATCTGAAAAACAGGAACAGGAAATGTAATGCAATTCCCATTTTCTTCCTTTTATCTTCTCACAGGAGAGGAGAGGGACAAAACCACAGACACTAGCTGGTCCAACAGCTGCTACTGTTATGAATTTACAAATGCACAGGCTGCATGAAGACATATTCAGTCTACTGCTGCAGGATTTTTATCAGTTTTCTTCATATTGGCCTTTGTGACTGTAACTTGGTTTTAGAATTAACACTCCTCCACAAGCTTAAACACATTGTTTTATCTACTTTGTCCTGATACTTGCCTGCCAAGTCAATCCTCTCTTAGTCCACACACTTTTCTATTTTCAATGACCCAGCTACACAAACAGAGAAACCACGGGGATAATACACTTATGCATGTTTGTGTATGTGCATGCAATGTCAAAAATTTAGTATCTCCATTCCTTCTGACAACCCCTTGAAATGGTAAATCCAGAAAGTAAGGTTTTCTTTACCACTTGCAATGAAAGACAATGATTGAAGCCAGCAAGGATGAAAACTAAATAGATGGTGGTGACTAGAGAGTAGCTTCAAATGCAGGAAAAAAGGTTTCTTACTGCAGACTGACAGACCAAAACACGGGCCTGCGAGGAAGTCCCAGCAGCCAAAAGAAAGGACCTGTCTGAGAAATTAGACCTAAATGGTACCTTCTGCTCAGAGCAACTTATGCTACCAATAGGCAGTATGAGTATCTAAGAATCAAGGAAATAAACGCTATATCTTTATACTTAAATATTGTTTGTTTACATTATTGCATACAGCTTGCAGTGCAAATCCCAAGTAGCCAGAGTAGGGAGATGTTCCCATTGCAAGGACGGACATGCATTTGTGCGCACCAGTAGGTATGAGCATCTCTTCTACCAATGAACTAGTCTAGATGTACTGTAATTTTGTATTTGCAGCTGAATTTCATGCTGAATACAAAGGCAGAGGAAGAATAGACTGAAAACTGCCATCCTGGTTGAGCAACAACTAGAACAATCACAATACATTACTGCTTGAACTAAGATGTCCACTGTTATCAGACGTATACAATATAGAAATATTTAAATTTATTCTTTCACAACATTTGTCTTTGCTATTATCTGTAAAGTAATCAAGAGGAAGCCTGATGCAGGAAAGCACACTAGTAGAGAGAAATTGCTTCAGGAAATAAAGGCACAGCCAGCTGCACAAAAGCAGCTTCAAGGTAAGGTAAGGAAGAACTGGACTAGTGAAAGTAAACACAGAACAAGAAATCACACAAATTGAAAAGACTGTAATTGTACAGAGCCACCCATAATATGCTCAGTATTTGAAGTAGCAGTAAAAATGCAGAAAATTAAATGTCTGTTCTCCCAAAGAAATAGCCAAAAATTTAGCCATACAAGACCTACAAATTGTTTACTGAACTTAGATGCGATCAAGCTTTTCTTGTGTATAAGGTATCACAGATTACACAGCACAGTGGTTTCCCAACTACAAGTTAAGAGGACAAACAGACCGCAAGCCATTTGTAGATGCCACAACCCTCACACTGACAGAGGCACACCCTCTGTACGTGGAAAATCTCTGCACAAAAATACCCAAACTCCAGACATGCTCCCCCTAGGCAATGCAACCTATTAGCCAGGCTCCTTGTGTAAGCACTCCTGTGTATCAGGTCTCATTTCTTAACCTACAGGTGGGGAAGGAAATCTGCTAGTGAACTGGAAGACTAGAATTCAACTGTACTTTGTTCAGTATGAAAACAACATACCTATGCCTTTCAAGTTTGGTACTGCAGCTAAAATTCATCTATTAACCTACATTTGAAAAAAGTATCAAAGGTATTTAAAAAACACATGGATGTTGTGCTTGTAATATGTGGAGATCAAGGAAGAGTCGCTGGTGAAATCCTCCATTAGAAATTACAATCAACAACAAGGCCACTCTTCAGTTCACCCACACTTATATTTTAATATCAACTGGATAAATGTATAAAGTTTAAGCCAGCATGCATTATAAGCTAACTATAAACAAAGATGCACAATACCAAAAAAAAAAAAGAGCTGATGAGACAATATCCAGAAATGCTGATGAAGTAAGAGTTCTTGAGTAAACCCAATAAATACATCAATTGCTGAATCACCACCATCATATGTGGATGCAGAAATAGGTTCTTTGCAATGACAAATGTAGGGAGCTGTACGCACAGAGCTAGTAAGAGGAGGAACTCACAGCTGAAGCAAACAAGCCCACACTACAGGATGGTAGCCTGGCAAAAACTTAAGCTAGACATAGCAAGAATAGGATCCACCTCAATTTCAAATATCTTAACAAAGTTATCCTGAGACAGCACTCCTCAGTCCCCATACCAGATACTCAGTACAGCCCAATTGCTAAAAACATACTTAGTAATCCACAAAGATACTAACAAATCAGATAACATCTGAACATGTACTTTGAAAGGACGGGGGGGGGGGGGAAGAAAGAAAAAAAAATGCATGTTTTTCCATCTACTTATTTTTGGCAATCAATCAGCTGACAAATTACTTTCGCTACTGAACACAGAAAAACCTGAAGGTGTTGCCAGCATATGTATAATAGCTGATGACATAAGAGCATCAATTCAGGCAGAGACTGAAGATAGAGATGGCAAAGGCCCAAGCAGAAAATTTTAAGGTCAATCCAGGTAAAATCTAGTTTGTGATGAATGCATTGGACACCTACTCTCATCTGAGAGAACCCAGCCAGTGAATTCAAAGCCAGTTCTAAATCTGAAACTGTAATGAGTGTTTCAGAAGATCCAGTTGCAGAATATGCCAGATGAAACCTATTTTGACAACTGTGGCAACTGCTACATGACAACAGCTTAGCAAAAGGAATAGCAGGACAAATACTTCTGACAGGAAAGCCAAGTCACCTTCTGTGGCCAAGCTTGTGCCAACACACAATGACCACTGGTGCCCAGCACTGCAGTTGCAGCAAATTCAGACATCAGCAGAGTATCAGGTCAACATGAATGGGAAACACCTAACACTGCACTATGTGACATATACATAGAACACTTATTTAAAGAACAGCAGAAAAAACAACCAACATTTGCACCAGCAATTAGAACTGCCACCACCGTCTTTAGAGATCCACCTTACATTAAGAAGTGTCAGTAAACAAATTAACAAGTAGAAATGTGTTATGCACTCCAGCTTGACAGTACGACACATATGACAGCTTCACTCAGGCACTGCACGAAGAAACAGACTCAGAGATTGTAAAGATTGAGCTCTACCAGTTAAGTGTTAATAATACCTGACACACATGGATGAGGATTAATCAGAAAGTTGTCAGGACTATTATAATAATGGCTGCTTGAAATGCTGTTCAGTGGGACGGATTCTAAAAATGAAAATACAATCACTTAGTAGTAAATTGCAGTACTATCTTTAAAATTAACCATGAATAGTCATTACAGGGCTTGGGGGATGGGGGTAGGACAGAGTATTTCACATGACCCAGATCCTGGCTGTAGATCTACACAGATGGAATTATAGCTGTATGGTATCCAATAACGAGATCTCCGTTTCAGGCTTACGCCTTTTATCTCCCTCTTCGTCTGTAAATATTGGGAAGCAATGACAGTTATAAAGTTCAGTAGCTTTAGCCAAAAAAAATGCTGATATTGCTAGGGTTGAAGAAATGCATGATGTAAATACAACAGTGCATATGGAAGGTTGTCAAAGATATACACTGAAGAGAAAACTGTGATTTCTGCCTGTGGAAACTTCTTTTTTTTTCCCCTGTGTGGCAATTACCTTTTTCTGCATCCAAACCTAATTTAATAATGTTCTTAATGCTGTGCTTAGTTTTAAGTACCTGAATAGTCTGATTACTTAAAGTTAGACTTGTCAGGATGATTCGAGTTGCTTAAAATTAAGTACGCATACATTATCCTAGTAAATAGAGCTCTCTTTTTCAGTCCTGTGGGTAGTACTGGATCCAGAAATGCTGTTGACAGTAACAATAAAGCAGCCAGAAAGGAGAGAATGCAGCTGAATACTTTTTTCCATAACAAGAATTCAATAGTTGAGGATACCAATGTTTCTCAAATCAAAGTGAAAAAGTTAACTGTATTCTAATAAAGCAGATGAGTATCGGAAATTTTGAATTTCTTTCTTTCCCTCTGTGGTACCCTGATTACATTTTTTATCTTGCTTCGCTCACTTTGACGTTGTCTTATCAGTCCTCATAGAGACAGACTAGAGTTATATCTAGTCTACTACTAACACTGACAATGCAGCAAAAAAGATTATATTCTTTCGTATTAGAAAAAAAATCTTCCTTATTGTAGTTGTCCACTCCTAAAAATGAACTGAGAGCACTATTTTATTTTCTTTCTCCTTTCACTGTAGTCAGGTACCATACACTGTCTCACTGCCCCTTTAACCTGTGAGTCAAATATTATATGCTTGAATGCAAGTTCTATTTAATTAATTTAGGGGCAAATACTGCTTAGATATGGTAAGTACTTGAAGTACTAATGTACATGAAGGCTAAATAGTTGTCAAAAATACCTTATGTACTCACATCTAAATTACCTCTCAGGAAACTACAGATTTCTCAGTCAAAATGTTTTGCCTATAAATTGCTAGTGTTGAATTTACAATGCATATAGACAGATTTTTATATACTATACAACTACGCAGACGTTGTTATATGAGGAAAAGCCTTTTCAGCCATAGGGATGTAAGCTGTTGATCAATGTGAATGGTACCGATTTCTGTATTTGTGAATTCTGTACACACTACATAAATACTGTGATAACATTTGTCAAAAACATCAGTAAGCAACACCGGAGCAGAGTTTAAGGCAGAAGACATCAGCAGTCTCTGGCCACACCAAAACTCTCCCTCTCCCCAAGAGGTAGGCTTTTAATTTCCAGGTGGCTTCATCACTATTTATGATCTTTTGCTTCCAGGTTTTTTTCATTATTTTTTTCTTCTGAAGGAAGGAATGTTTTTCTATTCTTTGCTTGCTGCAGTATACCTTTTATTGAGGCATCTAATTATTTATCCTGTGTTTCCCGCTGTGGTGCAGGTTAGGATATATTTCTGGAAATGGCTGGTTATAGATGCTTCCTGTCAATTTAAGGCCAAAAAAAGTCCTCAAAAATGCAAGGTCAGCTTTTATTTAGTCCAGCAATTTTACTCTACTGGGTTTTTTTTATTCATTAAATGCATCTTGATGAGGTCCACCTACCTACTTCCCAATAGAAAGGCAAGTTTTCCCTACAAAAACATGCAACTGCTGTTAGCTTGCTTTGTTTTCCTGCTTACACCCCTCTCAGTGGCATATGCCTGGAGCACAGAAAAACATCATGGATAGGTTGTGTACAAAGTCTTTGCACAGAAGAAACTGGAAATACTTTGAGCTGAGAGAACACAAAGTCCTTCAGATCCAGCTTGGGCTGGGCATTTTGTCAAGGGCTGGATCAAAGTGCTATATCCCAGCCAAGATTCAGGATCTTCCTGCCTGAACAGGTGAGCTGTGAAATAATAGATTGATCATGATGCTTTACTCAGCAAAAGTTCATGGATTCTTTTTATGGTTGTCTTAATCTCCACAGCTGCTGAGCACACAGAGAGACTTCTATCCTCCCAAAGGGTGATGCACTGCAGTTCTGCAGGCCTGTCTTGGGCCTTCACACAGCTGAAGTTCAAGGATCTACATTTATGTGCCAGAAAGGCACAAAAGCCCGTTCAGAAGAGAAACTACTATTTTTATGGAAAAATCTGAGCAGAAGACCTCAGAAAAAAGGTAGACCAACCAACCAAGTCCTTGTCTTTCTCCCTGCAAATCTCAGATACACACTTTCTGCCACAATGCATGTTATTTACACAAAGCTTTTTCATCTACATTAAGCATTATCGAGCTCCCTTTTTTTTCTTTTTTTTTTTTTCTGCTATTAAACCTTAATATTTAAGGATCTACCCAGCGATCTGCACTTTAACACTGTGGTCCACACAGCTGAAGAAGTGTCCAGGAGCTGCCCTGTGCAATATTTGTCACATCAGAGCAGATCACTTACCCTCAATTATGCTTACCCAACTGTAAAATAAAGGCAATAACACTTATTTTTCAAAGTTGACATGAGGCTTATTAATGCTTTTAAAATGTTTTGTTATGCTTGAATGAAAAAGGAAATTATTGTAAGTTTAAGTGAAGCTTAATTATAAAACTGTTAACATAAACATATTAGAAAAATGAACTCTGAATCACAAGCCAGCAATTGGTCACTTACTCTTCAAACAGTACAAGATTATTTGATATGCATTTTGCTATCACTAATCCCCACTTTTCTAAACCCTACATTTCTTTTCCACATTGAAGCTAAGAAGAGGCAACATGCAATTTAAATTTAGTGTCTAATCAATCAGTACCCATTACGTTACTTGTTGACATGCCACCACTGGAATTTTGATTACAAAAAATAGCCCTCATACAAAACTATTCTGTTTGCTACATACTAATTTAAGCTACGCATGCAATTGCCACTGGCACAACTCCTAACCTGGAAAACAGGCTATTTTACCAAGATCAACTTCCCAAGTTACCAAGACAACTTAAAAGTTGTAGTAAGATTCTCTTATAATGTTATACAAAAACACTAGACGTCACAGCTCGTCCTTTAATCAAACAACAATATAAAATCCTTTAAGTGGTTTGCTTAGAAGACAACTTAGGACTTAAAAAAGTATATGATACTGAAGATAGTACAGTTTTTGTTAAGGAAAGAATTGGGCAAAATTAACTTGCTTTTACCTAGTGTATTTTTCAAAACAAGTATTACTTCAAAATCCTTACTCCCAAATCTTCTTTAAATATGTTCTATGAGCTTAAGCTGTCACTTGTACAATATATGCAAATAAAGACAGAACTCCAGGCTCATTTTCAGACAATAAACAGAAAGAAAAGTTATCTCAGCCCATTCCCCTCCACCCCCCATCCACCCACATACTTGTACTTCAGAGACTCATCAGAAGAGGTAAAACCACCATAAAATCTGTTTAAATTAGGTACTGCTCACAAACCTTTTAAAAAGAGAGTAAGTATTTGACACTAAAACAATGTGTCTTTAAAAAGGCTCCTCTACAGTTCTATGTTCATGCTACTCCCTACCCAGAATTGGAATCTCTTTGTGATGGCAATGGTGGTTTTCAGGAACAGTCACAGGAAAAGAAAATAAACACTTCATGCTGGGGAGGAGTGTGGTGAGGCAGTGTGTGAAGCAACAAAAAACCAAAATTGATGTCCAGCAAAAGACCCGTCTTGATATGAAGAGATGCATGAAAGGTGGTTGTCCAACATTAACCCAAATCAATTGCCTGTATAAGCAAATAGGATTTGAGCAAACTGAAGGAGATATTCATTCTTCACTGAATGCCAACAGGAATATTTCATCTAAATGAAATTTTGTAAGCTTAAAAATCAAGGCTTAAAAGGAAACACAGCTCTCTAGATTTAGAACAGCAGTAAGGAAACTGTCAGTAAAATCAAGACATTTGTCAGTCTTGGTCATGAGATGCAACAGCATTCAGGTGTGGTTGGAACTTCCCTGGAAGAAGACAACACAGCAGATTGTCACCACTGTCCCCTCTGCAGTGTTCTTGGAGCATCATCTCACATGTCACCCTTAACACCCCTCCTCAACCACAAGATGGGAGAGGGTAAATGGAAAGATAAGAGTAAATCCACCAAAATAATTTGACAGAACAGCCCCGATACCTTCTACACAAAGGGAAAATAAGGTAAGTTGCAACAGTAAAGCATTAGTACTAACAAATCTCTGACAGACTAGAATATACATATAATGTCTGAGTTATAGCAGAGCGCTGCTGCAGAAGTAACCAGGAAAACTTGCAGTTAAAAACCAGAAAGTGCCTAGTTCTTTCTGCAGCTGTACCTTGTCTCCTTCCTCTGGCGGCATTCCAAAAGCAACTAATTCAGAGAGCCACAAGGTTATCCACTGGGTTGCTTGCTCTTCCTTCCTGAAATTTCCTTTAAGCGCTTTCACCACCTTCCAGACAACCTGGTTGAAGGCAAAGGCTTTGCTGGTTTCGAACTACCAACAGTGTCAGACACTTACAGTTTCCTACTCCAAACTTTATTAACCTATCAAAGTCATAATTTGAATGGGCATTTCAAATTCTGGTAACTAATTTTACTTGTTCCCTTGGCAGACTTCCCCATAGCACTGGCTTGTCCTACCAAACAATTTCAATGACAAAGGCTTAATATCATATTAGCAGAAGGCTTTTTATGCCCTCTTACACAAACACCCTTTACATTGTCCTCCATGTTTCTAGACTGCTGGTTCTGCAAGCATAGCACACTTGTCAGCTAGACTTATCGAATGTTTAACAAATAGTGACTGACTATGTGAAAGTCTCTTGGAAAAAAAAAAAAAAAAAAAGGCAGCATGTCACATACAACATCAAAGCTATCATGCCCTGGACTCCAAAAACAACCGTGTCAAAGTTGCTGCCATTTGGCTTTGCTCTGCACATTCTTCCCTTTCTCTTCTCCTTGTTTTTACTCTTGGGATAACATTACATTTCAATACCAAACATGGTACTTTGCAAACAAACAAACTATCATATGCAAGGACAAATCAATTCATTCACTGACTTAATTTTAAGTCTCACAGCCAGCTATGATTTACTACATATGCTATTTATTTAAAAAACCAAGACTGACAAGTCAATGCAAATAAGCAACACTGATGATGCACTGTGCTAGAGAATTAAGCTATAAAATTCTATAGCATGGAAAATAGTGCAAAATATCACAAGCACAGAGGCCAAATTCTGTGTCCTAAGGAAATCACTTTGTGTTCCACAAATTTACTGCGTTTTATATGTCACAAAAAGAAATTAAAATAAATCTCTGCATAGCTTTTTTTTTTTTTAAACTCCCCATTATATGTGTTATGGGGAAACCATCATTAAAAGGCTGACTTATAAGATGTAAAAAAGTAACTGAGTATAAGGACTAAGTGCCAAAAAAGAACTTTCATACCAAAGCAACACCATTTCCTGATGGTAAATTTGATCAATTTAATGGCAGCATCTGTTCTTTTTGATAAGTAAGCAGATATATTTTGGGCCTCAGCCTAAGTGAAAGAAAATGCTTGCATCCCTTACTAAAGAGCAATATTTAACACGAACTCATAATACCAAAACTATAATGAAAATCTTATCATTCCGATGACTTACTAGCCTAGCAGAAGCTTTGAGCCCAAATATTTCTTTTTACTATAGGAACAAAGTGATTCTAGACATGAACTTCACATTATCTGTCTGCAGTATTACTCGGTACTGAAGATGGAATAATGGCTTAGATCCCTCTTGACACCATTTTTTATTTTCATACATGGTAATAAAGACCAGAAGGTTTTATTAATGTACAACCATGAAATCTACCAGGAGATACACTAATATTTTTTACCATGAATATAAATCAAAATATTGAGATTTATGGCTGGTTATATATTCATTAAAACTCATGTAAACAATATCAGGTTGAGGTGTAATCAACATGAAAAATCTCTCCATGGGTTTAGGTGTAATGAACATTACAAAGCTCTTCATGTGCCATTAAGTGCAATGATGTAACAGATTATAAATCCAACATAACGTCACAGTGAAATAAAAGTCTTATTTTCCTTAAAACTCATTCTACCCTTATCTTGCTATGTCTATCCCCATTCTGCCTCCATCTAGCTGCCTAGCCTGCTAGTTATCTTTACATATTCCTGTCCTTGGGAGCATTGATACACAGTCTTTCCAAACTACAGCTTGGTGCTACAACACAAAATTCCTGGCGGACAGAGACATTCCCTTTCACAGACAAACAGAAGGCATTCAAAGCACTGTCTCAGATATTTCTCAAGTTCCAGCTGAAGCTTTGCATTAGAACATAAGGACTGAAAATAAGTAACAACATAAATTTGAAGTGTCAAAAGCAAGTGCCTCATATGTCAAAAAAGACAAAAAAACCCCAAAACACAACAGGCAAAAGAAATCTGTCATAACAAAGGTACACTTTTTTTTTTGTCTGTTCTATCTCTTCACCAGTCAGAGACATGGTGCCCAGTGAACTGAAACAGTTACTGATTTCTGGACTGAACAGGAGCAAGACAATTTTGAGAATCTTCCAGAGATTATGCTATGCAATGAATTAAGGGTCTACTGACTGTATGAAGTAGCATCCTAGGCAAGGAAGCCCATTTCGTTTCCAGCACAGCTACTGAAGTGTCTTGTTACAACCAAGCTTTTCAAGGTACAGATACATCTTGAACCTGAATTTTAATCACAGAGGTGAATTTTCACGCTATTGTGTTTAAGAAGTCACTTAACTTTCTTTAAAGCTTTTAACATCACACTTACTTGTTACTTTGAGTTGCACTAGATACAAAATGAGCCTTTAGACCTAACCCAAAATTATGCTGTTGCTTTTTTGAGCATTCCACACAGTATTACTTTGAGCATCTGTTTTTGGAAATATGCACCAAACCTTTTCAAGGACAATTTCTAACACAGAACTGGCAAAGGATGAAACTAAAAAGCAACACATTCTGAAAGGAAAGGGCAGACACTGAAAAGGAACAGATGTGATGGATGCAAGACAGCAACAGAGAAGGTACAAGTTTTGTGGTAAGACACAGCAATAAGAATAATTTGATTCTGGAGCATGTTTTTATTTCAGAAGCAAGTTCTAAGGCAAAATATTGGTCATCCTGATGGCTGAAATAAAAAGGAAAGCTTCCTCCTCTTCACCGGCCCAAAGAACTCTGGATGGGCTCAAAAACAGAGTTCTGCTGACATCTGCAGAAAGCAGAGGAGAAGAATTTAGGGAACTAGTGGAAAGGCCACATGTTCTCTGTTATGGGGTTCTGGTTTTTTTCTTCCTATCTCCAAAGTAAATTTGTAAGACATTTATGTTTGAAAGAAGTATGTAAGTAAGCACAAAAAAGTTTATAGCTATAATAAGGTATGGAAGACTAAGACAATTATGCCTAGCATTTGTATTTCACCATTATGTAAGATATTAACTTTCACCTTTATCATGCAAAAAAGATTATCGTGGAAAAAAGATCAAGGGCATGAGACAAAGTCCTTGTAAATGATGATGTAGCAGAATCCCTTCAGAAGATCCCTGCATGCAAGAGAACTGTGTTTGTGAAAATGACGTGTATTTTAATACAAGTTCTTAAATTGCAGACAAAGTCGGCAAAGCGGTAGCATTTATCTAGAACAGCAAGAAACGGAGTAGGTGGTGGAACAGAAGTAGCTCTCATCACAATATCAGAAGAAGCTTCAATTGGGCTTTGTAACCCAGCAGGACAGGTAACAAAAACTTGAGGACTGATGACACCAAACTCTGTCTGAAGCATTACTGCAGAAGGGAATAAGCATGCAACTGCTAGGTCAGGTTGCTCAATGAAAACAACTGCTGTGAAATAGCATTAGCTCTACATCAGGAGTATTGGTTTGTACTCTGTTTTTCTTTTCATAGAATGGTTTGAGTTGGGAGGGACCTTTAAAGGTCATGTAGTCCAACTCCCTAGCAATGAGCAGGGACATCTTCAACTATATCAGGTTGCTCAAAGCCCTACCCAGCCTGACTTTGAATGTTTCCAGGATGGGGCACCTACCACCTCTCTGGGCAATGTGTTCCAGTGTTTCACTACCCTCATGTAAAAAAATTCTTCCTTATACCTAGGTTCAATCTACCTGCTTTTATTTTAAAACCATTACACCTTAGTCCTATCACTACAGACCCTATTAAAAAGTCTGTCCCCATCTTTCTTATAAGCCTCCTTTAATTATTGAAAGGATGCATTAAAGTCTCCCTAGAGCCTTCTCCAGGCTAAACAATCCCAACCCTCTCAGTCTTTCCTGATAGAAGTGTTCCATCCCTCTGATCTTTTTTGTGGCCCTCCTCTGGATCTGCTCCAACAGGTCCATGTCTTTCCTGTGCTGAGGACTCCAGAGCTGGATGCAGTACTCCAGATGGGTCTCACTAGAACAGAGTGGACTTGCTAATTAAACTGATTTATGCTTACAGATGATCAAAATTAGCTCACTGAGAACTAGAAAGTTTCTCTGCAATACTTTCAGGTCTGCAATCAGAGGTCAAACTTATTTTAGTGATCACCACTTACATCCCAATTTGGACTTCACTACTGACAGTCAAATCCTGACAGACAGTTTAAGATATTTTTTTTCTTTACTATTAATAAATAAATCATTATCATATATGATGGGCTACTGCTTGATTTACGTACCCTGGGGTCTCTAAGTAGCAATTGTATGTATAATATTTTTTGTCATTTTAAAACTTGCTACTATTGCCTTCACCTTGTTAAAGGCGCACCTGCCTTCACCAGTGGGTCCTGTTCTCTCCTGCCACAATTCAACATTGCTGCTTTAAAAACACCCCAACAATTCCAGCTTGAACCAGCTCAAAAAGCCTGCTTTGATCTATTCTGTATACTCTTACCAGTTGTGTAAGACAGAGCTCACACAAATTAATTGTTAGTCCAAAAGTACTCGTCCAGTGGGGGAAAAAAAACCAAACAGTGACACTTGCACAAGGATTAACAATTCAAGTGCATTTGACATACCCTGAAATCTTGGGTATCATGACTCAGCTATAATTTTCAAGGCTACTAAAGCCTAAATTGATAATAGCTCTCTTCTTTGCAGTTCTCTCCAGTTACTGAAACTCTGAAGCCATGAAGAAAAGCATCTGGTCCTGTACACTAGCTAGACCCTGAACAAAAGCTGCAGCATAGATACTTCAGATAACAGCTATCACTGACCATTACACTGGACAGTATGAGATGTTCCTCACTACTGCAAAAGGGACTTGAGAAAGAGAAAGGAGAGGGATGTATACTTTTATTTTCTTTTCATTAACACCACCAGAATCTGTTGTCAAAAATTTTATGTTCCTGATATGATTCAAAATTTGAACCAAGTTTTAATTCTACTTCCATTCATTGACAAAAAGAACAAAAAACTAAAGAGAGTAGCCTGATAGCCTCAGAACGATAAAAATAGACTGCACAGCACAGGGGATACATAAAGATTGACTTTGTATATACTGTTTCCATGACCCCACCAAGCTCTGCTTCGCTGGTTAATTGGTATGGACTACCTAGAGCCCAGATCATTCAGATGAATAAACTCTTGAGCCAACTAGCCAAGTCCATACCAAGTTTCAGGTAGAAAAAGATTTGAGAAAATGTGTGTGCATCTAAACTGACTGTGGGAGATGCAACCCAGGGCAAATTCTCCAACTACACACCTTCAAATACAATAAAATGTGTCAGAAAGCTTCCTTATATGTAAGAACTATATTTCATATTATAATGTAAACACTTGATAGCTATTTGGAGGGATCTTGACAATTACTTTCTAAAATTAACTAAGTAGTACTTCCCAGGTCACATTCTATCTGGTAAGGATGCTGGGCAGTCGATCCATGCATAACTGCATTTCCAACAAAATTTGCTGTAACATATATCCTACCACTGCTGGCACCAAAATTTTTTTCTGTGATTTTCCTATTGGTTTGTTTCCTGGAGCCCACCTTAGGTTTTTGCGCGCTTTTGGATTCCACAGGAAACCTTAACAGTAAGACCCAAAGGTAGCCTACAAGCTCACAACATAAAATCAAACAGCCTCTGAGTCTGAACATCTCACTCAATGTTTCTGAGTACTTTGGGTTTGACAAAACTACTTCATATATGACAGTTTCAGCCACATGTAATGTTAAGAGCTAGAGAATTTTTTTCCACATTGATGATATATATATAAGAGTTCAGAAATGAAGGTTGGGTGAAGTGGAAGAGAAGTCTGTAGTCTAGAAACTCAGTCTCCATCTAATCACAGAAGAAATTTTCTGCAACAAACCTAGTGCCACTTAAACAACATTAAATTAAACCTACAGAATGCAAATCTTAACTGCTGTAAATCACCCCATTCGTACTGCAATCAATGTAATTATGTAGAGGATGTGAGCCTATGCATGTAAGCTCAACTAACAATTGCCACAGCTACCTAAAAATGCCAAAACCAAGCAGATATCCTTGATTTTATTTTTTTCAAGTCCCCAAAAGAAAAGCAGAGAATTGCACTACAGGTTTGTTAGATTGAAGAGTATACCCCACCTTGAATAACTGTTTTTATCATTCCCATTTGTACAAACACATAGGTATTTTTTTGACATTCTTCTGTCATGAAAGTCATCCACCAGATTCTCTTCACACAGCTTGACAGATAATAAAATTAATTTTAAGTACAACAGCAAATCAAGCATTCATGATGCCATAAAAACATCTATCTACATATTGATAACTGAAATCAAACAGAAAATTAATGCAGGCATTTAAGCAGCATTGTGATTCACAATTAAATCATGCAGACCTTTTTCAGGAAAGCTCAGAGAGGATCTTTTGGTTATTTTTGTTTCAAGAAAATCAGCATCAAAATATATTTTTATTTTTTGCGTGTCCCCCCCCCCCCCCCCTTTTTTATTTATTTAATGTTCCTATTTAAAGATAGGATGTTCCTATTAAAGATAAAGCCAATCTTTAAACTATCTCTGAATTTTCTGCGGTAAATTATATAGACAGTATTTGGACTAGGCATGAATTAGTGAAGTTAAAGGTAAAAACCTGCCAACAACAGTAACCACTTAGGTTCAGAGAAAAGAAATTGCTTTGAGAGTACAGGGACAGAAACATTTGGATACCATTATAGGTCATTATGTCATCTGGTTCTGATGTGCAACCAAGTCAAACCTTCACATCCACTCTCTGAGACACAGGGTAATTAATTCTTCCCTGCTTTCTCTTGTGTGCTCTGTTTCAATCCTAACAGCTTACAAGGCAAGAAAACCCTCCCATCCTTCTCCCCTCTCATGCAGTGTTGGAAGGCCAGAACAGAGAGCACTGACATCGGCTCAGCCCACCCTATGCACTACTCAAGGAAAGCAACCCTACTAGCTGAATACCTAACTGGAGTTACAGCCAGAAACAAAAGCATTAAGGGAGCAGATTAGGAAGTCTCTGTATCAAATTCTGCACGGATCTTGATGAACTAGCTTGGGATAGTAGCCATGTTAACACAAAGCTACATACATGATAAATTATTTCAGAGTCTGCTGTATAAACATTACCTTTAGCAATGATTTCATATCTGCTATGAATCAAAACTTCTTATCAGGATGCTATTACGTCTTCATAGTACTTTCAAAACCCCTGCAGTCTTACAGTGGGTTCACACGAGAAATTTTTATTTTTCTGGGATAAGATTACTATCTACACCTGACAAGCTGCACTTGTAATGCAGCCAGAACTTGTTCTTCATATTAAGCACCTAGAAAAGAGTTCATAAAACACAAATTGGGCAGAAAATGTTGAATTACCAAACAAATTTTTTAACACAAAGAAACAACTTCTGTCTCAAAAAAAATCAGCCTTCTGGAATACAAAAGGACACATTAATAATTGCTTATCTTGTTCTCACTTTCCTTCACCAAATATTTAGCTAATGGCTACTGAGGACAGAAGCCTTTGCTAGATGGATTCTTCCTGTGAGACTACTGGCTATTGTTAGATTCTTATTTTTCTTTGAAGAGATAAAATTGTAAGCCTGAAGAATTCTGATTCTTATAAAACAAAGCCAAAGCTATTCAAAATCCAGCAGCTCAAGAATGCCTATTTAATAATTACATCTCCTCAAACTCATCACAAGTGAATTGCTCTTAGTAATTTTGTAGGAATTTAGAGCATATTAAGAACGCACGAGTACTGCACCATGTCTGCAAAGTTCACTCTCTTCTTGCCAACCTGCTACCGGACAGCAGTCTGCATCCAACACAACAAGGATACTTCACGTGCTGTAGATGAGGTTGTGGATGTACGATGAGTTTAAATAACCTCTGGATAACCTCACCCTTCTGGATAGTCCTCCATCATGCATGTGTGCCTTTGATCCCTCACTAGTCTGCAACACTCCATCCCAACACACAGTAGTTGAGAGAAGGTTCATGACATTAGCATCATACTTGCTGCATTGCATCGATAATCCTGTACATCTCTCTTTTACTTTTTACTCTTTTTTTTTTTTTTTAATAGTTGCCCCAAAAGCTTAAAGCAGCTAACCTGAAGTACAGCGGTTAGCATACTGGTGGCTTCAGGCAGCTTGACCTAAGCCTTAGTGCAGTGAGCATTAATGTGCTAGCTGGTGCTGCCAGTACTGCAGATGCTTCTCTCTACAAGAGCTATGCTCTTCACTCGCAGTCAATGCTACCCATTCTTCCTGATACACACAACAGCAGAGGGAAGGTAAGCAGAGGAAAAGCTGATGGTATTACACAGTATGTTCAAGTTTCTGCTCCTGTTGACAGATTGCAATAAGAAAAAGCTCTTTTGCTAAGAACAGTAGACACAGAAATAGGCACAGAGTCAACACACCATACTGACTAGTCTAGAAGAGGAAGCAGGCAAAATATTTCCCCCTGTGGTTAGAAAATACTTCCCACCACTTTATATAATATGGGTTCATATGCCATACCCATTAACATAGCTGAATTTACTGCTGTCTTGGTCTCCTTTCCACCCTTCTGCTGGCACCATTCTCTGTGTTTTTTATTATTGATTTGGCATTTCCACTTATTCTTCTGCAGGCTATTTGAATTATTTTAATACAACTCATAAGGATCACAGTGAAAAACTGCTCAAAGGTTCAGAAGATATTTGTCTGACATTCTACTCCCATATTCCACAGCAATAGTCCTGGATATTTTCCAAAAGGTTGAGGGGGAGCCTGCCAAATACTGAACTAGCCTGCCAGGTTGCACAGAGTTATTTTTTCCATCAGCAACTCAAAAAACACAGCAGGCACACAAATGTTTTGTGTGATATGTTCACAGGTCACACCTGGCACAGGGAAGTAAAGTAAGTTCACTCCTTTTCAATAAGCACAGACTGACATATGGCAGAATAAAAGCATTTCATTTTGTATTTCAAAGTGAAATTAAAACAACTAGAGATCCCCAAAGACAGGCATCTGCACTTGAGTTTTTTAGAAGAATTTCATTTTTACTTTTTAAATGTGCAAATACCTTGGCTTTTCCTAGGCCAATCCAGGCAACTCGAGGCACACAGACACAGATACAGAACAGAAGTATGTCCGTGTCTTTACAAGCATTTAGAAAGACAGCAAATCTTCACTTTCCAACTAACTGTAAAAATAATTTTTTAAGACTATCAGTCCCAGAAGTCTAAGAACCATGTTATATGCCCCCAGAATTCTAAGATACCACTACAGAATCATCTTGGTGGGAGGGTTATACATTTTTGAAGCCTCAAGCATTCATATACTTAAGCTTTATTTTGGTGTTGTTTTGTTTTTTGGGTTTTTTTTCCAGGAATAAGGATGAAAACCCTAATTATTATTAAAAAAAAAAAAGCTCATAGTTTCTCATATGTATGTGACACAGCCTAGGGCATTAAAAACCCCAAATACTGCAAGAGGTGACAATGCTGCATTTCAGTATCATTTAATTAAAATACTAATCTTACAGGCTGCAGGGATCAGAAAAGACAAACCAAAGATGGAGGGAAAAGGGATATGAATCAGAATGAGAAATAACAGGGGAAAATAAAATGCTATCTGTGCTTAAAAGGGAGTGAAAAAATCCTACAAAACAATATCCTGAGGAGACAAAAAAACCCCAAATCAACAAACCCAACCACAAACCAAAACCAAATAAAGGAAAAAGAATCAACAACAAGAGTCAGGAAAATTCCCTTATATGGGTATTTCCAGTAAAGTTTATTAAAATAAAAGGTGATGAAGTGGTTCCACTGAAAAGTCGGTAATTCAAAGTGAATATCTCAGCACTTTCTGGAAAAAAAAAACATCCATCCTCCTTTAAGAGCAGGGAAGGTGAACAGTAGGGAAGGTGAACAGTTAAAGCATTGACAATTACAGGTCACTTCTGGAAAACCTTTGTATGAAGTTGATCACATGACAAATAGCTTTTGAAAATATGCTAAGGCAACAATTCTCAAATGGGAAAAATGTTGCTCATTACATCACCACCATCAATAACAGATAACAAATTTTTACATTTATCATATGCAGAAAATTTAATATAAATAGGCTTTTTCTATCAGAGAAGCAGAACACAGGTTTCTCAGAGAAAATGTGCTCTGAGCTCCTCTGATACAAGTCTGGTGTAACCATATTAAACTCACTAGAGCTATTTTACATTTACTTGGCTAGATGGAGTTTAGAATTTATCTGTGCACTTAGCACTTACACAGGGAAGAACATAAGAGAAGCCAACACAATGTTTCATAAAAACATGCAACTTTGGTTGCAAAATACCAAGCTAAGACTTTGTGAAAAAGAAACATTTGAGGAGCTTTCTATAAAAGCGGTTTTTTTTAAAAAAATTACTTTATCCCCCACTTGTTCATCTGCATAGATATATTAAAGCCTCTCACATGATTTCTACCAAAGTTATAACTCAGCTTTACAAAACTCCCATCACCCATAGCACTAACCTTATTTTCATGTTAAACAAAGCTGCCTACGTTTTTTCATTACCTGCTCTTTTTTGTGACGAATACTGCTAAGTATTTTTGTTCTCCAAATGATACTTTTCCTGACCATTTTTAAAAGCTGCTTGACAGTTAATTTAACTGTGATGGTTAGATGCTAGTGCTAGATGCTTTTAGACCTGGTTTCTGATTTCACATACAAGTTCCACAGTTATAAAGCTTGCATTTTCGTAAAAGAAATGGTTGGATGCAAAATACAGTTGTGCATTCAAAGTGATTTGTATGCCTTAATGATCAATATTAACTGGAGAGAACCTCCACAGAAAGCGTAAGCATTTGCACATCAAGGCCCCAGATTTCCAATTGTATTTGCTTCATGCATGTGTACAGGATTGTATCCCTAATTCATACACATAAAATACTTAAAATACATGCTAAAGGATTGTATTATATGCTGAAGACACCTACAGACATATTCTGTGGAGCTTTAGCTTCAGAACAAGACCTTGAACTCTCTAGTTTCTGTTTAAAACGTTTAACTATTTTTGTCTATTAAAATTATGTCAGCTGGGAGGAAAACTTCTCAAGCAGCTCCCTACCAATGACATCTCTGAGTTCTTCTGATTCGTATCATATGCCATTTCTGAAAACCTGCAGTTTATTTGTACTGATTACCTATCACAGAATCTAAATTGGGAAGAACAAAGCTGGATGACATAGCTTAGATGTGCACTGAACTCAGAGAGAAAGTACACTGAACAGAGCCATTGGTAAATGCTTCAAATACCACACAGCAATATCAATAGTTACAACATTACGACAAAGACTTCCTGGTGACCTGAAGGAGAAATGATCAAGTCACACTGCTTGTAGACAGCATTGCATATACTACTAAATGTAAAATTGCTGAGAGTGGGAATTATCATCACCCAGCTTCTTCAAAAAGATGTTTCTACATATGCAGCAATTTTTAAAATGTTAATGGAGAGAGGAACTGAACTGCCATGAGTATGGGCTAATTGTATTAACATGTGCACAATACCACTGTAGCTACTGTTCATTATGGACATGTTAACAAAATCCCTTATTTGCACAACCCTACCAATTACTATAAATCATATATACTTTGCTGTGGCCAGTTTATTTAAAACTCTCATTATCTCCAAACAGCAGGTTATCTATATGGTCCTAAACACAGAAATTTAAAAATAAATAAATAAATGGTTGTATGGTTTTGGGCTTCATCATGGATTCAAAATTCACCCAAACTGATTCATATAAGAAAGGTTAAGTGTCACAGTTTTTATAGCCCACATATTAAACCAAGAAGAAGGCTAGCCTGCTAAGAAGAATTGCCTTAGGACAAATGCAATAGGCCTTAAAAACCATAAGTTAAAAATAGTAGTAATATAGGGTGGTCGTAAGTTCTACATAAATGTTTTGCTTCCATTGGATGTCTACAAGTCAAGGACATGAGCACCCAGACTGGGACTCCTCATGGCACAAATCACTATACAAGTCCAATGTATGGTTTCTCCCACAGGGAAACCCCTTCGGCTTCAACAGAACAGATTCTTTCAATAGACTAGTAAGCTCTGCTACTTTCTCTCTTACTTCACTCCAGAGCAGAGTCAATTTGATTTAACTGACACCTGTTACATTTTTTTTTCAGCAGCTCTATCAAGGATGAAAATGACATGCCATCAGAGCACTCATTTCATTACTAATGTATTAGCCACGTACCACTACTACCCACCAGTCAGTACATACTATGTGTTTCCACCTCTGACTGAACTGCAGTTTACAACAAGTTCTAACCCCTAACAAGACAGCAGAATTTTTTTAGTGACTTGGACCTACGCTTTATTCGTGTAATAACACCAGGAATAACATTTGATGCTGGCTATTGTTAAAGGCCAAACCACACAAGATCTGCTTGAAGTCTACAGATCAGTTTGGATCTGTGGCTTCCTTTTAAAGCTGCTGGCTTTCAGTTTATGCTGGTTATGGTGAGTGCAGCTGACAAACATCTAGCTAGCAATAGGGGCGGGGGGAAATGAAGATAAGCTTGTTTTGAACAGAAAATTGGTTACCTTCAAGTGTTACAAGGTTGCACAATAATCCCTTTGTGATTACATGAGACACCTAAGAACAACTCCTCATCTCCCAAAGGTATACCAAAGCCATCTTACAGGAATTATCAGGATCAAAATTACTTATTATGCATGAAATATGCATTGAAATTAAGGGCAGACTCCCAGATATTTAAAGCCACAGAGTACTTTTAAAAAGGCTATTTGCTTTCCATCATTACTCTCACAATTTATTTTCCTGTCCAAGGATAAAGAATACATGCAAAAAAATTCTGTCAGTATTCCTTAGTCTTCAGTCATCTCAAAGAGAAATTAGAAAACCCTTCCTCTCACCCACCCCAAATCAAAGTGATGCAAAACCTTAATTACAAAACTTGGTGTAAAATAGTGGCTATATCAAACCCGGAACACTGCAGATACAGGATTTTTTTTTTTTTAATTACTTTGCTGTCTTCACACTTACAGCAAAACCATACTCCTAATGCACTCTATGCGATAACTACATGTTCAATGCAGAAATGATACACTTGAAAAAGGTTTTTGAAAGAAGACAGCATTATGCTCATGTGTATTAAAAATTACTGGAAGTTTTAATGTTGGTTGTCTGTCCCCGTCCCCCTGTCCCCCCAAATAAAAATCAGCATGCACTTTGGCATTAAGCACTACTTTGTTTGCTAAGGAGTAAGATTTAATAAATAATGCATTGTTGACTCACCACAGCATGTGCTATGTCTCATCTATAGGGAATGGTTCAAAGGCATCAACTTCATGCATGGGTTGCCATAGCTGATATTTGGCTGGCCTGCTGCTGGTACAAGTTTCTAACACTAGCCCTAAGCACACACAAAAAAGAGAAAGAAATATTTAGGGTTTATTTTTCAAGTCTGATAGACACAGAAAAAGCTCAGAAAACTAAGCTAACCTGGAATGTCAATATTTGCACATCATGTAACAAAGACTTAAGATTTTCCTCTGATAATACCGTAAAGCATCCAGGTACAGACAGAATGCATACCATAAATTTCCCCTTCTTCCATGCAAAGAAAAAAGGCTAGAGATAGGTAATAATGCATAATGAAGAGTTGTTTAAATGGGAGAGAGGTGTCATGGTTATTTTCCCAAAGAAATAAAGAAGGAAAAAAAAAGAAAAAAGATAAAAATTAAGGTAGGCAAACACTAGTGCTCAAGAGCTCATATTCAAGACTGTTCAAATTTCAACTGATGGCACTAAAAATCGTAAACTGTTCTTAAATAATTATTTTTGTTTCTATCCTATCTTTCTCAGGTTGGATCTTCAAATTTCTCTTTAGAATAAGGAAAAGCAGAAACTTTCACTATAACAAGTTATGATTTGTAGTTATCTGTTACCAATGCTTGGGGATTAAAATTAAATTTGACTGGTGACATTATGAACAGCTTTAAAAACTGTGCAATATGGATACATACAGGCATAAGAAAAGGCCTGTGAATTACTACTACTGTTTATCAAATTAGCATCCTCTTAAAATCAAACAATAAAACACATAACAAAATATGGTCAACAGAGAAAGTGCTTGCAGGTGAGAAACTTACAGACAACCTCCAGAAATGTGGCAAAAAGCAAATGCTGCGGCATTAAGACAGTGAATGACAGGAGGAACAATCAAGCATGCACCACTCTGGTCTAATCACTGAACAAAATCAGGTGACCAACAGGAAGGTTTGGGCAACATTTTCTTACCACTGTTTAACAACATGTTCACAAATACCTCAGAAGAACTAAAGCTTTCTACTAAGAATAGAAGATTAAAAATCCTTATGAGAGAACAACGGCTTAATCAGAGAGGGCCCACTACACTTCACTGAACTGGTACAAGAGTTGCACATACTCAAGCTCCCTGAAATTCCACTTCAAACTGTAGTTCCTAATTTCCTGACCTCTTAGTGTAGAATCCTGGTGAAGCAGCTATTGACTTGGCTGGAAGGCTCTTCTGGTCCTCCAACTTTTACTGGTTATTGCAACGTAAAAAGCTGACAGCAGTCCTGGGAGACTAAAACATCCAAAATTTCTCATGTCACTACTGTGATGAGAGCAAGGGTCTGCACTCATCATCATCCTCCTCTTTGCCTTGGATAGGAGAAAAACATGGAAGCCTAAAAATACAACATCTGCTTTTTCTTTTTCTTGCTGTAACAAGGGCTCTGACTCTGTCCTATGCTCCAGGCATGGTCAGGGATATCTGAAGATACACAGAAGCTAATGACTCCACACCCCTTCTGTAGAGATGAAGCTGAGAACATTCCGCTGCCACTAGTGAGTTCATGTGCCAAATCTCTTACTAAAAATCTCACTACATAACAAACAAGACTGTAAAGTATCAGGATTTTAATTTCTTATCCTTTGCTTCTAACAACTAGGCAAGACTGATTCTAAAGCTTGCTAACAAGTCTACAGCTATCAGGCTAAAACACAGTACAGCAACTCAAGTAAAGTTGTGTACCTTTTGCAAATGGTGGACAGGGGACCACTAAATTCCATCCCATCCCCTGTAATGCTTTTGATTTATAACTTAATCTCACTATCACAGCCCAAGAGAAAGGAAACAGCCCAAACACCTAATATTTCACACTTCCAGTTTCAGACCCATCCGTTTTAGATAGTTACTTAAGTACAAGAGATTTTTTCTGTGAAAGACTGTTTTTCATATGTTTGTCTCCACAGACGGTGCTGCAAGAAAGAAAGAACTCACAGCAAATGCAGCATTCTCTCCTTTAACTAGTGCCCTTTTATGAGGGTTAATTTTTCTTGCACGTGGCCTTCAAAATCATAAGCATGCAAGAATCATAGAAAAGGGTAGCAGAATACGAGCATTGGAAACGTTGGAATTGGAAAGGTTATATGTATATTCAGTACTACGGATCAGTGAAGTCTCTCTCCTTTTCGCCTGATGACATAACAGCACAGCAGCTGTGGTAATACAGCAATCACTAGGCTTTTAGGTCATCAACTCTAGTACTGCTAGAAGCTCAAAATGTAACCAGTGGAATGTGAGGTATAGAATGCCTGCCATTCAAAAAAACAAATAAATGACTTTGTTTTGAAAATTTATCAACAAGCTGGCAATACTTTCTGTTATTCAAGAATCGTCCAAAGAACTGGGTAGCTTCTACTGAACAACACTTTAAGAGGTAATCAATTTTAAAGCTAGGGACGTTCCTCTAAAGACAGCTTTTCTGCCTTCCAAAATTTAATAAAACTATAGTGTCGTCTGCAAAAGCAATACTAAAACCCCTCCTTCTTTGGGCCTGCTCTAGCTCTCCCTTAAATTGCATGAGTTTTGCAACAGACTGCAAACTACAAGTAAGCTTCTGACATTCTCCAATACCACATCAGGGAAATTTCATAGCTCTCCCTTTGCTTTCACAAGCAAAGTACTGTAACACCACTGGAAGGTATTTTGTCTTATAATTATTGATCCAGTACTATTAAATCTCTAAATAATGGCTGCAAACCTGCCAACCACTGACAGCGAGGCAGGGGGGAACCTACAAAAAAACCACTCACCCCTAAGGCCTGCTCATAAAAAGCCCTTTCAGTGTGCACACATATTTCTAATGATGAGAGGGACATTTTCTAATACCGAGCAGGCAGCTGAAGGCAACTTATTTTTCATGTTAAGTGATTTTTGCCCTTATCCTATTTAGGGACATCCCTATAATCCCAAGACACCTCAACAAAAGCATAATTACAGCAGGACCCCAACAAATTATGTGTACTCTGAAACAGCAGGAGAGAGCAATGCACAAGAGTGCAGTTTACTGAGAGCCATGAAGCAAGAATATTGTTTAATGGCTAAGGTCAAATCACCCTTGTCATTCACATCTGTGTCCAGTAAGAGAAAGTCAGTAAGCTGCGCCAATTGAAAAGTTACTTCTACGCCACCTTTCCTAGCAGGAAGAGTAAGCACACAGCAGAAGTACCATGGAAGAAAATACTACTGTAGAGTGTTCCTGGCTAGTGACTACAGAGCAATGTTCTGAAAGAGGGTTAAAATACCAGAGGTTTTGTGCACTCCACTTTCCTCAAAGCACAGGAACAAAAGATAGCTTACATGTGGGCAAAGACAAACAGCCCTGTACAGTACCAACACCATCCTGTTCTGTCCTAACCTTTCTCTTTTTCTGAAGCTGCCCTTGCATGACAAGCTCTGTGTCCTCCAGCAAGCTGATTTCAGACTTCTGATCATTTACAGTACGCTTATTTGCATTTTCCTCCTAAAAAAAAAATATTCTACTCTATGCCATCATTTTTTTCAAAATCTGTATTTTCATATAGTGTTGGTTTGTCTTCAAACAAATCTCTAGCAAAACTCACAGTGAACATATGAGAGAAGGGGAAGGCTGCATTGAGGGTATCATGAAGCTATGCAGCAAAAAGAGCCCACGTAAACAAGCTTACAATCACTCAGTACACAAATGGTGTGAAACATGCCCATCGTGGCTCACCGGAAGCACCGCCTGCTTATTAAACAATGCTGTAACACTTAATTATCCAAGTCAAATTTGTGTGATTTCTAAGAAGGCCTCTCTGCAGTAAAAAACAAAAACAACATCTCTTCCTGTAGCAATAGCTTTCCTGCCAGAGGATTTCCCTGCAAAGCAACATTCATTTCACTGCAGTATCTACAGATTGTTAATTCTCTTTGCAAAATAACTGGCCTGTAGCACTGTAAACACTTCTAAAAGCTCTCAGTGGTTCTGTAAGACTCAATGGGCTGCACTGTTCACTTGCATCTGAGAGTAATGAAGAAGAGTGATGATTACCTTAAAAGACCACTTTCTTAAAAACAACCCCCATATCCAACAAGGTTTGTCAAACACTCACTTCTCCACACACACACACTTTTTCTTTTTTTTTTCTTGCATTCAACCACTTTGCAAAAGGCCAAGACTTCTGTTCTCTAGATCTTCTAATTGCTTATCATTATCCTGTTTTTTTAAAAAAAAATGTTTATGAATTCAAATTTTATACGGCTCTTTATGGACTATATAACTCACACAATGCACTCATTCCTACTGAATTGCAAGGCAAGACACCTCCTTCCCCCATAAGCCCCCAAGCAGCGTTAGAGGTGATGAGGCTGAGTAAAACACTACTGTTTACATGAGCCAGCTGGTAAAGCACTATCACACTCCTGTCCATGATGTGCCTCTGCACTGCTCTCACAACCACCAGTCACCTAAATCATCCAAAGAGAAAAGCTCATACGCACCTGAACACAGGAAAATGATGGTTCTCTGGCCACAAAATATACAGCTGCAGCCTTCTTGCTTCGGTTAGCAGTTTACTTCATTAGCCTGTCTCTCTCTCCCTCTCCCCCATTTTTTTTAAACAGCAATCAATATTCATCACCCCACCCTGCAAAAGCAGTTAGTCATAGAATATTAGCATCAACCACCTACCATTCCGTGCTTGCGAGCTATTCTCCTTGTCCAGAAACCTTTCCCCCAAACTGCGACTTTAGGTGGTATTTTTAAATCACATTCCAAACAGTGCCGAGGAAAAGATGGGCTATTTATAATAATAATAAAAAACAAAAAGATGGGTAGTTGGATTAAAGGTAAATCACTGTTTTCCTTTAAAGAACTAAATAAAAGCCTGGGGGACAGGGTAGAGCAGAACAGAAAAGGGGAGGCAAAATGTCTGATAATAATGAAATAAAAAGGGGGGGGAAAGAGTGGCTTGCTGAATCACGCTCTTTCACTGCCTGGAAACCATTGTGCAGCGTGATGCTGGCTGTACCATTGTGGAACCTACCAGAGGAGACAGGCAGAGAGCTTGGGGAATGGGGCTGCTATGGCAACTGAAAGGAGCACACATGACGTCAAAGCACACAGAGGTCTCGCAGGGGGAGGGAGAGAAAAGTCTAATCTGCAGCCACAGCTACGGTACGCCCTGGTGAATCAGGGGACAGAGCAGACTGCAAAGGGAAGCTGAATAGTCTTCTGTAGCACTTACCAGCAGCGGCAGCTCGGGCATCTGCAGCATCGGGGAGCTAGTCAGCAGAGAGAGGCGATAGTAACAGCAGTGTAGATCTGCTCTTTTGTTTGCAGTAGCTGATATACAAAGGCATAAAATGCCCATCACCCTAGAAATCATGCAAATATTTGAAATTCATTTAAGTTTCCTGCTTGGGCGGGAGGGTGTGTTAAAAAAAATAATAAATCACAACACATCTCCTCATAGTTATTGAGCACAACTATTCATGCAGCTATTGCTCACATGAAAAAGCAATGCAACTCTGAGAATAGAGTCCCTTAGAAACCCAAGGAACTGCTAAAGATCTCCCCATTATCAGTATGTTGTCCCCACTACTAGAGTGCCTCAAATCCCCAAACTAAAACCTTGCCACTTCTAAAAGGTCCCATTGCACAGAGGAGCTATTGCATTTCGAGCTTATAAAACTAGCAGAGGTGGCAGTGATTTCTGATGTTCTCAAGTTGAAAATTTACGCAAATGACATTTCTTGTGCATACATCAAGCTGTAGGATGTCTCCTGTTTTCTGACATTAAAGAGCAAAGAAAGTACGCTGGTAAAACTACTACACTGAACTAGACTTCCATGAGATTTAGGCTGGGATAAGAGCTAGCCAGGAATACGGTAAAATTCTATCTTGCTGGAATACCTGTGTTCTTTGGAAAACAAACCAATTTTGTTCAGTGTATCAATTGCATTGATAGATAGCTCCAAGGAGCTCACGACAGCTTTCCTGCCAGTGGTCCGAATATTCCATGGACTTTACCATTGCTAAAGCTACACAGTCCCCTGTGACCTGGAACTCCTAACACAGACACTCTCTAACTCAGGTTGGATAACTGTTTCCTTTCTGAGGGCCGTCCAAGTTGCTTTAGCAAGTCATACACTGACAGACAACATGATCCATAAACAAAGTATGTAACAGAACTACAGATGAAGTCATTGGCTGTGTCATAGGTTACCCATTCTTGTCTTAACTATACCACATTCTTCCACTTTCCTTTCTTCATTAGCCTGTTTCTCCTGCATATTGGAATCGAAGGTTTTCATCTTGATCTGTGTACCTTGTGTGTATATATACATGCATGAAGGCCTGAATACATTTATTTCTAGTGAGAAAAAAAAAATCTATGGTTCCAACTTGCCCACACTGTGTCTTTTTTTAATTATTTTTCATTTATTTAACAACTCTATCACAAGCTAGCAATCACCACAGAAAGTTCTCCCTGTGCTTTACCTTATACTAAGAGAAGACTGGATGGGACAGACTGAAGCAGCATGCATAGGTACATTATGTGCCCAGAGAACGTCCTGCCATTGTCACCAGCATCCTGCCAGTGTCACCAATGTCCTGAGGAGGCACAAGGGGCAGCAAGGTACAACCTCCACCATAGTTTGCAAACACCTGCACAATAGACATAAGCAATAAGCCAGATAGTTTTAGTGTGTCAAGTAACTGGTCTCAGTAACCATAGTATACTTGACTAGGTAAGCTTCAGAAATACAGTTTACTACACTTGCCTTTTTTTGAGTGATGAGGGGAGGAGAGGCAAGTAAAGGAGCTGGAACATGCGTAGCAGAAGCCACAATTAGCAGTAACTACCAAATACTGAAATAAAAACCCCCAACACAAACCCTCATCACACCAAAACCTTCATTCCCATTTTGTGTCTGTAACCATACTCATCTGTCATGTTTGCACAAGAAGTACTACTACTGCTTCCAGCACAGAGGGGGTCTGATAAAAGGAGCTTCCTTTTACTTCCAGAATTTTTTTTTTCCTTCCAGATCCTACAATATATCACAAGAGAATACCCTAACAAAATTACTTCTTTTGTGCTTACAGTTGTCTTCAACAAGACTCTAATATATAAAATACCAGACTTAAATTACCTCTTTGAATAAAGCCTACGTATTAGCCTCTTTTTTGGTGTGTTTGTTCATTTCAAAAACCTATTAAAAGACTTTTGCTCATTTGGTGAAAGACTCCACTACAGCAACCATACACAAATATATATACACATATATGTGTAAGTTTACTATTAATCTGGAGCAAAGGGGGATATTTTTTCCTTAAAGATATGTTCATATGTATATTTTACCTGTATTACCTAAATGGTTCAGGATACAGTCAAAAATAGATTTCCTGGGAAAAACACTCCTGTGTGAGCCAGCAGAATTGGAGAATACCTTTGAAAATAGCATTAACTGACCATTCATTGGTGCAGAAGGGGTAGGGAGTGGTTGCTTTTCACATAATTACAAGACTGGGGTTGGGGGAAGGGAGAATTTTTAAAAAAAGTCTAAGCTCTTGCAGAGGTGACAGAGGCTTTGGAGTGAATTATGGTATTTGTGCTTGGAACAAACACACAAAAAATGTACAGATCTAATGGAAAACGTCTTTTCAGATGCTGCTTTTTCTAATGAAGGGATGGTGCTTCCTCTTATTTAACAGCTCTTATTGAACAGCATTTCACTCCACACTCCTTGAGTGATTACAGCTCGTGTCTTTACAGTGAGATGGCTTACTGGTTGGGCCAAAATATACCAAGATGCCATAAAATACATTCCAGTCTGGAATCAGGCCTCAGATAAACACCATAATGGCCTGACACAGCGCAGAAAATTTGAGTCAAACAATCATTTTAGGCCCGTTTCCCAGAATAGCAGTCACAACCTTAACAGGCAGAAATGCTTTCCACGATAGACAAGACTAGAAGTAGGTATAGTCTAAATTTAAGATCAACCAGACTGAAGCAGGTATTTACAACATAAAGACAGCTACAATAGTCACCATGAGCCAATTAAATTCATTTCAGCTAAGCTCTTATACTCTCCCTTTGTGCCTCTAAAGCACTCATTAGTGTTGATCTTTTTAACTACAAAACTTCATCTTGTTTTACTTTAAATGTGAATTCCAAAAAAAGTACATACAATTTCTAGCCCAGGGGATGAACACTGGACTGTACCTCTGTCATCGATTTTCATAAGACCAGGAGCACTGAGGTTCAGAGAACAATTATGTCTGTATTTGCTCACATTCAATTCTGTATTTATATAAACAAAAAGAGATCACTTAGAAAACAACAATGTCAAGTTGAGATTCTGGTAGATCTGCATTTCCAATTCTTGGTTTGCTGATGCTGTTCAGTCAAGAAAGAAAAATAGATGTAGGTAAATGAGGCACTCTTTTAAAGAATCAAGCACTGCTTTTAACAGATGGAGGAAAGCAGCTGTGACTTTATGCTCACCATTAATAATTTTTATACGAATCTTCTGAAATGGTCTTACCAGGGGACCAGTAACTACAGAAGTACTAGCTCTGCCTGCCGTGGAAGTACTCAGTGACTCACTGTTAATCCACGTGAGGTCCAGGACTAAATTGGAATTGCTCAAGCAGTTCATGCCATTCCTCAGATTCTGCTGCATGGATGGCTGAATGTAGAAACTCCTGAATTGCCAGAATTCACAATCCAGCGTATTAAAGTCATCTGAAATTGACAATGGCTTCATGTACTGGGTTGCAGACTGTGATGGTTTAGGAGCTGCTACATACCCTGTACAGCTCTATCAGCCTTACAGAGATCATATTCTTCTCAATGGTTAAACGGATCATATTAAGTTAAGGCCACTAAAATAAAATCCTAGTGAGCAAGCACCTTCATGTTTTAAGACATAAAGCAGCAAGCCAATCTCTGAACAAATTCTCCCACCCAACTCAGTGCTAAAGCTAGAACTAAATGATTTCTCAACATCACTTTCAGCTATAGATTTCTATGATTCCAGTCTGATGTAGTGTTGCACTGTCAAAAGGAGCAATGAAGAGATGTGATAGGCTACCTACTGATGCTGGAACCCAAACTCACTATGTCACTGCTGCTCTCCCCAGATGTATGACCACTGTACATGAAATCCAAGAGTTCCTTTGTCCCAAAGTTATTTTTCAATCTTGAGGACTCAATATACAAACCTTTTTTTGCAGCTTTCATTTGCCTGCAGCACAACCCTCCATTGTACTGAACTTCTCAGCTAGTTTTAATAAAATCCAAAACATTTGTGATGCCTTCATTGATTTTATTCAATCTCATTCTCAAGAATAATTACTGATGAAGGTTGACCTCAACTTTATCTCAGGCAAAAGAAAGAATGATCTTGGATTTTGTGCTCATCACCATCAAAAGGCTTTAAAACTATTACATTCTCCATGTGATTATTACACTGATGGCCAAGAGGGGCTCTTGGAAAAGTTAAGGAAGCTGCACATAGTCCCATCACCCCTCTTTCACAACCCCACTTCCCTTCCTTCTACTGCCTCTTCACTGCCCTACCATGAAGAAAAGCGTATTTCTTTAACTTTGTTATACAGCTGGACAAATGTAACAGAACTAAACTGAGACAGAGAAATAAATGACTAACTTTGTATCGGCTTTCTGGTTAACTCTGCCATTGAAAAGCACTATCTAAGCAGTAACTTCATGTGGCCTGATGAATACAGAGCTGCTGCAATTATAGAATGTAACTGGAGACAAAATCTGGTAATTGAGAACAGGGAATAATATCACAGGGCAAAGCTGTTAGACAAGTTCACTTGATTCATTTTTTCCACAAACAAGATTTTAAGTGAAAGAGGCAGTTAATAGATGCATCAGAAGGATTCATAAAGGACAGAGACTGATTAACAGTAACTGTCCTAAGGAGTTACACCAATTTGTACATCATAAAACAACTGCAAAATAAGGCAAATACTGTAGTATTTTACAGAAGTGTGTTATTTTAAAACTTGAAAATCTGGTTTATATGTGGTAAAGGAGTCGCTTCTGAAAAAAAATGCTTCTGCAAGTCAAGAGCACTATTCATTACTTCTACATTTCTAAATCAAGATCTCATATAGCATAAAACAAATCTAGCAGATTTACATTAGAAAGCAGTAAGACAGGCACTAACACAGACGAAGTGTGCACATGCATGCATGCATATGAATACACAAATTAGAAGGGTTCAAGTCTTTATACTCATCATAATTAGAAAAAGGAAGTCCTGATCCAAAGCCCATAAATATCAAACAGAAGGAGGCACGTATACCTCACTAGGCAGTGAATTAGATATAAAAAAGTGGACTGCTACGTACTTACTTCAAGAAAAGGAATGAACTTTAATTAATAACTTAAAGCATACAAGTGTTAGAGAAACGGGATCTTCTTACTGAACACAAAAATGTTCCAACTGTAATTTCAATTACTGCATCTTCTGTGCAAAACGTTTCAGTACTTATTCAAAAACATATATATATCTAAAAAACTATTTAAGTACACACTACTACTGCCATTTTTAAAACCTCACCCTCACTGGTCTGGTCTGTCTACTGTCAAGGGCTCTATGTCCTGTAAACCTCTAGCAAATGAATATACGCTAAAAAGCAGAAATATGGTTTTGAATAAATCTGTCATGGAATCATAGAATGGTCAGAGCTGGAAAGATCCTGTGGAGATCATCTAGTCCAACCCCCTGCTAAAGCAGGCTCACCTGCAGCAGGTTGCACAGAATTCTCTCCAGGCGGGTTTTGAGTGTCTCCAGAGAAGGACACTCCACAGCCTCTCTGGGCAGCCTGTGCCACCCAGAGCGTGCCACCCTCAGCGTAGTTTTTCCTCATACTCAGGTGAACCTCCTGTGTTGCAGTTTGTGCCCGCTGCCCCTTGTCCTGTCACAGGGCGCCACTGAAAAGAGCCCGGCCCCATCCTCTTGGCACTCGCCCTTAAGATATCTGTAGACACCGGTAAGATCCCCTCTCAGTCTCCACCAGGCTAAACAGGCCCAGCTCCCTCAGCCTTTCCTCATAAAGGAGCTGCTCCAGCCCCTCACCCCCTCTGTAGCCCTCCGCTGGCCCCTCTCCAGCAGTTCCCTGTCTGTCTCGAACTGGGAGCCCAGCACTGGGCACAGCGCTCCAGCTGCGGCGTCCCCAGGGCACAGCAGAGGGGGAGGGTCACCTCCCTCCACCTGCCGGCCACTCTTCTCCTCATGCCCCCCAGCATCCCATTGGCCGCCTTGGCCACCAGGGCTCACAGCTGGCCCGTGGGCAACTTGCTGTCTCCCAGCTCCTTCTCCACAGAGCTGCCTCCCAGCAGGCCAGCCCCAGCCTGCACTGGTGCCTGGGGCTGTTCCTCCCTGGGTGCAGGACCTTACACCTGCCTTTACTGAACTTTCCACCTCTCTGGGTCTCGCTGAACGGCAGCGCAGCCTTCTGGGGTATCAGCCATTCCTCTCAATTTTGTATCATGGGCAAACTCGCTGAGGGGACACTGTCCCTTCACGCAGGTCACCGGTGAATCAGCTGAACGGGACTGGGCCCAGCACTGAGCCCTGGGGAACAGGGTCAGCAGCCGCCTGGCTACAGCCCTCCAGCTGGGCTCTGCACCGCTGGTCACAGCCCTCTGAGCTCTGCCATCAGCCACTTCTCAGCCCACTCACTGTCCGCTCATCTAATCCACACAGCCTGAACTTATGCACGAGGATGTTGTGGGAGACCGTGGCCAAAGCCTTGCTGAAGTCAAGGCAAACAACATTCACCACTGTCCCCTTCTCTACCCAGTCAGTCATTCCATCATGAAAGGCTATCAGGTTGGTCAGGCATGAATTCCCCTTGGTGAATCCATGTGGAGTACTCCTGATAACATTTTCCTCCATATGCTTCCAGACGACCTCCAGGATGGAGGTCCCTTTCCAGGGATGGAGATGAAGCTGACTGGCCTTGTAGTTTCCTGGGTCCTCCTTGCCCCTTGTGAAGACTGCAGTGACACTGGCTTTCCTCCAGTGCTCAGGCATCTCTCCTGTCCTCCATGACCTTCCAAAGATGACAGAGAGTGGCTTAGTAATAACATCCGCCAGCTCCTTCAGCACTCAGGATTGCATCCCATCAGGGCCCATGGATTTGTGGGTATCATGTTTGCTTACATGATCTCCAACATGATCCTTCTCAATCAAGGGGAAGTCTTCCTTTCTCCAGACATCCTCTCTTGCCTCCAGGGTATGGGAAACTGTGGGGCTGGCCTTGGAAGTAAGGACTAGCAAAGGCGGCATTCAGTAACTCTGCCTTCTGTGTCCTTCGTCACCAGGGTACCCACCTCATGCAGCAGCTGGCCCACAATTTCCCTAGTCATCCTTTTCCTGCTGATGTAATTGAAGAAGCCCTTCCTGTTGTCCTTGACATTCCCTGCCAGATTTAATTCCAAATGGGCCTTAGCCTTCCTCATTGCCCCCCTCCACATTCTGACAACATCCCTACATTCCTCCCAGGTGGCCTGTCCCTTTTTCCACATGCAGTAAGCTTCTTCCTTCTGTCTGAAGTTTGCCAGAAGATCCTTGCTCATCCATGCAGGCCTCCTACCCCCTTTGCTTGATTTCCTACTCATGAGGATGCACCTGTGTTGAGCTTGGAGGAAGTGATGCTTGAATATTAGCCAGCTCTCTTGGACCCCCCTACCTGCTAAAGCCCTGACCCATGGGATTCCTCCAAGTAGGTCCTTTAAGAGGCCAAAGTTAGCTCTCCTGAAGTCCAGGGCTGCAGTTCTACCTATTGCCCTGCTTCCTCCACGCAGGAACTCCACCACCTCATGGTCAATGCAGCCAAGGCTGCCCTCAACCTTCATATCCCCAACCACTACTTCTGTATTTGTTAGTACAAGGTCCAGGAGCACACTTCACCTTGTTGGCTCCTCTGCCACCTGTGTGAAAAAGTTATCATCAATCCTCTGCAGGAACAACCTGGGCTGTGTGTACCTAGCTGTGCTGTCTTTCCAGCAGATCAGGCTGGTTGAATTCTCCCATGAGAACCAGGGCCTGTGATCATGAGGCTACCTTCAATTGTCTGTAGAAGCCATCATCTCCTTCCTGATCAGGTGGCCTGCAGCAAACACTCACAACAGCATCCCCCATGTTGGCCTGCCTCTCAGTCTTAACCCATAAGCCTTTGACTTACCCTGCATCCACCCCTCAGGAGTGAGCATTGTCATTTTGAACCCCTCTCCCCATGTCCTTCATTTTAAAGCCCGCCCCACCAAGCTGGCCAACCTGTTGCCAAAGATTTCTTGCCTCTTCTAGACAGACAGATCCCATCCCTCCCTAACAGGCTATAGTCAAAGAATGTCCCATTGTCATAGAAGCCAAGCCACTCACAATGGCACCAGCCATGAAACCAGAAGATTATGTGCATTATACATCTATTTCTGGCTGTGCTCTTTCCTCTTAGTGGTAAAATGATAGGTGTTTTATTATCCTAATGACATAAAATATCACATAAAATGCTAATAAACTGCCATAAACTGAATGCTTACTGTGGAAAACAACTGCAGTTTTAAATTGCTATCTGAAGGTAAAACCAAAAACTGCTCAAGTTTTATTTAATTTTAAAAATTGGCATTTCCTGTATTCAACAATTTTTCCGAAGTGAATGATTTCATGCTCAATTTTCCCCACAGAGATAAGTAAGGCAAGTATCAAGGATTCAATTATAAATTATTCCACTATAATAGAGCACTAAACAGAACTTAAACTCATTTCACGATGCAAACAAACAGAAGTCAACCCCTCCCCCAAAATAAGTACTTTCTCCATTTACATAACATGAATGCACAACCATTTACAACATTTCACAGGTTTACCTGAAAACCATGACATACTTCCAGCTGACTTCTGTGAAAAGTTCTATACTGTCAGTTCACTTTGCTACAACCATAAAATTAAATCAGGCTGTGGCAGATGGTGTCCAGCCTGTCTGAAGATACTATCTGCTGTATAAATATTGATGATTTTAATAACTTGTGCTCCAAATATACCTTTTGAAAGAATATAGTTTCCTATCTTGAGGTTAACTAACAGGAAAAGCTTTGACCATGTTACCATGGCAATAGTATGTTCCCTAAGGTAGGATTTAGAAGCGTTGGGCCAAATAATTCTCTTGGCTAAACACTGCTGTATTCAACATTGCACAAACTTACTGAAATGGGAAAAGAATGAACATCTAGATATGGGAACTAAATGGATTTCAGCACCCTGATGACTGGTAGCAAAATCTCCTCTGCTACTGAAAACTTAGCTTCCCGAGTAACTTCAAAAGCTTTCCATATACTGCCTTTTCTTAGAAAGTCTTGTTGGTAAATTACTTGCTTAGAAGTTGTTTCTTAAATTTAATTCTTGGATAACAGCTTGGCCAACGCATCCACTTTTTCTCAAGCTCACCAGGTGACGCTTTGCGCTTACTAAGTCCTGATTCCACATTTCTTGTACATAAGCAAGTCTATGCTCCCATGACGAAGCCGAAAAGTTCCAACCAAGACTGGGATTATAGAATGTCAAACTAGCAGAACATGATCCATTTATTTTAATGCAATTGGGCTGACTGTCTCCATACATTTGGTTCCCCCAGGTATTTCTTCCAAATACATGATTCTAAAGGTGTGCTTGTTCCAATTTGGGAGCAGAACGATCACATCACAAAAAAGCATTTTTGAATGTTTTATCTCAGCCTTGACCAAAGAAATAGGTCAAAAAGATTTTGCCTCAACTGGGGAGTTGTAAAGACTGCAGCTCAGAGACAGAAACTAGCATCAAGTACCCTGACATTGCCTGCAAGTTAAAATGAAGTCAAACAGCTAAATTTTTGCTTGATTTGTAGAAAATTCATTCAAAGCAAAACACAGAAAGATGGGTACATCATCTACTCGGTGCACTATATATGAGATGCATGCTCTCAAAGCACATAAACATTCTCTTCACCATACCTGCTTTCCACACTTGATGCTTAAGGAGTGGTTATGAAGCTCTCAAAGACTGGGTGAGGGCAGGAGAGTGCATATTACATGTGACACTGTACTGACATTGGTATGAAATCTTCCTATTCAAGACATTACTACCTAAGGGAGCTTTGCCTGCTTGGTCTTGGCAGGAGCAGCTGAGGCTGCATCTCCAACTTCGTGTCATACTAGCTGGCACAGTGCCAGAGAATTGTAAGGAACATCTGTAAAACCACATTCCCTCTTTCTTCCACAGCTCCAAACACAACCCAAGATCTCTATTAGTGAGCACTGCAAGGGAGAATGGACACAACTAATTTAACATCATCCTCAAATAGAGTTTGTCAAGACAAGCAGTAGATATAGTCTAAGATAAACAGAATAAGACCCTTGGAGTTGTTACTTCCGTGATGTACTCATTTGCTTCTACCACACAGCATTATGCACATCTGGCAAAGCAACGTTTTTAAGCACCATATTTTAATATTGATCTGGAACAAAACAGCAGCAAAGTGAGGGCGATGTGCAAACCGGCTGAGATCAACAGGTCCATGAATATCCCAAAGATGCAGGATGGTGATGTCAAAAGAGTGTAATTCCAAGCCAACATAAATTAATTTCAGAATTTAAGTAATAGCTCAGATACAACAGAGATCACATTCCTCAGACATTCTCATTCCACTAATTTAGACACTGTTTGTGCTTCTAGCCCTTCTCCCTCTTCACTGCATCAGCATACTTCTCTTTCATTTCATCCTGCAATATTGCAAAGAATGTCACAGAAACAGCAAGGAAAAAAAACACAACAACAAAACCAAAAAAATCCCACCACAAAAAACTACACTCATGAAAATCCTGCCTAAGCTAGAGAAACATAAGGATCCCAATCTGTTTACTTCACTGAAAAAATAAATTGAGTGGCGGTGTGATCAGTGTCTGTGAGTACCTATACTGGAAAACAGTATCTGATCTACACACTCGTGTAATCTAGTAAATTAGGACAAATCTACAGCCAGTGATTGGAATATGAACCTAGGCAAAGCCAAAAAAATAAAGAAAAAAGTTCTGCAAGCTATGCCAAAAGCACATGGCATGCATCAGTTTAATATTGCATTATTTATGCTGACAGGAAAGTCAAGACTGTAACCTGCCTGAATGCAAATAAAAGCTTAGAGAACCATGTCTGTTGACTGAAAATAGTTTGCAGAGGCCAGTTTCAAGGATTATTCTTATAAGTGGTCTAATTACGTCACTGAAGAGGGACTGCAGCATCATACTGTTTTCACCAGGAAAAAACCACGTATTTCTGGATAAAAGTGTTATTCCTGCTTAATAAGTCAAAAGAAAGTTCAAAAGTTAAGGATTAATAGCTACTAAAATAGATAACTGACTGACAGATAAAAAAAACAGAAACCAAAGTCAGGATCTGCAGAAAATTCTATGATCTGTCTTCAAGAGAGAAAGAGAGGCCCTAAATCATAGATTAGCAACTGGATATTTTAGAGGTATCTATTAGAGAGAAAAACAGCACTGGATCTCTCTATCTGAGCCCTAAGAATTAAAACACCATGGGGACTAATTTATCAACAGTGATTTTTGTTGAGAGCCATTGCAAATTTCCATGACACCCTGTGTCTACTTTACTTGAACCAAAACCTAGGACAAAACCAGAGAACACTACTTATTGACACCTACCTGGCACATCTAACTCCCACATTTTCCCCTCAGTGATTTATCTTACTTGCTCTGGACACAAGCAAAAGAAATACAGAAGGGAAATCATACGCTTTTTATTCAAACAACACTCTTGGGTGAGCCATACTTCTTGCAAGCACCTTATGAGGCAGTTTTGTCATCTCAATATAAGCACCTGGTACTCTCTGAGATACTCTATGAAGTCCAAGCTAATCTCCACAGACTTGGTATGTATGTCACTGGACATTCAGGAGAACCACAGCCTTCTTGAATCAGCAGCTAGATAATAGATAATATTCTCTGTGACATTTTGTATCGCAGATATCTATGTTTATGCAGCTGAATCAGGCCCCTAACATCCTTGGACATCAAGCCTGTGCTATCCAGCTGCCTACTGTCCTCTCCAAGTCAAGCTGCAATTTATGACAGACTCCAATTTATCTTTCATTGTTATCACACACAGATAAATTACAACATGCAACTATGACTTGGAAAATGCCCATGAAACATGGTTTTTCTTTTGATGACAGTTTCTAGGTGAAATCTTGACATGGATTCCTTTCAAGCACAGTGCTTTTCCTCCCAAAACAAAGCACCAGGTGCCCCTATCAATCCACGTCAATCTTGACCTATACACTGAAGCATCATTCCAATTCTTGAGAAAAAAGAGGGATGGTTCTCTGCTATTCTATTGCATCCTGTTATCTTTCTCTGAGAAATCTAAACACAAAAGTAAAGTCCTTTGCACCTGCAAAATGAAGTCCTGTATAAGTCTTCATCTCACAACTGATTACATTTGTGTATAATACAAGACCTCTCCCCAAGATAATTATAGCAGCTTTCCCTGCCATTCTACATAGTACACAATGCATTTAATATAGAAACTGTTACCTAGATAAGTAAACCAGAAATACCACAGTAGACAAAGTGCACTGCAAAACAGCTTTTTTGAGCTCTCACTTGCGTGCAGTATGTCATTTAGAGATATCACGAAACCATTAAACCATTCATAGATCATCAAGCAGGATCACAGCTGGAACACACATTTTGTAAAGCAGCTTTGGGATGAAAGATACTACATGTATTAAAATATTAATTTAAATACTGTAATATAACAGTTGTTAATATCATCACTTCTGAACAGGTACCACCTTCACATGAAGAATACCACATTCACCTTTTCCTCAAATTGCAAGGTTTACAGGAAAGGAACAATTTATTACTTCCTTCAATCAAGCAAAGTACTCAAAAATTTCTATAAACTAATAGAATTGATAAGAAATCAGTGAGAAAGCTTCTTGAAGGAAATAGAGGCGTAAACAGCAGCAGCAAAGCTATCTACCCCGGACCTCAGCGATCACTGAAAAAATTCAATAAATCATAGAATCATTTGGGTTAGAAGGGACCTTAAAGATCATCTAGTTCCAACCCCCTGCCATGGGCAGGGGCACCTTCCACTAGACCAGGTTGCTCAAAGCCCCATCCAGCCTGGCCTTGAACTCTTCCAGGAATGGGGCATCCACAGCTTCACTGGGCAACCTGTGCCAGTGTCACACCACCCTCACAGTAAAGAATTTCTTTCTAATAGCTAACCTAAATCTACCCTCTTTCAGTTTCAAACCTTTTTTCCTTGTCCTGTTGCTACAGGCCCTACCAGAAAGTCTGTCCCCATCTTTCTTATAAGTCCCCCCTTCAGGCACTGGAAGGCCACTATAAGGTCTCCCCAGAGCCTTCTCTTCTTCAAACCCAACAATCCCTCATCTCTCTCAGCCTGTCTTCATAGTAGAGGTGCTCCAGCCCTCGGATCATCTTTGTGGCCCTCCTCTGGATCTGCTCCAACAGGTCCATGTCCTTCTTATGCTGGGGGCTCCAGAGCTGAAGGCAGTACTCTGGTGTGGTCTCACCAGAGCAGAGGGGAAGAATCACCTCCTTTGACCTGCTGGCCATGCTTCTTCTGATGCAGCCCAGGATTCTGTTGGCTTTCTTGGCTGCAAGCACACATTGCTGGGCCATGTTGAGTTTTTTGTCCACCAGCACCCCCAGGTCTTTCTCCTCAGGGCTGCTCTCAATCCACTGTCCACTCAGCATGTATTGATACTGGGGGTTGCCCTGACCCACATGCAGGGCCTTGCCCTTGGGCTTGTTGAACTTCGTGAGGTTCACACAGGTCCACCTCTCAAGCTTGTCAAGGTCCTTCTGGATGGCGTCCCTTCCCTCCAGTGTGTCGACCACACCACACAGCTTGGTGTTGCCAGCAAACCTGTGAGGGTGCACTCGATCCCACTGTTTAAGTCACCAACAAAGATGCCGGACAGCACCAGTCCTGGTACAGACCCCTGAAGAATGCCACTCATCACCTGTGTCCACTTGGACATTGAGCTGTTGACCACAACTCTTTGAATGTGACAATCAAGACAATTCCTGATCCACCAAGTGGTCCACCTGTCAAATCCATGACTCTCCAGTTTAGAGACAAGGATGTCGTGTGGGACAGTGTTAAGAGCTTTGCACCAGTTCAGGTAGATGATGTCAGTTGCTCTTCCCTCATCCATCAATACTGTAACCCCATCACAGAAGGCCACCAGATCTGTCAGGCATGATTTACCCTTAGTAAAGGTGTCACCAATCACCTCCTTATTCTCCATGTGCTTTAGCACAGTTTCCAGGAGGATCTGCTCCATGATCTTGCTGGGCACAGAAGTGAGACTGATCAGCCTGTATTTTCCTGGGTCTTCCTTATTTCTGCTTTTAGAACTGGGGGTTACATTTCCCCTTTTCCAGTCCATGGGAGCTTCACTGGACAGCCTCAGCCTCTCAAATATGTTGGACAGTGGCTTAGCCACTTCATCCAGCAGTTCCTTCAGGACCTGCAGATGCATCTCATCAGGTCCCATGGATTTCTGCACCTTCAGACCTTACATGGTCTCCTACAGTGGGCAGTTCATTCTCCCAGTCCCTGCCTTTGCCTTCTGCAACTTGGGTGATGTGGCTGGAGCACTTGCTGGTGAAGACAGAGGTGAAAAAGTCATTGAGTACCTCAGCCTTCTCCATGTTCTGAGTAACTAGGTCTCCCATTTCCTTCTGGAGAAGGCCCATGTTTTCCTTAGACTTCCTTTTACCACGTACCTATAGAAGCTTTTCTTGCTGCCCTTGACACTCCTGGCCAGATTGAATTCTATCAGGGCTTTAGCTTTCCTAACCTGATCCTTGGCTGCTCAGACAGTTTCTCTGTATTCTCCCCAGGCTACCTCCCTGTAGGTTTCCTTTTTGTGTTTTATATTGTTCAGGAGGTACTTGTTTATCCATGCAGGCCTCCTACCATTTTTGCCCAACTTGGTCCTTGTTGTGGTTCATTGCTCCTTGTTGTGGCTCATTGCTCCTGAGCTTGAAGGAGGTGATCCTTGAATATTATCCAGGTTTCTTGGGCACCTCTTCCCTCCAGAGCTTTATCCCACGGTATTCTCCCAAACATATTCCTGAAGAGGTCGAAGTCAGCTCCTCTAAAGTCCACAGTAGTAATCTTGCTGTGCACCCTCCTTGCTGTCCTGAGGATCCTGAACTCCACCACTTCATGGCCACTGCAGCCAAGGCTGCCCTTGAGCTTCACATTCCCCACCAGCCCTCCTTGTTGGTGAGAACAAGGTCCAGCATGGCACCTCTCCTCATTGGCTCCTCTATCACTTGGAGAAGGAAGTTATCACCAATGCATTCCAATAGCCTCCAGGATTGCCTGTGCCCTGCTGTGTTGTCCCTCCAACAGATATTGGGGTGGTTGAAGTGCCCCATAAGGACCAGGGATTCTGAATATGAGGCTGCTCCTATCTGCCTATAAAAAGCCTCATCCGCTCAGTCTTCCTGGTCAGGTGGCCTGTAGTAGACCCCCAATACAACATCACGACCTGTCCCTGTCCCAGCCCTCCCTTTAATCCTGACCCATAAGCTCTCAGTTGGCTCCTCATCCATCCCCAGGCAGAACTCCAGCTGGCTGTTGACACAGAGGATGATATCCCCTCTTCTTTTCCCCTGCCTGTCCTTCCTAAAGAGCCTGTATCCTTCCATTCCAACACTCCAGTCATAAGTCATCCCACCAAGTCTCTGTGATGCTAGTAAGACTGCAGCGCAGCAAGCATGTACACATGTCTAACTCCTCCTATTTATTTCCTATGCTACATGTGTTTGCATAGAGGCATTTAAGATGGGCCCCCAATAAATCTGACTTACTAGCTGGAGCAGCTGGAATGCCTTTGTGCACAAACAGAAACTATAGAGACCTTGCATATCTTTTTTTTAAAGTCTGGTCTCTTAAATAAAAATAAATTTTAATAATTTCAAATTGCAAGCATATTTATTAATTGAATCACAAAAAAAGCTGGGCTGTCTTTTGAGTGTTTATATAGGTATAATCTTAACATTTATTCTACAAAGTTCAAAGCTGCTCCACTTCTGCATCTATGCAGCTTTTTTTTCCCTTTAAGATAGAAATATTTTTTTGTCCATGTTTTAAACTAACAGATCTCAGAGATAATCTAATAATCTGCATGTTTACATTGCTTACTGAGGAAATGTTTTCAAAACACAGAACACTCTTGGAAATGAGATGAGAAGTTCAAAGGTTTTGTCCTCAAAAACCAGGAAAAACAAAAGTTAAGAGTTACCATTACTGCCAGCAGCAACATGTGGAAATTGCTGCCAAATACAAGCAATTCCTTTAATTTTTTTGGTTACCTATAAAATGTTTATAATAAAACCTTTTTTTTCAATTGGTATTGAAAGGATTGGGAAAGAAGACATGAGGAAAAAACCTAACCCTTCAGATGTTAACTGAAAAAGAAAGCATGCCTATCCATGAAATTCCTGTTAAGAGTCATGAAGTTTCACTTTCCTCCTTAAACAAGCAACAAGGAATAGGAACAAATTCCAAAGTAATTTTAGCTTCTTTCCTATCATAAAAAAAAAAAAAAACAACCATCACTGAACAGATGGACAAAATGCTATGCAACAAAACCTTCACTGAGTACTGAACTTAACAGAATATCTGCCTTAAATAGCCACTTGGAAGCTGCCCCAGATTACTTCACGAAAATCAGACAATACTACAGATCTTTTGATATCATTGGGTCCAGTAAGAAACCTAGATGCCTAGGAATGGCACATTGACACATCTGTCTTTCAGGCCTGTAAATCCCTAGATGGAATGCAAATCTCAAAGTTGTGTACCAGTGCTTCCCATACAATGTCTGGGGGAAACAGGTGTTCAGTCAAGTTTATCCAAAGCAGAAGACATGAAGGATGACAACCAGCTAGTTATCTTAAGAGCAAACACTGTATCTGAACTCCTTGCTCTGTCCAGAGTATGGACAGTCCAGGTCTCCTCTCACAGTCCTGGGTGCCTACAGTTGTTCTACGAATGGCCAGAGAAGGACCACTGTTTATTTTTGTAGCACAGCTGGAAAAAGAGTAGCATTTTAAGATAATAGCTCCGTGGCATAAACACTTTTCCAGGCACTGACAGGCTTGGATTCACTGTGCAGAAGTGAAAGCAAAATCCAAAGTCAGAAACAGAAAGAAAGGGAGAAATAACTCACTTGTGCAGTTTCTCAAAAGGGGAAATAGAGGATTCTCGGTTTGTTCCTACAACTGTTTAAGCAAGCAGAACCAGTTTTTGAAGCACCAAAAATAACCCAGGCCTGTGCTGAAACTGCAGAGCCACTAAGATGGCAGGCACTACACATGTCTCTGGCTGCCTTTTCTAAACGAAGTAGTCACAGCTGCATTCATGAAGAGCCCAATTTAACTGATACAGATGTTTTCAGCTTCACAATAGTTACAGCTTTACCCTATTTCTCAGTCCCTACACTTAAGACAGATGTAGGTGATTATCTCATCAGATACCTACAGAAGGGCATAGAATTGCAGGTGCCAAGACAAGGAAACAATAAGACTTTACAGATTTATGTATTAAAAAAATACAGCTCATGAACACTTGCTTCTGTCACAACTGCTCTTAACAGCAAAATGGAGATCACCTTGATGAGGGACGAGACACAGATAAGTCTCAATATCTCAGAGAATGATTTTTTTTCATGCACAACTCCTAACAGCTGAAGACGAATCATTTATCAAAAATATAAGTCTAATATTAGATATATGATACCATGAATCTGGTGCTGTAAGGGTGGCTCTCAGTTATTGGATGACTTTTAGTCTTCATGGTAAATTGGGTAAGGCTAAAAAGCTCTTCAGCAAGAGTAAGTTGCAATCTCTCTTCCCCAGTATCATCACTAGTGTTTATATACAGCTTTCCACAGGTCAAGACTAGTCTGGTTCAAAAGCTTACTGCTACTACCCATTGCTGAAAATTGGCTTCTCCTGGCTCATCCACATATGTGTTACCCCCTGGGTACCACCCTACTCCAACCTATTCAGACAGGTATAACCTATTTGTAGGCTAGGTGTCAGTCATCTGATTGTTTCTAATTGCCCCAGTTTGGATACCATTTTCCTAGCTTTATTATGTTTTTATGAACTATACCAGCTAGCAGATATTACCAAATAATTTACTTTTTGCCCTAGAAGACATCGGTATATGCTATGTCTGACTGCAATAAAAAAAATTTAAAAAGCTATATGCATAGACCTTCATGCTACAGCCCCTTTCTCTAGTGTTTTCACATTTTCCTCTCTTTTGCTTTTTGGTTGCTTGCTTCATTTAGCAACTTCATTACTTCTAAAAGAAGCAAACCCTTTACATTTAATTATTCTTGCAAATTGGGCTTGGTTTTGTTTTGTTTTTTAAATATTATGAAAGGAAGTCCTTTAAGTGAAATGTTTATTGCAAATAATAAATACACCAACAACAGCTACAGGCTTGCTTCTATCAGCCCACTGACTGCAATATTGAAGCAGCTCACTTTAGACAAGCTAAGAGGATGGTTCAAATATTTCTGGATGTAAAACAGTAACAATCAGAACCTCGGCTAGCAGAACCAACAAATAAATAAAGGCAAGCTTTCCCTCCAATGATTAACTTTATTTACTATTAACAAAAGATTAATTTTGCTTCTTTTATCTACCCTAATACTTGTCTATTTACCTTATTTAAACCGTTAACATCCTGGTTTAGATTTCTTGAAAGTATTTTGAAAGTTTAACAGGCTAGATCTATTCTGACATGTTCAGCTGAATGAATGCCATTTTAGAGTAGTTATCCTGGTGACTTGAGAGATTTCTTGTTAACAAAACACCCTGTATAACTCTCCCGTCCTTTCCAGGCCACAAAAGTACAAAACCTAGCAAGACTGAAATCTCCATGCCTAAATGAAAATCCTGGGAATGCAGATTCCATAAGTCACTTCTGCAACATTTAGCATTTCTCTAGCCAGAGATGCTATTTTTTTTTTTTTCAGTAATGCCTAACATTCTTTTTTGGTTTTTTTTCCAGTAATAACTTATCACAGGACTAGTTCGGCCATTTTTACATCTTTACAGAAAAGATGACACCACAGTGAAGTACAGCCACCAAATCTCCTGCATGTAATCATAGCTCTTCTTGAAAAGACAGACCTAAACAAAAATAAACAATAATCATCATTGGGTTTTTTCATCTTTCCCAGAAAATGCATGGAAAAACAGGGCTAAATTTTCTGATATAATCCATTTTTTATCACATATCCATACATATATATAGCAGCCCTTTTTACATAGACAATAATAATGTATATAAAGCTAGAAAAAAACCCGATTTTTATGTGATGATGTCATACAAGTTTTATGATCACTTTCCACAGAATTATGAAAACCCATGTTTAGAATTTAATATTTCTATTTGAAATATCTATATTTATTATTTGCAGGCATTCATTTTCCAGACAGGTAAACACAGAGGCAATGTTACTATTTACTACAAAATTTATTTCAGCTACTCTTCATGAACAAGTCTTTTTTTCCCCACATTGCACAAGTCTCAAAATGGAGAAACAATGCTCAAGTCAGCAAATATTACAGTGAAATAGTTTGAAGATATAATCATTCCTATTTCAGGTTCCAAATTATCAATAGCCCCAAGCAGGACTTCAAAGAATTGACTATTACTATTAAGCCATATTTATATTCCAGTGATCTTATTATACATATGCTTTAGAATTTTTCTGATCTCTACACAGTTCAGAGAGAAGTTTCTTTATAGCTGAATATGGTGTAATTTGGCTTCCAGTTATAGGAAGAGAGGAAGATACTACTTCAGGTTTCCATTTTCCCCCAAATGTTCTAAAACGGCTATGACTGCACATCCACTTCGAGCTGGATGCCCACAATCACCTGGTGGCACCACAAGATCTCCAAGATACTCCCTGATGACTTTGATCCTACATAGCATGTTATAAACACCACTACGTTTGGTATTAAAAGGAGTTCTCCCTTAAGTCTAAGCCAGCCTGCATCACTGACCACCTCCTTTTATCTCAGTGCAGCATGGAATACAATGCAGTTTCACCACAAACTCTCAAACTTCTCTGCTCTTTTGCCATATATATATACACACACACACATATACATTATATGAATCAGTATATATACACAAACATATTACACAATGAAAGAGAAAAGCAAGGAAGTACTAGTACTGCGTGGCTCAGAAATGGAAGTACACAGCCTGGTAGCCCAGTGGCCTCTTACAAAAAAAAGTGTAGTCTACATTTGTCCACACCTGTAGAAAGATGGACAAAGAGATGCATGTGCTCCTTATCGGGTATTTTTTTCCATACTGCCTTTCAAAAGCACAGTCTTCCCTGGTGGCATGCCAGGAAAATCCTATCACTCATGCAGATCAGGAAAACGACTGCTACAGGTCTTAGACTTACCACAGTCAAAACTGTTTGTTACCTAAATCAGTATACAGAGTATGATTGCAAACTGGAAATATGCATGTTTCAGTGGTAACTGTAAATGTCAGAAGCAAGGTGGTATTAATCTGCATCACCATTCTGAAGTCACATAGATAAATTAGAGGACTTAGAACTACTGCTGTCATCACCTTTGAACTCTCACATACCTCTTGCTTCTTGCTATGTAAGACCTTTGAGCCCATGTATGCCTTCATATCCCACTGCTCTCTGTACCAGGCACTTAGGGTCTGCTCTGGAACACGCTGAAAGCAATGAAAAGCCTCCCACTGAACTCAGCAGTAACACTTCAAACCCTTAGGCAGACCATTTGTCAAGTGTTATGCAAATCTGTGCCTTGTAAAATAAAATTGCTCCTCACTGCTACCATCTTAAAAGCTGCAGCAGAGTACTTTAGACCTGCTGTCTTTCTATGAGAGAAGAAACACAAGAAGAACAGCAGCTATGGAAATTAATCAGACAAAAAGAGAGGGTGGGGGAGAGTTAACAGAAGTCAGTAACTACGCCAAAACATAACAAAACCCAATAGTTAAAACGAGATTTTAACAAATCAATGCAGAGGGAGATGGCTTTAAATTGTCTCTTCCTGACCCAAATTAATGGTGATCTTAGATGGGGCATTCACAGAAGAAATAACACTTATGATGTTTGTGTAAGTGCAATAAAATCCCAATCATGATCACAGCCTACAGCTATGATAGCATGAAGAATTCAGATGGAAAGATGCTGCACAGGCAGCTCTTCAATGTGATGAAAGCATCAAAGCATCTGTTTTAAAGAATTTGAGCTATTTAAAAAAAATCCCTCCCTTCACACAGGCCGGGGTCTGCATTTCTAAAGCAAGTGAGGCTTTATTTTTCTTTTTGTTTTGATTATGATCAACAGAATGGGGTACAGACTGCAAGCAGTGTTTGACAGATTCACCGGCATTAACACCTGGGCAGGTATCAGCATAATCCTGTAAAAAAACCCAGTGTAATACATGCCTGTTTTGCAACACCTGCTTATTTAATTAAACCCTTCCCATCCACAGGCAGAGTTGAAACAGTTCAAGATCCTAGTATAAAAGGTGCCAGGAAAGATAGACCCATTATTTATTACTCAGCAACCAAGACCAAATATAAAAGACTAACCAATAGCCTTTCCTATCCCACACTGCCAGCTGGCACTGAATGGTAAGTGAAAGCACTGCAAAATGCTTTTTCTCTTGCTTTTATAACAGTGCAATTTTAATATGTGGTATATGGCACATTGCCATTTCCATTTTTTGAGTGCAAAAGCCTTGTACGGGGAACAGGGAGTACAGCCAACAGAACCAGATCTACCGAGAACTTTGAATTAAAATTCATTGTTTCGTGTGTGAACAGCAAACACTTTTTTCTTGGTTTATTCTTTATGTTCAACACTATTTATGTGAATGAATTGTTAAGATAAACTTTTAATAAAGGCATTATCAACAAGGGGCCATTTTTTCAACTCTGCTTAAATTCATTTTTGCCAAAGGGATTTACAGCCACCTATATATGAATCAGCATTCTCGTAGGAGCAGCAGAATGCCTCACACAACAGTCTGTGGTGGGTGAAGGCGTAGCACTGTCAAATCTCAACACATATGGATGACGTGGGAGTCACTGCATTCAGTCCCAGTACATAACTTCAGATTTTGACAGCCTCAAGGGGAAGGTCTGACCAACCTGCCCCTGATGTACCAGCATGAAATCATCAAAGACAAGTATCCAACCCTACATTCATAACCACCCCATTTCAGAGGTCAGCCTCAAAACCAAAGTGTCCTGGTGTTACAGACTGAATTTTTGTCTGAGAAATGTGCATAATATATGCAATGTAAATGAAAACAAGTAACTACTGAAAGGATGCTGAGTATTCACATTCATTTTGTAATGCAGATAAAAGGCAAATACATATTGTTGAAAGAATAATCTCTTTGATCCAAGTTACTTTATCCTGAAAAGAGTAACAACCAAAGAGAGAGTAGAACCCAAATAGCAGGGATGCAAGATTCTTGGTGCATTTCACTTATACATGATTATCTTGATTCTTTTCTGCTCTTTGATATAAAAGCCAAAATACTCCCCAAGGAAGCACTTTTTTTTTCCCCAAGTAAAAACAAAACACAGGCTCACAAAGACCAGCACCAGTCACAAAGGAGAAAACAAACACTATGTTACACAAATCATAGCTTCACAGTGTAACCCTTTAAGCCAAAAGTCCCTATTTCTTGATGCAAAGAATAAGTATACTTGGTTAAATTTTTATGCCAACTACAAAGCAGCAAAACTTCAGAATATCCCAGTCATCGTTTTCAGGATACTTCTTTCATCGTTTTCTCATATTAACAGGTTATTTCTGACCATATTACCCACTAAATTGTGTTTGCGATGCCTTGCTGTAAGCATCTCCTCTTTATGCATTGGAATTGCTACTGAGCAAGATAAAAAGGCAGATTATGAGACAAACTTCTTTCAAAACATGGAGACTCCCAAAACCATTTAAGGAAACTAGTAAGTGGGCTAGAAACCTGAAAAATTCAAGGATGATAGCAACACAATTAAAAAGAAACTAATCTCAGAATAATAGTAATGCTATAGCATATCAATGTTGCAGTAAATTACACAGGCTAACAAAATACTATTATTATGGCTGCCTAAACCACTGTACTGCACTGTACTGCCTCTAAAACAACAATTTAATTTAAAAAGCCATAACACATAAACAGAAACATTTTACAGAAAATACTGGGGTTTTAACATCTGCCTCTCAGTAAAACTAGACAGACCCTTAAAATTCTGAATATGAAATTCCTTCTATCTCTGGCACCTGAAGTACCCCCCTAAATGACACAGCTTAACTACATCTCCTGAAATAAGTCTACTTCTTTGACAGAAGATAACTCTGTTTACATTCAAGATGCACCTCCATTTCATCTCCAGTCAGTCACTGTCAAAAATATCTATTTAGTATAGTGTCTCTTCAGTGTAATAGACTAGATCTTAAAAGCAGCCTACTGACTGTTGGGGTGAGAAGCAGAAAAGGCCTTGACTCTGTAAGCATTGCTCAGCAATAACAAAAACACCCCTGAATTATCAACACTGTTTTCAGCACAAATCCCAAACATAGCCCCACACTAGCTACTATGAAAAAAATTAACTCTATCTCAGCCAAAACCAGCACATTCTCCAGCCCTTACTCCATACCACTTTTATCATGCTCAGGTCCCACACTATCCAACACATCCTCATTAACCAGCACCCTCCATTCCCATCCTTTGATATAATACATGGATGTAATTCCCCTAGTCTATGGGCCACCTCTGTAAAAGGTCCACAAATGTCCACTGAGTTAATTCAGTCCATGACTTTGGGCTACATCTGTTATGGTGGTCACTCAGGACAGGAGAGGTGGTGGGTTGTATGGAGGTACTGGACACTAAAGCCACCTCAGGTCAGGTGGCTGCTGCACTAGCAGCACTGTTTCTTGTAAGGCTTATCCTCCATTGGTTCGGGTGATTCCTCCTATACTAATTCCTACAACATGCAACTCAAACCATGCGTTACAACAGTTTAAAGGTATTTCCATTACAATCTCCACCTCTGGTCCCTTTAGGCCAGGTTACAGGGTTTAACACTGCAATGAACTCCTCTCCTTGCCCCTGCTCTGGCTTGGGCTAACCTACAGACTGCAGCCCCTTAGGGTTGTACATGTTCCAAGTGCAGCCTTATCTATGAGCCACAGTCTCTTCAGGGGTATGCCTGCTGCACCATAGACTTATCCAGAGCCACAGTTGCCTCGAGGTGCACCTGTTCCAGCACAGCCTTATCCATAGACCACAATGTCTTCAGAAGTAAGCCTGGTCTAACATGGCCTTACCCATGGCTGCAGTCCCTCCAGGGGTGTATCTGCTCTGTCATGGGCTTATCCATGGCCACACACTTTGAGTTGGTCCAGCAACACCTCACGCACAGCCACTGACGCTTCAATGCGTACCTGCTACAGCATGAACTTATCCACAGCCACAGAAGCTTCAAGGTGTACCTTCTCCAGTGTGGAATCCTTGGGCCACAGTCCCTTCAAAGGTAAGCCTGCTGTGGCACAGACATAACCACAGCCACAGGGACTTCAAGATGTACCTTCGTCAGTGTGAACTTATCCACAGCCACAGATGCTTCAGGGTGTCCTGCTCCCGAATGGACTCATCCACAGTCCCTTTGAGTTCACATTGGAGTTCCAGCCAATCCAGTACAGCAGTACAGAAACGGCAGCGATGCCCTGGCCATCTGCCAGCCCAGGTGCATTGCCATTTCTGTTACCAAAATGTTCCCAGGCACAGCAGAGTAAGATGATAAGCAGTACAGCAAGCAGCAAAAGTGAAAAGCAGCCACTAACGAGGACTAGACTAATACACAGAAAGGCAAGCAAGCCCTGTGGCGAGCACAGAAGCCTATTGATTAATAGCTAAACAGCAATAACAGCTATAAATTCGATCTAGCACATTCCAAATCAAACCTGTTGTTATTTCAAACCCTTCAAATCCCACGTCGGGTGCCAAAAAACCGATTGTTGTGGTTTAACCCCTGCTGGCAACTAAGCCTCACACAGCCACTCGCTCACTCCCCCTGGTGGGATGGAGGAGAGAATCAGAAGAGCGAAAGTAGCAAAATTCATGAGTTGGGATAAAAACGGTTTAATAGGTAAAGCAAAAGCCACGCACACAAGCAAAGGAAAACAAGGAATTGATTCACCACTTCCCATCGGCAGGCAGGTGTTCAGCCATCTGCAGGAAAGCAGGGCTCCATCACGCATAACAATTACTTGGGAAGACAAACACTGTAACTTTGAACATCCCTCTCTTTCTCCTTGCTCCTCCAGCTTTAGATGCTGAACATGACATCACACAGTATGGAATGTCACTTTGGTCAGTCGAGGCCAGATGTCCTGGCTCTCTCCCCTCTCAGATTCTTGTGCATCCCCAGCCTACTCACTGGTGGGGTGGGGTGAGAAGAAGAAAAGGCCTTGATTCTGCATAAGCACTGCTCAGCAATAACAGAAACATCTCTGCACTGCCAACACTGTTTTCAGCACAAATCCAAAACACAGCCCCATACTTCTTCATAGCTACTATAAAGAAGATCAACTCTATCTTAGCCAAAACCAACACAAATCCCATCACATATTAGCTTTCCCTGTGGAAGTCCTGAAAATGCTAGTTGAAGGCAAAACAACTACAGACAGTTGCTTTCCTTATGTATAACTGACAGAGAGTCTGAAAAAAACCCCAACAACGTTTATTTTGAATACGAACCATTAAAGCCAGTCTGGGAAAACGTGACCACAGGCTGAAGCAAACATACAACTACTGCAGAAACAAATGCTGAGACTGAACAGAATTCATGTCTGACAGCTTCATAGGGAAACAACAGGTTCAGATTGTTTAAAATGCAAAACCATGACTCTGAATCTGGGAGGTTACGCAACGGCAAGCCTTCATTTTCAGAGACATATGCATGAAATTCAGCTACTGACTTTAATAGTTTGAAATGAGAACATAAACCAAGCCTTTGAAAATTAGACAAATTTTGTTCAACAGGAATTAGATAATGATGACTGTTTCCTTCAGGTTTTTATTACCCTCATGAGACTTTCTGTGAAATAAGAACAAGAATATCTGTTTCAAAAACCGTATACATATATATATATGAATAAGTATTCTGGCTTCAATTAGAACCACCTAACTCATTTTATATGGAGACAAGTTAAGAGGAGGGGAAAAAAGGCTTTAGTCTGGTGTTCACTTAAACTATCATTTAAATTACCTCCAACAAATATGAACAGAAAGAATTATTTTCAAAATAACACTGATGATACCATTAGAAACCTTTAAGGAAACAGGATTTTCATATATATACTGAGTATACTTTAAAAAAAAAAAATGTCACAGGTTGTCAGACTCATAGGTTTCAGTGGGTTTTCATGTCAAACACCTCAAAACACATTGTGGGTGTTCTTTCAGTAAAACAAATGACTTCAGATTGTTTAGAATAAACACTCCAGATGAAAGAAAACATTTTTTGAGGGAAGATTAAACAACAATAAATCTTACTAATTCCAAGGAGAAATGCTTCACTCAAACAGTTGAAATAAGACTCATGAAAATGTTTATAACAGCCTTCTCCATATAAAATAGACAGCAGTGGATACCTACCGTTATTAGAATTCATTGGGACTCTGGAAGCAACAAACAAAAAAATTCCACAAACAGAAAACATAAAAATTTGCCAAAGGAAGAACAAACCACTCCTAAAAAATTCAAAACCAGGAAGTAATTTATCTTTTATATAATCAGGAATGTGATTTGATTGTGGAAGGCATACAGACAAAGAGTACAAAAAACTGTCTGTAAGAGAAGGCAAAATGAAATGCTTTACAGCTAGCCTGAACTCACAATGCCCCAAAGAAAGCAACTTGATGCTCCCCTTGAAAGGCGGTATGACGCAGAAACGCAACATCATGCGAGCAGATTTTGAGAACAAATTGACAGAAGAGGATCTCAGTAGCACACTCTCCCAGACATTTTATTTCCTTAAATGGCTTCAGAAAGCAACTCACTCTTGTGTAGTATAGCCCTCAAGTTATCCTTAACATCTTCTCTGTTCATAGCTTTTCTAGTTTCTTTAGTCTTCTTTAGTTTCACCCCCTTGAGAGTCTTTTCTATTAACCCTTTACCTGATGTCCAAGCATCAATAACATTTAATGTTCTTTTTCCTTTCCTAAGATGGTCTGAATACAAAAAATAATAATTTTTCAAACAGTTGCAGGAGTTGAAAGTATATTCACAGTTAAGAATATATATGTATATGTCATACTTAGGACAAATCGATATGGCCATAGTTAGGGGAACTTGATGAAAGGCTGCACCAAGTTCCCAGAAGGCTAAAAGAGCAGGCCTTCAATTTAGGTAAAATTCAGAATTATGCATCTAGCCTAACTATTAAACCGACCACTTGAAAATGGAATATAAATAGACTGCAGGCATTTACAGATATGCTACACTCTACAATGAAGGGCACTACAAAGGCACATGCTGAAGCATGCTGTGAAGTTTGCATTACCTTTGCAATGCTGTATAAAAGAGCACACAGCATAAAGACATTTAAGAAATTTCTGTTTGTAGGTATCCATCACATAGAGAGCACAGGAACTCAAAGGATATGCCATCAGATATTACTGCAGAAACAAAGTTAATAGCCACTTCTGTTTCTACATGTGTTTGTAACACTTGCTAAAACCACAGTCCTCGTTCACAGTACTGCCAGTGCCTAAGAAAGTCAAGTATTTGTTTTTTACCTAAGAAACTGGTCATAACAAAAAGACAACTGCAAATCTGTTGTATATCCAGTATTAACTGACAAGCTCTCTGGAATGCAAATGTTTTCTCAACTTCACAACCACAACTGTTTGGCTTAACATGACAGTACGAACACGAAAAATTAGTGAAAACTCTCAGAAGTATCTGACGTAATATGGGGTGGGGGAGGGAGAGAAAATATGCGCTTTCTCAAAGACTCCCATCTAACTCAGGCTATGGGTTGCCATGGTCTCAATTGCCTGTACCACACCGGCAGATCTACACGTGCATATTTTCATAGTACCATAAAACTTGCTTGAAATAGAGAACTTAAGAGTATTTAAAAAAAAAATAAAAAAAAAAATCCCAAAACAAAACACAAACCAATGTGCTTTTATTGTAACTGTGAGGCATGATACAAATAAAATTAGCATGCCAGAGAAGCACCATGGGATGTATCTCACAACATCTTCATATATAAACTTAAGCTGTGTGGATTAGATGAGCGGACAGTGAGGTGGGCTGAGAAGTGGCTGATGGCAGAGCTCAGAGGGCTGTGACCAGCGGTGCAGAGCCCAGCTGGAGGGCTGTAGCCAGGCGGCTGCTGACCCTGTTCCCCAGGGCTCAGTGCTGGGCCCAGTCCCGTTCAGCTGATTCACCGGTGACCTGCGTGAAGGGACAGTGTCCCCTCAGCGAGTTTGCCCATGATACAAAATTGAGAGGAATGGCTGATACCCCAGAAGGCTGCGCTGCCGTTCAGCGAGACCCAGAGAGGTGGAAAGTTCAGTAAAGGCAGGTGTAAGGTCCTGCACCCAGGGAGGAACAGCCCCAGGCACCAGTGCAGGCTGGGGCTGGCCTGCTGGGAGGCAGCTCTGTGGAGAAGGAGCTGGGAGACAGCAAGTTGCCCACGGGCCAGCTGTGAGCCCTGGTGGCCAAGGCGGCCAATGGGATGCTGGGGGGCATGAGGAGAAGAGTGGCCGGCAGGTGGAGGGAGGTGACCCTCCCCCTCTGCTGTGCCCTGGGGACGCCGCAGCTGGAGGCTGTGCCCAGTGCTGGGCTCCCAGTTCGAGACAGACAGGGAACTGCTGGAGAGGGGCCAGCGGAGGGCTACAGAGGGAGTGAGGGGCTGGAGCAGCTCCTTTATGAGGAAAGGCTGAGGGAGCTGGGCCTGTTTAGCCTGCTGGAGACTGAGAGGGGATCCTACCGGTGTCTACAGATATCTTAAGGGCAAGTACCAAGAGGATGGGGCTGGGCCCTTTTCAGTGGTGCCCTGTGACAGGACAAGCGGCAGCGGGCACAAACTGCAACACAGGAGGTTCACCTGAGTATGAGGAAAAACTACGCTGAGGGTGGCACGCTCTGGGTGGCACAGGCTGCCCAGAGAGGCTGTGGAGTGTCCTTCTCTGGAGACACTCAAAACCCGCCTGGAGAGAATTCTGTGCAACCTGCTGTAGGTGAGCCTGCTTTAGCAGGGGTTTGGACTAGATGATCTCCACAGGTCCTTTCCAGCCCTGACCATTCTGTGATTCTATGATCAATCTACTTTAATATGTGATACAAACACATAAATTTGCTCTTTGAAACAGTCGGGGGGGGGGGGGGGGGGGGGGGAGGGGAAGGGATTTGAGATAATCTACCAAAAACCCAGAACTACACCTGACCTGCCTGACAACCCGGTGGCGCCGCCTCTCCCACCCCCTCAGCCCCGAGGGCAGCTCCGCGCTCCCGCCGCCACGGCGGGCAGCCTCTGCCCCCGCCTCAGGCGCCGTTTTCTGACAGGCTTGGATCTTCACGCCAGGTACTAAAATGCTAAAAGTCAATATAATACGAGTGCTACTTCAAGTTGCTTTCTATATAGGGTGGTTAGCAAGGGAAAAATACCCAACAACCCACACCAAATTGTAAAGGTTAAAACCCAGCACCTCCTCCCTTCCCTCCTCACCTATCACACCTGTGCTGTTGCTGAACTCGACAAGACATCACACCCTGCAAACCTCCGAAAAGGCACTGGGGGCTGGGCTCTCTTCAGGCCTGTTCCCTCCCAAAATGGCGGAACCCCGGGGGCAGGTTCAGGTGCCCTCCCAAAATGGCGGAACCCCGGGGGCAGGTTCAGGTGCCCTCCCAAAATGGCGGAACCCCGGGGGCAGGTTCAGGTGCCCTCCCAAAATGGCGGAACCCCGGGGGCAGGTTCAGGTGCCGTTGCCTGAGTGGAAGGACAGAGCTGAAGCTGCTGGCAGGGGCGCTGAGGTGGCGTCCTTCCCTTGGAAAAAGGGGGGGGGAATGTTGTGCGTGGCTGCCTATGTGTCACAAAGTAATTTCAGCCAGCAATTGATGAAATTGTAATGCATATCTGTGTGCAAAACACCTGAGAGGTTCATTATTTTCACTCACCATAGGGAATAATACAAGGAAATACCTTCACATGCAATGGCCATGCAGTGACTTCAGTACCATATATATTTTATGATTTTTTAAAAAAACTATGTATACTGTATACACTTTGCCCCTGCTGTGCCTGTACACAAACACCTGAGGAGGTGATTTGCAGCCTGCTTTGTTTTGACTTCCACACTGAACTAAGATGTAAAAAATGGTGATGCCAAACTAATAATAACAAATAATTAAAATTCCATTCTCTATTCACAGTGCATCAAGCCAGTAAAGCATTTTTGGACTCATCTCAAAGGTCGACATAACTAGGCAATGTATGATTGTACAGGTTGCACATATAAGCTCTTACCTGCTACAGCAAGCTGAGAAGCAAGCTACTGGCAAGAAGCACCTACAAGAGCTGAGACAGTGAAGGAAGTAAGCAGTGAAAACAACTTGTTTCACCACCTTCTTCCAGATGATGTACTTCCAGAAATTGTACTGCTGTCCAAGAACGTACTGGCTTTTTGAAAGAGTAAAAATCGAGAAACAAGGAGCTTGTGAGTTAAATTTATTACTTGAATTACATAATATTTGATAAAGTCAAACATGTAATGTTGTAAGATGCAGTTAGTAGCCTGCTTCTCTTAACAGTTAATCTATATGAATCACGATGAATTATTACAGACTTAAGTAGATGTTAGAAGCGGTCTCCTAAGAGTCTGCAAGTCTGGGTCATACCGACAGGTTTCTAGTAAGTGTTTCTTTCTATCCACCGATTTATACAATTCAAATCCTGTCTGTGCTTCCAATGGAATTGCCACCAGCAGTTCTATAGTTTATCTTGATCTTCAGTTTTGCAGAGCATGTTAAACATCTGTGAAATTTGTAGTTCTGTATAAGTAGGTTGGGGTGTGTATTTTTGTAGTAGTTTAAAAGTGGTTTGTTTTTTTTTCCTTACTGGTGTTATTCATACTTGTACAAATCATTGCAAGAATGGGTTTTGCTAGAATCCTTTGTCTACAATGTTATACAGTTCAATGCAACAAAGAACAATGCAAAAAATAAGGTGTTCTATACCTTTGGGAAATCACAGTGCTGTAACATCATATTTCAACAGGAGCTTGAAAAAAAAACTTGCAACTTCTTTTAAACTAAGGTTGTACATTCCTTTTGAAAGCTGAAGTGACAAATATGGAGACTACTCTTCTCTTTAAGTTTGTTGTGGCTGATAACACCCCCCACCCCAAAATTTTCCAGAGTATACATTCAACAAGCCAAAATTTAGCTACTACATTTCAAAGATGGCTAGATAAGTAAGTTTTCAAACCACAAATAATAATTCGGCTTCCTTATAATTCATCTGTCCTAACATAGTTGAAAAGTCCCAGCGTTAGTATCGTAACCTTCTGCGGCTCTGATTTTTTATTTTTCCTTGGTAATTAATTTGTTAGATAAAGTATCTTTAGGAAAATAAGTGAAGTAATTTTGATATCAGGTGGTTTATTTGAGTAGACAAACTAAGTAATTGTAAGTTAATACCTATATTTTTAATAACTGAAGTTTCTGCTACGATCCCGTGATGCCAACTTGGCAAGCTAGCTCTAACTGTAATCAAACAGTTGTGTTACTTTAAAATATACTTAAAGGATAAGCTAGAACATCTCTTAAAGGGAGATTACGATGGTAAAGGCAGCAGTTACAATGTGAAGGGGTTTGGTATTGATGGATCTAAACAGAAAAAAGAGAGCCAAAGCAGAGCACTCCCTGTATGCAGTCTTCGTTGGTTGGTTGACTACTCTAAACTAGATCCAGTTACTTAGATGGTGTTTCTCAGTTTGTGTTAGCAGTGACTTTATTGAAATTGCTGGGTATTTAAGGAATATTTAAAAGTGAAGAAAAGTATTTGCTGGTCACAATATTGAAAAAAACCCTGAGTTGTTTGTAAATATCCTCAGCGCACTGGAGAATACTGTTACTCTAAACCAGCTCTGGACAAATGTAAAAAATACCTGCAGTCACTGTACAGAGTTGGAAGAATAAATGACAACTTAAATTCAATGTGCTTTATAAAACTTAGAAAACTACCCAATGTTAAGGAATTCAAAACAGTAAGAACCACTTTTCTCATAAAAATAACTACAGAGTAGTAATTAATCTTTCTGCTCTTTCAATTTGTGGACTTAACAATAGTAAACCTGTATCAGCAAGTTACAAGAAGCAAAAAGGTTATAAGTAGCAACTGAGTTGTGCAATTTGTATGTTGGGTAAAAAGACACATGAACTTTTGTATGCTGTCTTTGTACTGTGTTTCTCATAGTCTGCATTTTAAGTTATCCTCCTCCTAGTTCACATTTGCCCAGCACCCTAAAACAGATGATTGTTCTTGGAAAGCTCTTACCTGAATGATGGCAATAGAAACCAACAGTTCGGCTCAGGAGCATTAAGAGCTACAGTCATGTTTCTTTGCCTGACTCAGCAAGTCCAGACCTAAGCACAAAGCAGGTTATACGTGTCACTAGTAAATACCGGTAGCAAAAAAACATTAAACGTCTAAACGTGAACCAGATGCTTCCAAGAAATTCTAACAACATTAATCCAGGCTGCCTGCTCACAAAATAGGTATCATCCACAGGGATTCTACCCCAACACCACAAAAAATTGCCTGGCATGACTGATTTGAAAACCAATGATGACAAAACATTAATCTGTACATTCCCTTTTCCCCAGTATGAAAAAATTCGTAACATGCATCATGCATGTCCCTACTGATGCTTGTTGGCATATAACCTTGTACAGCAGCAACAAGTTGACTACAGCAGCAGCAGCCGCCTTAAGCAAAGACCAAAACAAATGGAAAAGAACTTCAACAGGGAAAAGTCCTTATATCCTATGCCAGGAGCCCCTGTGACTTGTGCTGGCTGCCCAGCACCTCTGGAATATTCCTGAAGGACTGGCTTGGCTTATTCATGTTAGACCCAAGCCAAAACTGTCTCACTTCAGGGCAGCAAGACACACTCTTTCTCAAAGTCTTCTCATATATATTGGGTCTACTTAATGCATAACTGAAGGTTGTCTTAGAAACAAACCCAGATTATTTCCCACCCCACCCCCCCATATTAGAAGCTATGACAGAATATTGTGAGCTGCTTGTATTTGTTGCAGAAGGCCGTTATCCTATTTAGTCTAGCTTTCTTCAGAAGCCCATCTTGAGCACTTCAACTTAAGTATGCAGGATAACAATTAACGTGTACATATTTAGAAGGAACTTGTTGCCCACAGCCAGCTCCTCTGTTGAGGAACCTGCTTGCCATGGATTCTAAAATAAGGCTATTGTTTATGTGCATAAGGATCAAAGGAGAAATGGTGCCAAATGCACCACTAATATAAGTTTTAACTTATAAGTTTATAACCACAAAATAAGTTTTCATGGGCTTCATAGGATTATTTTGATTGAGCTCGTCTAACCACAATTTATGAGCCCAAGTCTCATTTTGCTTTGGTGTACCAAAGGGTGCAAATCATACTTAAAACAAGCACACTCTGCAAGCATAGACTTCCAGTCATAAAATAAATTTCTAGGTTCACAGCAAACAACCAAAGTTTATTTAATTTTTTTAGGTCCTCATTTTAATAAATGTCAGAATTTCTCCCATTATCAACATTTTCTGTAAAGAAACTCTCAAAATGAGAAGACTGCTTTTACTCTCTGTCAACTCAGTTATGCTAATTTTAGAAGTAATTTCTTATTGTTATGACTGCTGTTGGTATTAATGATTATGCATTTCTTTCTGTACATTACTTTGTTATTTATTTTGAAGAGATCTGCAATTTGAAGAGAAAATGCAATGAAACATTCATAGGTAGCATTTGAAGTGGGGCAGTATGCAGTGACATGCCATACCAACATTTTTTTTGTTGCTGTTTTTTGGGTTCTTTCTTGAGTTTTGAGGAGGGACTGTCACCATGGCTGGGTAGAAGGCTCTCCACCCAGAAGTCTCCAAGACTAAGAAGACTCTAAAAAGTCTCAGCACTCAACCAAAATAGGATTGAAGCATATGCTTCAGCACAGTTCTGTGATCCTACAACTTCTGCTGCACAGAAAAGCAGGACCTTTCAGAAGTGTGAGGCAGCTGCTCTGCCTCTTCCATCCTGCTCAATTTCAAGCTCCCCAGCACACCTACCACCCGTGCAGGAAGGCAGTTCACTTTTTACATGTTACACTTCAATTACCAACAAACCAAAAACCTTCCTCTGCTTTCAAGGCCCAGTTCATGGCTTAGGCGTGCTCCTAACTGTTTGCACAGTAGCACTACACTCTCCTTCTGTGTGCCCTGGTTTCTGCATATGCTGGAACAAGAGCCAAATGTGCATTGACTGCTGTCTGAAAGCACTTATGGGTCAGCTGAGAGCTAACTATAAAGGCAGGATTTCCTACCTCCTGGTTTCCTGACTTCCTAAGAAAAGAAAGTGCTGGTTTCTCTCAGATGAGGAATATTCTGAGAGACACAGGTGTTTCTGGCTCCCACATCCCCCAAGGACTGTCCCATAAACCCAGATACTGCACTGCCTTTGAGCAATTACTGTGATAAGAATAGCATCACTCTCAACATAACCAAATTGGTTCTTTCCAAGTAGTTTAAGCAGATGGTGAAGGACCAGTTCTGCCCTTGGCTTACATGATCAAGAGAAAGAGAATATAAGAGACTTTCTGCTGTCCTAATGGTAGCATAGGTATTATGCTCTGTGGATAGGATAAAGAAGAAGAGGAGGGATAAAAGAATTCAGCGGTCAAGATTGTGGCCTAGTGTGAGGGACTTTGAAGACAGCATATGAGAAAAGCCAGAAAGATGCTGTCAGAATTGCTGCTTTCCTTTTCCTGTTCCTAAAGAACGTCCATGTAACCATGGGTTACGCAGGCTATCCTACAAGATAATACTGAGTTACACGCCCTGTCCTAAAAGGTAATACTGAGTTGTTTTTAACAATACCTCAGTACATTCCTCCCCAGTCTCTTAAGAAAAGCAGAGTGAGTGGACATTTGATTAATTTGAGGGACATTCTGGTATGTATGTTGTAAGAAATCTGAATAGACTGGAGATTGAGTGCTCCAAGGGATCAGATAAATAGATATTGATATTCATCAATTTAGTTTTTTTGAGAAAAACCCCACATATTTCTTATTTACTGTAAGAAAATGGCTTGTATAAGTAGATTGGTAAATAGCTCTGTATTTCTTTATTAGTGGATTTTGTGTCTTCATTTTCCGAGTGATCTGCTCAAAGCTTAAACAAAATTTTTTCAAGGGCAGCAGTTCCCAATTCCTCTTTCTCTTCTGAGAGCTTGGAATTGCAAGGAGATGCCACTGTCTGATTTAGGATGAAGTTGTTGGTATTTGGACTACTATAATTCCTAAGTAAAATAGTGTTACCTGGTAGGCAGAAATTGGACCTAATGTTTCCTGTGAGATTTATAGATGGTGGAGGAAAAAGGCACTCCAGATGCAGCCTTTAAACTTTGGAGAGGTTATCCACAGCATGACAAGCTTATGTGTCTGGAATTTAATTAGCCTATTAAAATAATTCTGGAGGGAAAATACAAGCAAATATACATTGATACATTTAAGCAAAGTTTAATTTAATGAATAATACTCTACACAAGAGTATCACCTTCAAGAATTCCTAATGGTCATGCAGGTAGTTTGCTTTTTCTAAGTTGGATTTTACCCATGTGTGTAAACAAATGAGTACTGACTGTTCTTGGACATGACCTTATGTGGTCAACAGCTGCACTGTCAGTAACTGTAGTGCTTCAGATATAGTACAGCCTCTCTTTCCTGCCTTACTCACCATTCCAGCTTCTGTTCCTCTTTCTCATGCTAGTAATGAAACTAGCAAAGACAACGATTTTTTTTCTGTTCAGATTTGTGCTTAAGAAAAAAACCACACTTCAATTCACAGTAGAGAACTTGTCTACATCTGTCATTGACTACTAATATATTACCAAACTTTCCAAAGATTAACTTCACTTGACACGGATCCAATGTCAAATATACAACTGTAGAGAAATCTGCAAAAGCAACTGGTATGAACTATCATACTCTCTGATCTTAATTTGTACTTTAATTAACTGTGTGTCTGTCCATAACCTAGCTCAGTGTAGTCCTGGTCTTTGACAAGGCGTCAGGCACTATGGCATTAGAAATAAATAACACCGTCTTCTACAGGCTAATATACAAAGCCAGCAAAGGCTTACAAGACCTCCCAAAGTATTTTCAAGTCACCAGTTGTATTGTGCACTATGTTCTCATGAAGCCAGGATGAGCAAAGGACTTAATCAGAGTTTAAGGAGAAGAGAATCCAAGTCCTGATAGAAGGTTTTTTTCCACCCCTTTACTTATCTTCTGCATTGTTACAGTTTTAGTTAATGGAAAACTTCTTAGAATTTGGGATGTTTTACCCTGCTGATGGCTTTGGCCTTTCTTAGCATTCACTTTGCTCTCATTCCCCGTAAGTGGCAACAGACTACAGTGAATAAGAAGACTGGGGGATCTTTAAAAATACTACAGTTATGGCACTGTACCTTAAGTTGACCTTTCACTTTAAGGAGACTCCTTTTAGCTTAAATGATCAATATAGCATCTGAATGTAGTATTCCCAACACTATGCATTAAAAGTCTGTTTCTGGTAGTCCTCAAGATAACTCTGAATAAAACATATTTGGAAGGAAGTTGTCACCTGCTGGTCAGCCTGAGATAGAAGCCGCCTGAATGTGTCTGCTTGGCTATAGAGCCTGTCTTGGGAGCTTGATAATGACGTGGATTTAACAAGACTGTGCTAGTTGTAAAACAGCTTACTTTCTGAGAGAAGTAGTACTGTACATCAGCAGAGCTTTTCCAGGGGAAGAAAGAATATGCAGTAAGCAATCAAGTAACATCTGTCGGCTTATGTGGGAGTATGTATTGTTTTCATTTCATAAGGACTAATTTTCCACAAGTAACACGCTCACCAACTCTAATGTAGCCTCAAAGCTGTTGTTTTACACCACAATCATGTATCAAGGAATCTTTTTTGATCTTGATTTCACTAAAATGGTTTGTTTGCAATTTTTACCCTGTGAACACAGTCACAAAATTGTGCGGAACTGATTCAATTAATTTTTTTCTATGGGAATTAAGGTAGTATTAATTTTGAGGTCACACAGTCCTTCTGCTCAGTTTATGTAAGCAGTCAGCTCTACCTGAACACAATTCTTTTTTGCTGTCTATGGTAATCTTCAACACTTTCACACGTGTATGGATCCCTTTTGCAACAACTAACAGTAATTACTTTTCACATACCAACAGTAACAACGGCTTTCCATATTCAAAGTATGTTTTAAAGTTGTAATCTCTACTTAAACAAAATGCCATCGAAAGTACTTGAAGGATTGGGTCAGGGAAACAAACCAAATAATCACGTGCAAGACGAAAAAGGGGTTAACCTTGTGGATTCCTTTAAGCATAGCACAGGCTAAAGTGGAAAGCACCAAGTAGCGCTCCACAACCATATTTGATTGCCCTTCTTTTATAATCCCAGTTTCAGGCATAAAATGTGACTGCACCATATAGAACAGCCTTTTAAGCTTTGTGACTATCCCAACAAAATACAACATGATGTATCTTGGCAATGGTTTCTGTAGCAGAGATGTAAGCCAGAGACAGTATGAATTCTCAGGCAGAAAAAATAACTACGGGATTTTCCACAGAATAACAATGCACCGTTCTGAAAGGCTGCCATCCTGTGGCACTTCAGGGATGCTATAGTAGCTCAGTTAATGTTTTCTACACTCTGGAGTGGAAAACATGTTCAAGACACCTCATACATAGACCAAATAAGTACCTTTTTTTTTAAAAAAAAAATATTCAGGTAGTTTCAAGAGAAGGCTCTGAGCTCTTTTATGAGTCAACTGTGTAATAGTGCAGCTTGTAAACTGGGGCTCAGTTAAAGTCTTATGTCTGTCAAAAGAACCAGTGAACATAACCTGAAAATATATTGAACTTGACATTCATTCTGTGGTGTTGCTGCCACATTCAGCCATAAATTGCAGTTGCTGAATTTGCTGTACTATATCTCAGGAAGCACTTCTCAGGAGCACTTTACTTCCTTGATCTATTTATTACTTGGTTTGAAAGGCTACGGTAAACGATCCTATAAAGCTCGCTCCTTGAGTAAGTAGTGCAAGTTTCCAGGTAAATCAAAGAAACTTTTAGAAAAATGACTTCAGGATTTGAAGGGAACCTGATTAACTGCTTTAACCTCAGTTCTTGCTGTTTTTCATTTGCTGTTCATAGCAGATTATGCATTAGTACCAAGGAGTACATATTTCTTCTAACACACAAAAATTTCATTATAGGACAGGTATAAAAAATTAATTTTGCTTGCAATAGCATTAGTATGTTGTCAGTAAGCTGTACATATGAGTTAGAAACAAGTCCTTCATATTTTTGTTCCCCTACAAATCCAAAATTAAAATGACCTGGCAACTACCATAAAATATAATTCCACAGCGAAAAAACACAGCAAAACCACAATTCTACTCTTTAGAGAGCCTTTGTTAAAAAGGCTAGGAAAAAACAGGTACCTAACAAATTTTCCCCTATTAACATAGAAGTGATAAAGAAGTAATGCACAGCTCTTAGAAATGCATACAAAGTTTTAACTGAAGTAACTGGGAATATGTATTTCAAGGAACTGGAGTGAGGCTTATATTCTGACCTAAGAAGATATAAGCCATATATATATATAAAATAATTTTAAATAAATTTATTCAGATTCCAGTCAATTAGTTTAGCTTTCTCAAGTCTATACTCCATTATATGCAAGGATGAAGTAGCTCATCTGCAACCTTGGTCTCAGTTTCTTCTACCTTGGGTGGCTTTTCAATTTAGTATCTGCTTTCAGGTAACATTACTTAAGATGTATTTCTGACTACTATCTTTCTATGCTTTTTGATACACCCCTGAGCGATGATATCTTTCACAGAGCATACTGTCAAAGCTTTTAAGAACTAACCATAATTCTGTCCTATAGTATCCCTTGAAGCATCAACCACCTTTAAAAGTGTGCAGAACAGGAGCCCCGCAGAGCTACCAATATACATGTGCCTGGCTACATAGTACCATCGGACCATTAATATGCTCTTCTTCAGCAACAGCCAGTATATATTCCATTCTGCATCTCTATTCAGGCTATACTTGCCTTTCCACAACCAGGAAGGCATGAATTCCCATTCAGACTACAGCCTTTCTTCCTCTCACATCTGGCTGATGCAGTTTTGATTAGGAGCTAGTATCAAGCCACTTAGCATTCATAGAATCATTTAGGTTGGAAAAGACCCTTAAGATCACTAAATCTGACTGTTAGTCTTTCGAGTTTTTCTAGGTGTGAAGCCTTCATTCTGAATAGGAAATTAAGTGTTCTTATAAAAAAAACCCAAAGAAACAACATCCTAAGTTCTAATTCCAATGGTCTTAGAATTCTAGACAAATATTTTAATTACATCTTTTCATCATGCGAGGAGACACTCCAAAACTTCTTTCTGCTTAATCCTACCTTGCAGGACTCAGCTCTGGAAGGTTCATGTGTCACAGCACTTCCAACCTTGCAGGAGGCACTCTTACAAGGAGGTAAAATGGTCTTTTGCTCTATCCGACTTTCAAGCTAACACTCTTACTTTCATGACTGACTTAACCTTAAAACATAAGGAAATATTCTACAAAGTGTTGCAGAAAACAAGGAAAGGAAAAAGCCAGTATCAGATGTTATACTACTCCTCTAAGCCCCTTTCCTTGACTTCCTTAATTTCCTTTAGCCACTCCCCCAGACCATTAAGACTCAGGAAAGAGGATCATGGGAAATGCCTCAGCTGAAATGAAAGTAATTCAGGTGAATTCAATAATTTCAAGTATGGGTCAGTGCCCTTCATTTAGAAGAGAGGCTAGAGTAAGTGGAATCTGTATTTTGTGCATGTATGCATACATTGGAGGCCATCTTTAATGATTCATATAGCTTAATGAACTGACTTCCAATCCCAAGAGTGATGGAATGTGATTTTAATAGGTTTTGTTTGTTGGTTTGGTTTAAGCCTCCCGATTTGGAACCCAATGTGATTATTCAGGAATAGAGGAGCTGGATCATAACATTTGACCTCTGTGGCTTAGTGACTTCAGATATCTTGTGCATAGGCTTCTTTTATAGTAGTGGCTACTAACAGAATTGAACCCGCCTGACCTGCTTCATCTTTCACCCTGAGATTTACTCTGATTTAATTACATTCACTTTGTTTGTTTGAACTCTGACAGTAGCTGATTTCTTTATATATATGTATCAGAGCAAGATTTCATCGCATTGCTTTCGTGATCGTGTTGACTGACTGCTCTGTGCCTAAGCTTCCATGTGTGCTTTATGGATCTTCCATCTCCTCTATTCATTGCTGTTTTATAATCTTGAACAGGAAGACTAAAGCCATTCATGATTCTAAAAAATCATCATATGTCTGTCTGCAGCTTCATTACTAGTTTTCTTTGCTTAATCTTCTTTCCTTTGGCAAAATGAAAATATTGTAAAAGGCTAAGTTTGTAGTTTTTCACTATAATCTATCTTTCCTTCACCTGCAGTTACCAGAAATTACTGTATCCCAGATGAAAATATTAATATCTTAATTACTGTGTAAACAAAGCTGAACCCATATTCTAGTGTCATCCCAAATTCCTACAGTCCACTTGCAGGAAGCAAAGACTCTGTAGTTACATGGCTGCTATGCCAGTTCTTTACTAACATCCTAGTTTTGATATTTCAGAGACTGGTAGTTAAGCCAGGGTTCTTTTGTTCAGTTCCTTCACTCAAATAATTTTGATACTCATCTGCTTCAAGTTCCTTTTCTTTGTCTCTCCCTGCATCATGAATCCTGTGGGGCTACCCTCTGGCACTTCTCCCTGTCATTTCCTTTTTCCTTCAGATGCATTCAGGTGCAGATGATGCTTTGTGGAGAGAGTTAGTGGCCGGGTATCTAGAAAAGTACGTTCAGGCTGGACATTAAGAGACACTGATTTAGTAAGAAGGCAGCACTGCAGTGCTGTTTATCTGTGTGATTGAGAAATCCCCATCCTTGAGGCCTGTCGAGACTTTGCTACACAAAGCAATGGCTGACCAGAGGTCCCTTCCGTCTAACATTTCTTTGATTCTGGGAAATGTAGTATGAACAGGTTAAGTAATAATATATCAATTCAACAACCAGCCCAGCTTCTGCTAGAAGCTTGGGGACTGCACCTGGTTGTACGGGTTGCAGGGATAATTAGTTTTAAGTGACATTTCCTTACTGTTTCTCAAACTTTAGTTAGAAGCGTCTTAACAGCTTTACTCATCCAGAAGCTCCAGAAGGAAAGACAAGTTCCAGGGCTTCTCAGTATCTGCAAAACTTCTATTCTGAATTGCCATCCCAACCCTGCAAAAGTACGATTGTCTATAAATAAATTTCAGGAGGGTGTACTGCATTAGCTGTGTTAGTACGTTTTGAATGGCACGATTCGCATACATTTGAGACCACAACACTTTCAAGAACTAGAATTCTAGTGAAACTAAAGCTTAGAACTGCTAGTGAAACTTTCCTAAGAGCAAGACCCTAATAAACTGGCCTAGACCTTTTACAGCTATTTTTGTTGTCTAATACAGCAGTTTCCTTTCTATATCTATCAGCTTTGAACTCTGTTTTACTTCAGGTATGGATAATTAATTACAAATACATCAAATAGATTTAGCCAGGGGAGCTCAGTTTGGCATTACAATTCTCATTTCCATTTGAGAAGCTCCAAATTTTAGCTCAGATAGTAGTCATTGCTAGATGTTGTAAAAGGAAACAATTTCCTTTCTTCTGAACAAAAACACAGCAGTATTTCCTCCTCAGAATCCAGTAGATTAATTTCTGAGCTCAGCAGTAAACATCTTGCCTAGTATTTGTGAAAGGCATTTGCAACAGGTCAGGGAAGATGCTCTATATGGCATTGTGTACTGTACTGTTCCTTTCTCTTATCAACACCATTTGAAGACTGTTGGCAGGTACAGAGCTCTCAAAATGCTTCTGATGATGGGAGCTGCAGTGCGACTTAATGGAAAACTTCCTACAAAGATGAAGTAAGAGAATCTGCAAATGGGGGTGTGTTACAGCAATATTGTTCCAATCCAGTACTTTTTTGCATAGAAAAAGCATATCAGATTGCCCCTTAAAACAATACAGTAGTAATGCTCTGAAGATTTACAGTTCAGCTGGAATTAGACAATTGTAGGGTTTGGGTCCTGTCAGTAGTTTAGAAGTGGGAGTCTGATGGAAAGAGTACTCTGAGTCCTAACCCAGATTAATAAACTCTCTTTAATTTGAACTCCTTTGGAACTTATAACTCAGTATATACATTCCCACCTTCCCTGCTCTGACACTCCCTATCAGTTACAACCGATTTTTTATTTTTCCCTTGGCAGTGGTTTAATACTTGGATAGGATTGATACTCTCTCTGGGAGGAAAGTTACAAAGTTATCAGTGCCATAAAAAGAGGCAGTCAATAAAAATACTCAGTGTTGCCTCTAGAAATTTCAAAATGTTGTCCCAAACATGTGGATTCTTCACCCAGTGTGCAATAAGCCAGTCAACACAAAAAGTCAGAATACTTGTTCTATTTCAGTTCTGCAAAACTGGGTGCTAGGCATCTAAAGCAGCCAGCACACCTTTTAGGAAACATGCAGTGTCCTTTTTATAAAATGGTAACAAAAAGAAATTATATCAAAATAGCTAATTAATCACTTCTATAAAAGTTTGTTTGTGCATATCCTTATTGCTGTCTAGCTTATTATACAAAGGTGGTCCTACATTTTCACAAAAAATCTCCTCCTAGAAGTGGCGGTTTTAGTGTTATAATTACTTAAGGTAACTAAAGCTTATAACTGATACCCTATCAGCTACTACTAAGTTTCTTATTTCTAAGGACTCTCCACCCTGCATTCCCATTGCTATGGTCTCAAGGTAGACCATTGAAATTACTCACTTTATAAACATTAATCTCTTTCAGCATCAATACTTTAGTCATGACTTGACTTTCCATAGATGGTGAAAGCCTGGAAGTTTATAATGTTGCATGCATTTTAAATGCTAACACGTGCTTGGTGGTTATCAATAAATTTGGTAAATGTGACTGTAAAGGAATGAAGCTGGGTTAAATAGCATTGGTAATATACAGCTGGAGTCTGGCTTCAGGGGCGGGGGAGTTGGCTGATGTAGACAAGGTGCAGGTGTGGCTGGTTCTGTTAAGAGGCTGGGCAGCCAAGGAAGAGAGGGGAGGAAGAAGTAGAAAGAAGAAAAGAGAGAGAGGGGGCTCTGGATGAGGTGAGACTAGGAGAAGGCAGCAGAGGGACTGGCATGAAGAGTGTGCTGGTATGAGATGGTAAAAGACCTTGTTGCAGCTTGATAGTTTTGTGAGTGCTGTGACATGTGACAATTGTTGAGTGTCATGTGAATGAAATGCTTTTTTGATTTGAATATAATCAGAAGTTATTGTTAACTTTTTAAAAAACAAAACAAGAGGGTTTTGTTTGTTGTTTTGTGGGGTTTTGTTGTTTTTTTTTTTAACAAAGGTGTTACATGTATTTGAGAAAAGAGAATTTTTCTGGTTCCTGACCCTCATTAAAAAAGCCTGTTAGATTAAACTGGAGAATCTTCAACATGTAAAAACAGCCATCTCCCTCTGAGTGCCCAGCAGGTCCCAAATGCCACTCAGGATATGTTGAAATTATTTCTAAATAACAATGTGTTTCCTAAACTCCTATGTCAGCATGGCAATCTTTAAGTGTCTGTGATCAGCAACCATCAAGTCAAGAAGATTAGATAGAGTTCTTACTAGATGTGCTTACATGCTCTCATATAAGCCTTCACTCAGCAGGACTCTGAAGTATGTACGTAACAACTGCTAACTTCATTGGCATATAATGTGTGCTGTGCTAAACAGGACCTGTGTGGAAAGAATGTTGTAGCCTGTGGAAGCTATAGCTTCCCTTCTCGGATACTGGTACCCAGATGTAAAATTGTATTACAATGTGCTTTCATAACCTCAGCCAAGGTTAACCAGTGGTTTTGCACCAGGTGGTGGCTGTTTAGAATCCCAGTAAGAAAGGCACTTGCACTTTGTAAAGTATCACTTAAAATACCACGTATCGGAGCTAATACTACAAAGAGGCAGCAAATTGTATATGTAATCTTAAGTCCCTTCAGATGCTGGAAGTAGGGAGTTGGGCTGGATCAAATGGGTGATCCTGGATCAGGACAAAGCATCTGATGCAGATCCCATCGTTTGAAAGGCTACGTTGTTTTGGTCATTGAAGCTACTGTAAGCTTTTCTTAAAAGTAAAAAAATAAAATCTCTTCATTCTTCCTACTGTCAAATTAAAAAGGATGTTCAGCTGAGAGCTTGCTGCAGTTTATACTGAGGCAAGGCCGTGCAGGTGCATAGTTGCCAATTGCAAAGTGGGAACTTCCTGCAGGCTCCTCTGTTACCATTATCCATCTCAATCTATCGAGCTGCCAAGGGATATGCCCAGCACGACAGAGGCTTGAAGGCTAAACTGTATGTTCAGCATAGCACCGCACAGGCCTGTACCTGCTAACATTCAGTTTTGTGGATGACTAGCTCCTCGATGTACAAAGTCTTCCGATCAGGACCATTATGCTGGTCTATCGGTTTCTATATCCAGATTCTTCTAGGAAGAACTGCTGTATTACTACTATTATTCTGCACACACAGAAAAGATAATTTTCTTGCTTTTCTGATAATGATCCAATTAATTATGTAAATAAATACAAAACAACCCTTAACATTTAATTGCAGTCTTTGTAGAATAAAGGGGAGGATGTTACAGAAAAGAATTTAAGAATTTGTCAGGCAAGCTGTAGAAGGAGGAGCACATCATACTATTATGCAATGCATTGCATTACAAACATTTAATGCAACAGTCTTGATACGTAGTAGAAATAAATCCCATACCCCTTACAAAAGCATTTGCATGGGTGCAGAAAACCTATTGGCCCAGATGATAAGACAGGAATATGACTGAATCCCATCTCTCCTTGTCACTGGAAGGCACAAGGAGACTTAAGAAAATTAAGAATAAGGTAATCAGGCAATTAAATCTAGGTAAGATAGACTGGGAATGTAAGATTTGATTTCTCAGGAGAGAATGCTAAGGTATGGATTGGGCCTTAGGCAGCAAACTCTTATACAAGGCTCCACCTGATTATTTTTTTTGTGAGTAGAAGCACACAGAGGAGAGCTACCTTGCTTTTCAAAGAGATTGAAGGAATCGTGTAAGCAACACCCCTTTCTCTGAACACACAGTGGTGTATGTATGTGGTAGCAGAACTAAATAACCACATTTCACAAAATATTACATGGAGTACTTTTGCTTTTTTTTTTTTTTTTTTTTTTTTTTGAGAAGTCTCAGACTTACTGAGATTCTGGTGCAGAGGAAGGATGTTTGCAGAGTTAGCTATTTGTGAAGTTCCACTGAAAAGCCACAATAATTTTCCTTCTTTACTTATTAGGACTTTTTGCTTGTTAGATATCTAGTACTTAAGTGCTCTTAAGTGTCTCTTGAAAGTCCTCTTCATTTATGATTGAATATATAATTGCCATTAGTGCAACATGAGTCTTGCATTCATAAAACTGGCAGCATTCACTTGAATATTTACAGACTGCAGTAGCTTCAGGTAAACGTAACATTCTATATTTACAGAGTAATATTCTAAAAGACCAACAAAGCACTCTAAGAACAGGTGTGTAAGCACTGATTCAAGATTGTGAGTAAGAGGCACACAGCCCATGGTAAGATCCATGCCTTCCCTTGCCCCTCAGTCTTTCTCATGTCAGTTAGTTTGCCAAATTGTTGCATTTTGCTCCGCAGGTTATGCTGGGAACTAAAGAAAGGGTAGAAGTAATCTGTAGGCTTAAAGTGTCCTTAAGAAACTGTTTGGAATTTACCATAGCAAGGAAGAATTAGTTGCTTATAGAAATTTTTCTTCATGTCTCCTTAGCTCCCCCCACGACACCACCCTCACCATCCCCCCCAAAAAAACAAACAAAAAAACAATCAAAAAAACCAAACACACACACCCACACACCCAATTTTCACACTTTCGGACAGCTTTGTATTTACTTACTTACTGTATCTTCCTTTTACTGGATTGGTTGTGTTGCACAGACTACAGAACATGCTACACATCTAAGTTGGGCACCTGAGCAACTCCGGTGAGAAAAGGAATCTCAATGATCAGAGCAAATGAAGAAATTGCTCAGTGAGCAAAGTGATTTTCTTGGTCAGTCTAACCCTCGCAATTTTGCACTGAGCCTGCACAACTAAATTCCACACCTGAAAATATTTGGCATAAATAGTACAGTATAACTACTCTTGTCTATATTTATGAGATGCAACCATACATTCTCCCATTTACTGACTAAAATGACTTCCTAATGTGTACTACAGTCTATAAGGATTTAGTTCTTCTTTGTGTTGTATCAGTATGCAGATTAACTGCCTCATCAATAATATATGATACTGTGGCTTCTACAGCTAACTTTTGCTACTTAGTAAGAATAGATAGTTCCAGTGAAGAAATATTGTGGTTACTGGAGGAAAATAGGAAAGAATATGGTCTTGTTATACAGCTCTTAGGAAGTCTCATTTATATTTTAGATACAGATGGAATACTCTCTGTTTTCATATGATCCTGTATTTATTACTCTTCTAAAAAAATCTTTGAAGCTTGAAACCATTTCTGTCCTTCATGGTTATTTTGAAAGCAGGATTGTCACTGAGATTGAAGATGGTGAGACCAGCCTTTCCTTCCACTACATCAGTTAAAAAAACCTAGAAATTCACACATTTAACAGGTTTTATGTGCCATGTAATGGCATTCAGTGATAGGCTTAAACACTCAAATTGCATGTGAGAAGGCATTCAAGGATAGATGTGGATTTTGGTTTTGTGGTTGGGGCTTTTTTTAAAAGTTATTCTTGGCTGATAATATGCTTGCATAATTGCAGTAGAGTAGCTCAATTCTTGCTAAAATTTATACACTTATGAAGAGCTCGTGCTGCAGGTTTTATTCAAACACACATTCTGCAGCTGCTTTTCTTTTAGTGTAATTTTCAGCAATACAGTTTCATCAGTGCAGATACTTGATCTAAGTTGTTAGTACTTTGCAGAAGACCTGAGAAATAAACTGAGTTAGTAGGTGAAAAGAAGCCCAGGAAGATTTTAGCAATGTCTATCAGGACTCTGTGGGGAAAGATACTTAAAATTGCCCAAGAGGAATTTTTTTAAGGGTAAAAACAGTCACTGCCAAGAGTAAAGTTAAACTCCAAAGATGACCTCCAAGATGCCCTTCCTTTTCTGGAGCCAAAACAATTAGCAGGTTTGGAGTCTACCTTGAAGATGGAATTTGTTCTTGCCAGGCATTTTTCATCAAGAGGAAGAAAGTTCTGCTTTATGATCAAGTGCAACGTACATACCCAAGGTAGGAAGAAAGCTTCCCTGATACTCAGTTGCTCAGTGTCTCTGCACAGCTTCTGAACAAAGAGAAACAGTCCGTGGTTCAGCTCATTCTTTTCCTCTCTGCATTTCTGGGTACTACCAAGCAATTAGCTGACTTTTGTTTCCGTGGGACAACCCTGTATGCACCTACAACTGGAATAGTTACCTTGCAACTAGCATTTAAATCACCTGTTTTACCAGACTGTACAACTCGGAACACAGAGTTTTCCCAATACTGTACCATCTCAAACATTCAAGTCTTAATACAGTTAGCTTTTTATCTTTCTTTTACTTTATTGCCTTTCAGCTGCCCTCACCCACCTCCACCACCCCACCTCACCCACCCCCAAGAAAAGAAAAAGAAAAGATAGGGGTGAGAGAGAGGTTTCAATTATCTAGGACATTACAAAGCACAAGCTAGCATTATCTTTATTTTTTCACAACTAACTGACTTACTATGTATGTAGACATAAAAATCTGGCAGATTTCTGGCTTGTCTTCCAGAGGGGTCAAAAAATGGATTTGGTTTCATAGTGTAGAAGGCTTGGGGTTTGTGTTGCCATTCCTGATGGCTTAGATTACAATTAATGTTAGAACATATCTTATGCTGAAGACAGGTAAGAAAAGATCTTCTCTGTTTTCTGTATAGCTGCCACCCCAATGAACATAAATCTATCAAAGAAAGACATTAAACAATTAAATAGTCAAGTTGATGGCATGGCATATTTTTTAAATTGCATTACTCTTTCAAGTAATGCAAACAATTAAGGCTGCTGTATGGGAGACTGCAGGCTTTCATAGGCAGATATGTAATGATGTCCACTTGAAAAAAAGTCTGCTCATCTCTGAGCACTATACTATATTTTAGAAACAAATTAAATACACAGTAGCATATGATAAATACTTGCAAAGGTTTTTTTCATCATATTGGAGCAAGAAGGCCATACCCTGTTACTGCAACTGGAAACATATCTTCTATTTGCAAGGATAGCATCTCTCCCAATCTTTTAATTTCTTTTTCTGAGAGCTTTAGTGAAATTTGTACTTTGAAAAGAAAGTATATATTTGGTTTGGGTTTATTTCCACAATACGAGCATGTCTACACAAGCTCCAGGTAGCTCGATAAAACATACTCAAAACTACAGTAAAGCAGTGGGAACAATGTCTATAGCAAAATCCACTTGAGGATCCAGTGCAGAGCTTTTGGCTCCATTCTTGCTCTATGTATTCTCCACCCATCTGCTTCCTAGAGAGGAGTTAGGCCAGGCATTGTATAAACTGCTAGTAACAAGAGTTTAGCGTTTAGCATAATCTAAATTCTGGACAAGCCCCCTCTGAATTAGTGAGCTCTTAGTTTGACTATTTGAGCTACAAGCCCAGTACCCTGTGATGCATTGGTATCTCCTGCTTCACCACACCAGCCAATTTAGCATTGAATGGCCTGCGAAAAGTAAGACATGCTGTCTGCACAGCACTGTCATAGTTGTGACAGTATATCTGTGTGCACAGAGTACACAGATAATCCACCTCAAAGCTTTTGCAGCACTAACAATAGGTTTCATGGCTACATTGCTTGTAGCAGGATGACATCTCTCTTGTCTTCTTTTCCCCATCTCACACATCCCATGTGTTGTCACATCTTCCCCATTGCTTCTCTTGTTCTTCTCAGGTTTCCTGTGGGTTTTTCAGTTTGGATGGCCAAAAGATAAATTACTGTACCAAGACTGAAGGAGTGTGCTGAGCTTCTTGCTGCCATAGCTGAGCTAGTAATAGACTAAAGCATCCTTGAATAGCTGTATGCTATATTGCAGTCACTTAATACCACACAAGTCTAATGGACATGAAATGGAGTGAAGCCAGGAAGAATTTAGCCAGGGATAACTAAGTGCACCTTTGTGGAGCTCCACACAGTGTTGGGAGCAGTATCTGCCACATTTGTTTCATAGGCTCGTGGTCTTACATGGAGGCAAGACTCTCAACAGTATCCCTGTGTTTGTCTCATTGCTCTTTGTGATCGGACTCACGGTTGGCACATATCCCCACTGCTTGTTGTTATAGTTCAGTAACTAAGGATCCTCAAAACTCTGCAAATACATGCTCAACAATTACAGGATGACCACCTTACAGTGGCTGTTCTGTGCTGAACAAACTCTAACAGCAGTGAGGGATTTGGAAAGAAAAAAACCAAACCTCTATTTCCTGGGCTAGTACAGTTACCATCTGGTCAGCAGTTGCTAGTGGCTGGCTGTTCAGATCTGAAAGGCTGCGTAGGCAACCATGTGGATTTAATCCTTTCTTTGTAGCTATTTTTGTTCTGGATGGTATAACACTTCTTTCCTAACCCCTTTAAAATTGTGTCTTTAAACAAGATTTTTAAGAAATGTTGTACTTTTTTTTTTTTTAGAGAAATATAATTAAGTTTTCTCACTGCCAGCGTGCCAGTTGATACACTGCTGCACTTGGTTCTTACTATCAAAAGTTGTTGTCTATAACACTCCCCCCCCCCCCCCCCCCCCCAGTATAGTATGACGTAAATGACATGTTTTCCAGTGTCAGGCTGAACAGGATGCTGCTATTGAAAAAATTTTTCTATCATAGAGATAGTGCATTATGTAATGTTGATGCTGTAATTATAATAGTAAAAGTATGAAAATCAATACATTTCGTTCAGAACTACTACGAGATAATATGCAAGAGGCTTTTTGAAGAAAAACATGGAAGGGGGATAAGTGTTGCACTGCCTCTTGTGTATCACACTGACTCCGTTGCTTACTACTAAGAAGTGCAGCCTCTCTCCCTCCTAACTCTCATGGTGAGAAAAAAGATTTCAGAAAGGAGAAGTTTTATTTTCAAAGGCTCTTAATCTCAAAATACGAGATATTAATTGTAAAACAGTCCTTCAGTATTAGATTTCAGCAAAAGTACATTCAGCAAAGTTAAAAAAACAACCCAACACTAAAAAAAAAAAAAAAAAGGGGGAGAAAACACAACTGCAGTATCTACCTGTAGTCTGTATTTCCATCTGTGGACAAGGAGATGTAAGTTTGTAAACAGCTGTCATCCTCAGTTTTTCTAATAGCTGATGTTTTAATCAGCAGTAGAATAAAACACTTGATGTCCTGATAGTAAAACTAAGTAATTACAAAAAACATAAGATATACCTCCATCCTAAGATGGCTGTACAATCTTGAAGGCTTTCTTGAAAAACCTTGCCTTGCCTCAGAGCACCTATACTCCACAAAATGACTACACATACTGTGCCTCTTATGTCAACCCCCTATGCTGGTACAATGCCTGCTGCCTCAATATGTGGAACACTAAAGCAAACTAACCTTCCTCTAAACAACCAGTGCCAAAAATCAGGAAGAAGTAAGCCCAAATAGTAGATGCCCAGAGATTAATTACTAAACAACCAGTAAGTTGGCAAGATGGTGGCAAGAAGACGTTTTCTGGGTCTAGATTAAGAAGGTAAAAAGTTTACCAAGAAAAAAAAGAAAATAAGTGAGGAGGAGGACTATTAGTAAGAGAGTTAGGATCAGTAAGTTATCCATGTAAACTGTCAGTAATCTGTTGAAGAAAAGCAAGAGAGTATCATTCTTCCTAGAAACATGCCAGAGTGTGTTACTACAAGGGCTGGTACCACCAGGAGAGTGCTGTCAGAACAAAGCTAGGAAGCTGGCAGAGCAGCATTGCCTTCTCCTTGCACAGTCAGCTTGGAGACATGAATATTGGAAAGAGATTGCAATAGTAATTCCTTTAGTAAATCATATGATTCTGCTCACTGCTCAGAAGTCAAATATTCTTGTTGAGTAATAGAATACAGCGCACACTGATGGCAGTGGTCAGTGTAGGTGTGCATATGCATTGCAGGTCTTAAGCTAATTTATGAAAAGGTTTAAGCATAACACAGGTGTTTTCACTCACAAACAGCTACATTTAACGGTGGAGAGCCTGTAACACAAAGTGTGAGAAGCCATGGAAGTTACAACTGATGTGTGTAACCTCTTGGCTTGATATGATGCCTGTCTAAATTTAAAAAGATTTACATATACCTACTGCATATAAAATGTCTGCAAGGATTGCTTTATTGGCTTCTCTTCTTTACTGCAGCAGTGTGCACTGGGCTTTCACTGCTGCCCTCTAGGCTAAACCTGTGTAACTCCTTCTTTAAAAATCCCTCTTAGGAGTTGTGGAGTTTTTTTTAAATGATGTTTCGTGGTCAGTGCGCGTTTCTCAGCTATATGAGTCACACAGGTTAGACTGAATTAATTCAACCTGGTTTGCAGGCAATGAGACAGAAATACAATCCTTTTGCAGGTTTTCACTCTGGTGCCCAACTGAACTCCTATTCTCCCTATGAAGGAAAGTTCTGTTGACTGTAAACCATGTTAGACCCTAAATAAAATCTTAAAGAATTGTATCAGGCCCCACATGAACTATGGGAGACTCTGTTTTCCTTTAACCTCACATCTTCTCTTTCATTTCCAAAGTCCACCATAATTTATTAGTAAACATTTGCTGCTTGAGTAAAACCTTGCTTTTGGTTATACCAGTTATGCTGTTCTAAAGCAATGCCATTTAGTGTATTAGAATTGCTCCAAAATATGCTTGCATACCTGTCAGGGAGACTTTGACTTGCCTCAAATGAGCAGATAATTTATCCTTCTCTGACATGCAGGGTCAAAAGTGTCCATTGTTTTTGTTTAAGCCACAGCTGCCTAGGGTGGCAGACAATAGCAGATTTGTGTTGCTGTAGCATCATAAACTTCCCCTTAAACATTACCACTATCGGTGCTAGCCATCATATGAACATGATACATCATTGCTGTCCTTAGAAGGGTTACTGATTTGACTCCAGCTACTCAATCCAAATCAAAGGCATTCTTCTGACTTGTTTTTCTGTGTTGAGTACACACCTATATACTATGTATCCCTCTTTGTCAGGTCAATAAATCAATGCAAAATTTATACCCAATGTTCACAACCAATTCTTTTCTAATTTTGTAATTAAGTAGAAAATCAATGTTTACAACAAGTATTTTAATTTGTTTTCATCAGCATGGACATGAGTCTCCTGCCAGCCTGCCGATTTCTTACTGCCTTTGCTGAGATGCAGTGTATTTGGCTCCCCACAGTAACAACCAAGTTAACTGAACTATTGCAAAGCATGACTAAAGTATCAGAAAGCAAGGCTTGCCTGAAGCATGTTTCAATGTGTAATTATGGTACTGCTACAGTGAATTGGAATTACCAGTTTACAAAGAACAGAGAATGTATGCGCCCACTAAGATGATAAGTTTCGAACAAAGAAACCGATACTGTGACTGTAGCTGGGTTTTCCTTTTTTCTTCCCCTTTTTTCCTGTTTGCCTTCACAGTAGAACTTGAATAACAAAGAATTAGAAGACAATTTGTTTAAATTTCCTTTAAAATTGCCCAGAAACTATTTGTCAGAAACCAAAAACCTATCACATCATAAATCCATTGCACCATACACCACTTACCCCTAATGTGTATGTAATCAAGATTAAAGTTCTTCTAAAAAAACTATTCCTAAAATATATAGTAAAAAAATCGAGATGGATCCCTCCTCAGTTCCACCCTTTTAACGGCAACAGTAATTTCTGACCCATGATAGCAATATAGTTATAATTCTCATGTAAATTATTTTGATATAGCCTAGTCCTCCTCCCTGCTGTGATGGTGAAAATTGGTTCAACTTCAGTATTATGATAAGCCCCACATTTTAGAAGTGTTAGGTCTTGGAAAGAACAAGTAACTCTGTAATCTTGACTAATCCTTTTGACTATTTACCTGTAAAGCACAGGCTGAAATTCAACAGCAGCTAAAAACAAATCTGAAAGTGGTCCCCCAGGTACCACATGTTCCTGACTCAGGAATCAGGCATAGCTGTGTGATTGAGGACATCCACTCAATTCACTTAGATTATGGCTGTGTGAGCAGAATGAACAGAAAGAATGCAGTCACTATAGGCAAGCATAGGTCACTTTTATCTGCAGAGGTTCCAGAAAAGATTGAAATGTACTGTTGTGCTGCACAGGGAGTAGTTTTATGACTAACACATGCCATGTAGTCATTGCCTGGACAAACGGAAGACACACCTTTAGATCTGCCAGCCCAGCTCCTTTCATCAACGTAAGATTCAGACTCAAAATACAGATTTCAATAACAAAAACTCTGTTCTCAATTTTACATCCGTTTGGAATTTGTTCCATGTTTCTACCAGTCTACGCACACATATACCTTGTAGCTGACTTCCACAATTGCATCCCCTCCAACTTCAATTACAGGCCTTAGTGTCATTATAGCTCAGAAGCGAACCTCAGCTGTAATCTTTCTCTCCCACTCTGCCTTGTGGTCATTTCCCAAAGGACCAGCTCTCACTAAATGTTTCCCACTGTAGAACTGAATGGGCCTGTCAGCCTACCACAAACCTGTTCTCACCTGCCAGCCACAGCCACAGGGAAGGCATTTTCCTTAGCCATTATCTTAATTTTTGTCTGTGTGAAACCTGAAGCTGTAGCTGTTAGCATGGATCCCAAGGATGGGAGTTGGCAGTCCTTTCCAACTGCATTAACATAGCAGGCCCTACTACAGATCAGAACTGCCAGGAACTAATCTCTCTGCGCCTGTGGCAGGCTACTGATAAAGCTACACAAACCTGTGTCTCCCAAACTTCATTTACCTGTAGGTAAAAAGCAAGCAGGTGGATTGTTCCCTTCTCCACCCACCACCTCTTCCAAAGGACACTCAAGCCCAGCAGCCTCTGCTATTCTTCTGTGGCCACAGAGCTAAGGAGAGAGAGGAGGAAAAGTCCTTGGACTGTAGCTGTACAAAGTTTGGGGAATGTCTACACTGTGAATGAAAGACACCCCAGCTTGAAATGCTGAGGAGCTTGACGATGCCTGCAGCTGGTTCTTCATGGACTGAGTCACCTCCAGAATTAGCATAGCAATACTTGTGCACTGCTGTATGCCCAAGCCAATAAAGCCTGCTTTGCCACAGGGCAGGCTGGCTGGACTGCATCACTATAGGAACACTGAACAGACTAAGAACCTAAGCTGGGAAGTGTGCCTGCTTCGGCTAAGTACTGCAAATTTACCCAGCCCCTGCTGGCTCCGGTGTGTTGAAAGCTGTCCATCTTTATTCAGTATGTCTTCCTGAGTTGATACTAGCAGCTCTCCACCTCTTCCCTTCTTAGGCAAGGTTTTTAATAGCTTAGTGTGCTTTTGATGATAGGTTCTGGCCTTGGTAAAAACAGGACTGGCTGGCAGCACACAAATAGATTAATAGTTCATGAACTGTTCTCTTAATGGCCTTTGGAATTGCCTCTAAAGATGCTTCATTTCTGTTGTGGTTCATACCCTGCTTACATTCCATTATAGCCTCCTTTGGTGTAGGTCCTTTCAGTCAAACAGAAGAATATCTATGATGTCAATTGTGACACACTCACTGCTAATACTAATTTATACAAATATCTCCACTAACCACGTGTACTATTAGTATTAGGTCATACCTACACATGGGTACTATTACAGAATTAGGTAGGTGTGAATTTGTAACTTTTTCACACAACTCCCTGAATAAGATCTCACTATTACACAAAGCACACATATGCAAGAGCGAATTAAGCAAAACCTCACCAGAGTGCTCAGTCTACATTAAAGGTGGTTACATGAAGAACTAACACTACACTAGTCATCCTACTCTGCCAAAATCCAGGTGCCATAGATCAGCCTGATGTAAAGAATGTGCAATTAAAAATACCAGTTACTAGCATAGCTTAGCAGTGATGAAGACTTGGAGAGCACTTTCTGTTGTAAAGTGTGGAGAATTGATTTGCAAGTAGTTCTGTGTGCAACAATCACTGTCATTTCGACTGAACTGTGGGCTACATTTCAGCAATTGTTAAGGTTAACTCTTCAGGTCAGAAAAAAATGAGCATGCCTTTGCAACTTGAACAACAAAGAAAATGTAAGTGCTCAAAACTACCTCTTTTGGTCTCAAGCCAAGTCACCTCCTAAATCCTATACAGTTAAAAAACTACAGGCACGCTTATAGTAGTATTTTGAACAGCTCATAATAGTATTTTTTAAATCACAATAAAGTCCTGCTGAACATGAATCATTTTAAACCTCTTGCACATGAAGAAAGTAATACACACAGAGGTAGAAAGGCTTTTCCATTCTTGAATTTAGGACATTCAGAAATGGAATTGTATTGCATGCAAAGCTCACTATCCTGGATCCCTTAAGGAAAAAGGGAGGAATATATTTGCATCATGCTAATTTTTCTGGGCTCAAAAATTTTTTACACTCTTTATTATTATTGGCATACTAAAGAAACTCCAGCAAAACCAGACCACCAACGCCAATTGTAAATCCACACATTATAAAAGCCTAGTAAGGGAAAGCTCCTCAGCTTCTTTCACTGCCTCTCAAACCTCTATAGAGCTATGGCAATTTATATCAGCAGGGCATCAGCTGTATATAATTTTTTTTCCTGAGAAGCACCTCTCCAGAGATGCTGAATGACAGTACGGGGGCCATTAGCAGTTCCCAGAGCGAGCGCTGGTAAACCACAGAGAACCATCTGACCTTCTGGGGCTCCCTACCTTGCATTCAGCCCTTACAGCAGTGGCTTTGCTAGGTATTTCTCCACATGAATTCTCACTGTTAGCACATAGGACTGACAAAAGCAAGGAAGACAGTGTGTGAAACAATTGACCTAGCTACTGGTGTCAGCCCAGAAAGTAATTTAGAGCTGAAAAAGCTCTGAAAAAATAGCACAACATTAACTGTAGTAACCTTTTTGTAGAGACAAGCTTTCAGAAAGAATGCTCTCAACTGGGGGCAAATTACTTGCCACCTACAAATGACAATTTCAGGTATATTCACTTGATTGTTCTCCTGGTCTCTCCCATCTGTTTCCTCTACTTTTGCATGCCCACATCGCAAGTATGCGTTAATTTCTTTTCTCCCATCTCCCCTTTCCCTCCCCACCACTTCCTTGCAGATTTATCAGGGGCACAGAGAGTCTACAGACACTCTCCTCTTCAATGGACAGACTCCAGAGGGAATTCAGAACAAGAAAGGAAAATAATGAGGAGTTTCACTCAGCCAGGAAGGGTTCAAGTGTACAGCAGCCAGAGGCAACTCACTGTTTTGACTGGGTTGTCAAAACATGCAAATCAGTGTACCAGTTTATTTCAGCATCTCCTTACCTCACCTCTGTTCCATCCCTCTGGGAATACTATACAATGAATGTTTTTAAACATTCATTCTTTTTAGCAAATTGGATCTTTCTCAAAAATTTTTGGACCATCACTTTCAACCTCTGGATCAAGAACTGCTTACAGATCTTAGAGTGCTAATCTTAGCAAGCTCCTTTCCTCCTCATTCTTATGAAAACTTAACATACCAGCTTTGCATATCATTTAACATAAAATTTTATTTATTATTTGTATTTGGAAAACTTGCTTTATGAGATGCTGAAAAAAAAACATGTAGCGAAGAAGTATAGTAAGTTTAATTATTCTGCTGCACCAGAGCACACTCCAAACGCATAGCAGGAATCTCACAAACAGAAAGGAAGACAGAAGCTTTTCTGAGCAAAACATCAGCATCTAAAACTTAAAAGGTACAGTGAGTGTCTGCCACTATTCCAGTCTACTGTGCAAAGGCACGTAGGGTACTGTTACCCACAGCAGTGCTCTGATGATGTGGCTGGAGATGGGATTAACAGTGGTAAACCTGCCTACCTCTCTTACTCTGTCCCTTAACTGTAGCATTCTGAAAGACTGCTTTTAAGTGTGCGTGCTCTCCTGAATTTACACTTCTGAATGTAATGGAATGTAATCATACCTTACGATTAGACCTGAAGGTTATTAGCTCTGAGAGATTTTTTTCCCACCATCTGCATTGATGGCTTGTAAAAGCATTGTCTCTTGTGTGCTATGCATGAGGCAGAGTAACAATGTGCTAGAAGGGTTGAGCTGTCAACTGCCATTTTCAGCTTGGAGCTAGCCAGTGAACTCCCACAAGATTATCAGTTTTGGAAATTCACAGAAACACCTGTGAGAAAGAGGTGAAAGCAAATGTATTATTACACCTGTTTCAATTAATACTTGAAACTCTTTTAGTATCCTCTCAGCAGTAGGTAACACTGTCCCTTGGCCTTAGAATATGACTTGTTCCATTACACAGGCTAGTGATAAGACTGGTTGTCTCGACTAAAGCCTCAGTTTCACTCAATACCTTAAGAGTAAGATTCCCGAAAAACCTACCTTCATGAAACACCCAATGATCAAGAAATGCACTACATGAAATCCTTACAGTTTTTTTCAGAGCCTTTGGACTCAGTCTGCTTTGACCTTAATTTCACGTCCACTGCATGAGAGGGAGCATGGGTTTATCCTCTGGCCACTTAGATCCATGAGCATGCCCCTGCAACATTGCCTCTGCCAACCGGGTCAATTCACACACAGGCTGGACATGCAGGAACAAAGCAACAAATTGGTTGTGGACCATGTGAAAATGGTATCATACAGCTGAGAAGTTACAAATGTTAGAAGAACAGCTTTTCGTTATTTGCTTCTGAATGTAAGAAATGTCGATAATTTTGTGCTTTTAATTTAAAGAAGTAGGACAATAATAGAAGCATGAGGATGACCACTGAGGACATAAATGAACTTTATCACCAAAGCCTAAAAGCTGAGGAAGCCTCACAGAAAGACTGGGGTACTTTGGATGGATTCTGATGGGAGCAGACATACATTGTTGATAATATTTTCTAAGTTTGCTGTGGCAGCTCAAGTTTCCCGGTCTGTCCAGATGTTTTCTGCAGAGACAATAAGGTGAAGTCTTGTCCTGGATTGCAGAGCAAGGAATCTGGGCTATCAGTGCTTAGCCATATAACTGGGATTAGAACATTCTTTGAGGAACTGACTGGAATACATTTTCTAACGTGAAGACAAGCTTCAAACAGACAAATCCTGCCTAACACAAGCTTCCAAAAAAGCATTCAAAGATACTTAGCATTGTGATCCCATGACTGTTTTAAGCTGATTCCAAATGGTAGAGCTACAGTGAACTTGTCTGATATTTTATTTAGTCAGCACCAAGACCTCAACCAGCAGAAAGCTAACCTAAATAGCTTTGTGCAGGTTCAGCTCCAGGAAATGGACCACTGTGGGCTGAGCTGAGTGATAATAGCACTAAGTGGTACGATACAGCAATAAGTGGCTGGAAGGTGACAGTACCACCAAGAATGATTTTAAACCCATCAGAGCCAAAATGAGCTCAGCCAAATGGACAGAAACCTGAGCTGCTGCTCTGCTCCCAGGGTAACAAAGACTTTCCTGGAAGATACTCTGACTAAAGAGTTTTACTTCTGTGTCCAGGTAACTAAAAAATGCTAGCTAGTTTTAACAACTATAATTGTGTGGATGGTTTGTATTTTCTTCCAAGACTAAATCCTAATTTCAAAGCAGGTCAAGATCCCTCTAATACATGAACAAAACAAAAATTCTGCTTTCTTCACCTGGCATCAGTCAGGAGGAAGCAGGTCTACTCCAGCCTAAGCCCTACCTAAAATTCACATGGAAAACCACCTTCCCAGAGTCCCTGCAAAAAGGACGAAAAAAAAATGTTTTCAAGGATCATGCCCTGAAGAAATCAATGCAGTAGCATCATTCAGTCTGAATCAAGAGTGTTTAATGGCAGTCCTCAAAAAGAACAATACAAAAATGAGGAGGATCTATATACACCAAAAATAAAGAGTTTTCACTGAAATAGTTTGTCTTATAAACCATCTTGGCCATGGTGAATGCAAAGACCTGAAGATAAGCAAAAATCCACTCTGAACTGTGCTCTTGTAGCTGAAGATAAGAAAAAATCCACTTGGAACTGTGTTCTTGTAGTTTGTGGGTAGACCAAGAACTAACCCTCAGAAAGCAATCACTGACCAAAGAGTCTTAGCTCAGAAACAGGAGTGTACAAAGAAGCCTGTTCAAACAAATAAGGAAAACATGCAGCACATACAAATTACTGGAAGCTTCCAGTCAGTTCCTGTGAAAACCAAAGATAATCAAAATTGAACACAGAATGCTAAGTACCTGGACTATAAACATCTCCCCTTCTTCCATGCATATTGTATAGCCTATGGCATTGGAAGCAGATGTGGATGCAAAATAAAATTTATATTCTTTTTCAGTTTTGAATAAGCATCAGAAATAAAATTTTATCAAGTAGCTGTCATTTTTGCCACTGTATCAGCTGATAATTTTGTAGTGGCACCTTTCCCCACTGCCTCACTGGCTGCTTTCTGAAATGATTCCATGACTAAACTTTAGGTCCTCATTTACATATATCCTTGAACTAGTTTTAGGAATTGTGCATTCCTCTAAATTTTCAGACAGCAACAGAGCTTGAATGACACAGGGACTGCTAGAGGAAATCAAAATGATAAAATTGGCTTACTGGGAATGAGAAAGCAGGACTTTCTCCACCTTGGGATACTGCTACAGGGGATACTGTATACATCTAGTGTAAAAACATGAATTCCAGTTAAGAAAATATTTATCTCAGAGACTTTGTTGTCATGTCAACAGATGTCAGATACTGCTTAAATTGTGAGTCAACTTTGAGGCCTACTGCATCAGATATCAAGGTCTCATTCAATTACAAAATCATATCAGCATAGTAATCTGGTTCCTTCTCTCACCATTGTGGGGACATCTTATGATTGCTGCTAACTGATATAAAACATGCTCCTTCCTATTACCTTGATCTTTCCCGATCTGACTTTTTCTGATTTACACACAGACTGGATGTGCACTAGACATGTTCACAGTACAATAAGCACCCTGACTGGCTACTCTGATGCTCACCAGACACAAATAATGCATCCACAAGCACCATGTGTAATGCTTCATTGTAAGTTAATACTTCTCTGAAATGTAAACCTCATGTTTGCTTCCCAGTATAATTCCCACATCTAGTTAATACTTGTCTAATATATATGCAATAACCAAGAATGTTCTTTGAGGCTACCTTCGTTCTTTCTCAATTAGAATTAAAAAGAATTGCAATATATTTAAGAGACACTAGAGGGAAGCCAAGACATCCCAACAACCCTCTCTAGTAATACAGCTTGCAGTCCTAAAAGCAGTTAAAAAAAAAAAATCCTTAACATGGTGTAGAAAATACCAGTTATACTTACTATATATAAAGATGCCAAACAAATTATTAATTTACAGCATGGCTTTGCTGGTTTTTTTTCATTGGCACTCTGCATGCTGTTAGGCTCCAGGCTGTTCCCTCTAGGCATTCCCTTGGTGATGCTGAGAGCCTGTGAACTTTCACAGTTGTAACACTTGACAGTAATCTCATGAAGCATTCAGACAGTATAAATTGCTAATATACACTGTAAATAGGGGTGGTGGATATGCTGGTGTATTTTCTTCCTCATTTGTTGTTTGTTGCACAGTTGCTCCATAATTTCTACTCTGGACTTAAATATTTTGGGGTTTTTTTTCAGCACCCATCACACTGACAACTACCAGGATGTCCAGTTCATCTCCCCTATATGTCCCTTCACCAGCCTTACAAAAAGGACTCTTTCACCCAGAGTACAGAGGCAAGTCACATGCAGATATGGTCAGAACAACTGGTTTATGTTTGTGCTCTGAGCTGCAGTGATCAGGCACAGGGCTTCTTTAGGGTACCTCAAAAAGCTCTGGTTATGTGATTGACACCCCCTTAAGTTCCCCCTTCCCATCTCCCAACTCCTTACTCTGCCACCCACATTTGCTCCCAAACAAGCAGCTGTTTACCCTTTTGCCATTGTCCCCAATTTTGCTGACTTGATATCCTCATTTGGTCTTTATGATACAGGTGCCCTGATACTTTCTACCTGGGCCATCAATTCCGTTAAATTAGTACCACTTTATTCTGTGCTGCTGTTTCTCATCCTGCTGTCTTTTTAGAAGTGACACAAATCAAGGTTAACCATTGGCACATATACCATAATATACCTGTTTATCTTTGCTCCCCAGCAAGAGGGGTAACAAAAAACCCAAAACCAAAAAACATTTGATATACAAAATAAGCTGATGGTAACACAATGCCAAAAATAGCTTATTACGTTAAGTGCAAGGGAGAAAAGCCTTGATATAAAGCTTGATTGCAACAACATTTCAAATTACCAGTTTAAATACAAGACTTGCATTAAAATATTTCTTGAGATACATCTCTTGCTCTCTAAGGTGATTTTCTTTTAAATTTATATACACATATCCAGTTGTAACACTTGACAGTAGTCTCATGAAGCATTCAAAGAGTATAACTTGGGTAAGTACACACTGTAGATATGAGTGGTTAATGTCTGTATGATTTCTTCCTTCAAGGGTTCATAACATTATGTTGAGTACTAGCCTCAGACAGGTGACCAGCCACCTGATACAGTATAATACCTGCAAGCCCTTCCCCAAAGTCCCACAGTCTACACTTCCAGTGCTCACTGGATCCAGATGGTATTGCCTCTTTCTGGTCTGCGAGACTCCACTGTCAGTTCTCCAAAAGTGGAGAAAAACTGCTCCATTTCCTTCTGCAACATATCGTTCCTCTTCTCTGCATCTTCCTTGGCCCGTTCTGCATTACGCATTTTGATTTCTACCATTGTGAACTTCTTCCGCTCTTGATCCAGTTCTTCATGCAGGGCCATCATTTCTGTCTCCAGGGTAAGATTCCTCTGCTCCAAGCTGCAAAAACGAAATAAAAGCAGACAGCTCCTGAGCAGCACTCCTCACTCACTCGAGCAAAAATGAACACCACCAACAAATTCACACACAGGTCTTTCCATTTAGAAAGCTTAGACTGAATTTTTGAGGTGTACCTACAAACCATGGCTTCATCAATGAACCACTCTCATAGGGCAATCACTTCAGTAGCTCATTTAGAAAATGCTTAATAACATCCATTGGCAAGGTGCACAGTAGTGAACAGCTCCACCTAGTTCTCCAGGAACAGGTTAAAGACTCTTTTCTCCTCTGGAAGTGCTGACACCCAGCTCCTGCTGTAGTTGCACTAGTGTCACTTACAAGGTCAGAATAATGCCCTGAATGCCTGTGTTTCACTGCTAATTTCCTTTCTTCACCTGATTTATCTGCTGTATCTATTTGCAAATATAGATTGACAATTTCAGAAAAACTGCAATCAACATATTTTTGTCTAAAAATCTGACCCTATATATATTTTTCATGCCAATAGGATAGCACATCACAACCATGACAAACAATTGTTCTGAAACAAACCCCTTTGGATCATATCACAGAAACAATGTCAGAGTATGTCAGCACCAAAGGATAGGAAACTCAGTGGCGAGCACCCAGTCACTGCACCTAGTGCAGATTGATAGCAAGTCACAAGAGGGAAATCTCGGATTTATGCTGTAAAAGGCAGTCAGATGGTAGAGCCAAACCGTCTTACCTTTTTATCCTTGTCTCATACTCTAGTTTTTGCTTGGCCATCTCTTGCTTTAAGCTGGAGACCAGGCTGTGCAAAGCACTGTGATTGTTAGTACTGTTGGCCACAAACGTTTCACTGTTATCACTGCTGCTGGTGGCTCGGCTGCTGTGGCCCCCCATACTCCTCCTGTCACTTTTGTTCTCATAGTCACCCGGGTTAGAGAGATCTTCATGTGGTGGTCCATCCAGCACAGAGTCTTCAAAGTTACCTGCATAAAAGTCCTGCTCAGGGCAGGTGGTGGTGGATGAACGACAGGAGTTGGAGTGCTCAGGGAGGGATATCTCACAAGAGGATGTTGACCAGGTTGCACTGTCCACACTCTGTTTGTCATCAGAGTTCACCATAGAGAACTGCTGGTGGACATTGTCATAGGTGGAAAGCCTGTTGTGCTGGCCTGACTCACTCACCGATTCCTTCTGCTTGTTGTCCCTCAGTGTGACGTAGCCATTGGACACCCAGCCTGGGGTCCGGCTATTGAGGGTGTTGCTGTGCCCATCTGTGCTAGAAACACCCATCCGCACACCTCCGTTCTGCACGCTGTGTGTGCCCATCTTAGTCACTGGTCCTTTCAGGGACGACGTTCTCCTGGTTTGCAGGGTACAGTTTGGTAAAGTCTGGCTCTTCTCAGGGCCCTCCACAGAGCTGCTGAAGGACCCATTGGTGACTATGCCACTGCCTTTATTAAAAGCAGGATTTTTTTTCACCATGAGTGGTGGGCTTCTGGTGACATCTAGTTTCTGGATGCTGTTCCTGGGGCTATTTGTCTTGCTGCCTGGCAGAGCAGTTGGAGACTCATTGTCCGTACTTCCCCTTTGCGGAGACTCAGCCTTTTCCCAAGAGCAGCGCCTTACTGCTGTCTCCTTGGTGTTGTTGTTCTCTTTGTTCTGTAGCTGTCCTGCAGTCACTTTCTTTGGCATTTCATTGTTGTTGTTGCACACCTCAGGTCCCATCTGAGGGTCTGCATCCTTGGGAAACAGCTCGTCATGTTTGCTAATCATCACTGACATTAGCTGCTGGACTACTACTGTGCCTGAAAGGACACACCAAGTACATAGTCATTAATAACCTGTTTTGTTTAGGGCATAAATGTACTTTATCCATCAGATCCCACAAATACTTAGCAAATATTCAGCTTATACAAACATTTATGCAATGCATCCATCTGTGTAACACCCTGAATGTTTAACACACTTGAAGTGCCTCTGGCTACCAGGCCAGATCAGCACCACCTCTTTCTTCCATGAAACCAAGCCAGCAGGCCTCACAGACTCTCTAAGAAAGAAACTTTTGCGAAGAAGCTACTACCATGAGAGTAACTGCATCCCAGGCAGACCACAGAAGGAGATAATGAGTAGCAAAAGATAACATCATTCTAAATGATGTGTTTCAACTCAACATGATGATCACTTTTAAAAACAATGTCTTATTCTGTCACGGCACTTGTATTTAGTACTCTAACAAAAAACAGGCAGGCAAGGGATTTTTTTTGCTGGAACACAAAGGTTTTAGTCTTTGGAGCAAAACAGGGCAGTAATGAGACAGAATTAATTTAATGTGAATGCTTTTAACCACTCCATGGTGAGACTATATGCAATCAGGAAACTATGCCATGTCATAGCATGGTACAGAACTAATGCAGGACCACAGCTTGCTATTTGCTGTAATAAATGGCCACCTTTACTCTTAAAGAGCAACTCCTTGGTGTGCACACCACTTGACTCCACGGTAATTTACACACTAGCATTTATAACTGGACTTGGGGTAATACAGATGTGCAACTCTAATGCATTAAGCAGACTCTCATTAAGGGTTATTAAGAATATTTCGGGAACAGCGTCAAGGTAGTTATAATAATAACCACCCTATTTTTAAGCTCCTAGAGAGCTTTCAGAGGCATACTGTGCTCTTCTAATCAATAATTTCCCACTGTGCAATATTGTTTCACATCAACTAATTTGTAATATTCTGGATCTTTATAACCCACCCTTTTAAATTACAACTACTCAGAGCCAATTCAATGTGGGTACTCAACAACATCTTTTTTTAGTGTTGTTTGTTTGCTAAGGCAAAATCATACATTAGAGCTTCATGGCAGGAAAATTCACTTAGTTACTCCCATGGTACATTAGGTGTATTTCTTCTGAGAACATTAGCTGTTTCAGGCAAAATTTTACTACAAACATTGCACTGTACTCAGGCAACTTTCAGCACTGTGTTTGACAGGAAAAAATTGCCCCATGATTGGAATTCTGGAAAATGTCTCTTGAAGCAAACAAAAAGAGCTCCTTGTCTCCATTGTACAGGTATGGTTACCCATAGCTGCACGTTTGGCTTTGAATGACTGCAAGAAAAGCACGCTGTATCTTCCAAAAAGCAAAGAGCAATGAAGAAGGGTGGCCATGAGCACCAATCAATGTACAGTCTTTGTTAAAAGTTCCTATACATTTAACTATGCATAGCCCAATTGCAAATCAGCTTTCTCTCATGTCAAATCTTAAAGTTATGCTTAAAGAGAAGTCATAAATCTGTTCCTCATTAGTTAAAAGATATATGTATTTCCCTTCAGTCAGTGTAGTATCCATGCCATTTCATACAGCAGCCACCATCCTTTTAGGGCTGTTGATAAGCAGGCTGGAAAGTTGCTCCCAAGAACTGGAAAAACATACTACTTTCCCTTTCCACCTGGTTTAAAGAAAAAACAACTGAAAACTTTCTTGCTCAAACTTTCAAAAAACCCCCTCAACTCACAACCTTTAGGCAGCAGCCCATTTGGAAAAATATAAACCTAGAAGATAGTATTTTATTTAGAAATGTCTAACTCTTGTCTCCCCATCCCAAATCTCCATCTGCCTCCCCTGCCCAGGGTGAGCTGAAGATACATGGTATCCCATCAGTAAATGCCACCCTGTGAGATACTATTCTCATTGACTTCAGTAGTATAAATCAGCTCTGTGACATCTCTCTCCAATTCCAATCTATTAAACAATTTGAAGTACTTTTTATACTATTTAATTCAAAAGCATGGGGAAAAAAGAGACAGTTTGCTGCCTGACCAAAAGAAACATTCACAACAGTTATCTACCAGGCTTCTAAGCTCTGCGGAATTTCAGAGTAAGAGAAGCTACTATTCCAGTCAGTCTGGCAGTTTCATAGGTACAAAGAGACAGGTTGAAAGTGAAGTGATAGACAGCATATGTGCACACACACAAAAACCCTAGCTCCTGCAAGAGACATGACAAGATAGTTGAAGAGGAAGGAAACAAAGCAGGAAAGACTCTTGTGTTTCTCTTTCAAAATACCATGGGGAGATGATGTAAGATGCATAAACTAGCACTTTAATGACACAGCAAAGCTTATCTCTGCACCCCTATATCAGACAGTCACAGTGCATTTGAGACAGGTATGTACAGAAACCAGGGGGAAGACACAAATGCAGATTTAAGGGTATTTGAAGCTACACAGGTTGATGATACACATGCACCTTCATAATAAACATGCACGTAAATTGGACGCCTGCTCTTGCAAACTCTTTTGAGTCAAATGCATGATCAAACCATTCTCGGTGACAATGAGAAGCCAGACATTAAAGTTAAGATGACAATTAAAAACCCTTTCCACATCAGGTTTTCTGCCTTATCTGAGCTGCTGTTCAGATGACTAACCCTGGGCATTCACTGCTTTCATACATGGTTTGGAAATGCCATGTTTCTGTTCACAACAACATAGCCATTGCGTTAGGAATTAAAAGGAAAAAGAAGGGACCATAAGACTACAGAAAAACAAGTACATGAACAAATGATACGGGGAACTTTATCTGTGAAAGAGAAAAAACATCAAACAAAAATAATAAATCCGTATGCTCTCAAATAAACTGTGAACACTGCATTTTCAAGTTTTGGTAAGTTTTTCAGTGCAGCATCCGTGTGCAGCCCTAATTTCTAAGAAAGTTAAGTAAATCTTCCATATAAAGAAAAAAGTGTTTCAAGGGAGAAAAGGCATCATGTACTTTATGGACAATCAAGGTCACAAAGATTAAGCCTAGGAGGAAATTAGGGGAGGAGATTATTGTGGCCATATTTTTGTCTTAATTACAGCAAAATGCTACATCTGAACATTGCTGTAAATAACAAAATGCAGCTGACAATTTGATCACTGTTATGTAAGGCACATAATATACCACTGCCTTGTGGGGGATTCTACATTGCAGTATGAACTTGTACTAATTTTTTCTCATCGTTAAGAATCACAGTAAAATATTAACTGCACTCCAGCTGCACATGCTGAGTAAGAACACACCATATTTGCAGCAAGTTTTGAGAGAAAAAGTACAATTTTAGTGAAGTGGCCAGGGCAGCGCAATCTCATGCAAAGGTTGTTTGCAATGCGCCACGTTTCAGTCACTTTTATAGTAACCTGTGCAAGCTTTAACCCAAACATTCATTTAAGTTGAAGAACTCTGTGTCTATAAAACAGATATATGGAACTTGCTGTACATGTTACATGGACTGGTGTGTACTGTTAATTAACTTAAAGACATTCCTTCTTTCTATTACAAGTTCAGTACAGTAAGCTCACCCTCCATGATAGTCAGAGGATCTTCCACTTTGGGGCGAAGGATGTTAGGGCCAAAAACAGTTGCCAGATTTTGCACACTCATTTTGTTTACACCTGAGTAAGACTGGACTTCATCAAGGAATCTGTGGGGAAGACAGAAGCCTTTAAGGAACATGTGAAAAAGGAAATGTGAAAAAAAACAAACAAACAAACAAAAAAGCACGTGATAGTTCCTTAACATAGTTCAAGTACTCCATTCCAATTCCGTACAGAACGTCTTGAAAACTCAGGGCTATTCTCTACAACTTCTTCAGATTTTTCTTCAAAATGAGACGTTGTTAACAAAATTTAAATCTCAATCTGGACTGATGATGAGATAACTCTCTTGAAGATGGTAACCTTCTCCAGCATAATTAATCAACTGCTTGGTTCATAAAATATCCTCAAAATGCAAACTGTCAATTTTTAATAAAAAAAGTTTCTATCATTTTAAAACACATTTTTTTATACTGGGCACTTCACAAATTGCAAATGTGTAAGACACATTTTTTAAGATGTTAGATGTATCCTTGAGACTATTCTATATATGACAAGGCATACACAGTTTCCAAGGATAACATGCTTCAGGAGTGCACAGCCAAGGCCTATAACTGCAGTTAGAAATGGGAAAAAACAGAGGACAGAAAGTATTCACTTCTACCTTCTTGTATTTCTTGCTGAGTGTGGCCCGCTTATGACAGGAATGTCATAACTGTGTACCTTGATAGGGCAAATTAGTAATTGGTCATGCAGTAAACCTGTTTTTTTAGTGCATTCACTTGAAGTTTACCAACCCTCCCACAGAGTAATGCTTTTCCTTCAGGGCACATATGCAGACAGGTTTGTCTGTCAGCTCACACTTACAAAACCATTGTGATATTCTCGCAAGAGCGCTTACCTACAGATATATTTTAGCAGATTATAATTGACAGCTGGCAGGCTCTTCACTTGCTTCACCAGTTCTTTCAGGCCCTTTAAGTGGTTTAAAAAAAAAAAAAAACAACAAAAGAGCGAGGAGGCACAGTTTCTTAGTATCTTACCAGAAAAATATTAGCAATTACAAGACAACAAACACATTGCTGAAACTGCAGCATTAGATACAGGTTACCATCAGGAACAGCTTGTAGACCCCATTTTGGAGGGGGAAAGCTATATTTGACTAATAAGGATTAGCTCTGGATAAAAATAAACAAGTAAGTAAATAACTTGGTTTCATCCTGTCTTTCCCTTCTCTCTCACTCTCTTTTTTTGACCAGCAGCTCCTTTCCTCCTGCTGCTGATAAAAAAGCTGAGGCTCCCAATAACAGTTCTTATTTGAACTAGTTGCCATTTTCATATGAGAAACTATTCAGGTATTTTACCCAGCTCTGGTCCATAACAGATTCAGACCATTAAACAGTTACTTCAGTTTGTGCTCTCCCTGGGAATGGGACAAGCAGAGTATCACACACTGATTTCTGTGCCCTGTGAAAACAGACCCTGGCTATGCTCTGTACCAATTAGTGCCTTTAGACTCAGATTGGAGTTTTGATGCTTTGCCAGTATCAGTAGGGTTTTGATTAAAATATGGTATGAAAACAAATGCAAATTGAGATGTGTGGACCATGATAGTGCACAAATCTGCTGTCTGTGGGCTAAGAAAAGAAACAAGATGCACAGTTCTTTCCCCTAACAGTGACTGCACTTTTAACTTCTGCACGGAGAAAGATCAACTGAAAATCTAGTCAGACAGCTTTATAGCTGGACTGCTAAGCCACCATAAAGAGGACTGAAGTGGCTCATCACCTATAGTGCTGATTTTTCACAAGCTATCAACACCAATTCCAGCACCAAAAGGCCACTGCAATTTGAATTTTGCTTTCAAAATGAATTTAATAAAGTGTATCATGGCATAATTGCAGAGGAACTACATAAATATACTTTGGTCTAAGCCAATATAAAATGACTAAAATTTGAATCTGAAAATGAGTGTCACTGCAAGTATAAACTGCTTGATGAACTCGAGCTGTCAGGTGGCTTTACATGGGAGCTATTAAAGGTTAGAGACATATGCAACACACACAAGCAAATAGCTGCAACTTTAGCTCCGAGGATCCCCTGCAATAACTTGTGCAAGTAACAGCTCAAACTAAACCAGCTGAACAGCCCACTCCCTCCTTTTGTAAGCAGCTGACAAAAATATGCACCTTGTAGCAAAGGCCAGCAAAGAAACCGATCTGATTTCTGTGGGTGTAAGAGGTTATGACCATAGAAGACAGTTTGCCACAGATCTTTCTTCCCCCTCCCCATTCCATTTGGATGGGAACAACTGCCACCTCTGCTTGGCAGTCATCAGCTGAGGGCTCAGAAAGGAGACAGACTCTCAGTTAGAAAAGAGGGGCTCCTACTCAATTAATTAATTAGGCAGGAGGGATTCCAGTTCTGGCAGGATTTGAAATGTCAAAAAGGAATTAAACAGAAATAACCACATTAGAAAGTTAGGGCAGTAGATTGAAACCAACAGAATGAGCCTATTTGTATTTACTTTGAAAATATCAGGGTTGACTTCATTATCTGTAAGCACACAGAACAATGTAAAAGCAAGCACTTAGTTTCTTATGTCTTCAGACTAATACATAGCAGGACCATGCCACCGCAGGGCGCATTATCGGTCAGAACCCTTATTTTGCTCATCTGGGTTATGCTGTTTTAAGAGTTTGGAAGGCGGTCCGCTTCCATCTTCTTGAGGCCTTCTGATTCAATGATAGGCACCGAATAGAGAACATTGGCCTTCGATCAAAAGTCAGTAAAAGTTGGCATCTTTTTGTTGGCACTTCGAAGAAAATGACCCCTGATTTAATAGCAAGAGATGGTTAACAACTACCAAGACCCTTCCTTTTACATTTCAGAACAATAATCAACAAAAATGTAAGCCTCTTCTGTGTAAAATGGAAGCTATTGACCAAAATGATATTTATTTGAACTGGATTCAGTGTTATGCAACTAATAGAGCTAAGGTTACGCTATGTACCTTTATTTAGACTTGCAAATTATCTAGGTGGCAAAAATTTTCATATAAACCCAGTGTCCATTAATAGATTCACATCTTAAATTAGGATAGGTAATCACCAGCTTCTCTCCTCTTCAAAATCACAACAGGTTATAACACACCAGCCTTTTATTTCATCTTACTCACCGTTTCTTCCTCCTTGCTGAGCATTTTGGCACAGGAAAGAAAATCTTCATATTTTGCGTATGGTATGACTGGTTCTGGGAGTTCCCTTAGGTACAGCTTAAGCAGCGATGCCACTGTGTGCACATCTGTATTGCTGTTGGGTTGGAATACAAGAAGCTGTTACTGTGAATCAGGATAATACGGTGAGATTGACAGGCTAAAACCCCCGCCACTTCACTTTTCCATTGTCACCCCAGATTTAACTCATCAGCACTTCATACATTCATAGACCATATCTATAATCTGTGGGGTTTTTTGTTTTGGGTTGTTGGGGGTTTTTTTCCTATAAAAACCTCACAATATCTCCAAGCAAAAGTCTGTCAACTCTTCTGATTTATTACTATAAATAATTACACATAAGGCCCTATTTGTAGGCACAGATGCAATGAGATCCTGGCTGTCATTGACAGGCATCTTATATCAGGCATGCAAAATCCATCTTAACTGATGCTTTTCATTTTCACCTGACCCAGAAACCAGTCATTATATTTAGACAGTGGGGATTATTATTTTACCAGAAATGGCCCCAGCTCCCAAAACATGCCCAGCATGTCTCAATTCCACTGTATCACCATCTTCCCTGGTATCACTATTAAGTAAGCAAGTTGTAAAGGAGACTATATATACCACAGGTGTTTAGTTGAAACTGCCTGATCTGCATTACAGTTTTTTCCCTGCCATGCATCTTTTTCCTATGGCCTCCCACAAAATGACTACTGTGCCTTTTAGCTGTACCATTAACACTGAAAACCTGAATATAATTTACACACAGAACTGTAAATCCATGGGAAATTACTTTTAGCTCTATCCTATACCACGTAAGCTAATGTATTGCAAGTCACGAAACTTAGAAAATGTCCGAGTGCTAGCACAACAGGTTATAGGGCTGACAGTCAAAGATCTGGCAAGACTTATGCTTTCTCATAATTACATTTGCAGAAACTTAAGGTATTTTTTCGATACAGCTAACAGGTGCCAAGGGTATTTATCAGGTGTACTAAAAGTAAGAAGATGGGGAGAAAGATTTAAAATCACAATTTCTGAGTATGCAGTAAAACTTGCTTAAATGTTCCTGCGGTGTGTAAAGTTACACTATGGTAACTTAGGAGTACTTCTCTGAAAAGAAATAAATAGATAAAAACTACAAGTCTCTTGCGTTACTTTTGACTCTCTGAGTTTAGCTACTCAGGCATTTACTCAAATTCTTACTGGAACGTTCTACATGCTTTCCCTGGTTCAGATAAGGAGTTGTACTACAAGCTAGTATTTTTCCCTCTAACTTCTGAAAAATCAAAACCCCCAGATACTAAATTATGCTAATTTCATTTGTAAGAAACAGAAAATGTACAGACATTTCCACAACATGTATTATTGTGTATTTTCTTTTCCTCTGAAAACTTCACACTTGGAACATTTTTTAAACTCTCAGACTCTCAAAGGGAACCACTGGTATTTGACGCACTTAAGCTTTGCTAGAGGTATGTTAATCATTATTTTGGAATGATCTGTTAAAACAATAATGGCTTTCACTAAGTTAAATGTTAACAAGAATGATGGGAACAACCTTAGATTAACGTGGTGTGGTATGAGCAATCTAAGTCAAAACAGGCGAGAAATGATAAAACGCTGCATATATTTAAAAGTTAACCACCCCCACCCTCCTTGAAATAAATTCCCAGAAAACATTTCTATTTCAATCGTGAATAATTCCCAGCCAAAATTCCAAAAAGCGTTTTCTAGAGAAACTCTATAAACAAAGCACTAATAGAAATCTGCATTTTTAAGGAAGGTTCAAATTGTAATCCCTTGATTGCAACCCCCTACTTCGTAGACTGGCTTGGATTCAAAACAAGAATCCTGTGTTTACCCCGCCCTGCTTCTTGGATGCATATATAACATATAACTGTAAGGAACAGTACTATATATGAAACTAGATATAGTTGTACTATTTTATGATATTTCAGATGCTAGCTTAGATTTGGCCTCTAACCTTTGCCTTCTACCTGACTCCAATCCAGATGCAAACTGAAGCTCTTCCTGACGTCCTGGCTAACAAAAATCTTTACAGACTGCACAACCCAAGGGCTTGAAACCCAGACCCCAGTGATCTCTCGGGTAGCTGCTTAAACGTCTGGTTGCCATTGGTGGCATTAGTTTTTAGAGCACAACCATGGCATGCCCAAGCAGTTGCCACTATTCAGCCTTATCCAAAACCCAAATTTTACAAAGATATCTTCAGTTTCCTAAATTGTTGGTACATCAGGAAAGCAAAAAGGATACAGAGGGACTGAGTTTTGCTAGTCAGACTCTGAAGAACAACAGCAGCCACAGAGAGTAGATGTAAACTGGCAGCCTTAAGACAGTGCCCTACATTGCAGCATGAAAGCGGGCACGGGCCATCAATCTGCAGAGAATTTAACTCTGATTCCTTGGCATTTATGATCTTTGTGAAGATTTTAGTGTTAGTATTTTTATTATTTAAACAATGAAACTCCCCAGGACTTGCTGAAGAACTGAACCACATCTTTACGGAGACTATTTACATAAAACTAGAGAGGCCTTTCCAAATACAAGATTCAAACAGGTTGAGTGACACAAATTACTGAAGAACAATTAAAAGTTAGCACACACGTGTCCCAGTGAGGGGATTAAGCAATATCATCTTCCCTTTGTACTTCCAGGATCATTCTTCCTGTAATACATAGGAATAATTTTACACCAGTCCTTTGGAGTGAAGTGGAACACTTGCTCCTTGAGGGCACAGCAGACGGAGGATAAAAAGACTGAAGAAGGGGGAAAACCCCTGAAAACTGATGCAATTTGCAACTTTCTCCTTTCTATGTGAAGTAATAATAGAAAATCACTGTGAAGGGTTAGTTGAGCGCTAAAAACCGTGGCTCTACCAAGGAAGAACCAAGAGAGAAATGGGAAGGCAGGATGCTGAGGAGCAAGGAAACAATAAGAAATATTGTCTTCTCAAACTAAACTCCCGAAGGACATGCTGTATACAAGCCTGCAGAAAGGTGCTTTCTGTGGGGGTTAGAAACCCAGGTTCTAAATAGTAGATAGGGACACACTCACAATTTATTTTTTTTTAAAGTTTTTATTTGCTTCTGCTGACTGGATGTTAGGGCAATACCTCAGGCTGCCACAAGATGGTGGGACTGCAAAGTAAGATTTTGGAAAATTTGTCTTGTTATGTTTTTTTCCTAAACTGTATTGGAACACTGCTTAGGACTTAAATCTATCTAGACAGAAATTACCATACAGATCTTGGCAGCATAAACAAATATATGTAGATACACACATATACTGCCTGTAAAGCTCTTTAAGAATTGGATTTTATTGTTTCTATTTAGCAAGTTAGACAAAAGCTAGAAGCTTTCTTCTTTCAATGTAAATATTGGTATAAAAATGTCAGTATATTTATAATAATGTAACTGAGTGATTCATATAATCTGAAACGTATTGAGACCTTGCAGTCTAGTACTGTTTTTTTTACCTTTTGTTTTAAAATACAGAGGAAAACTTAAAAACTGGCAGACTTCATTTTATTCCATCTGTATTTTAAGTGTTTCAATCCACAAATACCACTAAGTGCATTTCAGACACAGAGGACAGCTGTGAGTTTCAAAGGAGTGCTGAACTGTAAGCTCTTTTGAGGATCAGGAGCATTTATTTCCCTTTCCGGTCTGCAGTGTAAGTCAACCAACAGCGTTTATGTATCTGCCTTGATGTGGGTCTCTCCAGGACCTGTAGAGGACCTTTCCTCCTGGACTTCTTCCAGCTACAACTGATCAATTTAAGACAAGGCAGTATTTCTCCCTTCAAACCTGACCTTGCTTATATTCTAGGACCATTACAGCCACAGAAACTTAATGATTATACCTATCTTGGTATTTCTTTTCCTATCTGACAGTGTAATATCAGAGTGTTTAATGATTACACATTCATATTTAACATGATTAAAAGTATTCATTAACAAGTATTAAAATAGTGTGTGTCAGTTCCAGCAGAAAATCCTCTGTTATCTAAATTGGATATCCAACCATCATTAATCGAGGTAGATTTTCTCCAAGTGCACAATGAATAATTACAAGCTTGAAATGGGAATGACAAAGCACAAAGCAGAAAATTGAATGCAACGCAAAAAGCATCAGCAGGCTGAGAAAGTCTATTTTGGCATGTCATGCTGGAAAGTCCGAGAAAGATGACTTACCTTACTAAAACATTAATACTGTTTTACTGTTGATACGTTTCCACAGGAGCATCCCCCACTCTGCCACTGTCCATGCAAAGGCATTACAAATGCAAATGCACCACAGCCTCTCCTTAGTCATCAGACTACACATATTTAAAGCCCCATTCATCTGAACTTTGTTATTAATATCCCTCACGGCATTGCTGTTTTGACAGCACTTTCCTTTGTGATACCACAGACGCTGTGGAAGTGGCTGTCAGACCGATTACAATGCCTGGAGTTTTTCACCCTCTCTACCATAAACAAAAATTACTGAAGCCCAGCAGGTCACCAGAAATCCATGCATACCCCTCACACTCGGACAAGCAGACAGAGTGTTCAGAGAGCTGGAGTCAGCGCTTCAGAGCACAAAGCCAACAAGCTCCTCATAAACTCTCAGAGAGGAAATATTAACAGGGCAAGGTCACATTACAAAAAAGATAAATGCTGTGCCAAAAATAGCTCTAGATCATGATGACACATAAACAGTTTGCATAAAGAACAAACAGTAGGAAACAAGCAGCTGTGAGGCTATAATTTATTTTAAGAGTTCTGGTAATAAAACAAAGGAGAACAGTACAGTTCAGTTTGTGTATCAGTACCTCCCAGAATTATTAGAATTACAGCTCTATCAATGTGTCACAGATCACAATCCTGGAAACAGCCCCCCTCACCAACATATCCTGTACCCACCACAACGTTTGCTGACTGCATCCTTGCTTACCTGCATTCAGGTCTGTAAAGCAAGTCCCATACCAGTAGAGACATTTTCCTCACATGCGATTCCAACTGGCTGCCCAGTGTGTATCTTTACTGCCAGTCTGCAGACAGCTTAAGTGAGATACTAGAGCCCATCACATACCAGTGATGAAACACCGAGTAAGAAACATCAAGGGAATATTACAAATGTGCATTAACTACACACAGCGAGAATTGGAGCACTATTACAGCTGAGAAGCCAGTACACTGAGGCTAGGAAGGCAAAGCCTGCGTTCAGTAATGTTACAGTGAATCCAGAGTGGTTCAACTGATTTTGGGAGTCACGCTTTCGTCCAGAAATTAAAAGGTCAGGTCAAATGTATAATGTAACTGGTTGAACGTCCTATGTGAATGTTTCCATGTGTAGGTATCTTCAAAGCATTACACTCTGTATCATCTCCCTATGTAACACTTATCTAGTACAAGTAGCAGAATTCATAATCTTAAGTACCAGCTGAAATTTTGCCTACAACTTGCAAAGCATATATGAAAGCATTTACCATTTCAAGTTGTGAGTTGTCTGTCCTCTCCTTGCTGCCACAAGAGCCTCGCCCTACTGCAAGTTAAAACTGATCTCAATTATATTTCTGTTTAGACAGAGAGAAAAAACAAACACATATTCTGCTCATTTATCCTTGTGCTCATGATTTTAACAATCCATGCTACCTTCCAGGGACACATTCAGGGGAGTAAGCAGTACAAGGAACACTGAAAATTGACAGACTCTATTTCCAAGTTAGACAACCACTCCAGTAATTATAACAGCAGCCAACTCATTCAGGTTAAGAGAGTGATGCTTTAAAGGCAGCAATGAAGACAGCAATTTAGGACACAGAGAAGAAAAGACAAGCTCTATGGAAGGACATTAAAAATTACTTAGAAAAACATAGATTCTTAAAGAGACACACAAGTGCTTTTAGGTAAGGTGGGCAGAAGCCTAACAAACAGATGGGTTCCCATCAGGAAAAAAAATCAACCAGTTCCAACGAATACACTGCTAAATTATTTTATCATTTGATAGGTTGTTCAGAAAAGTTGTTAAATTTCTACAGGATTGTGCAGGGATTGCAAGTATCTAAGAGCCACCACAAATAAACTACCTGTTCTTGTTTACTGGAAGAGAACACCACAAATCCCTAAGTAAGGGTGCTTTAAAAAACACACTCTCAGACCTTCCACATAGCAACAAAATATCATCCTTTCTTAAAGGTGACCATAGCCATCTAAGAAGTCATTTGTCATTGGCAAGAGAAATACATGGCTGCCTTTTTGTTGTTTGGGTTTTGTTGTTTGTTGGTTGGTTGGTTTTTTTTTTTTAATAATCACAGCTGACACACCAACTCCATTTCTAAAACTGAAATTCATGCAAAGCAACTACAAATGTTCATTCACTGCCAGTACCTAAAAACACACACTCCTGCAGCAGGGCACCAATTAAACTGATTTAATGACCCTTGCATCATGCTAGAAACGTGCCTCCTAATGTGTATTTAATTGCTAGACTAGGTCTTTAAGTTGTGCCATATGCAGAGGTTCTTTCTGCTAGCTGGTTAGAAAAAGCTGAAATTAGATAGGACGTGGAAGGGGCTCCAGAGGCATAATTGATGAGCAGATTGTGAGGATCAGGGAAGGAAGCCTGGAACAGGCAGAAATGAACAGGAATTTTCAGTGTCCTAAGGCCATTTGTGTTTGGCAGGAAACAGCTTTCTAGTAAAGACTTCATTTCACATAAAAATGTTTTGTTTTGGGATTACTGTAGTTTCCCACTATGAAGAGAATAAAGCTCATTCCTTGTGGGGAACTATCTGCCTCTAAACAAAGAAATTCTTATATACAGGTTTGCATTTGGAAAATAAAAGAACAATTTTCGTAATCATTGATTTCCAAGTCAATGTCTACTTCCAGTCTGTACAGTGCCAGTGCAGACTGCAGCCCCACTAAGACAGATCCAATTTCTTGCATTCACCAAAAATTTAAAACATTCTTTGTCTCTGGAGGAGAATAAGAATTGTGCACGTGCTCCTTCTCACCTTGAGGATATTATGTTAGTAGTGTCCTCATCATTTTCTTGTTTTGCTTCTTCAGTCCCAGTGGTTAAATGCACAGGAACATACCAGTTCTACGTTCTGGATTATTTGACTCCAGTACACAGCATTTGCCAGCTATCACATACTGCCACTTACATACCCTTTTCCTCAGCTGATTGCAACGGTGACTAGAGCAGCAAGTAATATCTTGTCATATAATGTACTGCATTCCTCTTTAGAGGAATTCATACCCATAAGAAAATGTAATAGGGATGTTGTTTTGTTAAATATGCATTTATGTGCTTTTTTTCTTTCCTGTGCATACACACAAACACAGGCAGGTCAGCTTTGTAACTAAACTCTTCTGAACTACTTGACTATATACATCAGCAATAGTAGTTATGAAAATCCAAGCCACGTACATCAGTCAGTCGCAAAAGTATTAATATTTGATTCAGTGACATTTCAAATATTTATTTGCTCCCTGAGCAATCTTAACTGTCACGTCATCTGGTAGAAATTGTGATGAACTGTAGATGGAAAGAGGTAATATAAAAAGAGAAATCCAATTTTGTACCCCTTCTAGGTAAAAATTGTAGAACAAACCCTTAAGTTAATTTCCTTATACAGTGCCATATTCTCTGTGCTAATTTTACAGAACAAATAGTTCTAATCCACTTTGTATCATTACCAATGTATGATGTGTAAAGCAGCTGCGGGATTTTAAATTTAAAATATAAGCCACACAAGCAGAGAGAAGCAAATACCATAAGAGCAAGCAAAATGGATTCCCCAGAGGGGACAATTTTACAGAGGTGGAGCTGTACTGGAAATACCAAGGATATTTCAAGTAGTAGCAAGCATGAGTGATTGCCTAATTGCACTATTAGTTCCTTAAAGCAGATTTCACAATATGTTGTTGTGATTTAACCACTGGACATATGTGCAGGTACATACAGAGGGAGCGAGGTATTTATTGATTTTTGGTTTTAAACTGACATAAGTTTTCAATTGTGGGGTGTTTTTTTCTTCACACAAAAGGCCTCAGCAGTTTCCAGTTGTAGCACTTGTACCTTCCCTTTCCATGACTGCGAGCAATGCTGATGTTCCAGTTTTCATACTGGGAGGCTGGGGTGTTGGATGTTTCAGATACTGGGTTCTCTCATTCTGTGAGTCTGAGAAATTTCAAACACTGTTTCCATTCTCATACACGTAGCTCACAATTCTTCAGCAACATCTTATCCAACAGTAAGATCAAGATCAATTAACACATGAAGGTTTCTGCCACTCTCTGACTTGTCCTGGATTCAGTCTGCATTTTTATAACTGACTTCAGTGTTGGAACATCCACACTCATGTGAGAGCTACCATTTGTCAAACTTGTTTTATGTTTAAAAAATGGCTGCGTTTTCTTTTGAGCAAAGCTATTCTTCTTTCGAATGCACCACATTTGTTCCGCTTGCATACGTTCTGTGGTCATCTTTGCCAAAGGGGTGCTGATAGGAACACAACATGGGAGAAGGGCAGGGGCTCCACAAAACTGTGGGCAGCAGCTGAACTCGGGACAAAAGAGCAGATCTGTGCCTTTGACCTTTGTCTCCCAACAGCTGTAAGGTGTTTTAAGATTTGCAACCATATTAAAACACATATGACATTTTAAATGAGTACTAATCATGGCTGTATGGTCTTACCTTTGTTTTTGCTTTTAATTCTACAAGTTACATATTTTAGTGAATTAGCTAAGAAAGCACAAAGAGAAAAAGGATTATTTAACAATAATATCCCACACAAACACATACACAAACCTACACACACATTTCAAAGCATCTTCACCTGTTCTACAGTCTTTTTTTGACTTTTGTGCACTTATACACAGAAAAAATACCAGTATGAAAAATATCAAACTCTTCAAATATCAGCTCTTTATATTAGTTCCTACATGGATGACAGCAGCTAGTCTTTCTCCCAGTCGGAGCCAGTGACCCAGCACCACTACAGAAGTGTGACCTGGATTCCATTGTGTTTTGTGCCCCCTCAACAAAACTGTCAGCTCAGCTCTAACTGCAAAAGTCTTTATTATTATTGATGTATGAGAACAGGAAAAACATAAATTAATAAACAGAACCTTAGTAGATTTTGCACTACCAGACTTTTGACTGATAATAACATATAATTACAAATTAAACACAGTGAATCTGGAGGTTCATGAGAAAAAGTCAGCATGGACCCCTAACATATATATTTTTTTCTTTTCTCCACAGCAAGTTTTCATATTGTGGCCACTTTCCAAGAGCTCAACTTGCCAAACAGGTTGCATCAAACCCAGAGACCATGCCGCTCTTCAGCACAATGAAAAGAAACGTTACCCCAAAACAAGGTAATCACATAGGCACTCTGTACAAACGCTGTGAAATGAACTTCGCCTCCGAAGTTTAGAAATGGAACAAAAGGTTAGAGGAAAAATGTAGACGATCAATGGAAACAACAGCAGAGATCAGAACTTGTCTGCCTGAATTCTGGACCATTGCTACACCTAAATCATACCTCTCCGAACTCAAATGTGAAAAAGTAAATAGAAAAAGTACCCTTCACAACGCAACACATGGACATACAAGGTCAGTGTTCTATAAATTCTCAGCTTCAGAAGCAGAACTGCAGGACCAGCGATTTATAGGCAACTCCTGCTGATGCTTCTAATTGCTATAGTAGACATTATGTGCCTTCTTCACAGCAGTAGCACGTAAAATCTCTTCTCCATTTCGTCTGCTAAAGCTCAGCTAGCATGCCTATTCCTGGGGCTCATCAGTGTGTGCTACAGATGTTATTAGATAACCTTGCAGGGAAAAAAATTGCATGCAGCTGAGCCCCAGTCTCATTTGTTTTGAACAGATAGAATTTAGGCACCTTTTTCAAGCTGTAGCTCTCAGTGGGTGTAGCTCTCAGTGGGGTGTTCAGTACATCATCTTCCTGGAGTTTGGGGGTGGCTTGTTTTCTTAAGCATTTCCTCCACAATTATTTGGCTTACAGGCACAGAAAAAATAACCTTTTGTTTCTGCCACTTGCCTACTGGTATCTCTGGTAGAGGTTGTTCCAGAGACATGACCAGTACTACTTATCTTAACATCCAAGTAAGGAAAATATACCCAATAGATGCTTCTTTACCATTTTTAAATAAGTTACACAGTATTTGAACAGTCAGTGAGAGTGCTACAAACATCTATCAGCTAACACTGTCACTTCTCACAGTCCTCTGGCTCCTTAAAGCTGTTTTCTGGTCAATTATCCTAACTCTCACATTCTGATGAAAAACTAACAAACCTCATAGGAAGACAATTCACTTTTCTTTTCCAAAGCATTATAAATTCTTGACATTTCTTAAAGTGAGGGACAGGACTGAGGAAACCATTGGGAGATAAAACAGCATTACAGATGTCTGTCTTCTGTGCATCTGTGATATACCTACCTTCATGCATAACGAATATACTCACTTCATAGGAACAGGGAAAGGACAGAGGTGAATGATTTCCAGCAATCAGGTTCATATCATGGCATGTTTTTGCACTGAACGATCAAGCTATGCTTTCCTTCTCATTACTTGCATTGCTATCAGTCAAAGGTCACACAAAATAAATGTAAGCTGTCTCTTCTTCCTAATTCACATTAGACCCTCAACTGGAGTGATGTACCCTGATTCCATTTTGGAGGTGTGTTACAGATATCACTTAGGGCATACACTGAAGACTACCACTAACAGTCTCTTGAACTGGAATTTCATTACCATCATATTAAATCTGATCAGAGTTAAAAGGCTATGTGGCATTCATAATCCACTGGTTCTGTTTCTCTGACTGCATACTCTGAATATGTGGACTACTGCTATCAGTGCTTATAGAAGGAGAGCTGAACTTGCAAAAAGATTAATATTACAAAAGACTGAAGTCATACACAGTTCTGTGAACAGGACTGGGTTCTTCCTTGGCCCAGAAAATTCTCATTAACTTTGCAAAATTGTGTAAGTATTGAAATATAAATTGGACCTGGACCCTCAAAACCACATAGGTTTGTTACTATGGTCACAGTGACTTTTATTTTAAAACCAAAGGCCCAAAATTATAAAGGAATACATAAAAGTAGACTTCTCTTCCAGTTTTCTAGGTAACAGAACATGTTGAAATTGGTGACAAGAGAAATTCTTCCTTTGTCTATTTCAAATGATAGTAAGATCAAGGCAATCCAGATATTTTTGATTAAGCCAAGCCATTAGCATTACTTTTCCTAACCAGCTTTTCACAAATAGAAATTCTCCAGAAAAGCTTTGAAATCAGACATCAAAGTCGGGTGTGTGTGTGTGTGTGTGTGGAGAAAAAGACATTTTAGAGTGATAACAGGAAACATACAGAAAAACCTACAAAAACATGTCATTCTGTATGTTGCTGCCACATGTGTTACAGCACTGTGGGTCAGCCGGTACAGCAGATCATGTCCTGTCTAGACTTCAGGGAGTGGGGACAGCTGGAGGATTTTACCTGTCAAAAGAAGGCTTCTCTCCACAGTCAAATGCATCCTGTAACTCCTTGACAAGATTAGCCTGCCCAGGCAGTCGAAAAAGGCCTTCTTCCTTTAGCCCCCGCTGTCGGATAAAATCCACACACTGTTCCACCAACATAGGAGCCAAGCGGTTCCCATAACGCTTTTCGTATCGAACAGTATCTTCCAGCTTCTGGCCAAAAATACCTGCATGAAAAAGAGAGATGTAACTTGGCTGAGATCCATAAAACATTGGAGGAGCCTCTGTCTTTCATTACAACCCATGCAATTTACAATTAATTTAAATGCATGGACAATTAAACTACTCTGTTCTTAAGAATAAAATGCTCAGTTTCACCTTTGATACTCTCATGGAAATACAGTGCTGACATATTTCGCAACAATACTCAAAAATATTATTTAAAATAAAATACTATAAACAATTTTTCAGACCATAAGCATAGAAAACATAGAAATAATACAAATAGGATTTTCTGTCACAAAACTTCTATTCAAAAGTGATACGCATCTCCATCTACTTTGTTTCACGCCCAATTACCTATAAAAGAATAAGTACTTCCTGTATCAGTATCAATGGCATATAAATATTACCTTTACACATGGAGGGCAAAAGATTTATAAATACAGCTCAGGATGTTGCTCCTAATACACCGAATTATTAAGTTTTCCACATAAACAAAGATCTTTCCTATAATCTATTACCAATTGCATTATCACCATCTCCTTTAGCAACAATAAATTTTGTGTGTGACAAAAGAACCTGACATGAAAGGTGAAATATATCAGACAAACTGCAGGAAACATGCATTCATACTTAACCTCAGAAGAACATGGAGATTTTTTTGACAGAATTAACTTCAACCCTGATCTGACGGTATCATCACTACTGCTGGAAAGACAGCAACCCTTCATAACTTATTATGCCCTCCATTTCAAATTGCAGAGCCAGCCATCATAGATAGCATCACAATAATATTCAGGCATGTCATCTGTGATGGAAGGTCTCTCTTGAGACCACTGTTTGTTGAATACTATTGGTGCTGAAGTGAGGCAATTCAATTTCTATATATAACAACACAATGAATAGTTCTGAAGCAGTCGTGACCAGAAACTAAAGACCAAATAATTATCTATGCTTGGAAGGCTCCTTTTCCAATTATGTATGGTGTAAAGTGAAAAAAAAAAAAAAAAAAAAGTCAAATTGTGCCCTTCACTGAGCACACAGTGCCTACTGGTTTAAAAATGTTTAACAAGGAGAACAGACTTGCTTTGGTTTGTTTTTTTCTAAAGAAAGCCCAAAGTTGAGCTAGTCAGCTTTCGCTTTTGGCCCAAAAACTTCATCCACCCATAAATTACAATTACATGAATAAGTAACCACAAGCTAAGGTAGCATTCAGATTGAAGCATCCTTCAGGGTAACCTTCGATTTTTCTTTCAACAAAAGAAAGGTAACTCACACCTCAGTTGTAAAGGGAAAAGTTGCCTTGCGTATGCTCCAAGATGTTATGTCAAGTGGCCGTCAAGCTGTCAGTCACCCATACTGAAGGTCTGGGGTTTGTATTTAAGCGCAATTATTTTTACTGTAGCACAGGAAATAACTGGAGAGAGTAACTGATGTCCAACGAAGATGTCCAGAAAGTATCCTGAGATGCAGAGCAGCATATTTTGTGATTTCCATGGTACCCACATTTGTGGATGCCAAAACCAGCAGTAGGTAGGGGGACTGATCATCACACACTCTTTATTAGATCACTTTTTGCCGTGTCATACAAAACCCAAAGCCCAACAATTAGCAATTAAAGAAGGATTTTTTGGAATATCAAAGTGAGTCAAGCTCAGAAGAATACTGACTGATGCAGAATATTTGGTGTCCTCAAAGTTCAGCCTCTTCATGCTGGCAGAGGAGTTAAAATGTATTTTCTTAATTCTTACATACCTTCCTAACCTCCTGCAAACTGCCTACGGGCATAGCAGGAGTATTAATTGAATTTGGGTTTCTTGTATTTGAGTTAAGAGTTGCTGCTGGTCAACATAGAGGAAATCCTCAAGTCTCTCCATTTTCTAGACCCTCCTTTTGAAAGTGATGGAATTAAGGAGGAAGGTCCACAGAAAATCAGTTAAGAAATGTGCATGATTATTAGAGTTTGGGGATTTCAAAGTCCTTAATGTACAAGAAGGCTGCTGTTCAGCACCCCCAAAATTGTTTCTTCTCCTGGCCAAACGAGCCCCACTTCCCTGCCTCTCCTCGAAGGGCATGTGTTCTAGCTCCCAGAAATCTTGGTGACCCTTTGCTCACCTCCCTCCACAGTTTTATCTTCTCCCCTGCCTTTTTTGTTTGTTTGGGTTTTTTTGTTTTGTTTTTTATTGGGTACAATATTTGGAGTAAGGTCTAAAAAATGCTGAGCAAAGGGTTAATCACTTCCCTCTGTCCACTTTGCTCCTGCTGATACTGCCCAGACCGCTGTCAAAGCTTCCTGGCTGCCAGGTCCACTGCTGTCTCGTGTCAAGCTCAGTGCCCTCCAGGGCACCCAGCTCCTTTCCACAGAGCTGTTTACCTGGAGTTAATCCTTCTAAGGTGTAGGATTTGGCCATCCTACTCCAGTTTTCCCTATGAATATACAGTCCAAGCTTCCCTTCAAGAGCCCATGAGATCTCTTGGTTTTAAACACAAGAGTTTTTGCCTCTTTTAAAAAAAATCCACGTAGGATAGGCTATTCCAATTATATGATGGATAATTACAACTCATGTCCACTAACAGTACAATTAGTATGAATAAGCTTTGTCCTGTTGGCTATACTTTCTTCTCTCCATGCTAACATTCTTTAATCAGCAATGTGCATATTGCAGCTTACATTTGCAGAGGAAAGAGTAAGTTCTCAAACCTACCAGACTGCTTTGAAGTTCCTATTAGTAATGACACTGCAGTGAAAACACATCACTTTCTATTAATACATTTTTTGGGATGCTGCTTCCCCCTCCCCCCCCCCCCCCCTTCATTTCAGATTTGGCTTTCAAAGCATGTCTAACAGATGATGAATAAAATCAGAATATGGGTTTTATGCACAGTGGGAGCAAAAACTGTTCCGATACTATTATAAATTCCTGATGCGCCACAACACAAAATGTATTGAAAACAGGTGGCAGCTATAAAGCATTACAATGTCTGTAACTAGTTTGAAAGAGTAATTTTTAAGACAAATAGAAAGTAAAGAGTGATTCACATACAAAAGGTGACATACATGAAATGGATATGACAAACTGCATTGTTCTATTGGAGCAGCAAATCACACTACTGAATGAAGAAAAGCTTAAAAAAAAAGTATCTGAGGAAAAATAAAACTTGATATGATAGAGAAGTAACCAGTGTCAAGAAAAAAATTAAAATTAATGCAAATCAGAGACTAAAATTTCCCGGTTCTGGTCCCTGAAGTGGAAACATTGAATTGTTTCTACTACTGACTGCAATAAGGTACACTGTAAATTAAGGGAATTCTGTTGAGACACTTAAAATACACATAGCTGGGAATGCCTGAAGGAGAGAGAGAATAACCACATCAGTTGTCTCAGATTTGACAGATAGGATTCAGATCCTACACAATCCTCAAAACACAGTTGCATTGAGTCTGGCCACATACACACTTCATGGCTGGAGGGGCAGGTGTATGCCCCACTATCCTCACGTCAGATAAAGCCTCAGGGACTTGGCTCCCCATCTATACGAATGGCGATAATACCGTATTTACTTCACAGGCATGAGGATTTCCACACTCAGCTTTGGAAAGCTCATAGGTGTCATGGCAATTCTGACAACCATGTAATAACCTAAAGTTAAGACCCTAAGTCTCATGGAAAATCACCAGGTCACACTTTGAAGTGCTTCCAAAGTCACCATTTACTACAGTCTACATTCTCCAATTTGTTTGGCTTTGGAATTCATCTCAGGCAGGCTTAGTTTGGTTTCAAAGTCTAGGCTGAATTTCTCCAACGGAAGTACTTCCTTCACCTAACAAATGTAGAACACTGCACCAAGCAGCACTTGGCCGTGAAAGGGATCAGTCATGATAAACCTGCACAAATATTGACTCCAAGTTACAGACTTGCTGATGCCTTATGGAATATGTACTTTGTTGCCAGGGGCAGAACTGGCAGAAACATGACAATTTTGCTTCCACATCACATTGTCATAACTTTTACCTTGTTCATCAACTTTCTGGTGTCTGTTGGGTCTTTTGCTGTTTTAGAATAAAAGCCATGATCGTTGCCCTGCAAGATGCACTTCTTCCACTGTCCCTTTCTAATGCTTTTATCCGCTCTTATGCCATAACTAACTGCTACAGAGATACTGCAAATTAATAGTTTACAAAGACTAAGACATCGACTATTACAAAGCAAGGGCAATGCTGTGAAGAACTGTGGTTGCAAACATACGGTTACCGTGGTGGTTGACAGAGGCAGCAACAGTGAACACTATCAGCTAGCTATACCTGGTAAATACCAGCATCTCCTTCACAAAGAAGCAAGGAAAAGGCAGTCCAACTTACAGAGACTACAGCATAAACCAAAACCACAGAGATAATTTCACACGCTGTTTTTAAAAAGTGAATTTCCACTACACTATCTAAACAAGAACACTTCTTTGGAGAGGTAAATACAAGCCCTCACAACTCATGTTGTAAGCCAAACCCAAGTTCTCTTCCTAAATATCAATGTCTCCAAAATCCAGAAATGTACAGATGCACAAGTGCTGACCTGCGGTTTCATTTATCCCTGGATAGAGTGCCAGAGGGGAAACAAACAAAGCCAAGAAGAAAACTTGAGGTTCAGAATGGCAGCAGTTTGGCTTCCCCACAAGTGGTGGAAGGCAGGAAAATGTACAGGATTCCAGTTCTGACCAGTCACTAGATTTAATCAGCAGAACTGCTTTTTCGGAGAGGCCTTTGTAGATCTTTAAAGCTATACCAAATTAAGCCAAGATCACGCATAACATCAGAGGAAAATCACATGCTAGAAAAGGGCATGCCGAGTGGTTATTCATTAACTAGAACATTCCCGCAGCAGAAGTTTTGTAAACATTTTGAGAAACCAGATTTCCAAGCCTAACAGATACCTGTAAAGCTTATGAAAGGCATTACAGTGCTAGATCCAAATTCTGCATGTGTCTACTCAAAATTTGTGAAAGCACTGTGGTATTTTCAATGGTACATATTCACAGTTAGAGTATGTTTTTAAAAATCTAAGAATGCTATTAGTCAGTGATTCCCTTAGCTACTGAACAAGGCAGGGGTCACATTTCAAGTCTATCGACTCCAAGCTTCTGATTCAGTAAGAAAAAAGGAGAAAGATCTAGGCAGTGGTTCTGCCTCCTTGCTTTATAAGGAATAGTTTGAAAAAGCCTACCTGCCGCTCTAGCTCTGCCACAGCACACGTACTTAGTGAGGCAGAAAGTTTCTGTCTTTCCCAAGCCAGACCTCAGCAATTCAGATGATAGCATGATTTTCAGACAGTGTAAAGCACAGAGGGCTGATGCTTTCAAGAGAGGGCCTATGCCTGTATGCGTGTTCTTTCAGTGTGCACCTGAGCATCTCTGTCCTTCCAAAACAAGTTCTGAGTTTATAGGCTATACTGATCAGAAAGGGTCAGTTAAGGTCAAAGGAATTATCTCAACTTAGGATCTGGATGAGAATTTTAAGCAGCTCTCAATTCAACATCAGTAATTCATTGACAGTGAAAATACAAGATCAGGTCAACAGCTTTCAACAGCAGGGCTGGGAACAAAGGTCCTGGAATAACTCAAAGAAGTGGTGGTCATGGCCACGTAACACTTAAAATGGAGTTCTAAATTATTATCTATCAGCTTTTTGCTCTGCTGTTCCCCAGCACTAAGTCTCTTAGAGTGGATCAAAGGCAGGGAGTATTTTCTTCTTCTCTAAAGAACTTTGTAATGTACAGAAGAGGAAAATTTCCACCAAGGAAAGCAGCAGCAGAATTTTGTTCCTGCTTGATGATTTTTTTTTTTTCCTTCAAGCCTTCTCCTAGCCCACAGTCAATGTGATGCCAGCACTAGATAAGGTAAGATAAACTTCTGCCCTGGAGTTTAGTACAGCTGCACACCAGAGGTTACTGCTTAGAAAAAAACAATTCTGAAATAAGAGCAGAACTAGCTACAGGCTGGAAAGTAAGGAGAGCAATTTTAAAAACATCGCTGGGAAGTTATCAGAGAAGTTAACAGAATGGGAAGTTATCACAGTCTATTACATCAGGGCCTGCACCATTTCTCTGGTCGTGGCCTATGACACCTCCTCCTCGAAAACTCTCCTCATCCAAGTTCACCATGCTAGTCAATGTTCTCACCACTGCGTGCCAGCAAAGCTACCCCTCAGTTACTGCTTTCTCCACTTACCCTGCATGTGCTCTCAAGAGGTTTCTGTGGTGGTACTTAACAGAGAACATCTTCTCTAAATTGGATTTTAAAGATCTTTGGCTCTGGATCTGCTCAGATGCTGCCCTCAGAGCACCAACTTCTCCTATGACATGATGTCCAAACAGGTCTGACGTTTAATTTTTCGCGGTCTATCAAAATACAGCTTGGATCTGCATTTCCAGGAGGGGTTGTATACCTTGTATCATCAGTGAAGATAACAAGTATCTCTGCCTAAACATACAAAGTCATGATTCCCTTGTAGTTCTTCCAATGACTAGCCAATGGTTTTCCCTGCTAATTTTGTTTTCTGCATGGTTTTGCACAGCTGTGAACTAAATGCTCTGCTTTATCCAAGTATGGGCTAGGTTTGCCTTTTTTTGTACTTGGGTAAATACAATCTGCAAATTTAGTTACAAGAATTCGGTATGCCAATTAATAAGACAAGTGTTGTTGCCTGTGCATCCATAGTGAAGACATGACTGAAAGTCCAATTAATGTTCATCTTTCTGTTGACTTCAGTGGGACATGGACCTAGTTAAACATGGGCATCCAGCATTCTGCAGCTCTGATCTAGGGGCCTCTTGACAGAAAATGTGTATAAAAAAGCAACTAAAACAAACAATATGTAGAGAAAAACAAATTAGCAGCGTGGCTTCCATCGTTCTGTCCTCTGCCCCAAGCACAGCAGCTTCACTTGCAGTTTCAGACATGAAGAGTTTCTGTGTCAGAACATACAGGGAAGAATCAACAGCTGAAGCTCTTGGAGCAGCTAAGGCTGCACCCAGGCACAAAGGCAGCTGTCTGCAAAACTACCCGTTAAGCCTTTATTCAACTTCCAACCATTTCTCAAATAGTTAAGTGTATAAACAGGGCACAGACAGCTCTAATTCACACCGACACCTTGAAATGCACAAGCATACTTCATACAGACACATCCGTGTCCTCCTGGCCAGTCTCCAAAGGACTGAACTCCAGCAACCAAGGGAAACAATGCATCAAGGAGGGGGGGTACAGGGGGCAAACAGCTTTCAATGCAATCTTAGCTGCAGGTGGTAACTGCTCTGTGCTGTAGTTCTGTGGCAAGACCCTCACTGGCTGCGATCCCTCATTTCAAGGCACTGCCCCTGACTGCCTGCACACATAATCCTCAAAAGCAACGATGCCACTATGTCACTACTGAGTCTTGTGAGCAAAGAGCTGCACGATTTTGCAAAAGGACAAACGGCAGCATGGAGGAACACTTTAGAGACGAACAGGAGATGAAGATGATTGTATAAGCCCTGCATAAAGATCACCTCTCATACCTCAGAACAACATGACAGTTGAGCCCTTTCACTTAGATTTCTCTGTCCAGCATAGTTCTCAAGGCAGCACCAAAATTCTCTTCCCCCACACAAAGTTTTGTCCTTGTCATAGAGGTAGTTTCTCCACACCCATCGCAAGCACTGTGGCACCTTATCGTCGTTTATCATATCTCTCTCTCTGACATGTTTACCTTCCAGTGCTTCCAGCTGACATATTTTGAAAGCCAGCCTCCTCCTTTGCCCTCCTCCCCCCAGCACTGCCATGCTTTGCTTTAACAGGAATATGTGCAATGCAGAAGAAAACTGGCTTTAAACATCTCTATGCAGCAGGTGGAAAGACAAACGCAGGCTGCAGGGCAGCAGGATGAAGTGGCAATGCAGCATCTGCAACAGGACAGTACACTGTAGGGCTACACTTCAATCCATCAGAAATCTCTGAATCCAAGGACTTGAGTCTTCTGCACAGATGCACATTTATCATGTTGCTTTGCTTCCTCTCTTCTCTCCCTTCCTCCCATGCAGACAAAATGCAAACCCGAACTCTTCTCCCTATGTTTTGCCAGACAAACAGGCAGCTCAGAGCAGCACAGGTCTGATTCCCCCACTGCTCTCACTGATTTTTGCTCAGAAGCTCTGCAATAATCTTGTGTCAAGCCACCTCATTCAGGCAGCCCATTCATGGGCTGTCATATAGAGGAGACAGTATCAGTCGGCCAGCTACAAACAAATGAACAAAGGAGTAAATAAATCATTCCTGGAATGTTGGCATCTGCATTGTTTAATGCTTTTGCTTCGGGTCTCTCATCTGCCCCTGCACACACAGCCCCCTTGACTTCTCAGAAACCATGGCTTCACGAACAAAGCAAAACACTGCAACAGAATGGACCTACCTTTACGGAAACTAAAACACCGCTTAATTCTCCTATAAGTAGTTTTAGGAATGAAAGGAGCTGCTGCTAAGGCACCTGGGCTGCGGACTCCAGCATTTCTGTCTTCAGGCATCATACAGGCCAGAGCCCCCACGTCCCTCCAAAGCTCTCCTTTACCAGCTGCATCCAGATGAAACACCACGACTGCTCATCATACTGACTGCTGAGGAGTTTTTATAATAGTGTATTTTCCTCTGGAGCTAGAAGATTTGTGGTCTTCTAGATCTTGGGTAGGGCTTGAAGTGATTTTAATGTTCTCTTCTCTGCTTCAATTTTGCTTTGGGGAACAATTTCCTTCCGTCTCCCTATTTCCTTTCGTTTCTTTTATTTCCTGCGGCAAGACAACTGTCTGTTATGCAATGCCACAACAAAAGAGTTTCAGCAAAAAGACGTATCTTCCATTCAAACAGTAGTGTCTGCACAGACAGAGGGGGAGAAAGACCTCTTCCTCCCAGCTGGAACAGGGGGTTGAGTGGCAGAGACTCCAATTCCACAGGAAAATGTTAGCGCTTCACGGCGCGCAAGGGGAGAGAGAAGAACAATACCAAAAAGGCCACTGAAGAAAACTCCAGGATACGACACTCCTTGCTGGCTCCCTTTATCTCTGCAACCGAGAAGCAAAAACAACAGCCCCTTCACCCGAAAGGCTCTCTGTCCATAACAGATTCCTTTCAAAAGGCCTTTTATATACCCAGCTCCCTGTCTGATGTTCTCATGGGCTTCTTGCTTGTTTTATTGCCTTCGAACTACCAGAAGCTCTCATGGGAGAGGCGCGTCAGATGCGGCAGCAGCCCATCTTTGCCGGCAGGATCCTGGGGAGCTGCTGAGGAATACGTGCCTGCACACGGGGATGCTCTGCTTGCTCGCTCCCTCCCGGTCCCATGCCTGGCAATGGCAGCCACGGCTGCTGCCGCCGCCTGCGCCAGCCCCTTGCGTGCAGCAGGTGCAGGGAAACGACGTAGAGGAGCGAGCCGCTGCAACGCAGGTCTGCCCGCTCCTGCGGGTGACTTTGCCTTGACTTCAGGCGGCTGCCGTGTGCGGCAGCTTGAAAAGCAAGCAGGCTGTGCCTGGCTCCTGCAGGAGGTGCCAGACCTTACACCGCTACCTCTGCTAAAATGCTTCTTTTCGCCTCCTCCCTCCTCCGTAGTTGCCAGCTCTGCAATTAAAGCTCAGGCCTTTCCCTCCTGTAAAAAACTGCCTTTTTAATCTAATCAGGAAAGGAATTTCGTGTGCAAACAGGCATTACGTGCCCTGGCTCATTTACATCTCTTTTCCCTTTCAGAATTTTTTCCACAGTCACTCTGTTCTTGTGGTGCAAAAAAAAAAGCTGTTTCTGATCACCTTAGCAGATTCCCACCCACCCCCCTCCCACCTTCTCTTTCTAGCACAGGTTAAGAAATAACAATTTAATGATATGGTTAATCATTTACAGAGCTCTTTGCTCTGGTACCAGGAGTCCTTTCCCACTGCCAGACAAACTTTAAATATTAGTGGCTCAGACACATCCATTGCACGTGCGTGCACGCACACACACAGAGCTTGCTTACAGTGCTTAAAAGAACCCGAAAATTCAAATATGTTACTCAAAGTGGCACTTGACTTGTATGACACCAGACTATTGTGGTTTACCATCTACTACTGAAATTTAGGAAGCCGATATAAAACTGGTGTTTTGATTTATTAGCTGTCTGAAATAATTTTGTGTTGCAAGTAATTACTTGTTATTGGCTAGTCATCATCACAGGACTGCAACTTTTCTGTATCTTGTTTATAGCGAATGTAATAAAAATATTTTTAATTCAGTGGCTACAGCTTACAAAGGCAGACTCTTAGACAACTTAACCCAGAAGTGCCCTTCTTTAGAAGGGTCAGACTGTTGCAGCAGCTGTAGCAACATGCATGTAGCAAGGAATTATACAGAGTGTGTCCAGCCATAGACAATTACAGCACAGTTAATAGGGTTACTGATAGCTCAGGCTGTCAGTTTAAGTAACAAGTAGTTAATAAAATGGGGGACACACTAGAAAAACAGTTCCTAATGGTGACACATCTCACTGCTTTTGCCTTGTTATCATGGTCAAACCTTACAGTGAATGCTAAACCCAAAACCATGTCCCATCTATTCTCAAGTTTTCCAAGGAGTTAACTGTTTGCTTCCCAATACAAATAACCCTGAGTATTTGCTCAAGAAATCCAATAGGAAAAACAAAAAGATCATGCTTAGAAATGTTATAACTACAAATATATTTAAAATATGCAAATCAGCATGCAAAGCCTTCAGCGAGGTGCTTCCCTCAGTAATTTGCATTGAACACTCCAACAACATTGACTGTGTCCTCAGAATTTTCCTGGTGACTGGAAGGATTCCCAGCTGTAAACCAGAAATAGCTCTTGCCTTATAAAAGTAAATGAGGGGCTGGTGAAGAAAGCATAGGGTCAGGACTCAGGAGACTGTTTCTATTCATAGCTCTGTGCATGGCTAGAAACGGAGTTTCACCTAATCTCAGCTCCCCACCTGTGAAATGCGGGCACTTCACTGGCAGAAGAAGTGCAAAGGTTGCTTTTCCTCATTATTTGCCAAAGAAAGATACTGTGGTGCTGGAAGCCAAGTGCAAAAAACTACAAAATGCTCTTCAAAAAATCCAGTTCTGTTATGCCCCCAAAATTATTGTTGCCACAGTAGCTTATGCTGCTACTGGACTGGAGCAAAAGAACACTGAGGAGCTCAACACTAGCCCTGCTTTACAAAAAGGAAGTTGGGGATGGGTAATCTTCATGCTATATAAACAAGCAGACTTCCTACCTAGCTTTGTTGCAGAAGACAGTGCTCCTCCCACCTCCCCTGTCCCAAACCAACTCAGTATGCCTGTAGAAGGTCACACCTTTTGAGACACTTTGTGGGTTTTAGGGTTTGTTCTTTTTTGTTTTGTTAACCATCCTCCTATAAGACCTACATGCCCAGGTCTTATTAACCTATAGGGCCAGATCCCAGTAAGATGACAGCTTAGCACCATCTTTCCAGTGCGCATTTCCCCAGGAGGAGCCAAAGAGAAGATATTCCTGTTTGAAGAGGTGCCAGGCAGGCCCCAGCTGACCAACTCCCTCAGAACAGCCTACCAGAGAAGCCAAAGCCTTCTCCTAAGAACTGTGTGACCTGAATAAAGCACAATGGAAATTGGGTAGTTTACAAGAAAAGTTTTGATTAAAATGATAGTTGACTTCAACCCCTTCCCATCCTCTCTCCTGTGGTCCACCTGGCAGCTGAGAAAAAGACATTTGCAGTCAGCAATCAGAGTTTTCAGTGATAAATGTGCTTCTTGGTCATGAAACAGCACAGGCAATCCTGCCTTGCTTTTCCAGCAACCTGCGAACAAGACCAAAAAGCGTCTGATGCAATACAGGTGCTCCTTCACAGTGAAGAAATATTTCTGTCCCCAAACTTGGAGATTTGAGAACTCCAAGGAACAGACTGATTAACGTCATGACATTTTGTGCAAGGATATCAATCATACTTGTATTATAATATTATAGACATTATCACCAGAATAATAATGATGAACATGATGATAAAAATGTGCAGCCCATTCAACATAAGAGAGCTTTTCTAAAAGACAACTAGACATCCAACAATAAATTTTGATCCAGTACTACTAAGTATGCCAATCAAAAGAAGTGCACTATTAGCACTATACAGCCAGTATGAATATTCTGAAGGTTATATTGGAGTGCCTACCTTTATATAATGATATTACTCGTCTTAGCTGTCACTTGCAGGAGAATCACTGACAGCTTCTTACAACAGGCAGTCATGAACGAAATGGATGGTCTTTTAGCTGGTGACCAAAGGAATTACCCCCCACTTCTTCCTGTGAGAAAGCTGATTTCATAGAAGACCAACCTTCTGTGAAAATTTCCCCTTGCCTTGGTAATGCACTATTATGTGCTATCCTCACCAACAAAGTGGTACCAGTTTAAAGCTTTTAAATTCAGCTCTCTGCATGGGAACACGCCCAATACCTGCACTGCAAATGAAAAGAAAGGGTTTACTCCACTTTTTTCGAAAGATCTAGACCATCCTCCTCCACTTCAAAACTCTGGCTGTGACTAAGACAACAGAAGAACCATTATGTGCCTTTCTGTATCTGGGAGCCTCGCGTGTTCAGTCACTGACTCACCTCCTCCAAATGGTGCCCATATAACCCTGCGAATGGATTTCACCCAATCCTCCATGTCATTCTGCGTGCTCGCCATAAGAAGGTACGTCTCATGATTAGCTGTCATCCGCTCTCGGTCTCCTCCTGCAACAGAAGATAATTGCACTTATAAACCCTTTTGCTTTCCTGCCCAGCCAAGTTCCTGCCAGACAGACTGCTGAAAGCCATAATAGCAGCTCCATAGCAAGCAGACACAGATACTATGCAGTGGAGTGTTTATCGTCAGACACGGCATGAAAAGAAGGTCCTGTAAGTACATTCCCCATCAGACAGCAAGAAGTTGTCATGCTTCCAAAAGGAAATGAGAGGATAAATGTCATTGGTAAACAAAAACAGCCCCATGGCGTTCCAAGAACCATGGGGGCCTGCACTCATCTGTAACTTGATATACGCACTGGAAATTTTGCAGCAGTTACTGTACCATGATGGAGAGAATAAGTACAGAGAGAGATAAGCATGCTTTGAACAAGCGAGGATGAATCCATTTTTATTTTCAGGAACACAATGTGTCACATTCATGACAATGACATTTGATATACCCAAGCGTTGCTGTGAATCTCTAAGGAGAAGGCAGCCAACACTAGCAGCTGACACGGTACAGCCCACTGCCTTGGATGGGTCTGATGAGAATTAGATTAAGAGGAAACACACTGCCTTATTATCCTTTATTCAAAGGATGGATCAACACTAACAAGGCCAAAACCAGAACTTGGCTTGCCACAGCTCCAGGTTTTTACACTTCTAGTACTGCTTCGCCTCCATCCTAACAGGTACTACGTTAGTGCCAGAGCACATGGGGATTCAAGCCACCCTTCCAGCACTGTAGAAGCAGCAAACCCTTCCAGACAGATAGTGCCAGACATTTTGAAGCCCTTGCATTGAGACACACACACACAAACAGGATGCACCTAGAAGTCTCCTGAGTTCTGTGTTGATCTCTTTCCAGCTTCTTCCGTCCCTATTTTTTATTTCAGTCATACCTGAGGCATCTCAGTTCATTACAGCAGGAATACTGCTTCTGAGAGGTCTTCTGAAGAGTTCCATGCTCAGTGCTGCACACTGGAACAGCTATGTTTCTAAAGAGAAATTTTTTAAGGGCTATAAGATCTAACCATAACTTCCTGGCCCAACCGTTCTGCATGAACCTAGTTGTATAGTCCACACTTTACAGAATTAGGATACACAACTGTGAAAGGGACTTAACTGAAAGTTGCTGAACAGAAAAGCTGGATTTTCCCAGACATGGGCAGATCCTACTCAAGACTTATTCTTAAGGTTTACATAATTATTCAAAACTTAAATTTAGAGATAAAGAGAGACTCTGGTTCTCTACTGTGAAAATACAGTAATTTATATACCATCTATTCCCCCAAAAGGCATCCAAAGAAGTAATGCAACAACCTGAAGCACAACACATTTTAGGCTATACCACAGTTTAAAAGTCTGAAGAACACTAGTTTTCATCTAAGACATAGTTAGAAGGTAGGGATGAACTATTTTAAGCACCAACACTAGAGAAACATCAGCATGAGCTAAACTGCATTGTATGTTTTTGGAATCTTTTCAGTGACCATCATAAGAATTGGTAGAAAACATGAATCTAACTTATATGCTATGTTCCATAATTTTTACCTTTCAAGAAGCAGAGGATGAGGGTATGGGGAGCAGGAAGCATTAGCATTCCAAATGGTAGCACTCCCCATCAACCCTGCCCAACAGAAAGCACGCAGTCAGGCCCTGGAAATTTACTCCCCATCTATACCTTTTACACAGCCATTATGACCAGAAAGGGGACAGGTCTCTCTAACTCAAGCACGAAGAGTAGACATGATACTGTATACAGTCTACTTACACTGGCATATTTTACGCATCATCTAGAGTTCTCATCCTGAAAAGACCCAAAAACAAGATACAAACAGAAAGCCTCAGTATGTTGCCACAGCTATTAAATACAATAGTAATAAATACAGTATAGAGAAAAAGCATGCAACACAGTTGGGCACTTTGTGTGGCTGATAAAAACTGAAGAAAATTATACATATATACTTTCACATTGTACTGCAGTTTTTTTGGGTTTTTTTGTTTGTTTGTTTTTTTTTTTTTTTGGGGGGGAGGGGTGGTGGTGTAGCTGGACCAGGATTCTATAAGATGCTGTACAAAAAGACACATTCATACAAAATACATATCAGATCCAGGAATAAAACAAGAGGTGACCTGATTTTTACTAAAGAGACAACAAAAAAAGATGACAGCCATAGCCACGTGGTGGTCGTCCTCAGTTGTCTTCCACATTCTTTTAATAGCCTGCGTATTTAAATTCAGCAGGGTATGTGACATTTACTCAGTTACCACGTTATGACAAATGCGGGGGTGTTCTCCGTATAAACTAGATAAATCCCAGAAGTCTAGATAGTTAATTTACAGTGTGGATTCCAGAGCAGTACTCTAAACAACTCAGGTAAACACCCACTCAGCTAATACACAATGTGTGTTTAATTTTCTAGAGAAGGAAAACATAATGTTTGGTTACATTATCTTTTGGTATGAGAGAGAAAAGCTTTCCTAACAAAAGGAGCTTCACTATTTTATAGCAATTCTGCATCTCTCTACTTTGTAATTCAACTCCTTTCCTTCACACAACAGTGTGAGACCTTGCAGGATTCTTCTACTTATGCATTCCTTTAGTTTTTATTCAAGAACTAAGGCCTCACTAGAAGATTTTATGGATACAATAACACGTGTTGTATTTGTGTTTTACCAAAAACGTTAATTTTTAGTGGATCTATATTTTAAATACAAAATTAACCAGCTCAGAGGGACAGACAAGAAGAAATTACCATGATTCAGGAAAGAGCCATCTCAGATAAGCAGTATCAGATAAACAAAAATAGAATTAGAAGGATCTTTCCAAATCTTCAGTAGGTTCACAGGACACTTCTGAAAGACGCTGTTTAGAATCTCCACTTCACGTGGTTTTTTTCCTTTATGACATTATTGTTATGATTATAACAAAGCATGAATAGATCACAATCTCCAAAAATCAGACATGTATTCATACCACAGATACTAGCAGTAAGTACGCCAACTTGAAAACGGTGCTCAGCATGAAGTCCGTTAAATGTGCGAACGCATCCTTACTCCTTTCCCTTTGGGTGTGCAAATCATAATGTATTTTACCTGTATTGTTACATAGCTCCACATTATGCCTTCTCAAATTTGCTTTTCTGCATTTCCAGTCCAAGTATGAGAAATGTCTAATCTTGTGTGTCACGGCCTGCTTGTGAATAGCCAGCTTGAGGGTCTGGAATATGACCTCTGCTTTTTTCTTTTTTTTTTTTTTCATCTTTTCCCCTTGTTACTTTGCAGGTGTCATAGGACCTGGAAGGAGCAGAACCCAGTCTACCTGACAGAAGAAGTTGACTCTGGCGTACTGAAGATGAAAACCTGCTGTTTACACAACTGCTGTGTATATCCTCTGTCTTCCAGCCTCTGGTAACAGCCAGAAATAATTTGATCTATACTGTTTCTCAAAACTACAATATAGTTTCATGTATTTTTATTCCTGCAGCTATAACCAATCCCTAATCTGTTTTACTTTCTTGGCAGCATCAGAAATGAGTTCTTATTTATTGAAGAAATCTAACCATAACATCTATTTGAAGTGGAAATGGTGAAATAGCACAATGCCATGATGAATCTTCCACTTCGAACGTGTCAGATATCTCCTCCTGCCCTCTGGCAGTAGCCATGACTTACAGGTTCCCAAGCGTTTCGTCCTGCCTCCTTTGGGGACTTAGTAACCAGTAAATACAGACTGCCGCTGTGCTTTCTCATCAGGACAGCCTGTAACCACTCAGCCCCATGCTGGGCGCAGCTTTCTGCACCGAGCCAGCGCTGCTTTGATACAAGCAAGGCGAGGTATTTTAAGAACTCTTGCCAGCAACCGGAAAAAAACGGTTAAAATACGGAGAGGCCAATTCCTGCAGGGATCCACTCTGCAGGGGAAAAGAAAGGGAACAGCCTGCGCTTCCTCATACAGCAGCACCACACCACACACTCGGAAAAGCATGAAGAGGTGGTGACTGAATTTAAGAGTGATTGTTTCCTGAAATACCAGGCTCAACAGCTCTCCAGCTTTTTACCTTCAATCAATTAAATGTGAATGCACAGACCTTTTGCATTCAGCTGCGGACTGGGGGGATGTAGAAGTCCTGCAAGACAGTTTTTCTTTGTAGTCTCTTCCTGTCTAACCCAACACCTTACTCTTACCTGAATGTACCCAGGCCAAACTCCACATGAAATAGTTACTTGTCCTTTAGAAAGCATCTTGGATTTCTTGCAAACAGTAGTTACAGCATTCTTGAGAATGGAATGTGAAGGGATTAAATTCATACCAGCTGTTTAAAAGAGAGTTTTTTCCCAAGAGGAACATAACATCAAAACCTAGGATTAATCTGATTTTTCAGGCACATGCTAAGCCAAGCAGCCAAGCATATGTTCTTACAGATGTGTTGGTGAAGAGGACGTAGGGGCATTGAATTTCTGCCTGTCAGCTGGGGACTGACTTCTGATGATGCAGGTGTAACACAGAGCTTGCAGACAAGAGCTGGGGGCATGGCTTTTGGTTTTTCTGTTGGTTGGTTATAATTCTTAAAAGCTTTATTCTGCACATGCCTGACATTGCTCTTGGTCTTCCTGACTGTGTAAAACTTTAACAAACATTTACAGCACGCTCTTGGTTCAGCTAGGATGAAAAAAGGAGTACATAGCCAAAGTTCCAGTCACTGCCACCTTCTTCTTTTATCACAAAATTAAGGTAGTCTGGAGAACCAAGGTCTTAATGGTGCTGCAAAAACTCACACTGAAAAGGACAAGCCACACTATGATTATCAGAAACAAATACTCTGTATTTACAGGAGTTTCAGCATTACTTTTGAAGTGACTTTTTACAAAATATATGCTGTATCTTCTCATCAGAAGAGACCTGCTCCATGGAAACTATACAGAACACCGTATTTTCCAGCAACACTCAACTTCCTTACAACTTTCATGGCACAGCTTGTAGAAAACCTCTATATCATGAAGGAGGAAAGATGTCTGTGAACTGAAGATGTGATGTTGAACTTTGTGAAGCTGAAAATCAACTGGGAAGGCTAAGACCAAGGCAGGTGAGGGGAGAGAGCTTGAACATGGAGTATAAAAGAAAGCACCCTGGAAAGGTCTCTATTTAAGAGACATTATCAGAGCCACCAATGATGGAAACCTCAAGAGCCAAGAGAAATACAAAACTATCACTAAGGTAAACTGAGGAAGTTACAGGCTCCTTTGCATGCTAACCAATCAAATCCTAAAATGTCCGATCATTTTATCTTGCGCTGAGCTCCCCAGATACTAAATTAAAGATACAACGTGTCAAGTCTAGCATTTCATTCAGATCCACAAAAACCACTGTCTGGCTTAAGATCAAAGAGATTTGGGCAATCACGTACTTAGCTTATTATTTGATGACTCCTGAAATTTTAGGATCCATGTTTTGAAGACCCTCATGACAAAACCAAGTGCACAAACTTGGTTTTAGAAAAAAAAACCCAAAACTTAAGTAATAAATTAAATATTGTCACTACTGTAGCATTTCTTAGTATCCATCTCAAGAGATGGTGAAAAAGAAGCTGAAACATTTCACTTACATATGAAAAAACCCCAAGAATTTAGATATACCAATAATTGAAACAACAAACTTCTCACTGGCCCTATTACACAATATATGGCAAACAAGTTTCCAAAGATCATAAAGATATTAAGAAGAAACCCCTATGTACTTTACAAGTCTTAATAGTGTTAGGTGAAACAATATGTTGGCCCGTTTTCCACAGATGTCGAGATGGATAAATCCATCTAGATGGCTAGATGTTACAACGCATGAATTGCTATCATAAGAATTTAACTCCTAAGCATTTTCAAAAGGTGTTCCATAAAACTTGAAAAATACCCTCTGTTATTTCTTTTAAAACAGAGCAGTTAGCAGACCCAGTTGATTATTTTGATCTCCACTACATACTTGCATTGCCTCTAAAGCCTTGATGACAGGTAACAGACTGAGTGGAGGAAGATATACAGATTACAATTTCAATTCTTTTAACCCAGGACTGTCCTATTACATTTTCTATTCCTGTTTGGCTCAATACTGCTCTGTCTTCTTAAAGGATATGACTGAATCACCTACATATTTTAAATGACTAATATCACCACCACTGAGAAACCTCAGCTTTGAAATATAGTTATCAAACTCACCATTGTTTTACCACCCAACTACATCAAGTGCACTATTAAATTTCTCTCTTCACAAAGAAATAACACATTTCCTAAAGAGGAGAATTAAGTAACTGCAAACAAGGCAATAATGAAGATACTACTTTTTAAACACTTCAGTACAAATACAGTTTTCTGCTGCTAAATCCAAGCTGATCTTTTGCATTAACAATCTTGAATCAGTTTTCTGCACCAAGGGTGTATTTGGTTTTGGGGCATATTAGCTTTTCAACATGAAGGCTGCAGCCTAATTTAAGTGCTAAATGGGAAAAGACTGCTAACACAAGTACGTTCCCTGATGAGCATTGTGCTCTATCACAATTTCCCCACTTGCAGAATGCCTGGAAGACAGCAGGGCTTTTTCGGTAGAAGGAGTTGTTTTCATGAAGCTCTGAACCAGCTGCTGTTGGATCAGGAAATCAGGCTCAGGAAATGTATTCCTCACGTGTAACACAATGAATACTCTGTACAGGTAGCTTTCTTCTGTGGTGCAGAGCTACAGCTGCAGCACATCTGTCCATAAGAGTAAGTTTATTGTCTTGCACAAAAAAAGTATAAAGTCAGTGCCACCTTTAAGCATTTTGTTTACTGCACAGCTACCAAGCGTTTCTCCTAACATAATAATTATTGCTTAAATACCTGAGCAAAAAAACTGTGATGCTTGCTCATTATTAGTTATAATTGTGTTATTATACATGTGAATTCAAATCATCCCTCGTACAATACAAAAGTGCTGATTTTTTTCAGAGACTTAATCTTTTCAGGCATGTCTTGTTCTTCCTCCCCCTTAATTTTGCTGCCCTTCCTTTATTCTTAGTTTGTACTTCCACTGTACTTGAGACTTCATAATTATCCACCTCATCCTCAGACACACATCCCAAGTGTACCCATTTTGTAGAGTCCGTTCCTCCTACCCTTCCCTGTCACCAAGATGCTGGTGCCAGCACAGTGAACTTTTGTATTTTGCCCTTCCCCAGTGCCATTCCCACCTGAAAAAGTCTCATCTCTCTTCTTGCTCAAGGCACACCGCCCAGAACATTTTGTTTACAGGTTGCATTAAAAGGCCATCAAGCTGCGTGGACTATCACAGCTCTATGCTTCACCAGCTGCTGAGCAGCGGCACACTTCGCTGCCTTCGTAGTTAATCAGTACCATGTGGAAGTCAGAGGCAACTTCTTTTGGAGTGTTGTTGATAGTTTTCAGCTTTCCAGAATTTTTCAATGTTGTCAGCATTGTTGTGATATAAAATGTGGTCTGAACCGTTATGTTTGCTGTTCTATTATTGTGAATGTCAGCTGTTTTCAGAGTTGTTGGTAGCATTTTCAGCACTCATTAATGATTCCACTTTCTTATTTATGTGGAAGTTCTGTCAAACCACACAACAGCAAAACCCCACATTTTTTTACATTTCTTTCAGCCATACTGAGATGAAATCACGTTTTTCTGCCTGTATAGTGAAGATTGTGATGAACTCACAGAAGCAGATGGATCAGGGGGAAAAAAGGTCAGATTTAAAGTATGTATTATATCTTTACAGAAAATAAATTGCTTCAGTGCAACTGACTGCAGATATCCTAAACACACACTCTGGCACTCACAACAAACCTAGCAAACATTCTGACAAAGCATGTATTGTAATTTTACCTGGTCTTGACATACTATTACACTTAGTGCAGGGAAGTGGAGAAATAATTTGGTGGATCCACAAAAGACACAGTCAGTAGCACTTCCCAAGAAGGCTTCTCACTCCTTGTCTCTTCTAATGGAATCTCACGTGAACTTTTTTGGTAAGAAGATGTGGAAAATATAAATAAACAAAAAAACCAGACACTGGCCATAAGAAACCCACTCCTCTATGTCCTTCATTACTACTAGGATTTGAAACATACATAATATTGATCCAGTTACAGAAAAAAACCCCAACATTGCAGGCCACACTCATCAAGGGACACGTATAGTGCCATCACAGTGCCCTATTTTCAAAATTTCAATCACAAAGAGCTTTCCTTTGAAATTACGAGTTCAAGAAAGTAAAAACAAAGCCGTCCTCCCTAATGTCATAAACTATTAAAAATACACTGTGGCTTTTTTAGTCAAAACTTGTACATACAGAAGTTATAAAATCAAAATGTCAAGACTTTTTTTTTTTTTTTTTTTTTTGGGACAAAGAAAGTGGTCTATGTCCGTATTTGAGTTTTCTTCCCCCATTCTTCTCATATTGTCAATAGTTTCCTGGGGACAGAGACAAAAGATTTGCTTTCTGAACTATAGCTTGGATTCTTACAGACTGAACTTACTGGTGGCCTTCCAGAAGACACAACAGAGAGAACATGGGTTTTTCAATGACTGCCATCCTCAAATGTTTCACTGTTTTATTTCTACTACCTTTGAATCAGGCTATGTCATTTCTACGTCTGGACTGCAATAACCGAGACAGGGGTGGATTGCTACAGCCAGGTCTCAGCTCTGTGGCACAGCTTTTCATACCCCCAGCCACTGACTACACAGGGTTGTATTTGATGCTGTGCCTAGAGGGTAGGTGATTTTAAGGAGGAATGCAGAGTTATTCAATCAGATGTCAAAAGTCCTCAGCACTGAGGAGTTCCACCAATAAGACATATTGTTTCTAATAGGAAAGCTTCACAATGCAACTGAAACCTTTTTCTGTTACGTGTATTACAGATGGGGGAGGGCAAAAGTACAGAAACGGCTCCACATTTAACTGCTTCATCTGCCTACTGTCTGCTATCTGATCATTGGAATATGGCTGCAGTATCTACAGTTTCTCAAATTTAACAATTCTTAGCCCCTAAAAATACTATTTTACTTACTCCTTCCAAAACCAGTTAAAATATGTGGAAAAATATGGCTTGTTATATGACTTGCCAAGAGGAATCAATATATTTATGTAGTTGAGAATGACTGTGAGGGTCACAATGTCAAACGTTAATGGTGGTGCCAAACTTAGTAGATGACTTCACTGTTACCTGTTGTAACTGGTTTATTCTAAAGAGAAAAGCATAAATACAAATTATCATAGCACACTTATTTTCTCTGTCCTACATTATACACCTTAAACATAAATTACTGCACTCCTGTCACTTGACAACAAGAACCTTCTTCGAAGCATCTCAAGTTGGACACCCAAAATGACCATCATGTCACTTGAAATTTGGCTGACCTCTAAGTTTATTTTAGAGAAAGTCTCTGCAAATATATATCCATCTCAACTTCTAAGGAGAGAGGGGAAAGCGCCCCATGGATTTGCTGGTCGAGACATAGTCAATGATGTTGAAAGATGCTTTAGAGGAAGTTAACTGCAAGGACTCTGTTTTGGCAAAATCAAGATCCTGGAGCTGTTGCTGCTAGAGAGATGGCTGCTCTGTGCTTCAAAATGCTTTCTTTGGTTTTCAGCCACACATCATGAATTGCACTGAAATGCAAAGACTCAACTTGAAATGGATTATTTTTAAAGTTTAAAGTTCAGTTCCACATCACATATTGGTATGGCATTTTACTGAGAAGGAAATTAAAACTTCTGATAATTTTAAGTAAGGAACAATCAATACCTGAACATCCTCAAGCATAAATTCACCCAGGGACTGGGAGGACTTGCCTATATACATTGGCACATGAACTTTAGGTGGCAAAACTAGCATGGCAAGATGCCAGACCTAGGTTGTCCTCAGAGTCTAACAAGAACAACACTCAAAGCACGTGCTCACTTCATCTCTTCAGCATCTACTCATGAAGCTCTGCGATCCTCTTGAATATGGACTATCCTGAGCTTTCAGCAGGTCCCAGTCAAGATGCTCTCTTACCAGTCTAAACGCGCTCTTGTGTGCACAACACAAGGCTGGGGGGGATTAACTCAGTACAAACCAAAGATGAAGAGCTAAATACTTGTGGTATTTCTTTAGAAAGGTGCCAGCCAAAAAGAAGGCTTTGGTTAGGATGTAACTATCTGGTATCCTGGGACAATCAACTGTGGCTAAGCCCTAATTTGAGCCAGTCTTCTAAATCCTGTCTCATACAGTGGCCTATGGCCATTGCTGCATGCAGACAACCAGACAATGCTATTGTTTATTAATTCTCAGGGAATAAAACTGACCTATCAAGCACAGAAAATGCTGTATTTCTGCTAATTTTATGGACAATTATATTGTAAACAGACAAAAAAGATACTGTGTTTCCAACAGCTTCCAAGAAAAGCAGTTTCCTTTCTCCAGCAGGAACTGACTGTACTCTTCCAACTTCTGGACACAGTGCTTTCCAGTCTGCACTGAATTACGCCCAAACATAGAAATACTTCATTTCTCCAGAGAGCAGTCAGTTATTTCAGCTCATATCTGACTTCAGTTTTGATCACAGATAAAAATAGTAGCTCTTTGTGGCATAGATAGAAACCCAAAAGGATGCAAATATCCTAACTGAGCAAGTGCATATTATGCATACACACAATTTCATCATAACACCACTTGTTTAGTAATGCAAAGTCATGTTTTTAGCAGTTTAGAAAATAAATCAAGAATTAGTTATTCAATAAAACATATGGGCTAACTGACATATGCAGAAGACTATTCAAGAAGACACAGTCAAGTATCAGCATAACACTGTCTTGGTTATCTAAAGAAGCATGAGATTTTAGCCATTAGTTCAGGACCTTTATTACACAGCTGCTCTGAAATCATTTCCAGCAACACTGTGCCTCTCAGCACCATTTTGGGATATCAGTTCAATATTAAACTCAGACAGAACATGCCATTTAATGAATTATCAGCTCAATTCTCCAGTCCTTTTAATGTCTCTGAAGTTTCTAATACAAGTACAGCTTTGCTCAAGAAATAGCCACCAAACAGCAGTTATCTGCAGAGTACAGACAGTGCTTATTGTTCTGTAAATCTCCACACCTTGCAGTAGAGCAGATCAAGCTAAGAATGAGCAGAAACCTAATTTCAGCTTTGTTTTGTTATATATATGCCACAGACAGACACATGTTGATAATACAGTCCACATTTCCCCTTCTCATTCATGGGCACAGCATGATCCAGAGTGCATATATTTCTAATTTGGGTAGGTCTATACTCTTGCCTTGACACCTGGCGCCTATATACCACAGGATGTCTTTCTCAGACAGAGATCACTTGGGTCTCATTTCTGGCAGTGTATGCTAACAGAAAGTACTTGCAAGGAGAAACCCAGTATATTTTGAGGTACTGCTTTTTAAAGGGCATTATACAGGATGAAATGCTAACTTGGTTGACAATACAGAAAAAATGTTAAATGGATAATATACATACATCTTCACAGATAGATCTTGTACAAAGAAAATGTTGTCTTATGTCTACTTGCCATTTCTTTGAAACACTGGAAGAGGACCACTGATGAGGTGAGACTCCTGCCAGCCACAGATCTGTCTCTGACAGGTGAAGATGGCCCCTCCTTCCCTCTACACTGACACTCGGTCAACTTCCCACACAGAAGAAATCCACAGAAACCAGGACACACATAGCAAACTCAAAACCTCTTTGCCAGCAGCATGCACAACATGGGAGATGCCCATTGTGGGTCCACTCCTCCTTAGGAAAAGTACCAGGAATTCTTCAGTCCCAAGAAATGAAACAACACTTGAAGACTGATGCCACCTGTATGAACAAGGAAACAGCAGACATCAATGCCCTCCATCGGGCAGACATGGCAAGGAGGGATAATATTATGCTTAAGTCCAACAGTAGCTGTTTGGCATAAAGGAAAATTGTTTCTTGTTTCACAAGTACATCACTGGGCTAGTCAGAGAGGGCCTATCAAAGACTTTAGGCTCAGCTAGTCATAGGCTTGAATGGTTTCAGGGCCATTGTGAATGAGTGGAGCTTCAACTCCTCATACCAGTGGTTTTGCCCCCAGATCCTCATTCCATCTGAGAACAACTCACAGATATGCCCCTATGATACACTTTAAGAAAGCAATCAGATAGTTAAATCTGAAGCAGTCACCATTCTTTCTATGGCAAGGAAGAACTGCCAGAATGTGATTCATCTGAGCTATCTTTGGAGCCTCTTCTAGGATGAGATGAATCATACTGTAGAGATATCACTTCTCTTCTGAGCCATTCATGCAGGCACACTCGCACACTCACATTAGCTTTGTGAGTTCATGGATGTGTGCACATGTGTCTGTGTGCACATGCATGCTTTAAGGATTCATTTCTACATGTGAATGTTAGCACCTTGTTCCCTGGGCTATTTTGGACCACACACCAACTTTTAGACTCACATGATTGTGAGGACGCAAAGAAATACTAGCATTTCTTAAATGGCTGGTGGTTGAAAACATATCCCTCAACATCTACTAATGATTTCCTTAGTAAGAAATATCAGAAAATGTACAAAGTAAGTAAACTTTAATTAAGGAGAAAAAGTTAATCAGACACTTGCTCTTCCTACTAGGAAATAAAGAAAAACTTCATATAATAAAAGTCATGATAGTGCATGAGAGGTAACCACTACGTATTTCTCATTTTGGCACATGATTTTTGGCAAAATTCTGTGCATTGGTGGAAGGATTCAAACTCTGTTAATAGGAAAAGTGACAAAAAAAATCCATCAGTGACAACCTGGACACCAGCTGGATAATATTGAAAAGATGGCATCTATCCTTCAGGTAATCACTGACCCTCTCTAGAAGCACAAAGCCTCAACCAGGAAAAATTGATAAGCTTGGGGTAAGGACTTAATGATGACATGCAAATATCTGCTGCTGACCAAGAGACAGGAATTTAACTGCCATCAGTTCCTTTGAAAAATTTACTGTTCTTAACCACATCCCACACTGTAAACTGAGGCCTCTATATAGAAGATAGTACAACTTTCTGATGTCCTCACAGAGTAACAGAAGAGCATGCTAATGTTAGTTGGAAGTCAGCAAAAAATATTCCGCTTTAACAAGATTCTCTAGCTATGTTGAAAGCTACAAAATCATTGAATAGTAAGTTATGTTCTTTTGATGGATTCTTTAAAATTCTGCCTTGCGCTTAGTTTAAGTTTATTAATTCAATCAAAGGGTTACTCATTCATTGACAAGTTACTGTTCGCTAAGGATGTTATTCCATATGGAGAGTATGGAATATACTTCCGTTATGTGTGCTGAAGACAGAGACAGCAAGCAACTGTCCCTAAACCATGCAGCATATATGGCAAAATATATTTTTATAAGAACAGGAATAAAAATTATATGATAAGATAGAAGTCAGTAAGAGATATTTGCCAGTAAGATGACTAAACTCATCACCGAGACCTCCTGTTCCTAATATAGTGGGAACTGCAGGATCCCATATCATGCTGTGAATGGAAGTTGCCAAATCCTAAGTGATTTTTTGAGAGGTGACTGGTATCTTAGACTCTCTCAGTATCAATGGTACAGCTTCAACTGGCAAGTATCAGAAAGCTTGTCAGAGAGATGGCTCTTGTAATGTTTTCCACTTAATTTCTAGAATTTAAGTTTTCTGATAGGGATACAAACTCTCTGATGTTTTTCCAAGCCGAAATGCTGAGCCCTTCCTCCTGAACTACGCCGAGGCACTCACCACGGGCAGAGGGAGGCTGCCCTCAAGAGCAGGATGTTTTTAAGTGACACAACCCAATGTAGGGGCACAACTGTGCTCCAGAGAGCTGAGCAGGTAAGCCTGACACAGCGCTTTAAAATTATTTCTCCAAGTATTTTTTGGTGTAGCCAGCAGCTGCCAAAGAAAGAGAAGTTCCCTATCAGAATGAAAGCCAAGTTGCTTCTCCCATGTGCTACAGAACAGCCTCAGACTTTACTGGATGCTGTGGTCAATCTATCAGACACACCGCAATTGGCCCCCCCCATTTGAAATAATTTCCTCCCTTGCAGTTTTCTGTCTGAAGTTAAACGCTCAGTTTAACACTGTTTTATGCACCCACAGAGCTAAACTGTAAGTTTGTTACCTAGCCCAAAGCCAACAACAGCAGGCGGTGCAGTGGCCTCGGAGCAGTCTGTGGGAACGACTGCAGTTTGGGGGTCCTGCTGCTCCTACATGGAGACTGAGTGCAACCAGTCTCACTCCACCCTTCTCCGAAGGGCTGCTCAGCCAGTACCAGGAGATGCAGGAGAAGTGCTTTCTTACATAGCTGTGTCTGCTTCTGTTTTCAAAATGAAAGAGAGCAAATGAAAATACTTGAAAGGTGATGTTTAGATGAGACCCATCCATGTGTTGCACTTGCAGCACCGTTTTCACTTCCCTTCAAAGAATTCATCTTCAGAACATCTCTATGGTCAGAAATATGGCATCTTTATGAGTAAAATAATAAAAGCACCTAAAAGGTAAATAATTTTTTTCAAAGCTTTACAGAAAAAAAAATAATATCTATTGTACAGCTCTGGGACAAACAGCGTAACATAATCTCTAGGGCTGTCCTTTCTTTGCAAGCACACTTCCCCTGCCACTTTCCAGACTCTCAAGAAAATAAATTGGATACAAAGTCAATTTGAATGTTCAGGTTTTTAAACAGATTACCTAGAGCTGTGTTCTCTGTTTCTGTGAGCATTCTACTGTAAATACATTTACTGATAACAAGGTGAACAGGAATACAGTTTCCATCCCACATGCTACGTTTTGAAGTTGTAAGCACAAATATTCCTGGAAGAACTACACAGTAACTCTATTCTGCAATAGAAAAACCCAAGCTGATTACGGCTAATTAAACAGGGAAAGAGACTAAAACTTACTACAAACTTAATTTTGCAGATCTCTATAAGAGATCTTCTTGCCTTAGACAGATGGTCGATATCCAGTTAATCTTACCATGTTCCTTATATATTAAATACGTCAGCTGATGCCCAGTATTACAAATTACTCTGTGACTACACAGCACTGCAGTGGAGAGACTAATGCTTGACTGCCCGGTTTTGAGCAGAAAAGACTTGTTCAAAATGAATGGCACGAGAACTGACCTGAGTGACCAAAGGACACCCTGATAAAAAGACAAGAAGCCACATTACTCCACAGTTTATCTGTCTGGAGCTGCTACAGTACCCACAGATGGAGAAAGAAGTGACCTGGGCAAGGGGAGGAAGCCACGCAAACCAGGCTAAAAAAATCCCACCTTCGAAGCAGGGTGCATAATACAAGAACCAGGCTGTACTGAGATGTGTGCTGGCTGTGGCCAGGGTGCCAGCCACACCTGAGTGAGCCAAGTCAAATCTCACCTTGGTAAACCTATGTGACAGTCCAGGGACAACACTTCAGAAAAAGCCCTTAACGTGTAAGGGCTAGTCAGCCCGTGAGAAATGCTGCGCTGCCCTGCTGTAAGATGGAGTTGCTGCCCAAGTCAGCTGTGGCAGGGGAGTTTGTTTTCTGCCACAGTTTCTCACTCTGTCTCTGACCAGACTCACTTTTCATGTAAAATCACTCCCAGAGAATTAGATTTTAGCCCTTGGATAAAGTCTTCTGAGAAGGAAAACAGCCTGTTTGATTTTCAAATTCATCTGTTCTGTTACTGGTATATGCAGAGGAAAAAAAAATCATTTTATACACAAGAACTTGATTTCTTCTCTAATGGAGGATTAACTCTCAATGTCCTGAAAGGCATCTGGCAGCAGTAATCTGCAAGCTTTCCTTCTTAGGGGGCTGGACTACTACAGAAAAAACTTCGGTTCCAGCCGACAGTATGCAGACAGATCAACAAATGGATTAACACAGTCCCAAAGGCCCACAGATCCAGCCCTGTATCCCAGTGACCGTGTTGGTGCTTCTCTCCACTAGCCAGTTACTGCAGTAGTTATGCTGTGTAGGCCCAAACCACCGTATAAGTTTTTCAATAGTTGGACACAGGAGAGGAGAACAACCTCGTTTTCCACAGTCACATAGCTCTTTGCTACTGTCTTGCCCAGGAATCTCAGAGAAATCATGCCATTTTCCTGAGCTTCAGATACCATGTTAGCAAAACCGGGATGAATGCCTTGTGCCTTACTCTGTTCATTATTTTGAGATTAAACACTCTGTCTAAATGCTGACAAAATAATTATAAATGAGACAACCGCCTACAGAAGAGAAAATGAAAAAGGCAGTGTAGTATCTGAGGGGAGAGTATAAGTTAAATCAAAACGATGGTGGAAATATAACGATACAATTAGAGTGGTAAACAAATCTAGAGGTAATTAATTACTATATTAAACTAAATGTCACTGTGCATTCTTACTGTGTAGGCATAATTCTCACAAGGATGCCTTAAATAACTCTGAAGAACTGAAATGCACCAAGATTGCAATTTAAAAAACTAATAGCAAAGTCTACCATTCAGGACTGCTAATAAGATTTCTGCAGTTTAATAGCTTTTTTTCCCTTAAATAGATTTTTCTTAGCCATTTAACTAAGCTCACAGATCTCTGCTCTCAACTTTTGAGGGCAACTTCCATGACTGTACTAAAATACACACCATACTGCCAGGTCTGGGAGACAGATTTGTTGCCACAGAGGCTGGGACACTGAAAAGTTAATTTCTTTCAGTAACTGCTTCTCAGCAAGGCTCAGGTATGATGTCCAACAGCTCTGCTCCAGTGTGCAGTGATAAAAAAAAAGGCGTTCATTTATACATGAATGGAACCCTGTTTGTTGGTTCCTACAGACCCATCTAGGCATCAAGACCTGAGGCTTCCAAAGCAGATATTCCCAGAAATACGGGAGTCTCCTACTGCAGGGTGCTCTTGAAGCCTAAGGCCTCACGAAAAAAATCAAACTCTTAGCTAAAATGAGGAACAATATCACCACGTTTAGAAGAGGTTTTTAGCTACAACACAAAAGTATTATTTCTTTCAATCCAAACAACCTGCTGTAAAAGATGCATTCTCAAGGGCTTTTTTTTTTTCTTTTTTCCTTCATTTATTTTTCCATAGGCATCAAGTGACCAGCCATGAGAAGGTTCCTTTGGTGATACAGCCACAAGGCATCCTTACACACAACTCAGAACAGTAAGCTTGGGGCTCTCCCCTGGAACTATCGAAGTCTCTACTCCAGCACAGTTCAGTGGTCTGAGCTTTCATGTTAGCTTAGCACATGGCTCTGTCCTTGTTTGCAAACCTCTGCTGCAAGCAAAGGGCTGGCTCAGTTTACAGCACAAAACGTCCTGAGCCTCTGCCAAGGAATTCTAGATGGCGAGAAAATGAAGCACAGGTGCTCAAACATGTTTTAGTTCAGCATTTACATGCACGGTGATAGAGTAGAAGATAAAATATTCATGGAATACCAACTAACTTGCTACAATTCAGTTTACAAATAGTTTAGAAAAAGACTGACCATTTAACACTTACTTCAATAAGAATCTAAGAAAACAGTTAGGGGTTATCAAACAATGTTAATCTAGTGGCAGATAAATATAATCGCTCTCATTTCACCTCCCATTTAGCTCTTTATTTTCTCCCTACTTATTCTGTGTCCCAACCCATATAGCCCTGATCCTTCATTCTTGTTTTTCTTTTATCCATCACCCTGACTTGTTTTACTTCTGAGGAGTAGGTCCACTACTCATACACTCAACAGTGATGATCTGTGAAATCCATTGGTGGACTTTCTGAAATCCATCTGGGAACATGAATAACTAGTCTGAAAGCTGTTTTCTCATCAAATGCCTCCATTTGTGTATCCACTCAAAACTGCCAGGACTAGGGCCCATCCATGCCAGACCAGAAACGATCATGAGCCATTATATTCATTACATGAGTCATTACATTCAGCAGCTGCTGCTTCTTTGGAAATTTCCTTGGACTACATGTTTGCTCGAGGAAGAAGAAAGTATTTCCACTCTTGCGAAGAGGGAACATCCAAAAATAAACAGGAAGGAAAAGTTACATCCATATGACAAACACAAGCAACAAAGGAAGGTTTCAGGAGTTGTCAGAGATGCAGGAGCAAACCTTTAGGTGAGAGGGACAGTCTCAGGCCGCAATGGGCAGCTTTCACCTCTGCCAGAGGCAGAGAAGGTTCGCCCTGAGTGACTTGCCCACCTGCCATCCCAGACTGATGTGCAGAGAGTTCATACATGAAGGACAGACCAAACAAAACCCAAAACATTTAGGAATGCTACTGATTTCAGATGACTTCTAATCTCTTGTGCTTTATCCTCAAGCAAGCAAACACAATTGTGTGCTTAGTAACGCCACACAATGTCTAGCTATATTTTTTAATTATTTTTTTTTTAAATGTGGTAAATGCCTCTGACCTTACGGGTCTGAAGAAGTAACCCGTAAATTGCAAGGCTATCACCTGTGGAGAGAGCCCACAAAAGGTTGTGTTTGTACTAAGACAGGATCTCAGGAGTGACCTCTGGGGGTGGGATAATGGGTGCAAGTTTCAGCTCCAGGTAGGAGTTGCTGGACAAGGACACACATACCCTGGAAAAACCAAGGGAGGGGAGTGTGACAGCAGTGCCTGGGCTCTTTCTGTTTAGACTCCAGACGTCTAAAGCAGCTGGGATTCCCCACCCAGCAAACCTGGCCCTCAGGATGACTCTGGATCAACACTTCACATACGTGTAATGTGCTCATGTGAACAGCCAACCAAAACTGAACAACTGGCTCTGCTCCATTACTTGCTTTAACTCAGGTACCCCATAAACCCAACCATTTCCAATAATAACTTCATCTAACTTTGCTATTATTAGTATTACTATTAATATAATATTATTATATTAAAAACCTAACATTTACTTTTCCCAGGCTAAAACAAACATGTTGAAATCTAACAACCAACTGCAGCACATGTGAAATAGCTTCACTCATCCTCCAGTCACACAATGAAAAAACACGTCTTGCCCAAGGACCACCAGATATACACAGCCCAGTCACACCGAATCAGGAGAGAGGCACCGTACTGCAACTGGAGAAGAGCATCTCCTCCCAGCAATCCCCTCCTCCCAGCAGCACAGACCACCTCCCTTACAGCTCCATAAAACAGACGGGCACAGGAAGAGATCTGCTCATCCATTAACTGCCACCCTGACTGTAAAAGGTATAATGCTATCACCTACACACCAGCACACTGCCACTGCACATCCCAAAGTATATGGTTAAGTTAGCCTCATTCAGCTCCACTTAATAAGCAAATCATGGCCTCTTGCAGCAGTTTCAGTTTATGAGTAGTCTTAAGATATGGCACCATGCAGAGCTCATTACGATAATCCCCTCCTGAAGTAATGAGATGTTGGATGAATTTGGTAAATAGTGCCATAGAAAATAGTTATATTCTAATGAGGTGCAGATGGAAAGCAAGCAGTGGGTATAATAACCACGTAAGACACCCTATTCCAGCTGCTCTTTCCTCTACATTTTGGACAAACAGTGTAAACTCCAATTCCTTAATCTAGGAGTCCCACTGCTTCATTACCCTGCCACCTCTCCCAACCCATCTTGCATGGGCCTCAGGTACCAGAACAGTTATCCAAAGGCCAGGCTTGCATGTATACTGCATGAAATCTTCCATTTCACTGTGTGCTGGTGTGAGACAGCTGTGACACGGACAGGTTTGACAAATGTGTCCACTTATTTTCTTTTGCTAAGCTTTGAAATAAGGCTTCAGGCCTACTGAAACAGCTACAAGCTGCCTCAGTAAGACCTATGAACAAGAGCGTGTTTGCAAAACAAACTAAATTTCTCTTGGACACTACCAAGGTCCGTTCTCTCTCGGAGATAGCAACAGAACCACTTGAGTTTCTCTATTAGCATTCAAACATACAACGGGGGAAAAAACACAGCTGGGTACCAAGCCTGTTCTGTCATAGCCTGTGACTGTTAGACTTCCCTCAGAGACTGCTGTAGGAAGGTGCCAGGCTCACACTTTCAGCAGATGCTGATTCTCAGCTGCCTTTCATGCAGGTGGGCTCTCTAAAGGCACTGAAAAGGAAGTTATTGCACAACATTTCTGCAGAGCACTGCACTTCAGAGCCATCCTGGAGCAGACTGTACTCACCCACCTCAGTTAATATAGTCCTTTGGTAACAAGTACTGGTATGAACCAAGAGAACCCTTTTACTGCTACCCACAGTACTGCAGAGGCCAGAGATACATGCCGCCGGCGTTACCTTCAGCAATGGAACATACTCTCCCTGTTGTCACTTGCCAGGAGTTGTAGCTATGGGTCCCTAACTGGACTTCGCCTGTCCAGAAAACCGACTGCTCCGACCACTTCCCCCACCATCACAGCATGGCTTACCAAAAAACCCCAGAACACCACTGGAAGTTTTACATACCTTGCAGACCAGCTCACCTTGGCCCTCGCTCCTGTCAAATCTGGTTGTATGGTTCTCACAGAGACCCTATTTTACAAGTGGGAACAGGGAAATGCTGCTCAAAATGTGCTAATACTGTATGCTGCCTGTAGCTCAGGTCACAAACAACTTTCCAGCCAGCTCCACAGCTTTTTGCTGTGATATCCTATGCACAGAATTAACCTGTAGTTTCTTGCAAAGCACATGTTTCTTTGCAGTCTGCCTCTCCGTCTCCGCTCCCTGCAAGGAGTGAAGGAGGCTTATAGTCAAAAGACAACAGACAAGGATATCAGCAGCCTACCAAATCTGCTCAAAGCCATGCAAACAACAGCTCTGACCTTGGAAGCAGTCAAAACAAAGTAGCATCTTATCTTGTACCCTGCTGATTAGCTGGAAGAACACTTAACATGGCAAGGAAGAAGTACCCCTCACTACACACAGAAAAATCCTGCCTGCGTACAACAAACCAACCCAATGGTAAATTCACAAGAGTAAATCCACAAGAGTTACTTTATGAAAGGAGGTGGCTGAATCCTCAAAGTCAGCTACCTAGATGCCATCCTATCACCAGGTATTAGGTCACTTGCCATTCCAGCCTTAGAACTCAGTGTCCTTGTGTATCAATTATTTGTAAAGGTATTGTTAGCCTTGAAAGCGTAATTATTCCTTGGACAAGAATGAAGAAGGACAGAATGGTTGGAAGTATTTCTCAAGGGTGAAAGAAGGTTTCTGGTGTGTGCATGGAGGTGCAGGAACCACACCGGAAGGTAAAGGCAGGGAGACCAATTCCAGTGCTGGGAAACCGCATTAGAGAAGAGTTTAGGCTGGTAGACTACACTTGGGATGAACTGCTAATCCTATCCCATATGCAGGGTTAGAAAAGAAATTGGGAAGTTCATGTCATTTGCATCACAAACTATACAGGCCAAAGTTTCTTTGCAGTAAGAAGGTGAGGTGAAACAGTTCAGCTAGCTGAGTGAAATGGGGAACTTCATTTTGGGGTTAAGATGCAGGTCTGGGAATTGAAATGTAGCTGTCATCTAAAACATCTTTGCTGGGTATTTTGTTTGTATGTTCATTTTTTTTTTTTAAAGGAATTAAACGCTATCCATAGAAGTTATCCCAGTGCGTGCATTATCAGGTATGTAACAAACTTCCTCTGATGCCAAAAAACCCTACTGCAAAAAGGAGCAAGTTGAGGGAGACCATAGGATTTGCAGCAGCCAATGGTTTAAAAAAAGCAAATCCTCTCTGAAGACAAACCATGCTGAAATTGTTCCCAGGCTCGATTCGGGGAGGGGAGGGGAGGAAAAATGCATATACTGGATCAAGTTCTGAAAGAAAACCTTGCACTTTCTAACCCAGGCAAGTGTACAGAGGCTTCCTTTAAAAAACAAACAAACAAATCAGCCAAATGTGTTTCCTATACCTCAGCTCACTTCCTCTGTATTTAGTCTCTGAGCTGTTAATTTAAGGGTAAAGGAGTTTTTGATCCAACCATGGACTCCATAAAACAAGTAACATTCAGAGAGCCATTTTTGGCAGAGATACCAGAGAAATTCCTAAGTCTCACAGCCAAGTTCTGGGAACCAGTAATTTACGTGTTCATTTGTGAAGGCCAGGACCTGGAAGCTACAGTGCATGAGAAATTTATGACTTACCAAAACACAGAAAATTAGATTCATAAAATGTCAGATGACAATGTACTTGTTAACAGTAATTAATGAATGGCAAGTATATCACCATCCCGTACACCAGGTGATGACATTTGGGTACATTTACCCAAGCAATATGTTCTCCTTTCTGTACCCTGTATGCTGAACACACTGCTACATGCAGTACCGTTTCCCACAGTGCCATCACCAGAAGTTCAATATACTGGAAAAACAAGGAGGCTGCTATACAGATCTGCAATACAGGCTGATGGCAAGACATTTATCTATTGTTGTGCACAATTTCAATAGCTTTTTCAATCATGTCATCTGCAAACAGTCAAAGATGAGCAGAAACATTTAATTAAAAGGTGTCTGAATTTTTCACTGTTTGTGATGGCTTGGAAAATAATGAGCTACTTCAGCTCCTGATCAAAGTAAGCTCCGTGAGTGGTCTCTGAGGTTACAGAGATAGACAAGCAGAATTTAGCCCTATTGAGTAAGCACAGACTTTCCACTGGCCTACCACAAGAACAGAAATTTACTGACGCACCAGTTTTCAAGGCGTATATGATGGTTATTGATATGAAGAAGCTGCCACTGAATGGACTGTATATTGCATGCAGTCACGGAGCTATTCTCAGCCTAAATCCTCTGCTGAAAATACTGTGTTTTTTCAGTACACAGTCTGTACTTGAAATTAAAAGTAAAAAAATTATTTGATTCATAAAAATAGAAACAAAAAGTCCCAACAAACAACAGAAACTCCAAATAAACCCAAAGCATAACTTCTCTATCAGAGAAATTAATGCAATTATAGAGTCATAAAAATCATTGCAAAGCACCCAAAGGACCAACTCAGCAGTTCCTCATGTCTCCCTGAGCCTGCTGAACGCTGACTGTTTACAGTGGAGGCATTTCAAGCTCAGCTGCCCACTGGGAACCTCTGTCCCATTTCGAGCTTCAGGATCCAGTTTCAACAGGAAAGCTGACGTTACTGAATCAACAGGGCTGAGCTGCTGTGCCCTCTGTGCCCCCCATCTCCTCCCTGCCTGGTGAGCTGCACCAGCCACACAACAGGAGGGGAGAGCCACTTATCAGAAGCAGCATTAACTTCTTCTGTGAGAACAAAAGCCTCAGGTATGGGCCACAAAAAGATAAGCATCTGGCTCCTTCTGCACCGGGAACAGCAGGTATTTAGACCCCGGTGCTTCCTGAAGGACACACTTGAGGATTTTAGCAGGCTGCACCTGCCTAGCAGCAATGGGCTGAGACTTGCTTCTTTGCTCTTAACCAAACCTAGAAAAGTTCTTGTGCCCCCCTTGAAAGCACAAACATGAGTGAAACACAGCAGTGGGAGAGTGCAGGAGTCAGGCATCTGAGGTTTTCAAAACCACTGATCGCGTGTGAGATGTGGTAGCACCATCTGCAAGCCTGAAACATAAAGAAAGGGCAGGTCCCAAGTGACATTAGTATGTATGCTGTGAAGCAGAAAACTGGGCACAGAGAACCTCCCTGGGTTGAGAACCACTGAGCTGGGTGAAATGCCATGTGCTGGGGTTCTTTCAAGGAAAGAAAAAAAAAAAACACCAAAACAAACAATAAAAGACAGAACTGCAGTTGTAGCAGACATGCACCCAAACCTATCCACACCCCCAGGACCCAGGGACTGCAGTGATTCTGCGCTGCAGTGGGGGGAGTCAGGGATGGAAATCCCCGAGTATTATCAGAAATTACACCCATCACCAGTGGGGCACAGACCTTACCACTACAGAAGGGCCAGTGGCTGTAATGACCCTGTGACCCATTTTCGACACGAAGGCTGCCCAGGCTGCTCCTCCTTCCATTCAAGACTGGCCAAGAATTCGCTCAAAAAGGTGCTGGGGATTAATCTGCTCCTCAACAAACGAATTCCCTCTCCGTAACCACCTCAGTGCCACACTGCATCAGCTGACCAAAGTCAGATGCAAGATAAACAGCTTTCAGAGACATCCATTAACAGCAATAAAATATAATCATTATGTGTTTTACAAACTCTGGGTAGGTGATAAGATTTTTCCCTTGTGTAGATCAGTCTATAGCAAATTAAATCCCTAATTTCACTACAGATACTTGTATTAACTTCTATCAAGCTTGATTTTAAGCTGCCCATTTCCCTTGAGACACCACTGTTTCATTGATTACAATCTATACATAAAAACACGTTTCTGGATCGACACTTTTTCTGTATCAAATATGGTAACAGATATATTATGGTACTACACAACAAGCAACCAGCCAATTCCAACCCCAGCACAAGGTGCAAGTTGGGAATATTTCCAATGAGAACAATAGGGTTAAACTGGTCCAAACATATTAACAGCCAGCTTTTGCAAGCTAATGTTTTAACTAACAATAAAAATGTAAATCTCTCTCCTGTTTCTTTCTCCAACACCTGTTGGTATGAATGGCAGTCATGTCATGGAAGAACGCACAACTCAATATATCTGAGCCTAAAACATTGCTCCAAAAAAATCTTAATTTTCAATTTTATGGAAAACACCACTGTCTCTCTCATTTGGCCTTCATAAAGATGAATTGATTTTTCTTTTTAATCAGCTGTAAACATAAGTTTTACTATCTAATTATGTCTTCAAACAAACTTTATCAGGGAAACTATTCAGAGAAGAAAAGTAACAGCCCCCGAACACTGTGGCAGAGTTAAGGATCACACAGAAGAAGAGATATTGTTCTGTTACACCATTTCATAACAGCAGTCAGAAAATCCCATTTTCTTTTTCTCTGAAAAACTCACCTTACAGATCCAGCAGTCACAAGCAACACCGCAGCCAGCTCCTGCAGTGACACTGCACGTGCACACCGCGTCGGGATGTGCTCCAGAAAACCCTTACGACTGCGAAGTGCCTGTGTATCATCAAGCTTATTTCAGTGCAAGAATCCTGGAAAACTTAGGCTTCAAACCAGGCAACTGATCCACCCTCAGCTTTGCACCCCAGAAACTCGACCTTCTGATGTCTCTGCTGACTCCTGCCGCCCTGACAAGCCTGGGCATACAGCACAGTGGGCCCTGGCACGCCATTTCTGTGCAGGGAATTCAGGGCAGCCACTCTTACCTTTGATGCTGTGTGTTTTTAAATGCCACCATGCCAACCATGTGTGGTGGGGTTTCTCCCACTCACTAAATGTAAATTGAAGTATGTTCTTAAATCACCAGATGAACATCTACTCTGAAACATATTCAAATATTTATTAATTTCAACTGGACTTTTTAATCCTTTAAAGAGGACCTTTCAGGATAACTCGATCATCCAGGGTTAGGCATTTTCATTGCATTTATCTCTGGACTAAACCTAGCTAATCAAGCTGCATTCATTAACCACAGACAATTACTTAATCCACTATTTTTGTAACAGGGGCCAGATCCCACATAATGTTGTCATATCACTTATTCTTTCCTAAGAGGGGAGATGTGAAAGAAAGGATGAATCAGGCATCAATATTGATCCTAATTGCCAGAGTTACAAAACTCCAGTTTGCAATAGAACTTTATTCACAGTTTGGGATTTGCTTTGAATTTACCTCCCATTATAACATATGTAGCTGGTATGCCCACCACCTGCTAAATATCCTGCTAAGGGCTATTTAGAGTAGAAAACCTTTTTAACGATCAAAATTACATTTCTATTAGATTTGCTGCATACAATTTCTCTACGGGAAATCTGAAACCGAGTGTCATTCAGTGCTACAGCCTCTGTTCTGCTGACAGGCAAAGGGTAAGCCAAAATGAAAAGCCAATTTGATTCCTAATTTAAATAAATTACAAGTAACTTTCTGCTTTCTTTGCCAATGCCTTAAACAACTCAGCAGTAATGGAGAGACTTTGCAGCACTCCTGAAGCTCTTAGAAAAATAGGATATGGTAATTCAGCAGTCCCTGTAGAAATCTGAAGTATTTTCAATAAGGTTATGACTGAACATTAATAAAGGAATCCACAGCTTGCGATACAGTATTGCTGACAATATTTCATTATTAAAATTCCTAGAGGGCAGCAGGGATCCATCTATGAAGACAGCACTAACATCCACAGCTCTGAAAGGAAGAAAGCAGAATTTAGGCTATCATTTATTAATAAGCTTTTTACACTAATTCAGAGCTCATTCTGTCAGTTCCGCAGTCCACCTAAAGCATATGTTAAAGCATAGTGGATGGTATTTCAAGTTGGTGTGCAGTTGTCTTCCAAACTTTACATTAATAGACATTTTACCTTAGTTTTGATTCATATAATTGCCACAGCAACTTCTGATAGAAAGAACACAGTTTAAAAGGCTTTAAACCATGTCGTTAGGCGTCTGTACAGACTGATGTGACAGGCGTATTAGTATTGCACAGTGACTGCAATACCTATCGAAGACGGTACTTCCAACTTGACATATTGTGTCTGTAATCCAAGAGTGGTACTTGGTAACACATAACCTCGTGCACACAGTGCTATAATGAGTAATTAAAAATGGGATGGAATTACAAACTTAATTTCCCCTGACGTATTTGAAAAAAATACACAGTTAGTAAATTGCTACATCACAGGAGTAGACATGGTGAGCCTGGGGCTAGAAATGTAACGATTCACAGGAGTAGGCATGCTGAGCCTGGGGCTGGAAATGTAACGATGTACATCCTGTCACAGTTCCTAGTCTGAACCTGCAAGTGGTCTGCACAAGCTGAGCTGGAGTGGACACGATAGAGGCATGAGGTGACTCCTCTGGCTCCAAGTCACCCAGTGACCATGATGGCAAAGCAGTTTATTTCACTGCTGACCACTGTAGGACAGTGTGTAAGCCCACGTCCACCAGCTCTTCCTCTGGCACTTTTCATAGGGGCTACACACGATGTATTGGCCTGCAAAGCTGAAATTAACAGTAGTGAGATGGAAGAAAGTAACGCAGAAGGGTGTTTCCCTAGTTTTCTGTATTCAAGATATTGCAAACAAACATTAACTGGCAGCTGCAATTCCTGCCAGGTGCTTTAAGTTATATGGATAAATATGTGCAGCCATAATTATTGCAGATGGGTCCCCTAAAGACCGTACAGAGCGGTGGTGGGGAAGCAGGCAGTGGCTCAGTGTAGGCAGCAGGCAGGAACCTGTGTCCAGGGTAAGTGAACACTTTGCTTATTACCTCCTCTGGTGGGAGAGCATCTGCTCTGAACTGGGTCACAAAAAGCCACCTGTCTGCTCTGCCACATGGGCATCAAAGGACCTCCACAACCTGCCGATTCTGCCACATTTCTGATCCAGTCCTGTTTCAGCTGTGGTGCTTCAACGGTCACAGTTAAGCTTGATTACTGAAGAAAAAGTCTCTAAAACCTACTGAATACAGCACAGAAACCAGAGGAAGAAATCAACCGGTCTAGAAATATGTGCACATATGAGGTGATGTTTGGTCTTGTTCATGACAACTAAGGCTAACAAGAGACAGCGCCTGTGGTCCCCAGCCCAAGGCTGGACAAGGCACACAAAAGAGCACTCTGCCCCATTAGTCAGCTGCAGATGACATTTCTATTTTGACAAGGGTTTTACTCAGAATGTAACCCTGTACTGCACCCAACCTCTGGACACCAAATGCAATGCAGGTACCAGTTAGATTTATGGTCCTGAGCTCGCATTTTCTGGTTTATGTTAAGAGCAGCAAGCATCTGCCAAAACTCGTTTCCCCTCTTCTATGCTTATTTAACCTCTCATTACAGATTCACAAAAGGACCTCAGTAAAATTAGGCTATTACAATCCTAAGGAACCGTGATTTGTTTAGACAATACGCATGAAGAATGAGAATATAAAATATCTATACCAAAAAAATGACATTTTCCATACTACTGTGGCAAAAGAAGAATGAAAACACAGTTTACACTGAATGTCCTTCTCCCAGTAGGTAGAAATTAGATATCAGACATGACATAGTGTTTGAAAAAAAAAAAAAAGCCGGTCAAGAAGTTAACCATGCTGTACTTGACATTTGCAGCTTGAGCCTCCTTTGTTTCTGAGTATGCCTTTTCATACATGTACAGAGGAAAAACATGCAAACCAGCCTGTCCTGGCTTCCTCGGCCCCATTTCTGGTACCATAATTTCTACAGACTCGAGTAGATCATTCTTAAACTTGGTCTAGTTGCATCATTAAAACTTAAGTTGTTATGGTTAATATCTGCACAGTCACGGAAAACGTGCAGGCTCGCACACTCTCCTAGGCTGCAGTAAAACTAACCTGTGCTATTATTTTAACACAGATAGGTAAGTCAGCTTACAACAAGCAATTCTGAACATGACATGCCTGCATACTGCTGATGTGATGGGTGTGGAGATGCCTGGATAAGGAGAGTTGGCCCCAAAGGCTTCATTCCAGTTATGCTCGTAGTTTAGCGTAAGGCCCAACTATATTGGTTCATAAACCAATTGTTTTGTACTGCATTTAACCCTTGTGGCACACATTAAACACCTAGATTGTATTAAGAAGCCATTCTTAAAGCACATAGCTGCTAAGGCAACAGTTTTTGTAGGAAACAGATATTCTCATCTATCCACAAAACCAGCAGCTACAATGGAACCTTGTATTCTTGGTGATACCCCAAAGAAATACATCCAGTCACAACAACTGAAGCAAGCAGAGTGCTGCTGCCATCAGCAGCGCCTTTTTCTGCAGCTTGATGGGCTTTCACTGGAGATGCTCTTCCTAAATAAGGACCCCTAACGCAGGTTAAATAACCAAGGCTGCCTCACAAGGAACTGCTTCTGACAAGCTGCTGAACAACAGCAGCTCTACTCTATTCTCAGTACCGGCAAAAGGGATTAATAACCACAATTACTACAGTGAAGAGGCACGGAAAGGTGCTGAACAGCCACGGATTTATTAAAAAACACAGGCCTTCCAGGTTGCTGTGCATCCCTGGCATATTTTAATGAAAGAGCAGAAAGGCAGCCACTTCTTTTCATGATCTCCTGTAGGGGACCTGGCCTCATGCTGGCACAGCCATAGCAACCTGGACAACAACGGAGTATCAAGGCAGATGAAATCACAGAGATAGAAATACAGTAACTAGCCAAGTGAAGCATTTTCATTAGTAGTAGCCCTGGACCAGAAGGCAGCATCTGAGCCCCTACCCCTAGAAATGCTTTGGTAGAGCTGACAGCTGAATCAAGCCTTTGTGCCTTGAATCCACGCTATTTTTCATGTAACACTTGGTGTAAGGCTTGTGTTTCAAATGTTCACGGAGGAGAAGGGTACCTGAGATTTAATCCTCAGCTCTCAGGGTGACAACAACTCCTACCCCAGCACAGCTTTGGCTCACAGCTATGACTTTCCGTAATACACATGTGGAGCTCCCCTTTACCAGAGGCCATTATGACTGTGGAAGATAATAAAAGCCAGTTACAAGAAGGTGAAGACTCTAGCTGCTAGCAGATGCCACGTTGCTAATGACCCCACAAAGATGAAATCAGAGTCAGGGCTTGACCAACAAACAGCCTCAGCAGATGCCATCGGGGCTGGCTGTCTTGGAGCAACAGGAGGGGATACGGGAGAAGCAGCTACAGCTAGTTCCGAATCGCAGAAGCCTTTGCCTGGCAACCCCGCTGCCCAGACAGCCTTATACCCACCCAGGTAGCTGTTCATTCCCTCTAGGGCTACAAATATTAAAAGAATACATCACATCTGTGTTGTCCTTGAAACACTGCCACGTAATTTTCATCAAATCATACCACCTGCTGCTCCAGAAGGAGAGTCAAGAAACAAACCTCTGCTTCCCTAAAAAACAAACAAACAGAAAGATGACACATGGCTCCCTACCGAGCAAAGCCCCCCACTCTACTGATCACATTTAGCAGCACAAGCAGGCTTTTTCCCCCATCCTCTCTTCAGCCTGGTGTCAACAACCTGCCCCAGGCTCTGTGAATTAACTCCCCACAGGAAAGAGGTGACCTGTGGCACAAAAAAATATGTTTTTATTTTTTAAAATGCATTTCCAGTCCAGCCAGCAAAAAGCAACAGGCTCCTTCAGTAAGGCTGTGAGGTAGAAGGTTAAAGACAGTCTCGAGACTCCTGCAGCAAGGGAGCCTTTAGGAGAGGACAGGCTCTCCAGTCCCTCAGACACACACACTTACACGGCAAGGAGAGGAAGGGTGAAGGAAAATGTGGTTCAGACAGGAAAATTAACAGCCGTAGAAACCAGGTCTGCTCTTAGCTGGGGAAGACTCATAGTGGGAAAGTCAGCATTTCCTAAACTCACCCCACAGCCTGGGATTCAGTCTGCTCTGTACCACCAGGGAGTCTAAGGGACCTCTGCTTTTGTTACTGTTCCTTATGAAAATCTCTCTCAACAAATACCTTTGATCCCCTCATAACTCTATTTTTGAATATCTATCACTGGCTGCCACCCAAAGGCAACACACACTTTCATATAATCAGGATTTTTCTGTCATATGCATAACTCAATTAAGAAAGGAAAAGACACATATGTGAGCATATTTTTCAGCAGTTTGCTCTAGACTGGGAAAGCCGTTATTTTCTTTAGCTGCTGCTGCTATAAATCAAAATGCGCAGATAAAATATTAAGATATCCTTATTTATAGCTATGTGAATAAGTGAGTTTGTGGAGTGCTGGCCAAAGAAAACGAAACAGTCACTTCACTGACTCAAAATGACAATCTTTTTGGCTTCCTTAGTAAAACAAAACTGAAAATGCTTATTTCAGAGCAGTAAAACTACATGGTAATTCAATACGAAAGAATTTTATTCATGTTATGCCGCATTTTAATATCAATTTCGATAATTTAAAAAGATCAGGTTCTTTCAAAAGGTAAAACAACTCCAAACCTATTATTTGTTGAAAACATCAAACAAAATCTATTCCTGTTTTTTACCTGGCCCATTTGGTGAATTCACATCAACTTCATGTATAGCTTCAGTCAACCAAGAGTATCAAGTAAGTTTTCCAGCCCTCTTAACACAGCACCCAATCATTGGTTAACATAAAATACTTTTCCTCCCTTTCTAGTCTCAGAAATTTGGTCTTGAACAAACACTGCTTGCAGCAACTGTGCGGTCACAGGCAACGGGCAAGCCCCTCTGTGGCTGCAGGCAGCACTCAGCCTGGGGCGCAGCTCCCTGTGGCACCAAGCACTGACTCCAGCCAACATCTGCTTCGATCCTTTCTGCTCTCCTCCATGTACACCAGCCTTACCCACTAGAGTAAAATGAGTGTAAACACTTAAACATTCGTTATTACACTGATAACTTGTTCGTGGGCACATTGATCGTTGCTAGTTCAATTTGATACCATGGCAACACATTACCTGGGATCTGGCTGCCAACTGGGGAATTTCGCTTGTTTTGCAAGCAAGCTGGCATTTTTTAATTCTTAAAACAAGCCATTAAGATGAGTAATTAAATATAAGGCACAAAGAGCAGGAACAATTTCTTTGATCTGTCACTACACCAATCCAGAGAGATGTGGTTTTGATGTTTGGTTTAACAGAAGAATCCCAGCAGCAAGAAAGGAGATGGCAACTGGCTCCCTGGGCCATAGGTCCAGCCTGAGTTGAAGCCCGTAAAATGCAGCCCAGTTTCTTGACCTGGCTCAAGGAGCTAACTGTCAGCATGAAATCTGATCTGAACTCTCAGTGTTCCCAAATGATGATTATAAATCTTTTTTTTTTCATAATGCAAACAAATATTTCTGCCCTCACAGTTTCTGTCGCATTGTATACTCAATAGCCGAACTGAAAAGAAATGCATGATCACCAAGGTGTAAAATGAATAATCACAAACTACTGCTTAATATCCCAAACTGGTGACTTTTGGTTATAAGTCTAACACGAGGATATTTCTGAGATAGTGCCTCTCCCCTAGTTGTTACCCAGTTGCAGTCCCCTTGCAACCATGACATTTCGTTGTTATGTTCATTTAGAAAACAAGCAATGTACATTCTGAAACGTTACCCACACTATAATGCGTTTGCTCCCTTGCACATTGCCAGTCAGCAGTGTCAGCCCTTCACCTGGCTTCTGCCACTGAGCAATATCCCTGTGCAAAGACCACCCCTTTTTTTTGGTACTCGGTGAGACAGCCCTGCTCCAGGTGTTTTCATACCAAGCCCTGGCGCTCCCTGGCTAGCCCTGAGCCGCCCCATCTGTAACACCACGATCCCTGCCTTCCCTACACTGGAGGAAATACAAAAGCACGTCTGCTTTTCACACTCCATGTGCTGAGTTAGTCTTCCTTAAAAAGTTATATAGTAAAGGCATAAAGATGACAATCTGTCAACTCAGCAGATGCCAACATCTCTCCCTTACTCTGACATCTCTTGCTAGCTGAGCTCCAGGGGCTGGCACTGCCGTGATGTTCGTTCAGAGGGGCATTTCTTGGGGATTGCCTTCAGCCATAGAAGCCAAAACCGCAGCACCCAGACTGTCAATTCCAGCCTTCGGAGCTGACCTCCAGAGCTCATGCAGGCAATCCACAGCATGGCCCCTTTCCCTCTGCTCTTCCTCATCATCTGCACTTGCTGGTCCAAGGCACCTTTGGGCAGTAACAGCTTCTCCTGACCTTGTGTCTCCTCTCCCTCTCTCCCACCTGTCCCCCCATAGCAACCTCATCCTGATTTTCTCAGAAATGTGTCCATCACTCTCCACCATAGGGAGACTGTGTCCTAGCCCACAGATGGTATTTAACATACTGCAAAATGTTTATTTCCAACTCATTTCCGCTTTGTTATTCTTGCAGTCTTCCATCTCTTGTATTTTCCTTAAGTCCTTCAGCTGGGAACAGAAAGCCCAATCCTAGGACTATAAAACAAGCTTCCACAAGGAAAGCTGTTCTGTGAATTGCTCTTTTAATAAACAGGGAAAGGATTTAAATGCCAAAGAGAAACACAACAGTGATGACAGCGCTGACTGAAACCTGCTTGATAACTCCCGCCTGTATTTCAACATCCCCTCAGCCAGAGCACATAATACAACCATTCTCTTCTGAGCAGTCTCAGTCAATATTAATTAAAGGTGGAGGCATTTTAACACAACTGCCAGGCTGCTTTCTCAGTCTTCGCAACAAAGGCATCTTTTTCTTGCTCCTGCTCTTCCAAAATAATCTCCAACCCTGGCTAAATTTAGATTTCAAGGGAAAATGCAGAAGGTCTGCAAAAACCTCGTTAAAATGCTCCTTTTGCTGGGGCAAGGCAGATGATTTTATTTGCAGAAAACCAAATGGAGTCCCAGGCTAGGGGCAAACATATGCCCCAGTAAGGAGAGAGGTGGCAACGGGCAGTCTGCACTAGCAAGCAGGTTTTGCTTTCTGCAGTTTGCTTCTGCAAAAGTTTAATCCCTGATGCATTTCAAGGAGGCAAACTCCAACCTGTCGTACATGCAGCCGCATACAATGGAAAGATTTTTATGGCCAAGGACAGAAAGGTCAGGGACACTCATCAAGTTCATGTTTCTCCCAGAAAGCTACACTGCACAGCAGATTTCTGAGTACGAGCCTCTGCTCACAGTCAAATGAGCAGGAACTAAGGAATACAAACCTCCAGGTGCTGGCAAAGGGGCAAGAAGGACAATATGCAGGTGCTATAAAGGACCTTGTTTGTCCCAGGCATCCCATATGTTCCCTGTATTGCGCTATCAAGCTCTGACAAAAATGAGCCATTAATATTTCTAAGCGTTTAACAAACAGATTTGGTGCACAGGTGGTTTATACAATACTAAGGCTTGAAAGGCCACATAAATGGAAGAAATCACATTCTGGTGAGCAACACTAGAGCAAAGCAGGACATTTGTTGCCCCCAACATCACACGCATTTAAGCTGAGTCTCACTAGTTATGAAAAATTTTTAGACCACATCTTTCAGGCAGCTTAAGACACTATTATCTGGGGGAAATCCCTCTAGCTCCCAGCAGAACTGGTGAGCTAAACCTTGCAACTGAATTACGCTACAGTAATAACAAAGAGCAGAAGCCTGTGCTAACAGCAAAACAGACATTCAGTTTAGCTGTGTTTGCCTGGCTTTTTCTACACCTTGGGATCCTGCTTCCTTCAGAGGGAGTGGCCTCAGTCGATCCAGATCCCACTTCAGAGTTCACACTCCGTGTGATCTCAATGCAGATGCAGCAAGGGTGCGTGTGAGATGCTACTGCCTTTTCTCTGAAGGTGTCGATACAAGCCACTGGAAATGAGAGAAAGCTCAAGCATGAGATCCCACAAGAGTTACCCAGGCAAGTCCCAGTAGCCTAGTGTGTTGAGAGAGCTGAGCCACGAGCAAAACTGCTTTCCTCAGCATCTGGGTTAGAAACAAAGTCCTTTATAAGCACAGATGGCTGAACAGACAGGAGGAGCCAGTTCCTTCCAACTCGGTGGTAGCAAAGAGGAGGAAAAAAAAAAAGCTTACATGCAGTTCAATACCAAAGTCAGCAGAAGACTGAAAATCAGGAGGGGAAAAAATAAGGAATTTGACCATCAGAGTAAGGAGTCTTTCCTATCCAGATTTAAAAAGTAACTACTGATCATTGAACGAGTACTACCTCTAACTTTGTCCTGCCCGCAGCTTGCAATTTTTGCTGAAACTATATAAAATACCACATCTGTAATCTCTGCAAAGTAGCCTGTCACTTGCAGCTCATCCCCAGCCTCCCTGCAGGAGCTCTGCTTTCAGGCAACTCCTGCATCTGACGCAACTGACCTCTCCTGGCCTTAGATACAACCAGGGTGCAGAGGTGATACATGCAGCCATTCCTTTCATGTTATACTCCCATCTCATCAACTGCTCTATTCAGATGAAAAGGCTGGCAGATGAAGTATAGCACTGTAAGGAAGAGGAGCCGCAAATAAACTTTCCAATATTTCACAGGTCATCCTCTGAGAGACAATCACAATAAATCCCGATTTCTTTCTTGAATTATATTGTTAGTTTTTTCCTCACAGCTGTATTTCAGAATACTCTTGAGTACTTGCATATTTCAGTATGTTATTTCCCTTGCATATTTACAAGAACAACACTTTACCATATAATTCTTTTTTCACCTCATTCATTTTAAATCTGAGCATCTCTTTCTACTGCATAAAATTTCTTTTGTAGCAAACTTATGTTAAAAAAAGCACAACTTTTTTAATGAAGTCTCTGACACAAGAAGCTGCTATTATATACGAGATGAGAGAGTTACATTCATGTTGCTGTTTGCTGACAACTGTCCAAAATACCACAATTCTATGCCACTGTGGTGTGTAACAGCTACCGTTATACAGCCGGCATGGCTGCAGCACAGATTTAACACATTCTTGACTTGTTCCGATTCTGATCTTGTTTGAGGAGTCCAGAGGCTTTTTCCTCAGTCTTGTGATTCATTTTTGATGGGGAAAAAAACCAAAAACAACAAAACCCCACGCACACAAATAATCCTGCCCTTTTATAGGACTTAGTGAAACGAGTCTCTTCAGGAAAGGAAAATCATTTGTATTCTTACTATTTAAAAATCGTGACACTCCTAAACAAGACTTGTCTTCTGTCAGGAGCGCTGGGAATTATTCTTAGCACATGCTGACATATACGCAGGCTTTTCAAGTATGGACACAATGGAAATCCCTCATCAGGAAGCACGGCTCTGCCCTCCAGCTGAAGGTGCATTATAGCCACAGTTCCTACACGCTTATTCTGAGGAACTGACCTAAGCTGAAATTTCCACATTACGGAAAGTTTCAGCAGATGCAGGCTTTTGCAAAGAGATTCCAGTATATGCTGCATTGATGTAAGCATCTTCACGTAATTACAAATCACAGTGCTGGCAAACACATTCAACCAGAAACACAATAAACTTCACCTGATGATATTTACCCTGGGAAAACTTGTAGCTTTCAGTATAACATTCTGAAAAAGGGACTTGTCCACTTCACCACAAACACAACGTCCCTCTAACCGCTGTCACTCCTTTTACTCGCACAGTACAAAACCAAAGAGCACACAGAGTACCTCTGCTCATTACTGCTGCTGCTCCTGTCAACTCCCAACCTTTTTTCCAGTTTCTCAGGACAGCAAGATACACTGGTTTGTCCCAGCACAGCCCCACCTTCAGCTGTTAACAGGCCGTATCCGTACTGCTCTCCACCACCGGTCCCATGTCGGTTTTATTCCCATTACAGCAGCTCAGTCTGCTGCCTAAACAGCCCCGGACAAAGATTACGCTGCCACAGCGGTTTCTACATGGAAGAGCCATTTCTTCTTAATGCCTGTCATGCCTGTAGCAGCGTGAAGCTGCTCTGCACAACCCTATGACCTGAAGTCGGCAGGGGGAGCGAGACGGGGCTGCCTTCAAGTCAGCTGGCTGCCAACCACCAGAGAACAAGCTTTCTATCCTTCAGGGCTGATGTTCAAGGCTTTTTTAAAAACCCACGTTAGAAAACACATTTTGATTTGCCAGATGGAAGAGTGGCCTGCAAGGGGTGGTGGTGAAGAGGAAGAGAGTGGGCTATTTAAATCCACAGCATTATACAGGTCCAGATACACGCACCTATTTCTTTTATACTATATTAGTACACAGCAACCCTGTTCTCTGGATATGAAGTGCAAAAAATTAATCTAAGGGGATTCTTTCAGTTTAGACACGCAATTTTGATCAATGCATGGTTTCAGCTGCCCTAAGAGAATATTTTGAATTGTTGAATGTATACAACACACTCAGAATTAGCCAAAATACTGATCCAATACATCAATGAGCTGGGAGGTGCTGAAGCAGATAAAAGCTACAAAACCCCAAGCAGCATGTAACAAAAGGGATGGACAGCACAGCAGTGATTTTGCAGCCATGACAAGGGATATCGATGCTATACATTACAGAAAAAGAACATGCCTGTCATCTATTTTTGCAGCACCTGGATCTCAGTACTGAAAATGCTCAGGTACCTACCAACAAAAAGGTGTTATTCAGTACATTACATTTTCTAGACTAAAACTATATTTTTATCCTCCAGCCTGTCAGTTCTCCCCAAACCGGAAGATAACAGCACCAAAGAAAATTTTAAGCCATGAACTCTCAGCATTTCCTCTTGCAGTTCCCATATGTAGTGCCGGATACGCAGAACTGCATCGTGCCTGCTTATGGCCAAGAAGCATTTCCTCACCCAGACTGTGGCTGCTTAGTGACTTCAGTCGCATGAGTTAGAGAAAAACTCAAGAGGGAAGGATTCTCTTCCCTATGTACACACTCCACCACTGGGAATCCTAACATGAACTCTGAAGACAGGCTGTCAAAAATAAAGGTCAGGTTCACTCTGTCCTCCTGACCCTTTTCCTGCCTGTTTGAGGGAACAGACTTACCCTAGTTCATGATGCTGGAGAGACACTAGTTCCACCTACAACACAGCAGACACCACACAGGCAGACAACAGGAAAAAGGGATATGAAGCAGAAGGGTTTGCGCGGCCCTTTTTTTTTTTTTTTTTTTTAGGATTTTCTTTCCCCCCCCCCCAAAGAAAGCAAGCTTTTCCAAGTTGGAAGAGTTCTAACACTGAAATTTCCTGCCAGTATTAGTAACCTCTTGCTGTCATGATTAAAGGAATTTCAAGCTTTCTGGTATTTTCAAAATAGTCAGTACCTAGAATCAGCTGAAAAACACCCAGACATTTAGCTTACTAACAATAAATTATTTCCTGTAGGCTTAGCATCCAATGAAGGCATTGCCAGGTGTGAGGTGCCAGCTCGCAATGCTTTGTTCCATTTCCTTGCTGCAGCAGGGCGTCCTTTTGGGTTTGCTGTGACCTGCAGGGTAGGCAGCAGCACTGCAGGCCGCTGGCACTGCCACGCACAGCTCCTGGCTAACAACTAGAAGCACCATGCGCTGCCATACCAGGCTACTATCAAGCAGCTGCACCCTCAGAGAGCATCACAGAACCATAGAATTATTTAGGGTGGAAAAGGCCTTAAAGATCAAGTCCAACCATTAACCCAGCACTGCCGAGTCTGCCACTAAACCGCGTCCCTAAGCACTGCATCTACCTCTTTTAAATACCTCCAGGGATGGTGACTCAACCACTTCCCCAGGCAGCCTGTTCCAGTGCCTGATAACCCTTTCAGGGAATAAATTTTTCCTAATACCCAAACTAAAATTTCCCCCTGGTGCAGCTCGAGGCTGTTTCCCCTCATTCTATTGATTGTTACTTGGGATGAGAGACCGACCCCCACCCGCCTACAGCCTCCTGTCAGGCAGTGGCAGAGAGCGATAAGCCCCCCCTGAGCCTCCTTGTCTCCAGGCTGAACAGCCCGGCTCCCTCAGCCGCCCCTCACAACACTTGTGCCCCAGCCCCTTCCCCAGCCCCTGCCCGTCTCTGGACACGCTCCAGCCCCTCAGTGTCCCTCCTGCAGCGAGGGGCCCAAACCTGAACACAGGATTCCAGGGGCGGCCTCACCAGTGCCCAGTGCAGGGGGACGGTCACTGCCCTGGTCCCGCTGGCCACGCTGTTGCTGACACAAGCCGGGATGCTGCTGGCCCTCCTGGCCACCTGGGCACGGTGCTGGCTCCTGCCCAGCCGGCTGCCCACCAGCACCCCCAGGCCCTTTCCCCCCAGGCACTTCCCAGCCGCTCTGCCCCAGCCTGGAGCGCTGCGTGGGGCCGGTGTGACCCCAGGGCAGGACCCGGCACTCGGCCCTGTGGAACCTCATACAAGTGGCCTGGGCCCACGGATCCAGCCTGCCCAGACCCCTCTGCGGAGCCTCCTGCCCTCCAGCAGATCAGCACCCCTGCCCAGCCGGGTGTTGGCTGCAGACTCGCTGAGGGGGCACTCGATCCCCTCGCCCAGATCACAGACAGAGACACGAACCGGGACCGGCCCCAGCGCTGAGCCCTGGGGAACACCACGTGTGCCCGGCCGCCAGCTGGATGTGGCTCCATCCCCCACCCCCCTTTGGGCTCGGCCAGCCAGCCAGCCTTTTACCCAGCCCGGAGCGCACACCTACAGGCCGCGAGCAGCCAGCTTCTCCAGGAGAATGGTGTGGGAGACAGTGACAAAGACTTTACTAAGGTCCAGGTAGACATCCACAGCCTTTCCCTCATCTACCCAGGTCAGGCTGACCAGCCTGTAGTTCCCCAGATCCTCCCTTCGGCCCTTCCTGTAGATGGGCGTCACACTGGCTAACCTCCACTCTTCTGGAATCTCCCCGGTGAGCCAGGACTGTTGATAAATGATGGAGAGCAGCTTGGTGAGATCCTCTGCCAGCTCCCTCCGTACCGTCGGGAGGATCCTATCCTGCACTGCAGACTTGTGCATGTCCAAGTGGAGCAGCAGGTCACTGACACCAGTTTCCTCCTGGACTGTGGGGACTTCATGGTGCTCCTCATCCCTGTCTTCCAGCTCAGGGGACCCAGCACCCTGAGGGTAACTGGTCTGGCTGTTAAAGACTGAGGTAAAGAAGGCACGAACTACCTCAGCCTTTCCCTCACCCTCTGTGGCAGTATTCCCCCCTTCGTCCAACGAAAGATGCAGATTATCCTTGGCCCTCCTTTTGTTGCTAATGTGTATCTGAAAACATTTTTTGTTATCTTTTATAGCAGTGGCCAGCTTAATGGGCTTTCACCTTTCTAATTTTCTCCTGGTATAACCTCACAACTTCTTTACAGTCCTCCTGAGCTGCTTGCCCCTTCTTCCAAAGGTGGTAAACTCTCCTTTTCCCTGCTGAGTCCCAGCCAAAGCCCTCTGTTCAGCCAGGCCAGTCTTCTCCCCTGCCAGCTTGTCTTTTGGCACACACAGACAGCCAGCTCCTGCCGTCTTGAAGGATGCCCAGCCTGCCTGGACCCCTGGGCCCTTCAGGACTGCCTGCCCAGGGACTCTGTCCACCAGGATCCTAAACAGGCCAAAGCCGGCCCTCTGGAAGTCCAAGGCAATGGTTCTGCTGACCCCCCCCCCCTCCTTATTTCTCCAAGAATCAAAACCTACCATCTCACGATGGCTGTGCCCAGCACGGCCTCCAACCACCACACCACCCACCCGCCCTTCTCTGCTCATGAACAGCAGCTCCAGCGGGGCATCTCCCCAGGCTGGCTCCCTGACCGGCTGTGCCAGGAGTTATCATCCACACACTCCAGGAACCTCCCAGCCTCTTTCCTCCCCGCTGTGTTGTATTTCCAGCAGATATCTGAGAAGTTGAAGTCACCCAGGAGAACAAGGGCTAGCGGTAGTGAGACTTCTCTCAGGTACTTCTAGAATATTTCATCTCCCTCTTCATCCTGGTCAGGTGGTCTCTAACAGGCCCCAACCAGGATATCTGCCCTGTTGGCCTCCCCCAATCCTCATCCATACGCATTTGACCTTGTTACCATCATTGAGCTGTAGACAGTTGAAACTCTCCCTAACACAGAGGGCTACCCCACCACCTCTCTTTCCTTGCCTGTCCCTTCTGAGCAGTTTATAGCCACCCACTGCAGCACCCCAGCCACATGAGACATCCCACTGTGTTTCTGTGATGGCAGCTATGTCATAGTTTTCCTGCTGCACAATGGCTTCCAGCTCCTCCTGTTTGCCTGTGCTTTGGGCATCCGTGTAGATGCACTTCAGCTGTGCTATCGATCTCGCCTCCAACACGGCGTGCTGCCCCCAGGCTCATCTCTAGTGAGCCTGGTTTTACCCTCTTCCCCCTTCATACCCGGTTTAAAGTACACTCAACAAGCCCTGCTAACTCCTGACCTAGGATCCTTTTCCCACTTTGAGACAGGTGAACCCCATCTGTCACCACGGGACCTTGTGCCACATAAACTGACCCATAATAAAAAAACCCCAGAATTCAGCCAGTGACACCAGGCCTGGAGTATGGGTTGGTCTGTTTGCTAATCAAGTGCTTCCCAGTATTTACATACCAGATCACGGGGCTGCCCCTCTTCATTCTGACGTTACTTTTTTCTGGTTTTAAGTGAGTATTACCATCATCTTCTCTTGTTTTATTTTATACTGCCTTAACTCACCCCATAGTCTATCACAGTTCTTCTCTATCAGCCAATCTGTATCAACGACACAAATGGTCTCAAGGCAAGAATTCAAAACAATTTTAAAATGATAACTGCTCTTTCAAAACTGAACAACTATCCTGTGGCAGCAGAGTTCAAGGCCACGGAAATCTGTTGCTATAATGCCTCCAGCCTCCACTGCTTTAATGAGGCTTTCTTGCGGGAAGCAGCTCCACTCCTGTGGGAGGGACATGGTTTTATTACTAATCTGTCAAGCTGAAATAAAAATCAGCTGTGTCTAAGCCTTCCTTCTAGAGTCCCAGTAGAAAAAAAAAAGGGGTCCATTTTCTAGGAAGAATAGGAGAGGAAGAAAATATGTGTGCTGCAAACATCAAAGTAATAACACTCTAAGAGTTAACTCCTCATTGCTTCTCATTTCACCTTTATCAGCTCATCCAATTTTGTTGTTGCACAAGTGCACTTACTATTATATCTGCTTATGCGTGCTGAGTAAAAGAAAACAGTACAACCACTGCCAAGGACTCCAGTAAACGAGGGTTTTGCCTTATTTGCCCCAGCTGCTGCTCTCTGCTTCTTTGCAATTTCCACAATCAAGAGACTGCTTTGTACAAAGCCAGTGCTTCAGCTCCCAGTGAAGTGTTTCAGAGCACCAGCAGTGAGGACTGCCTTCCCATGGCACTTCTGCTGCCCCACGACTGTTACACCAGCGTGAGCACCTTTTTCCCTTTTCTCTCAACAACAGAACAGCTTGTGTTGATCCCTCTTGATTATTTTTTTTTTAATTAAGAGAACACAGCCTGCATTCAGGACATTCAAACGTAAAATAAAGCCTCAAAATCCTTTCAACAGTGTCATTACGGTCATTCCACCTTCAGCAAAAGTAAATAACCAGGTAACCAAGGATAAGGAAGATTTTATATGTGAGATGGATCATAGTTGAAGTGACAGACACAACTAGTGGATTTTCACGGCTGCGGAAGATCAGCAATGATGCCCTGATAAGCTTCCTTCCTTGGTGGTCCTTAAAACTGGTTATTACATATTGTTATGAATAAATGTGGTACCTTCAGCTCAGGCTCTGTGCACTGCCATTTTTCTGATAAAGTGGTCAGCGACAATACAGTTGCAATCTTTTTTTCCTTTTTGTTCAGGACAGAGTCAACAACATCCTGTGATCACAATGGGAACAGGAGCCGTCTTAACACCGCATGTTGCCTCTTCACAAAACCTCCAGTTAATAGGCTTTGCACCAGCAGCCTCGAAGAAGGATCTGTCCCCTCCCTGCATGGCAGCACACCACACAGCAGCTGCGTTGTGCCATCAGTATGGTCCACTCTGTCTGGTCCCCACTCTTCACCAGGCACAAATGCGACAGCCTGACAAGTGCATTAAAACTTAAGCTGTCCAAAGGCAGCCAGACAGAAACTTTGTGTACAGACACCCCAGGGTACTCTTCCTTGCTTTAGCTTCCTAAAAATAGCTCTTTAGAGGGGAATGAGGCTTTCAGGGTTTGCTTGTTGCTTTTTTAACTAGTTTTGAAAAGAATCCCTCATCCATAGGCTTTTGTTGCTTTTGGCAACTCACAGGTCAAAAAGCAGAAGAGGTACTGACAAAGGAAACCTGACCTACATCTTGCCTCACTGTGCGAGGTTACATCTTTCCTGGGCATGCTTATGTAATAAAGGGGGATGGCGCACATCAACAGGAATTTGGGAATCGTGGGCTCTGCTCCTACCTCCTCAGTAGCTTTTTGCCCAGCTTTAATTTTGCCTTTAAAATTTCTCTGCCGAATTTTCCTCTTTCTGCAAAAAGCAATTAAGACTATTTATTGACCTCACAGGGGAGACATAGTCCTTCAGTTAATTAAAGCTTGTAAAGACTTTAAGATCACCCAGTGAAGGGCTTTATAGGAATGCGAAGTGCATCATAAACCCAGAAAACAACCCAGCAGAGACACAAAGGTCATATCTGAAGTGTGTCAAATGAAGATCCTGTTTAGATTTAAAGAAAAAAAGTTGTAACTTAAATTACTACATGTTTTCCCACTGTACCTTAACTGAGATGTTACAACACAGTAATCTGAGAGGTAATAATTTCATATGCTACTTGGTGAACTGGAAGGAATGTGTTTAAAGACGATGTGCAATCAGAGATACATGGCAGAAACTGCTAACTATACATGTTGCCCTATTATCTGCTTTACGCTATAAAAAGACAGTGAGGTCCCACACGAGCACAAGTAAAAATGTCTCTCGCTACTACTTATCACTAGCTTTAAGCAAAAGCCTCTTTAAGTTTTAGTGTTAAAAAAAGAAATCAGCTCCTTTCAATACTTCAGAACCTAAAAGCTGCCAGTGACTGGGTTCTTACAGGGTTGAAGGACAGGATCTCCTGAGCTGCAAAGGGGAGTGAGCAACGTGCAGACAGGGACAGAAGAAAGCGTGTGCAAGGGCAGGGGACTGGCTGCTACTTCTACCGCAGCAATCTGCAAGGTTAGTGGCAGATTTTGCCCCCCAGGGCATTTCACGTGTACGGCTGTAAAGCAAGATAGCATGCACCAGCTTTAAAAACCTGCCAGCTGCCAGCCAGCATCACGAGTCAAGTCACGGATAAGGGCAAATACTTGACAGTCCTTGATGTAATAATTACATAGCAGTGGCTGCACCACTTCATGAGAACTTGCTGCTGCCTCAGGACACTTGCTAAGCAGGAGGCGGCAAATGCAGTCAGGACCACACAGCCAGAGAGGGAGGGCTGGCAGGTGAGGACAACCCTTCAAGGAGAGCCTGGGTACCTTACCTTAACAGCCACTGCAAGCACCTGTATTCCTGCTGGAGAGCTGGCCCAGCAAACACTTTTGGCAGTTCACCTGGGTGCCTTTAAAGCTACAGAAAGTTTATGTAATTTGTCATCTCTGCCCTAAATCCCCACAGCATTGTTTCCTTCCCCTAACTCTCCTCCCTATACCACACGTGAACCTTGAAGTGTTACATCAGGTTTCGTAAGGTTGGGAGGAGCACAGGAGAGGAGATGAAGCTCCTAAGTGGTCACCCTTCCTCTTTTCCCTGATGAACAACACACTATTCAGGGAACCCAAAGCCCTTTACAAAGCTGATCTCACCAGTGGCCTCACACCCTTTTGGGACCAGACAGTGACTGTTTAAGGTAAGAACTTGTATGATGAAGGATTTCAGCATCTTCTTTTGCTTCACTTGACAGCTTCCTCTGCTCTTGGGCAGCAGTCTCCCTTTCACCTCCCCAGCCACAAGGCACAGGCTTTGCCATGTATCAGAGTACCCCGGGGGAAAAGCAAAGTGAGCTGCATGTTTCCCAGTCTATCATTGCATCTTTCGGAGATGCAGAAAGAAGGCAAAGATAAGCCCACATTCATTTGTTCCCCTCAGGATGTCAGTACTTAAATGCACTAGGTTGTGGCTCAAGATTCATTCCTGCCAGCAATGGCCACCAGACAACACATGTGGGAAGCGCGTAAGGTGTGCAACCTAATTTCTACAGAAAGAGTGTGCATGGTACCATTCACACAGGCTGCAGAAAGGCAGATGATACTGTGATTCAGCAGTGAGGTGGCTGGCACTAACTTGTCACCATGCTGTTTCTGAAAAAAAGTTTGAACTTGCTTAAATCTGACCGATTGACCTTGTATCGCTTCAGCATCTCCTTCTGATGACGGCAAAACTTCCAGCCACAGCATTTCTGATTCACTCGTATGTGTCCCAAAATCTGATTTACAGGCTTTTGCCAGTAGCAACCAGGATGAAAAAGCTATTTGCGGGTCTGAGAAAGAAAAGATGATGTATAAGAGGGAAATACAACATTCAATCCAATTGCACAAGAATGAATTCTACTTTCAAGCCTCAAATTAAGCTTAAACGAAAAAATTATTTCCTGAAGAGCCATTTCTCATTCAAAGCAGCCACAACTCCTGATTCTGAGTGCCTAAATACATTGCACACACCACTTCTAATACCGATTTTTCCATTTTATCTTTGACTATTTACTACAAGCTCCAATTGCATGGCCATCTCTCCCATATTTTAAGTCACTCTGGCCCTACACTTTACACCTTCACCCTATCATTTCATTAGTTTTCATGTTAGGAGTGTGCAGTAACAGTAAGCTCGAAAGCCACTAACCCTCCTTTTCTTCTATACTGACACAAAGACCTCAGTGGCAGGCCAGGGGAGGACACACACAGGGTGCACACCACCTCTTTCCTCTGGTAACACAACAACAACTGGCTCCCCAAGTGGCAGATGTTCAAAATCCACAGAGAAGCATGGTGGGGGTTTACTGCCGTAGGAAACATTCTGGGGTTTTGTCGACTTAATATTGGAAACTTCATACATTCTCATTAGAAATCCAGCGCTTCTGCAAGAGAAATACCCCATGGGGAGAACCAATTGAACCAAGTGAAGCCTGAAGCGGAACGGAAACAGGGAGGCTGAAACAATGTGATGTTGTTAGCTCTTCCACACCACATCTTCAGGAAACGTTCAAGTACACAGATAGATAAGTATTATCTGTATTATCTCACACTGGAACGGTTCAAAGTTGCATCTGAGGAGGTTTAGACCAGACACTGGGAAGCATTTCTTTACTGAGAGCGTGGTCAAACACTGGAACAGGCTTCCTGGGGGGCGGGCGATGCCCCAGGCCTGTCAGTGTTTCAGAGGCGTTTGAACAATGCCTTTAATAACGTGCTTTAACTTTTGGTCAGCCCTGAAGTGGTCAGGCACTTGGACTGGATGATTGCTGTAGGTCCCTTCCAACTCAACTATTCTCTTCTAGTCTATCCTGTTCCCAGGCACATGACACTTGTTTTTAACAAACATCCTTTACTACTTCTAGCTGCCTCAGTTTTATTCATTGTAAGTGTAAAATGTCTGTTCAGATATTCATTGACATCTTTCCCACCCACAGAAGCTGAGCTTTTTACTTTTGTGTGCAAGCGAGGCCACTTCTTTACCATGCTGCCAGATGGACTGAAAAGTGCACTGGTCAAATCAGCTACATGCAAAGACGGTATCATCCAAGAACAGCACCGGGAAACTGATAACAACAACATGAATCTCGCCAAGTTTGGCTCGGTACCTTTACAAGCTACCAATAACGTCAATCTGCAGTCCTGTCCAACCTGCATATTCTCATAACTGCCACACCACCTCCTTAAGCAACGCCTCCCACGCAGACACTCCTCCTAGTGACTGCACTGTGCAGGCAGCCCATGGGGTTGTTAAGATGTTACCTGCAGAGACAAGCCTGCTCCTGGCCAAGCATCACAACAGGCGACAGCTGTGGGCTAGGAATCCTGCACCCCACTGGCCAGTGCTGCAGCACCTGGTGCTCTGTGCCAGCCCTCAGGGGGTGCGTGCTGCTCCCACCCTCACTTCAGTAGCCTCCCTCTTCTTCCTGACCTTAGACACCCATGATGCACGGCCTGGAGACCCACAGTTCAGTCCCCAGCACGCTGGCATGCAACCATCAGACAGGAAAATCTCTAGGAGTCTGAAAATTACTTTTCCACTGACCATAAAATTTGTGGCCGTGTTTTCAAGAAAGCTGTTCCCACAGCTGGGGTCAGGTTTTCACAAGGAGTAAAGAATCTATCTGCATACCTGGAAAAAGAGAAGGTTCTCAGAAGCATCACAGGTGCAGCAGCTCTTGTAACAACCTGAATGACCTGGTCATTTTGGCAGTCTGCCACTCGCTTTCATTGTTAAATCAAAAACGTATTTTTCACAAGATCTGTTCCCAAAAGCAGGCTATAACTGCTCTTCTTCCAGCAGAAATGAATGGTGAGAACTTGCAATTTTTACATGCACTGCATTAAAGCACTTCATAAATATGCCTTGGAAGAAGAGAGCGCTGCAGTCAATGGATAATGTTCAGGTTAAGTACTTCAGTAACCTGCTACCATCTGACATTCACAGACAGAAAAGTCAATGACTTAATTTAATGATTTAAGGATTAGAATGAGTTTGGGTTTGTATCAGACTTGGCTTAAGAAGGATGAGCTGGATTCATTAGAAAATGACATTTAATTAATCAGCTACTTCTAGTTAAAATTAGCTAACAAAGTTCGGGGGCGGGGAGGGGGGGCGGAAATAACAAAAACAGAAACAGAGTGCAGTTTTAAACCAAATTTGTAACTGTGATTTACAGCTCCGCACTTATAGGACATGAAAAGAGAATTAATTTGACAACTGTTCAGATTCACCAATAGATCAGAAACCAGTATTTCTTTGAATTGACATTTAAATGACAAACTTAGTCCAGACTTCAGAGTTTGCTTTTGAGCTGCACTGCTTGGATTTACAGTCTGCAAGAGCTACCAGGTACAGAGCTCATGTGCAATCCATCACTTTTTTATCCCAACTGAAACAATAAAGCTAGAAGGATACTGCATCTCCTTGAACTAAGATTTCTGTCCCATCTCTGAGCCTGCACAGATGTTAAAGTAGATGCGTAACCCCATTTTCGAAAGAGATGGCGGGAGGCAGTGGCAGGCACCTGCAGAGCAGGGGAGAGAAGCTCTGCAATATCCATAAGCAGCTCCAGAACAGGGGTGCTACAACACCCTGCAGTACCACCTCCTCCAGCTGTGCTCAGGGCATGACAGCATCTCACCCACTGACCTAATTAAAAGGCTTAAGGGTCTGGGGGAAGAGATAAAAGAGATTTTATATCCAAACACTCTGCAAGCACATGCTCACTTTGTAATAGCTCCCAGGAGCATTCCAACTACTTTCCTCTTACCTCTCATACTGCACCATTCACAATACCAAAAACCAACTCAACTGCTGCTGTTTTGGGCTGCCTCCAAGCAGGGTAGCTGGCAATAACTGTAGGTAGTTGAAAATAACTGTTCATCTTTTGCTTTAAGGTACCTCTTTCCAGTACAGAGGTACAGGAATATCAAGATTAGACGATGCAGTAAGTCACATGGACTGTCTTGGGCGCTGAGCTGATTCTAGCACATACTAGTCATATAGCACATCAGTCACCTAAAAAGGTTTCGGAACTGTACTGTGCAGAAGTATCCTTTGTGCAAATGCAAATGTGGCACCAAGACACACTGGTGAGTGTTTCCAGAAGTGGTTTGTTTGGTACCTGCCCATGAAACACTCAGGATAGCTGGAGGAGGAAGACAGAAAGATAAAATGCTGATTAAGAAACATCCAGCCAAGCTTTCCAGCAATTTGGTGAAGTACATGCATCTGATCACCATAAACAGCTTTAACCTACAGACACATACAGTGTCTCCCAGAGAAATGCTATTTGCCATAGCACTAAAACATTTGTCATTGAAGTTTTAATGAAATCTCACCCACTTCTACCTTTTCCAGAAGAAAACCCAACTCATTCTTCTTCCTTACTCAGAAAGTATAACAAGTTCCAGACAACTCAGACTCAAGTTTACTGAATTCAGGGCATGGAGTAACTGACTCTTCATTCCACTTGCCTTCATTGTAGTAACCAGTGTTGAGACTGACAACTCAGCAGTGTTGAAGTCTGTTTCTGGAGAATAAAAGTCTGAATTGGCCAGAATCAATGAGAACAAAACAGGGTTGATTTGTTTGTTTGTTTTAAACGAGCCCAAAACCATTAATTATCTAACTGAATATGAACATTCTGATTATTATCTAACTATCTGAACTCAGTTCATGCAAACATAAGCCAAGGCATGCTATAGCTACTCTGCTTGCACCATCTGCCCTGTTTATGCACAATGCACTCATACAGTGAGAACACACTGAAAACTCGATTATGAAACTGCTGCTTCACCTGTCTTTTCAAATGCACCTAAAGCGCAGCTGAGACAGAGAACAGGACCACAGCAGTGCAGAGCGTGGTGCAAGAACAGGGCATTTCAGTAACAGCCATTTCTAGTACACAGAGGAGGCTGCAGCAGCTCAGCACGCTGAAAGCTAGGCAGGATCTTTAAACACAAGAGTTCATGGGAATTCAACACTTCCCCTTCATTGCATTCTTTACCAAACAACTCAAAAGAGGAGGCGTCTATTTTAAGGTAATGGTATCATTAAGGGTAAAACAGGAGTAGTTATTTTAAAACACAGCAATGCAACTAAACTGCATCAAGGCTCACCCCAAAGTCGGGGTCTGACTCTGAAGCAAGGAATTTGCAAACGCTGCACAACCGAGCTAAAACAAAAAGGTGAAAACGCAAGACAGCACTACCCAAGGTATACTGCATATGCAAAAGTTTCCTTGCCTAATTCCAGCCGCCGCTCCAGCACTCTGCGAAAGCTGGGAGCTCCTGTGCGACCAGCAGGCTGAAATCCTCTCTCTTAAAACAAAGCAGGCTTCAAAGCTGTTACGCAGGATCAGCCCTTGTGAACTGAGGAGGAGGAGGTGGGCAGGACGCTGCCAAAATCCGACAGCTCGTCTCTCTAGCAGTATCACAACAGGCTGTGACACAACACGTACTAGTGTCGGTCTAGGAAATACATCTGAAGCTCTGAGCTCTCACCTGGCACGAGCACAGGCTGGCAGCAGCGGGCACCTCTGGCGTGACTGCCGGTGCCTGCGGGGCTGCCAGGAGCCACGGCCAGCCCGGCCCCTGCTCCCGCTATCTGCCGGCTGGCAGCAGTCTCTCCGTGACTCCACCGCCCAGGAATGGCAACCACCTCGCCCCTCGGGACACAGTGCTGCGGGGGGCCCGCGAGGGTGGGTACGAGACACCCGAGGAGCGAGCCCCAAACCTCCCTGGGCCAGCTTCCCTCGCCTGGGACCAACCTGCGGGAAGCACCGCGGGGACAAGCGGGGGTCGGGAGAGCTGCCATGGGGAGACCACAACACCGGGGCTGAGCCGACGCGTGTAGGCACACACTCAGGCACACACTCAGGCACACACTCGCGGAGTTTGCCAGCAAGCCCTCCACCCCCCAGGCAGGTCTGATCAAACCCTCCTCAGCCAGCTGGCTGGTCAAAGGCAGACTATTTTCTTTTACAAGTTAATGCAGTTAGCAGAGAGGAACAGAGTGTAGTACTTCCTACATGCTACTCACCCGGGCGCTGCAACGGCTGTATTTCTTTAAAAGCAGAATGCGTTCGCTTTGAGAAACTCGTTTATGGTCTTTTGCTAACTTGCCCAAGATTCTGTAAAATCCCAGAAAAGGCTAGGAAATGAGAAGAGACGATTTAAAAGCCGACGGTCAGGACAGGAATTTATGGAATGAAATCTTTAAGGGCAGGAGCAGATAGAGCCAGCCAGCTAACGCTTTCATGCCCTGTCTCTTACCAGCAAATTCATTTTGTGAGCAGACCCAGGGTTATAAGACGATTTAAAATACCTGCTTGTGATGTGTGCTTCTCTGCATCAGCTGGCAGTCCTTGGCGTTGCTTGTGCGCTGCCGTCTCTTGTCCTCCTGCCTTTTCCAGGAGACCCTTTGCAATCACAATGTCGCAGTTCCCCAGGCCTTACAATCAAGTGGTTTGTTGTAAGAGAACTAAAAATAGTGCTGAATTTTTCACTGAAGCACTTGCTTGAGTGAACATAGTGCCAGTCAGCCCATGAGTTAGCGAGCTGTACAGACCTTTACTATTAAATATAGCCCAGATCTTCCTGGAAATATGGCGATTGACTTTTTTGAAATATGTTCTTTTCTTTTCTTTTAAGAAAGCACAAAACAAATCCTGTTTCTGACTGCTAAAAGACAAAATGAGTGGAGTTGTTTTAAGAATATCCTCTGGGAAAGAGTGAGTCACTTAAGCTGCTTTTATGATAAAAGATCCCTGGAGGAAGTCTATCTCCTTAGCAGTCTCTAGACCGTTCAGAGATCCGTATGCCTCTCTGAAAAACAAAGTTTCACACTGTTGGGTTTTTCAGTTTGCTGGTGTTTGTCTTTAATAGTCTGAGCACCTGCTTCCACTGCAGAGTTAGTGCTAGCACGAGAAACAGAGCAGAATTTCATTCTGGCTAACACCTCAAGAGGATGATTAACAGAAGCACCTGTCCTGCAGAGCTGTTAATAAGGTCCACAGAAAAGAGTATAAAGTGGCCCATAAGGACACTGCATATGAAAGTATGAAAGTTTACGGCATAGGTCAACAAGTCCAGGAAAAAAAAAAAATCTCAGAGGGAATTATTTTTGCAAAGCTTTTCATTACTGTGGCCTGAAAACAATCACTGAAGACAAAGGTTGCAAGGAATGTCATTCAAGATACAGATGCCAGTGCTGCTGCTGCCAATGTCCAAGCTGGGATCCCAGAAGCAGATTTCGATGCAAATCTTCCAGTCAGCACATACCAGACTCACCCACGTTCCCACAGTGCCATACAGGTGGATAAGCCAAGAAATGAAAAGGTACAGCTGACGGCTGGCAACAGCCACTTACAGCATTTTAAAAGGCTTTTAAAGCCACAATCATTTTCCAGGTAGTTGCTTCAGCTGTGAAGCGGGTACCAGAGTACACCTGAAAGCAAGCCAGGATGCCTGAACCACAGAGTTAAGTCTTACTACTGCCAGTGGATGTTACTTTGTAAAGGGATCTAGAAATCCAGACTCATATCACATAATACACACCAGTGAGCAGATCGCATCTATAAAGTCAGTCTGTGCTACGATGAGTCCCTATATGACTACACTTAGTGACTTTTTAAGTCAGCATAAACTTGCAAGAAAATTACTTCTTCACCTCAACAAATAAACAGCTGCTGCCAGAGAAGCTTTCCAGAAGTAGCTCTCCAGGCTACAGTAGTACTGTACATACATATTTACATATATGCACGCACACACGCACCACCACCACCACACATTAAGAGAAACGTATAGATACATTTATTTTAAATGAAAATTTTAGGATGAAAGTGAAGTTGGAGAATTACTGGGAATATCAGAGGAGAGATACTGGTTTTAGTTCATTTCACTGATTTTCTTAGGAAGAAGCTGAAACCAAAAAGATCGAAGGTGGTTATGTGGCCTGTTTGGCTGTTAATGTAAAACTGTCTCCCACATTTTTGTTTCCTCTCAAATATCTTTGAACATCGCTTCGATTTTATTTGTTTTGTGGTAGAACTGCAGTATTTTTGCCCTTGTGAAAAGGCTGCCAAATTCCCCCTCCTTTTCACTGCTGACAAAACATGCTGCACGGCAGCACAGAACATACATAGCAGCAGAGGTAGCCACAAACATAACAGCGTCTTCATTCCTGCTCCACTCCCCAAATATTATTTATAGAGAGAAAGAGCATTAAGAGAACGCAAAGTTCTCGCTAATTTAGCCTCACTTTGCCATCTGCTACTTCTCATGAGTTGGTCCTAATGAGAAACTACTTCAAAACATATTTGAGGACCAGCTGCACCGTGTGAAGTCACCAGAGGAGGGGAATATTCCCCTTCCAATACATCATACTCTGCTGCTACACAGCAGCTCCTTCCCTGCCGAAATCAAGGAGAACGCTGCCATTAATATGAACACAGCCCTGGGTCACAGCCTCTTGCAGTCATGTTGAGCAAGTATCCCATTCAATATTGTTTTTCTCAGTAATTCACAATTTGCTACCTGGTCAAAGGGGCAATAAGAGAGCTACAAATATCACCCATACCCCCCTGAACAGCCAGCTTTCTGCAGCTGCTTCTCCTGCAGTGCACTCATCTACGGAGTGCTCACAGAATAACAGGTTGGAAGGGACCTCAAGGATCATCTGGTCCAAACGTTCTTGGCAAAAACACAGTCTAAACAAGACGACTCAGAACCCTGTCCAGCCAAATCTTACAAGTGTTCGAGAATCCACCACTTCTCTGGGGAGATCATTCCAATGGTTGAACAATTCCAATCGTTCTCATTGCAAAAAATTTTCCTCTAGTGTCCAACCAGAATCTTCCCAGAAGTAACTTGTACCCATTACCCCTTGTCTTTTCCATGTGATTCCCTGTAAAAAGGGAGTCTCCATCTTTGCAGCCACTCTTTAAATACTGGAACACGGTGATAAGGTCTCCCCTGAGCGGCCTTTCCTCAAGGCTGAACAACCCCAGTCCTCGCAGCCTTTCCTCACCCGGCAGCCTTCCCAGTCCTCTGGTCACCTTTGTGCCCCTCCTCTGGACCCTCTGCAGCCTGTCCCCATCTTTCTTGTACAGCGGGGACCAGAACTGAGCACAGTATTCCAGGCGTGGCCTCACAAAGCGCCGAGGGGGGTAGTGACTTCTTCACCTGTGCTGGCGATGCCCTTGCCGATGCAGCCCAGCACCCCGACGGCTGGCTTTGCCGCAGCGGCGCACTGTTCACTCGCGCCGAGCTTGGTGTCCACCAGGATCCCCCGGTCCCTTTCCACAGAGCCGCTCCCCAGCCGGGTAGATCCCGGCCTGTCCTGCACTCCGGGGTTATGTTTTCCCAGGTGCAAGACCTTACACTTGTCCTTGCTGAACCTCATAAGGTTCTTGTTACCCACTCTTCCAGCCCATCCAGGCCTTCCTGCAGGGTGGCTCTCCCTTCCGAAGCGTCCGCTTCCCCACTCAGTTTGGTACCAGCGGCAAACTTCATCAGGGAGCACTTGATCCCACCGTCCAGATCGCTTATGAAGACGTGAAACACCCTTGGGCCCAATATGGATCCCTGGGGAACCCCACTTGTGACAGGCTGCCCGTTTGCAGAGGAGCCGTTTGCCACCACCTCTGGGTGCAGCCTGTCACCCAGCTCTCCCCCACTGCACGGACACTTGCCCAGGCTGTAACGCATCGGGTTCTCTGGGAGGAGGCTGTGGGAAACTGTATGGAAAACCTTGGAGAAATCCAGGTGGGCAATGACCACCGCTCACCCCACACCCACCGAGCAGGTTACTTTGTCGTAGCAGGCGATCGGGGTCATCCAGCACCACTTGCCCTTGGTGAATCCGCGCTGGCTTTTCCCAGCCACGTGCTTCATTTGACTTGTGATGGGCCCCTGGAGGATGCGTTCCATAACTTTCCCAGGGACCAAAGTATGACTGATGGGCCTGTAGTTCCTGGATACTCCTTTAAGCCTTTCTTGTAGGCATGCGTGACATTAGCCTTCTGCCAGTCTTCTGGGACATCCCCGCATCTCCACAACTTCTTAGATTATGGAGAGCAGCCTTGCAACACCACCAGCCAGCTCTCAACACCCCCGGGGGGCTCTTGTCACGGCCCAGTGATTTGTAGGGGTCAGGTTCCTGTAACAGTTCACATACCAACTTTTTCTCCACTGACGGTGGGTCTGTGTGTGCCTCAGCCTGGACTTTCGTTCCCAAGGCCCAACGTGCTGGTAAAGACAGAGGTGAAGTAAGTGTTGAGAACCTCTGCCTTTCCAGCTTTGTTGGTGGTGACTAATTCACCGCTCCTGTTCAACAGTGGGCCAGTGATGTAAATATTCAAGAGGCAGCCACTGCCTGAGGCGTCAGACATTGGCTGGCACTACGCAGGGAAAGAAGAGTGGAAATACAGGACCACGGTTGCCAAGATTTAGATAAGTTCACTACTGAACTTGCAATGAGGTTGCTGCTGCCACTGCCCTGCAGACAGCTGAACCACATCACAGCAAGTATGCAGCGCCCGTCATTGGAAGTGCTGAGGTTAAAGCTCTCTGTCCTCCTGAGAAAATACCTTCTAAACATCCACCTAAATCGTTCAGAGTACGACGGTCCCATACAGTGGTGGGACAGACTACAAGATTAATTTGGTTGGGAGTCAGCCCATAATTCTGCTGCATAGTTTGGTCAAAAGCATATGAGTATGAGCAGTAGTCACCTCCTGGGCCCAAGAATACACTTGAAAACAGTGGTTGTTTTTTAACTATTTGAGACAAAACCGCTAAAGCTTCATACTATAGGATTCCTCATTACCAGCTGGGGTTAGCCTGAATCTCCTACATTAGCACACTGAGGCGAATCAGCTGGGTTTGGGAGAACACTGAAGCAGCCCAGGGAAAATTGTGCCACAAGCGTGCAGAGCTCCCTGGCCACTTGTTCTACTGGGGGCTCACAAGTGAAGACTCTGAACGCAAATGATCACCACTCAGATAAATCACTGCTCCCAGTACAAATTTAGAAGCTATTACCTTCTAATTGCTTTGATGCCTCAATTTGCCCACCTGCAGAACTGTCAAAAGCAACAGAATGGGTCATTAACATGGCAAAGTCACATTCGCATCCTTAGGTAAGTGGACTCTGCGATTTGCTGTGGGAAGCTCAGCAATGCTGTTTCTGTTCCCCAACAGTTTTCTAATTGGGTGTGTGTATTTACATCTTAACACAGAGGGAACAGGGTAGATGCTATGGGAGCATGACTTATGGGAAACACCACCACCAAAAAGTGAAGATTAATCACCGGTGAAAAGTGTAAAGCATGATACAGAACATAACTCCATATTCCGAAGGACTGGTCTAAAACTCAAAAAAACCCCAACCAACATACAAGTAACGTTCAAAACCTATTCAGTGTCCAAATCACAACCTTGAGTCGTCACACTGTGTAAAAGCAGAGGAGTGAGTTACACTTAGGTGACCTTGGTTTTTTTAAAATAGTTTCCAAAGCACAGGAATTACGGCTCCTGATCAAGCACACCAATTCAAGCAGAAAATAAACACCATTTCTGTGTGTAAATGATGAATTACACATTTCCCCTAAGCAAATCAATAGCCTTACAAAGTACACTACATCAGAGATCAGGCTCCCAACTTCTGAATTTCTTCAATAAGAATTACACTATAAATAGCCTTCCACCTTTCCTGCAGTCCATGGAAAAGGCAAGAAATATCAGTCCCCTTTGTCGTCTCGCACTTCTCCTCTCTGTTGCACCAGGGAACATTTAGAACAATCTTTTGTAAACAGCACGTGTTTCTGTGTCTGCCCCAGCACCGGCCACAGCACCGTGGGGCTGCGTGCCTGAAGTTTCTGAGTATCGGTTGACACCAGGGCTGCCCGGGCAGGGAGCAGCTGTGTGTGTAGGTGGGCAGGGAACAAGGGGAGGGACAGGGAGATGGGAAACTTACCAACTTAACTGCCTGCAAATGTCACCATCCCGACTGCGGCTCGCTGCATCCAGACTGTTTCAGAAGTTTTCCTCTCCTGCCAGCTGGCCAAGGTAAGGGGGACTGTTTCGTCAGACATTTTGCTTTCTTCCCTAGTACCATCACCAGAAATAAATTACATTTCTTACCTGATGAAACACACTGCTTAGTAATTTCTGCTCTGCCTCTAAGGTCCAGAGTCTGCTGTTTAAAGTATTTGCCTCAAATTTCCAATGTCCCAATGAAACGATCCTTCGTTATTACTGGAGCAACTGTAACTGAGCACACTGGGATTATTTTTAATACTTCATGTGACTTCAGAAAGCATTTTTTTTCATAGTGCATGCTTAAATGGGACTTGACCTTCTTCCTCCCTTCAATTTAAGTAGGTTAAGGCAGGAACGTTTTCAGAGGTGTCAGCTGGGCTACACCCATGTGAAAAGGCAGCAACACCCAGAAATGTGAATTGTAAGGATCATACGCTAATGTAAATTTAGCTGGCCAGCATATCCCTTGTGGTTTATGACGTATTTTTAATAGTATGATCACATATATACTAAGGAATGAGGTATGAAGGAAGACAGCTAAGCAGCATAGCTACTTACAGAACACTAATCTGAATCTTTAAAGTACCCATCGGTACCCAACTGCTTAGGGAATTTAGTGTGACAAGAACACTTCGGGTAACACTTCTGTTAAAAGCTCCTAGAAAACGCAGGGATGCACAGATTTGGGTCTGCCCTCCACATTAGCAGCAAGTCTAGCTGTCAATAAAATAATCTCTATTGAAGTAAAGCTATCTGCTTGGCCCTCAAAACTACTAAAAGCAGCAATACAATGACAGACATTACTACACGTTCCTATGAGAAGTCAAACTGTTCTTTTGGTTAATCTACTGGGTAAAACTGTGTTACACACATTCCACGGGTAGGTGAAAAGTCAGTCACATGCACAACCATAGCTGCAAACTAAAGGACATACAAAGAGGGAGACAAGATTACAATCACAGAAAATGAGAATCAGGCACCAAAATGATTTCCTGTGAGATACAGATGCAGCATCTGGTTTTGCATATTCTGACACAGGAGTAAATCTTCCCATGTGCTTTCCTCCATTTCCTTCCAACTTCACTGCAGTCCAAATCCAATTCAGCTGATATGTAAGATATGAGTATTTTTCCACATGTTTGTGCATTTGGGGTTTGAGTTGGTTGTATTCATGCAGCCCACGGGGATGCCCAAATAACTCTGAATAAGATATATCGGTATCTTCTCATGGAAGCTTCTGTCAGCTGTACCATGTGAAGGGTTCTCAGCTGCACAACCATTTAACTCGCCCAATGACATTTTTGGCTGCTGTTCTGCCTTGCAACTTAGAGAAACCCTCTCCAGGAGGGAAGGAGTTGCCAAAACACACTACTTTTCAAAGAGCTTACTCCTAAGGGGAATGGGAGACATGAGAAATGTTATAGCAGGTCTGGAAGAAAACACCAGAAAAAAATTATTGTGTTGATATAATCCATAAGGACAACACCTTTTCTATCTTCCTCTTACATCTGTTGGTTACATTTCAAGTGCACAGGTTCATAAACACATTTATACACAAATCGCACTTCAGACAAACTCACTTCCAGATTGGATGCTGGGAAAGTATGGTGTTTGTGCAACACATCTGTACTTCTGACAAACAGCAGCTGTTATTTGCTTAGTTTAAAAAAATGAGTAAACAAGAATTTATTAATTAAATGGGGAATTCAGAAAGCTTAGATGTGGATTCAACGCTTATTACACAATCAGGTCAACTCTGAGTCAAGGAGAGCACATGAGAGAAGATGGAGCATATTCTCTGTAGTAGTAACTTGGCACTTTATTTACATGTGCCACTAACATCTTGTCTGACATAATCAAGTATGGACTTCGGTATTTCAGGTACTTAAGCAAAATCAAGTCATATATATGCTGAGAAGTGGCCATACACCTGCTCCACCTGTGTCTCCTTCTGCATCACTGCGAAATGCTGGTTACATTACCGTCTCAGTTTCAAATGCAGAGAGGAAATCAGAAAATAAGCAGAGGTTTTGAAACTTAACATGGTTTTGAGGTTCGAGCATGAAAAACAACCCTCTAGGTGAGCCAGAAAAAGACATTACTTGCTCTTACATGGAAAAATCTCTCGAATTTTTGCCTTTGGGAAACACAGACAGCACAATCCAGCAAGTCACAGGGTTTGTTTCCCAGCAGCTCAGCGACATGTGCCACCAGGGGTACAGTTCATCTGCAATACCACAGTGACGAATCCAGCTCTTTAAAGCTGTTCCCTCTTGGGTCACCGGTTCAAAAAGAGCCCCGATCTGAAATGATGGAAACCTGCTATAGCTTGACACCTGCAAAGCAGCGCTGATGAAATTAGACCTTGGTTTCACTCTTGTTGCTGCTGGAGAAGCATTGCCGTAAAAATGACGGTAATCAGCAGCACCTCTGATACCCAGCTCAATAAAAGAGGCCAAGGGCAGGGCACATGTGGAGGATGGACTCTGACTTTGGCCCATTATTTCTTTTTGTTCTGGACAGAAAGATTTACAGAAGATACACTGCATCTCTGATCTCTTAAAACTCCTGGGTATTTTTTTTGTTACCTGCCAACTCTCAGAGACGCTTGGCAATACTATCATTTCTGCTGGGCCATGCTAAATTAGATACTGATAACCACTGTTCTGCTGAGAGGGTGAAAACACGCTTCCTCAAAAAAGCGCTTGGGTTTTTTTTATGTCATGTGTGGGACCTTCAAAGGTCCTACAGAAAACTGTGACTTACAGCTAATTTATAAAATGTTAATAATACACAAATCATACATATGGGCTCTGGTAGTTTTCCTAAATTACAGCATCAATGCCAGAAGTGACCTGTCTCATCCTGTGTAACTTAGTCTCTGTCAGGAGATCAAACACTGTTCTTTTCCCATTAGGGCATGGAGTAATGCAAGCTTATATTTATTGCAAAGCTTCCAGGAGAGGACAGGGCAAGAATGAGCTGTGCATCACCACTTCCCAACTCACACACAGACACATCAGCTGCAATTTGACAGCTAGGATGAGTAAGTTATTCCAAAAACATGGACTCGACAGCAAGCTGGAAGGTAAAGCTAGATTTCTATACTTTGCATTGCTCTAAGTTTGAGAAAGTGTCAAGGGAAAACACAGAAAGAAAGCAGAAATCTCGCTTCTCTTCACGAAAGTGCTTTTGTGCAGTTTATAAACAGAGACAAAAAAAGAGTTGTGAATACTCATTTCCTATATCCCTCATAGGTAAATCCTAAAACAGTAAGGGTCTACTGGGTATTATCTACCATCTTCCTGCGACTAAGACAAAAAAACAGTTATTCCTATGGCTAATACTAATAAAATATATTTGAAAAAGGAGATAGATAAACAAACAGACTATTCCTCTAGGCTTCAGTAGACACATAAATATTTTTATCCCCTTTCTACAGATAGCAAAAGTAATGTAATGCAGGAACAATTCCCTTGCTGTTACCACTACTCACTCCACCACTGTTGCTCCATTGCTAACCAGACTAAAAATAATAAATCACATATTTGCTTTGCCCAGGGTAGAGATGCCCTCAGCAAACACATCCCTGTTCTGCAGTCAATGTGGGGGGTAGCCGTGATCTTCATTCCAATTTGGCTTGCTCAGTATGGGGTGGGCATCCCTGAGGAAACCTGGAATTTATCACTTCGAAGAGCCTCCTACCTGAACAGTCCATTTTTGCTAGCTCTTGGAGCTGAGCTGTCACATTTGCTGCACAACTTTTAGCAGATACTCAGAAAACCCTAATTTCTTGGTCAGTCCAGGCCAGCAAAGAAAGAAGTTATGAGTATCTCCTAAAGGGCAGGATCAAAACATGCTGAGCGCAGAGTCCTGTCAGAAGACATCTAGGCTTGCTGCCAGCACTCCGTGAAGGATCTGTTCTACACACAAACAGGGGCTTGGGGATCGATTCGCAGCTCCAATGTTATTTACCAGCTTTTTACTTTGACAAGGCTTGAAGAACATAACTTTTTTCACCCCTGAACCAATACAATACACTTCCAAGCTCACAAGGTCTTAGACTGTTTGGATAACCTTTTCCCATACTTCAATGAACTGCACACTTTTCCAAGGAGCTAAAGCACAATTTCTTTCCCCTTTCATCCCAAACACGTAATCCTTATGGAGTGCCAAGAAGCTGAAACGCCCTGAAGGGTGCTATATCCTACGTGCATCTGTGTCTATTACAAACATATTGGAAACTCTTAGGAACTAAGGAAAATCAGGCCCAACTGTGTGCTAAGGAGAACCGTTCTCCCCATGTAACACACATATAACACAGAGTCCACAAGTATAAACACCCACAAAGCCTTGGCTCAGGTATTCTATATGTATCTATATCCTACACACTATCACACTGGGAGACACAACTGTTTAAAAACATTTGGAAACAGCCAGTACTACAATAACGAAAATTGCACAACTGGTGCAATTGTACAGCAAGGGGCAACCTTCCAACACAGTATAATGCACAGGGTATGTTATGTCCTGTAATGATCCTTTAAATATTTTCAACTAGAGTACTTAAAAAACATACATGAATTTATCATTAATACTACAAATGTGGCATGTTCCAAACTGCATATGTACATTTGCTATCAGGAGCCTAAGTTTCCCTTATTTTGTGTATTCTTCTCTACCCCCTTCCTTGGCTTTATACCTACATCTGGTATCAAGCGACTTCTTTATTTGATGCTCATATTGCTTTCTTTCTAAAGCCTCCAGACAAAATGTGTACACAAGCATGGTATTACAGCCAGATTAACAGCACTTACAAAACCCCAGTGTCCTTCCAAGTACTAGATGAGCTACGGTCCGGCATCATCAGGATTCACAAACATGCCTGTCTTAGTTGACATCCTTCCTTCAAACAAACTAAAAGAGCTCAACAAATTCCTGTGGTTACAGTGATTACACAAAAACTGAGACCAAAACCAGTGCAAGTTGTGGGCATTTACCAGAAAGCTTGCTACCTCTCGGACAAAAGGTGGCCTAACTGGTCAAAGGCAACCTGATTCATAGCTGTTGCATTTTGAAGAAATTGGATGCATAAATCTGAATTCAAAGTTATTCTTTTTACCAAGTGCCATTATCAGGGAAGAAAATGTGAAGCTGTGTTCCTGCACTCTACCCAGACTACTAGATTTTATCCATAGTTTCTCATGCAGTCATTCAATCTTTTTAAGGCATTTACATCTCCAAGTTCTGACAAACCCTTTTGTTTAGATTCTTGCAACACTTGAGACACCATCCTGCAGCTGAAAAGGCAGGAAGCAGGCAGCATTTTGCAACAGCACCTTTTAGCATCAGCTCACATATTACAGCAGAAAGATGATCTCACTTGGAGATAAGAGCATTGGCAGACAGATGAGTTACCTGAGCTTAATAGGTCAGTGTACCAGTATAGCAGCACCAGCTCCCAAAAAGCTTCATCTGTTCATCAGCTATTTCAGCTCTGTGTAAGGGGGAACTCAATTCAAGTAACACACCAACCACAATACACTTGCTATTTTAACAGACTGTTGCATGAAAAAGTTGGATCAGCATGCTTAAAAAACCTAAATAAAATTGATTTTGGAATAAAATTATCAATTGATTTCCCTCTTGGCCTTCCTGAGAATTGAACCTCCTTACACAATTGAGTTGTAAAGATTTTCTCTGAACTTATAAAAGCCTTTTATTTATAACCACATCTCATCATATTCACATCCTGCTCTAATCTATTACAAGTTGAAGGGATCACAAATACTAAAGCATAAACTAAATACACTCGGCACATTTATGCATTTAAAGCACTGCAAAATTTTACTTATCAATTTCCATTTGAGTAAGAGCAATCGTCTCTTGAGTTGACTATTTTGTACGAACCCAGCAATACATTGCTAGCAAAGAATAAACAAACAAACTATGTGGGTTTTGTTATTAATCTACATTTCACAGCTCTTCTGGCCTATCTCTCAAGAACTGCCACCAATAGTGGCTGTGCCTGGACAGTCATCTTTCTGCACAGCCACAGCCACAGAGGTGGCTCCTGCACAGTCTCTATACTACACCATCAGTTAAAATGCAGTCTCTTGTTGGCAGAAGCTCCCCAGCATCAGACTTTGCCTCCCCCACCAGTCACACCACTCTTCCACCCTGAGGAATGGCAGCAGCCAGCCAACAAAGCATCAGCAATGTGGCTGATCTTAAATCTTACAGCACAAAGATCTTAAGGCATATCTTAAATGTTTTTTCATCTGTGGCCCAAACTGACTATTGACTGACATTTAGTTATGGTAAATAAATAATTTTTATATACCTTGTACTACCTGAAATCGACAGTAGCAGTCGTGGCTAGCACTAGGTAGCGATGTGTTAGTAAAACAAGACCTAATATCAAAACCAAAACCATAATATTTTTTTTTGTAGCTCAGAAACGAGGTGCTGCAATACATATTTTGTTACAAATACTGACACTTTGGCTTAGTAACCCCAGTGCTCTAGGGTTGGTGCATCAACCTGAGAATAACCTGAGCATGAGGCATTGCTGAATTATACCCTAAATCTAAGAAGCTGTGGAGAGAATTGCAAATATAACCCACCCAGATGGCACAATCTTATCAAAGTTTAACATGTCAGTCTGCTCATTTAATTCAAACCCTTTCCTCTCCATGGTTAATGGCAGGTCTGTAGAGCAGAAATGGCACCAGAACAGATGTTAGTGAATTTGTCAAAGCCGCAGGATGATTGCGCTGACTACAGTGTCTTCTGAAGGACTACTCTATTTACATTCCTACTGATCTCTCATGTTAAATCTGGTAAATATTACCTTTCCTTTGGCTGCTCTACAGGACAGCGTAAGCCAAGTTCCTTGGTGAAAGTTGTTCACTTTGAGAAAACACCAAATGATTACAGGCAGACTTTTTTACGATTTCAGGAGAAAAGCCTTTAATGATGAAAGGCATGCCCTAATTTAAAACATGCCTTTCTCCACATCTTTCTTCTTATCTGTTCAGAATTCCTCTGAAAAACTGCAGCCATGAGTTAAGACAGGAAAAAAGAACTTGGAGATTGGGTTGCATAAGACAAGGGCAGGCCAGTATCATAATCCACATTTTGGTGGCATCAAGAGTGTTCATGGCAAAGTGAAATCTGCAGGTGCACAGAGGAGTCTCTCCGTGCACCCTGATGTCCAAACCAGAGGCGCAAACCATCCATCACCAACCATTCTGTGAGAGCAGATCTGGACACGAGAGGGCAGAGGTGCCTGCAAGCTTTTGCCCCAGGGACTGAACCACGTTAATGAAACTCTTTTAAAATGTTTGCATTACAAAAGGCAATTCAGTTACCAATGAAGGCAAAATAATTGCCAGCAATGTCAAAGGGAGGCACAACCGTTTAAAGCAAAGGTGACCCTACACTGTTAGTGAAGCAGGTTAAGAAAATACTACATTTTGATAGGGTAACATTTTCTTTTCTAGCTAGGGAAGTTACGCTTCCAAAGACTAAAATATGCAATGTATCACAGTGAACAGTTTTATCTCAAAATCCTGTTCAAGGAGCCAGAGGCACACAGGAGTGCTGCAGGGTCAGCCACGCAACGGGGAAGGACAAGGTGCTTCCAAAAGAAACGGTCAGGGCCGTCAAGTTGCAAAGGAGGCACTATACAGAAGTGCAATCCCCTCTTACCAGAGACCTGCCTGTTTGAACAAAGACCATTCCAGGCGGAATATGCAAATTTTCTCATTTTTGTAATTCTGTGCAAATCTCCTTGCATCCGAGATGCTCCATGATAATGAGAACTATAGTTTATGAATGAATTGTTAACAGAGACTTTACCTGTCTTCCGCAAGAGCTTTTCAAACTCAGTTACCATCACTTCAGTTTATTAGTATGCAAATTAAAGTAATTAGACACTAAGTGGCTCACTTAATTTCAAGTGAATAAAAAAAGATAAGAAGAGGCTGAAAAACAACCTGGGTCCATGCTAAGGTGATTCACAAGCCGTAAATGTCAAATTATACTTTATAGCACTAGGGAAGGTGCAAAAAGAAGAGGAACAAAACTTTAGAAGGATCTGAACGGATCTTCAGCATCTTTTAACATCATTGATCCCACAGAACCCATTTATAAAATTACCATACGACTTCACTTTTTCCTTCTACACCCACCTTCGAGCATCCCATTACTCACACTTAGCTGGAAACCAGCAAATGCCAACTCATTTGACATTATCTAAGCATGCATTTACGCAGAACCATTGAATGAGCAGCTTCCTTCCGAAGGTTCTCTCACATGGGTTTTAAGGTACAGCTCAGCATGAGAGCTGCCTTGGCTTGGCCCTAGACTCCCTTCACTTCACCAGGTGGACTTTGCCATGCCCCCAACACAATGAAAGAAGAAATGAACTATTAGTTCCTATAAGGAAACACATAATGGATGTCTTCAGGAGCCAGAAAAGATTTCTTTTTAGCCCAGAAAAGGGTTTCATCTTGGAGCCTGAAGATGAGCAGTTCACAGGCAGGTGGATTAGAATGTAAAAGGACAAGACTAAAAGGCTGGTCCAGCCGTGCTCCACCAGCGTAAAGCAGCCTCCAGCTGCAGGCTGGGGATTCACAGACCACTAGTTACCCTGCCATTGCCGATCCCCTAGTTGTGCCCTATATACACATTAACGTTTTTCTGCTCAAAGCTAACACACTAAAGGCCAACATAAAGGAAATGAACTTGGAGCAAGTTCCCTGATGGATTAGGGACTGGTTATTTTGTTATATACAAAAATATATATTGTATATATAATTTCACCAGCAGTAATTCCTTCCTCATTCGGCACTTATTCTTAGCTACTTTATGGCAAAATCCAACTGTACTCATCTCTTAGAGAAGACGGAGTACCTTTTTGCAGAAGAATAGGAGGTAATGCTGAGATGCCCACATCTCTCTAAGACAGCTGGTAAATTATTCCTTAATTTTCAAGTTTACTGAACACAACTATGTACTTCTGTCTCAAAAAAATAAGATCCTGTGCAATCGCTTATTTTCTACTTGCTTCTTAGCATAAATGGGTATAAATGTTTCATGAACCATAAATGTTTCCAGAAAGAGATAAATGTTGAGCAATTACAAATGTAATCTTCCTCCATTTTAATGTGATATCTATTTGCACTAAGGGCAGATGGATCACTTGAAACATTATGCATCTGCAGTAAGTGGCATGGTACCCAGTTTTGCTCCCTGTATAGTCTTTTCTTTCAAAAACCATTCTAAAGCTATTATTTGTTTGCTAATTTAATAACAGAGATAAAGATAATTCTTGTAAGTAGATGTACATCGAGTTGTCCTAGCTCTGATCTAGGGGTGACAATCTTTAATTAATGTCTGTTAGCAGAGGAATTACCCTTGCTGGGAAATGGCTGAGCAGTAATTTCTTTGGATAACATATAGAATACATAACTGGGAGTAATAAAGGAATATGTGAGTGTAGGAAAGCATATATTACAGCACACTTCTCCAATGTAGCTGTAAGTAAAATAAACTCAGATCACTGCTTTGTTTTGATCTTGCATGGAATAAGCAACTGTGTTGTGAGAGGGTTCTATCATACTGCTATAGCTCTAAGAAACTTCTGGATCTTACCCCAAAACCCTCCTGGGTGCAGGGAAGGCACACACCACTGCTGGTCCAAGGAGGGCTGAGCCTCACAAAGAGCCAGGCAAAGGCAGGTGACCCAAACACATGTGCAAGGACAGACTGTGGACTCCATCCCCAAAAGTGGGAGAGGACAAGCACTGTGTCAAGTGGAGAACAACAGGCAATGCGGTACTCCAGCAGCAGTCCAGTATCCCAATGCCACCCATCTCCACCTAGCTGATACACCCTTGCCACTTCTCCGCTGCTACCTTGCACAACTCATTACTCAGAGGGTGACCTACAGAGCCGGTTCTGCTTTGCGATACAGTTGACTGACCTGCTGCTGGAGAGCCCTCCCAGGCCTGCAGTTACCGACATCCAAACTACCAGCTGCTTTGTGCTGGACAAGGGAAGGAAATTCAATACATTCACAGCCATGATACCCATTCTAATTGGTATTACTATGGGGCTTTTTGTTAATTGGAAACTCATTCAAACACTTTCTTCACCTCCAGGAAAAAAAAGATTTCCAATAAGAGTTTTATAAAGTTCAAGCTGATCTTACTTACTTTAAATAAGGGGGGGTGGGGGGATGGGCGTGTATAGAAGAAAAACCACACAGGCGAGTAACCTCTCACAGATGTCTTGTTTTACTTCACAGAAAGAACAACCATTTCCCTATACCACTACATTTCTCTGAAAGAAGTCAGGCCAATTTTCCAGTTTTTCTCCTTTCTTTGGTACATACACTCTGGAAGAGCAAGACATCTGTTGAACTTCAGATTTTAGAGACTGCTGAGCTGTAGAGTGATCTGATTACGCAGTCAAATCCTTTGGGAACCTTCATATGCAGCAATGTGAATGTGAAGAGATGAATTAAATTAGCATCTAACACATTTATTAAAATAACACCCGGCAAAGTTACCTTTCCTATTAAAAATAATGTCTGCTATGATTTGAAAAAAAAAGACAACATATCATTTGGCTGTTCACAATTTCTGTTGCCACTTACACTTGCTTTCCTTTGAATTTAGCCCCTGAAGCTTAGTGAAAGCAGTCTGCTCCCTTACGGTATGGTTTACACGCTTGGGTTGCACACACTAGTCATGAGAATTTCATAATTGTGTATTTCTCCACTCTGACTTTCAAAAGGCCAACAGAAATATCTTTACTCATGCAAAGTTTTGAAGAACACACCCTTCTATTGCAAACGAACAAGACACCAACTGTGTTAGATTGGAAGAACAACGTCATCTCCAAGTGATAATGTCTTAAAAAAAAAATATTGCTCACAAATGGAATAGCAGAGTTCTAAAAAAAAAAAAAAGTAGTTAAAAAATAAATAAAACTTGCAAGGGAATGTTGCGGATGGAAAACCATTAAGGAAGCAATCTCAAGTCACTCAGGATTTATTATGATGTACGATTCATTACTTTCACAGATGCAATTTTTGATAGCTTGAATTCCAAGATTCAGCAATTTTAGTGGAAAGAATTCATAATAACCTGTGGGAACAGCTGCATTTGCAGCTATTAAACATAGGCACAAGAAAAAATGTTACGCTATGCAGTGACAGCGAACTGAAGGTATTGTGTTAATCAGAGTCCTGCAAATACTATGCTTAAAACGAACATTGTTTGTGGACCCTCTAGCAAACAAAAGACATTTAAGGGGGGGAAAAAATAGTTATTTCCTTCCCTCTTTGGAGAGGTGTGCACCTCTGGAGTTTCGTCCCTAAAAAAATACTTGTGTCAACTGCCCATCGTAACCGTAACTCTGTTTTTTTGTTATTATTTTTCAACTTAAAGCAGCATACGTTTCTGATTTTCCCAGAACGTTTCTGCTAAAGGAAGGTTAAAACATCTTGAGATCTGAACATTTGCTCTTAATGCTTTAAAGCAAAGCCAGTGGCAGCTGCTGATCACTCAAACTACTGCCATTTTCCCTGACAGCTTAACTGTAACTTGTGACATTTCTTAGAGGAATACAAAATGCAATTTTCTTCTCACACCAATTTAATACTGTATTATTTTTTTCAAGTAAGTGATAAAAGAAAAAAATAAATATATGACTAAGCATAGAGCTACCGGCTCCCTCATACCTGATGCAGTAGTTGGATTATATCTGCTGTCTGATAACACAGCAAAACATAAAGTGCCTTCTAATCTGCTGGTATGCTTGTGCTAACTTTCAAAACACTGCACAAGAACAGCAGCAGGGAACAGAGGATGGCACAGCTTTTTGAATCACCTAAACAAAAAGAGTATTATTATGCTAAGCTCGCTAAAGAGCATGTATCCTGGTGGGCCAGTGTAGGGACAGAAAAGTGATGGGCAAAAGCCTCCTGAGAAGGGGAAGGAACAATAGGAGAGCGCTCTTGTTTTCATGTGCATATGCAATAACCCCTTCTGATCTACAAATGTCTGATTAGCTGAAATGACAACAAGCTGTGTGCCCTCCAGCTGGTATTTGTGACTGAAGTTTAATGAACCAGCACTGAACCAAAAACATGAATAGCAGAAAAAGCAAAAACATAACATAAAAACATAGGAAGAAAAACCAAGTTAAGCATAGTTGCAGTTTCCAAATCTCTAGGTCATGGTGAGTGGGAAATTAGATTAATATGTGGTTGTGCAAAGGTTAAGGAGTGGGACTTCTCTTCCCACACTTGAAGGGGAAAAAAAAGAAAATGAAAAGTTTTTTCCAGGTCAGCATTTGTTTACAGTTATTAGGATTAAAGGTCTAAGGCTTATGGGAAAAATGTATCTCCAAGTGGATAGCTTCCCCTTTTTTTTGGACCAGTTTAGTATGGCCTGCCACGGCTGCATTCATGCCAACTCCAGAGCTGAAGCAGTTCTGGGAACAGACATGCCAGAGTGGAGAGCATGCCACTGTCCCTGATCTGCTCTGTCTGTGTCTTCATTAACTTCAGAAAACTGCAAAATTTATTTCATGCACATACAAGATTATGTACTCAGGTTTTTGGTGACTAACTTTCAGTCTCACGCACTGTAATGCCATCACAAACAGGGATTCATGCATTTTGCAACTACACTGGTGCAACCAGCTATTTCCTCAGCAAAAATTTCCAGACTGGACACCCCCCTACACCCCCCCTGCGATTTCCCTGTATACATACTCAGTTTGCAGCCAGGTGTGTCAAGGGCAGTCATCCAGCTGCTGCGAGGGGACAGGGAAAACATGGACAAAGGGCTTGGAAACCAGGATCCTCTTTTCCTGAAGGGGAACTTACCAACTGAAAAAATTAACAGCTTCATAAGCATAATTATTACTGACTCAACCTCCCGGGCATGCATAAGGAATTACTCCTCTTCAGAATTCCCTTTTGCACTCATGTCCTAATTAAAATGGGATTTTATAGATGCATATACAGAGACAGTGTATTATAAAGCACTAACTCTGTCCATCTCAGAGCAATGTATTTTTGGTTCTGCAGTTTTTCGCCTGCAAGAGGACAGAAGGGCAGCCCTGCACACAGATTGCTCATTGCCATGGCAGCTGCGCCCTGGAACAATTCAACCGTCCCAAGCAGACAGCACTCGGGAACCTCTGTGACCTCCAATGAAGTTTCCAAATACCATGACCAAAACGAGAAGCGCTACAGGTCACAAGGGAAATACTCCTAAACATACTGAGCACTGAATACTCTGTCCCCAGGGATTCCTTGTCACATAAACCCATGCCGTCCTGCTGGGAGTTCATGCTGCATTCACAAAGTCAGAGCCTATGCGTTACTGGTACTATTAAGCTGTAACATCTCATCTGGTTCATCTGTCCAAAATATCCCCCATTCTTTTCCCAAAATGCAGTCAAGAGTAGGAAAAGCAGTCAAAACAGCACACGCTCCCTTCTCCTGACTTCTACAGCAGACACGCATGCACGGAGCTACGGCACTTCCTGGAGGGAGCAAAGGGAGGGAGAGCGCTGGCTGTGGCATTCCCAGAGAGCTCAGAACCATTCATCACATTATGACCTGGAAACTGGTTTCCTTCTCAGGCCCAGGGCTGACTCATGCACCTCAGCTCAAGCTGTCTGAGCTACGCAGATCTGTGGCATCGCCTACTAGTAGCCTTTTGCAAGACTGTGCAGGCACATTAATAATAGCTATCCGGAAGATTCTGCAGGTCTTTGGGCATCTGTGGGTCTCAAAAAGCTGAGGCTGCTGATGATGGGGTACCAGCCACCCCGATCATGAAAACTCAAGTGAACCCTGATGACCCACTTCCCAACAAAATCCGGTCCTGAGATGATACTTTACATAACAAGGCAGGTTTACCTGTATTTCCCAGCACTCAAGTAACCAAAGGCAGATTTGCAGTTTAAAGTTCCGACAATATAGTTTGATCTTTAAAGTTCCATTTGATTGTCTTCATTTTTAGACAGGAAAGAATGGAAAGGTCCTCGCAGCACTGGCAATGAGCTCTTAGTGCATCTAAGTAAAACATGAAAGGGTTTCCTCAAAGAAACTCCGCTGTCAATTCTTCAAGAGGTGACTGGATACTGCGAGAATGATTTGGCTGATGTTCGCCAGCAGCTCATGGAAAAAAATACTCGATTTATGTTAAACCACAGTAAGTCAGTTTGACAGAATGCAGAATAAAGAAGGCCCTTCCACAGGTTTGGCAGAATTAGCCAAGGAAAAATTCCTAGATACTGCATATAGCAAGACATTTTGCTGTGCAATCACAGCTTCAAAAAAGGCTGAATTTGTCCAGTGTGAGAATCAGAGAATTATTTGTGGGTGTTACAAACATGCTAATCATCAATATCAGCATTTGCAACCACGTGTCACGCACACTAGAAGAATTAAGTGGCGTCCAAACTAGACTTCTTTTTTTTGCATACATTTAACTTGATGAGAAAATGCAGCATGCACATGGCAAGGGGGAGTCAAGGAACAGACTATAGGAAAGACCAGGTGCAGAAAGAGGAGCATGAGGGCCTGAGCAAATACCAGGCACCAGTACTAAGGAGAAGCTGCAGCATTGTTACATACATGGTCATCCCAACAGAATACAAAGTCACAGGACACGCTCACTGTGCTTCCTCGTTGTACTTCCAAAAAGTCACTGTCCCCTACCAGAGTTATTTTCTTCTTCAGTAAGAAATTTGGGAAGCGCTCCCCAATAGTGAATATGTCCATTTACTCATTCATGACTGGAGAACTGCTCTACTGACTCTACAGGTTCAGTGTTGAAATTGCTCTAAGTATGCCTTCCAGGAATCACTTCAATTTGTTGACAGGGTAAAGCATCCAGCCACTGAAGAGGATTACCCCCACCCCCCCGCCCCGGGTCCTCAAAGCTCTGAAAGCCTCCGAGAATGGTGGCCTTGGCACTGAGAAGCACTGAGCACCGTGCCTGGACACTCCTCTGTACAGGCATTGCACAGCTCCCTTGCTGACTCCAATTGTACACTCCAGCAGAAGCCGCATGCTGACACTTCAGACTACATTCCTCAGTTCCCCGACTGTTCTGTTTGTTTTTCAACAGAGGCAACAGCCTAAAGCAATGGAAACTGTGGGAATTAGCTGCAGTGTGTGAAAACACCGTTTACAGTACTTCAGCGTTCAGGCCTGTCAGACAATACAAATTCCTCCTGTACGGATGCCGGTTGCTAGCTAGCCCAGTCTGGACACGGCACATACCCAGAAGGATCCCTGGAAGCACTGAAGCCCAGCAGACTGTTCCCGTGAATGCAAATGAAAATTATGTCTCTTATGCAGAAAGGGAAAGTCTGAGTAGGAGAAGGGAGGAAGGTACCGAGCCCATGTGATGCTGTGGGATTTAGGCTGCCTTACTTTGCAGAGAGCCAAGTAAACCTCTAGCAATTATATTGGTGTAAAAATAGGGCGTGCATCTCCTTTGCCTTATCTCTGTGAGGCAAATCTTTTATTCTACTACCCATGATATCAAAAGCCTACTGTAAAAGCAGTCAACAATGTTAACTCCGGGGGTGGGGGAGATTAAAAATGTATTTCTATATCTCTTCCCTTCTCTGTACCCTCCTCCATCACGTAGCTGCAGGCAGCAACACCGAGTCCCCTTCACCTGCTCAAGGCTGAAAAGAGCCACTTCCCTCAGCCTCTCCTCTCCTGTCACTGCTCCAACCATTCCCCTAACAAGTTAGTACATCAGGCTCTTCCTTGTGCTGGGGATCCCCAACCGGACCAGGTGCCCTTCTCTCACTCTGCTGCAGTTGGCCTCCCTAGCCCCTGAACATCCAGCTGAAGCCTGCACAACTCCTCACCCACCATGTCCACCATGTCTCTTTCCAGGGGGTCAGGATTCCTCAACATAAATGTGTCCTTACGTTTCTCTACTGCAAGAACAATTCAAGAGATAAATCTGGAGTTTGGGTAAAATCCATAACTCTCAGAGCACACAGAAAAGGCGGTAGTCTGTATAATGTTTCATTTTGTTAGCTTTCTGTTGTCAGGATGCCAGGAGGATGTGGCCTGGGAAAGGACAGATGGATTTGCCCATGCAGGCAACAGTCACCAACTCAAGTGAGAAATGCAGAGCTCCACAGAAACTCCAGCAGAACGAGTGACACCCATGCGGACTCCAAACGGCACTCACCCAGCCAGCACCAGCTAGGCTGGTTGTACATTCACAGTAGGAAGCACAAGTCTTTAGGAGACTGTGTTGTGTAATAGTGAGTACATATTTTACAAGCTAAAATGACTAGCTGAAATGTATTGGCACCAGAGGAAAGGCAAGAATTTCCATCTAAACTTTGGTGTACAATTAGTTCGAGCAACTTGAGTAGACAACAGCACTTCCTTAATCGGTATCAATCCACTTTCAAAAAGCAATGGGAAAACACCCACGTGTACTGTTCACTGAGGAATTAATGTGAAAGATTTCAAAGTGGTTGTCTAAGGTGAACAATGCAGTGACAAGATTAGATAGCCCACATTCCTGCTGCTTCCTGCAGTATAATGCCCTGTTATTTCCCAGTTCCTAAAAATGCTATACATTTTTATAATTTATTACTGTTGGCTCTTGAAAATAGAACTTCAGCTACCTGCAACTACATATAAAAGGAAAGGATGCCATAGTGCATTTAAAATACTTCAAATCAAGCTACAGATAAATCCAAACTGTATTTTCTTTAAGCATAAATGCAGTCCTCCTAAAAGAAGAGACAACTAGTAGCGCCTTCAAAGTTAACTACCTGAGCAAAAGGATTGTCAAACTTACGCTACATCAGATTTCTAGTTGCTCAGAGAAACAGAACATTTGCTTGAGGTCCTGGTGAAACTGTAACCTTGGACAGACAGCATGAAGGTACAAAACCCACAGAAATAACAGCAGGAACCATATCTAATGAACATGAACAGCACCAATACCGCCACATCCCAAAGAGGCAGGTGGGCAACAGCTTGGCAGTGCTTCAAGTTTTCCTGCTTCTTCAGTATGCAGTGAAAGTGCAGGCTGATTTTGTGACCTTTCCACAGAACAGCCTTATTGAATTGCATCTCTTCATGCCACCTGGTGCAAGCCAGGCATAATAAGCATGCTGCATGCCCAGAATAATTTTAAGTTTTCAAAATTAATGCTAATCAATGTCAACACTGCTTACAAGCCCTTTCCATAGCTTCACAAACAGTCCAAATACAGGGGAGATGATCAAGTCTCAGAGCACTGGCATGTTCCAGCTGTTAAGACAGCCCAGGTTGCTAATATTTGGCCATCCTATATAGCAAAGGAGAGATGGTAAAAAAAATGGAAAAAGAAAAATAAGAAATTTGTGACACATGAAAACTAAAGGTAGCCTGTAATTTGAAAACACAAAGTACTTTCTCATTTAACTTCAATAGTATCTCAGCACAGGCACCAAGAATCACTTTTTGCTGTCCAAGTCCAAGACACAAAGCTCTTATGTCATGACATGTGTCTGAGACGCCTTGGTAGCACGCTCCTGGACTGCGCATGTGAAGTATATACAAATAACAGAAATAACTGCACTTTACTCTTTATTGAATGGCATGGAAGCAGAGTGCTGGAAAAAATGGAGACAACTCAAAATTGGAGGCACTGTAGGTTACAGCCAACTCTTCAGCAAACCTCTGCCAGAGACCGAGGCTCTACGGTGTGCCCTGTTGGGCATGCAAAACACAAAATCACTGTCCCTTACCAGTATCTCAGAGGTCCCACATGCAAAACTAACATTTTAATGCAGAATGTGAGCCACTCACCCACCTGCCCATGCCCGCTACTGGTTGCTGCTGTCTGCTGGATGGCAGGGATTGCAACAGCCATGTAGCAAAACACAAACAGGCTGCTGGTGAGTACTAGCTGGGGTGTAAAACTTCCTCAGGCAGCTGCAGACCCATGGGTGTGCTGCTCTTCGACGTCCCTTGCAAAACAAAGTTTATCCGTTCCTGACCATGTGTAAATCAACATTTTCTCATCCAAAATCTTCATAAACAACAGATGGACACTATTTTTCTTAATTATTCATTCAGGAAATACAGACCAACAGTACCTCTTAGGTTACGGTGGGCAAAGTACCAGAAGGGATAGAGGAACAGTTTCAAATTCTTGTCCTTCTCCAATGAGAGCAGAACAAGGGTATCAGGCACTCTGAAAGTATTTTTTAAAAAGCTCTGTCTCTTTCAAAGAAAGGCAGTACATCGTTCTTTTTCTGATTATGACTTGACTTTAAAACATGTACATTACTGAAATAGTTTATTCTCAGTCTCAGCATTGTCACTAAAAACCTTATTAGAAGGAATCCATAAATGTCAGTGAGGGATTGAGAAATATGCAGTAGACCGGACTGATTAGCTATAGTAAGCAGCAAGCTGTGATATTTTAACCATCTTTTCCATTCCAGTACATGCATATTTTGATGTCTTTAGAAATGCATGTGAACTTCTTCTGTCCTCATACACTACAGAAATCCAAACTGTGAACACAAATCAGAAGACGTAACACTATCAACACAGACAGGCAATTATACCTCTTCTAAGTTCAAACTCACAAGTTAATAACTGCCAATCTCTTCAGACAGTAAATGTACAGTTGATGCTCTGGACATGGTTTAATAGTCTAGAAGGGCAACCATTTCTCTGAACAGGAACTAAGGGGATTCTGGCTCTAATATTTAGTTTCTAAGCTTCCTGCCTTCACTGTTTTCTTGAACAGAACAAGTTCAACTAATTGAAATAGCAGACCCACGACAATCCTGTCTCCTCATTACTGAGATTTTTTTTAAGTTATTTGTTTCACTGATGATTGAAGAATAAAAGAAAAAATGTATTTGTAACATATGTTTATTACATTTTTGGAAGGAGAAAGCAAATAATTTTGCACAGGCAGTTTTATAGATAATTCAGTCTCCCATCTTGGCTTGCTCTGTGTTGACTCTGAGTTCTCCAGCGAGCTACAAATTACATTACCTCCCAGGTTTTACGTCCCAGGGCTCCAATTACAAGAGTGGGCTTTTTCTGGCTTTCACAATTTCCTAGGTTCTTCTGGGATGAAGTGCCCATTCCATGCTGACCCTCCTCAAACAGACTTTTCCACCAGATTTATTAACTCTAATCTAGTTGCCTTTTAGTTTCCATCTGGTGCCTGGAGCATGTGTCTGCTCAGGCACATGTATTTGGTGCTCCCGCAGGAGTAACCAGCACACAACCTGGTCTAAGAGCACACACATTTCGAACATATCAAAGATTTATGCACACAAACACCACATCCACATCTCCTGTAACAAACACCCATAAAAGCCTAAGTGTAAAGATCATTACCCTGAAATACTCCCAAGAACACACCTTGCCTGGGGACATGCTGCCACGACAACCATTTCAGCACCACCACCACCCCCCCACCACCCCCCCACGAATACAGTCTAACAGTATCTAAGCTGTCTTATCAGTTTAAAACCGCATTAAAGGACAAGGGCATATGCTCACTGTATCTTTCATGACTCATGTTAAACAAGTAAGCAACACTTTTTCAGATTTCTACTTATTTAACACAGAATTGTGATGAAGAGAGAGAGATCTAGAACTGTTCTTGTTCCCAAGATCCCTGCTCCCATCCCCAAACTAGATTATCAGTGAAGCTCATGCCTTTCTTCCCATTTAGCTCTAACTCTCAGCTGGTCTGAAGCTCCCGAGGAACATAATTACTTTAACATCTAGAATTTATGCTGGATGCGTAAAAAACATATGCAGCATCCGCCACACAGAATTGCCATTTAAAGAAGGCGCATAAGTGGTTACCACAAAGAATTGCTTTGAGACGGGCCGGGGACGCCATGGTAGGATTCATGAGTGTGTCATTTCCCAGAGCAAACACGCATACAGTTTTGGAGGCTTCCCATCTTTTATACGTAAAGCCATTCATTTTCCTCCACAAGCAATAACAACTCTCTCACTCCCTGTGTGCTGGCACCTACCCAAAGACAAAAGTGAGCATATCCATGTTATTTTCCAGGAGAAACCAGATTTACAATGCTTCCCTCCTAAGGCTGAGTAACAAAATCCTGCCCAACTACCAGTCATGCACATAAGGTTCAATCACACCCTTTGCAGGGCAAGGCCCACCAGGGGTGGGAATGAAAGGTCACATTGCACCCAGAGCTCAAACCTTCTTGTTCTCTGCAGAAACCAGTGCTACATTTCATAGTCCCAGCCTTAAAACTGCCTGCCCAGACAAGTTTCGGGCCCAGTACAGGGCCTCTTCAAACCACTGCTCGATCACGCACTCAGCTATTTACAACAATGACTTAAAGTTAGCACAGGCAATGGGAAAAGGCAGTGAATAAGTGTCTCTGAAGGGTATTTGTCTCTCTTTTAATAAACCTTTTAATAAACCTTCAATAAATCTTTTTAGCTCTTTTATAATAAATCTCTTAATGAGTAAGTCTGGGAAGTACAAGGCTCAGCAGACTGGAAAATCCCAGCTTATAGAATGATTTCCTCTCTTCCACACCTTATGGCAAATCCTTTATTGTCCAGGGTACCTAATGCCCTAACTGGTGCTAGGGCTTCACTAGGGCATGGCACCACACACATACATAGTTCTTAAGGACTTCCATATAGTGGTCACATCCTAGTAACTTAGCGTATCCGTTTATGCTTAACACACAGCTGGGCTGAAGGAAAGCATTGTGTCACAAAGGAGAGGCTTGCTGCATGCATACTGGGGCGCTGGAAATACTTCGAGATCAGATCATTGAATTCCAGGCTTACAACAGGCTTAGCTGGCCTGCATATACCACTGCTATAAGACAACTAAAAGGTATGACTCACAGCCAGAAAAAGTGCTTTTATTTGCCAATTTATTCCTTCCTCAGCCTGGTGACGCCCAAGGACCTTCGCGTTTAATAGAACTGAGTGTTTAAGCGCTAACGGAGAAGGCGTGTCTCTCTGCTCCAAAAGGCTACGCTGGGAACTCACACGTACTGGGGCCACCTGTTCCTTCATGCATGATGAATAAATACCACATGGCTCTAACAGGTATTTCAGTGTTTCTGATAACAAAATTCATGCTGTGCATAATACTATATGAAATAATCTCTAAAGCTGGACGCACATTCACACACAAACCCTAACAGCCTCAAAGGAACAATTCCAGACTGTTACAGAGAGGCAGTTGCGAGGCATGTGCCTTATTCTCCTTGTGGCACAAGTCTGAATCTTTCATTGAATAGAATTAATAAACATGGTATGATAAAATCCCTTAGATTTTTTACTTCTTGAAAGAAAAAAATATATTAAGTCAAATGATAAAAACACATTCACGTGTATTGTCTTAATAACGCAGCATAAGCTGGGATTATCTGTCCTGTGTAAAAGCTTTTTATTGCTGTGCTTTTACTTTATCAACAAAAAATTGAAGGACTAAGCTACAGAATGCTTTTTTTGCTTGTGTGCCTGCAATACCAGTCACACAAATATCCAAATTCCTGACTGTATTGTAAAACTACTATCTGTACATGTATCAAACAGATATCACAGTTATGAGTGCAAGTATCCCATGAATGCAACTTGGCCCCTAGTCATCAGACAATAAAAATTACAAGGAATTAACTACCCAGCTAGTGATGCTAGTTGAATTTCTCTTTTATTTACTTTCTGAGTTAATGTAAAACCTTCAAACAGCCTCCAAAAATTTCAGCTTTGGGGAAATACAAGTGTCCATTGGGCACTACAGTTTGCAGATACGGATTTACTCTCCTAGAAATGAAAATATCTTTTCATAAACCTAAACTTCCATAGGAAAACCTCCTGTACTACAGCATTAACTACCTCTACTTGTCAAGAAACATTTGTCTTAGGAGGGATCAAGTTAATGTTTATGTAGCACTGAAGACAAATACATTCTCCCATGCTAGATCTTTAGGCTGCATTCTCACTCCCAGAAATAAAATACTGTTTGGTTACCTGTCTTCTAGGGAGAAGTAACAAGCAGACACAGTTGAAAGGATCTAAACATCACATAATGACCCCAACAATAATTATGCTATGAAGAATATATCGGAGCAGAGGTTTTTCAGCTGCTGTCATGCATTTTTGCTGATCTGAATATCTGGGCTAATAATTATTTAGAAGGTCAAGCCATTTCCTACAGTGCAGTAAGTGAATAAGCGTCCAGGTCAGATGTAGATTGGAGACCCAGACTTTGACACGGCTTGCCAGTGGGTGTGAGCTTGGGCTTTGTTTGTGTATTGTTTCTGAAAGACTCCTTACATTTGGCTCATTCAACAAAGCATCTGTTAGGTTTCTTTCTGCCTACCTTCTTCCACCAGATTTTAAGACCATGACAGTTCAACAAGGTGAAAAGACCAGCAGACAGCTTGCAGCACCCTTTCTGGGAGCTTGTCCCACAACTCAGAGCTGCACTAGGAACCACTGAAGGCAGTCACGGTGCACAGGTACACAAAACACAGGCGTGTGTTTTGGTTAAGCTTTCTGCTTTTCAGGGCCAAAGTTGAGCAGAATTACATCCAGTTTCATACTACAAAACATACCAGAAGACACACAAAACAGAAATAGCACTGTGCCTCTGTTTAGAAAAACTAGGGACTTCCTACAACCTGAACTAAAACTAGGATAGTTTTTACTTTCTGGTTTTAGAATTCTCTTTCAATACAAAATTTCCTTCTTTAATTTTAGAGACTTAAAATGAATAAATGATGCTCTCATAGCTCCCAAGCATGTTCTAACCCCTAAGATAAAGGCGTTGCACTCAAACCACAGCCACTATAAGCCATGAATTCATCACAACCATCACACACTCTACACCACCAACAAGAAAGCAATGACATGGTCCAAGCACTTGGAAGAGTATCACCACATGAAGAAGGGGGAGAATAAAACCAGGAAATGACAGAGTGGAGAGCCTTAGAAGTAGCAAGTTACAAATGAAAACCAAATTTTTCTTACTTTTATTGGGCCAACACAACTTCATTCCAGCAAACATCCACACCCAAAGGAGAAACGCAGGTTTTGCTTCCAATGAGCCTGTGCAATCTGAAATGGGACAGGTGCTCCCAATACAGCTGCGGGAGGGCCACTCAGCATCAGAAGGCAGCAGTGTTTGGCCAACACAAGTCAGCTAAAGGGAGCTGGCCAGCCTCCAGGGCTCCTCACCTGCTGATGATGGAGAACTATAGTTGCAAGCCATGTCAACAGCAAATGTCAACACCTTGGCGCCTATATTAACTCTGCTTTTTACGCCCAGTTAATACCACTGAGCAACTCAAACCACAGCTTCATCTGGTTAATGGTATCAGCAAGGGTTATCTCACTCCAAGGTAAATAGATATAAACCAACTGGCTGTCAGTATTGCCTCCATTAGTGCTCCACCAGCTATGTAAACTGTCCTTTGTGGGCACCCGCTGCTTCCACTGCTTGGCACATACAAGGTGCTTCAGCAGGGAAAGCCTGAAAACACAAGTAGATCCACAAGGGCTGCACAAGTGGGTAGCTGCTCGACAGTAAGCTTCAGCAACAGCATGAAGGCAATTTAATTGAGATTCATGACAATTGCACACACTGCAGGAGAAAAGCTGAGAACCCCATGGCCACCAGTGGCAATGGTTTGGCTGCACTGATGTTCCCTCCCAGCAAAAAAATTAAGGGCAAGGGGAAGAAGGTGCAAGACAAGTAGCTGGCCCAGGGCCACCATCCTAAGCAGCAGGGGACACTGACAGAGGGGAGCCAAAAGGCAGCACCACGAGGGACAGCATCCCCAGCCAGCTCCTGCTGGATTGCAGCGAGAGCAAGGCCTCCCTGCTTGTGGGACTGGAGATTGAGAACAACAGTTTGTTGACCTGCATGTTTTGTTCATCCAATATCCACCAGCAATCACTTGAAGGAAAAAAGGATGCTCCCAGGATCCATATTTCACCAACTAAGCATTGACTCCAACATTCATGAGTGCTGAGAAAAGAAGCACGTTCATCTACCAAAGATTTCATCACCATTTTTCTCCCAAACCTTGAGCAATCTTATTTCCTAGGCAGTACAGATCAGGAAGAGGGAAGATCTTGAAGCCTTCCCTTTAATTGCTAGCCCTTATCCACCAGGACACTTCCCCCATTGAAACAGTGTCCTCCTCACTTGGTCCCTCGAGAAAGCAGCTTCTGAAGATGACCAAGATCTTAAGAGTACTGTAAAAACTCAGAGTGGCATCACATAATTTATTGCCTGTGCTTCTCAGAAGCCACAAATACTCCCAAATTTTCTTCCCTCTGGTTCCCAGAACAAATCTGCTGAAAAGCATACAGAATGTCTGAGACATCAGATTGATGTTGGCTGCCTGCTATTCTTGGAAACACCTTTGCCTACAGTCTCCCAGTTACTCCATCAGTAATGAAGTGAATCTAATCACTCTGCCATGAATCATGGAGCTGATGGGCTATATTAGCTAGGAAGTAACGGGAGCAGCTGTTTATTTTAGTGCTGTTTGAAGTCATTAAGTAGCTATACCACTAAATCTTCTGAGAGGGGGAAAAAAACAAAAAACCCCACTCAGCTCAGAATGGGAAGTGTTTGTACATTAATGCCCTTTTCTTTTTTCTTCTGCTTTCTGCCATTAAAGAAATTTAAAAGTTCATCTTTGGCTGAGCCTCATGAGCCATACTGATACAATTTCATAACGTGCAGAACACTGTCAAACATGCTGGCTCGTTAAAGGACAGAGCAAGAATATCTGTATTTCCATATTAACTTCCCTGTAAATTTTCAGCAGCATCAAGAGAAAATCTGAAACCCCCTCCCTCCACCCCCCAAACCCCGAAACACAAATACTCCCCAAGCCAGAATGTTGTCAGATTTTGGGTACAGGTAAAAAAGGTGAAGATTAGCTACACTTGAGCTTTGAAGTGGTATTTCTAGAACTGACAAATACTTTATAAAGATGAAACTACACTTGCTTGCTCATTTTAAAATATGGTACTCTTCTATCTAATAATTATTATGTAAAAATCTTATCTTTTAGGGGAAAAAATATCCTTGGTATGGAAGAAAAATCTTACGCTAGGTACAACACTGAATTGTTAGGTATGTATAGTTTACAGGCAAAAGAGCTTCCCAGGAGGAGGCTTGTGTAGAAGATGGAGGCAGGAGTGGAAGAGTTCTGGTGTTGCACAGTTTGTTTGAAGTTTCTCAAAACCACCACCATGCAGATGGATTTTATCAACACTAGGCACAAATTCTGGCCTCACAAAGGAGAAAGTTGTTTGTTTTTTAAACACATCCTCATGTATATGAATAAACAATACCAAGTATACATACATACTTGTATTTATACACATACATCCCTCTGCTGAGTATAAACATACCCTGTAGATCATTTCATTATTGAAATTGTGTTGCTTATCACTTAAATAGGACTTGATATTTGCAAACATTGTTCCAAGTCAATTTCAGATAATCAGCTTCTAGCTAGTGAAAGTCAAATTCTTGATGCTGTTCTTATTTAAAGGTCAATGCATTTCAGAGGTAACTCAGCCTCACAGTCATCCTCTTTTTCTTCTTACAATAATAAATTATAGGCAAGGAAGAGCTTAGAGGGCATGACTGTGTGCGTTTCTCCTTACTCTTTTCTTGTAGTTCTATAACGCAATAAGATTCACACACAACAACTGACAAACTTTCAATAGCATTACTTGATTTTCCACTTGAGAACATACTTTCAGAGCTGTGGTATATCTTATTACATATACACATTTGGATGCAAACTGGAACAGACTTCCTGACCACAGGTGGTTATCCAATTCCTTGCAATGACTTGACATACACACACACCCCCACCCCCCAAAAAATATCACATGGAGCAACAGGGAAGAGAGGATGTTTAAACATAGCTATTACAGCTAAACTCAAATCTGGTACTTAACCGTTTTCTACCTAAAATGCTCTTTCCCATTTCAATGTATTAAGGTACTTTCTATACTGTTATAATTTGGCTGCAGTCTTGTTTATATTGAAGTTGCTGAGAATTCTGCCACTGGGATCGGGAGTCACATGTAAAATTCTAAGTGGTGATTTGCCAGACAGACATCATTAAATGTTTCCGATAGATCCAAAAAAAGAGAAAGTACATTGTAAGATTTTTCAAGTATTTGGGAGCATGCTTCTTGCGAATTATTGGAATCAGTGAGCCAGTCACAAGTAGGATCAACAAACGAGCATCTGACTAAGTTACGTCCCTTCTGCATTAATGAAACCATATGTTTTAGTTGTAACATTGCCTCTTATATAAATATTAAAATACTGCCAACTGAAGATAAGAACATGCAGGCCACATACTCTCTCACAAGGTGCTACAGCACTGAACCGTTCTGTGACAGGATTCTAATTTGTTACAAATTTTGGTTCCTTTCTGGAACAAATTTATTTCTATAATAATATGCAGAAGAGCTTTGCAGTACTGATAAAAATGTAGATTTATCTCCACTGAAAAGTCAGTTTTGCCAAACATTTTGATCATTTTGAAAGATGAGGTGTAGCAGCACAGACCAACACTGCGGCAGCTTCTCAGATGATGAATACTGACTTTCCAAAATGAACCCCTATACATCTGTCCACTTATTATGGAACTACACGTAAAGAGGTAGTTCAAAGACCAGAAAGGTGTCACAGCCCGGTCTTCACATTCACTGAAGTTATTCCTACCCCTCTGCAGCCTGAAGCTGGAGACAACCAGGGAATTTCAAGGCAAGATCACCTTTTATTCTGAGTGCATACATTTCTTTAGCCCAGGCAGTACCCAGTGCAAACTTTTTGTTTTAAACACAGTATTATTTACATTGCAAATACATCAGAGAATGAGAAGATAGCTCCAAGATGACACTGCGCCAGGACCCGGCATCTCAGGCTGCAAGCTGAGCCCAGTGCCTGGAGTCCACAAAGAATTAGTATTCTCCCTCCAAGTCTACCATCCACTCTTCTTAGTTTTAATTAATATTTAGCAGTAAGTTTCAAGTAAATTGCAATGCTATCCACCCCACTGAACACAGGATCGAGTACTGCCCATCAGAGCGCACAGGGGAAGTGGCACCCGGAGCTTCTCCTGACAAGCCAGTGTCTGCACCCGTGGAGCTCTCCTCTCTGAGGCTGTGTATCTAGAGGGAAACTTTCCCACTCCAAGTTTCCGTTTCTGCTTTGCATTCTCTATTACAAATTAAACTTGTCTGTGCAGCAGGGTCAGTGAGAGTCAGGCCTGAATACAACATTGTCCAATTTTCCTGAGACAGTAATATCAACCAGAACATTAAAACAAGAAAATAACAAACCCAAAACCTACAAGTAGTCCACTGTACAACATTTGCATAAGACGATTAAATTAACCTCTGTTTAAGAATTATGGTTCTTTTCTTTACATCACATGGGTAAAATACTAGTTAGACTAGTATCTGGAACATTTTACCCTAACCACCAAATATTTAAATGTTTAATAGCGGAACAGGAAAACAACAATAATTAAAAAAAAATCTTCATAGATGCCCAGAGGCCATTTGGGGCCAGACTTTCAAGTATTCCCAGAGTTACACAGAGATTAAGGTCAAGTGTCACGACAAACATTTGACATTCAGCAATCTTTAGTAACTGTGTGGGTGCACTTCCCTTCAAAAAGAAGAGTGAATCATCCCTCTTCAACATAAGCTAGTTTTGAAACATGTTAATACAAGGTGGAACATTTAGTTCTTATTTATTATTAAAAATGTATTCAGGAAAGGCTTTTCTGAAATAGGTGCATGTGTCAAAACACATCCTAGGTGAACAATCTATATTCACATAATACAATCAGTCACAGAAATGCTGTAACCACCAGTGTGCAAGCATCTCTCTTGTGCACACATGCTTCTGCGCAAAACGGTGAGCCTAGCTTTTTCCCAGCCCTAACAGAAAGATTATAGCAATGAGTTAGCAGCAGTGCTTCAGGTCTGAGAATAGGTATTCCTAATCCAGTCAAAAATACCATTTCAAAGTTACACTTTACCCTTTTAAAAGCCTGCAGGTGGTTGCTGTGACCCTCGCAGGCACCACTGCACCTTGTCTTGCTAGCCTGCACCATGCCAGGGCTCACAGCGGTAAGCAGGCCACCGCCAGCTCCAGAATTAAGCCACGTTAGTGCTAAGCAGAGGACCAGAAGCCTAGAGCACTCCGCATTTGTCAGAGAATTTGCTTCTGGAGATATTTCACAGAATGGCTGCTCTGACATGGCTGGGAGCTGAGAAACCTCCAGGATCTCCTAGGGAGACCTAGATATAGAAAGTCCTACAAGACACAGATGTAGAAAGTAATGGAACACTCTGTTTCGGCACAGCAACTTCTGCACCATGAGCCAGGGTTGGTTTCATTCCCACTGCTGGTCATTAGCCTGAATTCTATGACAATTATGAAGCACTGTTTATGTTACTGTTTGGAAGCCTCCATGCTCTTCTGCACTCATCTTCCAAGCAGAGGAGGAGGTAGAAGAGCTGCACGTTGAGGCTGAGAGCAATGTCAGACTATCTGTTGAGCTGCAACATGAGCAAGACGACCCCCTTAAGAAAACACTGCTTGTCAGAACACGTTGCAGTTGGAAAGAAAATCTCAAGTGTACTGTACTTCAGGTGAATTTTTCTAACATCGTAGCATTAAAGCTCATTTTCAAATATCTAAGAGCCTTCTAAGGATGGGAGAGGACTGTTCCCTAGAGAGGGGATACAGGCTATTCAATTTTAGAAACAGCAGTTACTTTCCAAGTGGATGCAAGGGATGATTTCAATTTGTGACAACACAGCATGAAGATCGTACATAGTTTTCCACTTGACTACTATTCACAATACAACAGATATTTCAGCCTATAAATAATTCTAATTAATTTAGCAGTTTTATAGCATTTATATGTATGCTTTTCAAGAATCCACTTTAATACAATCTGATTCTCTAATTTTTTTCTTAGTACGTTTTTTAATTCTTGTATTTATTTTCCATTAACTACTTCCATCTGCTAGATGGCTGAACTACTGGCACCTTCCAGAGGCTTTTTCTGATTACCTTGATTTTTTCTTGTACATAGCGATTAATTGGTGTTTATACCTGTTGTCTGCCAACACTTCCTGAAAATTCAGTCTAGCAGCCAGAACCGAGCTTTTTTCTTAAACCCTAGTTGTACATCACACAAAATGGTTACAGCAGCTCCACTACTACCTCAAATGCTCTCCCATTTTCAAGCAGCCCTGAACAACAAGACACCTACATCACTAAGTTATTCTTTGTAATTGCACGGTAGCATAGAGAGTGTTTTGGAATATAACTGCCTACCAGGAAAGCAACTGGAAAGCTTTTTATATAAATCAAGCAAGGAGAAATGGAGCAGCCTACTGAAACTTAAAACTTACATTTGTATATGAAAACCTCTTGCTTGCACAAATCAGTGGGGTTTTTTTATTTCAAAATAATTTGTAATTTAAATGCAAATTGAAGAAACTGTTTACATATTTACTTTCTCTTCTTGTAAATATATATATTAATTGAAGACACATTTTAATGCCTGTTGAGAGGCAAAACAATCTATCCTCAAGTATACATTCACCTGCTGCCTGTCATAACTTGTTGGCTTTGAGATTATACTAGTGGGAAATTCTATTAAGCATTCATTGCCATTACTTTCTTGCCAGTTTTGCTTCCAAGGCTTGATACAACATCTGAGGATACCCATGAAAACCCTCCATCTGTTCATACTTGATACTCAATGGAGACTTTTTAATGGGATGATTCACCTTGGTAGGTAAACTGCTGGAAGAGGCAAGACACACGAAGTTTTACACAGCTTAATACATGCGATTGAACCCTCCTTTCTTTCCAGCACGCAGCATCATGGTTTTATTTTGGCTACCAAAAGACACATTTCTCTGCCTCTGTCAGCTGGGCATTACTCACAGCTCAGACTACAGAACAAAAAAGTCAGTATCAAAATCACAGTCAGCATCCTATGCTGGTTCTGCCAACTTCATGACTTGATCATTTCAACTTACTAAATTTAACGTCTCTCTGGAGTTTCTCTACCGACTTCCCGAAAAGATTATCATTGCTTATGTTTAATTTCTGAACATAAAATAGTCACGGGGGGAGAAATGACAATAATAGAGTCAAGAATAGGGCTCTGCTGAGAAACATGCAGTGATGACCTGCTGGATAGATTAAAACTGAATTCCCCAGCCTGAAAGTCAAGGCTTGGCTCAATTCTTCCAAGTCATCATACACACAACTACGGGACTTCGCATAATTTGTTAGCAAGTTAACTACATTGCTGGGAAAAGTTTAAATTGAATTACACAGAGGCCAAACTGTCCTCACTTACAATGAAGAAAATGCAGGATGACTTCAATTCACTTGGACACTGTAAATAAATCTAAATACAAAACTTTCAACTTTGAAGAAGACATCTGTATCTGAATGAGGCAGAGTAAGTTGGGTAGTACATATGCACTCTAACTACATACACCAGCAAATAAAGGTGAGGTGACTAAGTGTATCTGGTGACAGAATACCACATTCTTTGCTCACATGAGACATTGAGTGAATTAAGTAGTCTGGATTACCCAATACAGAAACAAAAATAGAGCAGGAAAATGTTGTTTGGCTTCCAGCAAAGTTATCTCAATAGATCCAACCACTTGTCTTCAGCCCACTCAAAATTACTGATATGAAAAATACATAGAAATCCAACCTTTTCTTCAAAACATCATCCTACCGCACAGTCCAGACAAACAAACAAACTGCTATGGTCATCATACCCATTTTCCCAAAATATTTTTTTTGTCCAAGCAGAGAACTTTACTCCTCAAAAAATATCATCTATAAAGCAGTAAGTCGTCTTGCCATGAGCTGCCAGAACTGGTAACAGGCACAAAAAGTGCAAATTTCCAGACAGAGATGAATGGAGAGCAAAACACAGCTGTGACTGTGTGATGGTACCTACTTGCCATACCCACCACGCGGCAAGTCACTCCACTAGCTCTGCTTCATACGTCTACGTCAAGATTGGGAGCATCCTTAATATGAGCTAAGGCTTAGAGCATCCCATGCAAACCTGAAAAGTCCAGCTTGCTTAACGGCAACAGGAAAGGCTGACTGGGGTGTACAACAGCCTGCTGTCGAAAAGTGCATTAGCAGGCTGATGATGGAAGGAGCGAGCATGACGATACCCCTGCTGAAGGTGGGTAGCTTTCCAGGCTTACCTGGGCAGGGGTGCCCTAAAACAGCTCCCCACGACTGCTGTGGCCACCAAAACGGGAGGCTGCAGAGGGCAGCACTGCCGTGCACTTGACTTGCATTACCCAGCACAGTGTATCATAGGCAATACAAATGAAACATTAACTATATGAACCTCATGGTTGCATGGATCAAAAAATTTCCTTGATTTTAACGTCTCTCTGAGTAAACAGTGGACTTTTAACGGTATCAGACTTTGTATATGCTGACACTGTAACTGGCCCTTGATAATGAAAGCTAGGAAAACACCCTTTGCAGTCCTGCCCACACGCCTCCACTGCGAGACTTTCAGGAGCACAGTATTTCACGAGGCTGCGTGAAGGCTTTGGTCAGCAAGATCAGGGTGGTTTGCAGAGGCTAACTGTGACGTGGAGCAGCAAGGACAAGAACAGCATTGCCAACTGTCAGAGACCACAGCAAGGGCAGAAATACAGCTAGTTCCAGGTCAGGAAGATGGAGAGAGGAAGCAAAGGCTCATCAGGGACGAAAAGGGAATTGCAATTCTTTCCCTTAGCAGGAAAAAAAGAGCTGGAAAAAGTCACTGAGTACAGGAACAGCCAAAGGCCTGGCTACAATACCACTATTTGCTGCCACAGGATACAAAATCTGAAGTAAATTGGAAGCAGCCACAAACAAGCGGTGCTCTCAGCTAATTGCCTGGCACTGTATCAGGGCAGAGTTCAGCCTATTTACAAGGTCTTTACATTCAAAAGGTCTTTATATACTACTTCATCACCCACCTCAGCAGAAGGAACAAACTGATTTAGAGGAGCTGATCTGTGAGTACTTAGATTAATTTTAAGGTTGGACAAACTAGTTAATAGGCCTGTTTAGTAGCAGAAATTAGGAGAGGAGTTCTTTGTTAAACTGCAGAACAAAATATTGCTGTGGAGCACAAACAGAGGTCAGACATCACTGCCTCAGATGCACAAAAAATTCAGCTTCGATTTAAATGTCATTTTGTTTAAGAGCTGGTCGAGATTATAGAGTTAAGTATATAAATTAGCAAAGCGACCACTAAAAGAACTGCCAGACACTCCACATATCATTGATCTAATCACCAATTTACAAAAAAAATTTTTGACATTACTGTTAAAGAGAACAAGGATTCTACTAAGCAGAAGCACTGCACAAAACCTTAATACTTTTTTTTGCAGTAAGTTACGCCACTGAAAGAGGCAAGGGCAAAATGAAAAGCTAAGCACAGTATTTAATCTTCACCTATTCTCTTCAAAACCAGAAGCAGGTTAAGTACAACAGACCTCCAAGGATGTGCTCCAGCAACATCAAGGCTGAAACCATCCAAATGCTTTTGGGAGGGATTTTAGTTGGACTCTGAACTGTATGAATTACCTGCTTTAGTAAGTAACAGTATTAATATTACAATAAACAATAATCCGAAAGCATCAAGGCATACAGATGGTGACCAAGTAAAATTACAGGTTTGGGTTCAAATTAGTTCAAGTAACTCAGCAGCATTACATTTGTCTCAATTTCATTTATAGACTAAGAAGCACAAAACACCTTAGGAAAAACACCGTGCATTGCTGCCTCTATTCCAGACACAGGGACTCGAGCAAGGCCTAACAAATTTTGAGGGAATATCACACATGGTATCCAGCACTAGTAATTATTAAATGTGCATCTCCGCATGATAGATCGTATCTTTTCACACAGCAATTTAATCTGTTGAGTTATGGTGTCATCAGGCAAACACTTAATTACCATGGAATAAAAGCCTTATTAAATCTCTTCCCAGCCTCATAAGCAACAAGGCAACTTATGAATGTGACTGAATCTTCAGGGCATTTCCAGGGGAGTATTCTCTGTCTATTTACTTAAATAACATGTTGTTATGTAGTTGATGCTGTTAAAACAGAAAAGGAATTTAAGGAAAGCTGATGCATTAAAAAAAAAAAAGCTGTAGGTCCAACGGTACTGAATGATACTCCAAGAATGTAAACCTCTATTATCCCAGTTCTGATGCTGACACTCTCTGCCAAACATACCTGAATTGTGGTTTTATCACTAGATAAATAGAAGTCCAAGAGATCAAAAGCACTTTTAAGTGGAGAATTACTTTCACACTTCTCCCATCATCTGCATGTGTGGACAAAACTATATTCAAAACATAATAAAACACCATATACACATACACCTATTACAGCACCTCCTTTAAGAGAGTCCACTTCTCCACAAATCTATATGGCTTTAAAAAAACTGACATGTAAAAAGCCTTTGGGGATTCTTTAAATGGGTTTTAGTGCACTGAAGTCTAACTCACCTTTGACAAGGCTTTTAAACTCCAAATACGCATTTGGAGTCAACAAAGCAATGACAGCATTTTAAAAATTTACAAAGATTAATAGTATGGAACCACAATAAATTGATTTGCAACCATTTGTGGCAAAATACTACTCTTCAATTCATATGAATTGCCTCTACAGATACCCAGAAAGAACAAATCTCTGGAGAGAAGACGTGCCTGTCCATGGGCCCAGCTTCTGCTATAATGACAACTTTCTAAATCAGCACTACAGACTCTCCTACAGGCCCATGCTGCTGATCTCTGGCTGCTTTCCAGGAAGGACTCCTCAGTGCTCTAATTGTGTGTGGTGCACCATTTCACACATTCACAATACATTTTTATTTTTAATTAAAGCAGAATTATGTAAGACACACCTTAATGCGATTTTTCCAAAACAGAACAGATGGAAGCTAAACATGCTTTTATCCATCACAAGACTGTAACAAACTACAGGCTGCTCTCCCTGCCTGGATTCTCCTTTGCCATTTTGGAAGTGCTCCTCTGCAATACTGCAGATGGAAAGACAGCACACACATGCACGCATGCCTTGAGCAAACGAGCTTTATGCTATGACTATTCATTTGCCTTTACCATAGCTTAACTTGACTTTCCATTGATAAGGAAGTAACAAAGGTATGGCCCAAATTATTTCACGTTCCCCCAACAGAAACAAACTCTTTTATATACCTTTTTAGTAGCCTACCGTTTAATTGCATTATGCATTCTTAGCTCCAACCACTATTGTCTCTCATACCTTGATTTCACTGTTTGGCTTCCCTGCTCCTTAAGTACTTCCATCTCTGTGCCATTTTATTCCCGTAGGTGACATGTTAGTATTTTGCTCTGTAAGCAAAGGTGTACCTGGGTGGTTTAGGCAGTTTATCTGAAATTTTTCCTTAAGCCTTTGATTTCTTCTCTGTCCCTAGAAAATTAGGTCCACACTTAGAGATGACAGTAAGCCATAACACAAACTGAAAGGCATGAGGCTGCAGATGCCCTGTCCTTCTGAAGGAAATCAGCCCCTGGTGTAGCTAATCTTGTTTGGGGCTGTTTACCCAAGTTCAGCAAGGTCTCCACTGAGCCAGCTCATTCTCTCATCAGCCTGTGTAAGCCTCCTGTTATTACCCCTCTAACGTTACTAAGAGCTTTATTGGTGTTATTGCCCTGGACAGGCACATTATTCCACCATGGTTTGGGAGCCTCTTGCATGCCCCATGGGCAAGAAGGACCCACTCACTCCTGGTGTAGGTGTCCTTTCACAGCAAGAGCAGAGAGGCACGGGGTGTCTGAGACACCCCCCATCTCTCTCCCCCAGCACTTGTACTACTGCAGCATGCAAGGCACAAACACAGTTGCTATTTTACCGCCACGTCCCTCCCCGCTCCTATCTCTTACTGAAGACAGCAGCCTAGTGGGCACGCTGCCAACGCCTTACACCAAGGTCGAGGACAATAACGTGCTGTGTGCCCTCGTGGTTGAGTTGTGCCAAATGGTAGCAGATGGTGTCTCCTCCCCCAGGACCCTGTAGCTGCGGCGATGCAGTTGGCAAGCCACAAAGATCACCCTTCCCTGGGTGTTTTCCTTCTCCCTCCTCCATGTTGGCATGCAGCAGTCTGGCTGACAAGGCTGTCACATTTTCCAAGATCGCCCTGAAAGAAGCCCTTTAGGGAGCGGATCCTCCTGCCAGCCTTGGCTGCACACAGCCAGTGCGTGGATAAACGAGCAGGCTGCCCTGGACATGCACCACCCACAACCCGCACTACAGAGCGGGAGCGTCGGCTGCTTCATACAGCTTGTTTGAACCCAGAGCAGCAGTCCTGCTCCCACAGAAGAGACTGTTTGGTCTGCAGCAGAAGTCTACATAATACCATCAAGCACTGCTCTTTGACATTATTCCTTCATTAATCATCAGCTAAATTGCAGACCAGCTTCATTAAGACCTGACAGCCAACCTTGAAGCAGTCTATTCAACAACATACATTAATCACATGTTCCTCCTTTCTATTTCTTTCTGAACATAAAAGATAACCACTCGCTGAAGTTACGAATATAGTGGGGATCTGAAATACAGCACAGAAGATCAAGATTTCACAACCAGGTATGCCCATTAGCTTTATAAAAGACATACCATTTAATTAGCAGAGATCTCCATCTCCAGAGGTAGCAGTACAAGCTAGGCCTCCATGAGGAGAGATGAGACAATGTCACCCTGGGCAAAGCCATTACATCCCACAGAAAGGTTTTCCTTTTCTGCCAAACAGGAGTCAGGCTAACCCAGCTTTTACCATGCTGAATAACAAAACAGCACTATGTACTAGGATATGATATAACTGAAAAACTGGCAAATATGAGGTAGAAATTCTGCTTTTAAGCCTTAAATTTGACACCTGTGCTGAAGAAACAAAGACAAGCGAGGTCGTCACACTCACTATAGGCTTAAAAAGTTTTGTCCCACTCCTCTAATACGAGGCTGAAAAAGAAGAGAGATGACACTTTATTTTAAATAAGGATCAATGTTCCTCTAGCACCAGTAATGGGAAAAGGAGGAAGATGAAAGAGCCTGCAGAAGGACTGGATGAAGAGCAAAGGATTTGTGAGCATCTTACCACCCGCGGCAGGGCAGAGGATTAGGTCAGGCAGCAACACCCAAGCACATGAGAAAACACAAAGCATATCTGCCTTAAGATGTATAAACTTTAGGAAAATAATCCAATTTCTATTCAGATGACCTAGGCACTAGCAAGTACCTTATTTTGAGGATGTTTGGCTAAACCACCCTTTTACCCAAACACAGCCTGCTTTTCTCACTACTTTCAGAGATGAGAGGGCTACACTGCCTGTGTATTTTTGCCTCCCACATCAGGGGCAGCAGCTCTGTGGTGCACCAAGGAGGTGAGATCTGCCTTCAAACTCAACAACCAGCTTTCCAGATAGCTTCAGGCAAGTCACCTAGTCTCTTGTCTTTCCTGCCGTTTTAAGTGGGATACCACCAGCGATTTGACAAAGGAGGTATATGCATTTTCATTTATTTACTTTTCATATCTGCAGAGGTTCTTGATGAATATGGCAACGAGCATGGGAATTTCACTGTTATTACTGCAGAAGACTGGCAGACATCTGTACTACAGAACACCCCACCAGATGTTGATATCTTCAATGTCTATACTTTGGAGCATCCCTCCATAATATTTCTGTCTCACTTCTTCCTACAATGCTATTGTCATTACTTAGTGTATTCAAATACAGATCACCTTTTAACAAATGAAATACAGAAAATGCACACAGGTAACTGTAATAAAAACATTATCATCTTATCATAAAACTTTGCATGTTGACTAAAGCTGATGGATCCTCATTTCTGTGAGCAAACAGCAAAGTAATCATTATCACAATTGATCAAAATAATGCCAGTGATGTGGATATTTATGAAAATCTTTTCTCAAAAAGCTTGACTTACCACTGCCTCTGTAGTGTCCCACTACCGTCTTCCCAATTCACACAGTGTGTTTGGGAATCTAAGTTTGAAGCTGTGCTTCATGATGTGCCAAGGATACTGCTGGCATGTAACAAGCTAAAAACTGAAGCCCTGAACGGGGTATCCAATGCAGAGGTGAAACTATTACTTCGTCGGACTTTTTGATGTCGCCACTAGAGGGACGTACCACGAAGCTAAAAATCATGAAGCTGGTAGCTGTCAAAGATGCCGTTCAGACCTGCTGTTGTAGTTAGGAAGATAAAAGTCATTTTGTTTCTTTTGAGACAAAGTTTGTATTTACACACCAGAGAATGCCCAAAGTATCAACACACGTGATTTTGTATTCACAAATAAAACGGTGTGTCCATGGCATACAGTTAACGGGCGCCACACAGACGTTGCTGAAGACCCGCTGTAGCTTCACAACTCTTCAAGCCATACAGTTAGGGTGTGATTCACCTTCAGCCCCACCGAGTCTGCACTATTAAAGTTCAGGACATTCCTCACATCTTAACATAACACTGGGAAAAAGCCAATATTGCCCCCCACAATTTGGTCCCCAAATTACTATAAAAAATTGTCAGAGCAACAAGCTCCAATTACCTTCCTCACTTCCCGCAGACTACCTGGCTTCGTGGCAACTCTCTCTGCATGTCTGGCACTACCTAAGCCATTTGCTAACATTGATGTTGATTGTCAAGCTCCAGTGCCAGCTGCAGTGCTGAGGCAGAGAAAAAAAAACACCTCATCATTGCTGTGATTACAACTGGTGGCATTTAAAAGAGGGTGGGAATAAACAGAGTCCCCAACTATAATTTTCATGACATAAGCTACATCCTCACTAAGAGCAAATCTGGTGTACATGTATGCTGATAGTGGAAGATGTTCATGACAAATTTGAACTGTTTGCTTTCATGCCACCTAAGTTTTTAAAGATGCCAGTGCCACTATGTTCCAAACTTTTCTGTGTAGTAGATAATACCAGTGGGTCACACAGTGAAGCTCATCCAGACAAACCATATTGCTAACTTAACCAATGGAGGAAATACACACCAGAACACATGCACCACGTGTTAAGCGGGGCCAATAAAAGCAGTCTGCTTCTGAATTAAAAGACAAGTGAAAAATAACTTTTTAACTTCAGCTTTATGTACCATGCTTGAGTAATGGCAAAGGCAGGTAAAGAAACTGAGCTCATTCCAAATTTTATAGACTCTGTGCAGTCTTCTGCCACATGAAATTAATGCCACCTAGAACAGATGGTTGAAAAGTAAGTAGAGTTACTTTACAGGAAAGAAAATGAAAGCTACAAGTGTTCATGAGTTTTCAGAAGTGCTTCATCTGTAACCTATCTTCAGAACAGACCCTAACTAGTAAATAGTATTCAAAAAGCAGGCAACATTACTACTACTTCAATATAAATACACACACTTTTAAACTATAATCTGTACTCAATTCACAAAGATAGAAGAGATCCAAGAAAGCAGCGTTTATATATGAAAATCTGTGATAGCTTTTGTTTCACTGACTTCAAAGTTACATACCCAAGCCCTACGAGTGATCTAGGTAACCTGTTTATTCTGCATATGCTGCATACCTCAAAGACAACATTTAGAAAGGACTCTTTTTTAATTTTTACATAGTTCTTGCATCTAGATTTAATTCCTTGAGCTTTAAAAATCAGATGGCCTTCACTGCTATAATTTCTATTAATTTTAGGCAGAAAAAATACCCATGAATGAATATTTCTATAAATATAGAAATGATGTTTAAATCAGCTATTGCAGGCTCTTCTCTGCTAGATACAAGTGCTGGAATTCTTCCAGAAAAGGGACCGCATCTTCTGAATGGGAAAAGGTGCCCCATCTCCCCTTGCAAGATAAACAAGGTATTTTTTGGTAGTTCTTTGGCAGCCCAAGACTGAGTCACACCAATCTTGATCTTTAAACAGATGTGATATCATGAGGGGATCTTCCACATGAAAGAGAGGAAGTAAAACTATTCATATCACTCCGCAAGTATGTGTCACAGTCCTGGTCTTTCCTGTTCCCCAGACCCCCAGTATAAAGGTTATAAAAACTTCTTGTGAGCTATCACTAGTTCAGATTTACATTTCCTTACCACCATTAATTCACAAGGCTTATACCTCTCACAGGGATGCAGGTATCATCTCAACTAAACATGGGAGGACATAAAAGCACAGAGATATTAGTTGGTCCAATATCATGGAAGGTGTCGCTGCTGGAACTGGAACAGAAAGCAGGTATCCTGAACTTGGTGCCTTCTCCTGGTGTTGTTCAGTAGCCACGACAACAAAGGCACAAAAAACATGTTTAAGAGGAATATTACGTGCATTGACCTGTAGGGCACAGAGCTTGAAATTAGTAGATTTTATGATGCCGGCACAATAGCTTGGTGGCATGACCTGTCATCTCATCTGTAGAACTGGGGATGATTTGGATTTTGCTTTTCTAAAAACTGTGAAGGAGACAAACCTATTATTGGCATGTCAGATATTTGCGCATCACAAGAACTGATGCTTGAGATGGAAAAGAGTTCATTCCCACTGAGCCCTCACCATTAACCTTGTGAGAAACAAGCAGCAAAGCTTCAGCTGGCTTCATTTCTCCGGCTCTCTGACTCCATGCATTTCCAAAGGTCACTTAAAAAAAAGCAGTTTAGAGTTGTTACAGCTTCCTTTGAAGGACGAGAACAGACAGCGTGTGAATGTGTCCACACACAGAGAGGTGGCTCCCTACCAAATACATTTTTGAGAAATCACTGTGTTAATAAGGACGGCCATGTGTTCAGGAGATCTTCAATAGGAAACAAGCAGCACTCAAAGCTGCTTTAGCACACTATGCCATTACATGGAGATATCTGTGCACGGAAAGGCTGGTGCCCATTTGATTAAACAGGCTGCCTGCTCCCTCCAGAAAATATCAGAGGTACAATTAGTTCAGCCGGCAGTATCAGCAATGCCCTTGAGGTCCTGTGCTCCTGACAGCTAATGAAGAGGCACTGCTGGCTGTCAGCATGTGCAGAGGGAGGCATTCATCTTTGTGGCAGCACCAATTAAATCCACCAGGGTCACACCAGGAGGAAATAGGAATTCAGTGCACGGAACAAGTCAAAGCAGCTGACTGGTTTAACTCTACATTTTTGGGTGTTATATCATGGAGAAAAGGGAATCAATCTTGTGCTAGCCATGCTGATGGTGAAGGGAGTACAGAGCATCTGCATGACAGCAAAGGTAGAAATAGTGCTCAGGCGTGAGCATGTGCACACTATGGAAAGGCATTTTTCGCAGGAGGGCAGGAAACATTTTAATACATAATTTTCCCCTAAAGTCAAAAGAAGGGAATTTGCTTAGTGCAATGTGTTCCTAACACTCTGCTGAGCCTTCAAGGAAAGATACTTGTCCAACATGTGGGTGTACCCTCACCGTGGACATGGCAGTTTTTCACAAGGTTACATCCTTACAGAAAACAAACTGGTCAACTTCAAAATAAAAGGGTCCAAAGCCTTCTAAAACATTTCCATCTCAAGACATCCTATACCAGTCACAGTCAACCACCTACACCAGTCACAGTCAAACACGCCAGCTAATCACCTTCCCCCTTTGGTGCCTCACTGTAGAGTCTTACCTTTCCCAAGTCCTGCTGTCATATGACTTCTAAGACTGCAAAGTACTGATGTCAGAAGAGAAGAATATTGGAATAAAAGCTACAGTACCTGGCATCCAGCCTGTTAAGGTACACGGGAAACAATGTAGATACAAACAAAAGTGCTTGTTTAGCCAAAAAAGTTTTATCTGTAATTCTGTTTCGTCTTACTTGTGTCCCTTAGGGAAAACACACAAGTGAACTTGCCACAACCACATTTTCCAGGCCTTCATGGATCCTTAATTAAAAACACTGTCAACTAGTAGGTGAAAAGAATTATCACCTAGTGTGGCCTTCCCATTTCAATTGTCTGAGAACTCATGGCAAAAGTCTCAAAGGACTTTATCTACTAAGCACTGCATATCAACATGGAACCAAAGAGTTTTTAATAACTTTACAACACACTGGCAGCCATTTATCTTCTCAAACCTCATAACACACTTGTGGAGGCTAAAGGGCCTGTTTACTGACAGTGAAATCAGTGTGACACACATATGCTAAACAGATCCTTCCTGACTCAGCCATGGGTGCACAGACCTAGGCAAATCTAAGCTGATTAAATATAAAATAGCTGTCCTGTAGAAATGAAACAACATCGCCCTTTAGAACTAAAAAAATCATCAAGCTTTGGGGAGTGAAAGCCTACTGTAGCTGTGGAAGCAAAATAGTTCCTTACCCAACCATTTACGTAAAGAAAGCTTAAAAAAAAGAAACCTCAACCCCATCTCATACTCCCATAACAGAACAGTTAATCTGCAGGAAACTTCATTTGCCATATGCTATGCAATTAAAGATATAAAGAAAAAGGCCTGTGGATACCTTTTTTTCTTTTTTTTTTTTCTTTTTGTCTTCTGACTAATGAAAAAATAATTCTAACAATTTCAAAGTTCTGGGAATTAATATTTCACTCCTTTGCAGAGATTCTTGAATAAAGCCATGGGCTTTTGGGAAATGCTCTGTAGTCAAAGACTTCAGAAGTCCATAAAGTCAGCCTAGAAACCTGATGAAAGACTGCCTACTGTTCTGAGAAAGCACAGCATAAGAATTTCATGCCAGAAAAATGAGATTCAAACATGCTGTGAACAGTGACAACTGAAGTTGTCGAAAATAATGTAAAAATACTTCATAGGGCACTCTTCACAACAGCTTTGGGGAGCACTTTCCTAACATCAATTTGTAAAACCTATTGCAGACTTCTAAATTACCTGAAAATAATTCTTACAAGAAAAGCTGTGATGCAAAAGCAGCCAAATGTTTGAACAGTATGATAGAAGCAAAGACTGCCAGAGTATCAAAACTAGGTCCTGAGACAGGCTTGTACATGGCAGTCCAGCAAAACTCCTTTTGTTTCTCAGCCTTTCCAGCTGAAGCACTTGGGAAGGTCGCTGAAGTATTTTAAGTACATACTTTGATGTATATCCCGTACTCCTAGCTGAAGAATTAGTAAGTTGTCTCATCACGCCAATCTGTTTGGCATGTTTTCAATTAGTACCACAACGGGAACCAACACTTCTATTGCACAGCATCACTGAGAAACTGCTTTCTGAAAACATGTACGTACAGAAAACTTGTGCACAGAGAGAGCTCACCTAAACCAGAATAAAAACTGTGTGATTGTCCTCAGCAATCTATTTGGGCTTGTTGTCTTGACTACAGCTCTCAGGCCTGACAAACTGACCTTAAACAAGCAAAAGCATACAGTGCTGAAGGTAATTCCTGCCTTCAGCAATCTCCTGCATCCACAACTCAAGAAAGATCTTGCATTCCCCGATGGGAAGGGAGATTAGCCCAGGAGCCATACATACAAGGTATCAGTAGACACAAAGCAGCAGCAGAGGCAACAGGTTACTTCCCTGGAATATTAGTTATTTCCTAACAGTCTCAATAACCCCTAAGAATTAAAGCGTGCCTTAAGCTGCAGACACGTAACTTGGGGCTGCACTGAGAATGCTTTTAGAGGGATGAACAGACTTTGGTTAACTCAGTACTACCAAAGTACAAATTCATCCAGTCCGATGCCCATGCTGAACTATGATATTTTGCCAATGGTGAAAATACAGCACAGACATACAAAGTTTACAAGCAAAGGAGTCCACAAGGAGTACTGAAGATCACCATTTGGAAATGTATGTTTTAGTTTAAATAGTAATAATTAAATATTAACACTCATGCAACTGAACAACTCATCAGAGAAATCTTTGGGATATTTGTGTCTCTAGGGAAACTCATGCGTTAGAGCAGAGCATGCAAACAAATTATATGCTAATGAACGTGGTCCTGTAAGCAAGCTTGTCCTCAGTGCTGTTTTCTTATTAAAACTGCTTTGAGGGGACAAATACATCATTTGATAACATTCAAATGGTGAAATACCATTGGAGTTGTCATCTGGCTTCTTACCCGTGAGGCCAAGCTGTGAAATGATTTATCACTCTCATAGAGCTGGACATCAGCTGACACATAAAGATCTCAAATAACAGCAACTGGGGAGGCAGCAGTATAAGCAGTTCAGTTTTCAGGGTCAAAGTCCAGTCAGTGATGAAGCACATTCCTTCACCCATTCAATAACCATCATCTCTTCTAGGCAATTATCTACATAGTTCCAGAGTATTTTGACCTGGATGTGCTTTCTGAGTGCATCAGGAGATGAGGATTCATGTCCTGGGAGCTACTATAAGCATCCAGACACCCCTGGGAAGGCCACAGGCTCCTACTGCAAGGCTTTCAGTACTGGCCTTGCTCAAAATGCCTCCAAAGTGCAACCCTCAGTAAGGCCAGGGGACTCCAAAAAAATACACTCAAGCTTTGTGTGAAAAACAATGGACAAGTCTGAGCTTCCCACATATCTTGGTGCTCAGCTCCTCCTGGTGCAAATGCAGTACGTCAACTCGATTCAAACAGGAATCAAGTTTCCCACCTGCAAACCACCACACAGACAAACTACAGTGCTTTCACGTGCCTCTGTTCTGCACCTCTGTACTTTCGGGTGATGTCTAGTTCACTGAAACACAGCTAGGTCATCCGATTCAGTTCTGCGTGAACACAAACTCCTTCCCCCATTACACCTGCAAACCAAGATAAAAACCTCAGGTTGCCTTTCGAAAGGAACAAGCACACAGAATAGAATTTTAATCTTCTAAATAAAACTAATAGCAACCAGCAAATAAAACACAATCACTTGAACAAACCTACTTACACAATTTTGCTATATGTGCATATTTCCCATTAAAAAAGTATTTATTTAAACTCGCTTAAGTATGAAGCCTTCCTGTGAGTGCAAGAGAAGCTGTTAATAACCATAGATATCACTAATCACCTCATCATCACACTGACTCTGCTACAGAAAACTCCTGCACAGAAATGCGGCACAGGCCTCATGCTGTACAGCAGACAGTTTCACTCCTGTAAATTAAATTTGCCAGCCCAACAAAAGAAGAAAAAAAAAAAAAAAAAGGAGCAATTTTTAGTAATAAACTATGTCATGACTTAAGGAATGAACAGAATGTTTTCAAAATGCAAAATAAAGGCATCTGTATTTTAATTACAGCATCAAAACCGCAAGATACTTGTCTCCACACACATTTCTTTCATTCATCTTCAGAGATAGCTGTATACAGAGAATTTCATAGTATAAACCTACTCCCACGTACATTCCCAAAATAATTTACATGTATTACCAATAAACAAAGACACACACAAGTTTTCAGGCTGCCCACAGACATAGATAAAAAGAGGACTTGTCACTATTGCCTTTGGGATTACAACTAAAATTACTTCATCTTTTAATACAAGGAAAACAGAATCCAAGAGCAGTGTGTGCTTCAGTGCCATACATTTAACACAACATTCATATAAGCTGACAAATTTTAAAAAACCCTGCAAATAGAACCTGTTGCTATGCAGCTGTTTTCTCATATGAAAGCTAACAAAGGCTAAACAGAACCTTGGCTACAATATATTTTTCTCTATTACACTCAATGAGCTCAGTTTTGTTGCTGTCAGCCAATAAAACTGATTTTTATACTGAGTCACGAAGAGGCTACAGATGACAAACAGCTCCATTAAAAAAGACCAACAATACTTGCCTTGAGAACCAACTGTGACACAATGATGGCGGCAAAGCTCGCTTCATCTTTGATTAACATACAGCTGACACCACTTCTACAGGTACTGTGATGCCTCCACACTCAGCCTGAGTCTCAGTCTTAATTCCATCCCCCAAAGACTGGTGCTGTGGCATGAAATGTCCTACCTGATTGCCCAAAACCTTTGTTTTTGGCATGAATTCTTAGCATAATATTTCACCAGGAGAACTGTTCCAGTATGAAGTCACTATAGCTACGTGCTTGTTAGGAAGGGGGGAAAACATAAATACACTGGTGCTATCCTAAACACAGTCAAAACTCCATACCCAGAATTAAGAACGCACAAACAAAACAAAAAATACTGTCTGATTCCCAGGGAAGTGCTGGATAAATATTGAAGGCAGCCCAAAAATTAATTGCAAATTACTTTTAAATTTAACTGCATAGAAAGATGGCATATCAAATATTTTGTGAAGTTACAAGAGTGATCATGCTCTCCCATCAGCATTGTCCATCAGTTCAGCAGCTTGCTTTCCCACTGTCAGTGATGCTGCACAGGACTTTTTAACCTGGGGTAGGACGATCTTGGGATGAGGCTTGGCACATAAGCGCTCAGGCTGGAAGAAAATTGAGTGAAAAGTGCCAAGCAATAAACAGCCAAATTATGGGAGCAGAAGCAACACAGATGGTGGCTGAGACAGCATACAGAGAACTCAAAACACGGATGAAACATGGCATTCTCTGGAGGCTTTCTAAAATTTAGGCAACTGCAAGGTACTGTGGTAAAAGCACTCAAACTCAGCAGCAAAGTACCGTTTCACCTCCAAATGTGATGTACACATCCCACCAGACACCGGTGGTGTTTGGGATGGGTTCGTACACAGGAAATGAGTGATCTCTGAGGCAAGTGCTTGAACATGGAGAGGAGGGCCTGCCTTCAAAACGTTAATGGTTGACTGTTCAACCCTTATTCCATTACCGTTTCCTACTATCCTGTTATCAGCCAAGTTCTTTCCTTTCAGGGAAAACTGCAAACTGCATCTGAGGGCGCTTTCTGCAGCACAGCTCTGGCAGGTCCCACACAGGCAGTGACCCTCTGGTGCCATACAGCTGCCTGCATGGTTGCACAGGAAGGTTTCTGTGCCTACACCACACACACCCCTCAGGCCTACGGTTAAATATTCCACACTCGATGCCAAATTCACATAGACCAGAGGCATAATAAGCATACCCAGGGTGAACATCATCAGACAGATAAAGATTGTCATATGAATCAGGACATATAGAGCACCAACTTCAGCAAAACCCTTTACATCAATGTCTTCACCTGCGATGTGGCAGCAAAGGTGGCATCGCAGCCATCCCGAGATAGGAACAGCCCATTTTTGTGCACTTCCTTAACAGCACCTTCTAGTTTAACCTGCAGCAGGAACTAAAGGCCCTTCTCCCATGGTCATGTCTATCAGGAGGAGAGAGCATCATCACCGAAATCAGTGCTCCACACCCCCTGCTGTAGAGTATGGACCCTACTTCAATAATCGCAACAGCTACAGCTGCAGCAGCTCAGCTTCTCTCTTTCCCATCTACAACATCCAGAAGAAATACAGGCCTAATTTATGAAATGCCTGATAAGATGTCCCATTTTGCCTGTAAATTTTAGGTAAGAAAGCATTCTGTGTGTTTGGGGAGGAGGGGAAGACAGACAGACACACTTTTTCAGAGCTCTCTTTAATTTTCAATGGAAACAAAATTTTAGTCAACCCTAGACCTGCAACGTTAATAATTGGTTTCTTTCAATATTTTGAAGATATGAAAAAGATACAGACCACAGTGAGAAACTTTTTAAAATGTCATGAATTCAAACTAGGGTGAGCGTTAAGCAAACCTCACAGATACCATGCTTGCTTTCTTTGCATACTAATCCCTTACAGCACGTAGCTTTCATAATAAAATCCCTTGCCATGTATAGAATCAAAATAAAGCTACACTGTGCTGAGCTGCATCTGCAAATTCCAGTGAGCAACTGGCCTCCTTAGCTTTGAAATCTACTTCATATTTCTTACACTTCTACAACATATCAAAATCTCCATGCATTAGTCAAGACAACTACATTTGTGCCTTGGCTCTGAGATGGTTTAAGAACAAGAACACAGAGGTGAGTTTCAATAAGCATTATCCTCTATTTACCCTTTTAGATAGCCACAATTGGAGAAGTAATTGGGTGATTATTGAAAAGTAACAGGGTGATTACAGAACACATTGAATAAACACAGTGGACTAACTGGGTGTTGCAACATAGAATCATTTAGGTTGAAAAAGTCCTTTAAGATCATGGAGTTCAACCATTAACTCAGCGATGCCAAATCCACCACTAAACCATGTCCCTAAGCACTGCATCTACCTCTTTTAAATACCTCCAGGGATGGTGACTCAACCACTTCCCCAGGCAGCCTGTTCCAGTGCCTTGACAACCCTTTCAGTGAATAAATTTTTCCTAATATCCAGACTAAAATTTCCCCCTGGTGCAGCTCGAGGCTGTTTCCCCTTGTCCTGTCGCTTGTTACTTGGGATGAGAGACCGACCCCCACCCGCCTACAGCCTCCTGTCAGGCAGTGGCAGAGAGCGATAAGCCCCCCCTGAGCCTCCTTGTCTCCAGGCTGAACAGCCCGGCTCCCTCAGCCGCCCCTCACAACACTTGTGCCCCAGCCCCTTCCCCAGCCCCGCTGCCCGTCTCTGGACACGCTCCAGCCCCTCAGTGTCCCTCCTGCAGCGAGGGGCCCAAACCTGAACACAGGATTCCAGGGGCGGCCTCACCAGTGCCCAGTGCAGGGGGACGGTCACTGCCCTGGTCCCGCTGGCCACGCTGTTGCTGACACAAGCCGGGATGCTGCTGGCCCTCCTGGCCACCTGGGCACGGTGCTGGCTCCTGCCCAGCCGGCTGCCCACCAGCACCCCCAGGCCCTTTCCCCCCAGGCACTTCCCAGCCGCTCTGCCCCAGCCTGGAGCGCTGCGTGGGGCCGGTGTGACCCCAGGGCAGGACCCGGCACTCTGCATGGTTGAATCTGTATTTACAACTCTTCAGGCCCAGCCGTCCAGCCACTTTATTCCCCAGTGAAAAGTACACTCACCTAGGCCATGAGCAGCGAGCTTCCCCAGGAGAAGGCTTTGGGAAAGTGTCAAAGGTTTTACTGAAGTCCAGGTAGACATCCACAGCCTTTCCCTCATCCACTAAGCAGGTCACCTTGTACAAGGAGATCAGGTTTGTCAAGCAGGACCTGCCTTTCATGAACCCCTGCTGGCTGGGCCTGATCAGCTGCCTGTCCTGTAAGGACGGTGTTCAAGATGATCAGCTCCATAACCTTCCCCAGCATTGAGGTCAGGCTGACAGGCCTGTAGTTCCCTGGATCCTCCTTACCGCCTGTAGACTGGCACCACATTTGCTGAATTCCAGTCAACTGGGACCTCCTCGGTTAGCCAGGACTGTGATCAGTGGAGAGCGGCTTGGCGAGTTCCTCCACCAGCTCCCTCAGTGCCCTGGGGTGGATCTGATGTGGCCCCACAGACATGTGTGTGTCCCAGTGGTGTAGCACTGACTGTAAAACTGTTTCCCCCTGGGTCATGGGGGCTTCATTCTGCTCCTCGTCCCTGTCATCCAGCTCAGGGGGCTGGGTACCCTGAGAACAACTGGTCTTACTAATAAAGGCTGAGGCAAAGAAGGCATTAAGTACCTCAGCCTCTTCCTCATTCTTTGCCACTGTTTGTCCCCGCATCCAATAAAGGACAGAGATTCTCCTTAGCCCTCCTTCTGTTGCTAATGAATTTAGAGAAACTTTTTTGTTGTCTTTTACCACAGTAGCCAGATTAAATTCTAGCTGGGCTTTGGCCCTTCTAATTTTCCCTTGCATAACCTCACAAAATCCTTCTAGTCTGCCTGAGTTGCCTGATCCTTCTTCCAAATGTCATAAACTCTGTTTTTCCCGGAATGCCAGCCCAAGCTCTCTGTTCAGCCAGGCTGGTCTCCTTCCCCACCAGCTCAACTTTCAACACACAGGCACAGCCTGCTCCTGCATCTGTAAGATTTTCTTCTTGAAGGACGCCCAGCCTGCCTGGACCCCTTGGCCCTGCAGGACTCTGTCAACCAGCCCTGCAGGCAGGCCAAAATCTGCCTTTAGAAGTCCAAGGGAGCAAAGGAAAGGCTAGCAAATAATTTAAGCAATACAGCGAAGTCAGGAGTACCAGTCAGTTGACAGGGTAATGTTCTTTAAACAAATCTACCCCCAGGAAAAAAACCACCACCCAATCAAAAAAACCACAACTGAAAGTAAGTGTAGTGTTTCAAAGCAGCAATGCCTGCTGTTGTTACAATCTGTCTATCCACCCACAGTGATCAGGGAGGATTCTTAAATTATGGTACTGATGTCATCAAGTCCATGTGCTATACTGATAAACTGTTGATGCTAAGTTACAGATTCCTTTGTTACCACAGGACACACTTTATAGCATCCAATATAATCTAAAATAATTACCAAATACACTTGTGCTGTCACTATGCCACTCAGGGGTGCAGCCCCTTGCCATGAACAATCATGCTTTACACTGAGAAATAAAAACCACATCCTTTTCCTACACTGCCCGGAGGTGAATGAAAAAATTATGAATGGAAGTATTAAAAACTTAACCAATTATTTTTTTTCCCTTAAACTGATTCATTAATCACCCTCAGCTTCTGTTCTGTCAGAACGCACTGCAAAGACTTTTTACATAAAGTAGAATATCCTACCTGGAACAACTTCAAAAAGGAACTTTCCTGGACTTTCTTCATTGCAGGGATGCTCAATTACTCTGTTGCCAGGCAGAAAGATGGTACCCTAAAGAAAAAAACAACAACAATAAACATGGGATTAAAATGGCTACCACGCTTCTGATAGACTAACGCTGCTTCTTTTTGGACTAGAGGTATACGTGAATTTGTGGTGGTGTGGTATTGTGCCTGGGCAGCTGACTTCCAAAATGAGACTGATGAGGGATTATCCCAAAGCCATCATCATAGATTCCCTTAGCTGAGCCGTTCAATAATGGCTTTAGGGTTTTTTTTTTAATCTCTTGGGTTTTTGAGACTACGTAGATTTTTATACTAATTTCACTGTGCTGCAGGGAAAATTTGAGACCAAAAGAAAGGGTTAACCTGGCCCTGCTGATGAAAAGCTATGAAGTTGCATGTGTGAGGCATATGAACTGAACAGCTAGGCTTCTTGGCTCTAGCCAAAGGATATGTGTACAGAAGAGTAACTTCGGTTTGTGGGGTGCATACAGAGTTCCTGCTCTGTGCCCTTTCACCAAACCATTCCCAGGAAGCAGTACAGAGAAAACATCCCACTTTCACCCACTGGCAGCACCAGCAGACCAGCACACCACAAAGCCACAGCAGGCACGGCAAGAGTCCTGTTCAAAGATGCATTTGCTACAGGCAGATAAGGTGTCGGATCACCTCTGTTGACGGGCACTGAATGCCTTTATCACAACTTTACTACCTTGAGAAGGCAGATGCGGAGTTTTAGCTGTGCATGTTTGGTAACACTGGTTACCAAAAACAATGCCTGCAACCCCAAAAACATTTCTGAGGCTGCAGTGAAGGCATAAATCCCGTGCCCACACCCTTGCCCTCACCTCCATTAAACACTGCGATACTTCTTATTGAAAACAGATGAAACAGAACAGTATTCTGCTGAGGTGGTGTTAGCAGCAAGCATTAGCAGTTGCGGGCAGCTTTCTCCACTCACTACATATACAGATATAAGCATCAACTGGCTTGGTCCAGTAACTCTACTAGAAGCTATTTTCCTTTGTTCCCGCTACAAGCAGCAACTGTTAATAGCTGTCACACTTCAAAGCCTTCTGTGAAATAACTTATTAGGCAACAATAGTATCATAAACAAAAGAGATTATACAAACAGGAAAAGATAAGTCACAACATAATTCAACTTCTCATATAACAGCTGGAAAAAAACCCCAGCAAATAAAAGGAATACATTTTTCTGAGAATTACAGGAGACCAGGAATAAGAGTCTCTAAAGAGCATTTTTAACTACATTTATTTTATGTCACAGGTAATAGACCATTAAGACTAGTATAATTTTCTTGCCCACTTTGACTTGCAGCTTGAGCTGGTTTTACCTAAAAAAACCTCCACCCAGTACACAGGATAAGCAGATCAGAGTCTGCAGGAAAATTCACTGGCTCAGGAGCTTGTGTGGGTACAAGGCAGGCTAATTATATGTCTTGATATTCAATTAAACAAAAATACGGAGACCTAGCCTACAGCACTGTAAACTAAAATCAATTTATGAGACAGTAAATGAAAACTCCATTCAACTTTGCTGTTGTTTTAGCAATAGACATGCTGCAGCCTCATTACACTGTGATGCTTTCTGATTCTCTGATGTAAAATCCTTTTAGTATTTACTTCACAGTGAGCTGTCTTAATGACAGATTTTTGAGAATGCAAGGACAAAACAGTCATCATATTTATAACCTTAGTGCCTTCAAACATATTTCATCTACTAAAACACGAAGGCTAAAGCCACACATAACAGCTAAGTTAATACGAAGGGAATCCAGACAGCAACACCATATGGAATGTTGCTGTGGTTTATAAAGTAAAACATGTCCTCAAATGGTAATTTTATTTTATTGTCTATTTTCAGAACTATTATTGGAAACATCAGTGCATATTTAAAAATATATATGTGGGTTTTTTTTACAAATAGGAAAATAGCTTTGTTTGTGCAATCTGCACCTGGATGCCCCAGACTAGCGGGGAAAGCCTATGAGAGCGCTGCAGCTCTTTCACTTCCCATTCTGTCTGCTTTCACACCCATCTGTCTGCCTTCACCGTTCAGCAACACTTCCCCTTTGCTAAGTTTTGTCGCTATCTGCATGACTGTTCCAAGGCTATCTGGAGTGTCCCTTTGTTTAGTTTCTTAGTAGCTGGCAGTGTGTTTCACATGAGTCTGCTGGCAGCCAGGGAACATATCTGCACTGTAACAAAACCCCTGCAGCCCCTCATGTGGCACAGCCCTAGCTGCCGGGTATTTGGTACAAGCAAGGGGACCCCAGTCCCCACATCGCTGTCAGTCCCCTTGCTCAGTTGCCTTTGCTGGGCCATCCTTAGAGCTCAGACAATCCAAAGAGTACAGGCTACCAGGGAGTTGCAAAGGTTCAACAAGTTGATCCTCTGGTTTTCCCCTCAAGTATCTAATTCCAGGGGGAAATAAGAGAAAACCACCCATATAGTCTTAAGACAGCTAACAAGACAGTTATTTGCATATAAAAGATGAAGGTGATTTCCAAAGGAAATACATGTTTTGAATTGGGTATCAGTGCATGTAAATGTTCCATAATTAGAAAACTTCACATTGCTTCATATCAAACTCTACAAATCATACACAACTGTTAAAAAAACCAATAATCTCAACCCAAGAGTACCAACTGGACCACATTAATATTTTTCTTGCAAAAAAGAAAGAAAAAACAATGGTACCAGCAGGGAACAACACATGCAGTCTATAAAAATATAGAAAAAGGGGAGCAGGAAAAAAAGTGGTCCTGACCCAAGTCCCTGCTTGCTCCCATAGCCATTCTGTTTGCGGGTTGTGCTTCTACCAGGTCAGCAGCATTTTGCAGAGCTCCTGCTGCATAAGCCTGGGTTGTTTTTCTATTTCCAACACTTCCGTCGTTACCAGGGCAGTTCTGCTTCTCTAGCTGAGTGCTTTGGGTGACTCAGTAGGATGCAGGAGAAGACTGGGTTGCTCAAGAACCAACCGATACTTTCCCCTAACCAAGTATCAAGCCCACTTTCAAAGGAGCTTCTCACACACATGGATTTTACTATGCTGTTGTTTTATTTTACTATGCTGATTTTAGTATGCTGTTGCTTCAACCAAAGATACCTAAATAGCAGAACAACCACCTTTTTGTTAAAATTAAAAATCTGTATATACAAAGCCTTTAACTTAAGAAATAATATGACTACTTAGTTAACAAACAGACTGATAAAATACTGCAGTGCAGCAAGAATGACAAATCTACTTTGGATTAGAGTCTTGCTCAAAGAGATGTTTTATTCCACACTGGTCCCCTGCAACACTTTCAGCACAATTCAGCAGATGAACTTCATGAGGAAGCATGGAAGAGGAGACAAGGTGGCCACAACACAAATGTTTCACATGACAATCAGTTGAGAAATGGTATTTCAGTTTTGCACGTCATGTAACACTGTAACAGCAAAGCAACCCTGTGCCTATTTTTCTTTTCCATTCCCATTTCCTAGGCACACTTTTCCCCAGCCTTGTTTGAACTTTGTTTTCTGAAGCAGACTTATCACCTGTGTTCAAAAGATACCAGGTTTTCCCCAAGAAAGCTTACAACACAAGGAATTTCCATGCCTTTAAGATGCTCATTGGCAATGACAAAGACATGATTTTCAATGCCTCTGGATGGGTTTTACTGAAGAAGGATGTAGACACATGAGGAAATTTAACTGCTTTCTTGTCAAAATCATGTCTTCAGTATTTAGTCTAATAGAGTTCCTGAAGGCTTAACTGCTCTATTTGCTTGCTTGTATTTTGTTCTGCCACCCCTTAAAAAAGTTACTTCCTAAGTCCATGGTATCAGCGTTTATATCAGATGTTCTTCTTGCCCTTCCAACTTTTATGATTTATCAAAGATCACTGAATTCTATTTCAGCTTTCAAACAAAGTGCTGCATTTACATATCTGTTTTTCTTGTTTCGTAGGAAACTCTTCCCATGATTTTTTTTCTGGTACTTCAGTATAGTTTCAGTTATCTTAGAGGATCTTCACATAGTTTCTTCCTCCTTTGCCTGTCTGTTGCCAGAGGTTGGTTAGCCACAACATCACAGAAGTGGCTACACTGGTTTGGTGGCAAAGGTTTCCAGGATCTTATCCCTGCCAGAGTGCAGACCCTGAAGAAACACAGCCCAGCTACTCATGCCTCTCTGCAAGAAGGCTCCCCAGTCAGCTGGACTGCATCCCTCAGGAAAACACAGTCCTCAAATAGCGCTAAGGTCTGCAGCCCCACGATCAACTGCTATTCCCCATGCCAAGCTCTCTCCCTCCTTAGATGGTGCCAACCTAAACATCTCCACAGCTCTTAGAAAAGTTTTGCTCAGAGAGGGAGGAAGGGGTGAAGAAGAAACAGCTCTCAGAGACACACTAAGGTCAACATCCAGGAAGGCGGCAGCTGATCAGGAGGATTAAGAGGCAGAAAGGATCTCTCGGTACAGGTATCTAATATACGACTCACAGCTGTGTACAATGCAGTGCTGTTATATAGTTTCATGTATCACTGTTGCTGTTTCTGGGAAATTTTGATGGTCATACTCAAGAACAACAATGCACTTCAACATGGATAGCATCTTAAACTGAAAAATGCTACAATTAGTGGATAATAATCTCCAACGCCACTTGTATTTACAGGATCACAGCCTGAAAGGCATCCACTCCACAGTAAAGCCTGTTAATCAACCTGGATTAAACAATATACCTGGTGCATATGCAGTTATATACATATATGTATATTTCTACATGTACTTACAGACATCATGTGATGCATAGCAAAGAAGAATAAAGTGAACACACAAACTGATACCGGTTAGAAATCCTCATTCCTTAATTAACTACTGGTTTTGCCTTTAAACTATCACAATAATAGATTACCTCAGATCCAAGTCAGCCCTTTGCTATGGCAGGAACCTATAGACATGAGGTGAGAAAAACTTATGGCACAGGAAGAAATCCCCTTATACCGAGGTCAGTAATGAAACCTGCGCTGTGCTCACTAAAAGCACACTTTGACTGCAGTAACCACTTAAAAATCCAACTTGATTTCCACCATTTCAATCTATTTCCAAGATCCCAGTCCAATCACTGCAAAAGGGCACAGAAACTCTGAAAGCCAGCCTACAGAGAGACTTTAACTACTCATTTAACTACCTACAGAGAGACATCAGTATCTCAGACTGGGACTTGGGCAAGTTAACAAGCTGGCTCCAAACCCCAGAGGAGTGCTGTGGCAGAGGCAGAGAACTGCCTTGGCTGCCTCTAGCTGGGCAAAGCCCAGCAGATCCCAAGCACACTGGGACCTGCAGCACAGCATGACCCAGCAATGTTCACAGCACACTGGCCGACATGGCTTGGCTTGCTTTGCCCAGCGCAGCACCTCTGGTTTGCTTTCACCCTTGCACAGCTCTGGTGTTTGCCGTTACTGCATATCACGAAAGCCAACTTATTTCTAGAGCCTTGTCTACAAAAACAAGCATCCTCTGCCAGAGCTCTTTGTTTCAAATTCACTGGCCCCTCTATCCAGTTCAGCAACAACAGTCAATTTCAAAAAATTTCAGTCATTCCTGTTGCTGTCCTACAGTTACCTATCAAGTAATGCGGTGTGATTACATAGCAACAAATCTATTAACAGGTAGCTACCACCAGCGGGCCTAAAAGGTCGTAACTGACTCGGTGAGAATTCTCTGCCTACGAACCCCTAGTGATATTTTGAAGCTATATAATTGCTGTTCTTCAATGTAAACAGAAACTATTTTTGTTCAGAGATCTCTTACCCCCTACATACATTACGGGTTTAAGGTCTTACTGGGAAACACTACATAAAGAAAACAAATTTTACTGATTTTACTGAATTGCCACTGTTAAATATACATACTATCAGATTTTCTAGCACACAACAGTGCGACAACAATGAAAAAGTCAATACAAGCTCTAATTGTAAGAGAATGAAGGAACCAAATGTTCTCTTACAATAATTTTTTTCATTGTAAGAGAGTAAGATTTTTAAATTTTTATTGTAAGAGTGGATTTTTATACCACTTAAGCAACCAAAGCTCAGGAAGAAGTACAACTACTACAGGAGGTTATGCAGTCTTCGTCTTGCAGATATTGCAGTCATTTACAGTTTTTCAGTATGCACAGGGAGAGAACAAGTGCTATCATATTTGAGGCATCAGGGCAGGGGATGGAGGGGGCCAGCTATTCTGATTTTGGGGAGGTATGTAACAGGCCAGGAATGAAGACGGAGGAGGACAGAGAAATTACAAAAGAAATAGGGTTGGTTGGATAAAATTCAGTCACTACACAGCATACGTTTTTCTGGCATTAATTCCATTGCATTTGACATTTTCTCATCCCACTATGTTAACACATCACTCCAGTCTGTTTCTGTTGAAGAACAAGAATCGCCATTTAGTTCTCAGAAATTCCACAAACCAAAGGATAAAGGAGATTTTTCCTTTACCTAAGGAAAGGTTCAAACCTACCTCATAGCTTAATATTCCAAACAAGAAGTAAATTCACCTCTGTGGTGGTGAACACCACATGTACTATTTCCTTGGCAACGAGCACAAAACCATTTCTTCTGACATGAGAGAGCTGGCCCTTTTACTAGGATGCGATTACAGTTTCTTTAAGGATTTTTCTATCTTTCTCTCCACCGCACATTTCACTTAATGGTTGAGTGCCCCTGTCTGCTTGAGAGAAACTTCTTTCCTCAGGAATGAAGTAATCTTGGCTTGAGCAGCCACTAGAAAATACTCCCTTTTTTGTTCAGAAGAGAAAGAAAGCTCATATCAAGTTAAGCTGTAACACCACAAAAGAATTAAGTTTGCCTAAAACCAAAGGCCAGATACCAGCATATCACATGCCTACAATTTCCATTTCTGTAGCAAGGGCAAGAGAGAAGAGTGACCATTTTCTGACCATATTTGAGACAATGCCTGAAATTATTAATTAATCTGTTTCCCAGTATCAACCTGTACCTTACAGTTGAAGGTAAAACTTAACATGCTCTCTTCCCACCTCTAAATTCTGCCTGCTATTTCAAAGAGTTTCAGACAGATCTTGGATCAATATGAAGCAGCTTCCCCTTCTAAAGCAGAATTTCTGTGGTATCTAGAGAAACTTTAGCGCCTCTATTTTACCCAACTTCTCCTGGCTTCTCTCTAATCAATGAGGTTATTCAATTATATTTAGATGGGGTGAGCCAATTCATGAGTAACGCTCTTGAGAGTTACCTTGTGCATGAACGCGTGGTGTGCATCTGATCCCACACAAACCTTCCAGAAGGAGTAATTAGGACTGTGATTTGGGAGAGGGAGACACACATGATGGAGACTGAACTCAAGTTAACAAAACAGGACAGGTCACAGGGTCCAGCAGCTGAGAGATGTTGCAGGAGCTCTATGATATACGGTGCTTTCCTGGGGAACCCACTCTGCAATTGCCATGTCGCTTACAGGAAGGACCCCTTGCTATTTTTTGAAGGCCAAGAAAAAGGAGACACGCATAAATAAATTTCGAAACGGCACTGAGTTTAAGGGCTCATAAGTAGAAGCTAAGAACATTATTAGATGCATGGAAGTTTTGATGAAATTAGGCTTCATAATGATTGTTAAATTTTGATCAACAGACAAACAATGGGATTGGGCATTACTGAATTACTACAGGAGAGAAAGACAGCTATAAAAAAAATGTTACTTCCAGTGGCTCTGGTGAATAAGAAATGTAACTTTTTATTAGATAAAACTATTTTCTCAAGGGAAAAAAGCCAATAAAGCACAAGGTATCAGAACCAAGGACCAAGTCTTTCTCTACAGATCTTTTTCACAAAGGAAATTTACTGACTTTAGTCCTAAGAACATCTAGGCCAAAAACCTGCTATTATTCCCCAACAGGATGAGACTTGGCAGGAGAAAGTTTCAAGCATGGCCTCTCATTTATATACAGAGCTCTCCAGTGACAGTCTTGACAGGTACAGCAACACTGTGAGAGAATATAGCATATATGATTGAGCAGGTTAAATCAAGTCAGTCATTAAATACTGAATCAAACATTTTTCAAGATAAGATTCAGAGGAAGCAAAAAAGGCCTTAAAACTGAACTTCCTATTCTTTCTTCATTTCTTTTATTTTGAAAAAGCGGGCAACCAGTGGTCACTGCACACAGTTGCCTTACTTCCAAGAGTCAAGTGGATATCATTTATACACTCTATTTTGTTTCATTCCCACAGCTGATGGAAAGGATTAAGGTCTAGATGGAAAGAAAAACAGTGACCAGAACTGCTAATGATAATCAAGTGCTTTGCTGGGTCTCACTCTGAATTATGCTTTTGCCATTATGAATTGCAGTAGAATTCATTTAGGGGGAAAACAGTCTAACAACGTGTGGAAACACTAACGCCACTACATCCTTGTTTGAAGAAATACAGCTGGATTGTTATGGTTGGCTTTCAGAGGAGATCGTCAAGACCCGACCCACTGTAACAGTTAACAGATGAATATAAGTGATAGATATCACAACACCGACAGGAGCAAATGTCACCCTGGAGCGCAGACGATAGATCAACAAATAACTTGTCTGTTTGCCTCTGAACAGAAACAGCCTCAGCCCGAACACTGGGCCCAGCCCGAGACCCTGCGCTGGAAGGTGGGTGCAGACCCAGCACAGAGAAGGTGGAAAAAACCCCAACACAAGCGGTCAGAGTGTTAAAACCTGCACTCTGTCCCTCAAAGCTGGTCAGTGGGCCAAAGCAGCAGAAGCAATTTGCTCCAGGGTAGCCACTTGCCATAATTTTCTGAAGATCATCAAAAAGGACCAACAGAAAAAATAATAATGCCATAAAATAATAGTCAAGTGAAATCAATAATTAAGATTCCACCATCTCTAAGTTCCATGAAACCCTGTCAGAGAGGCCTTTGCAGGTGAGGGAGCTTACTCAGGTAAGGTCTGAGGCAGGTTCATGGGGAGCCCTGCCAGTCACTCCAATTTAGCACCAGAATAAATCCCCTTTTACTATCATTTAAATACAGCTATCCCAACACACACAGTCACAAAAATAGCAGTGGCTAAAACCATGGTCAGGTAAATCTGAAGCAGAGGTCAGACTGCTTCTGACCATCAGAAATATTTCAAAGTTCCTCATCTAGGATCATTATCGTCATCCTTCTCCCCCTGCTTCCCTGCCCCTTTCTTCAGTACTTCATATTGGCTTAGCTTATGATAACAGCTTTGCTTCTGACAACTTACACTACACTGTTCTTATAAAGCCTACAAAAAGGATAAAATCAAGCTTTTAAAACTAAAAAATCAAATGAGAGAAATTTTAAATTCACAGAAACCACCTTTGTTCCCTAGGTCCAGTGTGAACAGAAGAAATAGTAAACAGCTGGAGAGTACAGCCTCCAGAGACTAGCTCTGAAGCACAAGATAAAGACAAGTATTTATCAGGAATGATTAATATAAAACAGTTCTTGCCCTGAGAAAAGGAATGATTCAAACCAGTTAGTTCAGTTTGGGGTTTTTGTTGTTGGGTGTTTTTTGTTTGGTTGGATAAGAGTTTTTTATGACTTCCATATTGAATTTAAGACATAAAATCCTTGCCAACCCCAACACACAGTTTTCTTCCAGGAAAGCTATACACAGCCAAGTATCCCACCTGAGGACAATCCATTTCCAGGTCAATATGTAGTAAAGGTTGAAGTTGCTGCAGATTTCTTGGAACTTACACATAAAGAACAACTTTAAAAGCATAAGTAAAGAAAGATGGCAGACGAGACAATTCCACTGAAGTAGTTTCTTCCTTTCCTGTGCAAATATTCTTCCTGGCTTTTGGCTAGCAAGAATATGCCAGTGGAGCTTGCCTGTCCTATAAAAATTATCATCTTATTGAAGAAAAGAAATAGAGTTTCACACTGAAAAATTTTATAGCTTAATGGCAACCATTAGCTTTCTTTTGCAAATTTCTTTAATGTTTATATTGCTTGTTGTTTTAACATCTATACTTTGTTTATATTTTGTCTATATAGTAAATATTTTATTAGAATGATTTATAAATGTTACTGCACTATAAATACTGCATTGACACAATAAATAGCTCACTTAACTTTCTGGCATCTAGTGTAAGATACTTTGCTGGTCCTTGTCTAAGGGATTACATTAATTAGCAGTGATCCTATCCCAGGGAGACTGGGGTCATGTCTTCTGTGCTACATGAACAATTACACAGCTGGAAAACTCTGATTCACTGATTACAAATTACTGCTTAAGCAGTACAATTTCTGTACAATAGATTTTTTCCAGGTTTTACTTTCAGTTCACCATATTAGTCTGCCTCTTCCACTCTGTGATACTGTTTCCAATTTACAACTGGACTTCTCAGATAGCTTCTCATCTTTATAACTGATCTGAATCACACATTTTTATAGCTTTTGCATGAGATCTGTTTCTTAACCAAAGCATTAATAATGTGTTGAAAAGTATCCTTAAATTTTTTTTTATGCAATCAAAATATTTTTGATTTTTGGCTGCTTAAAAGCTGCCTTAAGAACTGAACCATTTGATACTTGATGGATGCAAGTATACAAAACATTGACATGGTTTGCCATGAAAAGCAGAGGCTTTTAGCAAGATGAAGGTGTTCTAAAAACTAGACTCTTGGTCAAAATAGATACCTACATAAACCTATCTAAGAATTAAAACATACTATTCACAACATGAGGTGGAATTTTGAAGAGACAACATAAATCAAACACTTGTTATTTGCATCTGGAAGTTACTGCAGGGTGCTATAGCTCATTTTGCCTTAATGCTTTCTTAAGTGCTGGGAAGAAGGGAAGCAAGAGCTTTGTAGAATACGGAACTTGCAGGTTTCACTGTACAAAAAAAAAGTTTCCTATTATATTTATGTAAGCCTGCTCAGAATACAACCATTGGATGTTTTTTTTGAGAGCAATGCTTAAACTACTAGCTATCATAGAATGGTGTGGGTTGGAAGGGACCTTAAAAATCATGTAGTTCCAACCCCCCTGCCATGGGCAGGGACACCTTCCACTAGACCAGGTTGCTCAAAGCCCCATCCAGCCTGGCCTTAAACAATTCCAGGGATGGGGCACCCACAGCTGCTCTAGGCAGCCTATGCCAGTGCCACACCACCCTCACAGTAAAGAATTTCTTCCTTGTATCTAATCTAAATCTACCCTCTTTCAATTTAAAGCCATTCCCCATTGTCCTGTCCCTACATGCCCTTGTAAAAAGTCCCTCTTCAGCTTTGTTGTAGGCCTCTTTAGGTACTGGCAGGCTGCTATAAGGTCTTCGTGGAGCCTGCTCTTCTCCAGACTGAACCACCCCAACTCTATCAGCCTGCCTTCATAGAAAAGGTGCTCCAGCATCTTCGTGGCCCTCCTCTGGACTGGCTGCAACAGGTCCATGTCCTTATTATGCAGTACTCCTGGTGGGTTCTCACGAGAGCAAAGTAGACAGGGAGACCTGCTGGTCACACTTCTTTTGATGCAGGATAAAACATGCCAGATAAGCCCTAATTTAAATAATTATAAAATCCAGCCAGGATTAAGTGGGAGCTGGTGTAGGTCAAGTCAAGATCACAACACTCCCAAACCTCCAGACCAGTTCAGTTATGCAGAATAAATGCACAGTTCTGCAGTTTGCTTAAACAGGTTTCAGTGAGGGCTTTTTGTGTACACACGGTTTCTTCATAATCCTCAACTTGCACCCTGCATTCAGGGCTCTTTCAAGTTGGGCCAAGTGCATGAACTGATCTAGACCACAAAATCAGCCTAGGATAATGCAAAAAAACACTCAAGGACAATCACAAACAAATCCTCTCACTGCTAGTTTAATCGACCTATTGTTTCCCCTTGGATGTTGCTTTCCTACTTACCTCCTTCGACAGCCAGGACAGGAAGGCCAGTTTGCTACTCCAGGAGGAATTTACAACGTGCATAATGAAAATCATACAGTCATAGGCTAATGCAAGCTGGAAAGGGCTATACTCAAAAGTTAACCATAAGAAAAAAAATAAATACTTTCCAGCCTTTATCTCAGCAGTTTGGCTATAAGGATGCTATGGGTGACCATATTCAAAGCCTTGATGAAGCTAAGCTATACAGCTGTTCCCCCATATCCAAAAGGCTCCAGAAGGACCCAGTCTTGGACCTTACCAGGGACTGTAGGGAGGCTGACCTTTTGAATTAAAGCTGTCTTTTAAAAATAGCCAATATTTTTCAGGATTATGCTGTCTCAAAATAGCATTTAGTTAAGTGAGAATAAATAAGACTTTTGTAACCTAGATTTTTACTCGCTTCTCCTAATAACACTGAAGGTATTTTACAACATTCTCTAAAGGTACAGAAAGAATAAGTGAGTGTCCTTGGTTTTATTACAGCTTTTTAGAAGTTTTCATATTTAAGTACCAAACTATCATTTATAAACTTTTCCATAAGACAGCGTGACAAGCTTTCTTCAGAGCTGTTGGGGGGTAATCTTGCAGAGTGCCAGACAGTCTAGGGTAAAAATGGATTCAGGGTGACTGGAGGCCAACATTGTTAACTGCACTGTAGCAGCTGCTCTGTTCCAAACAATATTAATATAAATCGTTTAAATTCCATGTTGCTATTTTAATAAATCACCGAAATATAAACGGCCATGAAGGTCTTCACAGCCTGTAGGAGAGATCACGGCAGCCCTTACAAAAGCAGAGGATGAACTGCAATTTATGCAAAAGGAGAAACTAAGACAAAGTTCACACAGCAGGTGAACAGAAACCAAATTCCAGGTTTTCTGGCAAACACACTAGTACTCTGGCCACTGCGCTGCTCCCTGCCTGGAGTTATTTTTGAAAAGGGGCCTCTCCTCCAACTAACAAGAAAAAATAGTTCAGACCAGTCATCAGCTATCAACACTCTGGAGTCTGCTTTTCTGAAAGAGAGACAGCCTTGACACTCTAAGCATTTTTAGATGTACATTTATTTCTGTTGGACATTTTATTTTCTTCAAAGTGAAAACACAGGGCAAAGATGTCAAATCTGTTAGTCCACCAATCTGCAAGTAAAAATGTTTACCTTGGAGCCCACCCAGAACTGGCCCCGTTTTCTGGCATGCTCACAGCTGCAGAGTACACTGACTACAGCTGGAGGCTGGGATCATCATGGGAAAATGAGGTACAGATTATGACATGGCAAAAAAAAGGGAGGGGGTATCTCAGATTTAGAGCTGCTTGTGAAAACTGTCACATTTTGTCACCTCATGGGACAAAATGTAGTTTACTCAAAAGAAAAACAGAAAAGCTCCTGAATTCCTATTTCACACTTGAGCCACTGGCTCAAGGCTGCTTCAAAGCCTATTGAAGTCAGAATAGACAATGAAAGTAATTAATGAGGTTTCATTACTACTTTTAAAGGATTTAATTTTATAACTCGGCGCTGCTAGCAACGGCTATTGTTGATCAAGACCATTACTTTGCCTATGTACCTTATATATCTCTTCACAGGTTTCTCCCTTGCTATTCCACCTCCTTACACACTGCTTGTACTTTTTCTAGCACCTTTCTACCTTCTACATCACTTCTACAACACCAGAGAGCTTCAGTGTGGTCATTGCATAGCTTAACCAGAAGTTGAGTATTGTTTACTCAGCAAGAAATGTTTTATACATCCACAGTAGGTGAAAGACAATCAAGGAACTACATAACAAGCATCCACTATGCTCCTGGATGGAAAACAAGAGTGGTGATTCATTGAAGAGCATAGGAAAAAGGATCCTAGGAAGTTGTAATCATCCAAACCATTGCCAAACTAAAGCCCTTAAGTGACACACTCAACTTGTCAATGGTAAAAAACCAGCACATAAAGTTTCCATGGACTCTCAGAGGATGGCATTTGTCCTTATGCAGATGTTTCAAGTCCTTGAAAATTTCAAGATATTCCACATCTCCTACTTCCCCTCTGAAAACAGGCTGCAGAAAGGACACTGGGGTGAACCCTTCTCCCGCTGCTGCAAAAAAACCCTCCACTAAGCCCCATCCTACAGAGCTTAATGCACTCAAAGGCTTTCCCTCTGTATTGGGTTTGTGAAGCAAGATTTTGCTAGTGAGGGAGGCTACAGGGGGGGCTTCTGTGAGAAGCTGCTAGAAGCTTCCCCCCATGTCCAATGGAGCCAATGCCAGCAGGCTCCAGGATGGACCCGCCACTGGCCAAGGCCATCAGCAATGGTGGTAGCACCTCTGAGATAACATAGTTCAAAGGGAAAAACAACCTGCACAGCAAAATTGCCGCAGAAGACAGGAATGAGTGAGAGCAACAACTCTGCAGACCCCCAGGTCAGTGCAGAAGGAGGGGCAGGAGGTGTCCAGGCACTGGAGCAGAGATTCCCCTGCAGCCCATGGTGAAGCCCATGGTGAGGCAGGCTGTGCCCCTCAGCCCATGGAGGTTAACGGTGGGGCAGATATCCACCTGCAGCTGTGGGACCCAACACCGGAGCAGGGGGATGCCCAGAGGAGGCTGTGACCCTATAGGAAGCCCATGCTGGAGTAGGCTCCTGGCAGAACCTGTAGAGACAGAGGAGCCCAGGCTGGGGCAGGTTTGCTGGCAGGGCTTCTGACCTCATGGGGAACCCATGCTGGGGCAGTCTGCTCCTGAAGGACTGCACACTGGGGGAGGGACCCACGCTGGAGCAGTGTGTGAAGAACTGCAGCCTGTGGGAAGGTCTTACGTTGGAGAAGTTTGTGGAGGACTGTCTCCCATGGGAGGGAACCCACACTGGAGCAGGGAAGAGAGTGAGGAGGAAGGAATGGCACAGATAGCATGTGATGAACTGACTGCAACCCCCATTCCCTGTTCCCCTGTGCCACTTGGGGGGAGGAGGTAGAGAATTCGGGAGGGAAGTTAAGCCTGGGAAGAAGGGAGGGGTGTGGGGGAAGTTGTTCCTAAGTTTTGGGCTTAGTTCTCATTATCCTACCAGATTTGAATGGTAATAATTTAAACTAACTTCCCCAAGCCGAGCCTGTTTTGCCCATGACAGTAATTGCTGAGTGATCTCTCCCTGTCCTTATCTCAACCCGTGAGCTTTTCATTATGATTTCTCTCCCCTGTCCAGCTGAGGAGGGGATAGAGCAGCTTTGGTTGGCACTTGGCATTCAACCAAGGTCAACCCACCATACTCACTGTCATACCCAGGGGTATTAACATACTAGTACATTTTTGGTTTATTCTGAGAAACATATCTTATTCCATTCAGAAAAAATCCAGAGCAACTGATGTCCCAGTAATCTCGTGGCACATATGAGCTTGGACATCCTTCATCTCCTGACAAAACACTGGGTCCGTGTGGCTTTGAATAAAAAGCCCATCCTCATGGCTGAGCTGCACAAAAGCTACGTTTAAGATTTAATGGCTGGCTTCACCAGTTTGCTGCAATTCTAATTAAAACACCAGAGTTGCTCCACTTAGAAGCGTTTGCTAAATGATATCTCAGAGTGCCTGAGACAAGGGAAATCTCAGCAAAGGCAAGTGACAGCATTAATTTGACTTTTTCTGTTAAATAAAGAACAGTTCATTACAATCTTTAACAGGTGGCAGGTTTGCCACCTCAACTGCATGCAGGTTCTAGACAGATTTATCGTGCCTTTCATTTTAAAACATTTATGTGAACACATTTGCTGAGATAAATTAACTTGTTCACAAAAGCATCCTGTTCAAGGCTGCCGTTTTAACTCTTACATCAATCAAATCATGTTGTAAAACTGTTAGCATCAATTTTGACAATCAGCATCTATTATTTATAGCTTTGGAGCTCTCTTCATTAGTTTCCTATTCCAGTTCTGGTAACTTTTACAGTTTAAATATACAATTGTCAAGGAAATTTGGAACACAAACTGGCTTAATGTAGCTGGATGGATAACCTAAGCAAGGCAGACAGTTGAACGGCTTCTGAATGTACCCCCATAACAATCCAAGAAGAGACATCTAGACTCACAGGCAGGTTTTGGAGTTGGATGTGGGGGTTAATATGAAACGCTGCTTTTATGGAAAAGCAAGATTTCAGCCATTCCAAGGCTTTTCACCGAATAGCTGTCCCGGGAAACATCTGTCTAAAGGAAGAGGGATTATGCTGCTGTGCTTTCCCATTTTTACTCAGAAATTTAGTTATTTGTGGATGCACAAAAGCCAGGCACAATTCCCACCTTTTCCTACGAGCACCCGAAGGAGAGGTCCCTCCTGAGGCACAGGTCAGGGAAGATTGGGTGCACATAACACTTAGGAACAAGAAATGCGTTAAACATTCCCACTGCAGAGGAAGAACACCATGGCCTCACATCTCAGATCCCATCCATCCAGCTAGGAAACCTTCACAAATGCTTGCTGTTTAGCCCAACAAACATTTAAATATGAAAAACTAGACCAACACAGAGAGCCACTGAGTGACAGCCTAAACCTAAGATGGAAGACTTTGGTTCAAACTCATTTTCTGCCTATGTCAGTGGACATATCTGAAGAGAGGCTTGGAGCTATGCAGAATTAAGGAAGTCATCATAAATTGTACTGCTACAATCCACTGTTGGAGCCCCACTCAAGAAGTGGGACCCCCCTGGAATACACTTAGCACAAACAGAACAAATACGCTCTCCAGCCTGAGAGCTCCCTTGAATTGCGAGATGTTAAACACAGTCACTCAAACACAAATAGCAGCAAGTTTATTTGAAGCAACACTATCCATCTATTTTTAGCAGGGTTTGTGTTAGGGTACAAAAGGCTATTTTCCACAACTTTGAATTAGAAAACCCCATCTCTAAACCACCTCCTTTCCTTCTCATAAGAGTTTGTAACAATGATCACTCCAGGGAAACTTTTCTTTCTTGCCTTTTTCCTCCCTTTGAAGCTGAGAAGATTAACTGACAAGGTACTATTCCACTTTAAGGGACTGAGTAGATTTTTATTGTGAAACACCAATTTGTACTTCAATTTAATGACCTCCCTCCCAAGCATAAAAAAAAAGGCTTGTGTTCTCATTTACACAATGATTTTAAAAAGCTTGAAGTGTCAAGAAAAACTTAGGATACAGAAAATTGTGTTCAGACACAAATGGCTTTATCATCTAGGAAAAACAACACAAGTAAAAAAGCCTGCAAATGCTCCTGTCTGATATTCAGTACACAGCCCTCATCACTGAGTTTCAGAGCATTTTAACTGATACACAGCTATTTTGTACCACATACTCAAGACTTAAGATATCCCTGGCCAAAAGGCCTTTTAAATATGAGTGCCCGTCAAACGAATGACAGCCACCATCAGCCTCGTGGGATTCTTGTCTCTATTAAGTTGAGACAGCTATAGCATCTATCCAAAGGGTGGGTAGGACACAGCCTCACATTATAGACACCGTAGAGATTTTCGGGGTTCTGTCACTCATTATTATTAATATCATGCTAGTATCAAAAGAATTGCAGTTTGTCCTGGTCCCTGCTGTCCTGTGCAATGTCTTTGCAACAAACATGACATTGGAAAGTAAGACAGCAGATATCAGAGCAACAACCACCAAGCCCTTTTTGGCAAATAAACTTTTAAAAATTATTAACTACCATTTTTTCACCCATCCAGTATCAACTCCTGAACTTGCTGTTCTTAAAAGAAGAGTTTTAAAACCAAATTGTCCTCATTTCCACAGGGGGAAAAGGACCCATCTGATAAACCCAAGCTCAATAAAGACACTGCCATGGACTTGCTGCATTGAAGTTTCTTATACTACTCAAGTACAGCACCCATCTCAGTTTCTTCTCCACTGCACTGTGTTCATGCAGTTGTTGCAAACTTCAGCTGTTAAAAAGCAAAAAACATTTTTATGTACCTTCTTGCTGACAAAGTTAAATGTCCTGTTTAAAGGTACTCGGGCAAGACTCCTCTCAACAAAACCTTTTACACTGCCCAGTCTGTTTTAACAACCTTGGAATTAATCTTGATCGAGACTAGTATCAATGACCTCACCAAAGCCAGGGTTTAACCATTAAAAACAAAAGCCAACCACCACCACCCAAGACTGCTGGGTTAGTCCACACAGTGTTGGCGCAAAATCCAGGCACAGCACCGTAGGTTCACTTCCCAGTTGTAGCTCAGGACTCCAGCAACTGTGAGTTCTGTGATAAAGCTAGGCTAAAAACTTCATGAAGGTGCTCTAAATTATTTTATTCCCTGCAATCAGTTATTACATGTTTTGCTACCCATCTGCCTTCCCAGGCAGGACATAGTCTGCAGTGCTCTTTAGCACAGAAAAGAAAGTTAGCCCTTCGCTGCAGTGATGAAAATGGGAAAGACTGCCAACTTAACCAACTACTCTGCCCACATCTCACAGGCTTCGATGTAGCCCTGCATGGCTGGGCTCTGGGTACTTCACTTGGATGAGATGAGTGCCTGCAACGAGTGTTGCCCTCGTAGACTTGGCCTCGATAGGAGGAGCTTCTTTTCCCACGTCCGAGTTGGAAAGAGCAGCTCCAGAAAGCCAGAGTCATTCATGGAAATATTTTCAGACTGTCAACTGAAGAGTAAAGAGGATTTCAAGAATGCAGCTTGAGGTCATCCAGTTTTTATCAACTACACAAGCCACTCCACTTGGCCAAGAACTAAGAAAGCCTCTCTCCCTAGCAACAAGTCCAGTTGTACATGCTGCTTATTCAGCTGCAAATACGGCTTTTATCCCAGAGGTAATGGACTTAGAGAAGGCTATTCTTAAACACTAATAGGCTAAAAGAACTCAATTATTTTCATTTAAAGACTAACGAGGCTCTCCTGTGAGCTATTCATTTTGCTACTTCAGGAGCCATGCAGCACTTGTACCACATCCAAGTAAATAAAAGAGAGGAAAAAAGTCATCATGACGGGCCCTTTTAATAGACACAGACCTCCAACAGCGCTGAAATTCCCTTTATTCCCATCAAAAAACCCCTCACAGTACATAGAGCAGTGTGCAAGGGTCAAGCTGTAGACAGAAACGATTATCACATAATTGCTTATCATCCCTAACAGTTCAGGAATTTTCACAGCAACATTTCAGCATGTAGACTGCATATGGGACAGAAAACACTTGAGTACTGGTTTTCTCAGGCCACTGATATTGACCTGATATCATGATTAGTCTAATGCATAAGAGCTCCTTTCTGACAAGATCAAGAGATTATGTGAGATTACAAGGAACAGGACCAGTGTTATCAGCTTACCACCTTCACTGTGGGGAATGAGTCCTTGGTGAAGGCTGCCTGCTTTATCGTCCTCTGTGGCCACCCAAGACTGACTGCTACAAGCCTCTAAACATACTTTTAAAAACTTAAAACACATAAGGGGGTTGCTAACCACTGGAGGGCAAAACATTATTTCTGGTGTTTGAAAGCACGGTGGAAGACAGCCTGTATCTTGTGTGTGGAAGTAAACTACTGTTTGGTCAGTATCTGTGCACTATTATTATTCCTTCTACCTAACAAATATATTGAATGTTTCTTGCCTAAGTCATGTAGTGATTATGTGGCCTTTGCTGCTGCTAAAGTTTATTAAAACTTCACTGAAAGCATGAAGCAAAAACACAAGGCGGGGGGAGAGAAAATTAAGGCATCATTATTGAGTGCTACGTTTCATGTGACTGCCATCAAGATATAATCTCCGTTTCCCAGGTCACTGCAACTTGATTTGTGGCCCTCTAGCTCTGTCTGTTCCTCATACAGTGCTAGCCAAGTACACAACACAAAACGTGCCTCTAGGTCCCTCCTCTGTCTGCCACCACGATAAAATGGCTGTCTACACCTAACTTAGTTTCCTGCCAGCTTAGTCATGGCACGTGAAATCCTTCTGACACTACTTTTTTCCCCCATGGCTGTTTACAACCAATAGATATGAGTCTGCTAAGGACGCCAGCACAGACCAGAGAGCAGAGGTAATGGCCAGAGGCAGCAATGCACCACCATTCAATCTCACCTCCACTGCTTCAAGGGTCCTGGGCACCTTTTTCCACCATTTTTGCTCATTCCCGCTCCCATCAATTTTCCATGAAAAACAAACTATAATAAAATCCTTTCCAAAAGCTGTTTTATTTCTCCAAGAACCAGACCATCCAAAGTTCACTTCCTGGTACTACACGTTAGACAACAGTTTTGTTTGCAATGCGTGTTATTTTCTGCTCATTTCCTCTTTGCCATTTAATATCTGCAACGCGCTAACGAATGACAAACATCAGAGGGAATGAGACAAAGCTCATCGCATGTCTAATTAGACAGACATATCCATAATTAAGCTCCTCACTAGCTATCCACAACTCATGAAACAGGTATCACATATATGTAGAGCAACATGTATTCAAAATAAAAGACTGTTACAGTATTTTCACTATGTATGCAACAGAAAATGTAAACTCCTTATGATCAGTGTGTAACTCACTGTACCCCTCCCAAAGCAGCTTTTCTTTACCAAGAAACACAGCATTCAAGAGCAACATCTTAAGCATGAAAAGCTAACCACAAGATGAATTCTCCATGTAAGTAATAAGGCTCAAGTTCCATAACATTTCCTGGAGATTAATGATCAGCTGACGGAGTTGATAACCACAATCAAAGACAAGCGAATTCCCTAGGAAATGTTGCACGAGGCCAGCTCATTACCCACTGTGGAACTGAAAAATAAGGAGACCAAGTTCTAGGGCCCGTCCTTAGGCCTCAGACTCTAAAGTTATTACTACACTTTCAACATTTTCAGAAATGTGCATTTTATTAATAAAAATTAAAAAGCAAATTCAAACAGCTGAAAGACTCCCCTCCAAATGCAAGCCACTGCTGAAACGCAAGTTCTTCTGTCTGCTAACCAACATGGCAGGCAGCTCAGCAGGCACTGAATATTTTCTCATTCAGTTTCATAGAACTTTGCTAAAATACAGAATAATTTCCATAGTCGTGTGCTTTCTGCAAACGAAGAAAAAATTTTTTTCATCGCTAATGCCTTATTGATGTATTTTAATTATCCACTGCAGCATCAGGCTGAGATGATAAAGCAGCAAACTGCAGTTTTACACATTCAACTCGTCCCTGAAAAGAGCCTCATTTTTCATATAGTCAGTGTATCCAATTGAGCACCGAAAACTCATCAGTCATGCCTCCACAAGTTTATCTCAAGTTTTATTTGCACATTCAGGTAAGCGATTTTAAGCAAGCAAAAGGCAATCTGATTCCCAATCTAAATGCACAGGCTACGGAGTCAAAACCTTTCACAACTCAGTGTAAATGTAGTTAAGAAATGAGTAACAGCTGGTGAGAAAACGTCAGCTTCTGGCATGCAGTAAAAATGGAAGCAAAATCAGAATTGCCTTATAAAACACAGCAGTTCCCTGCCGAATTTTATCTGGCAACACCTGCAGTCACCCCTCAGTCTGCAGACTCTGAGAAATGGCTGAAAACTAGTCTTATATCAGGTTACCTCACCAAAAATTACGTGACCTCCTGGACAACTGCTCACACTGCCTCCACGCAGGGCAGCTGGTCATACAGAAGAATGCTCCCCTTGCTTTTAAGACTTTCTTCCCATTGCTTCCATGTCATTTTAGGCATCCCACCGTGAACCTCATAACCACAACCAAGGACATCCCTTCTACTCCAGCTAGCTCCATTTTATAGTGCAAATGATGAATGGGGACAGTCGTCCATAATTTATTGGGACTCTCTTGATCCAAAACTGTTGGGAGCTGTCACCCCTGCTCACTGGCCTTCTGTGTTTTAACGAGATGGGACAGGGGAGACACTTCTGGAAAACTCATGCAGGAGTTAGTAAAAAAACCCTGTGGTTTATTGTTTGATGAAATAACTCTGTGGAATTCAATAGGGGATAATATATTCCTTACAGAAATGTTTGGAGGTCATTAAACATTTCAGTATTTCAGAGAAACCTCCAGTATAATAAAGTGAAATTCCTTGCCTGCCGTTTTCATTTTAAGTGATACACAAAATTTCCATAAAAGTTATGAAGAATTTTAAGGTTGGAATAAACAGTTAATAAATTTCAATGTTAACCTCTTGTTCCTCTTTAAGCAGAAACTAGCCTTCAATTTCACGATCTGATAAAATAGCACAGCAGCAGTATTTGCCTACACAAAGAGTGAACAATCTGCGATAAAAAGCGCTAAGTGCAATGCAGCATTGTTTAAAAATCTCTTGCAGTTATCCTAAAAATCTATCAAAAATCCAGTACCGAGAAAAAAATCCAATACATTAACCTCTTAACAGTGTCTGACTGTAAAACTGTTCCTTGAAAAAGAGGTAGAGATTAGCATCCCACAAGAGCATATAAACATACATAACCATGTGGTCTATTTTACAGTGGTATCAAATAGAGCAAGAGAGCATGGTTGGTATTCTTTACACCTGGTGTTTACATTTTATCATTGACAAATGATAAGACTATCAGCAGGAGGTTATTTTGCAGCAATAGGACACAGTTAAGATACAAAGTATCATTACAAGATTTATATTTCAATAAAAGACTCAATAAGAAGTGGACAGGTTCCTGCACCAAACATCTTACCATTCCAAAGCCACGTCCCTTTTACTTTAGGATAACATGAAAGACATCTTTGCACAATGCTAATTAGTCTCCGTACTTGCTTAGCTAGGAATATCTACAGGAACTAAACCACCACCTGCCTCTAATACCACAGTGCTAATATCTATAAAAGCATGCACATGAGAAGAGGCCCATTTTCATTTATGACCTAAGCTAGGACGAGAAGGATGTGTATTACCATAGATGATTGGATACATTTGGCACAGAAAGGGATCTGGCAGTACTCCCATCACACACATGCGATTTTTCCCTGCCCATTCAGCTTATGTGACACTGGAAAAGTCACTCACCCACCAATAAACTTAGCAGGCAAAACCAGAGCAGATGGAGAGGAGCTGCCTGGTGCCCACCTGATGCTAAGTGACTACATTAATCCCAGTATTATCGTGCAATTCCGGCAGATGTCATCTCTTAGGAAAACACTTAACATAATTGCCCATATGTAAACACTTGATACACATACTATTTCACTGTGTCACCAGCTCTGTAGAAGCCATGGACACTGTGCAAGGTCCAATGTATTTTACCATTATGCTCTGTAGTAATTATGCACTTCCAGTCTCACAGGAAGTTATAAAAAGTCTTTTTTTTTTTTTTTTTTACCCTCCCACAGCTGAAGACACAGGGCCCTTACTCATTTTTTCAAGACAGGGTAGTTACGGTCTCTTTAATGTAATTTCTAACCTCTTACAAGTAAGTTTTCTTTTCACTTTACCCCATGCAAAGCTTACGGTTCCCTCCTGCAGGTGACTGAAATAAGCAACGCAGACCAAAGAAACTATCACCATACCGAAAAATTGTTCTAGTGAAGAGCTACCAAATTTCAAAGGCAGACTTGCAGATTCCTGCCAGCTGTGCTTATGTTCAATTTACCGTTAATTCAAAGGTAACACAAAAGCCATTTTGCTCATCCTTAAAACGGTTACAACTCTTCCAACAGGTGACTGGCACAGGGCTGTAGGCACCAGCAGCCATACCACAGCCTTCAGACACCATACTGCAGAAGAGGGTATTATCCCAAAGCACCAGCCCACCACACTTGTATTCCCTAGCTCTGGCATGCTTTCACCAACCTGCTATGGACACACTGAAGGCATATCAGGACATCTATGCAATTCAACCAAGCTCTAAACACATTCAAATCTGTGTTCTTAAGGGGGAAAAGACAACAGGCAGTAAGAGCCAGGCTGCAATGAAGACTTGCCATTTCCATGGAGTCTTTATATAAGACACTGCCCCATTCTCTGCAGCTGCAGAGAGCTCTCTCCCCTTTATCCCGTACAAAATAAACTCTGTGGGTTTAAAAGAACATTCTTATTTTAGGAACCTAACTTTGTAGTTTCACCAGGTTCTTTCAGGTGAACAGAAAAATCTCATTCCTCCATTCATTTTCACAGGGTTGGTTGGGTTGCTTGTGCATGCAAGTGCTGAACACATGAAACTTTTCATTCCTTCTTCTGAAGGAACATTTTGCCTATTTTCCACTAAAAGGCAGGCCTTGGGCTGACAACAACAATAAAAAATGTGATTCCTGGAACTCACTATAAAATGCTGCAGAACTAAAATAAGTGGGATATTTATTTGTCCATCTTGCTGATGACAGAGCCTCGCATTTGCAATTCCTCCTGCAATGACAATCTCAACCTAGGTTAAAAAACCCCAGTGTCTCAACCACTATAATAGTAGTGACTTAGTTTACCTAATTTTTTTTTTCTATGTATGCAGCTGACAGTTTTGAAAGGTCTTACCTTAATTAGGTTAGTCCAAGCATGCCACTTCAGGTTCCTGACAGAGTCCGTGGCTTTCTCTTTGTCAGTCAAAAATATGTGTCACAATCAGTGCACAGAAATGTGCATCCTATGTGGATTTAATCCACAAATCAATCTAAATTATCACCAATTCCATTTGATTCTTTTTCAATAAGCTACAAGCCCCCGCCCCCCCCAATAAGGTCTGTATATTTTCAGAATATTAACTACAATTAAATCTTCTTTCCAAACCCTATTAGAATATTATCTCTACCTGCTTTCACTCACACTCTGCAATGTTTTTAAGTTTAAAAAGGGTTTATTATATTATTTGTACACTAAAACTAACTGTGGATAACTGAAAATATCTGAAAACCACAAACCTAGGCTTTTCCTTCTGGGATACTGAATTTCTCCCTACAGAAGATTGCACAAGGCTTCATATATTTTGCAAGCTAGATAGTAAGACCTTCTGAAACGACAGTTCAGAAACTCTAACTGTTCATTCAGATACCTGCCATGCTAGGTTGGGCAGACAATCGTGTAAGGATAAATATTTGTCAGATCTACACCCTTAGACTTCCTGCCCTCCTCTCCCCCAGGACCCTAGCCTCACTTTTATCCTTTCTAGACATTCCCAGTACCCTCCCACCCCCAAGATTTTTTTGGCACATGTTCTTCCACTCCACTTAACGAACACGAGGGTGAGGGGAATGTGAAAGGCCAGTGTTACCTGGAGTAACACTATGTCAAAACACAATTGCATCCTGAGCATGCTTTGGATCAGAGTGCAAGGCACAAAATGGGACTTTGTCACCAGAGCTAAGTGACACAGGTATTCAGGTTTCTACCACTCAGGACAAACACAGGCGTACACAGAGCACAACTCTTCTCACACTTACCTGAAGCACACCTTTGTCCAGTGGTTATTCCTCCTTCATTACTGACCTAGTTCAGAAGGAAGCAATCACGCCTGAGTAACAACTCACTGCTTTGAGAGGAGAAATGCCCAGGCCTGAATGCTGGTCACTACAGACTTCTCGAGCCCATCAAGGTCAGTGCAAAACCTGTACCACCCGCAGTCAGGTGACGGGTAGCCCACAGTACACTTCCAAGCTGCCCTAGATGACACAAATGCTGTCTGAGAACTCAGTCATTAAAAGATACTGTGCAACAGCTGCATTGCACTACTCGCCCAACTCAGGGCAAGGAGGCTGCCAACACACAGCTGAAGAAAGTTAGCTCTCTAAATAATTAATCCTGGCAAGGCACATAACTTACACCTGACTGTCCCGAATCACAACCAGCTGTTGTCTCCTGTACCCAAAGCCGCTTCTCCTGGTTGTCAGCGAACTGTCTCTCCCTGCCCCTTTGCTGGTATGCAGAAGAAGCTGTAGTGATCTATTTTGACATTCTCCCCATTCCTACTTGTGTCTTCACACCACTTCAACCAAACTCATGCCCTTCCTATGCCTGTGCTTTTCAGAAAAGCATCTGCAGAAATCCTGGCACTGCTGCTCAGAAACTCATCTTCACCATTACAGAATCTGTTTTTTTCATCACTCCAAACTGCTATTGCCCAGCATAATAATGAAAAAAGAAGAGTCATTTCAGATACTACTCTATTTTCATGTCAATGAAAACTTGCCCAGGTACCCGTTTCAGTGCCACCTTCTAAATTTAGTAGTCCCACTGCTGCAAGTGCCCCTGTTTTGGCAGGTAACATCAAGGTCTATTCTGAACCATTTATGCCAGTCATAAGTCCAGAGTAATCATTATTGTGTATCAGTCTATTACCAACCTTAGTGGGTTTTATTGGTTTTGGTTTTTTTCGTTGTTGCTGGTTTGAGGGTGGTAGTGGGTTTTTTGTTTATTTTTGGTGTGGGGGTTTTTTTAAACAAAGTAGAAAGCCAGGATCCACTTTCATAACAGGATTTAAGGTATTTCTCAATAACAATATTTTCACTGTTACTTTTACTGTTACTAAATAGCCTTAAACCAAAAAGATAGCAAAGGAAAAAAAGTCACCATCATGGCCATAAAAAAAAAAAAAAAAAAAAAGACACTGTCTGTTTTTGCAGATACAGAGTAAGGTATTTATATAACTTTGGAAAATTTGTGTAACAGGGTTTACATAAATTAAACTGTACCTAGAGTCATTAAAATGATAGAACATCTGTTATGCCTCAAAAAAAGGAAAAAAAAAAAAAAAAAAAAGAAGGAAATTTAACTCCAAAACTGCTACAGCATTCATAAGCCCCCAGGTGAGACCTCCACTCAGAGACACACAGCTACCAGGTCATCGCAATAGCAAAGGCACACGTTGCTTTTACATGTTTGATTTCAGGTTCATACCCCTATCTACTTTGTATTGTGCGCAGACAATGCTTTTCAAAGGACTTAATGAGTGCTATGTCAGTCAGGCTACGTACAAGACCTAAAATATTTTCTACTTCTACCTGAAAACACTGAGGCACTTCTGATCTAGTAAGGCACGTGCCAAATGGAATGTAGTTTCTGCTTGTTAAGACAACGGTGATGTCACCATCCATTACACCAGTCCTACTTCCTCCCCACCCCCCCTAAGTGCTGTAAAAAAACCTAGATACACTGATACGCAGTGCTACAAACAGTCATTAAGGAATATGAGGCTTGAGCAGAAGTCTACAGCGAAGTAAAGCTGGGATACCTGAAAGAAAACAAACCTTGCAGTAACAGAAGAAACACTGCTAACTGAGCAATCTACTTTTGAAATCTACTCAACACTGTCAACTAGATTGTGCACATTTTTCACCCCCGACGAGCAGGTGTGAGATACACATACAGTCTGCATGTGTGTACCTATCCAAAACTCTCACTGCTTAGTCCTTCCCTTTGCTTTTACGCAAACCAGCCAGGCCAAGAACCAAAGGTTCCCAGAGCCTCTGTTTTAAAATTATTTCTAATCTTTTTACTAGGCTTTACACGTAAAATGGCTTGTCCCAGAAATTTTCATTTTCTTAGAAAGAGCTCACAGAAAAACACTGGATTCATTTGGAAAGTAACATGAACTAGGACCTTCAAAGCGTCATACAGGATCACTTACACTTCAGACAGGAAGTCAAAAGACTCATCTCTAACACTCTTCCATTAAAATACTATCTTCAGCATTTTCCTTTCAGTCTGTAACATGTTAGAATTCAGGGGTCCTCAAACTACAGCCCGTGGGCTGGATACAGCCCCCCAGGGTCCTCAATCCGGCCCCCGGTATTTACAGAACACCCCCCCCCGGGGGTTGGGGGGGAAACCAAGCAGCCGCAGATGACTGCCTGCCACTTCATCCGCGTGCCGGCCCCCTGGTTAAAAAGTTTGAGGACCCCTGTGTTAGATCTTCTCTTAGAGAAGCACAGCTTCTCACCTCCTTCCCAGCTCAGCTCCAGCACAGCCCAAAAAACAGCCAGATCCACAGCCAGCCTGAGCGCAGCAGCCCTTCCCAAAACCCTCCTTCGCCCTCTCCGCCATGTCTCACCCCAAAGGGGGCAGGCAATAATGGCATTACCCACTCTTGGTGACACTGCTACTATCTGAGAGTTATGCACCAGCGGTGCCCATAAGAAAAATTTATGTGGGCTTCCCAAAATTTTGCACAGATAATTGTATCCCTTAGTAAATCTCTTCCTGAAATATTTTAGGTAGAACAAACCCTACCTTACTGCAACACCACCTTCTGAGTCAAGTGAGAAGGCCTTCTTCCAGTACTTAATTCTTGCAGACATCTCTTTCACTCCCCTCCCAATCATTGCATCACTCAAAGCTGATGATACCAGTTTTCCTCTCCAGAGGGACTCTCCAACACCTCACTCCTGCTGAGCACACAGTGGTGGAATTGTCAGCTGTCTGTGTAAGCAGTTAATAGAGAAATCTGTCATTCAACCTTCTCACTGACCACACATGCATTAATGAACTCCACAACGTGCAGCAATTCTTTTCTGGATAGCATCTACTATTCACAGCCACCCTACATAAAAAGCCTTTATGCTCCTCCTGAATGTTTGCAACACACTGGGGACCTGCTGGACACAGTTCACAGGATAACAGGGGGTGTGTGGGGGCTGCCTGTAGCTGGTTTCATTCTTCAGCAGCCATTTGTCCCATTGCTGACATTACCACTGACTCAAGAGAAGCATACATATTATTCTAACATCTCAGGAATGCCTTGGCATTTTACAGTCTGGTATGTTTAACTTTATTTCTTTTGTCAAACATTAATTTAAGAGTGTCTACACAATAAGACTTTGAGAGTGTTCTGTAAAAAAGCCCTTCGTCCTTGGTATCACAGGGCATCCACTGAGCATATCTTCACGAGTTCTACTGTGAGCTGCCTAAGGTTTTAAAAACAATAGTGGCTGAAGTCTTTTATGAGAAAGTACTAGAAGCCAAATGCTGAAGCTAATGCCATTTGCAGATGCACACTGTGTCTCACAAGCTGAGCCAAGCAGAATAATGCAAGCTAATAATTATCCTCTGAAGAAAACTGAGAGAATGTGAAGAATGGTGGTTGACAAATTATTAAAAGTCTTACCAGCTCTTTAGGTCTAGAAGTCCAACTCTTCCTTCCCACATGCACCTGCTGCGAAACCCTGGTCCTGTCTCTAGCCATCCATTTAACATGCTCTTGTCTCGATCTCAGGTTACATTCTTTGAGCCTACACAACACAGTTAAATTTTCTCACACAAGCCCCTCTCAGCACTCCAGGGTCCTCCCGCACAGGCTCACACGCTTACATTCGCATCCCAGCTCCCACAGCACCACATTCAAGCCCCTCATCTGAGAAAGACTGTAATGCTCTGCATGCATATATTTAACCTCCCTTGGAAATTCCCCCTGCTTGCACCCTCTTGACACTGCCAGCTTGAATCACACTCTGCCAGCTACAAACGTCAATTGGACTAGCTCACATTGGAGCTACTAGCTCCACAAAGGACTTTCGCCCTAGGATCCCAGTACTAGGCAACATCCATCTCCTCTTGTCATTCTACCAGTACCCCCTTTCCAGCAGAGAAAAGATAGCAGGACAGGGATGATGGAAATACATCATCCCTGCCCTGCAGATGGTTTCAGTCCTGACACATGAATGCTGCTAGAGGAAGCCAAGTGTGAACAGTACTTAACAGCCTTTCACCCTTGCCAGTCTCTACGTCCCCAGCTCTGCTCCTCTCCCAAAGCACAGTGCAACGAGACTAGGAGAGGGAGAGGAGCAGGAGCACACTGTGGACGTTTAGAGTGGACAAAACAATACGAATTAAAACCAAACCAAAGAACAGACACTTTCTGGCAGACTATCCCAGTCAAGTACACAAACTTGTTCTTCTTTTCAATAGTAATACTTTCTTTTGGATAACAGGGTAACCTGAAAGCTTATGAAGGAATACTTGCTTAAGTACAGAGATGAACTCAAGCCTTTCTAAAAGAAGAGGGTCTGGAAAGCATCCTGCATTTCTAGGGTCCTGTAGCATACTGGAGACATGTAACGGTTGATCACTGTACCAGATACAAGTCATATGGCTGCCACTGCAGAGAACATCACACAATTGAATTATCTGCTTTTGAAAGCTGTAATTATTATATTTTTTTGTAAATACAATGAATATGCATCATTTGAGTAATGAAACCCTTTTAACTTCTGAAACCTGGTGTCTTAAAAGCAGCACCGGTACTGATGGTTTTATAACAGAGACCCCATGTTACACAGAAACAGACAGAGGCAGAAACTGAGCAGGACTCCTGGCAATGGAAAGGACTTTGAGAGACACATCTGTAGTACAGGCTCCATATGCAACACTGGTTTAGTCAGGACAAAATTGCTCCAGCGATTCGAAGAACAACAGCCCACTTATACAGCTATTCTGAACATTACATCAATATTTTCAGCAGGACACAAATAACCATGCTAAGTCCCAATGCTGTCATCTTCCGGGATAACAAGAAAAGCAGCAACCATGTAACCTAGCAGACCTTCCTTCTGTTTAATTAAACATTTAATTAGAAATAGTACTATACTTGTGCATGAGTCATCATATCAAAAAAGTGCAAAAAATATAGCTGTGTTGTGAATGCAAGCCAAGAATGGCTATCTTTGTTTTACTTCGTGTTCTCTTCATGTCAGCTTAATAGCTTAATTAGCTTTACTCACAATATTAAATGCTCTCAGATTTACAACAGAGACCCCATGTTACACAGAAATACACAGAGGCAGAAACTGAGCAGGACTCCTAGCAATGGAAAGGACTTTGAGAGACACATCTGTAGTAATCAGGCTGTAATCAGCGTTTCGTGCATTCAGAGCACTAGATGTGTTTTCTTCACTCAGTTAACTGGATACTTCTTTCCAGTGTGGCAAAGGGACACCAAAATGATCACTGAGTTTACTAGACTAGCTATTACACTGAAGAGGTTAACACAAATGCCATCATGCTCGCCTGGTTTTAAAATTGGATGGAATGTGTTTCTTGCAGTCACAAACACATCCACAGGCCTTGTCAGAAACATCACCTAAAACAAAGGGTCATAATGCATTGGTCCTAAAACCCTGATTTCACACTGGAGTAAAGGCCAGGTTTTCACACTCCAAAGTCACAAGTTCCTTGGAAAATGCAAAGCTCCTGCTTGCAGAGAAGGGAGAAGGATTAGACCTTCTCTTTCTAGCGAAGACTGATCCAGAGCCAAGAGCCAGCGATAGCACTGATGTTTGCTAGACTTAGTCTTTTTATTGAAACAAGTGTTTTATTAGAACTTGGAGACTATTTTAAGGCAAAAAGCTCACTATTTCCTCTCTAGCATGTCCTCGACAGAAGATATGTGAATCCTTGGCTGCAGCTGGCGGAGAACAGCTCGATTACTCAAAATGCAAGGTTTTATCTTCACCTTGGTATGAGCCACACTGTGGAAACTTACTTTATGTGTTTCTTCTTATTGTCACATTATAAAATACTGAAAATTTATTTTTCTCTGTACCCTCCAACTCAGCTCTGGTTAACCTATTAAAAAATGAGGCAATTGGCCAGAAAATTGAAAGCCAAAACCTCCAGTATATCAGAAAGGCTGACACAGATGCTCTGTACGTTTTATTTTTCAGCTGTGACCCATACTTCTTTTTCCCAGATAGTGCTGGTTATATAAATGACATTATATAAATACAGAAAGAAAATGAAGAAACACACCTGGAATAACAATCAAACCCAGGAAGCAAAAGGAAAAAGATCTTCCATTTATCTGAAGTTAGTTAAATGAAACATATATGTTTTACAGCCTAGACTGTGAATGAAATCTAACACTAGACTTCTTCTAGACTAATCTGTGAATTCTCAAACCAAACAACATAGCTTCAGGAGTCTACTGTGACATGTGTCTCGCTAAGCCTCACTCTTACAGTGTACAGAAAAGCTACACCATATAGCTTTTTACTCGTGGCAAGACACTTGGGCACAGAAGAGTTTTGATATTGTATGGAATTTAACACACCTTTGTTTAAAGGAAATGAAGGTTTGATGCTCATGTGACTGATCTGGCGTTCTTGAAAGGCACAAAGAAGGTTACGGCACAGAAAACTTCACACTGCTACATCTCTTATTCTTTCTAGACACCACTGTACATCTAATCCAAGCTCTACCCATAGCCAATCTCTCTGCTCTTAAACATTTATTTAAGGAATTGTGAAAACAGATTGATCTCATTTTGCCTTTTCTCTTTATTCTTTTCAGAGAAGTGCTAACAGGAGTTGTAACATACCAATCACGCTACCATTTCTCATGAGGTGTTTTCTCAAAACAATCTTTCTGCTGTTGAAATGGATTGTTTCTGTAACATGCAGAAGTTCTATAGCACATCTGTCTCACTTATGGGAAACTAAATCATTATGTTGGATTTAAGAGTATGCAGATGAAGAGGTAGTACTGCATTCAACAAAAGATAGCAAGAAAAGCTGTGAAGCTTGCTCCCAGATACTACATGGTTAGTGATTCCATACTAGAATTGAAAGTTTGTATAATAATGTGTACTGAGCACAACTTTATTTGCACAAAAAACATCAGGAGAAGCACAATATATAAATAATTTGCTAAACATACTTTCAGCTTGCAAAACCTAAACAGAGTTTCAGTAATTGCTGGTACACAATGTGGTGGGTACCGCTTTTAAGCCTAGGGAGGAAATCTGGTACCTTAACACTAGGCAGTACGTGGCACACTTTAAAAGGAATGACAGACCAAAGTTTTTAACAATATCCTGTCTCCCTCAATTATTAAACCTCTTGCCCAGATGCGGAGCATTATTTGTTGCTCTTCAAGTGAGGAAAAGGCAAAGAAGCAAGAGGAAAAAACCTGCAAGTGTGTTTCATTCTCACTGGGGAAATAATTATCTTAGATTTGGACAAGCTGTTAATTTATTTATTTATTTATTGCATCCTGCTAGAGTGTTTGTGCTTTTTAAAATGTATTCTTAGGATACCAAAGCTCTGATTAAACAGGCAAGGAGGTTGGTCCCCATCAAAGACCAGTTGGGCAGCCTCAGGTGTACCCTCTATGCTCCTCACAGCATAAGGACAGAAACACACCAATTGCTCTAGTAGATTGTAGGACCATGGCATGTAGGCTTTTCATCACTCCCCATCCTTCACATGTCTAGCACTATTTCGAGGCTGAAACAGTCATCCCTTCAAAGTCAAGGAGACCTGCCATTTTGCCTTTGCTTATGGAATAAAGGAAAACTTAATTTTGAAGCAACAGACATTATGTAAAGACAGAGGGAAAAGGGGCAGGCAAGCAGTCCTATAACAGAGCTGAAACCTATTGATTAGGTGAGGAAAGTCTATGCTGCTGAGCCATCACAAGAAGATTCTTGTGAGATCCCAAATGTATTCTGTCAAATGCACATACAGAGGCTTACTAAAGCATCAGCTCATTACTGAGATTACAGCCTTGTGCCTGTTTTCCATCACCTGCATGACCACACCATTACACTAATGCTTGGTTCACATCAACAGGCTTCTAAAACACACGCCTGTGTCTATGAAAGTCCTTAGTACTCTTGAATTGCTTGTGGTCATTATTGAAGAGTTAAAAGCATTTGCTTTTTTCTTGGAGATGCTGCAATTACTCAGAGCAGGAGCTCTTCATGGGTAGATACATAGGCTTTTAATGGGTTTTATTCTGCAGCCCAAGCAGTAACAGAGAAAGCTCTTGTTAGCCCAACTTTTGTGCTGCAAGTCTGCTGAAAAGGATGTCCCTCCCGCATTAGAAGTTAATTTAGCTGCTTCTGTTACCGTTCAACCCTTGGTCTCTGTTCCGAAGCTGCCAACACAAATACCACCTGTGATGACCATTCTCAAGAATTTGTTCTGTATGAAGGGATTTGAAATGTCTGGCTCAGCTTGTCAGGGAACATGTGCCAAGCCAAAGGCTCTAATAACCAAGACATTGAAGAAGCGGGGGAGGGGTTAGTCCACAGTGTCTATGTTGCGTAGCATGTCTTCACCATTTTGCTGCATTTGAACTTGCATAGGATTCAGGTCATTTTCCATGTGATGAGCCTAAGCTCACACGGAAAAGCACTCACACAAGCCAGCTGAATGAAGCTGAAATCAGTGGATTTGTACAAATGCTGCTAAAATTATTGGTAGAATTGGTTCTCAGTTACTACAGCAGTAACATTAAATATGTCCCTTAGCAATACGCAACAAAATAAGCAAGCACACTTAGGAGTTTTTTGAACAGGGACGTTAATTATGGCCTCCACAAGATAACATAGCACCAATTGAACTTTTCCACATCTCAAGCATTCTCTTTAACAGCATACACTAAGCTAAAAGCTACCTGCAGCAGCTCTGGGCTGAGAGTTGATCAAATGTCATGGAATTTAATCAGTCAGGCTCCAAAACAACATCTGTATCTGTTAATTATCTCAAGCGTTTGCCCTTAGACAAGACAAACTTATCACATAGCCTCTGCTACCGAAATTAATGGAGTGCAAAAAAAAATATTTACTTTTATAATGGTTAAGGCTCCACATGGGCTTGAAAAAGAACACATTAAATTTACTTAAAGATGAATTTGATGACTGATTTCCATAGTTTCACCCGTACCCTCACATGTGCTGTGTAGCAGTATTTACATTAGTTGCTTTACTGGTACAACAGCTATTAAGCAAGGAAAGCTAGAAAGAAACATCTAGAGCAGACCACTGCTGCACATGACAAAAGGCACTGGACTGGCACTGCACTGGAGTTGATAACACAAAACCACTAGCATGATTAGGAATTTACGTCAGCGGTCTTTCCAACAAGAAGGTGGTAGTATGAAGACAATCAGTGACAACCATCACAACATAACAAAGTATTCTTTTTTAACCAGCAGCAGCCTGACACCATCCTTACTCCTCTCCACACAGGTTCATTAACTTGTTAAATATACATTCATTAGCATCCATCAGAAACGCACTTTTCATCTGGTAGACAACAGAGAAAAGCAGAAAGAGTATCTCCCCTCTCCTGCTCCAAACCCTGCCAATGGGCACAAGCCAGAAACAGAGAGGAAGAAAGATGGTGCAAGCATAAAAAGAAATGCAAGACTCAATACAGTTAGACTGGGTAGCCCCACCACCACAGGAAAGCAGTTTTGTACCACATAGCAGCTTCTTACATCTGGAAGTATTGCTGATCCATGAAATGTGGTGAAGCGTAGCAAGCATTTAACTTTACTTCAGAGTTACCAAGCTATTACAAACAAGCTAGCTCCCTGGTCCCACAAAGCGAAAGGTAGGGGCAGTTCTTTGATCATTTGGACTAAGCAGACGCATTGGCCACTAACAACTGAAATTAAGCTGTCGGCTAGTTTACATCTTATTAGAGTGCCTGTGTTTTCCAGTCTTCCAGGGGAAGGTGGGGTCAGAGCTGGATCCGAAGAGAGAGAACAGCAGCATGCAAGAAGGACGACTGCACGTGAGAGCTGTTTTGAAAATTCACTTGCATTCAGGGAGAACAAAAGGCTACAAGCCCTCAGGAATGAAGTCTGTGCAGATTTAAAAGAATTTGTACAATAGCAGGATGGTAGTTTGCAGATGCTCCAAGTACAGTCACAATGACATGATTGCTACGTGCAAAGCTAAGGGAGACACTTAGCTTTACATTTGAATTTACCTTGCATTACACTGAAACCTAAAAACCAGCTTTATGAGGGCAATGAATTTCCAACAGCATAAGCTGGGGCAAAGCACTGACCAAGAATTGCTTGATTTTGGCACAGAATCCATAACCTTCCACAGTGTTTAGTTACATTCCTGTAACAACGAGGCAGTTAATGCTGGAGGAGAAAACTTTTTTCTTCCTATGAAAGTTTTTGAGACTCCTACTGGGTCAAGCCCAAGGCCTCCAAAGTTTTTCAAAGAAACAAAATAAAGAACAATTACTGAAAATTCAAGCTAACAGTTTTGGTCTAAAAGAAGCAGAAAAGGGGATTAAAGTTGGAATTTGATCACCTCCAAGTCGAGCACCTCAGTGACTGAACTTGTGCTATTTGTCTCTGGTTGAGGACAGAAATTCAGTCCTGCGAATTTGAGAAATGTTTCCCAAGAAACAGAATAATGGCATTTGGAACACCCTGGTTTCAAATAAACTTAGCCTTATCACACTAATCTCTTAGTACAAAATTCCCATGGGTATCTACTGACCAAAGTTTATTACATCTTTAATAGCACTTGCATAAGTCATTGCAGTCAAAAAAAAAAAAAAAAAAAAAGTGTCTCTATGAGTAAGTTGCTGAAACCTGCAGCAATAAATGTTTTTAAAACTTACAAAGGCACACAGGTATTAGAAATAGCAGAACTTGCTACTGCATATAAAAAGACCTATCCTTCAATAACCATCCCTGTATTCCAGAAATCTCACTGAGTTGCAAAAAGCCTGCTTATATTCATATGCTAGAGGGGCCATTCCCTGAAAACCCATTAAAAAAGGCCCAAAGCAGTTTGGGGGCTTTCCCTTCACTCTCTGCACTGAACAGCCACCACTGGAGCAGTTTACCATGTGACACAGACCAAGCTTCAGATTGCTTTGCCTGTTGCCGTTGCCAGGTCATACCTGTTTCTGCCTCACACAGAAAAACAGCCCGAGATGCAGCCACTCACACTGGACAGGATACAACCCTTCTTGCCTCATCTGAAACTCAATCAGTGACAGAGTTAAGAAGTAAATCTTCAGTTTAAAACTTGAAAGACCCTCATGTTCCGTGGATGGAGATCAAGAATGATCAGAATGGAAAAAAATGCATTTGTCATAAACAGGACAGTATGTTACACAGAGGCTTCTCTTCCTTCAGCTAAGTGTTTCAAGCAACAGGAAGTATCCTTACACTAGGAACACATGGCTAACCCAAAATCTATTGCTAGTTTGTACGATGCGTGCAAAACTCCAACAAACAGCACCTTTAGTGAGCTTATGCAAAGTCAAAAGCCGTGAAAGGAAAGAAAATAAAGGACAGATCACACTGCAGACTGCTGAACAACAAGGCCACAACTGCATTGAGCTCAGTGTGAGCCAACTGCTCTACTTTAATACCCAGCAACAAGCACTCCACAAGCAGAAATTATTAGAAGGGCTATACAGTCAGTCACAAGGAGGCTCCATGCAGACATCTGAAAAACAGGGCTACTATTTCTTGTCTACTTTATATTTTTTTTTTTACACAAATTTCACCAAGACCAGCTGAAAACTTACCAGGACTGCTCCAGAGCATGTACTGTCTCAAGTCATTGGCAGCTGAGTGCCAATACCATGCATTTGACTTTTTTTTAAAAATCTTCATTTAAGGAGTGTTGGACGTCCTTCCATTCCACTGCACCCACATCAACTGTTTAAAGTGGGCTTTCTTTGTGGAAGCTTTTTGTTTGGTTTTTAAGCTCCATGTTCACTACCTTGAAATAAAAAAATATATCCAATAGCTAGTAATAGAAAGCTTTTCTGGCAAATCCTTTCATTACTGGCAAAAGTCACTACTGATCTCAAGAAAATCCTATACAATTATACAATTTCATCCAGTATATTGAGCTTCCGGTGAAATTCCTGAGAAACACGCTTTTGCTATCAACCCCCCACATTTCTTGTGACACCTGCATAATTGTATTTGATTGATTTCTCTCTTACAGTTTGCAATAGGTTTTAGGTTACTCAGTATTTCAAAGCACTGCTCCTACACAGGTGAGGGCTCACCCTGAGCACACGTTCATCCCAAGACCATTTCTGTTTCCTAGACTAATAGCAAGTGTTTTGCCCAAACGTGGGGGAAAAAAAAAACAAGCCACAAAAAATCATCCATGATCTGGACACTCCTTGCTATTTTCACATCAAGTCCCTGAATTTGCTCCATGAAAAGTGGAGTTTTGAGCAAGGCTCATGAAGCCAAGTGTGCAGAGACTTGGCGCTTCCTATCTTCCCCTACCCAAGACTGAGGGAGCTGCTCTTACAAGTCAAAGCAGTATCTACTGAGAAGCTGTTTTGCTTGCTACAGCGCTCTTCAGTATTTACAGGAAAGCTAGTTCTTGTGCCTTTCCAAAGACAAGGACCAAAGCGAATAATACTCCCATCTCCCTTCCTGAAAATCCTCTGGGCAACAAGGAGAGATGGGCATTTCTTGTGATGCAGTCCTAAAGTGCATGTACAATTACGTATTTTCTCCCCACCCAGAAATGTTATCCATTCCTTTTTAACTTGTAAAAAAGCACCATGCTAAATCTTTGATCATATTCAATACTAATACTAAAATATTTCCCCTACTAACAGGCTGTTTCAAATTAAGTAATTATCATATTAATTTCTATTTAACATATTCATTAGAACCTTTATTGTAATTTTAAAATGCAACTGAGTTTTGTCATCTTCCCTATTAATGCCATTAAATGGATTTTTCTGTTAAAGAAATTTTTACACAAATTGAATGAGTAGCATGTATTTTGCCAGAAAGGAATACTTCAAGATATATTCTATTTGTACATCAGAGACAGTCTTTTCCCTTACAAACGGTGACCTGTACTTAAGATTCCATCTGCCACTTGCTCAGTTTCAGTCAAAGACTGATTCAAATTCTGCATTTAAGATTCACACCTTAGCGTTCAAGTCTACTGTCCCTTCCCAGGGTTTGTCTTAAGCTCCTGTGAGCCACTGAATTCTGCTTAGCATCACTTATACCAAACAGTGAAGAGCTTAACAAGCTCCAGAGGACAAAAACTGCACACCAAAATGTTCAGGATGGGATATAAACAGAAATAGCAGATCACTGTCTGCTTTCAGGCATACACCACCAAGTATTTCTTGAAGGCTAGTTCATAGTTCTTTAAGACCTCTCTACTGTGCACACCTCAAACTCAAGTCCGTAAACCAAGTTGAGCAGCAATGACACTAAATAGGTGCCTAAGCCTAGAACACTGTTGTGACTGGATGAACTTGCCCATTCTTATTCATTTACAACCTCATATCAATGATGCTCCATCAGTACAGGCTACCTAGCTTTGCTCTGATAAACTCACTCACTCAAGTAAGACCAGGAGAGCGCAACAGCAAAGATAAAACAAGGAGATGATGCTTGGAAGCTCCCTCTTGCTGCTCACAAAACCACAGAAAAGGCACGCTGTCTCACTGAGAAGGCACTGACTTCCTTCTCCCACCTTCAATTAGGAGCATGCCAACCCAGACACTGCAGCTGGTGAAGTTAACCATAGGCAGAGAAGAAAGCAAGAAATACATTTTCATGGGTTGCATGTAAACAACAGCTATACTGTGAGACGTGGAATGCTAAACGCTGATTTCTTTCAGCTGCCCACATTTCAAACTCAAAGCTGACCTTCAGATCTGGCATAATACTAGCTTTCTAATGCATAATAGGCTGTCAGGAGTAAGGTGACCTACAAAGACTGTAAAAAGAATTAACAAGGCAAAATCCATTGTCACTTCCAAGAAGTAAAAATTACACAGAACTATCAGAAATCAGATTTTATTTCTTCACATGCCTTGTTCACTTATTTGTTAGGGTTTTTTGCCTTCTGGAATTAACTAGATTATTGCAATCTATACTCACATCTTCAATAAACAGATATGCCATCTTTGCCAGATCCCCAGAGACATTTCAAGGACAAGCAAGCAAAAAATAGCTGCTATTCTTACTGATAAAACATTACAAGGGAAAGATTCTTGTGCCTGATGATGATAAACAATCAATGAAAATTCACTGACCTTGACTGTAAAGCTAACAGCTGTGTACCGCTTTTTCTTCTGTTGTTCCTCACTAGCTCTGTGTGCCTGTAGGCATCTGACACAGGTTGGCAGAGACATTTGCCCACACTCACACTGAGAGTTAATGACTTTTAAATGTAATAATCTGACACCAATGACATGTACACATACTGACTAAAGCATATGTGGTAACTATCTATATTACTAGCAGGAAATGAGCATGCTTCAGCAATTTACTGATGGTTCGGATGCAAGATGGTATTTTTCTTTACTCCCATTATACACAGGCATTTGTAGAATAAAGTCTGACAGATACTAATATTTTTCTGAAATTCAGTTCTTTTCACATCTCCATCACTTTCAAAAACAGAAACATCGCGGCATAATTTCTGGTACAGACTGGACAGAACCCAAGCCCAAATAAGACTTAAGCAGACTAGTGCTCAGGATGGCTGCTGAATTCACACCAGAAAGTGGATTCTGCTTTTCTTTAATTTGCATTAAAGCTATAAACATAAATGCATTTGCTTGCCTTGTCCTCTCCTGCAATAGTTCTTCTACTGTCTATAAACATATATACACAAGGTGTGCAATTAGAACATTCCTCAGGATCACTGCTCTTCTGTCTCCTTCCAAACACAACTAACCAACAAGCAAAATGAAAACCATAATCTAATTTGGAAAAAAAACCTCATTAACTCTCTTCCATTATATTATTGTCTAAAAAAGTTACTGTACAATTGTACATTGTAGAGACTGTACAATCCAGTAGTGAATAAACATGTACTACTCCTATATACAGATCCAATACCTAGATGGCTAATGTAACAAAATACTACTTGCCATTTCCTGATGATATCCCTAAGCACTGAAAATTCATGGTATCAGTGGAGTTCTTTGCTTTAGCTCTCCAGAGTATGAACAACAGGGTTCCCAGAAGGTCACAGCAATTTTCTTGTCAAAGTTAATGCAGAAAACTCTTCAGTATGGTTAAATGGGGAAAAAAAAACATTTCAGTACATGGCATTGAACCTGAGCCATATTTCAGGAACTGAAATTTGTGCAGTTTGCTTCAGAAACATTCCAAAGGTACACCAAGGTGAGATACTGACTGATCCTAATTCAGACAGGCCCATTCATTTTCCAAACCTACTGGCATATTTTAAGTTACACTTCTGTTGGCTTCCCCCCCCTGCCAAACTTCGTATCTCTAGGTGTTCTTAGGAACTTACTTGAGACAAGTGGAAAACTCAAACATTTAGTTATTTAATCAACTGCTACCTAACTTATCAAAGGTATCAGAAGATCAGAGTCACCACCTCCATTTCACAAAAGTAAATAGGATTTCTGAAGTCATCCCACAGGTCAGTGGCAGACAGACAAGATGATAATTTGGGCTCCACTGTGCTGTACAAAGCTCCACGTGATACACAACCATGTCACTTCTCAAAAAACAATGATGTCCTTGCATGCAAACATACTGGCAGATGTCAAGTGCTAGTTGTATTCTGGAAACCCAGGCTCCAGCCCATAAACATTTTTATTTTGATGGCTACTTTTTACACTCTTGATTAACAAAATATATACAGTGAAAGATACATTTGATTTCCCAGCAATATTAACTATTTCCTATTCAAAGCAGTCATACTAACATATACTTCGTAAATATGCAGTGTGCTATTAATTAACCTATACTATTTGGGATAGTTTTAAGGGCAAAGAGCTACCAAGGCTGTGAAATTGATACTTAGAAATTAAGTCATACCAAAACCTTCTTTACAATCACCTCAAGACTGAATGGTTTTCTTAACATGTGCACCATAATGCAAGCTGTAAAGCTTGGCAAAGTGTCATGACCTGTTCCATACAGGAAGCGAGATTAGATAGGCTTTACATTTCTGAGAAGCGCCTGAGAAATTCCACATAAAGGTACACCCATCAAAAATGTAGTAAGCGTAAAAGGCATGAGTGCAGATGTATTTAATACCTGCACAGGAGTTACTCAGATGCCAGAGCTTTTTCTGAAATCACAAGCACCTAGGAAATGATTAATATATAGGATTATTATATTCCTGTAGGTGCTAGCACAAGATCTCTCAGCTAACTATCACAGAAGCTCAAGCCTGCCCTGACCTGAGAGGCAGCATTATTTCCCTGCTCTTAAGGCACTCTAGAGATAGGCGGCCCTACAGCATGCTGGTGAAAAAACTAAATAAATAGGAAAATAGATGAGCATTAAGGAGCCCTAAATCGCCACAACAGAATGAGGCAGCAGACAGTGGTCTGTTCCACACTACAGATGGCAATGTATTCAGGCTACAGTCTTATGGGGTTTCCTATTTGGGAAGACACAAAGCAGGGGTACTCCACATTTTAAACAGCAGAACAATAGGCAGTACCTTTTCAAATACAGCTTGTTCATCTGCCTCAATCAAGTCCATCTGACTGACTTTTGCTACTTGAACTTCATGTACACTTTGCTCCATTTAAAATGCTACGGTGAGAAAACCTGACCTGGAAAAGGAAGTTTAGAAACAAGCCTGACGGGTAAACAACACTAACTGCCAAGATCTAACACAATTTTGTGTTCACTACAATCAAAATCCCAAGTTGTACTGAGTCAGTGACAGAGACAGACAGGTCTGGTTCTTTAAACACCAAACAATTCTGATTGCATTAACTTATTTTCCTCCCTCACCTCCCATCCTGTCTCCTCCTTTCACTTACCAAGGGCTTGGTTTCATCTTCATCTTTGAAATAGTAAAGCTGGTCACCCTTGAGAACAAACCAGCGTGTGTGCCAGGTCTTGACGAAGCCTCCTTGCTTCCTCAGCCACCCACACTTGACAGCACTGTGCAGCCCTTGGCTTGGCGGGGGAGTCTCTACAGAGCCATTGTGTTCTTCCATACTGGGACTGGGCAACTCTCCTGTTGGGAAAACGAGGAAAAAGTAAAATAACTAGTTTATTATCCAGGCAGTAACTTGGTCCTTTCAACACAGCTGGAAAAGAAACATGCCCTGACTCCAAGGGTGTGCTAGAAAACCATTTAGCATCTACCTGCTTATTCGTATACTGGCACCCCATCTGCTGAGAGATTACTTGCCTATGAAACAATAATAACACACTGAGCTGCTAAAAAGCAGGCCAAAGGCAGAAGATTTGCACAAGTACAGTGTAAGAAATTTTAACAGCCACCGAGGAAGCCATCAGCTGCTTCCTGAGGTCAGTTCTGCTGGATTACAGGCAGTAACAAGGAATGAACTTGCAGTATGTTTTCAGACTAAGGAAAGCAGTAACCTTCTCACTACTAGACCTCTTGATCTAATATTCACTGACAAGCTTGGGGCTTTCAGGTAGTATTAAAGAAGCCTCTGCTTCCACGGAGCTTGATCCACCAGACACGCAGGCTTGTTTTGTTTTGTTTTACTGAAGTCCATTTAATGGAATGGTGACAGTAAATACAAGAATAGCTGCATATCCCCTCATACAACAAACACCCTGACTAAAGTGGGTATGTGTCCGGCCATGCTTATTATAGACATTTTGCAAATCACACAGAATTTTGGTGCACTGGCTCAAGGCATAAGAAGTGTGTCAAAACCAGAGCTGAAGTGTGGAATTAGAGAAAATTCCATGTGGCTTTTCAGCCTTGTTAAAAATATACTTTTTGACCATCTCTAGGCAGTCATGAATCTTTCTGATGGACTTCGTACATACAATCATGCAGTCATATACTTAACCTTCATGGTCAGAAGGCTCTTCCTGATCCCCCATTAAGTTTAGAGCTCAACAAATTCAGGATTTTGAGTTGCAAGTTCTATCTTCAGTTGAAATACAAATCAAACCCACACCTACATGTGCCAAATAGCGTATACCTAAACAGAATAAAATGTGACTACAACCACAAACACAGCAGCGTGCAAAATTAATGGTGAAATTTTACTGTAAGTGCTTGAAGAACAGCATGTTTCTTTTCTTTCTAGGCTACCGCTGGCATCCTTTCTTGCCTAGTCAGGAACTTAGACAGCTGTTAGGGTTTGGGAAAACTGGCTTCAGAGGTAAGCTATTTATTGTTTCTAAACATCAGGGTGGGAAAAGAATAAAATATTCTAGATGTTGCAGGCAGGAGATGTCTCTGACTAAGACCAAAGCTTCCTGTTCTGACTTTGGCAAAGCAGATTGGTAAATCCAAGCCTGGCACTCAAGCTCCAGTCCCCTCTACAGAACTACAGTACTGAACGCAGGAACAGGCATCAGCATTACAAAGATGAGTACTTGGCTTCTAAAGCAGATTAAGAACAGAGATCCACATTCATTTGACAGATGAGAGCATCCCTCTGACAATACAGGTGCTTTGGCTGGATAGTGCTACATCCTTGTAAAATAAATTGCAATATAATCAATCAAGAAGAAACAAATAGATCAATAGATTGCAGTCAAGAGTGTTTTACAGCACATTTTTCCTTTGTCTCCCTTCTTCCTACTGTTCATACTTATCCTTCTTTGGAACAACTTCTCCAGCTGCCATCTCTGCTGTGTGTTTACACCTTCTGCTTTTAATACACGCACACTGCCTGTTGTCACGTCCCAGCTTCAGGCTGGATCCTGGAATCTGATCTCCGTGATTGAAATTCTTAACTGCCCTGTGCCACTGAGGTTACAAGCACAGAGGTTTCATTGCAAGGTACAAATTAGAGGATCAAAACTTAAGTCACTTGGCATTCTTCTCAGAAAAAGGAAAAGACAAATCTTCCTCCTGCCTCTTCACCTACAGCTACCTGGAACACTTGTACTGTTACATTTACTTGAGCAAAGTGTGCCTGCAAAACATACAAACGTGTCTGGCTCTCAACAGAGCAGACAAAGAATTTTTTTGTGCCCAGGGTTACAATTACATCCTAACAGAAACAAACCAGCTGATAAACCCCCAGACCACACTGACATAGGGTTTGCGTGAGGGTTATACACAAAGTACAGACTCTGAAAACTGCAGCTCTGGGCTGCAGAGTGTATTAGATGCTGCAGTGAGTTTCTGAGCAGAACTTTGCTTCCTTCTGATCCGGAGCTGTAAGGGCACATTCAACTACCACTAGAAAAATCAATAGCTTGCTTTCTTAGTGCCTTGTTCATAAATGTCTGCTCACACTTCAAAGTGGTCTGGGCTTTTGTCATATTTTTTATTCACTTCACATTGTAATAATTAACTATGAATGCAACAAATCAGCGGCCAAGCAGCCTCTGAGAGCCCTACAGCTTTATCCCTGGATGCCCAAGCTCTCTCACTTGTTACCTTAGCTCTTTAAGATGAAGACGACAAGCTAATTGAGATTATTTGCAATAGGCAATGATAAGATAATCTCCAAGAACTGACTTCATCCATACACAGCAGGTTTGGTTAGACTGACTTGTACCCTACCTCTGCTTCTCACTGAGTGCGGTGAAAATATATCAGGAATGAGGACAGGCTGCACTATATGAGATCATTCTCTCCAAAAGGAACGACACACAACTCATAACTGGCATTTTAAGAATACAAACAGAAATCTCTTAGACGCTGCTGGGTTTTGGCTGGGCCAAAATAGATGCCAAGAAGCAGTCCTCCAACTCACATCCCTAGAAAATGAATTAGCTAATATTTAAGCAAAGCATTGTAAACAGCAGGTAAGCTAGTGCAGCTGAAAAAAGGAAGGAACAAAATCATAACCCGTAGGCTACCCCCTGCTCCTTACTGCACAAATGCAGAAAATCACAGCTCTCAGCTGCAGCTAACCTGATCAGTTTATCTCTGCTGCTGCTTGGGCCAGCCTCAAGGAAGGGGCAAAGGAAGAGTTTAAATACAGACATTGTGTGTATCACTGTAGTGCTAAGGACACCAGGTCCTTATTACGCTTGGACCACAAATAAGAATCTAAATACCAAAGTCAAAAGCAATTAACTCCTTGGATGAAAGGATATTTGTAATTTCGTTCCACAAAGTCACATTTCACTGGTGTTGATACCACTGTACAAACTAAGCCTTCGGATTTTAGCTAGCCAGGGAAAAATGTTAATTGATCTACATCTCTGTGTCTAGTAAAATTTATATCTTAAACTATTTCTGCAATGCTGAAACAAATGAGGTGTGGGACAGATGACATTCTACCATTCCCAAGCCCTCACAGGCAAGCGTAAGATCTCCTTTAAAGCAGCAGTTGATCTTTAGACACTTTCTGTACAAAACAGTTTCATTTCATTTATTAGGGATTTAATTCTCTTCAGCAGTTAAAATTTCAGCCACCTAACTTGCTTTTGTTAAGAGAAGTTGTATTTAGTCATGAGTTTAAGTTTATTTGTTGTTTTCCATCTCTCCTTCCCTTTCAGAATCTGCCTACTTACAAACCAGACTCGGAATCAGAAATTCCAGCAGCTGGCTCACTTTCACTAGTTGTTTTTACAGCTGTTTCAACACCAAGATCATAAAAATAAATTGCAGAAATATCAGGGTGCTGGCACTGATGCAGAGAACAGCGAGGTGCAAACAGTATGTAAATAACACATGACAAAGTGTGGAATTACATCAACATACTCCAAGCCCTCTCACTCTTGTAAGACGAGGCAAAAAGCCATGCATTTTCAAGCACTAAATGAGCATATTCCTCAAACCCATCTTCTGAACGGGAAACACAACTTGTACTTGCTGCCAGAGTCAACTCTACTGACTTGGCCAACCTCCAGTTTAGGTAATGACCAGAACTGAACAAATGCTACACAGTCTGTTCATTTGGGGCTGGCTGCAGGCTAACTCTCCTGGGCTTGTCTGGACATTGGGAGTGCAAAGTAAACAAGATGAGAAATGTTCCCTGATGCACTGGCTCTGCATCAACATCTCCCGGTCTACAGAGCCCATCACCATTTTCCATTGCTGGCCCCAATCCAGCTTTTTGTGCTGCCATAAGGGCATCTGCCTCTGTCACTAGTCTGTCTAGAAGGCAAATAACTGCACTTAAGTTCTCCTCACCAACATGGAAGGGCTGTGCCAGTACCACGCACAGAAAGCGGTCAAGTGTTTCTTTTCTCCTCAGCTACCACTCACACAATACTTGAAATATGGAACTGGGCAGCTCCCCCAGATCCCAGCACGCTGCCAGGAAATAGTCAGAGAAACTCGTTAAAGCAAAGCAAATCCAGTTACAACGAAAAGTCACAGGATTACACCAAGACGTTTGGCAAGAAACCCTGATGGTTTGCAGTATGCTTTTATTCTCACTGAAATTTCTCATGGCCAAGATAGCACATTTCAAGCATGCAAAACATCATCAGTGTTTGCTTCCAGCAACCCTTCTTCATCTTTGCCATTGCTCAGGTGCTGTATCAGGTTCTTTGCAGCCCAATATCAGCCTGGCACAAAATAGATAAAGCTGAGAAACCACCAAAGCGCCTGCCCCAGAACCATGCTCCTCCAGCTTGTCACAAGGTCCAACTCCTTTGTCTCTCAAAAGGGTAAGCAACGCAACACCGCATGGAGATGGCTTCTCCATGTCAAACACATTAGCAGACATCCAGTGAAAGGCTGTAATTTTGCATCAGCAATTGATTTGGTCACTGATGAACGTATCTGCCAACTATATATACATACACACATATACACGTGAAAAATTTGTAAACATCTTTGTGACACGACTGTTCTATATAAAATTAGATTACTTCAGTACTGTAACACTTAAATGAAGAGGTATAACTTACTTTACAAGCAACACTTAATTTTGGGTTCCTTTCTACTTACTACCCATGAACTATATAGAGCATAAGTGCTTAAGTTTAAGGTTATTGCTATCTTTCAGGTATGGAGTGCTGCCTCTGACAGTTTCCCTTTGATTTTTCTTGATTTGGTCTGGCTGAGTAACAACTTCGTAAAACTACTTAGTACGTGAAAACAGGGTCTGTATTTATCTTGAAATGTGTTTCAAGACACCTGAATCTCTGCTACAACACAGGCATGCATCTGTAAGCAACTGCTGCAGGAAGCAAAAGACTGGCCTATTTCTCACCATCAGGTTGCTTCAAATCAGTTGCTGCTCATCTGTTGTGTCAACAGGATATTGCACATGGAAGGAAAAAACATGTCAAAGAGGTAAAAAAATACTTCAAAAGAGACTTGACTTTCTGCTAGTGCTTAGCAACGATTTTTACAAGATGCACATTGCGAGGAACGTCTCAAGTTCTGTCACTGCAAGGACAGATTTTAAAGTATTCCTGTCTTGTTCTTTTTCAAAAGCTGCGGTAGTGTGCCTGACAGTAGCTTTCCTCCACAAGCCTTTAGAACAGACATTATACTTTCATCCAGAAGGTTTTCTAAGACATCTGAGAAACCTTTTGTACTACTGGCAGTAACACTTCTAATCACAGATACATCTGGCTGTTCCGCATTCCCCACTCTCATTTTTGTCCTACCAGGGACTGCCTAAAGATATTTTGCTTGAAAGGATTTAACTTCCAAGGCCTAAATAATTACTACTTATGCAATAAAAAGTTGTGAGAGGCGTTACCAGCAGTCAGATTGTAGAAGGCCTGATCCACTGCCCAGTGAAGCTACGGGAAAGACTCATTACTTATCAATGCATTTTGGGATCAGTTCCAAAACAAAGATCAATTGCCACAAAATTGAGGTCTTGGTCAAATATAACTCTTTAGTATGTGATTTGTAGTTCCATGCCAGAACAATCCTACAGAAATTCCTACACTAGCCAAACTTTTACAAGCCCACTATTTGCTTATAGGAATTCAAGCACAGCTAGAAATAGCCCCAATAAAATGGCACTAGAGAATTTATAAAGAACAACAGAAGGTACTCAACTTCTTGTGAATCATAATGGCAGCTAATTAACAAACTGTCAGGCACCTTTGAAAACATCAGCTTTTGTGTGTGCATATTCATTTCCTGTGGTTGCCACTAGTGTTTGTATACATATGCACAGAAACCCTATAGATGAGGTCTGGACACTAGTTCACTTCCCCTCACCGTAATCCCACAGTACCAGCTGCATTTATCCCAGTATGAATCTGCCCATGGTCTAGGGTCACTGACAAGACATGAGACCTACCTTTTAGAAGTCACATAACAGACTTGTCTCAAACAACTTCTATGTTGACAACAACACTCGGCCTAAGCTGGCAGATGGGAAGCTGAAGTGTGCCAAACCTTTGCAATTGCTCTTGAAACAGCAATGATCAATAGTAATGACTCTCTATTTAGTGTGGTCTTTGGTACAGAACGCTGGCAGATACGGGACTGCAGGGTCAGAACCTCTTGCCTCCCCTTTGTCCTTTCTGCAGTCAGCACCGAAAGGAGCTCAGTTAGTCCTAAACACTTAATTTCTCTGCTTGATAGAACGTATTTCTTCCACATAGAGCAACAAAATCATATTGGCTTCCTTGGTAGAGATAACTGGGTAACAAAGTATTTCAAAGTGTCCCCCCTGTCTGTCAGCTGCTGCTATGTGAAGGAAAGCTACTGCAGCAGTTCTATGACTGCAGCATCATGCTGTCACATCAGTACTTTCGGTAATTGTCGTAGGTAAACTTCTGCTGCCTTTGCCATTTGGTCCTATCCTCTTTAAATCTATGCAGCAATATTTAGACATGCCCTTTCTTGTCCTTCCACTGCTGTTGTGGCAGCAGGAAGCATAATGAAATTGTCTAGCTAACAGCCCTTTGTCCATCACAGACTCTCTTCTGGCCCCTAAAAATGACATTTTGTTCCCTCCATCACGTCTTAACCTCACTGCCTTTCCTGAGTCAAGATGGACTCCACCTGCAGAAGAACTTGTGTAACTCAGTAACACTGTCTTTGCTACACTTTTGCATGTTACTGACACACTTAGGTCCTCAGCTTTTTCCTCACGTGGTAGCACACGGTTGCAAGACAAGGTTGCTACTACCACTGGATTGACATAGTGAAGCTACGATTAGAACCGAGTGGTCCCTCATCTTCCAGGTTTCTGCCTAGGCTTCCACTTCAGGTGTCTTATTCTGTAAAACTGGCAATGTTAGGGAGAAATTGCATATAGCGGAAAATCAGCTTTACTATCTGGAAAAGCATACAGAAAAGACAGAAAGAGCCTCTGGTGGCTGAAAGGTCAAGTGATGCAAGATGGACAAAGAAATGCAGAACAGTTGGCAAGTCTCACAAGCTGAAACACTGAGCAGTGAAAAGGTCAAGGAGCAAGTCAAAATCAGCATCTGGAAAAGCAAAAAGATATTCCAACGCAGAGACGTCTCTCCCAACCATAGGGTTATGCTGACACTGAATGTCTGATGCTGAAAAACCTCAAACTCTCTTTACAGCCTCATACTTTACATGGAGAAAGTAATCATAAAAGTAAATTCATCCCCATATGTGAGTAGTGAATACTTCAGCACTTACTGGCTTCACTTACAAAAGAATTGATTAAAAGTTGTGTCCAAGCATGATCTCAACAGATGATCTCTCAAAGCATAAAAATACTCTCTGGCACTACTTCTTTTTCTGAAAGACTGATGGCAAAAGGCATCCAAGTACAGATGTCCACAGCTCCCTGACAGTCACTGAAAATGGAATAAGGCTCCTTTAGGAAATCCAGTGTAACAGGACTTTCTGTGTTGTTCTATTCACAGCAGCTCAGGCCTTCAACACTCCTTGTAATACTGACCAAAAGAATCAAGATGTTACAAGTTACATTCACTAAGTAAGCTGAGAGGTGGGAAAAATACATTCTAGTTTCTCTATGGCAGCAAAAGCCTCCTCCCAAACCTGCTGCAATTCTAAATCGAAGGAGCATACAGGTTCTGCAAAAAGGTTTTGTGGTTGCTGGAGAGTGGGAAGAAGTAAGGGGAATATTTTCTGCCTGCACCACACTCCAGATTCATCTCTTGCCCTGACCAAAGCTAGCCCCAGCAAAGTTCCAACTCCAGCAACAAGCAGCTAGCACAGCAAGTACTGGCTGGTGACGTCTCTCCTGATACACAGATGTTCAGAGCAGGAGGAACCTGATTTTTGGGTGCCTCCACAGAAGCCACAGTGGAAACAAAGGAAGATTCAACCAACCTCAACTCACCCCAAAATTACCTTTTAAGTCTTACATTAGTTCATCTTTGATAAACAGAAGTCTGTGGACTTGTTTTTGACATAACATGTCACACAAACTGACCTCCTTCTGCTTTGTTAAGTACAATGTAATGTGTTTCCTTTTCAGTTCAAAGAAGTTCAGCAGCATTTGGTATTCCGCTGAGAGTGCCTTTGAAGTAGACATCTCACACTTGGAAATGTGTTCCCCAGAAGGACTACGGCATCACTGAAATATGCACTTGGGAGCATCCCACCCCAATGTCTCAGAGGGACTGACAGAATCACAGCACCCACCTGCACTGAAATTCAGAATTACTGTATTCATTTCTGACCTGCTCCAGAGGCTCATGGGCAGCGCAGCACCTGGGGGCAACTGTAATGGCATGTGTGTTCATGTTACACATGTACTGTATGCATCCAAAAGAGCATCTGGATAGTAAACAGGCAGTCACGTACGGTACACAGGTAGCGAGCACCCCCCAGCTTCAGGGAATATCTTGGCGCCATCCCAGCTGAAATAAACAGGGGCAGGTCAGAACCAAGGGCTCACACTTGGCATGCTCAAGGGTGCATCCGCTTCCACTCCTACTAAACCCAGCACCAGAGCCAAGATTTGTGTCCTTTCTGCATGCCAGCCCCAATAGGACCTAAACTTACAACAGACCTACTTTTAAACAGAAATCAGTATAGTTTTAATGCTGTTCAGAAATGTTTTATATAAATGGTAATTGCTTCTGACACTTAAAAACATTAACCATACTGACATAAATTCCTGTGTTAGAATACTGGAGACAATATAGTAAAAATTTTTAAAAGCAGATGTGTGTCCTTCCATGGAAAAAGCCAACTCAAAATAAGCACCATTACTTTGTAGTCGACATTTCCATCTTCTGCCTAGGAAAAGCATCAATTTGTACCCATGGAATTAACATCTCACTTTTCTAAAGCCAAGTTCACATCAGAAAAAGAGTCCACAATCCTTCCTGTGTATTTCAGAAAGCAGTAGTATGTTATGCCATCTAAACTGTTTTTGTAAATGGAAGTTTATGCTACACTAATAAAGCCACTGTGGCACTGCCTTTTCCAGTAAAGCTCTAAGCAAATACTGTTTCCGAATTCCTAAGCCATTAACAAGACACTACCCCTTGACTCTGAAATCAATTCATATGGAGGAAGGCTATACATTCATGTAGTCCTTATCCTTTAAAAATTAGGATGCTAACATGGATGTGCACGGATGCTAACACCTACTTTTCCAGCTTGTAGTAAAGGAACCATTAAAGCCAAAGTTGTAACTCTCTATAAGGTATGCACCTACAAGTCTTCAGGCTCTGCTACTATAACCCACAGTGAAAAGGTGAACGCACCTTTAAAAGCATTCTGTATTCAAATGTGTCTGTCTGGCAATTACATAAAATGCACAACAGAGCTTAACTGCGTGCTGTCAGATCGCGTAACCTTCCTGCTATGTGAATTGAGTGAGAAGCAGAACTGAAGTCAACCAGTTACTTGCTGAAGTGCTCTTATCTTCAGCAACCTGGAAGCTAACTAAAATGATGTAAACATCTTTTTCTGGCATTGCTCTGCCAAAAAAAAAAAAATATATATATATATATATATATATATACTTGAAACCCAAGTTAAGTTATTCACCTAGTACATGATTCAGAAACAGGAGAGACGCATGTGTTACAAAACTTAAGGTAAACATTTCTTGTTTACTGAAAAAAAAAGCACCAGCAAGTAACAAGGCAACATCAGGCATTCTCAAGGTTGTAAGCAGACTACAAAAAGAGAGACAGTTGCATTAACTAGGACTAACACTTCAGAGAAACAATTCAAAGATGGCAGCCCCTGAATCTACAGCCACTTTGAATCTGTGCTAAGCATGTTCATGTTTACATAGTTCAATTTATTCAGCATCTACTTTAAGAGAGGCAAAGTACCCCGAGAATATAAATTCCTCCTGATATGAAGGACAGTGCTCATTAACAGCACAAAATATGAAGAACAAACCAGCAAGACCTGCCTTTTCCTATTATCTTCCTTTACAGTAAGGAGAGCCTGTGTTTTTATAAATCACTACCTGCAGAGCAAAATATCGGTGTGCCTGCAGGAAAGAAGGTTATCACCTACATCCAGAGGGCCTTACTGTCTCTGTACGGACATCATTGCTCCACAGTGTTGCTCCCTTGATTTTTAATTTCTCTCCCCATTTAAACAGCCGTGATTTCACAGGTCTGCAACTACTGCCTTGGATAAGTACACCTTGAAGCATGAACCCCATGAACAGATTTCTCTAGTTTGTGTGTGGAAGGGGAAAAAAAACCTCATTGTTGGGGCTTCTCTTTTTACAAACCTGAACATGCAGAATTTACTTCAATGTTAGTAACGTACCACCCATTTTAATAGAGCTCATCCCCCACAGCATGAAATCACAAGGAATACATACACGGACCTGGATCTGGGTCATCTCTGTAGCACTACTAGAAAGATACAGCACTGTATTAAAGTGTTTTCTTCCCAACACAGGCCCCCTTTTCTTCACACCTAAACTTGTAACACATGGTGCTTAATTCTGAGATGTCTGCAGCACTAGCTTTGAAAACATTACCACGATATCTCCAAGATACACACTTCCTTTTTGTGACAACATAAGTTACTCATCACACTTCAGCTTTCTTTTCATCTTTCACAAATTTGCTGACTGTAAGTAAATAGGCAAACAAACAGGTTAGGATAACTCTTGAATGATATTATCTTCTTGAGGAGTTGCCAAAGCCACCGGTCATCATGCCAACACATCAAGATGCTTGGAGACCAAGTTACATAAAATTGCACTCTTAATGTCAAGACCATCTCTGTAAATTACCTGCTAGTTTGGTCAGATAGCTAATCATCCCCACCCTCCTGCCTCCCTCCAAATTACCATCCTCAATCATGACTGAATAAAACTCATTCAGCATACCATCAGAAGCAATAAATTACAGGACAGGAGAAAGTAACCACATTCACAGGGATATTACATTTATAAGTTAACAGCAGACAGTCACTGACTTGCCAAGTAAGCGCGGTTTGAGGACTAGGATCACCAGGCTTATCAGCGAACTTTGCTGTGCTAATGGCTCTAGCAACGCTGTCAGCTGAGGTCCTGGCCTCTGGGGCAGCGCAGGGTTAGCTTGTTCCTGACTAGCAGGAAAGTACATTCTTGGTCTGTATACAGCCTGCTCTTCCTTTTGCATTGCCCAGTGGAAAAGCAGCATCATGCAACACAACAAACAGGCATTCCTCTCCCAGGGACTCTCCTTTTGGTTCCTAAAGCTTCAATCCTTTCCTGAGACCAGTTCTTTAAAAATTGTCACCGTGAGATAAGAAGCCACAACAGCTCTGTGATACATACAATCAGCCAATGTTCATCAGTAAACACTACAGAATAATAAAGAAGGAAATACAACAGAAAGACCTTCCTACACATAAAGCAACACTTCCACACCAGAATGAACAGGGCCTTCCCAGCCTAATAAACTCACCGTAAAGCTGGGAGGGACATACTTGCAGTGCAATGCCCACAACAATAAAAATCAAGGAAGCCTGACCACAAATCAAATGGTACAAACAAGGACTCATATTTTAAAAGGACAGAAAACAGAATTGCACTGACGTAATTGATACTACAGTCCAAGACTTGAATAGACATAAAGATGGAGAACAGAAACAGAAGTACAATGGAATGTAGCTCCTTGCACTTCAGTATCAAGTATATCTTCCAAAAGCTAATGTCCTAATGAAGAGAGATGTCATGATTCCTGAGTGCTATTTTACAATAATTCCTACCTGTAATATTAATCTCCTACTATTAGATGAACTGTTTATTTCCCTTCTCCAAGGAGAAAGGCATTTCATGCAAGTTGTACACGGTAGTTACCATATCCAGTTTCAAGCTTTGCTCAAGGACCAATTCATCCTCATATTCCTGCAGTTTTGCTCTTCCAGGAGTTTCAGCAGCCCTGAGTAATGCATATGCAAGTTATCTTATCCTTTCCTTCTTTTTGGTGGCTACAGGTTAAGGAAAACAGGACAAAATCAAATTCCTTTCATAGAATAATTATTTTTCTCCTCTGCAGTCTACAGCAGGTGTCAAAATATTTGTCATTTCAAAAACATTTATTTTTAGAAAGAAGGAAAGGATACCTTTTTTTTCCTCACTTGTAACCTTCAGGTTATCTACAGCCTGTACCAACACCATCCTGCATTTCAAAAGTAATGTATTCAATCTATGCAGGAAACCAACAGCAGTTTAAATCAATGCCTCAAAAATTCAAATAACTCCTTACTTCCCCAAGCACTGATTGTTTGATGATGTATTTTTGCAGCGTAAGGTGCATTCTGGAAAGTACTAATTACGTGAGGTGACTGCTAAAAGAAATACAGTAATCATCATCACAGTTTATTCCATGTGCAAGTCAGCATCATAAGAGCTGTGTAAAAGCTACAACTGTCACTTCTATTATTTTAAAACTATCGAGTTATGTACAACTTTTCCCAAGGAATTATATTTACAAACAACCTCTAGAACAGACATTGCAGAAAAGCCAGTGTAAGGCAATTAAATCTGTTCTTCTAGTAACTTCATACTTCCCTTTTCTGTGCATCTGCAATCCTAACTACACTCTTACTTCTTCATCTACTCTTGATAAGTTAGTGATTTGAAAGTGAGCTCTCTTCTTCCAAGGTAGAAGGCAAAATTTCTAGGTATCAGTGCCATAGGAAGTAATTTTTCTCAAAGTTGTCTGCTTTATATCAGCTTGATTCATCACTTACTTAAATTTAGGTGATTTAAAGAATCAGTCACCAATATTCGAGTGAGCAGAGGTTATCTTTATTCGGCAGCGTTGGGTGCATGGAGGAATCACTCCACCAAAGTCATGCACACCCAAAGTGATGAACTATCTCATATTCATACAATAAAACAATGAATAATCAATTAACACTTATACATATTCACTACCTAAACCCACCTACTCTTGCTTCGTATGTTCATTAGCTTACTAGTCCTTCGCACTTGTGCAAATTCTTTCAAGAATTGTGGGCAGGGGTCTCCGGGACGTGGGCAGTGGTCTTTGGGAGGAAGGCCATAGGTCTCCCTCATGGTGTACTTCTCACCCTTTGCCTGGAATGTGATGGTCTTGCAAGTTTGCAGTGTTCTTATCGGTCTGAGCTAACTTATGTCCTTGTCAACTATCTGTTTCTTATTCTTGTTTCTTTCAGTCGCTCCCTCTAGATAACTTATAAACAGGTCCCTTGTTAGAGAAAGTTAGAGAAAGAGAAACAGACCCCTTCTTTCACTAGTTATTTCATTAATTATTTCTTTCAAACTGTATGGTTACATGACCTAATTACTATACCTACATTCTTTGAGTAAATATATTTACACTTAACTTATTGTCCCTATTCCATACAATTTCTTCATATTATTAGGACCAGGTGTCTTTCTAAAGATAAAAGAAATCCAAAGCCTCGGTAATTAGTACATTCTTTACGTCACCAATTCAAGAATTTAGTGCATCCTCAGAGCCAGTAATGAGGGTCTCTGAAGGTTTATAAACTCTTGGACAAACAAAAGCGTGGGCACTCTGTTCTTTAAATAAGTTGTACATAGTTCATTATTCATAGGAACTAAGTTTAATTAGAACAGATGCAGATGGAGTAAGATTGTTCAACTTATCTTCCAACAGACACAGTAGTTCTCAAGACAATATTTCAATCTTTATGAATGGAAATATATAATTAACCTTTTTAAAAAAACAGACTAGCCAGTGTAAACAATGGATGACATTGCAGCAACAATTGGGTTTTCTAGTAAAGACAAATAACTTTGCACTTAGGGAGGTTTGCAGACCAGATGCCCTGATTATTGTCTTGTGACCTGAGTTCTCTTTTTAGATTAGCTCTGGAAAAGCTTTTCTAATTCTTCACTTTTTTGTTTTCAATTATTCCTAAGGCCTTTGTCTTTTAGAAGACATAAGACTGCTGGTGCCACTTCAGAACTGTTAAACAGCAAGACTCATCAAAACCAGTTATTTGACCTTGCACTTCCTAACAAAACAGTCAAATGCCCTGGAAGTTTCAAAGAAATAAACAATAGCTTTATACATAAAATTTTCAGAATTGACAGAGAAAAACAAGCACAGCTAACAGATGTCGGACTTATTTTGTTTGTGGATGGCATTCAGCTTCTTTGGCGATAATCTGGTAAAGGAATCTGGACAAAATATGCACAACACACACCAAAGCTTACAAGCACCAGATCACTTTGCCTCTTAGGATAACTAAACTTGCCACACGCTTCAGCAAAACAAAAAATAAAACTGCTAATGCCGTTGCTATTTGTGACAAGGCACTGTAATAAAGCGGTAGCATCTACCTACCTTCTGCATCAAGGCCAGCTGAAGAGTCTAAGCACAAGTTACTAAGATATCAAACATCACCAAGTGGCTTCTGTTAGGTTGTGTGAGAAATCGACAGGAGCAGCCAGCTCATTAAGGACTTCCGATCCGCACGCAAATACAGGCATCAAGAGCTGAGCAGCAGCAGGGCTCCTCTACCCTACACCAAGAGCTAAGCTGAACCACGGCTGACCTAATGGCTTCAGCACTGGCTCATTGCAGCTCTCTAGGCTCGGGCCACACCAAAGAGATATGGACCATAACCTATAAATGGGTAAAAGCACCTAGAACTTAGAAATCTTCTGTTTACACAAATAGAGGAACAGCTCCAATTTGATGCTTTCGCTCACAAAGTACTTGCAGTTATATTTCATCAGGAACAAAAATATGTTTCCGGTATTGCAGCTTTCTGCTAAATTAGATGCAGATGATGAAGGGTTTTTTCCCTCAAACATATGGAAGACAATGCAGCTGAAACCTCAGCTAGGCCTTGAAAGATCCTGTACATAAAGCATTAAGCTTTCTACAATGCACAGGGAATCCAGGCAGTAACTACTATGATTTCATTTCATAGTGTGATTTAGGATGATATTACAAGACAGAAATGTTAAAAGAAAGTAATAAAAGCCTTTCATGTACTCTCAAATAAAGTCAGATGTTCATGTGTCATGTATCTGGACAATCTCTGCTTTCAATGGAAGCCTGATCTCCACTTCAAAGGGAGGAAATTAGACAAAAGGGGAAAGAATGTACACCTCAGTACTGGCAGCCCCAGGAAACCCAAGACCAAAGGACTAAATCCATCACTTTCCTAACACCCCCAAGACAGACCAAAGCCTACAAGACATTTAACTGAGAGAGAAATTGAAAGCACAAGCACTTGCAGTCCTCAGTCTCAGCCACAAGTATATAAACCTTGCTCATTTTATTATTTGAATAGTCACAGCACAGAAAAAAACCACTTATGTCCATTGCTAATACAACTTCTGGGTATCGTTGTGAAAAGAAGCTATTCCCTCCACCATGTGTAGGTGGCTTTATTCTTTTAACTGGTGTTGCAGGCAGCAAACGCAAGTTTAACAAGGGTATACTTTTAGCTTCCTTAATGTTTAGTTTGTCCTCGAATATTAAACTAAGGTTGACAAAATCCAAAACACTAAAAGCACACAGTTAAGTCCCAGCTTCCCAGGCTTTTTGCCCATTCTGAAAATATTTCTACACATCAGAAGTTATTTAATGGTGAATGAATTCTCCTTCCAAAGCTCCATCCTTCAATACATAGCTTGATAGCAATTAGTTTGATCTGTAAGCTCTGCAGTAAGTAGTTTTGACACTTGGGAGTAGAATGCAAGTTTTTCATGTGATGCCTTCCTCTAGTACTTGCTGATCCTTCTGAAAATTGGCTATCCATGCTACAAGTTAATGCTTTAGACCTTACACAGAGTATGTTTGAAACTTCCCCAAAGGAGCAGCTATTTCTGACTTAAATGCCACAAAAATTTTGTGAATAGCCTGAAATTTCAACTATTACCATGGCATTTCCAAGCATACACACACACTTTAGTGTTCAAGTACTGTCAAATATTTCTTACTCACTAAGCAAATCATAGAAAAATTTCACTTGCAACAACTCACATGGTTCTTTAAAGCTTGTTGAACAACCTACAAAGCTTACCATTTTACATAACTAGTATGAATGGGAAAGAGGCCTGGGTTCACATTCCGGATCCAAAAAAACGCAGGTGGAGGAGGAGTGTGTATATTAAAACCATTGATTATAAACATCTCCCTTTCCCCCGGCCCCCTCCTTAAATAGTACTTCTGTAAATTTAGCTCAATTTATTTTCTGCTCCAAATTGGCAAAAAAACATTCCCTTTGTAAATATTTTGGGACAAACAGAATACATTCCCAGGAATTTACTAGGCAATGATTTAGTTACTAGTACTTTTATCCAGTTCAGTCACACAGCTTTTCCTGCACACCCACATAGGTGATCCAAGCACAACACTGGCACAGCTGTCAGCTGTGTTGAGCCTTTAACAGCTCTACACCTGGTTCAACAACTGAGAAGCATAAGGGAGGCAGGGCAAAGACAGTCATGAAAAATTCCACTTGCCTCTCTCAAACGGCAGCAGAGAAACTAAAACCAGCCTCCACCTACTGTCCCCCTCCTAAACAGACCTGTATGCTGTGAAGAATGCTGTAAGAAAATGCTCCTGTCCATATGATATGGCTCATTTTTCCCAAGGAGGGTAATAAGCTAAAAATGCACATTTCTGGCAACCAAAAAAAGACCTGTCCACTGTACCAAGAGGACATTTTGATTTGCCAGTCCTGTAACAAGACTGACAATATCTACCACAGCCACGGCTACACAAATCTTTGCAGAAAATGGTTCAACAGAGGTGTTTTCACTGAAAAACAATGCACAGAAGGAGAAGAGATGACACAAAGCAGTACAGCCAAAACCTCTCCATTTTACTTGGTTTTTCAACCCCGAAACATTTACCAACCGTTTTGTTGAAGGAGTTTGAAAAAGGCATTCAAGAGAAGCACCTCACTCTCCCAGTGGTATCTGATCCAGACTGCCAATTCTGCAAGATAGAACTAGACTATGAGAACAGATAAGGAACTGGGAACCACAACCCAAGTGTAACTTTAGGGCCCAATCATAATCTTTTCAGTCCCAAAGCCATCATAAAGCAAGGATGACACCATATCCAAAGACATCTACTTTTGTCAGAGGGGCAAATGAACCTAGCGACCAATGTACCACTGATGCTCTATATCCAGGGTCTACAGCTACTGTGTCATCACACAGAAGTTACAAGAGACAATTCAAAGTCTGAAGAAAACATGACAACCAGTTCTTTACATCTAGAAAATAACTTTACATCTAGAAGATAATGAGATGGGAAAGAAAAAAGAGGGTTGTCAGACAGCAGCTCTTTCACAGTATTAGAAGCAAGATGTATACAGAATTATAAATGAACAATATAAACAAAGAAGTAGACATTTATCATAGTGACCACTTTAAGTTGATACCTAGTAATAAATCTTTGTATGTGATTTACTGCCAAATCCATGTACAAGCTCAAGTATGCATAACAGCTCCTGAGAAGATGCATAGGATCATTTTAAGAATGTTAAAAGTGCAATTGTGACCTAATCAGACAGTATGGAACCTTAGACATCACATTCTCAAGAACCTCCCCCCACCAGCTTTCTAAATATTTTGTCATCTCAAATTTGAATTCAAGACCTATTTTTCATCAAAACTCATCATTTCAGAAACATCCTAGTATCTTAAATGTCAACACAAAGTATATTACTTGTTATATTCAACACTAGTCTACAAGATGCTGTCTAAACCATGCAATGCAGTATTTCAATTAAAAAAAAAATCATGCAAATGATAAACCCTCACTAATGGCTACAATTACATGAATAAGTGCCTTCTGGTGGAAAGCCGTTTGGGAAGTTGTTGCCTAGCCCTCTTCAATAAAATACCCAACTGGAGTGTTGCACAACTCCTAAAAAGAGGAATTCAACACTATGAAAAGGTGACACATGCATCTTCACAATAGCTCTTCTGTGCAGACAAAACACAACTTCAACTCAAAACAGATGTTGAGGGGAGCCTGATCATGTCCCTGTGTCACACTTTACACAGAGGACTGAGACACAGTTTATCCTTTGAATCAGTCACTTGTGAAGAAAACAAAGTGAAAGGAAAAGAAAAGTGGGATGTCATCACAACAGCAGACAGACAAACTAAGTCCAGACACATCTGGATGTTATGAAAGCAAAATATTTTCAACATGACTTCCAGGTTTTCTCTCTGGCAAATACACATTAGATGTGCTAAACTCTAGTCCCAAGTTATTTGAATTGCAGTTTAAAAATACAAAATAACCCAGAAGCAGCAGCAAATTTCTGCTGGCAAAATCAAAAAGCCTGTGATAAGCAGCATAGCACATGATGGAATGAAAAAATCAAAACCAATTTTAAGAGGAACAGATTTCAACACAGTTTTCCAGAACAAAGCTGCTTTATCATTTTTATTATGGTTCACTGGGGAATTTTACTTGATGTTTGCTGTAAGGAAGGAAGGACGGACCTAAGGAACTCACGCAGCATTGTGGAATTTCCTGAGAGATTGCTGAGAAATCTGGGGTACCCCAGAAGATATCTCAAGTCTGGGACTTGGGGAGCACCCTGGCATATTTCACCTCACACTCCAGATTTTTGTAAGAACCTACCATTCAAGCAGCCCTGTGGCAAACCTTTTCCTAAGGAAGTATTTAAAGCTTGAATCTGCAAAGCAAAGCCTTAGCAAGTTGTGCTAGCATCCCTGGAAAAAAAGGCTTCGAGAGCAGTAATTTGGAAGTGATGGTACAATTTACAAAACTCAGGCTTTGTCAAAGCTATTCGGGATTTTTCCTTCACATCCTAAGGCAATGAGGTCGTTGGTCTTGGACAGAAGCCTGCCTTTGAGATTTTTAAGACAATTTGATCCTCATGAGAACTGCAAGAATCACATTTGATGGACAAAGAACAGAGAAGACACCACAACTCTGGCATTTTTCTTGCAAGATTCACATTTGAAAAATACAGTAGTTCGTCTTTTCTGATAAAAATAGCCTGAAAGGAACACCAAGTAAACAGAGATCTCTTTCCTCATTACAGTTCTCTAACAGTTGTAATATATAACAAATTATTTGCAAACTTATTTTCCATATTCAGTTGGAAAGCACTACATCACATCAACGTATCATCAGCTTGTTTACAGAGTTTGATTCTTCTCCACTGGAAACAACAAAGACAACTTGGAAGACATTCAGGGCAGAGGAACGATGATGAGCATTTGCTTGGACTGACACCCTGACAGCCAAGAAAAGAACACAAAACATTCCACAAATGTTTGAAGGGTGCAAACACCAAGCAGAAAAACAACAGCTTAAAGGGGAAGACTATCAGCTCTCATTAGCGGCTTAGGTAGTACATCAGCCATATCCACTGGCAGCAATATACACCACCACAGTTACATTCCCACAGCATGCTTAAGTGAGTAAATAGCCCCTCGTTTCCAGAACAAAAACGAGCACCACCTTTCCACTGCCCAGCAAAAGCCTTCAAGTGTTCAGTGAGTGACTACTCCTGCATCTAACCATTTCTTCAGAGCCAGAAATGTATGTACACCATTTGGCACAAGTTAATTTTTTCCATGCTGTACACCTTCATCCAAATTTCTACTAAAAAAAACCATGTCCTGAATGGTATTCAAACATCTTTACCATTCTGACAACTATGATTCCATAAACCCAAAGCTGTTCATGAGAATTCTGTACATAAACACAAAACGTATATTCTGAAAACATGCTTGTTTTACTGTTTAGCCAAAAGATTTCTCAGTATTGCTACTGCCAATTGTTTCAGATTTCCCATGTTTTGAAGTTTGCATGATTTCACATCAAGCTCAAGATGTTAAGTATGGTTCTGAATTTATGAAAATACAGAGGTTCAGGAAAACACACCTTAGTATTACTCACTACTAATTACTTCCACAATGTATGAAGATATCTTCCTATTTTTACAGTGTTTTTCACTAAGACAGCATCCACCCTGTACAGGTCAAATCCAAGGATTGAAGCATATGAACAAACTTGTGGATGTGTGATGGACAAAACAGCAGTAATGAAGAAACATTTCTACCTGTGAACAATTAAAGTAATTTTTATTCCATGAACTACATCACCTTGCAGGAAGTTTTCCTTTTTCAGTTCATAGATTGACACAAACAACTGGCAAAACCATAAAACTCTGTTCCACATTTCTCAACTTGCTACTGGCTTTATACTTGTTGCTTATATTTACCTGATTCTTGTTTTACTGGTATGTGTTGCATTTTTTCAGCAATACTTTTCCTGCCTTTTATTGGGTTTCAGGAGATAATGAACACAATATAAACGGAAGCATTTGTTTGGGGGAAAATTACATCAGCTATCAGAAGCCCACAGCAGATGTATCTTGAGGTCATGAATCGGATCCCTCATGCAAACAGAATGCCAAGATATTGTCAGCAACACTTAGGGTAACAACAACAGTACTAAGTCCAATGGTAACAGGTTTTTTTGAAAGAAAGGTGTGTCGAACTATATTGGTAAAATAGTATAGATTGTGGAGTTGCTGACAACTCTAGGGCAGGTCAACATACTGAAAAAACCAGTTCAGTCCAAAAAGCGCTGAAGGCACATTAGCATCCACACGTAACTGCCCGGTTTTCTGCACAGCAGTTAGCTGGGTTTTCTAAGGACTCTGGCAATTTTTAAGAACCTGTCTGAAAGTAAACATGGCAAACTGCAAAACACACTGCTATGTGAAGAGTATAGGTGATGCTCAGTGGAAATGACCCACAATTTCACCACTTAAGAGGAACATATTCACCCTAAATCTGTCCATGAAGTTCTCAGAGCCCTCTCTTATGTTAACCATGTGCCATGTATGCTACCTGAACGAAAGCACAGAGTAATGAATGAAACATTATTCCTTCTGGTCTGCTGTACAAAAAGCCTGCAATTAAAACCAACTCCCAGGTAGGTTACAAACATAAAGACACCTGGAAGCTTGCCTTCTGTTGTCTTCAGAGAAATTTTTATTTGCCAGCCCTGCACACCCACAAAGGGGCCAGTCAAAATCTGGCTGTCAAGAAGAATGATAAAAATTTGCTCTTGTTATAGCATATTTGTATTCAGTCATCACACAACATATCATTGTACTTTGATAACAACAAAAACCTTTCTGATTAACAGCTTTTCCATTTCAGCTGCAAAAAAAACACAGCAAGACTATTATAACTATGCAAAAAAGTATGTTATCATGAAGACCTTTGCTCTAAATTAATTATTGAAAAATTACTAAATCATTCATAACATACTTTCGAATTTGCTGATGCTTAAGCCTATTTATGTGGCTTTTAAAACATTGTAACATATCCTAAGTGAGACCATGAAATTATGCACGACTAACTGAAATGATGGGGGACTTACTGTCATCATTGCTCAAAAAAAGCAGCAGTTTCAAGTTCACATTACATTTAAGACAACTCTCAAATCACTAAAATACTTAAGATCGTTTGTAATCATTTCACTTTTTGTTTTCCCACCCCAAACGCTCAAAGTAATGCATTTTTGTAAAATATCACTCTTAACTATTCAAAGGTTTCAGGTCTCCCGAATTCTACAGCAAGATAAAATCCAGTATTTTGCTTGGTTGTGCTTGATGTTTGTGATCAATAACAAGACATGGTGTCTGTTTCCTGACTGATGGAAATAATTTATTTTCTTGCAAGGGAACACTTGCAAACTGTTCACATGTAGTATTTCCTTTTCACAAATGCCTTAGAAAGTTTAACAGCTGTGTAGAGGCACACATTCATGTTACAAAACGACATAAAGCATGACTATTAACAAGAAGCAAATACACTGAGTAAGTGCCAGCTAGGGGAAAGTGAAGTGGTGCAAAAGCCAGGAGAGCCATGGTATATTGATTTTTCTACCACTGAGATCTTTTTTCCCCAGCTCTGCAAATGACATAATTCTATTTAAACTCATCTGTATGGACAATGAACAACGTTTAAAACAATCCAACGGCACTTCTCAAGGTGGCAGGCTGAAGTGTCTTCTTTTTCCTGTAATATGCTTTCCAGATTCCACAACACATTTCAGCAGAGAATTTTGTAGAACCCCACTCTACACATCACAACAACCTTCACTTATATCCCTGAAAATCAAGGTAATTCTACAAGATTTTCTCAGAGTAAGCTAGCATAGCATATAACAGACTAATGGGTGACAAACGATAAATTGGTAGAAAACCATTATAATTAGAAAATTAAGTGCTTTTAGAGAGTCCGTAAGGAAATAAAGTGATATGGCACCAAGAACCAATCACATACATCTGAATTTCATTTGTTAGCTGTTAAAACGTTGCCAAGTCAAACAAAGAAGTTCAATTCACTCACAAGACCAATCTTAAGCCTATACATCACTAGCAGAAATTGGCACCAATGGATCTAGAACTGTTTTCAGGATCTCTAAGACCTTTAACTATCTCTAATAGATCTACAAAGAAACAAAACATGCAAGAAAAATCACTGCTTCTTGTCCATGGACTCCTTGTCTGAACAACACCAGTTTATCAAGTCAATTCAATCCTGTCCTAAGTGTAGATGTGTTAAGACCAAGGCTTTCTTCCCCATTTCCCAAGTGCAGAGGCTTTAGTATTGTTCTCCCATCTCTAGAACACCTACTATGAGAAATTTTTTCAACCTCCACAAATTTAATGACCAAAAGAATTAGCCGTTCTAATGTTACAATGGAACACCAAGGCTTTAATGAGAAATGCTACTTAATATTAAAGCAATATTTGTTTACTTAATATTAAAGCAATATTTGTTTTTCATTTCAAATGTAATGTAAACCAATGGAACTGATAATTTTATTACACTAAATGACATAGCATATATATGTATTAAACTAGGACAGTAAAAATCGCATAATGTAAAAAAAATAATAATTCAGATCATTCCAACCAACCAGTAATTTTACCCTGTGCCCTTCTGTCCCAGGATGGCAAATAAGTATCTTCTCTCTCACTAACACCACCTTGGGATTCAGTGTCCTTTTGATGACAGCTTGGTCAAAACTAATATATTTTCACATAAGCTTTCAGCTAAACCTTCCAGTCTTGCTGCAGAGCTGTTTCAGCACTACCACCACCAAAAATATGACAAATTGTGGCTTAAAAATACTCTCTAAAGAGCTCTGTAAAATTTTAATAGGCTGGTTAAAGAGGGAGAAATTACAGGATCACGTCACGATTTCCACAATACTTTACTTTTTTTCTACCTTATTAGCCTCAAAAAATCTGCAAATGATGGACTAGCCAAAAAACACAGTTTCTTTTTGTTCCACTTTCAATGAGCCTCAGAACAAACTACTTGCTCATATCAGTTTCCAAGCAATCTGTCTAGGCATCCAAGTTTATAAAGCAGAAGAACTATTTAAGCCTCCTTTCTTTTAAACATACCCAAACCAAAAAGCTTGTTTAACAGGCCTGATATGCTCTGTGATTTATTCCTTGGCATTTCCAATAAATCATCTTTTTGGTTTTGTGATAAGACTTCAACCCTTTTATTGCTAGCCATCTGTAGCAGATGCCAGAAAGCTGTGTTTCTGTATGCTTCTGAAAACACACACATACAAAAAAAATCTACTTTTTCCAGACCTCCAGGAGCACGCGCTTTCTGAGCTCAAGTTTTCATCTTGGTTTTTAAGCAGAGACATTAACTTCACACTAATCTAAAGAGGACCTTGCTACCACCAGCTTCACACATTTTCCAAGCCAGCACCTGTAAGTCTGCATGTATCCTTTCAGCTGTACTATCATACCACAGCCAATATTCAATACTGGCTGGAAGTGTCAGTAATCTTCCCATACGGAGAGATTTTAGACATGCTTGATACTTGGGTTTCCATGATTCTAGGCAATTCCCGAATACCTCTGGTTATTCTCCAAGGTAGTGTTACCTCTTCACTGCTTCAAAGTGCGGATCAAAGGCAAGAACAAATCTTACTGAGGGATATAAAAGAAAACCTACTCTATCTTACTTATTTACTCATTCTCAAAAGCACTGGGGTGGGCAAATGCAAGATGTACAACTGTAGGCACTGCAAGTCACAACTTCTATAGTAGAAATTCCACATAAGTAGAAAAGATGGGCAGAAGAGCAGTTCTTCCTGGAAATCCCCAAGTACCTTACCTTGCTGATACTACTAAATATTCCTTCAGTGGAAGATTTGGCTAATTGTACACCTTTTCTTTTATGTGAACATGCTATAACAGTAAATATGGGTAGACAGGGACCATCCTTCAAGTAAAATAGATTTCTTTTTTCTTATCTGCCTTTTGATCCCAGATGTAATAAGTGAGAAGACAGAAAATGGAAAACAAACACTGCCTTTCAATACATAAAGATGTAGAGGAGGTATGCCCCACACATATTAAAGAACAGGACTTCATAAAGCTCAGTAACATGCAAAGAGAAACTTTCCATGAGAGAAAGATGTAGACTCAATGGGAGGTATCATAGGATTTTTTGAGTACTTCAAGACTACTTCAAACAAGATGCATGCAAACCATATCTCCGTGAACACCTGATCCCCGCCTAGGGATGAAAGAAGCAATGAGGCTCTGAATCATTAAGGTACATGACACTGTTCACATTTAAGCTCTTTAAGGTATGTAACACAGGAACTGAACAGCCTGATGACTTGTTACACACAGAGTAGCCCATCATGTGGCACCTCCAAGGTTCAGAAGAAAATGCTAAACTCTTCTACAAAAAGTAGAACAAGTAGTGTATCTGCGGCTCAAAAATCAAACCGCTGAGTGAAAAATGTTATCACAGCTCCCATACACTTTTTCCCCCTCAAGACACATGTCGTATGGAGATTTGCTGGATATTTTATGGCATTAAAAAATAAATACAACCTAACTTAAAGTATCTTCATAACAGAGTGGCATCACAGGCCCCAGACACTCAGTTTTGGTTTTGTCTGTCCCCAGGACAATCCCACCAGCCTAAGACACTGCAGCTATAAAGCAGAGGAGGGTATTCAGCTCCATAATGATGTATGTCATAGTGCCACAACAGTAACCAAAGTTACCAAAGCTAACTTTTCCTCAGAAGCCTAAGCTCATGGGACATCACAGGCTTGCAGCCCAGCTGTGCCTTTTGAGCAGCATCACCTCCTACAAAACATCTGTTATGAACTACAGATGCTTCCACACAAACCTTTCATTTCCCCTCCATCAAGCCTAGTCTCGATGCATAGCCCAGTAGCACAGACCTGCCCTTGCCAGAGAAGGCATAAGCAGCTCTGTATTTTCAAAGAAAAACCTAAGGATCCTTCTTGACTCAAGGTAATAACAACTTACAAGGGAGAGCCAAATGGCAGGTGAAAGCTTTTAATGAACTCTGAGGCAAAAAAAAAAAAAAAAAAAAGGCAAAACCTAAACTTTCTGACTAGTCATTTGAGAAATAATTAGCTCCTCATGTAACATTCCCACATCTATCAACACTTCCCAATCTGTCTACAATTCAGCAGTCCAGCAGCACTATAAGGTAATCAGTCTGCAAGTGAAATTGGATCTATTCCCTGTGATACCTACCTGCCCACAGCAACACCTCAGTGACAACTGCCGGTTTTTCACATCCTCAGAAAAGAAACTGAAATATCACAAAGGCATGTCTCTCTGAAATCTCTCAGTAGTACTGTTTGTATCCCATCATTCCACTCTTTTCTCCCACCACTGCAGTAGCGTGACCTTTTCATTGTTGTTTCATCATCCTGTGTTCATTCAGCATTTGGTGTAACAGCACAGCCTAGAAATTATTTCCTTTACTAGGTATTTCCACCAGGTTTTGTACAGTAATTTATCATGACTTACTGGACATCCAAGTAAGGTGCAAAATACTTACTGCATAATCATATTTAGACTAACAATATCTACTGTGTCCTTTTGGCTAAGGCATTATTTTCTAGTAGTCCCTATGAAAGTATGAAACGGCAAAACTCACGTTTCACAGCCTTCTTGTTCATGCTGGGAGATGAAGATCTCCAAAGCAGTGTCCCAGGGGTGATGCCATCAAATAACACACAAACATCTGAAGGGAATCTCAGCATTTAGGATTTTATTTCTAATGCTAGCAGAGGATCACCCCTATGCCAAACTCCTGTTCTGCACTTTTCCAGTTGCCAAGGAAAGGCGTTGGGAGCTGCGTGAGCCTGTGTTGTACAGCAGTGCTACACGATGGCTTAATCTTGTTACATGATAAATAGTCTTGACGCTGAATGTGCCATGTGGTCCACACTCAGCTGGCTGCTTTAGTCCTTTACTGGTGTCAGCCAAGAGCACTGTGAGCTTTGTGAGCCCAGCTGGTCAGCAGGAGCACAAGAAGTGCCCGTGGAAATTCAACGCATATTAAACAGGAAAGGACTCAACAGTCAACCACAAGATACTTGTGCTGAGCAAAAGAAACTGTGCCAAGTTCCCCAATTTACAGTCATTATCACAGCTGCCCCCTGCTCCTTCCCAGAAGCTTCCCTCTCCCCTTACGCCTGGGAGAAGGCAGCATTTGAAGGAACCGATGTGGCTACTCCCACACAAAGACCCACAGACCACTGCAAAGGGCAGAGTCAACAACCATTTCTAAGTGTGGTAAAGCCTAGCAGTAACAGCTGACTAAACCAGGAGTCAAATCATCATGGCAAATGACCAGAATTGTTTGTAACATCAATGCTGAGACCTAGCAATTTCTTCAAAATCAGTAAAGTTATGAGAAATTAATTAATAGTTGGCTTATTACAGGACAGAATCATCACAGTGAAAATAAGGGTCCTACTGCAAGCATGTTTATTTACTGTCAGTTTTATTGTTGCCTTGGCACTTCTTATAATACATGTAAAATATTCCTATGGTTAGGGACCCGGCTATCCTTTCACAACTGTCCACACATGACAAACAGGCCTGACAGGATAGGACCTCCCAATTCATTAGGCCCAGCTTCTGAAGCCCCATGGGAGCCAGCAACACAGTTACTTCAGATACTGAAAAAACACCATCAAAACAGCTATTTTAGTATTTCCCCTCACCCCCAACCCAGCAGTCCCAAGCCTACCCAGGAACTCCTTACTCTGTTAGAATTTTTTTTTTCCATCCCAGCACACTCATGGGCAGTCTACACAAATTTACTCCTGCATTATCACCCAATTCTGTTCCCTTCCTGATGTTTACCGACCTGATACATTTATGTGCTGCTCTCTCATTTTCAGTGCAATACACAAAGACATTTTCTCTTAAGAAAGAGGACTGAGCCATGGCTGGTTAAGCCTAGGCAGCAGGTATCACACACATACCAGGTTACAAAGAAAACTAAACAACCCAAAAGCACCAGGTCTCTTTTGCTTATGGACAGATACATATTGTTTTTGTAAGCTTTCATTACTCAAAAACACTACTTACAGCATGCGTTCTTACAGTTTCTTGCTGCTTACTTAGTTGCCCCTCTCTTGAGAAAAACCCAACCCAACCTAAGAAAGCCTGCTGGCATCTACTTCTACAAATGTATGTTTTTTCTAAATATTATTTATTATAAATTTATGGAGGATGAAGTTAACTGACTCCGGTCTGAGCCCTGTACACTCCTCGGAGGCAAAGGGGTTTCAGCATCATGCCCCAAATGTTAATGTTTTACATTCCATTTAATTTATTGACTTCTGAATAATTTTTACTTGAACTGTATTTAAAACGGCACCTTCAAGAATTCCCACAGCCATATAATGGAACTGTATTTGCTTTTTTTAAAAACTGTGAATAAACCTGTCTTATAGTGGATGCTGAATGATATTTGGCAACCCATATGAACAGAATTAGTCTCCAGTCTGGAAACCAGTTACCGACCTGGAGGGAGGGAAGGGTTGCTACTATGCTTTCATTCTGAAACTTCATTTTTAGCCACACTGCAAAACTCTGTCAGAACAAGCTTTTTGACCGGGATTTCTCCTATTCACTTCAAAACTCAGCATATTTTACATTGAAGTTACTGAGATCAAATTGATTTAGGTTCCAGCAAAGCTATTAAGATCCCCAAAGATTCTGAACTCTCAAAGCCCATTTGCAAAGCTCTCTGAATACAGAGACTGAACAGGCTTTGTACTTGCAAACATAAAGTAAGAATTCACAATCCTTTTAAAAGAAGGTACATCACTATCTCCAAACTACAAGTTATTGGAAGTTTTCTCATTCTCCAGGCAGGCCCTTTAACATTTTTCCCTCAGTTCACTTGCTTTTTAGGAGAAATTAAAAAGACCAAATAAAAGAAACATCTGTGGGAACAGCTGCACAAATATTGCAGCTGCCAGAGATAAGATTTCTTTCTAGCATCCAAGATTTCTTGTTTTGTGTTTTGCAAGACCGCTTAGTAGTGGGTAACCACAGTGACTATCCATGCATCTGACATGTAATTTTGATCTCAATCACGGATAAGAGGTAAAAGCTCAACACAAACCCACCATAGAGACACACAAACACACACAACCAGAAAAAAATCAGAAACCCAAACCCTTGAAGGAAATGCCCAGAGGCACCACCATACAAAGGTTATACAGCAAATAAGCTGCTTGCTCTGACTTCTTGTGGACAATCAAAATACCAGGGTAAGTAATTTATAATTATAAGCAGATGTACAGCCCAGCTTTTTCACTGTTATCTCACATTTAACACCACCACTAAGACCCCAAATAACTCGGCACAATTTCCAAGACAATACTTTGGTAATTCGGCGATGATATCATTAAATAAATAGATTTCCAAAAGTCTGTCTTCATCTCCTAGATACATGTCTGTCTTCATATATTTGTCTTTGAATTGCAGCAATCTGTTGTGCTCCAATGGGAAGCATTAAGAATGAGTTTTATCGTACTCTGTGCTATATATTAGTAACTGTAATTCTTATTTCTCAGTCAAAGCTCAAGTAGGTATGATTAGCACTCTATTACAGTATTAATCAGCTGAAGTAGCCAGTTATAAATACACATGGCCATGATGGCAACAAGCTCTTGGAGCTATCATAGAATGCGCAGCTCCTCCAGATTTAGGGATTTACTGAAACTTTTTTTCCTCCTCCAAAATACTGAAAGAATTACCAGACATTTTGGCTGTGGAGGGCAGTCACCACATTTAGCTGATGCACAGAGCAGGATCTGAAGAACAAGGAGCAGAGCTAACTGTCTGCAGCCTCTGCATCATTTTTCTTTCTCAACCAACTCAGGAGGGGCCTTAAGCACACTTTAAGTCACCCTTGACTGTAGTGCTCTCCCATTTGCTAAACAGTCATTTAGCACACTGGGACTGTCAGAGCAGGGTAGCGCTTCAGCTTCTTATTTTTTCACCTCTACAGTGCCAGCTGTCAAGCTGGGTATGTAGAGAAAGACTTTCTACTTAAATAAGCTCCAACATGCTTCAGGGGGTCTGCTCCACTTGAAATCATGTGATCCACTCTTGTGATTCATTTTCTAAATACTCACCGTCTAAGATTGTGCACACATGTGCCTACAGCACTACTTGGAAACAGGGTTGTAATCTTTAAAAATCAAAAGCACAAGGATTCATCACAACTTGCTTTGCAACATCAACTCTTATCCTTCCTTACAGCCACACACTTCCAACTGAAGAAGGCAAGCCTTCACGTATAGCAACAGCCTGCTGTAGTCATTCAGCTCCTTTCCATCAAGCCACAAACAGAATATCAAATTATTTTTTCCCCCTATATAAGGAACATCCAAACAAAAGAGGGTCAAAACTGAACAACAGATGGCTACAATGGGATGGAAAGAGTCCACCCAGCCCAGCATCCTGTCTCTAACTGAGACTAAAGTAAAACCTCAGGGACAAGCAGGGTAACCCAGACAAGCATGCAACAATTCTTTTGGATAGCTACCCTTAAAGCTGGATTTTCCCTTCACTAACCACAACATTTTCCAGCAAGTACTTGTGCATCTTGATTACACTTTATTTGCCTCTTGTGCACAGTACTATCTCCTTTCATTTGTTTTGAGCCTGCTGCTGTCACTCTTTGATACATCCTGGGATTCCTGTACTGGAAAATGAGGGAAGAACTGGCCTCTGCTCACCCTTTCCTTGCCACTCGTTAATGCAGTTCTCTCGGTCATTTCATCTCCAGGCTGAAAAGCTCCTTCCTGCTTCACTGTTTCTTGGACAGAAGCTGTGCTATGCCTTTGACTGTTCTTCTCACCCTTTTTTAAACCTTTTCCAGCTTAAGCTGCAAACTACTAGCACTTTCAGGCAGCCAGCAACTTCCCTGGTGTCACCACTATCCTCCTTCACATTTTTCTTCTCACAAAGGAGGATGTGGTAGCTGGGGGAGCTTAAAGAAACAGCTAGAAAGGCAGCCTAAGGAAAATCCAGAATGCTACCACTGGAGCTGAGGTCAGGTCATCTGAGTAAGAATTAACCGGAAGGCTAATTTCTCTGCCTACTGAAGGAGCACTTCACCTCCTTGCAAAACAGGGAAACACCTCAAAATATGGAAATAACCAACACACTTTGGCCCAGACCACACTAACGCAGGAAAAAACATGTTTGGTTCTTCCCAGTTAGTGACCTAGAGGGATCATACTGCCCTCAAGATACAGACAAACTTCTGGGGTTTTGCGTTTTACTTTTTATAACACTTCATGACTGTTCAATTTGGCAGGCCAAGAATATCAGCCCAATTAAAATTTAAACTGCTCTAAAAGGAAAGACACATGTAGTAATAATACAACAGGACACACCAGTTAAATTTTGGAAGCAACAGACGTGCAAGATGTCTTTACTAAAGAGCTACTAATCATAATTGCTATTATACAAAATTGAACAGAATTAAATATAGGAAAATGAATGTTATTTCATGACAAGAAACTGTATAAACACTGCCAAGGAATTCAAGACTTGTTGCTAAATTTTGTCTCATTGAGCCATAGAGAATGAAAGCCCCTCCAAACTAACCAGTACAACAGTAAACAATGCAAGTTTGTTAAAATCACTGAGCTTGTGTGCTCCTTCAAGGCCTCTGGCTTGGTAGAGCATGACACTTTCATTAGGAAAGTCCAATGAAACAAGAGCTGAGCCAGCCAGACAAAATTTATTCAAACAGTTAACAGATAAGTCAAAAAACATGACTGTAAAAAAAAAGCATCATACTGCAGGTGGTTTCTAGTCTCAGGGGATCTTATTTCACAGTTTAGCCAATGACTTGGAAGGAAAATTTTTTTTAAAAAAGATCATGAGTTAAAAACTGTGCAGGTGACAAGTACCAAGGAAGCCGTTAATTGCAAAGAGGAAATGTGACTGACAGCTGTTTGTGCACCAGCCCATGTGTTCTTGCTCAGCAGACACACAAATTGTGAAGAACTGACAGCACCTGAGAGCATCCTCCTGAAGAAAGAACCAAGGTCCCTGTTCAACACAACAGCCCCATCTCTACTGTCATCACAAGACTATTTAACAAGGAAAAAGACAGTATAAAATCATTGTGTCTCTGGGTTTCGCAGGACTACACCCTAAATATTACCTCCAGCGCTGGTAAACATCTAGAAGCATTCTGGAAAACTGGAAACCATTTTTAAAAGGCTAGAATCACTAAAGAATGGGAGAACATAATGAAGGAACTCTGTTTTCTGCTTTTACAAACAGAAGGTAAAGAACAATAGTAACTCTAGAAGGAGCAGAAATTTGTATTGAGAAGGCTATTAAATGTACAAAAAGCTAATAACAACCAGAGCTAACAAAGCTGGTAGTTAAAAGACAGTGAAATAAAACAAGCAGTAAAGCACATAATTTAAGACTGATGATAATTACACCAAGTGAATATACTGCGAGCACTGAGAGTTCATCAAGTGACTTTCTGTTACCAAAACAGGATAATTTTCAAAAATAAATGACCTAGCTTATAAATGGGACCTAACCAAGGACCCTTATGGTTCACATTTGATTCGTAATCAAATACAAAATAAATTTACAGCTTCACTCCAGTCCTTACCATCCACACTCTGATCACAAAAATGTAACTGGCAAAATGCTGAAGTAGGAGGAGTCAGGAAAAGTACAAGAAGCTGCAGAATAGGAAGGAGTTTCTCTGCATGGAGCTCCTCACATCAAGATCTGCCACTTAGACAGGCTGCCACAGCCAGCTTGCTAACCAAAAGTCACTTCATAAACTCAACGCTTGCAGGCACATCCTGGATGTACCTATTGAAAGTGAAGACAACAAAACCATGAGGCTTGGCAAGCACCAGCTGCTGGCTGTCCTAGCAAGGCTGGGACACCACAAGAACCAAAGCGAGCTGCTTCCTAACACTATCCAGCTGCTTCTGGGAGCTCATGCACAGTGCCATGGCAAGGCAGCCTGGCTCCTGGCTCCCACAGTACTGCTGCCACCAAAGGCTGTGTGCCCTCCCCGCTGCTATAAGGCTGGGATTTCAGCATCATTTGATTACATCTCTACAGATTAAGGATCTTTATCTGTCTCAGCACAGGACTTGAAGTCTGCTATGCTGCTGAAGCTGACATACACCCATCTTTGAGATGCCTGGTATTTTCATACCCTTTTCATTGCTATAGAACTGAGCCACCTTTTCTCCTCCAATTTAAAAAAAAAAAGGCAATTAATCTACGTTTTCTAAATAAATGCAGGCAACAACTATAAAAAAAATATCTAACTTGAAATCATTGCTTTTAGCATAATAACAGAAACTAACATAGACCAAATCTTACCACTAGTACTTTCTGCAGTCTTACATGTAGGATGAGAATCTAAGCTGGAAATTTAGCCTCTTTTATCTTTTTAAGTTTCTGTTCCTCCCAAGACTAGCAGTGGAGTAACAAGTTTCATAGAAAGCTGTGTGTTTCACTATCATCCAACATTATCAGCCACTCGTCTTAACCTGGAGTTCTCCACATTACAGAAAGTCAAGTTCCAGACAGTGAATGAAGAAACCCTATATACCAGCTATTCTCCTTCAGTGTTTTTGTTTTAGAATGCCAACATAAGAAAACCTTTTCTTTTTCTTCCTGGCTGAAAGCTAACATACAGTTCATTCACCTGCAAGACAGTTTACAACACCAATCCCACCCCAATATTATTGAGTGTCGCACTCTGTTCCAGAAGGTTATTTAAAAAAAACAAACCTGTCAAGCATTCCCTCTGTCCAATATAGATAAAGCAAGTAAGTAATAGCTCCAGGAATAAAGCATACTTCCAAAGGCCATCAGGTCACAATAAAAACCAAACAGCCTGCAGAGAAGACAGCTAAAGGTAATATAGGATGCAAATCACTTCAAACTACCCACTGTGAATTTCAGCTCCTTCCCTTCCCCCCCAACCTGGTGTGTTTAAAAAAAAACCAGATATTGAATCAAGCAGCAAGAGATGAAAAGGTCCTGAGAGAGGCCTGTGTACAATAGCTGCACATGGAGCTCGAAGGGGTTTTCTCTATTCTAGTTACTTCTGAAGACATGACCTTATCAGGAGTTCAAACTATTACTTGTGAGGTAATTTCCTTTAAGGGATCTTCATTTCTAGCTTTCTTAACTCCATCTTATGAAAACTAAACCTAGCTATAGGACCACTAATAAAAGCGATCTTTACACACCAGCCTGCATGCAAACACAGGAGAGTCTTTAAAGGAATAACCCACAGGCTCCCTCTCACTTGCACACAGAAGTGCTTTGCCATACAGTGCGAAGAAGTGGTGTCTTCCACACAGAATCATGTTGCTAGCAGAGTTTTCTACATGGCTTTATATTGTGTTTTTTTACTTACTGTGGGCCTTTTTTTTTTTTTTCCTTTGGGTGGGCAAACTATTTATTCCAAACTAAACTTATTTAATTTCATTAAGAATGAAAACCAAGTAAAGAACAAGAGAAGGAAAAAAGCAGCTGATAGACAGGACAACAATCAAAGAAGAGGCAGACAAATAAGTTTAGGCACCATGCACAAAGAAACATGAGTTCTAAGCACATTTATTTTTAACACAAGTCACTGTATCACGTACTAGAAGATGCCTTTTGCAATAACATAACCTGCCACAACATGAAAATGTCATGGGACTGGAAACAAAGCACTTGACTCTCACTCACTTTTCTCTACCTCTGCTTTTAACTCTACATGTCTTCTTGTGAGTATGAGGTGCCACTTCAATGATTTTTAGCTAGGATTGGATGCTTTGCCCCTTGTATTAATAAATAACCCTCCCTTATTTCTTAACTCACAGGAAATTCTTTTTCCCCGAATGTACAAAAGTTATTGTCACCTTCCAGGTACAGAACTACTCTGCAACAGAAAAACTTAACCTAACAGCATCTTAATACCTGCTGATCTAATAAGAGCTTTCACCCTCTCCCAGCAACTGTGCTACTTAACACAGACAAAAAGAATTCAGATTAGACAAATTCAGTGTTATGAAGTCACTATGCTACACAGAGAACTAAATTGGTTTCTTGTTTCTACCTATACAGGACACGGGTACCTATCTAAAAATACCCTGCTGTTTTTTTCCAGTCATCTGTTGTAAAAATGTTTCTAACATCATCAAACATGAATTACTTACTACTGCTGACACTGCTGAAAAAAGAAAACCCCCAAACTGACAACATACGTTCATGTTACTACTATGAAAGATAGAGACATACACACAAGCCCAACAGAGGGGAAAAAAGGGGAAGCCAATTACTCCATTAAAAAGAAATCCACTCAGTAGCTCAAAAATCCACTGAAGACTCTCAAACTCTTTTGTGATTACTATCAGTGTCCTTGCTGTCGAGTCTGTCTCAGTGAGAACCTTGATTCTGAAAGCCTGCTACAGATATTTGTGTACGAGGAGGAAGATTTTAAGACAACCATCACAAATTCAAAGATGAACACTAACATGGAGATTGCAGAAAGCACAAAGGGCTTTTAGTTATATTTAAGCTAACAAGTAGTCAGATGACACATACTCTGCTTGTACCCCTGAAACCAACAAAAAGGAATCCCGTTACAAAGTATTTGACATTGTTAGGAAATAACAGCACACAACACCACTTCGAGATGCCTCCCCACACACACACCCTCCAGCAGGCAAGACCAGCCGTAACACTCACAGACAGCTGCTGCCACTGCTTCCTGGTCTGCAGCAATTACTCGTCCTGCAAAGACCACACGGTTTTGTCACTAAGATAAAAATCACAGCGATGCTACCTACCCGGGTTTTAGCTGCAGCGCTGACCCAGTCCAGCGAGAGCTCCGGAACTGCCCCAGACCAGGACTCCTACCTTCCACAGGCAGGGTCAATATTCTCACCCATAAACACGGTGGCTTCTTGAGACAAATTCGGAAAGAGTGACAGCTTGTTTCAGCTTGACTGCACTCAGAAGTTTCTTTTCCTTCACCCTCTCAGCCGCTCAGCCGATCCGCGCACACCCAAGGCTACCGCCACCACACAGCAGCTCTGCGCTCCCCACCGTACGTCCTCCAGAAATCCCAGCTGCCGCACGAGGAGGAGCAGCCCAAGAAGTTAAAAAGAGTGGCTGTGTGTGTATGAATGTGTAAATATACAGTACGAGAGGCTGGAACGGCCTCCCAGGGCCAGCCCGCAGACACAGCCCCGCGTTTCAGATTTCATTGGCAGCTGGCAGCTCTGGAGCGCGCCAGCGGCACTGCTGTAGCGCCGGGGAGGAATCCGGCCCCCTTCCCAGACATCTCTGGAAATCCCAGCGACACGGCACCCGCCTCCCCGACAGTGCCTGGAGACCCTCCGTGAGCTGCTTCACCATGCTGCTGGTGCTGCGGAGCGGGGTCTGCACTCTCAGGGGTAGGACACAGCCGCGCTACGCACTGTGATTCCTCTCAGCGCTACCATGCGCTTCTGCCGGAGACCTTACACCAGCAGCAGCAGCAGCAGCAACTCGATCGTGCCCTTGGGGCAAGGGGCTCCTCTCCTGCTGCATACGGCCACCAACTGACAGAGACACCCTGTGACCCTACACAGATGTTTGCTGCCGCCCACCTCCTTTTATATTTTTGCCTGTGATGCCTCTTCAGTCAACTAGACACACTCTTAAGTGGTCTTGACTCATCTACTTTCAACAGCCTGCCTCTCTGCGACTGGGTACGATGGTCTGTTTAAGTGGGACTAAGGATTTTACCTTGGGTGGACCTGACGGAGGTCTCCGTGGAACCTGCACAAGGTCTGCATGCCTTTTCCCGCAGGCCCAGCCCCAACTCAGTCACACAGCAGAAATCAGGATGGGAGTTATGATGGGAACTGCAGCTGTAATTGGGTTTCAGGAGCCGCTGTTCCCTCTCTGAATGGCATGACTGTCGTCTGTTCCCGGGTGACTCAGTGAGCGTGAGGCTGCACTCTTCCCCACACTTGGTGCAAGTAATGATGTGTATCCTCTGTCCTCCCTCCCACCACCTCACTCCAGCACATCAGATGCCACAGTACTGGTTTTAGGTGGAAAAACATCCTCTCTTGGAAAATATTAATTGCCCTGTGTTACTGGTCACATCTTTCAGATCCCCATCAGGAGAAAAAGCAGCAGTCTCTAATACTATACCACAATGAGGTTATAAGAAAAAATTACTACTAATAATAGCTGAAAACAGCACAACAGTACACTTTTACACCCAGTTTCTGCATACTGTACACATTTATGAAAAAAAACCCTGCCCATTTTCAGCTACACATACCAGCCACGTGGTGTTCCTCTAATGACTGGAGCTGGCAAATCTGTAGAAGCTGGAAAAGTGTTTTGCATGACCTAGAATCTCAGCATCTGATGAGTATGCAGTTTGGACAGACCTAGACACACTTCCACTGACTTCCCTCCCATGACCCACTTAGAATTCTGCATTTGCTGGTTCCAGCTCCACCCAATGTGACAGCACTAAAAACTCCTGAGTACTACAAGACATAGTTACAGCCTTTTGCAAGCAATCAGTTTAACAAATTCCTCAGGTCTATGAAGTTTTTCAATAGATGAGGTCTGAAGAACATTTACATACTGTTAACATATGACATGTTATAGCTTGCAGCAGTGATAATGGGATACCACTGCACTGGAGCAGCTTCTACTTTTAACGGGGGTGGGGGTGGGGTGGAATAGTAATAAAAAAATCATTCAACTGCCTGGTTATTCACAGTTCATCAAATCTCTGAACTCTGCCTCTCACTAATACTGCAAGAAGGGTTGAGGCCTGCAGCAGCCAGCCCAGATATCAGCACATGAAGGGGAATACACCCAAGACACCTTCCTCACTTTCCCAGTCTGTCATGAGAATAGCCAGCCAGAAAAAAGAACTATGCAAGCCACTCAGCCCAAGGGCTGGTTCCCACTCCTGTCCCTGGAAAACAAGTCCGTAGAGATAAAACAAGGAGAAGGCAGAGCAAAACCATTCCCATCATCTCTCTGCCAAATTCAGAGATGATAGGCCAACAGAGGTCCTCAGCATCAGGGACAGCATGCTGCACCTCGCCAAAATGCAGCTTGTCCCAACAACCACGCCAGTCTGAAGAAACACTAAGTCTTGCTGCCACTACACCAGTGTAATTTTTTTTCCCTCCAAGAGTAAACAGAGTATACAGATACACGGCTGCTCAAGAAGAGAAAGTAAACATGCACAAACTTTAGACAGCAAAGAGGAGAACACAATTAAACACATGCACAGCAGGATACCTGTGCTGGCCTTCGGTCTGGTTAGCTGCCAAAGGCAGGCTCACAAGGAGAACAGCCAGAATGACATACTAGAAAAAACATTTTTTAATGGGCTGGAAAGCCTTCCACCATCAAGGACCATGCCTGCTCTGATGAGGTGCCTGTACATATGGGAGCCTCACTTTATGCATCACAGTAATCGACACTATATAAAAACTTAACGCAGGCACTTCTGTAACTTTCGTCTCCGCAGCTCCGTGCCTTTATTTGAACAACAGCCATATTAACACACAAGACCTCTTGTTTAAATTATAGGAAATTACTGTTCTGTTGCTGTACTGTTCTCTTAAGAGAGAAGTAACCCCAGGGAAATTTCCAGCTACCAGAGAGAAAGGAGAGTGGCACAATGTACTTCCTAAGCACAGAGACACACAGGAAGCAAGCTGCAGGGCAGACTGGAACTGCTGGCTGCAGCAGTGGGCACACGCAGACCCCCTGGTCCTGCGCCAGAACTGCTCACACACAGCAAAAAGCTCACAGCCTTGGGCCCGCAACATGGGTGCTTTCAAAAACTGAGCTGCAAAGCCACTCATATCCTTGAAGAACCGCACATTTGAAGTCTGGCTATTAATACATAATTACAACAATAACAATGAGGAGACCTTTTGAAGTCAGATTTCCTTCCTTCTCTTATTGGTGGCCCTTTGCTACTGTTCCTTCTCTCTGCAGCAGTCATGGTTTGCTAGCTGATATCCTTTTCAAGCTGAGTTTCAGAACATAAAACAATTCATATTTGCAGCTTTATGGGCTCATCTGCAAGACACATTAAAATTCTTCACCCCATCTTGTGTTTTCTGTGTGTACATCATCAGTAACATTACTCATTCATTATCTACATCAGGGAAGGGCCAGCAGGACCAGATCTGTAACTGGAAATGGTTTACCCAACTCCATGCAATACACCACTAAGACTAAGAAAAGCCTGGGCTGGTGCTGGTAGGTACCCAGCTAGTTTTCCTTGCCAAGACCGCTCCTATCTAACTTCTTGGGTATCTTACCTGAGCAGACTGGGACACAAAGACTTGACCTTTGCGTAGCAGGGAACTAAAATTTTGAATCTTTCTGTCTGGAAGAAAAACATGATGGTTTTTTTCAAAACATCTAACGGGACAAGCCCGATACACTGTACCAAGCAATCAAACAAATGGGAAGGATGAAAACTGCATTTGCATGGGACAGAGTGAGTCTGCTCAGGCACGGCATACCCATGGGCAACTGCAGGCAGTTCCAAAGATAATTCTACCCCTCTGGACAAACATGCTCCTTTTGCAAGTGGGGTCACTTAGCTGGGGGTCATGGAGTACCTTAGCCAAGTTCCCTCTTCCCTGCTCATCTTATGTAGAAATGGATCTGTAATTACTACCACCACTGAACTATTTACAGTCCACTACTAAGCCTCTTGCCCTTAAAGCCTTTTATACCAGTGGAAGCAGCAAATTGACTTTGTTGCTCTGTGCAGAGCCTCACCTTCTCACCTCATCACTGTAGAAGGCATAACAGGTTATTTGTTTAAAATCTACTGCTAAAGTTAACCGTGTGACTGTCAACACCTGAAGATACACACTGAAAAGTTCTGCACCACAGGATGCCAAACAACAACAAAAAAAATAATTTCATTCACTAAGTCAGACTTATTTTGCAAGCATTTTCTAATCTAGCAAGAGGGGGTCTGCACAGCTTGTGGACTTCATAGAGTATACACAGAAGCCTCACTCTTTATGTGTTCATGTGCGTATATACACAGTCTTTGTAACAGGGCTTCTCTGCAGGCATCACTACTGTCTGGTGAACAAACTGGACAAGTGTATAAACAAACGGGAAAAACCACTTTTTTTCAATATAACTAAACCCCGAAGGCATCTGCTGCCCCTGCAGTTTCTGTTGGCTAATACTGATGGAGAAGGTGGTACTGAATACACTACACATTTTGGGAAATATCTTCTCATCCTATTCGCAGCAGTTATGTTGTGCAATAGAGCAGGCTGGATAGTCACTTCCCATATTCAGTTTCATGGAAATCAGTTCACCTTTACCCTTAACCCACTTTACAGATGAAATCTGTCTTACCTCCCCAGTGTCTAGAGTATTTTGGAAGATGTACAATTTTTAAACACTACTGTTCCAACATTTGTTGGCTATTTTTGAGTACTGGTTCACCACTGTTTCCTTCATTCATCCAATATTACAGTCAATAATATTACAGTCAAAAAGAACTGGGATATAATATAGCAGGTTGCAGCAAAATCTAAAGCCACAAGGTAGAAAACACAACCACAGCTCGCTGAATAAATATCGTTCTATATCATTAGTCCCCAGCAAGAAAAGGACAAGCCACACTCAGAATTAATTGACGAAACCTAGAAAAGTGGCTTAAATCTTTACTGTTTCCATAGGGACACATTCTGCAAGATGTTTCACAAATTAGTCAAGCTACTTACACTAATAGCCCTAAATCAGAGACATGAAAGTGCTCAAAGACAGGGCCAAAACCTGACACATCCGAAAAAGGATTGAAAACTGTAGGTAATCTTCCTTACACATACAGGAAACTTCTAGTCTAGTCATCAGGAATGTTTTGATAATCTGTGCATCTTCAAATCTACAAAATCTAGTTGTCCAGCTGGGAATCATTTTATCTCAGAGAACCCACAGACATACAGCCACTTTCACATCCACTTCTCTCAACTGCAGCAAGATATTACTCACCAGTTTGTAGACTTTCTGCTTTCTGTGCCTTACAACTTCTTCCAGCCCTGTGCTCGGCAACTGAACCTCACACACAACCTTTAGTTGCACTCAGCAACATAATTCTTAACCACATGTTCTGTTTTCCAGTCTAGACAACTGGGACTAATGTAAGACAATTAAGATCTGCATGGCATACATCAAGTCACATGGGAGAACCATAATACCAAATATTTTAAATAATTTACATCATTTCCCTCTTCCTTTCTGTGCAAGTGCTCAGAATAATCTAGTGTTTAGGTTGGAGGTCAGTATTCAGCAGAGAATTTCTCCTCCTCTTATAAGAGCACAAACAATTTTATCTAGTCTACTTCCTCCAAGTCCAGATTGTTGAGTCTAGAGTTGCACTAAAACCTTACAAAAAACAAAACAAGGTTTTCCTGGACACACGCAGAAGAAAGCTGATTCAACTGTATTCTGACTGAGGAAAAGATGATCACCCATCTAATATATGCTTCAAATTATATTAATTCTTTAGAAATTGAAAAGTGTCAGAAGACACAGAAAAAAGCTTCAGTAGATATAGTGATGATTTATGGTGTGACAGATCAATGCACAAAATGTAGAAACAAGACAACCAGGTACATCAACAGAAACCTTTAAAACTAATGTTTTTATTTAAGCACTCGTTGACTACAAGATTTGACTTTTTCACAAGGCTGTTGCCAGGATCTCACATTAGATCTCATTTTGATCTTGGCTTTGATTTCCTAAACATCCTCCAATATTGCTCCAAGATTACTCTGGAAGTAGCCCTTACTAATATGAACATACTATTCTTTCCCAGCCATTAAGCAAATTTCTCCTGGAATTACAGGACAGGCAGAAGGTAACTGACCTTGTGTCTTTGGTCAGAAGCAGAGAACACAAGCATATGTGTTCCTACAAGGAATGGCAGCAGGTAGGAAGGAATGTAATTAAAAATCCCCTCCCTAATGTAGCCATTCCAACAGTGAATCTTAATTTACCATTAAACATCAAAGTTCAAATCAGCAAATTCTGGATCCTATTTGCACAGGACAGCTTAGAACAGAACATTTTACCTCTGTTCCTTTCTATATAGAGAGCAAAACCTTCAAATACAGAGATAGCATGGGTTTTCTTCACAGTTTGACAATGGACATGTCAGAGAGTCCTTAGCAACATTCAAAAATAATGTTGGTTCCTTTTAAACACTTAAACCCTCCAGAGAATGGGATCTTTGTAGAAGCTGACATTCACATGGGGGGAGGGAAAAAAAAAGCCAGCTTTTTAGCCTGTCCCTCTTGGGAACACTGACACTGCAAGAAAAAAAAAAATTCTTCCCCTTAAAAATTAACATCTACACTTACATTCTGCAATACATTACATAAAACTCCTCAGCTGTCTATTTAGCAGCTGCAGCAGCCTAGCTGAAATTAGCAAACCCAAAAATATTACATCAGGGTTTATTTTGGTGATACACTTAAAATGTATATACACAAGAATGCAAGCAGAACTTAAAAGTATAGTTATGTTCCTGCTAACCGGTGTTTAAATGCATAGTTTCCCCACCTTCACATAGATGTAGACTGTGAGCTACTCCACTTTCATAAGCAACATACCAGCTTAAGCAGTAGAAAAAAACCCTCAAGCTGTAAGAGCTCAGAGGATATCACCACTGGCCAAGAAATCTTCTCAGGTCACTAGGAAGTAAACGTTATTTATCAACAGTAAACAGGAGCTCCAGTTTACATTGCCTCTCAATAGGCTGGATGGAAAAACAGAAACATCCATCCCATAAAGCAGCAGTAAATTTTCAAAGAAAAACCAGCACCCCACAGTGAACCTGATCGCAGGAATAAATGCATCCAATGCGAAGAATTTAACACAGTTAAGTCAACAGGTAAAGAACTCAGAAAACCCTCAACAATGAATTTATGTGTCACTGTGCCTGTATTTCACAGTCTCCTTGACTTCTACTGAGCTGTCTGCACGCCCTGTCTGGAGGGCACTAATTCACCTAACTGTCAAGGATCATCTCCAAGCTGAAATATGAGAACACCACAGAGAACATCCTCCTGGGGTGACATTGTACTCCTTTCTATGCTTTCTGGTAAAAACCAGCTTTTACAGCAAGTGCACAGGTACAGTTATTGCACAAGGCACAATTTGTGTCCATTTAAAAATCCCCAAGTCCTAATCTATCACAGCAATGACTTCTGCTGACATCTGCAGCAAAACATTGCCCTCTGAGTCAGTTGCTGTTGTGGTACATCAGTAAAGAACAAGCATAGAGGGGCAGGAAATGTCTCAAATGGCTTTCATTAGGAAATGTCTCTAATTTTTAGCTGAGAAAATGAACACAACCGTTGCATTCTATTTTACCCTGGTGGCACATGAAAAGGAGGAATCTAACAGAATCAATGTTTAACATTGACACAGATTCCCCAAGGGCAGTCCTGACCTGTTGGACTGCAGCTCTGCAGGGTGACAAACCTCATCATATGAGCTACATCATTTAAGATGCACATTGATTAGCTACATTAAAGATGCAAATGGAAAGAGAGGTAGAGACTTACATGATGAGATCACAACAAAAGAACAAGAGAGCAAAAACTAAACATGACTCTTACAATTTGTCCACAGAACACACTTGCATGAGACAACAGGCTTAGTCACTAGGGACAAATCAGAAATTCTGGTTTTGAAGACTCATATAAGGCAATAAAACCTCCACATATAGCATTTCTTGTCAGCTTTCATTACTGAGCAAATGTAAGCAAGGGTGATGGAAACAAATGACTGTTCCATATCACTGCAGGTTTATTTTTAAAAAAAATGCAAAGAGGACCTCTAAAATGCCTTGAATTCATTCAGTAAAGTTACTGTGTCAAGACTGCTACTATCAGGATTTGCACAATGCCTTAAAAACTGAGCATACCATTTCCCAGATCATGCTAATCTCATTTTTTTCACAGACCTTCTTCCAGATACAAGTATCCTTTCTAGTCGTATCTCACTATATCACTATGTAATAGCAATTGTCACAGGTTAGGTGCCATGAATATACAATACCTGCATGAAATCTAGACCTCCTATCACCAACACATTGTATGCCAGGGGAACCTCACTCATTTTCAAAGAGCTTTGGTAAAGCCACAGGCAACCTGTTTGCAGGACGTTGCCTGCAAAATCTATACTGTAGTAACTTAAGTGTGTTCCTGGAATATCCACATATGCATGCAGGCTACATCAGAGGCTATTAACATCCACTAATCTTACTACTGCAACAAACATTTCCAGATAAATTCATCATTGCCTACCCCTCTCAACAGCCTACCCTGTCAGTGTGCCATGGACTAATACATCAAAGCATTTTAATATTACTGATCTGCATTTATAGTGGACAATGTTTGTTCATTTCCTCAAAATTCTTCTAGGAAACTCACCAGCTTTTTGTTACTTTTATGAACGCATTCTTATTACCCTAGCACTGAAAATGCTTTTATTAAGGCTGCAGTTGCATTCCATTATTTTGCTTTTTAAAATTTTATTTTACTGGTGATATCGCTAAATGCCTGGGATTCTTTCAACTGTGTATTAAGGCATATCTCTGCAGTTAGTTACTTAGACACCCACAACAAAAATGGTTAAGAAGTGTTCAGTGCCTCACCAATGTTACTGATCACTTGGACTCCGTTATCTGCTGTTTCCCTTCAACTGTGATCCTGGCTAGATGAAAACGAAATAAAAGTTCAAATCGTTAAAGCTCAGATGCCTTTTACTAGTGGTGTGTTTGCTTTCTATAAAGTCTCACAAACAGTTCTATATGCACTTCAGCTTTAATGCACGATACATTATTTCTCAGTACTGTAAATGAGGTCTTACTGTGTCCATTATATGATGCTGACCTAAACTAGAAGAGTAAAGCCAAAAAAGAAAATCAGAAAAGATGAAATGCAACCCCACTCGTATTTGCTGATTGCTAATCCTGACTACTTTCATTACATTTTCACTGTAAACTTGCTTATACTTTGAGTACTAAGAACCTGAGCTCTCAGAGCTGCAGTGGTGTTTGCCATCATGCGTTTCACATGAACTGGAGATAAGGAAAACCAGAGTGCTACTTCAGTCTAGCAGTAGCATAGTACAGCTATCTTGATGGCTCATTGTACAGCTCTGCCTAACTGCAAGAGAAAACCTTCTCGTGTTTGGACGCTATGAAGATTGACAGTTAAGAAATATGATACCCATAACTTCCCAAACTCATTAGCATAGCATCTTCCTACAAGAGTTTCTGCAGGTATGTTTGCTCTGCTATGTTTGTCCCCTTTTTCTCTGAAAACAGCATTCAGAAAGGCACCGAGAACAACTAGTGAAATCACATGGATTTAAAGAAGATAGATTGCACACGGTCCTCGTTATTGCTCTGCAGTAAGTCAGCTATGAGCTCTTAAAGGATGACCAGAGATTTTGGGTATAAGCACAAACTATTTGCTGCACTGTAGCACAGAGCTGGGAGCTACAACACACACAGCTACCACTTCCTGCTTCATCTGGAGAATCAGTGGAGTTTTTAAGCACCAACTGACAGCTGCTTAACATTTACTCTGCTCCACTATTTGCTTTGGGAGCTTTCAGGATCCTCCAATTAAGCTCTTCAAATTCCAATGGGGGATTCAAGTGACAAACAGTTCTAGCAAGAGACTCAATACTAAAAGAAAACACAGCAGTCCAAAGTCCTTTCTCTTCCATTCTTTTGGATGCATCCTGAGGCATAACTGACAGACAATACTCCATTTCAAACAGTAGCACTTAACTTCAAAATATTAGAGAGCTCTTGAGCCATTTAACAGCACAGCAAAATAAGGCTTTTATCTTCATAGTCCAAAAGCCCCATTTGCCACCCTGCATACTTCTTTTTGATCAAACATAAATTGGGACCTCTTTCTGGTATCCCATACATGAACACCACTCTAGCATCTGTCTATTCTTCTCCCACATACAAGCTCTTTCCAAGGCTATTCAATTAACTGAGAGTGCTTCCGCTATGTATTTTATGCCTTCCAGGTGCTTAATAAAAGTCTTTCAACAGAAAAAAAACTTCAACTAGCTCTTGGGCTTCTCTCTTGCAATGTCATTGTCATCTGTTCTTCCTCCCCCTAGAACTCTCTATGGATATTACCCTCTTCAACAAGACCTTTCTTTTACCCAGGAAGAACCCTGCCCACAGGAACAGGATTTTTACATCTGAATATTTTAAAGCATCTCTATTATGCTTGCCACAGAGCTCCATCTTAAACTCTTGTCACAGCTTCCCCAACGTTATGCAAAACAGATACAGTGAATGGAGGTGATGCCATGAGTGGAGGCTGCATGGAATCAGATACTCAAATAAAGCAACAAAATTGGATACCTAATCATGGCAATAAAGGGTGCTGCACTCATCTCCACACACCTCATTTAGGTTTATGTTTTCCAGAACCTAACGTATGTCTGATGACCTGTGTATTCATAAAGTTTTAAATTCCAGAGATTTTTATCAAGGTGTCATGGCAAATGACCTCCTCCTCTAGGCAAGCAGCCACAGAAATGAAAAGGGTCACTTCTTGCAACAATGAGATAATTAAAGCTATTGCTTCAAGAAGAAAAAACGCTTCCCTTCCTGAACTACTCAGAGTAATGCCTTCAAGTCACCAAGTTAAAACTGTGGGGATTGCTTATTTATGCAGCATAATCCAGGATGGATGACATACAGACCTTTCACTTTTCGACCCACTATGTCAAGCAATTTAACTAGAGCTGGTGAAGGATCTATATATAAAGGATCTAGCATACAGGTTGTGCTGTGGGTTTTTAAAAGTTTAATCTCATTTTGCAGTACCTCCTGCATGCACAGAGATTATCTGGTGCCCCTCACAGGCAAGCTATGCATGGCAATCAGCAGTCACTGCTCCCCAGCTTCTTCAGGGCTGTGGAAGAAGCCTTCCATGACAGACATCCAGATCCAAAAACGGAGGAACTAAGACTGGACCCAGTATTTCCAGAATTAAGAACCTCACCAGCTGCTCCTGGGAAGGTCTTGGTCATGCAGTTTTCCTCATCATGAGGGAAGCTGTCACCTTTCATGCTTTGTAGACAGGAGCATTTCTAAAACAGTACACAATTCCAGCATTCAGACTCTACAACGAATGCTGAAAAACAAGGGAATGATCTGACAGAGGCTACCAGTGATTCACACCTGCCTCACACTGCATCACCGTCTGTATCAGGGAACAGGAACCAGTGAATAAAAATGTATACTAAAACCCAACAGCTATCAAGTGAGACTAAATAATTACAAACTTCAAATGAGGAATAATATTTACCTTTATGGATAACTATCAATGGGGATAGCTTTCCAACAGTTGCGCTTGACTCCCGGTTACTGGAACTCTTTGAAGTTGCAAGATGACACACCAAACAGAAATTACAGCCATCCCAGCTTTAGATACCAGGTTTCCTTCAGGGTCTCTTCGGCACCTGACCGTCTCTGCAATGTCACATGTCCCTTCTGACCCTCTGTCTTTGCTGCTGGAGATCTGCTTATCTCCATTTATGGAGAAGCACTTCTGAAAGACTTTAAGGCAACATCAAAGAACCAGAAATCCTCTACTTACAAGGAACCGGCACTAGGCGTTTGCCATGCAAACAATGGCTGATAGAGGAATAGCACCATCTACCTCATCTCCACCAAGCCTTTCATAGGAAATCCCAAGCCCTAACAAGTTAAAAGCCTCTCCTCTTTTTTTCCTGATAAATCACTCCCCATGCCCCTGCCCCATGCTAGGAAGTCTCAACCTGATGCTCCAATATATTTAATTTATTTTCTGAAGCTCTTTGACTTTTTGAGGTAAAAATTACGCTCAGTAAGTTTTTACTTAAACTCAGGCAAAAAAAAATAAAATATGACAGCCTTCTTCCTGCAACTCACAGAAGATCTGTGTGATAATATTTGTTGAAGTCTACTTCATCCAAGCCCCCTTTGCCCACCCAAGCCCCCCTCACCCATCTAATTGAGATCATACAATACAGACTGTAGAGCAGGAAGAAAACTTAACTGGCTGCACAAAACCAGAAACTTTCTGTGGAACCAGATCACACTGCATCTACCATTAAGCCCACAGTAGGACTTAAATCCCTTTCAGAAGAGGCTGCCAGAAAACTTGCCAGTTCTCAGCCAGAACCTAGCTGTCAAACACAGACCAGGGCTTTATAGCAACCCGAGCCTTCCTGCTTCCCAGACCTTGGGGACCAGATGCAAGAGAAAATGCTCTTGTGACTAGCTTCCCCACTCCCCTTCCTTAAATTAAAAAAAAAAAAAAAAAAAAAAAAAAAAAAGCCACAATCATTCCTGGCCTGTCTACAGAAGTACAATGGCACGAGGTTTGGCACAACCATCCTACTTCTCCAGACAGCAGCAAGTTGTTACACTGCTAACATGACAATAGAGCTGAAAATCTCAGAGTAGGAAAATGCATCCCAGACTATAAAACAATTCCTACTTATCCTTGTATAGAAGTCATGTACAAGTCAATCCTTTTACTCAAACATTTCAGCAAATCTGGATGCTAACCCCCCCGCCCCCCCTGGTTACTTCCCCCCTTCCAAAATTTGTAATTGTGGTGTGGGGAACTTCTGGATATCCATACTGCAGAGGTAATGTCCCATTAACATCCCTTCAACCTACCTGGCAAGTCCCAGAAATGAGACAGATGTCATGAGTGATATAAACAGAGAACAGGATCCAGCCCCAAAAAAGCTATGAGCTAGGGGCCATGAGATTTGAGCTCTAGTCCAAGTTTCTGCCAGCCAAGCAAATCTGGGCAACCCATGCTGCTATTCTGTGCCTTTCTTCTTCCTTCCCCACTTCTAACACATCTGTTTCAACTTAAGCTCTCCAGGACAATGACTCTCTGTTGCTACAATGCCCAACATGTTGTGCTTCCATTAGGAAACAACAAAGACCTTATATGCATAAGGTGACTGTTGGATATCCAGGCTCAGTTCTCAAAAATTCTGGCACAGGATTTTCTTTTCTGTATTTTCGGCTGCGGAGGAACCGGATGAAGTCACCCACTCGTGCTGGAAGCAAAGTAAAGAGGAATTTGGACTGTGAAACCCATCTCAACAGACCAGGAAACCCATCTAATATCACTTCAAGCAACAGTAAAAAGCACAAGTAAATAATGCCTTGCTGATTTTCACAAAGACCATAAAAATCTGAGAGAACCCACTGATTGTAGGACTTTTTCTGGCACAGGAAAATTCTGGGCTGACCCTCATAATTTTTTCCATATTTGGTGGTACGTAAATGGCCTGGAAGAGGGGAGGGAAAAGTAGCCCAATATTGGTCCCACTACGTGGGGTAAACAGAATCTCAAAAAACCAAGTGAGAAGCGGACATCATTTTGCTTTTATGAACTCTGGGTTGGAAATTGCTTCAGCAAAATAAACACATCTCTTGTCTTGATATACACACTAACAGGAGTAATAAGACTCAGTAACTTAGCCTCTACAAAGCTCACACACACAGGGCCAGCTATATACTGCAGCAGGGCAGAGAATCCTAAGCAGACACACCACTTTCTCTCACCTACCTGTGGGCATCTACCTACAACAATATCCTGATTATTAAAATTATACTGACAAGTGCAACATAGGAAGGGCTTCCCAAAGAAGAAATAGGTATGCACAACACAGACCATGGTTTCAAGGAGAAAAATGAGCCATTTTTACTACTGCTCAGCCACATGCATTAAATGCCTTTCAGAATTTAGCTGAAGGCAGAAACATCTCATTTCACAAATGCTTTGACGGTAATATCCCAGTGCTGGTACTTCTGCTGAGCTCCTTTCCAAAGCCATCTGCATTGTACTTATGAACCACATTCATGATACCATCACCTCTGACAGCCAGCCACCCACTGTTACTGGGAGAGACAAAAAGGAAAAACCCTTAAGTTTAAGTCACTCAACCCAAACAACATCCAAGAAGATGTTAGTTACGTAACAAATTATAGAATACCTTCCATTTCAGTAAGCTGTGGCCAAAGCAACCTCAAGAAATAAGAGAATGAAAAAATGAGTAAGGACATTGGGAAGTTAAGGTGCAAGGTAATGTACCAAATTGTGCGTAACACACAAACACCTAGGCCCAAGATAAATGTCTCTGTGGGCAAAAACAGCTTTAAGATGCACTGAAGAGGAGATGAAAGCACATTAACACGTAAAAATCACTGAAATCCACAACATTATTTGAGGGCACCTATTACTCCATGGCATAGAGGGTCTCAGCTTTAAAGATCACAGGCACTCCATTGGCACCGCTGATGTGCATCACTTACCATCTGGGAGGACCTCATTACACAGTCTGCTGTCTATCATCTGTACCTTTGGGATGTTAAGATCATTTGTCAAGACAGAGAATAAGAGCACAGACTGAAGTGCCTTTTCTGCAATTCCCAAAGCTCAGACACACCCTCCTCACATACCATCTTTTCTACCTCCTGTTCACCACTCCTTTGCTCCACCTGATGACCACGTCCGCTCTACAGCAGATCACACTCCACACGAGTGCAGATGAGAAACAGGGGGGAATCTCTTCTTGCATTTGACTGAAGTGCTGCGCATCTGTAGTACACATAGTACTGACCACCTTGTTTTTATTCTCATTATGCCCGTTATTTCTGCACTCCTGTTCCAATGGAACAGTACTGTAGTTAGATAGTAGTGCTAGATAGGACCGGTGTGCCTCCTGCCACACTGCACTTCACTGTTGCTGCTTTAATATTGTTTGTAATTTACAAATATTTTAAATCACTTTATCCAACACTGTGGCTTCAAAGAAGTCAAAAGATTAAATGCTCTTGTACACCAGCTGAAGACCCTTCTCCATACCAGGAAATGTTTCTATGAATTACACTGTTAACATGTGTCATCACCAGGATTAAGAAATACAGGACTTTTAAAGAGAATAATTGAGGGGGTGAATGATTAGCTTTGGCTTCATATGATAAAGTAGCAAAGCAAAAATCTAATACAAGTGAATCACAGTTGGTTTTAGTAAAATGTAATTACATTAAACAGTTGGACGTTTCCTGGGGAAAACAACAAACAAACCACAGTATTACCACAGTAGAAAAATCTTGTTAGCAGACTGAAGGGAAGAAGGTTTTTTCCTATCTCGAAGGTGAAAAAACAGCCATTAGCACTCATGCTACCAGGAGCAGTGCACATCTACTACATTCTCTAAATGTTATTACTCTGCAGATCAACCTGGTAACACATGCATCTTAATGTTTTTTTCCTTGTGTTTCTTTGGCCTGCTTGAACTCAAACTTGTGCTGAAGGGTGCACAGCCATGCTTTTTTGTCAGCTGATGAGATCTGGAAGATTTATACCAGAAAAGAGAAAAATAAGGAAAGTGAGAATTGTGATTACCCTCTGTACCTAAGGACCAGAATATACAGAAAGGAGCAGTTAATGAACAAGGAAAAAAGTGTCTTTGACTAATGCAGTATTGAATAAAATATAATAGATACTATGGTTACTCTCAATTAGAGCCAACTCTGTAGTGTGAAAAAAGTTTCTACAAGTTCTGTCTAGACTGTGATGTCTAAATTTTAACTATAGCTTCTGGTGACAAATTAACAAAATCTGCATTGTCACAGAACTTTGACAAATTTCCAGATTTAAAATATTATGGAATACTATTCTTAATGTAACTCTGTCCTAAAAGATATTAGTACTAGCAAAATGCCCTTCAAATTCTGTCACTCTTCAACAAAAATTTCAATAAAGCGATGTATATAATAACTTCAAATGTATCTTGAACGTCAGTGCTGTTATTTTCTATATCTAGCAATTTTTACCTCACAGCAATAGCCTCAGTGTAGCAAACGAACAGATAAGCTTCAGTGTTTGCTAACTCAGACAAACAGGTCTGGAATACTAATACTAGTAAGGTTTTTTGCTTGTTTAAAAAAAAAAAGCCAAAACCAAACAGTACAACCAGACTAAACAGAGCTTATACTTCTGACCAAACCCACAGTAACTGTTAACTGTCTTTGCAGCAACCAGAATACTAATCTTCCAAGGAGTTCATTCATAGCCATCATGCTGTCATGTTTTCCTCTGTGGCAATACCTAGAAAAATAATAGGCCTTGTGAGGTTGCTGTCAACTAGTTTTCACTAACAACTTTTTCAGGAGCATTATAACCATTTATTTCTTTAGCTGGGGCAACAGAGCCACAAGGGCTGAGATGTTCAAGTCCACAAAAAAGCCCCACATTTCATGTTTAAAAGAAACCAGATTCACTTCTTTGTTATAGCTCCTAGTCATTAGTCTACCTTATCCCTTTAATTATATGGTATTTCATCCTCTGAGCCTTTTAAAGAAGGTAAGCTAGATATAGCACACAATTAAAGCTGAACGTCAGCATTCAGCTCTTTTCTATGTGAAAATTGTTATAATGAGACTCTTGTTGCCCAAACAAGAGTGCAAATGTCCTCTTATGACACAGCCAGTGATGAACTAAGAAACGTCCCTCTCATGAAAGCTGCAACCATCTCACTTAGCGTTTCAGGAGAATGAAATTATTTAGGCGAAAATTGTCTTCATACTGGATGGAGAATGCCTCCTGAAAAAGCAGTCCCACATTAATGGTGACAAAATAGAAACTGACGCTTTAAGTGTTGAAAGGAAGCGTGCAAATACAAGATGATTATAAATCCACTTGAAGTGCAAGACTGTCAAGGCCAACTGTTGCAAGACATTACTCGCTTATAGCAGCTCAGCATTCCTTCTGAATACTATAGCCACCTCATCAACAGAGGCGATGCATTTTTTTTTTTTGCTACACACACACAGAAGTCAACTTTAAAAACCAAAACAAATGTGACCATGATTTTCCAGTAAAGACTATTTCAGGTTTTGGATTTCTGGAAATAGGTAACAGATATTTCCTAGACACGCATATTACCTTCTTGTCCACATGCCACTCTGTGACAACATACAAACAAGCAAAATGTATTTACAGTTTCGTGTAAGCAATACATACACTGTGCAACATGCTAAATTACTGCTCCACACAACAATTCTACCCTTACTCTAAAAAATCATTAAATAACTCAGTGCATCCATCATGCAGACCTTCTGGACTTTTCAGATAAGGTCCTGTACTGTTTGTGTCATGGCAAAACCAGAACAGGTAAAAGACCATTCTTGAAATAAAAGCATATTTCATAACAATGTAATTATATTCTGGACATAATTTTGTTGTCCATTTACTCAATGACAAAGGGTTCATCACCCTTGTTCACTATGAACATGCAATGCTGCTTGAAGAAAATGCAAACTAGACCTCTGTCCTTCCCCAGAGCCCAGGGCTAATGTGCAAATGGGGCAGTGTGCCAGCTCTTCTCTGTTCTGTCAGGATGAACATTTGACAGTCTTTCACATGGGCCAAAAATTCACAGTTCTGATAGCACTGGCAGTAATTTAAAAGTTGGCCTTTTATTTTACTTACAGCTAGGATGAAAAGCCAACACTCCAAATTCTGCACACACTGACATACAAATTCTTGTTTGTTAGATGCATAAAAGGTTCCTTCAACACATACTTCCCCACCACCACCCTACCCCCATCATAACAACTATGATCTAATGTTTCAGACATCCATCAAAAAAAAATCCTAGAAATTTGTTTCCACCTGTTCTTCATTCTTCATCAGTGTATTTCTAGATCCATCAGTATCATCTTACTTGGAATTCTTTTAAGTGATCTCTAATCTACCACATTTAAGCTCCTTTCACTTTTAATTAATATGGATTCCTACAATGGAAACTTCTCCATCAGTGGGAACACAGCGGTAGCCTGTTTCAACAGCTGATGCAGGGGGCTTACCTAGAATGTATTTTTATGCCATTGTAATAACACTCCAAGCTTCTGAAGAGAATTAATACTTAAAAGTTTCTTTCCTTCTCAGGTGCTTTTTGTCAAGCAAGGCATGGTCTGATGAACTGAGCAGGCATAGCAACACTTGACAGAAACCATTACAAGTATAGCAACTTAGTGAAACTGAATAATACACTTTCTTTGGTTCATCAAATAAGTACTTACATGAAAACAAAGCATCACTATGTGGTGTAGAATATAAACACCTTGGGCTTTACTGTACGTGTGGTATGATCTTGGCATTCCTTGATGTTAGGACTCTGTATTGCCTTTGTTCCTCCACTTCAAGGCACATTTAGCAGAAAACTACAGCTAATTTTCCTCCCAGCCTGAAGTCCCTTACCAAAAAAGTAAACACACTCCTCCTTTACGTTTTTCCAAAAAACAGCGATTATTGGCAAGACTCCCACAAAATCTTTTTCACTTATTTTGTGTTTTGTCCTAGCTTTCACAGGTATTAGCAAAACAATAGCTCAAGTTACAATCTCACCTTCCAGATGGTGAAAAACCAAAGTTCAATGGCCATGGTTTCCTTTACATACAATAATTGCAGTGACATGCTACACTGTGTATTTCCTAATTAAAATCCATATATACATTCAAATCAGTTCACCAATTTATGATCACTTGTTGTATTGTTCTCCTTCCCAGCCATGTTTGCAGCTACTCCTGTTGATAAATGACTTTTCTTATTAAAAAGAATATACGAATATCTGCAAGATCAGCCTCCAAGGCCTCTTGTTTTTATCAGCAGCAATATTTCACTAATGTTATTTAACATTACTCAGCCTTGCACAGCATCTCTGAAGTAGTTAAGTTTCCCTACTAGCTGTCACAAGTAATTTTTATGATCCACTGCTTCTACAACAAGAAAGCCTCCCTCCATCACGACCATCACACAGAGGACCTCCAGAGCTCTACTTTTAAGAGCTGTCACTGATGCCTGGTACCTCAGCTGAGCTGCTGGCACATGTACGAATGCAATACTGCCATTCGTCTGCTTTACAGTGACCTAAGTAACAGAATCAATTGGTGCCTTCGCAGTCAGGCTGGCCATTTTATGCTGAATAAGATCAAAAGGGTCAGACAGAGCAAGAAAGGAAACTCACACAAAGAGAGCAGGACAATGAAACACACCTAAAGCTGTACAGCAACAGTGCCCTGCGAAGCCAGAGTTCAACCATCTTCTGTGTAATATTTTGGAAATTGCCTTTTTACCTGTATTGAGTATTACCTCTACTGCCATTTTCACTGTAAGAAAACTGACAAAACACCAATACCAGAGTCACAGCTTGAATCTGTTTTGTATCGCCATCTCCAAAAAGGTAAAATTTGACCTCAGCTTTAAAAAAAAAGAGAAGGGTAAGCCAAATCTTTTTAAAAGAAGCTATAGCCCAAGCATTACTTCTGAAAGCCTTGCTAGCCTGTGGTGCAAGACCACCAGTATCATGACAATGCACCGATACTCATTTTCTTCAGTAACTGGTAGTACATTTGTGCCAATACATCAGCAAACTAGAGAGCAGACTATCCACAGTTCTTGAAGGCAACAGTAAAATGCAGATACTAGAATCTGCTGAGGTATGCTGAATTATTTCCTTCTGATTGATCATTTTAAAAAAACCCCACACTAAGACTGGTATTCACACAAGCAAATGGATTTAGGTAAGCCTGTATCACGGATATCTCAACTGCTCACTTCACATTGTTTTTGAAATCACAAGTTGCTTGTCCCATCCCCATGACAGAAGTCCATCACTGCTCTTTCGTTTGTGGTAATCTTTGGATTAAATGTACATAATAAAGCAAGTATAAATAACTGGCAAAGGAAATGAAGCCTGAGAATGTACAAAATGTTTCAGAGCATGGCTGAAAAATCATCCCAGCTGTCTCTGGAAGCTTCCAAAGAACTACTCCATGCTATGTCAAACTGTAATTAGGAATTGTCTAGAGTCTTTAAAGTACGGTCTATGAGAGAAATAAGACCAGAAGATAATGGGAAAATGGTCAGCAACTTGCTGGCAAAAAAAATACCATCAAGGGTTACATTAATAGTAGAATACAATGGACACAATGTACAACTGAAACATGTTTGCTAAAGCACGCTGAGCAGAAAGACTAAGCAACATCCAGTCAAGACTAAGCTATTTAATCAGAGAGGAAGTATTTACTGAGAAGCTTGTTTTAAAAGAAAATACAGCAATTGGTGATAGTTGGTGAAGACATGACAGACTTTAAGAAGTATAACTAGACAGATTTCTGCTACCCAGCAGGTACATGTGCTATACACAGGGGTGTTTTAAATCAGGTAGAAGCCATGTCTTAACAGTCGTTTTGCTCAAACACTAGCTAAGTCTATCTTGCCAGCTGAACAGTGGGCAACCTGGTTTAAAAGCTGACAATTTTTCACTGAAGTGCAAGTATCTTACCCAGAGAAAAAGGGTTGATCATCAGCCATTTGCACCTCACTGAGGAAGGATTTGCCACACCAAAGAACAATGTGCTGCCTTGGAAGCTCACTGGAGCAATCCCTTTAAATGTACCACCACCAAGCACAGCACAGCTAGCTGGTTGAGGGAGGCGACTGTCCCTCTTCACACTGCATTGGTGTGGCCCCACCTCAAGTACTGGGTGCAGTTTTGGGTGCCTCAATAGAAGGACATGAAATTACTGGAGTGTGTCCAGAGGAGGGTGACCAGGACAGTGAAAGGCCTTGAGGGCAAGAATTATGAGAAGCAGCTGAGGTCACTGGGTTTTTCAGTTTGGAGGAGAGAAGTTTGAGGGGTGACCTCATCACAGCCGACAGCTTCCTCAAGGAGGGCAGCAGAAAGGCAGGCACTGGTCTCTCTCTGGTGACCAGCTACAGAACACAAGGAAATAGAATGAAGCTGTGCCAGGGGAAGTTCAGACTGGACATCAGGAAAGGTTCTGAACGACTGGTCCACTGAGAGAGCAGTCAGTCACAGGAACAGGCTCCCAAGGGAAGTAGTCACAGCACCAAGCCTGTCAGAGTTCAAGGAGCATCTGAACAATATTCTTAGTCATACGGTTTAGTTTTAGGTAGTCCTGTGAGGAGCAGGGAGTTGGACTTGATGATCTTTACAGGTCCCTCTCAACTTCAGATATTCTATGATTCTATTACAGGTCTGACCTGGCCCTACCGAGCACTGTTTGTCCTTCATTCCAAAGCACACAGAAAAAAGCAGCAACTTTCCTAGTTAACGAGGTAATTTCCAAATTATTCTTTCTCAACCTTTTCTAGATTAGTAGTCTGACTTTCTTCATCTTATGTGAGGATATACACAGAAAATGGTTGCTATTTCAGAGTTAATGAGGGCTACAGTTACAGCATCCCACAGTGCCAAAGCATGACTACAAAACATACGACAAGGTATATAAACCACTGGTTCTTTAGGTGAGGCATTTCAAGCACAGGCTCACAGATTTTTACTGATGCTTAGTACTTGCAGCTTTAATAGATTTCACAAGACCAGAGAGGTGTCCAGTATTTCTTGAAAACGTCATGAACTGAGCATTCAGAGACATCTGTATGAATTTCAGCTGCATTTAGGAAACATCCTCTCTGCAAGTGAAGTATTACAAGACCAGCTGTTGGCCAAGTAAGGAGGATTGTGGCAGGTGCTCCATGCTGCAAGGCCAAGGGGACACACCACCACTCATGCTCCTACCAATGCAATTCCCTTTGCTGCTGTACACGAGAGGGAATCTGCCAGACCACTTGGCTTTGCAGCAAAGAACAGCATCAGGGCCCCAGGGCCAAGTTTAGCCCTGCAGACAATCTGTTTCACTGTCCTGTGACCCTCAGAGGGCCTTTTTCTTTTTTCAAGATACTGCTTTGCCAAACCCTCAGGTGGGTGTAGTTGGTACTGCTGTGCACACATCTTGGCGTGTTGCTGTTGCTTCAGTCCCACAAACTGGGCTCTATGTTACAAGCACAAAGTGTACTAAAGATACTCTTTTTCATGTCATTGTTTAAAAACCTGTGCTGTATGTTTCCTCTTCCTTCCAAAATGCAGAACGTAGTCACTGAGCAAAGCCAAAACCAGGAATCGGTTAGCCCACACCTTGTTTAAGTTTCTGACCAAACCTCTTCAAACACTTGACAGGAATAACCTCATGTTTATTATCTTCTGAGTTATCGCAGAAGAAATAGTAGTTACAGCAATATAACCACAGCATGCTTTGAGAGCCTAGTCTGCAAGGAGTTTGGTTCATGCAGAACCACAAGCAGACATGTTCTTGGCACTGGGAAAAGAAAGACCTCAGCAGTGAGCTCCTTCTCACGTCCTGCACTGCTGCTCAGCACCCTCATGAAAAACTAGTTTTGGCCCTTCCACGTTTATTGGTCTCTTCTACTAACATTGACTTGCCTGTCTTGTGATTATCCCCTGCACAGAAGATTTCCCTCTTATGTCTCCACCTACAGTGAATGTAAGCACGCAATAAACGACCACAACCGAATCAAGTATGGTCACTTAACTAGAGTATTTTAGCAGACTTGAGACTGTACTCCAGGGCAATAGTAACTCAACTACAATAGCCAGAACATCACTGGAATTACAGTAGTATTTCAGCTCTGAAAGGAGTTGTTAATTATTTTGCACAATGATCTCATCTCAGGATCCATCATTCAGTTGTTTGGTTGGTTTTCTTTTTACTGCAGTATCTGGAGCTTAGATCGTGAACTGTTAAAGAAAGGGTAGCCTTCACTTAGCCAAACCCACAGGGGGCATTATCAGTAAGATGCAAGAGTTAACTGAAGTTCAGTGAAAGCTACTTCAATTTATCAAAGTGGGAAGGTAGCAAAAAAACTGTTTAACTACAGAGTAGGGTCCCCTTGGCTAGTGCTCGTACTCCCAAATGTGTGACCGCTGACCTAACTCAGGCATAAACTCAAGCAGCATCTCCTTAATCTCTTCCTTAGTTAAAATCTACAAAATGGACTTTCAGACATGAAAGATCTGCTCCAAATAAGACATCCAGGCGATCACAGAGAAACAAAGCACTCTCCAGGTATAAGAACAGAAAGAGAAGAGTGCAGAAGACAAAGGGTCACAAGTCAAGCTGGCAACAGGCACAAAGTTGGCATTTCTACTTCTACTTCTCCTGCACCTTCTCACTAATCCACGCCCAGGTACTGAAGCACCCAACTCAGGAACGTTCTCTGGATATGACAAGATGGGGCAATATTCATGCTATACTTAATCCAGGGAAACATTTGAACAATGCCTTGATTAGATATTAATTTACATCCTGAGTTATACCATGATCCCAGAGCCTTCTCAGTTCTGAAACAACTTCAAAAGGGTACAAAAGCTCTACACTCCATTATTTTTAATAGGTATGCAGACTTTGCAAGTATATATCACTGTCATCAAATAATGCTGAGTTTTAAACACTTAAATTGTACATTTGGACTTATTACAAACTAAGTAGAGTATTCATTTTACATTTTCCAATTACTTGAGTCACTTCACATTTACAAAGGAAATTTATCAAGTTTTCGTCCTGAGACTTTTAATATAGTAATTTTACCTGTACATATACAACTGAAGAAAACATAGATGAGGCCTGACCAACATACCACAGAAGTGTAAGTCCTTTTAAAAATTAAAAGTAGTATTTTGCAACTTAACTACCATTTTTAGATTTTCAAATTGCACATTATTTTGAAACAAACAGTATTGCACTTTTCAGTGTAAGTGCAATGCTGATGAGGTCATACAACCTATCTGAAATCCCACTTAAACCTCTACAGCCTAAATTCCAGTAATGTTCAACAGGAGGATTAATTATACCACATCAGTCTAATCTCTATGTCAGTGGAATAGAAACAGGTTTATTTATAAAACACATTCAACTTTGCAGTTGTCCTTTACTAATGAAAAGATTTAACCCTATTGCCATTACACAGTAGTTTGCATGTCAGGGAATCCAGCATACAAAATACCTTTAAATTTAATTCTAGATACTGACTACTATTACTAAGTATGGTATGTCAACTTCATTATCATGCAAAATGACCTAAAATCTAAGTGACAAATGATGCTGCATAGAGTTACGGTACCCTAGTGCAACTGCAAATGTTCAGACATCTTGTTAGAACTCTGGTTAAAGGATGATGTTAGCCATTTCAGATATCACTGAATTACTTTTATAATTGGTCTTGTCTAGCATCAACTTTCCCAGTTAAAAAAACCCAAAACTTTTTTGTGTGTGGTGGCAAACCCACATGAATCAAGGGGCAGGGGAAATACAGTTCCTTTTGGAGGGAAATGGTAAACTACTACTTAACAAAACGTTATCAACTCTATATAGTAAATGGAAGAAAACACAACTACTGTTTCATTTGAAGCAATCAGATATTACTAAAATGTACAATGGAGAAATTGATTGCAGAGGAAAGTTAATTTGAAAATTACTTCAGAGAGCAGTAATTGCTAAATACCATTAAGAGCTGCTGCAAATTTCCTATAGAGCACTTGGCAAAGGTGCTAAAGTTTAAACACACATTTACTTAGTAAAAGACTGTCAATGTTTTTCCTTCCTAGCAGTTAAACGGGCCTTACTGCCCCACAGCTCTTTTTTGTCAGAAGGGTTAATATGAGCCCTCTTGCAACACTCAAGTAAAGAGGACAGCATCTTCAGCTCAGGGACAGGACTTGAGCATACACAGTTATGGAGCACCCACAGGCTCCCTCTCATTTGCACCCACATGGAGGATAGTAGAGTCCTGAAAGGAAGGCAGCAGCAAATACCAGCTGATAAATCTTCATGTGTGTCTAAACCTTCGCTAGCTCCTTTTCCTTAGTACTAAAGCTCTTTTCCATTATCCTGCAGTTCAAGTGGGAAGAGGGGGCACCCACTCTAAAAAGCTGTTTTTCATCAAGTTAAAATTCTTAACACCTACTTCTGTTGTCTGGTATTTTCTCATTCTGGCTATTGAACAATCCTCTAGATATCTGGAGGCACAGCAATATTTAATAGACTCAGTTAATTAAAACACCTGACTTTTCCAAGAGCTTCTACACTGGAGACTTTTTTGACTACAGGAAGAAACCTTGACCAAATAGCAAAACAAATCAGACATTTAGAAATCAGAGATAAATGAAGGCTACAGGAGCTATATAAGCTCTCAGCTGTGAAGAAACCACCACTTCTTGATGTACCTACAAAAGACTCAGACAGAACAGTAACAGAGTGTGCACATGTTCTTTGTTATGGGGTCTATAATTCTTAATTAGGTTGTTATTCCATTTGCTAGGCCAAAGAGGCTAAAGAAGGAGCCAGAGATTCCTATCCAGGTATTAAATAGCACCATGCCCTTAGGCAAATGGCTATTTGACAATCTCTCCTCTTCCTCACTAGACTATTTAGAGCAGTTTTTAAGACAGTCAATCAACTTAATTTCAGGGTTAAGGTATTGCAAAAAACCAATTCTTAAGACTTCTGTGTAATAAAGACAGTCTAGAGTGCTATTTCTCATTTAATGTATGGGGCTTTTTAATGGATTTAAGTCACAGATTGTCAGATATGAACTGCTGACTTTTTAACCTTCGAAAAATACTTTTTGTTTGAATTATAACATGAAAAATAAATAAAACAGATGATAGAACTAGTAAGGAATTTGTCCTTTCAGTTATAAAAAGAAACAGTTTCCCACAAGAAAACTGATACTCTAATTATAAGCTTCTGAACAAGACCATCTTGTAAAGCTTTGTATCCACTGGCACCATAAATCAGAAGCTTCTAAGTTAGTTTATTTTCTTCATCTGCAAGCCTTCCATATGCTTTAATGTTTTAACATTCTATTCTTTTAAATCAGAAAAGAACTTTGTTATTACAGCTATGGGAAGGGTTATTGCTGTTTTAACCAGTAAGTTAGATTTTCATCCTTGCTCCTGCCTCAGTGTTTGATGAGCAAAAACTATGAAAGAAAGTGAAGATGGTAACATCCATTTCCAAAATGATGTAAACAGGTATACTTCCCATTTACTTCCACTGAAGACACTAAGCCATACCATACCTAAGCTCAGACAACTTTACCTCAAAGAGAATGGTTTGGGTTTGTTTCATTGCTTTTATTCTAAAAGTACCTGTAAATGGGGGGTGAGGGTTTTTTTTTGTTTCTTTGAAATCTTTAAAACTTGGTAGTTGCTACCTCCAGGGTACATCTCCCAAAACACTTTATTAGTACAAAGACTTAACAAAACTTTCTTTTTCCCCTCTGAAAGGACCTTTCCATGAATGACAGACTAAAATGTGTCCTAAACCCTTGTGATGTGATCCTGGCCTAGACACATCTTCATGCTGGCTTTTGCCTCCCATGAGCTTTTTAAACTAAAAAGAAATAAATGAATTTTTGTTCTTTTACCTGCCTCTCAGAGGCTCCCCCTGCCTGTGCAGGCTTGGAGGCTCTCAGCACCTTCCTTGTAGACAGCCTGTTAACCCAGGCTTCTGAGGCAATCATAAGACTAGTGTGAATGGAAGAAAAGGTGAAAGCCAGCAACCATGCTGAAACAATCAATGACAGGTTTTTTTACAACCTGGATACAAGTATCTCTTATAAAATAAAGCAACAACAGCTGCAAACATCACGCTGACAAAACAAACAAGCACTCAGATAAATTGTCCCAATTTTACCGTAGTATGACATAGAGCATTTTGATCTTCACTTACAATCAGCGTGCTTAAATCCATTTAAAACCAGTTTAAACTGCACTGGTTTAAACAAGTCTTCAGCTGGTGCCATTAAATTGATAAAACTGTGTCTGTTTTCTTACAAAACAACTTTTTCTTTGTATTTAGTTTCTCTCACCTGGCTGTCACGTGGCTTACGCTAGTGGAATATAGAACTTCCCATTACTACCACTGTGTCACCATTTAGAGTTGTACAAGGAAACAAAATTGAGTACTTCATCTTCAGGCAGAACAGGGGTAAGTAAATGCAGTGCCTACAATGCAGCAGAGAGATCAGGCCCAAAGGGAAAGACGCTATACAAAGGTTGAGGGGTTCCCTCCCTCTTCCACTGGTGGCTTCAAAACTCTGCATCACGCTTCACACCTGATTTTAGTCTTCTGTCTGCCTGCCACAGAGTGCCAAAAAACCAGTCATGGCAAGGAGGCATACAGCAAAAGGCACAGCATGAAGCATCATTTTTACCCTGTGGCTATGCATACATCAGACCTCCTGCCTTACAGCTGGGTGAACCAACTCCACCCATTATTTGACTGCCTGAGGGCCAGCTGGACACTGGGGTAGTGGGATATCCCAAGACACATGGGAGAACATGCTGGAGTGGAGCAGAACCTACATGCTACCAATACGGAAGACAGTATCTCTCACACACGAGGAAGCCATCCTCAGGTGTGCTAGCAGCTATGGATTTCATGATGATAATTATTCACTGACCACATATGAGTATTTTATTCAACTTTGTAGCAACGCTTGGTAATCAGACGTGTCAGCTGTAGGTATGCGGTAAAAGTAGGTGAGCTATCAAGTTGATTTGTTAAATATTTAACTTGCTAACATGTAATAACAAGCAAGAATTCTCCTTCAAGCCCAGTGTTAACTGAGGTGTCAAACTGTGGCAGACAAAAATCAAATTCAGGTGATCTATGAGTGTACTGGACTGATGAACCAGGAAGGAAATGTTCTGCTTCTTTTCTTCACCAATATATTAAAATCACTATGGAGGAGCAGCTTATCAAATACATACAGCTAAAATTCACATTTCAATCCTGTTTTATAAACTCCAGAGGCCTCAAAAAAACCCCAAAACCCACATGAAAAACAACAACAAAAACAGAACACCTCTGCAAGAACTTTTTCAGACAACTCTTTTTAGGAAAAGCAGGTTTAAGAAGAGAAATGCAGGACAGGAGCTAAGGGCAAACTTAGCCAGAAAAATAACACAGACTTCCCTGTCAGGACACCAGGAGAGAGCAATCTATGGAACAAATCAATGATGAGACCCCACAGAAGGCAAAGCCTCCAAAGCCAACTCGCCAAGAAAGGGTTTGGAAACCCTGTCAAAGAGCACCCTGTAAGCCTGGGGAGCTAAGAAGCCCTTCTGTAATTTCTGCATCTATCTCACATTCAGAGGTTTACAGATCAAACATAAGGCACATCCCCAAAATCCTGAGATCTCGACTTGTAGCTTAGCAAAGGCAAGTCAAACTGTGTACACAAACCCTGCCCACCTACTTATCAACACAGAAGAGACATGCCCAATACGTATAAAAGTTATTCCAGGCGTTCTTACAGAGTTTCATAAAACACCATCTTTGTACTCACCTCCCTCACTGAAAAAGGCACTTACCAAGTTATCTGTATTTTGACCTATACTGAAACCACGAAAATATCATGTCAAACAGCAAAGGCGTGTAAACAGTGAAGCCTTTCAGTGTCCAAAAACTTGTCAGTTGCTTGCAACATTCTGTGTGCATGCAGGGAATGGTGAAAGGAAAATTATGTATGTGAAGCAAATAATAATATAAAGGCTGTTGTTGGGGGGAGCACTGCGTTAATATCCTGACCTGGCTCATGTAAGCCCTTTAAGATGAGAATAGGTCATGAGTTTTGATACACAAGATGAAAGGAAGAGCTTATCAGGAGAAAATAAACACTCCAGGTGTTACTACAGAGACTCTTCTCCAATAATGCTGCAGAGATGTAACAGTACAGTAAGTGCAAGCAGGTTGTGGAAAAGGAACTACCAAATATTTTGCAATACACCGAGCAAAAAATGTTACATGAGTACCCTTTAAGACACTTCCAGACACAGTAACTGAGCTGTTTACTGAGCAGTCCGCAAGCAGCCTACTCAGATATTTGATATTATCAGAGCAGGCCACCCACATCTGACCCAGTAAACGTACACATGAGCAAGAACAATCCTCCCAAAACAGTGTAACCTTTTTATATAATCTGACCTTTAGCAAACAAAAACTCTCCTTTTTGATCATGTTCATACAGAAAGACATCAAGTACAGTGTTTCACATCACTTCTAAATCATGGAAGATACACTGGAAAAAATTCTACATTAATAAGCATGGCATTAAGTCAAAATAGGAACTTCTTCTGAGACAAGGTCAATAATTCAGCATTTGTTTAAGTTTCACATTTATGAAATAATATTAATACAAAATATTTACATATCACACATGCACCTAACAGGTTTCTGTCTGGCAAGGGAGACCCGAGACTCCCTGTGGAAAAATGGAAGGCCAAAAAAGCAGAGTTGCTCATTACAGGAGGTGCTGGACACCACACGGTGACAATTTCCATACCTATGTGACCTGAAAATATGTGTTTTGCTTCTATTACCTTTATGGCAAAGCAGGATGAAAAACAACAGGACCTGTGTTTCATCTTCTTCACACACACCCTCCCCCCTACAATTTATTCATGGAAAAACACTTGCAGTCAATTTTTAAGGTTTCAGAACAAGGAAATCGGGGAGAAACAGAGGCTACAGCAGCAAAAAAATATGCAGCAAGACGACCTACATTAATGGCCAGACATCACCATGTTTCAGTTTGTTTTAGAAGCCATAGCCTGGACTGACTGAACAATTTGATTTATACTTTCAACTTATTCCTCACATGGGGCTCCGATTCCTTGTGTCTACTAAGTCAAGCAAGGGTACCTAGAAAAGAATAAGCTCTTCACATAAAATGAACATATGACACTTCTATATACAGCACTGAAAGAAACTTACTCCTCTAGAGACAGAAAGAATGCTAATTAAGCAGTGCTACTGTAGAAGTATTTGCAATGCTACACTACTCTCACGCTTCTTATTAGCCAGCACTGGTCTCAATGGAGGGAAATGGAGAGTAGTGGGAGAGTCTCAATGGAAGGAAATGAAAACTAATGGGATCTAAGCTCTTCCATCAGATACAGGAACACCTTCAGAACAAGCGTAATGAAGCAGGTCACAGGGGAGTTGAGCTCTGCTGTGGCCAGTGTTGTGTTCATAGACATCTATAAAGGAAATCAGTCTTGATTTCTGTAAAAGGCACAAGACCAACAGCTACCAGATTAATTACTAGCCAAGATTCATTCCCTTCCCTCCAGCAACATTTCAGACAGCTACGATCAGAAGACAGGAAACTTAGATAAGGATTAAAAAAAAAAAAAAAAAAAAAATCACATCGCATGTAAAATCATATTCAATATTAGACTTAATGATGAACATCATGAACAGCACTTTTGTACAGTGGATTAAATAGCAATTTATTACAAACTGAAGACTACAATGCAGCTTCTGTAACAGACATGCCTCAGAAGCTTCCACATATTTTCCCTTGTAAACCATACTGAAACTGTGCCTCAAGCCAAATCAGACAATAGAAGATGCTGTGTAATAAGCACTGATAAAAACCACCCACCCCATGACAGTGCTGAAAGACTGCCTCACCTCTTTTATATAGTTACTCTTAGTTTCTGTGTACACCTGCACACCTAGATGTGCTCACCTGTTAAGATTATTTTATAACTTAATGACCACTCCATACACGCTAACCATCACAAGCCATCTGAGAGGGCAACAAAGTGAGGACACTCATGAGCAACTTCTTTGTTAAGCACAACAAGCAGCCTTCGTGTACCACGAGGTATTTATACATTTTTCACTGCCGTGTTAATAACATGCCACAAATATGGGAAACTCTTTCTCTGCATATACTTTGATTACTTTGAGTTTGAAGACTATCTTAAGTACATTACATCTTAAGTCAAAAAAATCCAAAACAAGAAGCCCAAGCCCACCCTGAACTTTCAAAACTCAGATAGTTCATTGCTTAAATCACTAAAAAATTATTTTTGTGATAGCTCAAGAACTAACAGACATTCAATGATGAATGTGTTCATTCAGGGAAGTGAAGGCATGATCACATAGTGAGTATATTCTTTAACTATTTTCAAAACATATTTTGTAAAAGCAATCAACTTCCAAGTTTCAAAAATGCTATGAAGTATAAGGTCTTAAGAAGCCAAGAAAAATACTTTCACTACTCCTTTTTGCATTTCACTTGACTTGTTCATCTGTCTCCAAGACTTCACATTGTAAGTTTTCAAAACCTAATCCTACAACGATGTTCCAGTTGTAGAGGAACAAGCCAGGTGTAATAGCATGTTAAGTAAGGGAACTTAATTTCCCATATGAATAATACCTTCTCCTGCTATTATTTCACTATAGTGAGTCTAAACTCTTTTTAGAAGAAGCTCAGATCAAATGTGAAAGTAGAAAAACATTAGTCTACAATTTACTAGCTGCCAGTGTCTAGTTGTGCAGTAAACCTTTTGCGGGAAGAATGGCAAACTGTAACCACAGTTACCTAATTGGATAGCACAGTGATGACTGACGAAAGAATGTCTCATTACATCCTACAGGTCATTACTAGGGCAGTTAATATCTGGCTGTAATTTAATGTCAGCTCCCAGTAAAGATATCCTATTTTTTTGTTCAGTTCGGCTCAACCCCTCAGATTCAAAAACAATCACCAAACCCTATCACAACCTATTGCAGGTTTCTATTTTCTGTTTTTGCATGTCCTACACGATGTAATTCATTCAGATGGTAACCAAGGGATTTAGTATTGAGGTCAAGCATAAGTTACAGTAGAGAAAAAAATTATGCTGAGAAAAGAGAAAAACTGCTTCTTGATGAATACTTAACTTTTAACACAGCATGCACTTGGAAGCCACTAGAGAGTTAAACCTGCCCCAGACCTTGCCAGCTGCTCTGTGTGCTTCTGAAATAAGCTCAGAACAGAGCTAGTAACAATCTGTGTCCCAGCTCCCAGACTGCCAAACATTCACGCATTACAGCAACAGATGCTCGATTATGGTGCTGTAGCTTTCTGTACTAGCACACTTTCATTTGTTCCCAGCCATCATCTCCAGCGACCTCCTACAGACCTCAGATCAAAAATAAGGGGAGAAAACTGCATTCAGGATCCCAGACAAAACACAGTTTTCCCTCTTATAATGGTGTCACCTGACAAACTGAAAAGCCAATATAATATCTAGAAAAATATATGCAAATGATATACTATGTATCTGGAAAACTTCTAGCATTACACATTTACAGTATCATTAAAACAGTGCTCACATTAGTAAAATTAGGATGTAACAATTTAACCTGGCAGAATTGTTTCCATCCCAATAAATCAAGAACAAATCTTCCCAGTTACTAAATCCTTGCAACACCATGTGACTTGCACATGCAAAATGCAGCAGCATATCCTGGTTGCTCAAACAGGTTGTAACGATTTGTCAGATACTGTTGAAAATGTGATCCTTAACTTTAGCCTCATCCCCAAGAATCTTTTAGGGAGTACAGTGTTATTTATCAATATCACAGACAGCTGGGTGATACAGGTATTTCTTCTGTAGGCCTTCTGTGCAATGAGTGATACTCAAACTTTTTTCCCAGAACATAAAGGGATTTTGAAGCAAGATCTTCCCAAACACACAGAACAGTATCCACAGCAGGTACTTTTCTCCTTTTCTCATAAATGTTTGCCAAAAAGATAATATTAATGGGAAAGTATTTTTTACACTTAACTATGAATTTTCAAACAAATTCATTCTTACAACTGTATGAAAATTATGATACAGAGCAAGCATGAGTATGAATGCAAACAAACCTTATCTGTGAACTGACACTTGAAATAAAGTACACATAACTGATAAAGAGAACTCAGATACTAATTAATAAAGGAACAGTAATGCTTCCATCTTTTACAAAAATATGCATAAGACCCTTAATCTAGAGCTGGCTATATAAACTGAAATACCCTAGCCTTTAATGTTCTTCTTCCTTTCTATAACCTGTTCTTATCTACCATGAAAAGGTATCAAAGCTATCAGTACCTAAAGGACACTGCATAATTTCATTTTCTTAGTTTCAGATTTTGTGTCACTTGCAAGCAACCAGATCTGAAACTCAAGCCAAAAACCAAGTCCCAGTACACAACAGAGTTCAATACACAACATACAGTGGTTAGACAATTTTGCATCAGCATAGTCAAGAAAAGCTCCGAGCTTTAAAGTCCTCCCTTGATGTTTGACATGGCAGTCTTGAAGGGGAAGGACTGGAGTGTATACTACAGGTGACCAGCAAACAGCACATGGCAGCCATCTCTAGTCCTCTAGCTCTTTACCTGATGAGCTCACCAGCCTCAAGTCCTATAAACCATTTCCCATAGGGTCTGCAGAGGTAACTTCTGACTTGTGACTAATTTTTTATGGTCTGTCTGGGTGTCCAGACAGAGGTCATCTCTATGGTGGCTGTATCATGCAGCCGTTCCACAAAGCTGGCACAACTGAAAACATTATCATTTATTACTCACCCTCCTGACACATCAGTGACTCCTTTCATTCATTGGCCTGACAGACAGTTCATGTGAGGTGACTTTGTGTCCTTTTGTCTCCACCGTTCTCCTCTTCTGCTCTCTCCTAGCAAGCGTCATTAATAATCCCTCTAACGTTTAGGAAAGAGACCACAGTAAATCCTCTTGAAGTACCCGCAAAAAGCCTAGGTATTATTCCAACACCAGCTATGCCTGCTCTAGAGAGAGCCTTCAGTGTGTGCTGCATGGGGAGGGCACTTGAGAAGGTCTGTGGGAATATCTACAACAGGGGTCTATTTGAAAGGAATTTTGTAATAGCCAGCTGCTACATTGAAGGAAACGATCCTTGCAATCCCAGTTTAGGACAGGACAAACGTACATACAAACAGAATTGGATTTCATCGATCTCATCACCAGGGTGTCAAGTGACAGCAAAACTAGTACAAAATGTTCTACCCCATAAAAATCTCAAATCTTAATGAAACCATAATAGTTGCCAAGGAGCCAGTTTTTCTGTGTTTTGGGAAAGCAAACACAGCTTTGATCTGTCAGGAGTCTCATATTGCACTGAAAACAAACAGCTTACGAGTTAAAGTCAGCGTTAAGACAGATGTGCTGCCTTTTCCCACCAGCCATCAGTATTCTGTCTCTGTGTCTCGTCTGCTTGACACCACAGTGAAAACTGACTGAAAGTCAGACTGGCCAGCCCATGAATCTCTTGCATAGCACACGTTTGGAACCATTCGTCCTTCCCTTAACAGCTGCCACTTCACAAGTTTTCAAGAAATATGTTTGGAATAGAAATAATTCCAACCACAGAAGCAATCGAACAGTGAAGCCCTTAGGTCATGCCCATAAATCCTTTCTTTCCCCACTGCTATTTTAGTTAAATACAGATGATTCTACCCTTACACATACTAATCAATCTATTGCAGTAACTTCTCAGAAAATAAGCATTATTAATGCAATAATTTTTCAAATGCTTGTTTAGCCCCCAATTCCTCTGGCTTTCACTGAGAAGCCCATTTGCAATAGAGCTCAGAGCCTGTACCTCACATGGACAGAACTAACTGCCTCCCAAGTCTCTACTGGGAAAGTTTGTGTATCCACATACTTTTTTGATTTTAAAAGTTACCACAGTAACACCTGCGCTACACTGCAGCCTGGAATTCAGCAGGCTTTGCTACTAGTTCTGTACTTTAACTACTGGACAAGGCTTTTCTCTGATTTTTTTACTACTTTGGTTAAATACATTATCTTTGAACTGCTAGTGTTGCATTTTATGTGAACTTAATTTGCACATCTTTTTGCACATATTTTTTTAATATCTTTCTCAGTTAAAGTATTGGATTATATTGTAGTGGACTTGGCAGTGCTAGTGGTTTGACTTGGTCTTAAAAGTCTTTTCCAATCTAAATGATTCTATGATTCAGAATCATAACAACTTGATAAGACAGAACTGACCTGTACAGTTTACATCAAGGCTAAAATACCAACCATAAGAACAGACAAAAAAAATCCACTGAGTATTTAACAAACGAATGGCTTATTTTGCTGGTCATTCAACTAACTAAATTTTATGCAAAAATGTTAAAATAACTTAAATTGGTTAACTAATGAAGGAATTTTAAACCAAACAGCTTCGCTTTGTAAATGAATTCAAGGTGTTTGATACTTGCGACTAATAAACGCACTACCACCGTGAAATTGAACTAGTTCTTTCTGTGTTGCTAGCAACTCCATGATTTGAGCCAGTAATGCAAGATCATATAAAACGTTTTCTGAGCAGATTCTCCTTGCACCACCCGAGTTCTGACACCAGCCATGTAGACAAGCAACAATTTGCAGACACAATGACCTGTTACTCATCTACCTCGGAGCATGGGCCTGGACTAAGCTAAATATATGGATTTTACAGCCTCATAATCAATGTAGTAGTACTACAGATGCGAAACTCTTACATTAGTACAACTTCCTAAGACTGGAAATATGTTCCGGGGAGAGCATGTCACATTATGAAGTGCACAGGCAGGCTTCATTTCTCAAAGTTGGCGGGTTTTTTCTTTATATTCCAAGAATATTTTTTTAGATTTTTTAAATATATGTCTACCTATCTCTCCAGATCACTCATAAAGTGTTATGAAGGAGTAGTATTTTGTATTAGGGCTCTTTAACAGATCATTAGGAACATCAGATCATTCAACCACTTATCCTACAGCATTCAAAAGCATGAATGGGCAACAATTAACAATAACAGTATTAAGAGAACATTTGCTTCCTTGTTATATATACACAAACACGCACAAGAAACATGAACCCTAATGGGAACACAGAATTTCCACTCTCAGAAGTAATGACTTAACATAAGTTTTCCCAACAGGAAGGCCTCTGGAGAACAGATACCAGACGGGACAGCTTAGCTCTGTGTTGAGAGAAATAAAAAATAAAACCTATTAAGACACACAAAAAAGGAACTTCTGACTGGAAAGGTGAACCTCCACTTTGCGGTGTGAATCAAACACTGCAACTGTTCTTTAGTTTCATTTCTCAGCCCTTTTATACCGTCCTTTTTATAATTTATCATTAGCTTGCTCCTTGGTTAAACTAGCAGTCCCAAACCATGAGCAACCAAACAGGTGAATCATGCCCCCTTGTCTGAAAAAATCTAAAACCCCAGTCTCATTGGTCAAATGGATCACTTCAAATATGTCACAAGTGCTGTAATGTAAAAAACCAAAACAAAAACGTGCCCCTAATCCTTATTTAGTGTCAAAGGATGGAGATGATTGTAATCTTTTTAACAATACCAATCAGGAGGAGTAAAGTGAGCATTTACACACACTGATCTCTCCTCCAGCATTTTAAGCCTTTTTCTAATGTTAACAGTCCTCTCCATCCCCTTGAAATCCATCACCCACAACACCATGAATTCCAGAGCACCTGCATGTATTTGATTTGTAAATACAAGCCACGTTTATTTTCTCTTACTCAAAGTAGGCAGCTGCCTACATGCTCTGCACCAGAGAACCCTAGCTCACCATTTTCTTAATTGTCCCACTTCAACTCCAGAAGAACACTGATGTGCAAGATACTAACCCTGTCTTCTAAAGAAAGGCATGGAAATCCAGACAAGCTCCTTAATACCAGCTTGGGAAAAACTACTTGACAGAAGGAACAAAAGTACCTTCTTTCTTTGTTATATCACCTACTCCTTCAGACAAGCTCTTGCTATATTGCCCACAATACACTGAAAGATACCTACTTTTTGATGTCTTCACCTGTGTCTGGCACAAGCTGCTGTAAAACAAATCATGAGAACATAATATGAAAATGCCTCTCAGTCATTGCTGACCTAAAATGGATCTAAGTAATACCAGATCTAAAAAGGCCTGCAAAGTTTTCTTTCCAACTTTGCATCATTCCATGTTTTACCTAATGAGATGATTTAATGGTATATACCATCTATGTGATCATATGGATTAAGAAAACCATAACATAGGTATTCATCAATTTTCTCAATGCCTTTTTTTTTTATCAGTTCTAAACCACACCTTAAATTTTGTGTTTGCATCAAAGGCAAAAAGTAGTTGAGAAAGCTAAAGAGTAATTAATTTCAGCCAATGCCATATACTTCTTTATCCATCATAAAACTTAAAACGTTACTGAAGCAAAAGACCAATGAAGAACTTACACTATACAGATGCTTATCTTCACAGCCTATCTAGTACAGCTGTCACTGTTGGATTTAGCAATAAACTAGCATAACAGCTCTGCTTACTGGGGAATTTTGTTCTTCTAAATTTCATCTGAACCATTACTCCAGCTGCTTTAACTGCCAAGCCATTGCTAGCCACGTCAAACTGACACAGACAGAGCAGAGATGGCTGAGATAAACATCAACTCTTTCAGCTAACTGCCTTCCCTGACACTCACCCAAGCCAGCGCCTTTTTAGGATCAATGCCTCCATAGGAACTGGGCTGGAAAGGAATGAGTCCTCTTCTCAAAGGTTTATTTTCTGAGACTAAACACTGATGACTTCAGTAATAGAAAACTCTTCCTATGCAGTACATTTCTCTGTAGCTGTCTGACAGAAGAACATCTCTTCAGTGCCAGCGAGCTTATAAATCTACACTACTAGGCAGTTCAAAATAAATAGCTTAATTTTCTGGATGGTAATTCAGGAAAAATACAGAAGATGCCACTTGTGGGTTTTCTTACTCCTGGTTTGAGAGGCTTGTACTGTTTCTGGTACAAAACCCTTACACTACATGTATCCCAAAGAGAAACCATATCAAAGACCAGATTTAAAGAAGCTTCACTGTTACCAGTTTTGAAGAAAACCACTCCATTTATGCAGACCTAAACATGAAGCATGACCCCCACAGAGAGTCATGCTTCCACTCTGCAGACAGCGCAGCAAGGATTCTTGACAGCCACAGTTCTCCAAGTGAAAAGAAGGTATCCTGCAGGCTTTAGGAATACATGGGACAACTGTGACCCAGTTTCACTTTCAGTCTTACTTTATGGAACTATGAACATTTAATGTTGACTTTCAGAACACTAATACAGATCACACCCTTTGAAACACAGTATGATGCTTTCTGCAGTTGGCTTTTGTGGGCAACTTTTGCACAAGTCTAAGCCTTCATCGGTTGCATGTTACCGCCTACCATCTGCAGCTCTGAGAACACTAAAGAGACCTTTAAGACAACTCATATAACAGAATGAGGTAGTGATAACAAACAGAATACCAGGAAATATACACAGCTGGTTGCTTAGATTCTCAGTTCTCTCTCATCTTATCCCTGCCTAACTAGCATTTTATTCCACCCACCTTGTGTCATAAAGGCAACTTCCTTGCAAGCATATCTTCTCTTTATTCGCAATTAGGTAATTATTCACAACTGGGGATTTAATTTTTCTGAAGATACTACCTCCTGCTTACTTCAAAACAGAATTCTACATGTCCTTCATTTATCTCTTAAAAAAAACCCTCTTCATAAACCATGCCACAAGGTTTTTCCTTGGAATTCATGGTAACTTGGTGTGCGTGCACACACTCTCACTGCTTATGGACAGGTTCGTGACACTCTTCTGCTACTTTCTTAAGAAAAGTAAAGCTCATCCATTTCCCGGAAAAGCTGTCTACTAACTTCTGAAAAGGAAGTAACTTAAGTGCGCTTTTGACATCATACTGTATCTTGCACCTTGCTACTAAAAATGTTCCCAAATACTCAACTTTAACACAGTAAATTCATTCCAAAGGCAACAATCTTAAAAATAACATTTTGAAGTCGTAAGATTAACTCAGAGGAACAGGTAGTTGTGTGCCAGTGCTGCCAGAGCACCTTTAATTGAACCTTGCCGTAGTTAGATACTGTACAACATGATATTAATTACAAGCTCTCTGCCAGAGCAGAACTCATAGCAAGAGGAATTAATATAGAGAATGACAGCCCCATGTGGTGTTCTGTAAAGGCACAGGCTTTGTTTATCCAGGCTAAGAAACAACTCCAACCATCAGACACAAAAACTCTTACAAATAGCTTGGTCTCTAAAAGAAAGCATGTTAAATTCATTATTTACACTTGTTCATGCATTAATCTACCAACTCTGTTAAAAATATACTCAGAGCCAAACCTTAACCTCCACCCCACCTCGAGTAGCATTAAAGATATAGAAGTATCACCTTTCATTACTTCATTACCAAAGTGATGTGCTTCTCACTTACTTTAAAAATCACACAGACCCCTAACTTGCACTTGACATTATAGGCAGTATTGGTCTTTCATGTAGTTGGCACACAGTTGTGAACTCTTAGAAGCATTCATTTCTCTCCCTGTAATGTTTTCAAATTCAAGCAGAACAGAAGGAAAACTACATGATATGAGAACATCATTGTTATACTAGTCCAATAATAGTGGTACATACCAGCTTTCTATTTTGAAGTTAATTGTATTCCAATATATTTTAAATTCCACTCCACAGTAATCCATGAAATGTAGACTGCGTACTTGCCGCTTCTGTAAGCCACTAAGCTATGGCTCCTCAATTTGTCTGCAGCTGGACAAAAATCACTGTTAAAACACACAATATTCTGCAAACACTGATAAAGAAGCAAAAATTTTAAGTACCTGTAATACCTACACAGGTTGCAAAGGAAGCAAAAGACCTATCAATGCTTTAACCCCCAGAGTTAAAGCCTAGTGATAGATCAAGTTAAACAAGTTGCAAGCCAGCATTAAAAGAATTTTAACTCCATTAGGGGAATATTCAGGTAAAAAGGCATCAGCAGCATTGCAGCAGGCTTTGCTGGTATGATTATATTCTTACCACCAACGCAAATCAAATTGTTTGCAGGACTTCATATTTACAAAACAGAACACTGTTGTGAGTATTGAACTGTACTCTGCTTGCTTATATTTTGTCCACTCAAACTTTATGATTTATCAGAACTTCCCAAACACTTGTTTTCTTCCCTCAAAAGCACCGTATGTGAAGTCCTCACCACTTCCCCAAGCTCTCCATGTTTCAGGTTAAGCCATGCTTGTTTCACCACATCTATTCACAGAAGGATGCTGGAAGGACAGGTCTCAATGCTTCTGCAAAGGCTCAGAGGGAGATACAGTCTCCTGGAAATGGAGTTCTACCAGTGCTGCGACTATCAGCACTCTATCTTTAACATTAGCATGTTCTAAAACAGCAGAGCTCAGATTTTCATGTCCAAGAAAGTGATTTTACAGAATTTTTTCCTTCTCCCTCCAATGTGTACATGGATTTCTCAGCTATAAGGTACACGGCTTTATAGGTGAAAGGATACAACAAATAGCCCGTAAAATTAAGCCAAAGCATCCCTGAAACAGTCTGGCTTTCTCCTCTGTAAGGTACATTAATTTTATATATATTATGTGTTAGACAAAGGTAAAAGGTGTGATATTAAAGGGCCTCAGCCTTTTAAGGCAGCCCATAGGTTTTAGCCGAGGCTGCCATTTCAAAGTCAGGAATATCAAATACTTCTATCAAATCACGTGTTGCACCTGCTTTTATACATATATTTTAACAGGACTGTCAGTGTAAGAAGATACTGAAAGCAAGCAAGTTTAAAACTGAAGACCAATTAAATGCATCACAAGTCAGGCTGTGGCAGTTTGCAACGCTGTTTAACAGACTTATTCATGTAGGTGCAGAAAATGATGAAGTCAGCTTAATTTTACAGGGAATACTATAAAAGCCTAGAATTCCTTAACACATAGGCTATAACAGGAGATTCATTATTACAAGTTTCTGCAAAAAGGACAGTATTCCTGAGTCTTTCTGTGGCTGGTTTTTTTTGTGTGGCTGAACAAAGCTTTTCTTTATCTTACTGTAGTAAAATGATCAGCTTTCTGCCTCATATTGATGCTTACAGAGGAAACACAGGACATCAGAGGACTGACTTACAAGAGACCTCCAGAGATCATCTGGTCCAATACCCCTGTTAAACACAGGTCAGCTTGAACAGGCTGTCCAAGACCATGTACATTTGGGTTTTTAATACCCCCAAGAATGGAGATTTCACAGCTTCTCCGAGTGACCACTGATCCTACTTGGCCACCTTCACAGGAGAAAGACTTCTTGTGATAAAACAGACTTCCTTGTTTTTCTGTCAGTGGCCATTGCCTTTTGCCCTTTCACTGGTGTTAAGGCTGAGAGCAATCTAGCTCTATCATCTTTACTTCCTGTGAATGATCAAGTTTTCTTTTATGCAGAAGAGTTCCCATGGAACCTAAGTTTAACTGCCTAAATAAAAACCAGAGACTCTGAAATTTGAAGGCAAGCTTAGTAAGGAAGCTGGTAGATTAAAAACCCACCTGCTTCCACAACTTTGCTATTTGCTTAGGGTGAAAGAAATGTCTATCTGGTTTATTTCTTGTGATCACATAAGACAGGTCCTTCTTAAAGGGCTGAATAGTCCATAAAAGCAAGCATTAATTCTCCACGTATGTGAAAGCCTCACAACCCCAAACTCTACCTCAAGAGGGACCAGTAGCAAGCTATGACGAACATGAACCATACTGTAGGGCATAACCCCTTGTCTTTCAGATGAAGCCAAAGGCAACATGAAAACAGGGGTATCCTGGCACGTTCACAGCAGTGCAACGCTGAATGACCAGCTATAACGCATCATGGCACACTCTTACATCTTAAGGGCAATCAGAGCTGAGGCCAACCTTCAGCAACCTCCAACAAGCTCTGTTTTTAACTCATCTTTGAAGAGAATTTGTTGCTACTCTTATGCCACAGGGTATCGAAGCCCTGTGACTAGAGTCTAGCAAGCAAAAGGATCCTGCAGGTTCCCTAAAAATCACACTGTTCTAAGTGGTTAACTAAAAAGGAAAGTATTTCTACCTCCCAACAGCACAGCTCCTCCCTAGCCAGGAGGATGGCTTATGAAACAAACATGCAAATACTCTTGAACCTTAACTTTGAGAAAAATTTTGTGTAGTTACACAAACACATTGTCTTTTTGACCATGATCAACCATAAGCAAACTACAAGAGTATTTAAGGCATTCAGGATGAGTCAGTGAGCAGATGACTACCTCCACAAGTCTCCGCTCAGCCTTTGCACAGGTGAATAAGCAGCACTTCTGGCTTCTTTTCAAGAACTGCACAATTGACTCATTTGATATAAAGGTAAAGGGAATCTAAGGTTGCTAGAAACAGGCACAGAGTGAGCAGCAGGTATGAAAACAGAATAGCCTGAAGCTACAGAACTCTGATGTAGCCTTAAAATAAACCTGAGCTTTGCGAATTCTCAGGGGAGAGCAGTCTGCCTCAAAGGCTATCCAGACAACACAGAAATGGGCTCCTCTTTCAAACTTTCTTTGTACAGTATACAAGTTATACAAATAGCATAGCGAAGTTTCAGTCCTGGCTCTACGTAGGGCCATAAGAGAAAAAAATGCCAGAAGCACATCTGGAATTCAAGTAATTTTTAGGGTTTTGGCCTAACCTGCTTTTTAAATCTTGCATTCTGATGGAAGCTCACTCCAGACAGATTCTTGATTTTGTTAAGTAGGCTAATTCCCATTTCTCAGCTAGTAATGCTCAACCAGGTGGCCAAAACTATAGGATTAGTACCACAGAATTTACAGAAGACTTGAATTTGAATAGTTTAGGGTTACACGCACTAATGAAACTAACCAGCACTTTGATCTGGAAACAGGGAAAAACTAGGTATGTCTGTCTTCAATTAGCAGCTCCCCTATTCTAATGCTAAATCCAAATCAATCCTTCCCTCAAAATGGAGAGCAAAAGCTTTTTTTTTATTAATAACAAAACTGACATATTCCAGCAGTTTAAGGCACGCTCATACCGAGCAAGTACAAGAATGTTACGATACCACTATGAATAAGGAACAATAAGGGACTTAATACAGAGAAGCATAAGGTAACATAAGCAGCATTGTTTTTCAACTGTCAGATTAAATGGCAAGGCTAAAATGCCCACACCGTCTTCCCACACACTTGCCAGATGCTACCTGCAAGTAAATTAGCACAAACTCCCACACCCTGACCATTTAAAACAAGACTGGGTAAGCCAGAGGAAACATTGTGTAATACTCATTTCTGGTCTGGCAAAGGGAAGGACAATAGGATGGAAGGATTAGATAGAAAATCCATTAAACTACCTAATTATGTCAGGGTTTTCCTGTAGATATTATGACTGTGTAGGACAGGTAGCTAACTAAATAAATAAGCTTAAGCATGAGGTTCTTAGCACCTTCTGACTAACTTACTTCTCTTCTGCTCTTCTGAGATGAGTACTTTCAACTCCCCTCTAAGATAATCTGTAAGCCCTACTGGAGGGGACATTTCTTTGCCTATTTTCACACATTCTGGGAAAACATTGCTCCCTTGGTCATACCACTGAATATTTTTCACACTATTTTAATTCAGCACCTGTAATATCAAAATCCCATGATAATTATTTCTGCAAAACTAGAACATCACCAGTACATTTGCTTGAACACAGAGCTAATACAGCCTACAGGACCTACCTGCCTTACAAGTTCTGCCTTTTGCCTGAGCTTTTAGCCTGTATCTGACTTGGAAAGAATGGACACTTCCATAAATCTCAAGAGCAGTCATCAGCTAGCAAGCACTCAGGAGACAAGGTAATGAAAGACAACTATGTAACTAAGAAGGATGAATTGAACCCAAGTTCTTGTGAAATTAATTACTGGAGATTCTGACTTTGCCTCAGTACAGCCTGAAGCACCTTAAAGATTTAAAAGTCCAGCTATTTTTTAGACAACAGATTTACTTCCTTCTTCCTTACCCTGCCCCTCCGCTTCTAAGCAAGCAAACGAGTCTTCCTTTGTGAACAGTTGGGTGGTATGATTGAACTGAGATCCTACATCTACTAGGATTTGAAGTGACAACCTCTGTTCAAGTCCAGCCAGCCTCCTAACTGCTAACACAGTGCCCTGGGTCCTCAAACTTAGGTGGTACACATATGACTTTTGAAGTTAATGAAGCCATCAAAAGAGTCAGCATGGAAGAGCAATCAAGGCCAACAAATTAAATTGCACAGATAACTGGACAGAAACATGAGTACCGCCAGGAATAATTAAATGAGAAGCTGGTGTCTGCTATTTGCTGAACAGCCAAGTCTCAGACTTCTGTGCCCCAAAATGCAAGGTATGAAGTCCAGATTGAGCCATATTTTGGACCTTCAGCCCACACCAAAACAGCATGCCAGAGATCCAAGGTAAAAATTATCACATGCACTTGACTGAAACACAATTTACCCTTGACATCTGTTAAAAAATGTTAAGATATTACTTAAAACTTTACAGAAAGCCACCTTCCTAGAGCCAAGACTCACATTTAAGTAGTGAAATACTATTTTTCCTGCCCAATCAATTTAATTTACATCTGATAACCATTACAATCACACACAATATTAAACTGACAAGCTCCTTCAGACTAAATCAGTCTGAGAGCTTCAGACAGGTGACAACATCTGTAATTCATTCCTGACCCCAAAGTGGGCAACTGAAGCAATTACCACATTGCTGATGATCTTGCAAGCCTATTTTTACTCCTGTCACCCACAGCCGTTAGAATTATATTCTACCTTTAAGTGCATAAAATAATTTTAAACTTATAATTTTCTAGAATTTTAGCTGTACAGTTCACTTCAGCAAGTTAATAACCAGGGGTCTTGTATGCTGGTCTAGTAGACAGCTCATTTATCCAAGTTTCATTCATTGTACAGGAAGAGCTATGGAACATCTCAAGCAGTCTATCATTTTGCCCTGAGGGTAACCACTCAGCTCTGTTTTTGATGCAAGAAATACTGACTATCACATACAGAAACCCTCAGGGCATCTGGCTCCTCTTGCTGTTCTTTGTCAAACTTTATCACCAACAGAAACGTCAGTTTAGCAGACAGTTCACAGGACAGGCTACCTCAGGTTCTACCATGACACAAGTTCTCCTGAGCTAAATATCGCTTGACATATGAAGTTGGAGAGTTCATCTTCCCACAGTTTCCCACCCCAGGACACAGCCCACCAGGATGCATCTGCACCAATAACACGTTTTGGAAGAACCTCTCCTTGCTGGAGAAGCTGCCTTCCCCCCAAAAGCCCCTCTGTCATCTCCCAGACCTGACCTATCCAAGCATCAAGCAGAGCTCATGGAGAGGCAGTTTGCTCCTCTCAAGTCCCGCATCTGCCTGGAGCCAGTTTGATTGCTAATGGAGGCTGCTGTACTGTACACCCTAAAAGCCTCTTCCCCCACTGCTCCCTGGAGTGGCTGGGAGACAAAAATACCATTGTCCCCATTCTTCACATTCAGTTCCAGCCCCAAAACATTTGCTGCATCTTGCTGTCCAGACATCATCCCCAAGGCACTTCCCATGAAACTTCTGCTTCTTTTTTGTGGTCCCTGTTCAGCTGTACAAATTTCCATGTTATGTCTCCTCAGACTTTGATCTACTTTTGACCAAGCAGAAACAATGGTGGGAAAACAAGATACACTGAAAAGCTGCATCCATCACTGAAACATTCAGTGAAAGTCTAGTCAATTAAAACATGGGGAGACATCACAGCCAGCACTATCACAAGACATGGTTTTCAGACACTAACACACACACACTATTTCCAGGGAACCTTATGAATAGAGCTACTCCCCTGTCCCTTCTTTTTAGAGGAGAAATTAAATAAGTATTGCTAGCACATACTCAGTCAAAACAAACAAAAATGTTTCTTCAGGCTTAGAAGGAATTTATTGCTGCTCTATGATGACAAAAACTTAGGAAAAGTGAGACTGAACGGAAAGGTGTCCTTGTTATTAGCAGTAAACAGTTTCATGTATCCATGTAAATTTGTATTGTGTTATTAAAAACAATGTTTGAATTTTCACACTAAGTATACATTAAGAAGATCCCCTTCATTATTCTCACAAAAGAAAGTGCCAATATCAGCAAAAATCAAAACTAAACTTGTTGATGCTTCATTGTATTCTACCATCATGCTCCCTTCTGGTTTTGCAGTCCTCCCTTACAATAAATAACCTAATTTTATTTTGTCATCAATTTATCTTCCTTGTTATTCACTTTGTTTTACAGCAATACATCAAAAGCATAATTTCTAGTGACAAGTTGCACTTCTTAATGGAAAATTAAAAAAAATAGTTAAAACCCAAGATACTGATTTTATTTTAAAACAATAATTATTCTCTGACTTAGGGGAGAAAAAAAGTAAAACATCAGTTATCATAGCTTTTTTCTCCACATCACCTCTGAACTTTTTAAGCACAGCTCTTATAAAGAGGCAATGATGCAATTTAATAATAGTGTGTTGCCAGTAAGAAATACCTGTAGACTCAGATAAAAGGAACAAAGGTAAATTACCTCTGCATAAATCAAGCTGCTCTCTAAGGAAATCCATTCATAGCTGTTGGCCTCTACTGTTTCTTTAACCTCACTACTCTGCCTTGGAAGGGCAGCATCAAAATTCACAGCTCTTTCTGACAGAGTTCACAATTATTAATGAATGAAAACTGCCAGAGAATAATCTACTTTTTCTTGCTTATTACTTAGCAAGCATTTCAGGATCCACGGTAATACTTCTCCTGCAATAGATAAGCTCAAGTAAGCATATGGTAAGAGGAGTCATGTAATTTCACTGCCCAAAATCTGATGGCTCATTAATTCTTTTCCACCCAGCAGATTTTTTTGATTAGTTATCATGACAGGTATTTAAAAAAAAAACACCAAACATGTGGCTCTTCTGTTTCTGCAAATACAACTCTACAACGCTGACAGGCAGGACATTAAACCCCTGCAGAAATTTTAATAGAAATCTCTTTTGGAATGTGATGTGCAATACTATACCTCCATTGAACAGAAACTGTCAATGCGAGATTCTGGTCAGTATTATCACGGTCTCGCTACAGCTTTCAAACTTTCAGATTTGAGGAATCCATCAGCTTGTATGGATAAGCACTGAAAGCACATCCTTGAACTCAAGAGATTCAATTTGGCCAGATGCTCATCCCAATCCTGGACATCACTACTGTTCACAGAATTCCTAAACACTATTTACATTTGACAAGTAAAATAACCAAAAGTAGCCCTTTTGTCATACTACCTATTCAATCAGTTTCAGACCAGCTAGAAGAGGAGAGAAACTGGCAAAGCAAAGCATCTTACAAGGCAACATACAAGGAGAATTTACAGTGTCCACAACCTAACAGAAGTTTAACCCAATTGTCGAGATACAGGCTTAGTAATTTCATATTTCATCCAAAGCAGGTATCCCATTTCTAATTCTTACCATAAGATGTACATCACGAGTCATTTAAGACATGCTTGCACTGGATGATTAAAGGGAAAAAGGCTTCCTGGAAGCTACAGAACAAGAAATTGAACCCAGGGCTACACTGGTAAAAGAACAATTGTATTATAAGTCAAATCTCACTCATAATGCTGAGTATGTACTACGTGAGCTACATTTAGTCTACAGAAAGAATGAGTTTGTTTTATCCATACAATTTTACAATGTCATTAGAAACGGTATATTATTGAAGTCAACCACCAGGAAGAGTTGAAGGGGTTATGATTCTTCATATTTATTGTTCACTAGCTGCAGCGGATTGCAATATACGGTTCCACTCATGATCATATAGAAAGCAATAAAATCCAAAAGAAAAGTGTGGATTTCTTGTCTGCACTTGCTCACAGTACTGTCAGCATTAGTTGATGTTCAACAGAAGAGAATGATACTGTTCTAGCATTATTTTAGGGAAAGCCAAAGGAGTAACACCATGTCAGATGTACCTAGCAAGGTACTAAATGGTGAGAGATGAACTGCTTAGGAATTCTCAGGGGATGTGCAACAACACTCAGTTGCAGACAGCTGCACTCAGGAAACTAGCACTTTTCACCTGAACTGTCAGTATCATACTGCACCTGGAAAATGGCATGCTTTACAGAACATGCAGGAGAATGAGACAGATCACACTCCAACATCTTTACTCATTAAGGATTAACTTCATTGATTCCAAGTAATAACTATATTTCAAAGACTAGAAAATGAAGCCTTAGAACTCAGAAATATATCAGTTGGTGAATTACTGCGTATCAGGTTCCTGAAAATGCCAGGCTGGTAAGCAAGGTAAACCAATGTTTTGCTGCCCTCTTCATCCTAAGGTTAGTGAATAATTACATCACATCGATCCCAGTGCAAACTCAAAACCTGAGTTAGAAATGCAAGGTGCAGCACCTTCGGCACTGCTCCCCACCCCAATAAGCTTAATTACATATCACTCCCAGCAATTTGGAAGCGCAACCTAGATCTTGGGCACACACTCCAATTCAGACTCACTTACAAAACCTTAATTTACTTTTGCATGCACTAACTTAGTTGTTCTGCAAGGTCTTTCCCAAGGGGAGAGCTGCCAGTCACCTTCAGGCTACCAAAAGTTCCAGTGTCCTTAGCATATTCCAATTTTTTTCAGCAGGTTTAAGAGCCACCTGATCATTACCCAGCTTCAAGCCTGGTGTCACTGGCAGAATTTTGGGTTTTGGACCATGGGTCTGTCTACAGGACACCAGGTCTGCTGGCAACAGATGGGAAACGCCTGTCTCAAAAGGGTAAAGGATATTTGCTCAAAAGGGTAAAGGATATTTGCACAGGAGTTAGCTTTAAACTAGATTTCAAGGGAAAAAGCAATAAAACCAGGCTCACTAGAGATAAGCCTGGGGGCTGCGTGATAGCAAGGTCCTTTGGTCTGCCATTTCAGTGGAGGCAGGGGATGGAGATCCACATGGCAGCAAAGACACAAGGGTTACTTATGTGTCAGGAACCACAGAAGTACCTAAGAACGGTCATATAGGAATTAGGACTTCTTACCCCAAAAAGGTGGCAGGATCAACAGCCCAACTGAAATGCATCTACACTGGTGCACACAGCATGGGCAGCGAACAGGAGGAGCTGGAAGCCATTGTGCAGCAGGAAAAACTGTGATATAGTTGTAATCACAGAAACATAGCGAGATGACTCATACAACTGGAGTGCTGCAACGGATGGCTATCAACTCCTCAGATGGGATAGGCAAGGAAAGGAGGCGGTGGGGTAGCCCCTCTGGGTTAGAGAGTGTTTTGACTGTCTAGAGGTTGACGATGGTGATGGTGTTTAGGGATATAGTTTAGTGGTGCACTCGGCAGTGCTAGGTTTACGGTTGGACTCCATGATATTAAAGGTCTTTTCTAACCTAAATGACTCTCTGATTCTATGAGCCAGCCTTAAATAACTTGGAACTCCTTGTTACTGGTGTTAAGAAACCCATGCTTCTACTGTCCACATTACATGTCTTCTACGATTAAAAGCAGTATTTCACTTTTAGAGCTGTCTGTCCCAAAGTTTGTTCCACAATAAATCAAATTTGTTTTTTAAAAGTACCTGAGCATGTGAAGGCCTCTTCACAATATTCACACAGTGAGACGAGACTGTGTTATCACAGTAGCACTCCTTGTAGCCCTAAAGATGAAATGTGTCAGCATTTCTATTATCATAACCTCCATTGATCAGGGGTTAATAACTTCGATGTATTACTCTGCAGCTACACAGAAGAGCCACAAAGCCTTTAACTTGAAGGAGATCTGCAGGATACAGATGGGTCCTTCCCAATTAAAATTAATTCCGCAAGCAAAAAACTTTTAATTTTATAATGTTACAATAATTTCCAAAACGTCAAGGAAAATAAAACTATCACTTAATAAATTATGTTAAGGTGAAATATGTAAAACACTGTACTGAGTACACAATACAGCATCTGCTAGCTGTGGGTATGCTCCAAACTTCACTTTTATCTTTAAAGCGTTTGGAACATTTTTTTTGCCTGTCTTCTAACTATGTAGAGAAAGGTTTCTGACCTCACCAAAAATCTCACCCCTGAACTTTATGAGGCTCTTACATTTTGGCAGACCTCACAGTCAAAAACAATCAAATGTCATAGTTACTACATGAAGATTTCCATTTAAAAGATTTGTTGCAATTCTAAAAGTACTTCAGACTCTAAATCTAAAAATGTTCATTTGGCTGTAAGGTTTTCTCACCAGTCCATATATTAGATCTGAAGAACAAATTACATTCCATTAATTTCCAGCACTTACAGAACATTTAATACAGATAATGGCACTCTGGCTTTTGATGCACTCTTAAAAACATATATGAAGATGCTATTTCACATATTGTTTCCTAGTACAAAAACTTTCAGTTTTCAATCTGTATTTTGTTATTCTGTGCAACCCTGTTAAACTATAAAGGCGCTGGCCCCTAAAACATACTGATGACTTTCTGATAAGAGCATTGAATCACAAGGCAAAAACCAATGAGAATTCAAAGCTGTGTTAATTAATGTGCTACTATGTACAAAGCCAATGGCCAGTTCTGATGCCTTAACACAAAGGTTCCTCTAATTCCACATGCCCACCTGAAGATGTGCTTTTAAAGCCAAATTAAGGGTTTACATTGGGGAATTCTGAATCCTTTCACAAATGTTATAGTGGACATACAATTGCAGTTCACCTGAAAACAATTCAGTCATGGTTCTGCTCTTATAATACATGGGTGATTTGGTAACTCATTCTCCACCTAGGTGAAAGACTTTTTACACAGAGACCTTTTGGCCAGGTTGGGGCTTTAAGGATAGTTCTAGATCTCACTTGAGTTTTGTTTCGAGGTTTCCTTTTACTGGTATGACCATTGCACAGGCATTAAGGAGATGTACACATAGCTGAATACCTACACCACACTAAATCTATGCTTATCTGATATTTTACACATTTGTAAAAACTTAACTGCTTATCAGTCAAACAGCCAATCCTCCCCTCATTGGTTTGCCTACTGCAAGAAATATTAACTGTAGGATTACACCTGATATCTTACTTCCATTCGTGACATGCGCAGATAAAACGATTCAGAGCTGAATGGGACTTGCAGTCTCTCACTGGCCGTCATACATGTGACTTGACCTTGTAAGCCAAAAAAAAAAAAAAAAAGGTATCAAACTGTGCTGTACTATATGAACTACTTGACAACAGATGCATTTGTCATCAATTAAATCATCTGTAATTTAGCCACGAAATCACTTTCTACTTACTCAAAAAAGTACAATTAATATCTTGCATCTTTCTACCTACAATGGTAACATAAATGTCCTCTGCATATAACTAAAATATATGATGTTAAGATGACTTACCGTGCAGACAGGTAGAGCTAACTTGGGTTTGATACCACTCAGGTGACCAATTCAATTGAGCAATAACACATCTTAGATACTTTGGAGACAGTTTCAAGTAAATCAACCAGAAAGCATACACAGCCCCTAAAAAAGTGACACCCAGTGTTGTACAGAGCTATTGTACTTTTACAGTTCAAGAAACTACTAGAGTCCAGCTTTTACATGAGTGAGCTCTTAGTCATTTTTCCAATATTATGCTAAGTGTTCAGAAGTGGACCACCTGAAGCGTGTTAAGTACTGCAGAGCCACGCTGAAGATCCCAAAACACAAGTCTGTTCTGCTGTGAGTGTTTTGGAGGCTTAGTGGGATGAAGGTTCTCCATTCTTGTCTGCACTCTCTCTCGAGTAGCCCAATGACAGGGAGCAAAGAGGTAAAGTTACAGCATTAATGAACCAAGTGTGTCTGTCTGCAATATTCATTTATTACATTGGTGAAATATACATGTAAAAAATATATATAATCAGTTCAGCTAGTGTTTCCTGATATATTTGTTCATCGGTATTAAGGTAAACCAGAACTTCCAAGTTCAGAAGTGGTAAACAGGAGAAAGCACAATAGAACATTTTCAGGAAAATTCTGTGCAAGGATATTACACGGAGAACAAGATGGTGATTTAAGGTAAAAATTTCCTTTCTTCTAGACAGAGTAAGCTACAACATACCTATAAGTGAAAGACAAGGTGCCCAGCTCCACAGGCTAGAAAGCTCCCTCCTTACCAGAGTTTTCCATGCTTTTTCCCCCCCTCCTGCTACTTTCCCTTTTCCACTATGCTATGTACACCTGGTGTGCATTGGACATCTCTGTTGTTCTAATCTCCCCTCATGCTGTGCTAATAGCCAACACACACAAACTGCAGAAGTCAAGGCAACATTATGTCATGCTATAAAATTCATCAAGGACCTTCATGCTGCAAGGAAGATGGTCTTCTCTACATCAACAATAGCCACTGACTAGGCAACAGCTGCATGATGTTTCCCCAGCAGTCTCTGACCAGGGCAGTGATGATAAGGGATAACGGGAGCCACAAAGCTGAAATCAGATTGATGAGCAGCTGTGCAGAACATCAACTAAGTGATCAAATCCACACTTCCAGGCCAGAGAATCTTTGCAATAAGTGCATTCTCCAAGTACTGAAAATATTTTGGCCCAACTCATGCAGGTACAGCTTGAGATAAACATGGCAAAGCAGAATTGGTAACCAGACCACTAAGGACCTTCCCCCCGCCTCCCAGACAACTGCTACAATGCTGTCTCACAAAATTGCCATAAATATCTTTCTTTAAAGAGACAAGTGAAAACCTCACAAAACACTATTTATTTGTCCCCCAGAAGTCGGTAACCTGAAAGCTACTCCCTGACCCTGCTAAGTCCTGAATAGACAATGTCACCTCACAGCAGAAGTACAAATAACTCAGTAGGGCACAACCAGCATTGCAGCCCTAGATCCAAAACTCAAGGACAGTTCAATGAGGTAAGAAGTATCAATTCTATTAGCCAAGGGAAGAAAAACCGTACAGGCAAGCTCAGTAATAAGACACCAGCAGCTGCCAGTGGTGTTCATGAAGATCCATTGCCTTTTGTTCTCAGAAGGTAGAGACGTGACTTTCAGTCAAACAGTTATGACTATTGATGCTTCAATCTAATGTACACATAAACATAAGGACAGCAATAAAGCTCAATTTTGGTTTGCCAAAGAAATTTAATCTTAAGAATGGCACAGAGATTATTGAATTGACACTGAACAGGCTCAGTACCAGTAGAAAAAATAAACAGAAAAACCTCAAGTATTTAAGCAGCAGAAATATTTAAAGACATTTTTCAGGTAACAGTGAGTCTTCTTCGATATGTTAAGTGATATAAAGAAAGAAAAGTTGTAGATTAGTGATGAGAAAAACATTGAATATTTTATTTTGGTAGCGAGATGTGAGCCACAGCAAGAAAGGGATGAACTCATCCCTTATCAGATTTTTCCACCCAGCACACACCACTCAGACACACTGCGTGTCAGAAATAATCACAGCAGCACCACTCATCACAAATGAATCATTCGCTGCAAGTCACATCCAAAAGAACTTATTATTTGCACCTCTGAGACCCAAACATGGTTTTGGGTCAGAGAACAGAGAACAAAAGCTTAAGTAGGACCTTCAACTGATGGAATTGTAAGGTCAGCCAGCGTGCCCAGAGTCATCCATGCTTCACTGCTATACAGTAGCATTTTATGTATTTTGAGTCATGAAAACTGTGATTAACTGAACCATCCCAAGAAACTCCTTGTTCTGTTGTAAAAAGGGAATTAGAATACAAATTAGCAGACTGAGTTGCTCACCAATACCAGAAGTAACAATACCACAGAAATACTATTTCTTTTGACTTATTTAGCTTTATATTTTGACTACCTTTATCATACACATATATTCTTTCATTATACCTTCTGTTGCAAGTACAATAAGAAACAACATTGTACATATAAAATACACGATCACTGTAAGCAAATCGACCACCAAACTTTCTGAGCTGCCACATGGCTGTTGCGCCCCCAGCCCTACGCTGTGAGAACGATAGGGAGCCCGCAGCAGGACCTCCCACTCAAAAGGGAGGGATGTATTCATTTGGTGGGGGACCCTCCTCCCCGGCTTCGCCCTGTCCCGCCCTCTCCCGGGCGGCGGCGGGGACCCCCAAAAGCCCCGCTGCGCTCAGCCCTGCGCCGCCCACCCGGCGGCAGCGCCCCCCCGTGGCTCGGAGGTGGCGCCGCAGCCCGGCACGGGCACGGTCCCGAATCGCAGCTCTCAAGTTTAGATTTGGGATGTATGGGGCTCCTGAGTAATTACTGCAAAACCTGTTTTCCTTCTAGCAAGAAACGACACGGCTCCGAGGCTGGGATCTGCCACTGCATGTCAATTTCTTTAAATCCTCAATAAATTAAACAGCTTTCTAGAGAAATCTCTCAAAAATTCAACAAGAGGCAACAGACGAGAAGCAACTTGTCTTTCCATGTTCTTTAGCAGGGCAAAAAAAAATAAAATCAGCTTGAACCGATTTGAGCTTAGTACTGGCACAGTATTAAATGGCAAGAGGCATTTCTGCATAGTTTCCAAAACTCACATGTCTTGGGAAACTTGGCACAACTCCTTTCCAAACAAGCTTTGCTCACCAGTCACCTTTGAGAGGGGATGGGGTTCACTGCATCCTCACACTTCACTGGAGGTGCAGGAGCAAGCTGAGACTGGTAAAAACCTGGCCACCGCAAGTTTACAGAGGAAGCAGATTAAAGGAAGTTACGATCCATTGGCCATAAACTGTAGGAAGCACCTTACAAGCATGCCTCATCAGAGGCTTGTTCCAAAGCAAGTAAAGTCCATCATGATCAATAAGCCCTTGAAGTGGATGCAAGCCAATTCATACAGGGGAAAAAAAAATTATATAAATCCATTCAAAGAGAAGAATAGCCAAACAAGACAAAGAGCTAGAGGCTGTAGCTAAGCGAGTGCAGCCAGAGGTAACATGAAAGGTTACACTCAAGATACGTAAGTCTACCGAAGCATCTCAGAGTGCCATTGCTCCATACATTGTACAAACCATTCCTTTTATTCCTCCTCCCCTTTATTATTTCTCAAGTTGAAGCCAAGTGCTCCCTGAACAGATCTCCCATTTCAGAATTGTTCCACTCAGATGAATAACAGGTAACAACTCTGAAAGGAAATAGTTCGAAATTTCAAATTCACTTCAGCACCACAGCAAAGTCATTTTGTCCATTGTCTCCACAAGTGAATGAAGCCTCTTGCAAACTATTTTCCAGGGGAAAGGTTTCTTCCCAAAAGAAAACAGGGTTAATGCTAACTTTTGCCCTGCACAGGCCAGAAATCTTAACCTGAGTGACAATCTTCTCATTTCCACAGGTAGGAAAATTTCAAGTGTTTAAGGACTATGACAACAGTCATTATGAGACTGAAGTGCAAAACATTTTCCTTGCCAGTATGTACACCATGTTCTCCCCCACAGATGCGAAAGCATTGAGAGGCAGCAGTCTCTTATTTTACAGGTTGTAGAATGGAGACGGGCTCGGCACACAACTTGCTTTGGGTGCTGTGGCCAGTCAGTAGAAGAGCTGGCACTATCCCCAGACCACACAATCTCAGAGTGATGTTGTATATTCATTGAGCACCATGGCATCTCCTTTTCCCTATCATGCTGAAAGGAAAAACCTTGGTTCTCAAACACTTCATTTTCATTCAAAATAAGCTTTCCTAAACTATGAGAGTGTGCCAGATAAACTTAAATCTCCTGAGCCCCATCCCATACACAATTACACCAACAACAAAACTGATGTACACAGAGAATTGCTGGGAACATACACACAAGACACACTCTCCTTATGGTATGGCTGATGTAAGTATGCCTCACAGACATCTTGTTCCAAACTGATTAAACTCCTTTACAAACAACAAAGCCCATGAAGCATATTCCATCCAATATTTACTGATAAAATAATGTCTCTCCAAGCAGAAGAATTGCCCAAGAGGACAAAAAAGCTTACATAAATACTACAATTGATTAGCCAATTTTCTAAAATACTAAGCCTTGCAACCAAGATCCAAGTGAGGAACAAAAGTCAAAGTTGGTTTAACTGCTGCATCATTTCCTGTTTTGAGAGATGTACAAAGACTTTCCTTTATCAGAATCAGTCTCATAAGATATAACCCCCAAGAAGAAATACCTCAGACAAATATCCTTAGGTGTCAACATTTTTGCCTTCCTGCTTTCCCAGCCTTCTTAAGAAATGAGTTTTACTAACAGAACAATACAAACTTGTCCTAGCAGGAATATGAACTGTGTGACTGTTCCCTTCTCAAACATATTCCTTTTCTCATCTGTTCTCTCTGCAAATACCTTGAATTGACAAAACCCTCTGACCCACCTTCACGCAGCAGCAAGCAGGGCATGAGCCCTTCCCACAGATAACACCTTCTACTTTTGTAAGCTGTTCTGACAATGGCTCAGGATCCATGGCTTCTGCAGGATAAATCATGCTTGTCCTTGGGGACTGCTCATTATATGAACAGCTTCAGCGCTCATTTCATCCATGACCCCACCACCCCCTTCCAAACTCAGTGCTTGCATTCAGCATTAACAATACTTCCTAGCAAAAACAAGGATGAACACACAACATCTGACTCTACAAGATACATTCCTTACAGCCTCAAGACCTGGTCAGTAATTGAGATATATTGCCTTAGTTTTGCAAATCTGTTTCAGAGAGATGAAGCTCAGGGTCTCAGATCACTGTTCCAACATATGGGCACATACCAGTGTCAGGTTTTTCCTTGCTGTGTCACATACCTACAACACTAGGCATTTTGCACCTTCAAACTCTGGCTTTAAAAGCAGCATGCATCTTATTTTAATCATTTTGAAAAGCAAGAATTAAGGGAAAATGTATGCCAATAAGCCACGTGCCACTTCTCACAATCTAATTCCTTCAAGTTACCTGCACAAGCTGGGCTGACCAGACAGATAGTTGAGCTATGTTTCCATAATCAGTTTAGGTCTGAAGTACTGAAGTAAAAGAGATGGTCTCACCTTCAAATTTTAGCTCTTGCTCACCCCACCTCTTCTGCACAGAGGCAACTGTTTGTAGAAGTAGTGCATCTGACCTAAGAACTCATCGCTCCTTTTTCTTTTTTCCTCCATCACTTTTAACCACCATCAACTTCTCCCTTTGAAGTTCACTATTGCACAAAAGCTCAGATAAGAGTGCTCAGCAAATGTGGGGAAAGGAAATTAAACATCTACCTGTCATATCCGAAGGCAAACACAGTGGTTTCTCTTGGGGAAAATTCCTGTAAAGTGGGTAAAGGGGATTTTACAGAAAAGTCGGTTTCAATTTTAATCAGTTAAGCAGTTGCTACTGTCCAGAAAGCAACACCTTTTTCTAATTAGTGTTTCAGATCAGAAGTCTGTAGTTTGAGAAGTAGCAATTGCAGTCTGTTGTCTTTCATCCTGCAGGATCCTTGACCCCTCCATCTTTTCCCTTCACACTAATTCTTCAGACAGACAGTAAACTTTGTTCAAACAGTGGTGGCTCTGCACACCATTTCCACACGGCCCAGTCAGTCTCATGCCAGCACTGCACTACTCATGTCACTCTACTGCTACAGTGTCTAGGGCACCAATAAGTTAACAGGACACAGATACAGCTGGTAACCCTGCCTAGCAGCTGTTGCATTCCTCAGTTTAGGAGCATATTTGGTTTTTAACCCACCTGGAAGCCAACAGTTTTCTCCAGGCCTATGATTCAGGTCAAGTACTTGCCTCGGCTAGAGCCTTGGAGACATCTGAAGAGCACACAGAAAGCACGCAGCATTTAAAGGTGAACGTGCTTGGACATCAAACAAAGCAGCAGTAAACAAAATCCTAGCTCAGTCTGAACAAACAAATGCCTGAGATACCACAGTCCCCAATAAAGGAGGATGTGTCATTTTTTTTTTTTTTCCATCAAGGCTGGTAAAGAGTCCCCTCAGGTCCCAGTATCTGTAGGTTCCCTCCCAGATCTAGCAAAGAACAGTTTAGATTCACTTTTCTGTGTGCCTATACGCCCCTTATTCAACAGCTCTATTCCAAAGTCCTGTGAAGCATCCAAAACACAAGTGGGCACAAAGGGGTTGAAAAGGGGATTAATTACTGATACCAATTATTGAGAAAGTTTAAGGTTCATTCACCTTAACAGTCTGCCAGACTTTTTCACCTGACACTACTATGGGCCCATGATCATACTACAAAATCAAGCCTGAGCTCATGCTTTGTATAAATTACTGATTAATTTCCACAGCTGAGAACTTAAACAGTGAAGTTCAGCCACTGAAGAGGCGTCTACGGCATTACACCATGCAGTGTCCCAGCCAACTGTTACATAGCAAACCCCTTACTTTACTTTGACATCTGTGGCAATGGCCTAGCAGCCAAGTGCCTCCTTAGATGGAAGCTGACAGAAGAAAGTGGGAGTGACCCCAGTTACCACCATGCCACAGACTTCCACCACTGCCAAGCCCATCTGTGGCATCTAGTCTTAACTGCAGTCCCCTAAGTCATAGAGACAATCTTCAAGATGCTTGAAGTGAAAACTCCAATACCAAAAGGAGGAACGTAGCAGAGTTCATCCTGTAACCCATTCAGTAGAATATAGAAGTCGGATAGATTATTTCCCTGTCACAGTGAACAAAGAGATAAAATGCATATGTTTTAACACAGTGCAATGCAGCCTGGCAGAAAAAGTTGTCATCTGAGTGCAACAGGTGCCAGCATTCAAACTTTGCTATATTAAAGACACCCTAGAACACACAATCAATTATTGTGCATTCATCAACACAGGACAATTCCTGTCACGTGCCAGTGATAGATCAAAGTGCTAATCCTTTGTTAACTTACATTTGCTGCATTAACCTTTCATGGATCAAGTGAAGTTCAAAGATATGCAATGATGAAATCTTACTAACAGAATGAAATCTGACACGAATTTAACCATTTCCTTGCTCCCAAACTATTTTCCTCAAGATAACAGATTTTTAGTATAACTACATTTGTTCAAACATTACCTTTACTAATTTCACCATTATCAAAAATAAATGAGGCTGTAATTTGTAAAGTATTCTAGCTCCTGAGATCATGGGCGGGGGAAGATTACTTTGCTTTAGCCTGCAATATCCTCCATTAACATCCAAGTCTGCACTTCGATCCAATATAGCAAATAGTGACTTGGGCATCCTTTCCTCCCTCTGTAAGTTTGTAACCTCACCAAGTATCACTAGATACTAGGCCTGTGCACATCATGTGCTTATAAGAGATCAGCTGGAATGAAAAACATACTGGTGCAATTGTAACCAGCATAATTTTTCATTACTTAACATGTTCATAAATAAGGAGTACAACAGATTTATTCCAATAGTTTTTACCAATAAAAACACAACAAATATGCAACTAAAGTAACATTACACCTATAATGTAGATGGCAAAGTTTCTGAGATGACAGAATTTATGTAGCTGAAAAAGTAAATTCCAACTATTGTTTCTAGAATACAGTAAATTCTGTTTCAACACATACCGTGAGTTAGGAAGAGACGTCACTTAGAGGACAAAAGCCAAGAACACTGCTAGTTTAGCCACAAAGGTTGTGACCCATCTCTCCAGACTTTGTCTCATTAGCTGGACTTCATATTAGAAGAAACAGCATCATGGAACAGATCCTCCTGCAAACTACGTTAAGGCACGTGGAAAATAAGGAGGTGACTGGTAACAGCGAACATGGCTTCACTAAGGGCAAATCGTGCCTGACAAGTTTTGTGGCCTTCTGTAACAGGGTTACAGTGTTGGTGGATAAGGGAAGAGCAACTGACATCACCCACCTGGACCTCTGCAAAGCACTTGACCCTGTCCTGCATGACATCCTCATTTCTAAATCAGGGACATAAGGATTTGATGGACAGACCACTCAGTAGATAATGAATTGGCTGGATGGTCACACTCAAAGAGTTGTAGTCAATGGCTTGATGTCCAAGTGGAGACCTGTGACAAGCGGTGTTCCTCAGGGACTGGTATTGGGATTGCCACTGTTTAACATCTTTGTCAGTGACATGGACAGTGGGATCAAGTGCACCCTCAGCAGGTTTGTCAACACCACCAAGCTGTGTGGTGCAGTCAATACATTGGAAGGACAAGAGGTCCAGAAGGACTTTGACAGGCTTCAGAGGTGGGCCTGTGCAAACGTCATGAAGTTCAACAAGGCCAAGTGCAAGGTTCTGCATGAGTCAGGGCAATCCCAAGCACAAATATAGACTGGGTGGAGAATGGATTGAGAGCAGCCCTGAGGAGAAAGACTTGGGAGTGTTGGTGGATGAGAAGCTCAGCACAAACCAGCAATGTGCACTCTGCTCTTGTGGGACCCCACCTGGAATGCTGTGTTCAGCTCTGGGGCTCCCAACATAACGATATGGATCTGCTGGAGCAAGTCCAGAGGAAGGCCATAAAGATGACCAGAGGGCTGGAGCACCTCTCCTGTGAAGACAGGCTGAGAGAGCTGGGGTTGTTCAGCCTGGAGAAGAGCAGGCTCCGGGGAGACCTTATAGCAGCCTGCCAGCACCTAAAGGGGGCCCACAGGAAAGCTGGAGAAATACTTTTTACAAGAGCCTGTAGTGATAGGACATGGGGTAATGGCTTTAAACTGAAAAAAGGTACATTTAGATTAGATACAAGGAAGAAATTCTTCACCATGAGGGTGGTGAGGCACCACACCAGGTTGCCCAGAGAAGCTGTGAATGCCAGCAACCTGGTCTAGGGGAAGGTGCCCCTGCCCATAGCAGGGGGGTTGGAACTAGATGACATATAAGGTCCCTTCCAGCCCAAACCATTCTATGAAAGAGTATGAAAAAACTATAGAGTGTTATTTGCTGTCCCTGCAACAATATAGCAGCTTTGTAACTCTCCCTTAGTCCAGATGAAAGTTTATTAGATCACCTGACCACTCCAGTAGGAGCAGATACATCATTCTGACAGAAAATCCATGTATTCATACCTGCCTTTACAAACATTTAAACCACCTAGAAATAACCTTGAATTTTAGGAGAGGGAAGAGGAACACAAATATTTGTTTGGGTACCTTTTTGGTTAAGAAAAAGGGTAGGGAAAAATACTAATCAGCATTTCCTGGAATCAAGATTGTGGTCATTAAAGCCATGGGAACCTACAGTTATGGCTTCATAGCTTGAAGCTGAAGTTGCATTAGAACTCCAGATGATATTGCAAATGGTGCATCTTTTTGTTACACTGCAGCATTCCACAGAAAATCACCACTAGAAAGGCTGCTTAAAGCTTTTTTTTTTTAATGTGGGAAAACCCTAATTGTGCTTAAGACATCTCAGTCAAGCACCACAAAAAAGTAGAAAATAATCTGAAGCACACATTCTTAGCCATGCACCTATTAAGACATCAAATGCTTTTAATCTAATTTAACTAAGAACTTTCTCTGGTTACCACATTTTATGAACTCAACTGACTGCCGAGAAGATATTTATCAAGTCTCCACTGTCAAGTTATTTGTAAAAACACTTGTAATTTAGCACATGAGCATACAGAAGGTACAACCTTAGTTATTAGTGCATCAATAATATGTATTATTCTGAATTTTATGATTTTTTAAATCTATTTTGAAAATTATTTTTATAGAACATATTTCCTTTCAAAGGAAATTTCCCACTGGTACTATAAGCATTTTGGTTCTATCTAGAACCCTTTCCAGAAACTAAAAACTCCAACTAATTGGGCCAAAATCTTTTGGAAAAGTTCCTGACTGTCATGGTTTAACCCCAGCCAGCAACCAAGTACCATACCACAAAGCCACTTGCTTACTTCCCCTCACCCCCCAGTGGGATAGGGAGGAAAATCGGAAAAAGGTGAAACTTGTTGGTTGAGATAAGAACAGTTTAATAATTTAAATAATTCAAAATATTATTATTGTTACTGTTATTAGTAGTATTATAATTGTAACGAAAAGGAAAAAGAGATAGAGAGGAATAAACCCGAATAAAAACCAGTGATGCACACTACAATTGCTCACCACCCACTGACTGATGCCCAGCCAGTCCCCAAACAGTGATCAGCAGATCCCAGCCAACTCCCACTCCCACCCACCCTGTTTACATACTGAGCATGACCCTCTGTGGTATGGAATATCCCTTTGGCTAGTTCGGGTCAGCTGTCCTGGCTACGCTCCCTCCCAGCTTGTTGTGCACCTCCTCGCTGGCACAGCATGGGAAACTGAAGTCCTTGAATTCGAGTAAGCACTACATAAAGCAACAACTATAACATCAGTGTGTTATCAACATTATTCTCATACTAAATCCAAACCACAGCACTATACCAGCTGCTAGGAAGAAAATTAACTCTATCCCAGCCAAAATCAGGGCACTAATTTAAGACCAAACTGGGATCTTCCCTTGCAAAAACCTTGATGAACGGATGCTCTGTTTATCAATTTAAAAAAATCTACATCCCTAAGATGTAAAATATTTACAGCAATGTTCACATACAATGATATACAAGATAAAGCGCGTGGAGGGTGGGATAAGCGTGACCTGTTGTTGAACATCAGCTGATCTCAGGTTTTATGTCCTTGGACTTCCTTCTTTCCTAAGGTCCACCTTCTCAGTGTGATCGGAAGCAGCTTCTACTGCAAAATTTACGGCTCCAGAAAATTTCCTGGGAGCATCATCAAGCTGAGAAAATTGTTCAGCTTTTGAAGGGGCTAAAAGACATGGGATGATTTGGGTTTGGTCACTGCCAGACAATGGCATTACAGTGGCGTGCCTGTAAATGAGGCATTGTGCTTACCTGTTCCATGTCACTGCAGTATTGAGCCACTGGGTGCTGCTGAATCAATAATACACAAATTCACTACTAGCACTTTTCCTTCACTGTTTCAACTACGCAGTAGATGCTCTGCTAGACAACACCTTCCTGCCTCCAGAGACCCAAACAGCAGACAAGTCGGGATTTCAGGCCTCAAACACTTGAATAACAAAGACCATGAGAAACAGTGAGAGTGAACAATCCTTGGACTTCCCACAACAGTTTCTAAAGATGCTATGCCTGGCTGTATGAGTGGTGCTCATATCACTTCACTAAATTTAACTTCTGGTATATCCATGGTTTGGTTCCCATCTACCAGGGATCAGAACAGGGCCTCACTCTAGCATCCAGTCCAACCAATTGCTTTAGATATGAAAGTATTACTTGCATAAAGTAACAAAATACCTTTTGTACCCTCAGGAGATGTAAGAACAAATGAGAAATTGAATTCTTTGTGTTGCTCTACAATGAATTACCAAGGAGTCAGGAAAACTCACTAATATAAAGTGCTACAACTATTTTTTCTGCTACTGCCATTATTACCTTTACATGAGATAAATAATATTTTCCATGTCTGCATTCGTTATACCTGTCACATGGCACCAACTCCAAAATCCTTGTTACAGGTTCTCAAAGCAGCACCATTTACTTTCACACGTTATTTATGATAACAGTAAGAGTTTGCATATCTGCATCCAGTCCTTCTCCACAAAGCTTTCCATTTCTCACACTTATCTTTGAAACAGCTAGAAACAATTGCTGGAAAAACCTGATAACCCTATTCAGATAAGCCACAAGTAACCCTACACTGCTATTACCCAGCAGTGTTCAAGTAAACGTGAAGCAACCAGCCTATACAGATACCTATATTTGTAATACAGCTTTTTAATACTTTGTTTAGTTATTTGATCAGATGAAGCTTAATTGATGTATTTGGTAGCATACAAGTCACCCATCTATAAAGGGATTCAAGGAACAGCCATACATCCAACCACCTAGCAACATTTAATTAGAAATATACTACATAATACACGGCAAGTATTGAAAAAGGGATTTTCTCATGAAGCTAAATGGAGATTATCTACTTTCTTTTCTTCAGTTTTACACCCAAGTTTCATACATGGCTTGATCCTCAGCTGTGCGAATGCTTAACTTTCATTCAAGTTAACGGGTATTAAATATTTCAGTCCCTGAAACCATGATCACAAAACAGAGAATTTCAATGGCTACATTTGATTACACACATTTGAAATACAGACCTCAATGAGCAGGTAAAATATTTCCACTTCCTCCAGTTTATGGATTCCTTGATTTCAAATCTAAAAGGAAAGGATCTGATCATATCAACAGACTTCCCACATGCCAGCAACACACAAAGTATCTCCAGAAATGCAAAATTACCATTTGCACTCACCACCTGGTTTAGTCCTTCAGCTCTAGACTCGAGCAAAGAGCAAACCTGGGTTTTGTGTTGTGGAATATCTGATTCTGCTGTGACCCAGAGATACTTCACTGACCTTGAAGTTTAACAAGTGTAAAATCTCAGTTAAGTAATGCCATTTGCTTGAAAACCTTATGCTGTTTTTTAATGTATACAATTATGTCCAGGAAAAAGTAGTGGGCGAGTCATGTGAAACAAAAAACGAAGTGCAAATTATAGCTCTTTACATACTGCTGAAGTGTTTACAAGTTAAAAATTAACTGCTTCTTTGCAAGATGGTTCTCTCCAGAGAGCAACTTTCTACTTCTTCCTGTTCAATTTTTGTGCTTGGACACTGTCTACAAGTTTACCTTAGATAATTGTTTGCAGCATGAAAATAAATTCATGATGTAAGCATATATATTTATATAAATTCTCACAGATTTACTTCAGGATAACAAATTCCATGAGAGAAATAGATTGCCTGGGAACAAATGGTGATTGTCAGACCACAGCCAGGGTAGTATTACACAGACAACTGCAGCTGATTTTTCAGTCACCAGGCAGAAGGCAAATGTAGCACAAGGCTGTATTTCTTTCCTCCTGCTTACCATAACCACTTCTTTATAATTCAGCTTTCACTGCCTTTCCTTGGCCCTCCCTTTCATTTGACAAGATCATTACTTTAATTAGCTACCCTGGTGCTATTTCCTCCTTTTCTGTGAAATGCAACCATTCCTTTTGTATCTGTCTATCATTTGCCTGAACAACAGTTAGTCAAGGGCTCTAGCAGCAAACATCCACCACAACAGCAAAAAAAGTATTTATTAATCTACCCTGACACTACGAGGCAGTGAACACACCATTGCTTCTTGATGCTAAAAGGTGCTTCTCGGCTGGTAGAGTTTTTCTTTTTCCTAGTATATGTTTTACATGAGAAAAATTTAAAAAATGCACACCTCTAAAGTTGTATACACAATAACACAATACTAATACAAAGAATTAAAACCTCCTTGACAGACCTACAAGATAAATCTCATCAACCATGTTGTGCTACACTCAGTAGCTGTACCACAACATGTAGACTCACTGAAGCCAGTCCATAAATTTGGTGTATCTAAGTGACAAGGCAATTAAAAACTTACTGTTAACAAATAATCAAGTGCAGCTCTAGCTCTAAGGAGAATTCAGTTTGAGATACCACACTGCTTCCAATGTATACCAGGTAATTCATCTAGCTCTCCACAACCTTGCCAGTGCATGCTAACTAAATGAGTAAATGAAAAAAGCACAATCTTTGCTTTGGGCTGGTCAGAGTAGGCTCTAGTAATACTCGTAGCAGGGTCAGTACATACATTCAGCACTTACTGTTAGGCAAAGCTGGTGAATTTTGAGTTCCACCCACTTTTGCTGGTTATGGAGTTTCTTTAAAACAGGGATATTTGACTGTAAAAAAAAAAAAAAAAAAAGCTGTTTGTGGAGTAGGGTCAAATTTTCTTTCCTGACTCAGTTCAGAAACCAGAGTCATGGGCACGTGTGAGGCAGAGATACTGTTCTATCCCCTATTACAAGCAACTAGTAATGGGCACTATACACTTCGGGAGCACTTACACAGAATACAGACTACTACTACTACTACTGAGTAACCGGCTTTCTACTTACATAATTCTTCAGATCGAGTTGTTGCCTTTTTGTAAATTTTGTACTGATGTATGAATAACCTAAAAGCAACTGAAAAACTAACTCAAGTATTACAAATTCAAGTGAACAAATCCAGTTCCACTGCTCACTGACAAATAGCAGCTTGCTTTGCAGCACTTGATCACACATCAAGAAATCACCATCCAGTGCAAAAGCTGAATGCATTTATGCCCATTTCACAGCTGAGTCATTCAAGGCATCAAACATGCTAAAAGAACTTAAGATCCCAGAATGAAGCAGAGTCGGGCTAGAGCAACAGTAGATATGAAAACAGTATTTATTCTTCCAGTACAGTCTCAGTGCTTACTAACTTTTGACAGCTGGCCTGCCTGCAGCATCCATTTTGAAACACTGCTGCCAAATTATTAACATTTTCTCTAAAATACTTTCTCCTGAAGGTTAGCATATCCTTCTTTTCACATAATAGCCATCGCTTGAATTATCTGCCTTCAAAAAAAAAACCAACAACCAACCTTCCAACACAACGGCAGCCCCAAACAGCCTCAAGCTGCTTTTTGTTACAAGCTGCTTTGGGTTACTTTACACTAGGTAAACTTACTAGGTACTTTACACAGGGATTCTGCTCTAGCAACAGTTTTGCAGCCTCAGTATATTATCAATTTTATCAAATCTGCTAGAGTAACCATGTGCAGATTGGGATGTTAATATATGGTCCTTATATTTAGCTTTTCTCAGATCTTATCTTTACTAATCCAAACTAACTACTTCAACTGGCTGTTCTAGAGGCTGACACGTTACTGTAATGTTGGAAGTCTACACACAGCACCTCTCAATGTGCTGCCAGAATACAGACTTATCCACGAGCAGCGTGCAGGAAAAAGTCTAGGATAAGTGTTATGTTGAACTTTCATTACAGACCACAAGCACTCAATCCATTGATAAGAAATGCTTGTCTGACTCAAAACTCATCTCTCTGCAGAAACTTTTGGCATTTGATTTGAACACAAAATTCAAGAATGAGACTACAGCAAGAAGGTAAAATCTCACTGGTTTTCAGCTGGACCATCATATGTTTAGGAAGATTGCACATCAGTGCTGCTATCAGTAGCACAGGACTATAGTGAGCATGCAGGGATATCACCTCGCATCATGTGATGCTAACTAGAGTTGTTCCAAGAGGTCTGCAAGGCTCTAATTAACCAGATGCCAGTTGGTCCTGGCTCCTCCTGCATCCCAGGTACCTTTCTCTGGCTATGCCCAAACTACCCAGCACCTATCCTCACCTGGCTCCCAGGTGGCTGTGGACAGGCATCTCAGCAGCGGCTCAAAGGTGGGATGCACTCCACCACTGCACCAGACTGGGCAGCCTTATTCCCCACATGCCATCAGCAGAAAATTAGACTTAAGTTAAATGGGGTCTAACAGCAGCACTGATTGTGGCTCCCAGTCTTTGCTTGCCTCTGGACAGCAGTACCAAGTAATTAAGGCCAACTAGCAGCACCGCTCTTTGCTCTCCCACACAGTCTGCTCCTAGTAGCAGCAGCTGTGTCTGTTTCAGCTTTAATCCCCTGTGGCCACAGGTCTTGGCCAGGGCCAAGAGTCACAGATTGACGACCATTGCTGGAGCACAAGAGATGCACACACTTCACTGAACCACCAAGTGCCTCTAGATTATCTTTCCAGTCTCACATCACCACAAGGAAGAACAGTCAATTAGATAAAAGCCCTGCATGGACAAGTTCAAGTTACATCTATTTCTCCAGAAACCTATGGATGTAACCTATATGCAGAACCTACACAGTTGGTAATTAATAGTCAAAACATAAAACAGAAAGGAGATGCTGATACTAATCCACAAAACAGTTAATCTTGTAAGCAAAAGCTGAAAGAAAGCCTACCAAAAAAACTATGGTAGCTTGTTAAAAATTAAATACTTGGTCTAATGTTTGCCCTTTAAGTTATTCCAGACTTACTATGGTAAATCTGCTAGTGTTTTGGCCGCTAGATAACCTGCCTAGTAAATCAAAGGAAAACAGTGCAAAATTAAAAACTAATCTGGTTCAGATTATAGAATATACAATTTATTTTCACAAGTAGAGAGAACAAAACCCATAATTCACTTGACATTTCACCACTGTCTTGAAATATAGTCTTTCCACTGGTGAAAATAAATTGCCTAGCAGCTGTGTTATATATTTTACCTAAATGTATATTTAGATTAATCATGTGTACAGTCCAACAGATCTGCAGCAGTTTTAAAGGGCAGAGACAGTCCCTATTCAACTTTCACACTGACAAATTGAGGAAGTATGACAGTAAATGGCATCTGGGTGAACAGAAGAGCAGCAGAGACCTGCAGGACACTTAGTTAGTACCAACTCACCAAGAAACAGCCTTTACCTTGTTTGAATTCCTCCATTCCAACCTGTGGCAAGACCCCTGTGTTTGGCATCAGTATAATATTGACAGAGCAAGTTTCATAGTTAACATCTCAATGAGAAGCCCAACACCCTGATCCTCGTAAGCACAGGGTTTTGTATTGTGTGGGATTACCATGCCTACTAATAAAGTTGCTGATCCATGTTTCAAGCATGTACATGCAATCATGCACCCCGCCAACACAAATTCTCCCCTCAAACTCACACAATTTAGACACATCACTAATCTATCTGGCTCACTTTTTACTCCCCTATGAGTTTATTTCCCGGCTCCACCCATCCCATTTTGGCGGCCTAAGTGTTGAAGGCACGCTAAAATACTCTAACAGTGCCAACTCCATCCATTATCCTATAGCTATGTAATTAAGCCTTTGCACTTGACGGAAGGTGCAAGAAGAGGGAATAGTCTCTGCAAGTCTTCATCACTGTTTTGTAGCTCCCATTCCACCATAGCCAGAACAACCATGTTCTAATTTCCTCAATCACAGGCAATGTTATTGCAGCACATTTTGAAAGAATAACACAAGTTTCTCCAACTACAAGCATTGTAGTTTCTGCAAAGACAACAAAATCTTAATCCCAAAACATCTAGTCACTGCCTTCATTACAGCTGCCCTTAGCACTGCCTATTACCTGCCACTCCATGACTCAAGGAAAGTCTATTTTACAGTAAGTAGAGAATATATTTTCCTATTGTTACTGTGTGACGATGCTTGTATTAACGTTACCCCCCAAACCAAAGACAGCTCACAGTCTGATATATATCTTCTATCTTCCCTTCGACAAGATCTCCTTACAAAGGATTTCTCAGCTCTGACACTGTCAGTGTTCTTCTCAAGTTCTATCACTCAACAGCTGAGAGGAGGAAGGATACTTATGTCATCTAGAAAGACCAACAGTCCTTAGCAAAACTTATTTGCAATGAAGCACAACCCTGGGAATCAGAGTACCAGCAGCTCTTCTTTCTCAATAAAGCCTTTACTGTAGATCGGAGCCAAAGGAACTTCTCTCTAGATGAATACGAAGTTACCATACATGTGATTTTTGAGACTGTATGCATTGAAGAGAAGGCACTTCTTCCACCACTCCTTTAGGATTCAGGATCTACCCTATCCCTCAGGATCTACCTGATGCTCCTGCAGCCACAGGAAACTGAGAAACAGGGACTGAACATGAAGCAATACCAGTTTGAGAATCAGCATCTTGCAACATGGCTCCTTCCACATCTGTGCAGTCAAGAGGGCACATACACATAAAGAGACACACAGAGGCTAGCTTTCCTTGCTGTACTCTTTCTTGGAAGACTGACAGCACCAAACACTATCAGTAACATGCAACTGCTTTCTAATAATTACATTGCAGTGTAGAAAGGAAGATTGCTCCAAAGAGCCAGCCATCTCAAGAAGAGAAAAAAACCACAATGACCAATTGGCTGAAGTGCATTTATTCCAGTAGGTCAACTGGCTGCAAGATGAAACGGCAGTTTTGCATCCATTGGAGTTCAACCTCTGATAACAAGGGAAGCATTGTCAAGAAAATGGTTATTACTCACTTCATTACTTCAAGTTGAAGTAATGGCTAGGACAACACCAGGAATTCACACACAGAAACATACTCCAACAAGACAAGAAGTAACTTTCTCCCATTATCTGTCTTGACAAGTATTAACTAGCTTTTTTCCCTTTTTAGTTTGAAGTGACAACACTAACGTACTTTCATGTTAGTTACACTGATTCTGCTACCATCAACACAATGTTGTTTTCTATTCATGTGGGCACATATCTGTGGCTTATTTCAATCTCTACAGAAGAGGTTAACTAATAGAGGTGATCTGCATATAATTCTCACAGGAATTATTAAGCCTTTGGATCATGTGGCTGAACAGTCTTAGTAAAAGGGAGAATGCTCTGAATACTGGTTGTCCTGCCCAATTAATGTTTTCTAAAGGTAGCATAAGCACATAACATCCAAGGTGTGTTAGTTCCCTCAACAGGCAAACAGGAAAAGCAGTGCTCCCCTGGGCATGAGATGTTCCACACATCTTAAAGGTAAACCACTCTCCTCTCGTGTCTCCCAGCTACAGGAAACTGGATGATTTGTTATCCACACAGTGCAACAGGTAATGCTGCATCCTTACTAGCTGACCACCTTGCCAGGCCACACTAAGATGATCTGGGACAACTCACATTTGGCTGTCCTCTCTGGTACTCAGAAACCCCATTTCAGGTGGGCTAGTATTAACTTTTTTTGCACAAACCATCAAGACCTCTGACAGAAGACAAATCAGGTTTTTGCGAAAAGTTATTTATTTACTATGTTTAAGAAAGGATTTTTGTAGTCTCAGATCAGCAACTTCTAGGCTTTTCCTGAGACTCCCTAACACACTATTGTGGAGGCTCTTGTGTTCAGTGTGATGATGGTTCCTCTATGTTAATACTGAAAATAAACCATGACACCACTGTGAATCACTGTGTGTCCTCAGGAGCTTAAAATGTTTCAGCAGAGATTATAAGTAGCAAAGGAGACCAGCTGCAGAGCACATCAAGAATGATCCATGTGACAAAGTGGCAAGCGCCTGAGAATTAACCAAGTGTTGTATGGCTAGCACTCAGATTTTATGGTAGCAGATAACTTGTTGAGTGTTGTAGGAACATAAAAAATGAGTTCAAGAGGAGGGATGGCCTGGAAAAAACACTCCCTTCAGCAGATTCCTACTGTCACTAATGAGAAAAGAGTTCAGCTCCTGCAAAGCGCACGAACTCCTGGGAGCAGGAAGCAAAGTAGTCAGATGAGAATCTGAAGGTAATTTTTTAAAGCTCAGAACCACAAGATACTCTCTAGAGAAATTTTCATGTACTCTGCAGCACACTCCCCTATGCTGGGTGCTGCTCTTGCTGCTTTTAGAAGTGCTTGTGCTGACCTCATTCAGTAGTAAGCCAAGTGCCGTAAGGCCACAATTATCCTTGGAGAAGGCAGCTCCTTCTCCATAATAAAGCCCCTATTAGCCATGCACAAGCTAATCATGACATAGTACAATCAAGAGATCCGAAGGGAAGCCTTAAATGAGCTGAACCAGGAGCCTACAAGAGACTAGGTACAAAAGCTTAGAATTCAGCATGGTCTGTTTGGTCCTGCTTCTCTTTGCTAAGTAGCTTGGATGCGTCTATAGTACAAAGCTCTTTGCAGCATGGACACAACAGGCGAACATAAGCTTGCAACAGAAATCCACATCCTGCCTCCTGACTGTCTTAAGGCAAAACCCAAAGACAGTGCCTTGCAGCAAGGGTCAGCACAGCTTCCTCTCTTATTCTTCATTCACAGGTCCCACGGGATTCAATGATGGAGAAAAGGCGGCACAAGAGCAGCTTGCTGCATCCTGCAGATGTAGCCTTTTCTCTTGCAGTGGCAACTTCCACTGTGAGACTTAGCTGCTCATTAAAGAAAACTACCCAGCTATTTCACTCTCACAGGTGTGGAGATGCTGTTTAGACCTTACATGGCTCTCCTGATCACCATGCATGGCAGCCATTTCCAGGAAACAAAATACCAACTGCATGGAAAACATGAATAAAACATATCCTGTGCACTGCAGTAAAGAAAAGACTTTATCACAAGCTAAAACAATACTGTACATGATTGAGTCTTTAAGACATGCCCCAAAACAACTAAACTGTTTAAAGTGTAACTTTTTAATGGGATGTAGATCAGAGAACATTTTAGGCACTAAAACCAATGCTATTTTACAGCAGTCACTTGTACTACTAGGTAATCTGAAGGATATTTTCACTTTGTTTCCTAACCAGCTTCTGCTGCATGTGCTTTAATCCTGTGATCCATTTCGTCCAGCGATTACTCGTTTGCTCAGAATTAGGCCCATGCTGACATACTTCTGTGGAAATAGTGTCAAAATATGGCCCCTCTTTATGTAACACCAGCTTTCAAAAATACAGTTCTGCTAACTGAAGGTGGGCTCTCTCCTTCTCATTGGCTACCCCTTGGAAACAAAGGCTAAGTACTCTTGCACATCTGTAGCACTTCAGGACATCTTTACAACTCCAGCCTGTCCAGGGCACATGTGCCAGGCATGTGCAGCTACCAGACCGTTTAACAGGAAGGACACAAGACAGGCTTATAACTGCACCTAGCATACAAAAAGTTGGTGAACACCCAGAATTAAGAACTGAGAACACTGTTTTCACAAAACGCTATTCACCTGGCTGAGACAATCTGAGTACAGCAATTGTCATCAGTGTCCAGCACCAACAGACCTGAAACAGTTTTCTATTTGTCATGAGGCCAGCGCAGAAGATCAAACTGCCTGTAATACAGGGCTATCCTTTGTAAAACCTTGTGGTCACCACCATGAGAACAAATAATCAATGACAGGAAAACTCTTGCCCTGTACAATCTCGTTTTATTATCCCTGACCAAATTTTCATTGTTCTGTTGGTTTGTTTTTTCAATCAATTGTCCACTTTGGAAGGTATTTCAATCAGCTTAAAAGACTAACTTTCAGTTAGAAGATGAGGTTCACTCTTCAGCTCCCCCAGACACATTTCTTTAAGGGCAAAGTCAGCAACAGCTGCTCAGAAAGCAATTAAAACTTGCATTAAATTTACTGAACAACAATGACTTCAAATTGCATTAAGTGTCCATGCTTAGTGTACAGAACAATAAGACCGGTTATCTGCACGAGACGTGCAGGTGCCCATAGAAGGCCTGTACACCCACTACAGCCTAGTTATATTTGCTGTGAGACAGAATCAATGTTTAATTTCTGAAGCCCTTAAAATGTGAGGTAACAGACGCCCTTCCCCACTGCATCTAACTTGCAGAAATCTGAAGTCAATTTTGTGGTGCTCTCAGGAAAATCAATCCAACTAAGTACAACGGGCTTCCCACCAAAACAGAATATATCTCTTTTTGTGAGAATGAAACAATTTGCCCTGCCAGCCCCAGCAGCTTAGGAATTGATTACTATGTACTGGTGAGAAAGAAGAACTAACCAGATGCATAGATTTTCTCTCATTGTAATACAAGCTAATACCACAAATGATGCTGATAGCAGCCAGAAGCAACTGCATTATGTCAACAAACGAAGAAAATGCCTGACAACTCTACAAGTGTGGGAAACAAAATAACTACCTTGGAGGAGCACATGGAACATCTTGAACCATCTTCTCCTTTAAGTAACATAATTGTTTTAGACCCTCAGGAGCAGACAGCAGCTGGCTGGTATCTGTCTCCTAGTGAGACATTTGAGTAAAAGTAAGTCATTGGAAACCAACACAGCAATTACAGTATTTCAGTGAAAGAAAGGCCTAGAAACAGCCATCTGTGGGAATCAAGCCATCTACTCTGTGCGCACTAGAGTACAGAATCTGTCCTCAAAAGCCTTACCTAAAACCATCAAATACAGTAAATATACAAAGCAAGCCCAACTTTCCTTTTTATCACCTGCAATGCCCATGACCTTACTTCTCTCCCAGCTCCCACAAACACACCTAAACATCCCCAATGCCTGGTGTGAGCACAGGATGGACAGGTTTGTAATAACCCTTTAACACAATCCAGGCAGTTTTCTGCCGGACCTCCTCCTACCAGTAGCAGCTCCAAGCTGACTGCCCTACAAGCTGCACTAGGGTTCCTCAACACAGGCTTGTGCACAAAGCAGGTTGGCAATGAGATTCAATGGTCACAAGGCATCAAAAGCAAGATCAGGATAAAACCAGGTCTGTCCTTGGGCAGAGAGAGGAGGAACAACTGGCTATGAAATTGACTGTCTGCACGCCAGGAAATGTAATTGAATTGTCAGTTACCCTTTTTAAATTAAAAATTATGCTAGAGTCCAGTGTGATGCAGAATTACAACTGATAATCTAATCTCTCTCCTTTAGTGGTCCTTTACCAATCTGGCTCCCAAAGGCTATCTGCATTAATGCCAGGAGACAGCACGTTGATGGAATTTTAAAGAGCAGCTGCACAATTTCATGACCAGCAACACTATCTGCAATTATGTTAAGACTAAGCCAAATGCCACAGGCTCTAGCTGACAGCAGAAGGCATTTCTAAACAACCCTACCATTCTGCTAACAACAACCCACACGTGAGGTGGGGAAGACTGATCTGAAAATCACCCACCTGCCTTTTCATTTTCCCCAAGTATCCAGCTCTGTCACTCATCATCACTAATAAGATGTCAATGTCATTCACTAGCCCTCACTAGCAGACAAGGCACAAGTATTATTAGCTTCTCACCCATGTTTAATAATTCTCCTGCAAGAAGCAACTCAAGTCTCATGTACCTATATGTATCTTCCCATTTGGCATACTTAGTTCTTCAAGCATTGCTGCTTGGTAGTTGTTCTGCCTCTTCAGGTGTCTATAAGACCAGCAGTCAGACACCACTGACACCCTTAATGCCATCACTCAGCTATCGCTCAACCCACCCAAAGGTACCTGCGCTCCATAGCCAGCCATGGCTTGTGCCTGAAAGCATGCACAGAGATGGCCAGTCATTTGATAAGATGGCCAGTCATTTGATAACAGCCCTACTGCTTCAGCCAAAGGCCTGGATATCCCAAAAGTGCTTTGAAACCAAAGACCATACCCCCAACAAGAAATTATTTGCCGAGGCCAAAATCCCACAGATTTAGATACCACCACTCTCAAACCATCAGTGGAGGGAACTGAAAACAACAGGGGTGATCCTGCCTCCAAGCAGAAGAACACATCCTACCACTGCTGGAAGATGCAAGTATTTGCCAAACTCTTGGCACAAGCACACCCCAGGCTCCATCCTGGCTCCCCTTTCATTTCATCTTCTTAGCCTGGAAACCAATGACACAGCCGTGTTGCTTCTGTTTGTTCATTAGTACTTGGTAACAGCTTAACATAGTATAACCCTTCCAGGGCATCACCTGGGACCTATGTTCACCAAGGCTGCTTAACTCCTCACAACAGTGCCTGAAACTATGTCTGTTCTTCACAAGGCAAGAATAGCTTCCTTCCAGAAAGCCTAACCTCCACATTGCTTGCAATGCCCCGTGTGTTCAGGTTAGCCCACACCTTCCCACAGAAAAGCACAGCCCATTTCCTTCAGCTGAGCACCCACTGGGAGAGAAGCCAGGTACCTCTTTCCTCCCAGGCCCACAGACTTCCTTGACTAGTGAAAAACTAAAAACTATAAGATCACTTCTAAGCAAGCATGTGGCATAAGGCTACCCAGAGGTGAAAAACATTTTCCTGACTCAACTACAGCAAACAACAGGGAGAAAGAAAAAAATAAAAAAGAAAAAAAAAAGAAGAGTTTCACACGTGGCAATGTGTACTGTAGCAGCTCACTTTTTGATGAAGGAATTCAAATTAATGTGTTTCATTAAAGTCACACTTTCAGATTAACCATGATTACCTTATTGGAAAATGAAATGTAACTTTAGGGTCTACATGGAAGGTTAACGTTGATATTACTTTATTAACTTGCTTTCTTTGTTTCCTGACACCACTCTGCCTCAAATACAAGTATCACAGAGTAGAAATAATTAAAACCTGCAGCACAGCTGCTGTGCAGAAATTCATGAAGTACAAATCTTTTCACCTTCAAATCACTTAATAGTTTCAAAAAGCTTAAGGCCTAAACAGACCATTAGGTCACCATGTCTGACCTCCTGTAGATCCTTAAATTGCACCCTTACCTCTGGACTAAACTCAGTCAACATTAGCTGACTAAGCTACTTTCCAGCAAGACAGTCAGTGTGGATTTCAAGAAAGCAAAACAGTGGAAACCTACCCTTTCCCCTTGATAGCTAGTTCCAGAGTTTAATCACTGCTCTTAGAAACTGCTGCTTTCTTTTCTCATTACAGTTGCATGTTTTCAATGTCTACCTATTTGTTATTGCATCTCTCTCACTAATTTAGTAAACATGTTTTCCACGGAAGAAAATGCATAGTTAACTCAGCCACTCCAGGGACTTCTGAAAGAACTCAATAGCATATATTCCTCAGGTCCTCCCTAAAAGGTATTTGCCTTTTTTAAAATTAGTCAAACAACACTTTGTTGTCTTTCCCCAATGCTTTAACATCCCTTTTAAAGCACATGTATCAAACTTTCAGGCTTATTTATCTTAATGGTTTTGCCAGTAGCAATATGCAAGCTAAAAAGCAATGAAAACACTAACATACCAGTGTCTAATTTGCACGCAGCGATTTCAAGGTCTATTTTGCATTAATAACTCCCCTCCATCCAGAGTGTCGTCTTACCAGTCTGCCCTCACTGTAATGCAGCATCCACAAATATAATTCTATTATCTATTTACTTGCAAACTGTAAATAGAAATGCCAAGTTGAGGCTGTTTCCAGCAAAAGCCCTCAGTAGATTAAGATTCCTTAATACCTAGAAGGGGATCAGTTCACTAACTCTTATCCTATCAACTCCCAACAGCTAATCCTTGCAAATCACAAACTCCTGTTGCGTACCTCTTGTCCCCTGTATCTACTACACCTACACCATCACTTTTCCAACCCTAGTGCTTCTACTTAAAAAAACACCACATAATAAATACGGTAATTCAAGGAACAAAACCCTAGTCATACTATTGCCTATGGTGCTAGAGGCTATGAGGAGTCACAAAAAAATGCCATACCCAGCAGAGCTAAACAAGGCAGTGGAGTAACTATAGAAAGCAACTACTCCCCATTCTTCACAGCAGAGAATTATAGCTGGTAGTGGATTTTGACAATATGAAACAGTTACAGAATGCTAACTTCACCATTTCCCTCTAATTTTATAGTTGGGACTGGCCATAGGTAGTGGAATCCAGACAGGTAAAATATGCTCGAGAATGCAGTCTTCGTGATGCTCGAGAATGCAGTCTTCATGCTGCTCGGCTTTTGAAAATACTCAGTGACAATTACAGCAAAACATTACATGATGTTTTAATGGTTCTCAGGTATGTAACCACAGTGCATGTTTTAAAAGCAAAGTACAGCAGCAGTGCAGTGTTTTGTATCCAGAAATGATTAGGTACTCTGATACATTCTCTAAAGTCCCATACAGACAAAAATGGAAGCACGTATGTACCCTCAAGTATAGCAGTAGCAATGATGCTTGCAGCATTTGAAAGCCAACAAAAAGATTATCACACCAGGCGTCACCTTAAATTATGTGATAAATGTTTATACATGTTTTCCTCAATTGTTTCCAAACATTCAATATGTGCTATGGTGTGAAAATATTTTATCAATTGCTTGCTTTATAGCACGGTACAAGCAAAAACGAAATTATGCATCGCTTCTGACTCCGCCCAGAATAAAGACACTAAAACCTGGTTCTCCCTGGAAAACACAGTAGTAATAGAGCAATTAAAACAAAAAAACTACCTGGACTGCCACGGTAGTAAAAATAGAGCAAAGAAATTCTCTTACCATTTAACCAAAAAATGAAACTAAACAAGTTTTGCATTAATGAAAACAAGAAACAGCAAATACTGAAAAAAAAAATTTATATATATATATATATAAACCCCAGCTTTCTTTGCTCTAACATCAAAGTTTAACACAAGCCACCAAGTTTGTGAGACACATGGTCAGCTAGCTTACTGCAGCATTTCAGGCAAACAATGTAATTGAAGTACACTTCAATCAACTCAGCACAGTTGATAAAATAAACTGTTCCTTAAATAAAACCAAGAGTGGAGTAGATTGAATATTTTAGACCTTGCCTCATTATGTACAAACTCACCTTTCAGAGCTCCTATTATGTTCAAATATATCAGTAACACATTTTCAGTTCTCCCACAAACATAATGAACACACTGATAAAGATGCAGGTAGCTAAAAACAAATCTGAAACTATTCAGCAACCTACTCTCCATTGAAGTCCCACCATAAAATGCTCCCAATTCATAAACATCCATTCCTACAAAAAACCAACACTGAACAATATAAAAACCAACATACATAGAGCACTAAGAAAATTCTTCTCTTCTAGAGTTTTATAAAAAAATGACTGAGTAGCTTCGTATAACATTAAAAGTCCCTAAGAAAATAATGAAAAAGACTTTAAAAAAAAAATACCCAATATCCCTTTTCCAAAACAGAAAAAAGAACAATCTAAGAAAAACCCTATCTAGCACACACTGCAAGCTCATATAAACTTAAAAGTAATTTGGCCCAAAGCCAAGCACTGATTAACAGGAGGGGCACAATTAGTTAAAAGCAGCTGGAGAGACCCCCAAATAATTGTTTGAAAAGACAACACTTAGGTCATATTATGAATTTGCAGGTTTTAAAGAGGTGAGTAATACGTTGTTGTAGTTTTAACGTGATAAAATTTGAATAAATCTATAGGGGTTTTAAAGTAGTAAACTATTGTTAAGATTGTTACCATGTGTGAGGGTTGTTGGGTTTTTCTGATACTATTACATGGTTAATAAAAACTGAGTCTTGTTTTAAGAGGAAGAGTTCATTTACAGGTGTTTGATTTAGACTAATAACAGAATGGGGAGAAAGGTTGTAAATATAAATATTGGTTTATTTAGTACTTAAAAGAAGTATGTTCTAGGCAAACACTCAACTTAGTGTATCAGTTCATGTATTTTAGGCTTTACACTAGGTGTCTTTGGGGGAGGGGTTATTTTTTTCAGATCTTAACATTCACATTTAGTAATGAAATATTAGGCGATTTGAATATATCTTCTTACTATTCTATTGAATAATTATTTTTTTAAGTATGACAGGAATATGCCTAGTTATTCAGGCAATAACAAATGTCTGGCAAAACTGTACAGTACAGAGAGCCTTAATACTAGATTAACTGTCCAGGTTAGTTTCCAATAGCATCTTTGAAAAAAAAAAAACAAAACAAACAAACAAAAAAAACCACCAAAACCAAACACCAAACCCAAAACTGTTTTCTGGAAGTGTTCTTGTCCTGTTTTTTCTTAGATCATCAGTCAGAATGTCAAGTTTATGCTGTTGTAATAAAACTAATGTTGTATACTCACTAAGAATCAATCAGGTCTGCCTATTCTTTTAACGTTCTTAGTCTGGTAACTTTTTTTGCTTTGCTTTTAGATTATCTTTTGCAATGAATAACAAAGTCTAAGTAGTAACTACTCCAAAGAATAAAAACATAATTTCATAGAGAACTCATTTATCATGTGTAAAGCAAAGTCTCTAGGCTTTTAAAAATAACGGATTTGCATTGGTGGTATCTTCCTAATCAATGACATGCATTGTTTTCAGGTTTCTTTGCAGAAGTCTTTAACTACATAAATGCAATTCAGCATACTAAACTTTTATTGAAAAAAATTGCAAACCTACCAAAACCTCCTGAATCCCAAGATCAGTCCCACACTACAATTAAAAACATATTACATATTGTTGTGACTCAGACTGCAAAAAAAAGTCTGTTTACTCCCTCATTCTGCATTAAGTGTTTCTTAATTCCTTACACTTTCTACGCTGGTGAAGAGAAAACTTTCTGGTACCAAGTGACCGATTAGTTGAAGTACAACCTAAGCCATGCATGTGGGAAGCAAGCTTTGTAACATGTTTTGAGTACAGGTAAAGCCTCAGAAATCTAAAAGGCCCAGAGACTGATTGGTTTGTTCTTCTGTGCATGCTATGGATGAACACAGTTTAATCACAAAATAAAACTGGGAACGTGCTGCTAGTTTTCCTTAAGAGCTGAGTCCTCTACATTCGTTATGCGTGCTTACGTCTCCATCTAGTGGGAAGCTGCTGCTTTTGGCTCCTGCATTAGGTCAGGCCCTGGCTGAAGCAGGAAGGATACCTGGTCTGACAGTGGGACTTGGGCTCAGAGGGGTTACTTCTGCCCTGTCAACATGTTGTTAACTTATCACCAAAGGTCATCTTGGTTTTGAGGCTAAAGTTGGCCACTTGGGTTTCTCCTCTCAGAAATATTCCGTAGATCTATGTATTGCTTTCCAGAAGTCACTCCTGGCCCACAGGAAGAAAAGATACTCCATTGTGAACACACTCTGTTACGGTTTTTTTTAGAAGTGTCTTCTCCCTTAAGTAGCAGAGTGAAGCAGTAAATGCACTAAATTGAGATATGTATGAATGGCCTACAAAGCACACCTCCATCTGCAAAGTGCATGCTCCCAAGAGAAGAGCTGTGTGCAGAAGTCAATGTGACTCACTTTTCAGTATAGAAAAAAGTATTTGTAAGATAATTAAGAACCAGGAGGCTCCCGACTAACATTGACTATGTCCACATTTGTCTTGAAGGGAGAGAAAATTCTTAGCCAGTACCACTTTGAGCAAGTTATAAGTAATCTTACATGAAAACATGTGGTCAAAATACCCTTCATCCTTGACTATTTACGTCACTATTTTACTCATCCTTTTTTGATGCTCTTGGACTAAAATATCCAAGAATACTCACATAGTTAAGAATAACATTACAATTGAGTCTAAACTCACGTGACAATTTCTTACTGAGTAGGAGTGTAAAGATGCTTTGAAACACCTTGCCACTCAGTGATCTAGATGTGTAATAAGTATAGCAAGTGTGCATGGTCTGTTTTTTTCTGTATTACAGAATTTGATTGGATAGCAAGTACTTGCTGCTGTAAAATTATTTGAAAGATCAGTGATGTGCTGTCACCCTGAGCCTGACATCCTGAAGCCTTGTGAATTCCTTTCTTGAGGGATGTTTGCCTTGTCATCCAACTCTGTTGCTTCTATAAGCAATTCAAGAACTGAAAAGTATGAAAGTAGCTTGGATCCACAGTACGTACCTAGACAGACGATTGAGTGAATGGAGTTTCCAACAGAATGGACATAAGAGTATAAAAGCCTCTGAAGACTCAAATGTTTGTCATGTTTTTTTAAACATCAACAGCAGAAATAGAAAAAGAGTAGCTTAGCCTATTAATTCTGCGAGTGCCAATATCACTAAATGCTTCACTTCTTTTATCAGACTCTTAAATAAGGTACTTACTAATAGCAAATATAAAATTTGCAGGCTGCTATCCTTCCTATGTTAAAGTTCCAGTACCAGGCAAACCCTTGTTGGTTGTTTTTTGTTTGGGAAATGGTGGCTTCCTCTACAACTGTTGCTTTCAAATGCAGATGGTTCTGAAATTGTTTTTTTCTCCCAGACTGAACAGTGAAATGAGTGAAATCTTGCTAATGAGTATTTTATTTCAATAGGGCTAAATTTCCATTACTGCAAAACTAAAAATTCATCTCCTTGTAGGATTCAACAAGTAAGAGTTTGTGCATCCAATTTAACCCCAAATCCCTAAGTAATGTAAGTTTCATGGGTCACTTAAGTATCCCGGGGGAAAAACAATATAAACAAAGTCAAAACATAAGCAATAATTTCTGGATAAGCCAGGCACTTAATAAAGAAATGAGACAAGGTGTCTGATCCTCTGTAGAACAGTTGTTAACTAAGTTTACACTGCAACTCTCGAGCTGTAATGGTATGACTAGTTAAGGGAATTATATCTACCACATCATTTGAAGTTTCCATTATAATTATGAAATAACCCACTGGACTTCAATGTCCCTAATCACAAATTTTTGAATGCTTTATTTTTTCTGCTCATACCAATTAGATGACTACTTGAGTAATTACTAGATACTATGTATCTAGCTGTCTTACATTGTCTACATACACTTTTTGACACTATAGTTGCCTTTGAAGTAATTGGGAGAGTTGAGAGGAAAAAAAGTCATCTGGAAATAAAAGAAGCAATCCAATGAACAGCCAAAGCGAGTCCTGACACAGCTGCCTTGGAAAAAGTGGCACAGCAAAGATGTGTACAGTGCACCTCAGGACTTGCTTGTGGTCAGTATGGCCTTTATTGCCATCTACTGAAATACCACCATCTTTCCTGTAGCAAATAAATTATTTACTTCTGCTGTGTTAGAGGGTAATGCAGGAGGCTATTTAGTATTACAGATGACCTTTGTGAGTATTGGAGGTGAGCATTCAGAGTGCCAGGCACTGACTCTAGTGACAGTAGACCCTTACACTGTATTATGTCAGCTCATACTGAAGGACAACAGACACTCAACCTCTGTCTGTAATAAGGATCTGCAAAATCTTCCACCTCTACTCTTCTACAGCAAACTTGTCAAGAGGTGGGCAGCTCCTTCCTGCTCCCACAGCTGCTGTCACCACTCTCTCCCAGAGGAACTCAAGGATGCTACCAACTGGGAGCCATTGTAACTTACTTAGCCAGTTGTTCTGGGACTCAGAAACGTCACCTGCCAGGCTGACAGAAGTCCATACTATTTATGGATGAACTCTTCACTAGGCTCCTGGCTTTTCTAAGTCTCAACAGCAATACAAATATAAATGCATAAACATGTTTAAAAAACAAAAAGGCAAAACAAAAATGAAGGCATTTGAGTTGTGAATTAAACCACAACCTTTCACTCTTAAGACATCAACATCCTCTAGATCTTGAGACAAAAAGACTACAATGAACGCAGACTGAAAACTCATTAACAGTATTATTACTTCACTGAAATGAAAAAGGAACTAAGGTAATTCACATTAAAGCTGGAATTACAACCTAAACAAGATCACCTCAAACTGAAACATAATCTCTGGGCAGGAACAGCTATTGATGAAACTCTGCCTTGGCTCTCCATTACCAGATGAGCTCTTTATGGAAACCTCTTCAGTCAACTGCACAGTAAGACTCCATGTACAGCTGACAGATTGTAAAGATGTATAGTGTACAGCTCCAGACTGACAAACATCAGAAGGGCCACTTTGGCATTTTGTTGCTGGGCATATGCATTTAAAATTAGTCCTGCTTATCACATGAGACCTTCACCTCATCATCCTATCTCATTATGTAAGTAATAGGCACAGTATTCTCCAGCCACTCCAGTTGCACGTGTTTAATTTTTTGTACTGCAGAATACCTACCTGTCAAAGTCTTTTGTCACACCTCTAGTTCCAAAAAAACACTGGATAATTTTGTAAAATTATTAATTCATGCTGACCTAGAAAATAAAACAAAAAGCATGCTTGGCTTACCTTACTTGGCATGTGCTATGTTCTCAACACTGTCACCATCAGTGCAACAAGCTCTCTTGGGAACGCTGGTCTCTGCCCCATCTCTCAGCACAGATAAGTCTGTACCCTCCCGCACCAGTGCGGGAGAAGGGTCAGTATTTCCTTCAGCTAAGATTTCAGGCTTGCATTTTATAAACAGAGGAGGAGGAAAAAAGGTGGCTTTCATTTAACATTTTTCAGGAGCTGAAACTGACAATTCAGAAAAAAAAAAATCAACTTACTTCAAGTTATTGCTTAAGTTAAAAAAAAAAACAAAACAACAGGCCCCTACAACACTTAAACCAAGTGGCTCATTCCAGGCTTTATTAGAATAATTACAACTAAAAGAAACATGGCACTTACATTTTCACAGCAGAACAAGCACCATAGGAAGTAATGGGCTACAAAGCTATAGCAATATAGTGGGGAAAAAAAAAGTAATATTAAATAAACCAAAACCAAAGCTTGCTGCAGACATTACAGCTGCTTTTGCGTGGAAACTACAGCTTTCAGGACAGTAGAGTGCAATGCAGAGGCAGCAACAGCATCATTCTATGCTCAAGAGAACTGGGGGACTGTCACACCAAACACTGTATGACCTAATTCTTAGCCACAGTGAAAGCAGAAGGTAGGGAAATAAAAGTGGGTTATTCATTTGGTTCACAGTCCTACTCAGTTCCCTTCTTCCAGCACAGCAGGCAGTTGACTGCCTCCATTCAGACAACTGCTGCACAGTCACTGAGCCATCTGGGCCTCCATTGCCTGCGCTGTCCATTCTGGGGCTGTCTGACTTATCTTCTCCAGCAGGTTGTTGACCTGGAAACACAGCGACTGAATCTGCTTGTCCCAAGTTGGCAAAGCTTCACGAGCTGCAAAAAAAACACAAAACAACCAGCCCACACAAAAGTTAATTCTTAGCTTCTTAGCAATTTCCATGTCTTTTCAACTGTAACCTTTTCTTCTGCCACTGCCCTCACCTACCTCACAGAGGAAGCTTTCCTTGCAGCTACATCATGCTTATTTCTGTATTCCAAACCTACAATGATTCTGGCTGTCTGTTACAAGCATAAGTCCTGCATTGCAAAGTAGAACTGAACAGAAAACTTCCTGGTGAACCTGTTCCTACAAGTAGACTGCTGGAATAAATTCACATTTTCCTGGGGGTAAGAAAATACATAGCAGGGAGGGTGGGTGAAGTGTGGTCCTCCATTATGGCAAACTCTGCCACCTCCTGATCGCAGCAAGCTCACTTCAGATGGAAGATGGTAAGAAACCTATTTCTTTATCCTGTAAGGCAGCAAACTGAAAAAGCTCACTCTGAATAGTGCTAAAAAATAACATACAGAAATATTACTGTGGTCAAACTTACTCTCAAAATGAACAATTCCATCAATTTGATCAATGAATCCATTCATGCGACCCTCAGTTATCATCTGAGAAGCTATCTTTTCTGCCTGAAATAATGAAGAAAGATATTAGAAACTACTTTTATTCCAAAAGAAGTTAAAAATTATTACGACTTGATAGTGCTTGTGGGTTTTTCAACAGCTCCATGCATTGGTAGGGGAGGAACCTACAGACAACAATAAATTATGAAACGATTGGACATACTATCAGTGGCATCTAACTCCACCATTGTTAATTTCACATCATGTACCTTTCCTTGTCATAAGATGTGCTAGATATTTAAACTTCCTCATAGTATGGAAGTTTTCATTATTTCCTAATATTGAACACAGCTGTTTTCTCATGTCTCTGATGCTCCTTGTTTTTACAAAGGATGTAGAAAACTGATACCTTAGCTGCAGGGATTTCCAGTAATGCTCCAAGCTCTTCAAAAGTAATGTTGTTATAAAGTTTGCTTGCAGATAGTAAGTTGTGTTCAATAACAGCTCTGTCCAGGATACTGGAACCTTAGGGTTAAATGAGAAAAACATCCATTACTGTAAGATTGAAATACTTGGTTTATGTTGTAGAGCAGACTTTTTTTCCCCCCAAGGGGGAAAGTGAGCAGAAGGTATGCCAGAGAGGAAAGTGAAAAAAAAATAAAAATGGATGGCATGTGGTTGACTTTAGAGACAAGTAGCTTAAACCCTTTTATTTAATTTCTAGAATAATCAAGTGGAGCCTTTGGTTTTGCCAGAAGACTCAGCACCCGAACTGAGGGAGTTTGACCTCCTGTGATCAGTTCCTAGCTTGACAAATGGAAAGATCATTGTTGTTTTTTTTTTTAATTCATTACAGCTCTTAGGGGTACAATTAACCTCTCTTATGGTGCTTGTACGGTGATAAACCCTCATCTAATCTCTCTCTTCTTGATTTAATGGTTTAACTCATTTGCCTCTTAACTTCCAGTTGAAGATAAGCATATTATTAAATACCAACTAACTTGCTTTCTTTAACTTATATGGACAAAAAGAACAGGTTATAACTAAAGAACAAACTGACCCAAGGAAAGGGCTGCAGCTTATTGTTAGTAAGTACCTTTAACCAGTTTTCACCTCTGTGATTACACAGTTGTTTAGCTGCCCTTAAGTAATAAGGATTGTTCACTAGGAAGGTTTTCCTGATTAAGAGGTATTTCATGTTTATGTATTTTTCCACTTCAATATTTATTCTAATCTAGGAAATAGAGACCAGTATGTTTAAAATTCCAGTGAAGTCATTCTTCACATTACTTCTCACTTTTCAGAGGTTCCAGGAAGAACAGAGCTGGTAAGATGTCAGCGAGAAGGGCCAGAAAACAATTTGGAGATACTGTGAGGTCTAAGTCATCCCTTCACTATCTGTCATCTTCCTGTCAAGTCAGGAAGCAGTTCAAATAAATTTATCATCCACACAGACCACTGACAGCCTACATGCAAGTCACATATTTCTAGGCACCCTATTTGTAACAGTGCCTTAGAACTGGAGAAGCTCAAAAGGACAGACTCAAAGTATGAAGCAAGGTTAGAAATACTTGCAGGTTGTCAGTGAAGAGGACTGTACATGGACACAGAAACATTTTTACACATTATCTTCCACAGCAGTATTTCAAAACCTTAATAGCCAATCAGAAAGATGAACTATGGCTAAGAAGCTTTACTATTAAGCTACACTCATGAGGATAATATGCTGGGAAATAATTTTAAAATAATCATATAAGCAAGACTAAATTATTTTCCATCACATTTCTTGACTGCATTGGGCAAGTCTAACTCATGTGGATGAACACCTAGCATTGCAAGGCTTTAGAGAAATACATACCATCAGCTGTAGTTGCCTTCTGGTGAGGCATTAGCATAGCTGCAAACTCTTGCAGTTGATTTCCACGGATAATTCTGTCGAGATACATTTTCTCCAAGATCCCATAGGCTGCAAGCTGCTGGCATCTCTCATCCTTGAAAAGTGTAGCAAGCATGCGAGAACGCTGTTGTCCTAGGAGAGTAAGGAATCATCCTTATAAGCAATCAACAAATCATTGAGTCTTTAAACAACAGAAAGTTATAATCTTTTTTTTTTTCTCAATACATGCAATTAACCAACAAAGCTTTACCAAAGGAGCTCAGCTGTGTTCAGTTCCAAAACACTGTTTGCTACTGACTCTTTTGCACCTTTAGCCAAAATGCCACCTTATCACTAGCAAAGACACAGAATTAATCCAACTCTGAGTTAACAGTATGCCAACAGGTAATTTTGACATCACATTTGCAATTCTGAATCCCTCCCCACAAGTAATCCAGCAGCTGACTTGCTTCAGGGTATATGAAATACATTGGGTCTTTTACACAAAAACATAATGTGTATTTTACCTGCTGATGCCAAAATAGTACAATGCAAAGCATGCTTCAGTGCCTCCAGTCGCTCAGTTTCATGGACTATGCTCTTATAGGAGAGCTCATTGTATCTTTGGGCAGCCTCAATGAACTTTCTTCTGTAATCAAGAACTCGAGCATAGCAAACCTAGAAAGAATGTCTGTTTCAGAAAAGAAAACTAACAGGGGTGGTTGCATAATACAGGTATGTATAAATTGCCCCATTATCAAGTGACAACTCCCATAAATTTTGCTCTGCTGCATCCTAGGGAAATCTGTGTCTTCAAATAATTAGCTTGACTTGTAAAGCTCTTGCTGAAGTATTATGGAAAGCATTGGAAAGGGCATTTCCCAGCATTAATCACATGTTAAACACTGCAAATGTCTAAAGGCCAAAGACTAATGAAATATTGTACAGCTGATATTGTAGTTATGCAAGCTTCCCCTTCACTACCAACACTGACAGCTAGCAGCACTTAGGTAGCGACTTACACATTTCAAGTGTTTGCTTCTCCCTTTCAGAACCACTGACAGCATTCAATATTTCTTCTCTCCCTTCCTTTGTGCTTTTATGACGCTTACAGAAAATATTTACACTTTCAAACTAGTGCACACTTTAAAACATAGCACAGAGGGGAAGAAAAGAAGAAAAGGGAAAATCAACAAACCAAAACCACCACACCCTGAGTTACAGCTCAGGGCACATCTGCTTTGTGTTGTAAAATTTTAAACACCACCACACCTGATTGGTAATACTGCACTACAGTTATCACTGCTCATCTCAGTTACTAAAATGGTTTGAGAAATTAGTGTACGACTTATGTATACAGTAAACCCACAAATAAGCAGAAAGTCAACAGTTACTTTACTACTTGAGACTTACAGCTACTTCTATGGATAGGACTTACTATTTAATTATTGGGGGGGGGCTTCCATTGTCCCCAATATCCAATATTGGATTTTTCTCCCCTCTTAGATTTACAAAGGTGAAGGTAGGTAGTATTTCCAACAATATTTCAGATGTTTTAAAGCCTAGATTTTTTTTTCAATCAGTACATTTGGCATTTCAGGAACCTTCACAGACTTAGCACCATATCATAAGGATAGAGCTTTTTAATTATTGCTAAGATGTAGCTCTCAAGCTCCCAAAACCATTTAGAAGCTTTTCCCTTTGTCTCTTTCCTCATTACGAAAGTTTTAGTGGCACTGCATAAACACATCTCAATGTGGAATCATCTACCTTCAGAAAGAGAAAGCAATAAAGTAAGTCAGACAACCTTATAATGGATTTGCAGCTGTTCATTAGTTGATTCATTCTGAAGCAAGGAAGCTCGATTAATATAAGCTTCTGCTTGAACTGGGTCATCATCCTCCAGATACAGCCTGGCAATTTTCAGGTAGGTCTCCAGTTTATAATCTACATTGTACTGTCTGTAGAGAAACAGAAAATCAAGTGCTCAGAGTTGCTCCACAACTACCCTTGCTCTTAACTGTTTTAAACATCTATTACAATTCTTTAGCACTTGGCAACATTTGTTTTACTCTGCTTTCTTCTTCCCTAATATGAAAATTAGTGCTCTTGGTTTAGAGTAAGGAAATTTGAAATGAATGCTAATATAGAACCAGCTCCTACAACCATCAGCAGAAATAATGCTGTCTACGGAGACACAAATGCGTACTCTAATAATATGCTTTTAGTAGACTGGAATTTGCCTTAAGTGGTGAGCCACTAGAGTTAAGAAGCAAACTTGCACTGGAACAAATAGACACTAAACAGGCTAAACCTACAGCAAATCCTTTATATGCCTACAGAGAAAGGACAGAAAGGACAGCCAGTGAAAAGGAACAGCAAGGTTTCTACACTCAAAGAAAAAGCAACACAAAACCACAAACTCACAAACAAAAACTCACAAGAAAACTCAACTGTATTTGTTAGTATCCAATTTCAAACGTCTTCATTTTGAACTGTAAAAGTGAACACGTGAAAGAACTGCCACCTTTCAAGAACCTCAGAAGCATTCTGGTAAATAGCCTTCTTGATAGTATTTTATCAACAAGACTAACAGGTAATGCAAAACTTCTGGTGCAGTATTCTGACCCACTGAACTGTTTACCGTAATGTACAGTCATCATACTATACTTTTGTCATCTGGCAGTAGGTTCTGGCCTGAACTATTGAAACTCTGGAAAAATATGCAACCTCAAAATTCTCACTCACTGGTCTAGTTAAGTACAAGGGGAGCAAGTGTATTTAATACCACAGAACTGTGTTTAGCAGAGTACTTACTTTTGCCCTGTTTCTAAAGGGATCCCCACCAATACTTGTGCTGCATTTCTCCAGTCTTCTTCTTTCTCATAGATTGATGCAAGATGTTGCCTTATTGAAGCGACCTAAACAACAATAAAATCAATAGTAAATGCTATGAAAGTTGAATGGTTCTGTATTAACTTTCACAGTATTTGTTTTTGTTCATTAATCCCCTCAGCCAACACCCCAGCTTTACAGACACAGCAACCTGCAAGCATGCAACTCTTTCTGCATGAGGAGTCCTGAGTGAGACTCCTGCATCAAGCTTTAATACCAAGCTTTTTAAATATGAGTGCTGATTTGATGCATTTCCACTTAAACTTGTGACAAGATCAAAGGAGCTTATCTTCAAGGAGCAGTAAGTAGTAACCTTTTATAGTTTTTTAAAAGATGAAATAAAGCTTCCAAGAACTGGAGCACCAAGATTCACAAACTATTTCTTGCTGTTATACCTCATATCATGCCCATGAGACATGAACAAGGTGACTTATGATTAGATCCTAACACACACACTTCTACTTTGTAGAGCAGCTGTCAGCAGGTAAAAACATGAGTGCTTATAATCTGGGTTTTATAAGCAGAAGTGTGGGTAAAAAAAAGAAATCATCTCAAATCTTGGATTTAATTTATGCATAATCCTTATAACATAGGCAAGCATGTTCAGTTAAAGAAACTGAGTAAAGAAACAGTTAAAGAGTAAAAGCTGCTTAAAAAGACAAAACATAAAGAGAAGCAAATACAAATCATGACACAAACTCCCTTGCTTTTCTTCTTGAATACTAGATCCTAAAGGCTTTTTATATAAATATCTTTTGTAGGAACTCTCAGATCACAGTGAATACTCCTAAAACAAAACCAGGACCTGAACTGAAAAAGAACTGCAGCATGTTGATTAATTAATGATAACTGGGATTCCAAGATAACATTTTTTCCTGGTAAAATGATTATACTAACACACACACGCACACATATTTATTTTGAAACAAAAGCTATTTGTCAGAGCTTCTCTCTTTACATAACCTGCCTGTTCCATTAGTTGGGTAAAACAATATAAGGAGTACCAGTCTGTCTCTCAATAGTACCTCCAGTAGCTTAAGCGTTGTTTCATTGTAAGAAGCCATTTTCTGGTAGCAAAGGAATTACATGAACAGCATTCCGATGAAGAGACAAATTCTGTATTCTTCGCATTTCCTAAATACTATGCATTTAGCTCAGGTTTTGCATGTACAGGAATGCAAAATTGGACTCTTAAGTAGGAATATCTGTTTTGAATAACTTTCTTAAAGATTTAAAATAGTCAGCAGATAAGGGCAAAAAACCCCAAAGCCAAGCCTGCAAACAAAAAACCCCTCATCACGGATCTCTCACCTGCTCTTCAAATGAAATAACTCTAGGCTGTATTTTTTCCAAGGTGAAGTGGTAAATTTCTTTGGCTGTGCTGTCAGGAAGACTTGGAAGATGGGTACAGAAATCTGTCAGCAGCTGACGTGAGATCACTAGACTGACATTCTCATTCACCACTGGTTCAGAGACAACACATGGAAGAAAAAACAAGATGGATGCAATGCTTCTCAGTGCCTTCATTGTAAGTGATTATTTACTTTTATATTAAATTTTAATATTTCAAGGTTTTAAATCCGTATCCAAGCAAAGGGTGGGGTTTTTTCTTTGTTTTTAAAAGGTGATTTTTTTCTCTCCGAAACTGTTTGTTTACACTAGAGGTCACCAGAGTTCTAACCCCTCACAGATAATAATGAATTTCTCACTTTGATTTATAGTTGAGAGAGATGTTTCCTTCTGAATCACTTTTCTGTTTCTGAAAGATCTTGGACAAAGTAGAACTTTAGGCCAAAGTTCACTAAGTTTATTCTTAACTTTCAAAAAATACAACCATTTATAGATGTATTCAATAAACCAAATATCCAATACAACACAAAAAAAACCCCTAAGCATTTATTCTTAACAATTTTTCAAGCAAACTCAAGATGGGAGAAGGAGGACGCTGTTAGTTTAAGTATTGCTTGGCATTCAGTATCAATTTTAGCATTCAACAGAGAATACTTTTTCACCTTCCATCACTGTCACATCGACAGGTTGGAAAGTTATAATAACTAACAAAGCTTACAAGTCCATTCTCCTATAACTTCTGAATGTGGCAACAATGGTTCCTCTTCTAGTTGTTTTTGAGTTCCAACAGGATCAACATATCATGTCTTTATGTAGCCTCACATAGAACTAAGAAATACGTAATCCCACAGACCTCTGACCTTCACTCAAGTGTGCAACCAATTACACCAAATGCACTTACTTGCTTCCACAAAAGCTTTCAAAGCTTCAAGTTGTTCTACACCTGACAGCTGAATAGCTTTTTCCAATATTTGACGATACCTGTCCACAGATTTAAAAATAAATAAATAAATAAATAGAAATCACTCATAAGACACATTTTTTCACTAACACTGTTTGTTTCTCTGCTCACTTTCTATGTCAAGGTCCTAACTTTGCTTGTATTTTCTATACTTTTAAGGTGGCAATTTTCCAAAGTGTTTGTACTCAAATGTAAGAAGATTCACCTCAAGTTGGTATCTGGCTCTTTTTAAATCCCAGGACTAGATTCTCAGACAACATAGCTCACCATTTTGTTATCTGTGAATATATGTGCAATTCTGAAGGTTTAAAAAAAATCCACATCCCTACGATAGTGCACAGAAAAAGTAATTAAAACTGTATCACTCATGGATTAATGAAGTTAGTTAAATGTGCAAAATGCCTTATTCAATGAGAATGAGAACAGTGTTGGGAGCGGAAGGTAAACAGAACGTTATGGCCACTTGACATGAGCACTGGCACAGCTGTTTTTAAGTGTTAATTTCTGCAAAAATATCAACTCCCGTTTTCACGCTTCATAAACCTAACTAAACTTGGCCTGGGCCACAACCTCAGTGTGCGCAACACGGATGAAGTATTACAATCATACTGAAGCCACATTTTGAGGGGATTATTTCCAAACTTTTACACGACGCTCCTTCAAATGAAGCAATTCCTCTAGAAAACAAGCAACGGGACTAGAACTTGCCGAATTTCAGTTGACTGACCGACATCTGACTGAACCCTCGCGGGAGAGAAAAATCTATGTGACACATTGCACCGCGAGTAGCTCAAACCCTAAGGTTTGCCCTCCAAAATATCCACCTATAAAAAATATAGAACAATAATAACGATGGTGGAGTTAGTGATGCATCTACAACAGTCGAGAAAAACGAATTTCCCCGCCTCACCATCTCCGCGGGGCCGGCGGGCAGGCAGCGGGGCGCTGAGGTGCGGCGGCAGGCGTGAGGGAGCCCCGGCGGAGGGCCCAGGCCCCGGGCGGCTGCCTGCGCCCGGGCACCGCCCGCACACTGCAAGCCGCCGTTAGCGACGGCGGAGAAACAAATAAATAAAAAACTGACAGACCCACCTGGTGAAATCTTTCTTCCCGCCTTCTTTTTACTTAAAAAAAAAAAAAAAAAGAAAAGCGCGGCCGTTGGGCAAGAGCCACCTCGCCCTGTGAGGTGAGTATGCGTGCCAGGGATACTGTGGTTGGGTCCGCCACCTCCCCCGCCCCAACGGCCGCTCACCCGCCTCGCCCCGCCACGGCGGTACTCACTTGCCCGCCAAGTCCTTGTGAGAGCCGCTAGAGTTCATCAGCTGCGCCAGGTCCTGCCTCACCGCGGCCGCCATCTTCACCCACCCGCCGCCGTCCCCCTGGCCGCCGCAGACCTCCTCCTACCATAGAGAGCCGCGCCGCGGGAAGGCTAGAGGGGCGGCCGCGCGGCGGGGTCACGTGGGCGGGGAGCGCCCGCGCGGGGAGAGCCCGGCCGCGGAGATAACGCCCGGGCAGGCGCCCCGGGGCCGCAGGGCGGCACGCGCAGGGAGCGAAATACAGGCGTCTGCAGCCGCGCGTGCGTGTGGGTGGGCGCGCGCACCGGCAGCCCCAGCGCGCGGTGAGGCTGGGTCCTCCTCCCGTGGCGCGCGCTGTCCCGGAAGCGGGCCGCCTGGCGCGGGGTGGGGCGGGCCCGGAAGCGCGGGGCGGGGCAGCGCGCGCGGGGCGCTGCGCCGGTGGTTGCCAGGGCGGCGCGGCGCAGTATTATGGGATGCGGCGGGGGAATGGCGCGGGGCGCGTGATTTTGAACAAACACGGCGGCTTCGTCGCGGGCGCTGCCGCCACCGCGGCCGCCGGGCGCGGTAGCGGAGGAGAGGGGACCGGCGGCGGCGCGAGGCGCGGAGGGCGCGCGGCGACGGAGAAAGGTAGCGGCGACGGCGGAGGAGGAGGAGGAGGAAGAGCGCCCGCCCGCCCGGTGAGTGCGAGGGGCGGGAAAGCGTTACAGGGAAGAAGGGGGCGCGGGCACGGCTCCGCTGGCCGGGAGCGAGCGGCGGAGCGCTGACAGCCGCCCGCCGCCGGGAAGGCGCAGGCCCGGCCCTGCCGGGTGCGCTCCCTGCGGCGGGGCGGGCTCCTGAGCGGCCCCGCCGACCTCCCCGGGCTTGCGGGGACAGCCGCGCCAGTCGCTCCGCCGCCGCCGGGGATGCTGGCTCGGCGGGTCTCGTCGCCGCTGCTCCCTGCGACCAGCTGCCCCTGCAGCTGCGGCGGGCCGGCGGCCAGGCTCCCCTTCGGAGCGGGGATGTGTGCGGGACGCGCCGCCGCCCCGCTCCTCGCCTGTCCGGAAGCGGCCGGGGTTTGGCGGCGGGACAGTTGGTGGGGTTGGGGGGGGGCGGTGGCGGGGCGGAGCGGCCGGGTGCTGCGGCGGGGGCAGGTGCGGCGGGGGCGGGCCGCTGGGGGCGGTGGTGACGGGGTGAAAATGGCGGATCTTTCGAAATACGGCGGCGGCCGCTGACGAAGCCCGGCGCCTCCCGACCGCCCCCGCGCCGCCCGCCGGTGAGGTGAGGCCCGGGGGGGGCGCGCGGGGGGAACGGCCGCCCTGCGGGGGGAGCGGCGGCCGGTGCCGCTGGGGTCGGCGCGCCGGGCCTGGGCCTGGTTCCCCCGGGACAGCGCGTCCGGCGGTGGGGACCTCTCGGGGCCGGGCGGTCCCGGTCTCCCGGCCGTGCCGCGGCGGCGGGACGCGGCGGCAGCCGGTTTAGGCCTGGGGACGCTCTCCTCGCCCAACCCGCCGGCGCGGGCCGCTGGAGGGACCGGGCTGCCCCGCCAGGACCTGCCCGGCTCGGTGCGGGGTGTCGCCGTCCCGCCTTTGTCTACGGGGACGCTCGCCGGGGCTCAGCCCCGCGGTGGGGGCGAGTGCCGCGCTTCCTTCGCTCGCCCGAGCGCCAGGGCGACCTGCGCCCGCCGCGTGCTGCCGGGCGGCCGCCCCGCGGGGAGGGGAATTTTCACCTGGATCGTCTTTCGGGGTAGTCCCAGCTTCTCGCCTTGTCGCCTTGGCTTGTTATTGGTGTATTGGTGGTCAGGACGCCTTTGTGAATTACGTGTGGTTGTCACTTTGAAGCGTATCATGTAAAAATTACATAACGCTTGGTGTGGATGTTCCGAGTCCTGCGAAGCGCTGCGGGATGGAGAACGTGTGAAATCGGCCGCTGGAACGTAGTGTGCACAGGAGGAAAGCTCTCCGATTTAACATTTCAAGTGAAGAAAGAACAGATATTTAAATGGTATTTCATCAGATCATCCTGAACAGTTGATAGAAATATATTACAGCCATTATAGAAAATACTGATTATACAAGAATAATTTGGAATTGTCTTTGCAATTTTTATATAAAGCTGAGAGTACTTCTTTTGTTGGGAAATCCTTTTGTAAAATAAAATACATTAGATGGACTCATCTGTCTTTATTCTCCAAGTAAGCCAGTTTACATATGTGTCAGCAGGTGGTAACTGTTGGTTACACGCCTTGTACAGGCTTCTGTCAACCTACAGAGAGACATACAGCTGTGTTGCTCTGTAGGCCAAGCACTCTCAAAGGCTGCCTTGAAGAGCATGTTAGAAAATACAGCCCAGCTTCTCCAAGTGGTTTAAAAGGGACTTCACACTTGTTGTAATGCAGTAAGCTTCAAAAGTTTGTTATGCAAGGTTGACTGTTCAGATTATGTATCAAGAACAACTTGCTGTTTTTTCGTTTGCTTGTGCTTCTGTCATGTCCAAGCTCAAACAGTTTGTAACCGAATGCTCTGAATGGTTCGGCTTGAGTTCTCAAAAAGCTTTAACTGGTTTCAGGTTGAGTCTCTGCTAACCACACTTAAATTTGAAGTGTGATGATGAAGAGTGTTGTCAGATTTTAACTTTAGAGACATTTTACCTCATGCATTGGGTATCTTTTACTTTAGGTTTTGAAAAGCAGTAAAAGCCCCTTAGATTCTTTTCCCTTACATGTATTTGAAAAATGTCTCGTGGGGAGCAAAAGGAGAAGCAAGGTAGACTGGGGGGATGTGTTTAGATTTCTGCTTCAGCAACCAACTGTGCTTCCTTACCTGTAGCTTGGTCTGGTTTTGCTTCATTGCCATTCCTGCGCTATAGGGGTAGCACTTGCTCTCTTCACGTGCTGTTGGAAGTACATCTTCATGTCCTACAGATTTTGTATACTTACAGTGGTGGGATTCATAGAAAGTACCTAGGAGACAAACTCATGGTTGGTTGGACTTTTTTATTCTGAGCTCCTGATAAGAAGTGGAAAATGTTCCTTGAACTCCCTGTTCAAGGGTTTGTATTTTACTTACCAGGCCTTACATTTGAGAAGCTTGGTTTCCTCAGTTGCTTAGAAAACCAGTAAGCAGCATGTGGCTAGGCTTTCTCACTTGACAATATTAGAAAACATAACTTTTTGTTGCACAGGCAAGAATGAGACTGCTGCAATAATCCCTTGATCAGTGATGGGAGTACATAGCTACATGAAGTGAGACATTCAGGTTTCTTGCGTTCCAGATCCAGATGTAGATTAGTGGCGGCTTAACTCTTCCAACTTGTGTGCCGTTCCCCTTCGGAAGCCGTACTTACGCAGTTGAATGTATTGCTAACCATGTGAGGGTTATGCCCTTAATTTTGGGCTCTGCTGTCATATGAGTTCAAGGCACATACCAGATCCCCATCTCTATGATCTGGCTGAGTTTGGGGTTTCTTTTTATTCCTTTGGAGTAACAGCAGTTTCTCCTATGGACTCAAGGAGCCTATCTAAGTGTTACGTTCCCATTTACTTTGGAGAAGATGTAGCTATGCACTGGTGTAATCCCATGAGTACCTGTTGCTGCTTTGCTGGTGAGAAGGATGGCTATATTCTTCCCTGGCAGCTTCTTCCTTTTCCATGCTTTCCCCTTCTCTTGTGCTTTGTAAGCTGTTAAGCAGCTACAGGTAGATCACAGTTCTACATTAGAGTACATTAATGAAGAACAAGACTGCTCTACATTAAAACTAATGTGGCTTTTGTTCTAGGTTGGAATGAATCTGTACAAAATGGCCTGACATAGTCCAGTGTTCTGTCACTGTTCAAACAGTTGGTTTTATCTTCCCCTTGCCTCCATGCAGGGAGTATAAATGCCAAGCTGGGAGGGGAGGGAGGCTCCTGGGCTTCCCAAGCCCCCTGACTCAGCTGGATTTTTGGCTGTGGTGCAATTCCCTGGTGCTGTTCTGGTGCTCATAGACTTTGAACTGAGTTATTGCAGCCCACTGACCCACCAGAACTTGCTCGCTGCTATGTGGAGTAGTTTTCTTCCTGGGTTGAACACCAGCATCAGCAGCATGGAGAAAGCGGGGCCCACAGTTTGGTTTGGACGGCCAGCTTTAACCCAGCTTGGTACCTTCATCTGGGCTGCCCTTGCAGCTACACAGATATTTGCTACCACAAGGAGGAGGGGAAATGTTTGTATGGAAATGAATGGGCAGATGCCGAAGGAGGATGGGAGAGCTTTAGCTGTAGTGCCGGCTTAATATGCACAGGGAATTGGAGTACAAGGAAAGTAATGCTGCTGGTCATGCGCACAGTGGTCTAAGTAGCAAAGGATGCCATTTGAAATAATAGTGCAACAAAGATACTGGTAGGATGTTTTTCACAGTAAATCCTAAAAAATTGTAGCAGGTGCTTGATTTATTACTATGTAATTAGCAGTTCACAGATAAGGGTTTTTGGCTGTTGGTTTTCCTTTCAAAATTATTATAGAAGCTTAAATTACCCAGAACTTGCCAAGGGAAGAAGGATCTGCTCATAACTGGTATGTGGGCAAGTGGTTGGTTTGGGTATTTCTTCCTCCATTCATTCTTAAAAAGAAAACAGCATGGCAGTGGTGGCACAAGCTGTCTTATTTCCTATTAAAGAAAAACAACAAAAAAACCCACACCAAAATCTTAACTGTATAATATAAAACTTTTATGTCCATATCACTTTAACTGTTACTTTAAACATATAGAAGTTGCTAATTTGTGTACCTCGCCCGTCCCTCCAATATGTTGCATACAGTTGTATGTATGGTGTGTCACGTAGGGAGCATTCGCTTAACAGAATGTAGAGTAATGGGAAGGGAATGGCATGCGTTGGTTGAGTGAATTGTGGTTGCCTTGGGAACTATTATTTTGAATTTTGCAACTATAGATGGTTAAATTTGTGGTGAAGAACACCTGATACTTTCTTAGTGTTCCTTGTAACTGATGAAAAAAGAATGGATACTTAGAGTAGTTGTGTATTCAGCATTTGATAAGGAGTAAGGTTGGGCTTTTTCCTTGCTGTAGTTAGACATTGGTGTTGTATTTGATAAATCTAGACCCATGATACTCTGGGAAGCATGCAGACAAACTGCTGTATCTTGTCATCTGTAGAGAATGAGAATGGCAAGTATTTTGTCTGTCTTAAAATGATTTGGTTTCACTCTGCTGTTACATGTGCAAACATGGTGAGTTTGCAGTCTTAAGTGATTAATTTTTTCACTTACCTTCTGTTAACTCTAGCTTTCTTATGCATTCATCATTTTTGTTGGTTTCATGACTTTTTTTTAAAGCAATCTCCTGGTTGGTTAGCTTAAACAAAAGACTGAAAAAATGTGGTGCTGAGTGATTCTGTAATTCTTTGCTTTACGACAAAACACATCTTTCCATTTTAGAGACAAAGTGTAAAGTGTCAGAGATTAAGAAAATCGGGAATGCATAAAATGAATGACACTATTTTACCCATTATTGGAATGGTAGCAGAATTGAGGGATGGCAGTTAATTAGGATAATTGTAGGTAAAGTAAGATCACATACGTGTGGTTGTGGTCTTTCATTAGATAATATGCCGGCAGTATGGGGTGAATCTTGGGTATACATATACTTCTGTGAAAGCTTTTCTAGCAAATGAAAGAGACCATGTCCAGCGTCAGGAGTTTAAGAACTGCATTTCCTGTTTTTCTTCCCCATTGATCTTGGTGAATTTCAGTTGGTGTGTGCTTGTATGTACTTGGCAGAAAGGGACTAAAGAACACAGCAAACAAGGAGATGAACTAGCATATTTGCTTTATTGTTATAAAATGACACAATAAAATTATTTGTCTCTCTAAGATATTTTTTTTTCCCTGTCAATATCAACTTGGGCAAACAAGTGACCTTCACTTTCTTAACTGTGGATTGTTTCTGCTTTGCATGGGTAGGTGTTCTATAACACTTGCACTGCAAGCAGTCAAGAGTTTGTGGGAACTGTGAGCCTGTTTTTATGTAGTGAATTCAGTCTTTTCTTGAAATATGTTTCTTCTGTTTGCTGGGTTCATGTCTGGAACATTCAATGAAGAGGGTTTTTTTTCCACTTGCCAAGAGTAGTTCTGGTGCCAGTGCTGCTAACTGGCAGTGGCAAAGGGACCAACAAGGCTGTAGTCAATTTAGCACCTACAGTGATATTAGCAAAGGTCACTTCTGTTTCCTGTGAAGAAAAAAAAAATCAAACAATTGGATACAGGCTATGAATTCTCCTGGGAGAAGCAGAAAATGTGAATTTTTACCATTGCTTCTGGAACAACTAGAGTAACTAAGAACTCATTCTCTCTGTTGAATGGGTAGGTGAGTTTTGATATTATGTCAGCAAAAAGATGTAAGTTGAATAAAAAGCTTTGATAAGTTGGTTGTCTTGGATTCTTAACAAAAATTCTTAGTGACATTGTTATCATGAGTTGTTACATTTGCCTCTACTTCTAATATTTGTTTATGGCTGCAAAATAAGGTTTGTCTGTGGAAGAGAGTTATCTCTTAGCAGTCCAGATAATAAGAACCTAGACTACACCCAGCAATGCAGATGCTATACAGTTTTGTACAAAGTCATCCCATAGTCATTTAAAAGTGATACTGCTGCTGCTCAGTTCATTTTGATATGCTGTAGTTTGATACAGAGCTGTTTAGGTGCATGTCCTGAGCAGGATTCTGGGGGAACTTACTGAGAACACGCTCTGATGCAGGTGCATTCAGCTCATTCTGGATATGTGGTGCTTTAACAGTGTAGCGAACAGAGCAGCTGAGTCACAGCAGACAACCTGCTAAGGCTACAGGTTTGCTTTGATGTCCTGTCATCAGCAACAAAACAACACTGTTAATTTCCAATCCCCAAAGTTATGAATTGACAGTTGGCAAGAGCTTCTTCTGTGTACAGAGTTGTCTTAGATGTAGTAAAGAGGGAAGCTATGAGCTACGTGGTCTTGCAAAGTAAAAGAAGAAAATAGCCTTTTTTCATGGAGAAACACAATTAAGGTTTTGCATGTAATTATTTCCTCTCTTGCTAATTCTGAGAATGAGATGAACCTTCTGGATTCATTTCAACTTGGACAGTGTAGTGGTAACTTGTCCAACTGATGGTAGAGTGTTTGCCATGGAAGTCAAATTGGAAAGGACATTCTATAAGGACAGAAGGGAGATGGATAGATTGAGCAGAATAGAGGGTGCATGCAAAGAACTCTTCATTCCAGGTGGCCTTGGTATGCTGTTTGGAATAAAGCATCTCCGGGGGTAGAGTAAGATACAGTAAATGTCTCTCTGGGTCGCTTTCAGGATATTGAAAACAAAGACTGTAAGAGATAATGTGTGGTCCTACTCACTGATACGCTTCTTTCTGGCTAGTCCTGTCTGTAAGGCTTTTTGTTGAGGGCATTTTTGGGGCGGTAGGTTTTTTTTGGTGGTTTGTGGTTGCCTTGTTTGTTTGTTTGTTTTGTGTGAGGTGTTTATGCAAAAGCTTAACTGTTGGCTTTCTTGTGTATGCCTAAACTTACTAGTTTGTGTTTCAGAAGCTCTTCAACCTTTTGTGTTATGATAAATGAGACTTCAGAGATCTGAGAAGCCTATGTTTGAAGTGGCCCATATGGTTCTGGAGCAGAGATTAAGATTTCACTGAAATTCCCATTTCTCCTATTTATCTCTTGACTCAAAATCTTTATGCAGAATTTCATTCCACAAAAGCCAGTCAACTATTGCATAATCCTAGTTATTTAAATAAATTCTCCCCAAAAGGAATATGGAGATGCTTTATCTAGAGATTAAAGTGGGAGGGAGGGGGTAATAGTGTTTTTCGGCATCTGAACCCAAGTCACAGTTTGCCTGCAGGCTAGCTATTTATCTTCAGCTCAGTCCTTCTGCAAGTAAATATATTCTGTACTTGTTAAGTGTTGTCATGTTTAAGGCTGGTGGAGCTGCTGAAATCTGCAGCTAGAAGCATGTTTTTTGGCAAATCACTGCAATGTAACTGAGCTATTTTTGCTTTTCTTTCGATGCCTCATTGGACTCAAAATTAAGAAAGCCAACTTCGATTTCTAGGATAAGTTTAAAAAGCAATAGTGGCCATAACAACTTTCACTGCTGTCCAAATCTTGACAGCTACCCTGAAAGCATTGCAGTTTATGGTGTCTAGATTTTTATCTGGTTTTCATCTCTGTGTTCTTCTAACTTTGAAAAGAATCATATGATTGCATAAGATGCCCAAGGAATTAAGGTTTTTAGGGCAAAAAGCTTTTTTGTGCCATTGTAACATATTTTTAGAAATTAAATACCCCACTGAAATTGTGTGTGGGGGGGGGGGGAGTCAGGGGGTGGTGGTGTTTTGGTTAGAACGAAGTTCATGTGTTGTACCTTCTGACTGGGCAGTGCTGCTGAAGAATACGTTTAATGCACCACAGTCATTGTGCTTCCTGATTTACAAAGACTCATAAAATTGGTAACTATTCTGTTGTGATGAACCTTTGCCCATAAATACAACACTAAAATGCACTTTTGCTGAAATTGCTGGCAGCAAGCCTAATCTTAAAAGATGCCCAATACGATAATACTTGTTAAAAGTCTGTGGGGAGCTCGATACCAAGCCTACGATGGCAGTTGTCATGCGTGTTGTTTTTAAGTGTTCTCGGTGTGATATTGCTGTGTGTCTGAATTCTTCTGTAGCCCCACATTCAAGAGACACCTGGAATTTGAAAAGCAGTTTATTTCAAGCTATATTTAAAAGAAAAAATACATTTTTTGGACCTAGTGATAAGTACTTTGTACTCTTCACATCGGTTAAGTTACAGGGGCTTTTTCAGTCAAGCTAAGTTCACCACGTATATTCATTTTAACTTCAGATTCTTAATGCTTTAATTTTGGCCTTCTAAACAGAAAATAATTTGAAACTATTTTAGGAGTTAGTTATTTTGGTCTCACCACAAAGTTGATTGGATATGCTTCATTAAAGACTGAAAGGCCCAGGTATCTACAGACCCAAATGTTGATCGTTCATTGCAGTGAACACCTTCAGAATGTGCTTGATGATCATAAGGTCACTTGTTTAGGTTGGTTTTTTTTCAGCTTTTGTGCTACTGTATGTTGTGAAAATGGCTGAAACTGGCATGCAAACCAAGGGAAGGGTGGCGGAAGTGTTGTGATTTTTGGTTTCTATTTTATTTTTAGTTTGCATGAACCTCTGCTTGAAAGTAGAACATTGTTTCCAGTTTCAGAAACAGCTTTGAAGTGTTCTGCTGCAATGAATGTTATTTTCAGTTCTTTCCTGGAAAGTTGCTTTAAGTAAAGAGCATGCATTTGTTGATAATTAGAGCATAAATGGCTATCCTAATTCTGTTTCTACCTTCGTAGCCTCGACATGCTAATCATTTGAAAAATACACTCATGTCTATGTTCTCTTACTTCTGCAGAACTTTGCACTGTTAGATTACTGGGCAGCATTAGCATAATAGTAATGCCTTTGTTCTCCAGTGCAGTCTGGAATTTATTTATCACTGGCAAGGATTAGACCCTTAAAGGGTGCTAAGTTCTCAAGAAGCAGATTTATCATCAGCTTGCTGATCTTAGTCCATCCTCAGAATGATATGGAAGTTAAGTTTTCAGCTGTGAGCTGAACTGAGCCACAAATAGCAAACACGAAGTGTCAACTGATGATTATGAGATGAATATCTATGCAAATTTGAAATGTAGACATGGCTTGAAATGCAGACCAATATTAGTAAAATGGTATGGTTTTGTCCCCTTCTTAATGGACATTTAACTAGCATGTGAGAGCTAGGTAGCAAGTGTGAGCTGTGCATGGGAAAGTAATTTGACATTTAAGTGATTTAATTTTCTAGACACTAATGATTCTGGGCGAGTGCTTGGAGTTTTGTTTGGTTTTTTCAGTAATACTACTAAGTACCTCACAATGGCTAGAATGTTTTTTCCTTAATAATCTTGTTTTGTAACTGGTGGTACATTTGGGCAATGTAATATTTTCTCCTTGTGGTGAAAAGAGCATTGTCCAATCTGGAGTTACGTATCAGAGTGTTTTAGAATGCTGGTTTTCTAGTGAGCAGTACATTCATGTACCTGTAATGTGATTCAACCATTTACAATTTGTGACATGCTGCTTTCATCAAAAACTTGGCTATGGCTTTTTTCCCCTTTTTCTTTCTAGCCTCTGGTTTGCTTGAAAGGTTCTCTGACTCATGGGGAATTTTGGTTATGTACTGTATCTAAGGTCTTTGTTACTTTGATAGTAAATTTGCTTTTGTACTCAGCATGTGTAATTAATTTCTGTGGTAGCATGCTGTGATTCCTTGTACATGAGTATTAATTTTGATGTGAAGAAAACAGCTATAGGTCATAGAATAGCAGTTTTAAAGTGTATTTGTAGCAGTGGTTGTGGTGAAGGAAGATGCAGTCACTAAATCTTGGAGGGTGTGATCAATGAAAGATTTTTGTGGTGAAGGCAGTGTATTTCATATCAATAAGTTGGCAAAATGGTTCTGTTTTGAAGACAATAGGACGTGAATTTTTGAAAACTCAAGTAAAAGCCTTCTAATTTTTTTTACAGCATGTCTACAAAGAACATCTCTTTGTTAATCTGTATCTTTTGGGGTCATTGTTTTTCAACTGTCCTTGTCAATATTTTGTAACATTACATGTCAGTGATAGCAGCATATTAACTGTTCCATGATTGAATAACTGCAAGGTGTTTCCCCCCCTCACCCCCAGTCACAAGGACTGGAAGTCTAGGAAGCAGAATGGGACCAGTTGAAAGGATTGCTGATGCAGTGTTCCCACTGGATTGTACTTGGACCTCTGTTGTGGCAGCTTCCAACTACTTGAGGCCTGGTAATTTTAAACTGTTTGATCTCTAAGTATTAAGACCCAAAAAGTTGGATTTTTTTCAGCTCAGCAGCCTTCTGGAGTTTACATATCACCACTATTGGACAGGCCAGATAAGCAGAAGCTGAAAAATTTGAAAAGCATTTGAGCACCTGAACTTTGCGTGTGACTGACAGCATCTCATGCTTCTTGGATAAATCAAAGATCCATGCTGTATTTCTTCTACTTCCTCCTGCCTTTGCTCTAATGAATGGATTTAGGAATAAAATAAATTATTATGTTTTTTAAACCTTTACTAGTTAAGAGAAATAGACTGATTTTATGAATATAATTTCATATGAATATTTTGAGATTTTTTACTTTTAAAATTCTCAAATTTGAGCCATAGCCTGGCAACAGTCAGTTGCTCGACCTTTATTCAAAAGAGAAGTTATAATGTTCTCACGTTTTTGTCTTAGCAAAGGAAATGCCAGATGTTATCCCTTCTGTATTGGATAGTTGATGATACTGTGTTCTTGTTTTTTCCCTCCACATCTGCATTTAGAGTCCATTGTGCTTGCAGTGAATAATTACTTGTTTGGTGGTCCACTTTTACTTTTCTGCTATTTATCTGACCCTAGTTTCCAGCCTTATTCTCTCCACCTGGTTTAGTAAATCCCTTGAGGGATACTGCAACTATTGGTGTTTTCCCTTAAACTTTGAAAATTATTAGACAGGCACGTTGATTCTCTTAAAAGCTAGTAATATCTAAACTTTATTGATCCTCAGAAAAAAAAACTGGCCTTTTGCAGTACCAAGGGTGGGTGGAGATGCTAGTAAGTCTCTTAATCCAAATAATTCTGGTTTTCTGTTTCTTGGGAGCTGCAAAACTGTATCTTATGTTATGTCCCTCAGGAAAATGGTAATAATTAATATATGGTCCTGTTTCTGTGTTCTTGTGGCTAGCGATAGTAACTAGTTTCACATACGCATGTCCATGTGACTTGTCTCCTGGATAATCACACCAGCAGTGACCTCTTGAGGACTGGGATTTCTTGTGGTGTTTCAGCATTCCTCTTCATACTTACTTTCAACTTCCTGAGGCAGGAACTGTAAAAGTCCTTAAAAAGATTTGCCCTTGCTCTAGCTCTTAGTAATGCTATGTTTAGGTGCATGCATCTCTCCCAGCTTTTTACAAAGAACTACTAGTTGCTGTATCTGGCCAAGATACTTGGTTTCAGTTAGCATTTGCTTAGCATGCAGCAACAGTTACTGATTCCCAAGAGAATCCATGTTCTTTTGGGGGCTATGTTGGACTTTGTGCCTTTATGAAGCTTTTGATTTTGGGATAGGTTTTTTTTGTAAGTCAAGATAGATACTCTTGCAAAAGCTGTTACTGATTTGATTTCCCTATTTTCTAGTGAAAGTGACACTTCAGAATTTAGTTTAAAACTAAAATTGCCAATGACTCAAGGCAGGTCTGGCCAATGTTCTTAAACCTGTCAAGTTATACCAGAGTCTTCCTATGGCTAAGCGCTACCAGGCCTGTGCTGGGTACTGAGAATGGGAAGGGGACTGCCAGTGGGGCCACAACTGGTGACAAGTCCCTCAGACCGCCACTTCATTTTGATGACCTTGCTCACATGCAGCACCATCCCAGGACATCCTATCAAGTTGGTCTCAGCAGCCTTATTTCTGAGTAATCTGAATTTCCCAGCAGTTTTCCTTGCAGTACATAGCCTTCCTGATGATTCTGTAACATACCCTCCTGTAAATGCTGCTCTCAAACTGCTCCTGGTTGCAGACTGAGAGGTTAAAGATTCTTAGTGAAATGCAGGCATTTCTGGAGATGTAATAAGATGCAGTTAGTTTCTGTAAAATACAGGCATTGTTATGTCTTGCAATTGGTTTACTTTTTTGCAGGTCAACCTGCTTAAATATTGATTCTTTTGATTTTCCTGTTTAGTGTGGCTGCTTTGCATGCTTTATCAACAAAGGTGTTGATGTAATTGATCTCAGCACTTTAACAGTGTTAGTTTCTGTCACTAGTATGTCAGTGCAGGATCTTTAAGAGAAGGAAGAAAACAGATCAAAGTTCACAGGTACCTGTCAGACATCAGTTCTGTATTTTTGCCAACAATGATGGCGTTCTTTAGCCTCTTCCTTATAAATTCCTTTTACCCTTTATGACATTGTATACATCTATATATTTTTTTGTGAATATCAAATGTAGAGATCTGTGCTGTGGGTAAGTTGATGAGGTGGTTCACTCAAGATGAACTTCTGTTCCTGTCCTCCTAACAGTACTCAGCATTTTTCAGAGTTGTTGCTCCAAGACTCTGCTGATGGTATGCTTTAGTCCCTGCTTTTTTTTTAATATGTTTTTGGCTGGTTTGGTGTCCTGAGCTTTTTCTAAACAAATCTTCACTATGTGAATTTACTCTTGAGCTTTTAATTTAGCTGTATGGTCGTGTTGCAGGCTAAAATATTCTATTTAGTAGTCTGATCCTGGAATTTTTATGGAGTTCCCCAGTCTGAGAGTGTGCTTACATACTTCCTTGGGTTACATTGTTTTTTCTTCAGGTTTTGAGCTAAATAAGGGTAAACACTTACTGATGCATCTTGGGGGGGGGGGGGGGGGGGGGGGGGGGGGTGTAGGTACAGCCCTTGCATTACCAAGTGACTCAAAGCCTAATTGCTGAAGTGAATGAAATTTTCAAGTCGTCTTAAATAGTTAAAGTAATCCTCTACCCTGTCTTGAGTATCTCAAAGCTGTTAGAATCTTAACATGCTTTTACTGTTGGAAATCACTTTAATAGCGGAGCTGGAAAAATGGAAACAGCACATGTTTATTTCTTCTAATGCTTTTATACCAAACAGCTGGACTACTGAGAAATTCTGGCTAAGTACCTAGGAGTAAAATCTGCAGGGATGTTGAAGCAGCCTTTGATGACAGCAGTTTCTGGAATAGCTAGGATGAGATTTTCCTTATTGCATTTCATCTATTTCAGTCATATCCAATAAGCAATGAAGACATAGAACAGGTAGGTTGTGTTGTGGTTCTTTTCTTGCTGTTGTTGATGGCTCTAGCCTGAATACATTAATGCAAGCCTACTGTAAAATGATGAGACCTAATTGTAAAACCTTCCAATGTGATGGCTATAAACTATTAATCCAGTAGGGAAGCGTAATGTTTATTTTAACTTGTCAGTTTCTGATTCCAGACTTGATGTATTTCGTTTCCTTCTGCATGCTGACTTAAAAGTGGTTTGTTGGTTGTTATCCTTTCAACTAGATATAGGTATTTAATAACTATTTACTGCTTTGTAACATAACCTAATGGTAAGAATGAAGAATATAAATAACGAACTGTGTAACTAAAGTATATGTAAATGCTTTATGGTCATACTGTTAAAAGATACTAAGAATGACCTTTCTTTTAGGGAATAACACATACAGATGCAAGCCAAAAGCAAGTAACTTAAAATTATTTGTCATTACTGAATGGTGATTTTTCCCTTCTTTTCAAACATTGAGGCAATCATAATTTGGATTGCACTTGATCCTAGGAGTCAAACTGCTGGATCCAAGCCCCTTGTGCTTGTCAGTATAGAACAGGATGGTGAGGTGTGTGTTGCTTTTTTTGTGGTGGTGTGGGGTTGTTTGTCTGAAATAGTTAAAATTTATAAGATCTAAGATGCAAGCCCATGCAGGTTGATGAGGAGATGAGAAAGTGACACAGTTCAGGAGATCTGTTGGCTTTAACATATGCTGAAACAGTCTGCTTTTACTAATCTGATTTTTGTGTAATCTTGTATTTTGTATATGCAGTCAACCAATTGGACTTTAAGACAGCAATGCAATACTGTTACTAATGTGTCCTTAGGAGTAAGCTGTTTTGTCTAGTGCTAATTACCAGGGCTGACATCACAGCAAGCTGTACTGGTATTGCTTTGGGAGAAATGCTTTCCAAAGGAGGTATTTCTGGCAGTGACATCAGATAACTTGGTATCTTTAAGTGCCTGCCAATAAGTTGAGCTCTGTGTGTGTTTGACCGTCTGTCATCTGAACAGGTTCTGTCACAGCTTGGGCTTCTTGAGTGTCATGGCAGTTTGATATGCCTTGTACTTTGAGGTGAGGGGGATCAGCATGGCACCCTTCACAATCAGGAAGCCATGGACTGCTCCAACAGAGCCTCCTGAGCTTGGCAGGGAAACTAGGTAGATTATAGTAGGATTTTCTTCCCTATCCTTCTACCTTACGAGCAAAATGCAGCTGTCCTGTAGTTTGGTGTTGCGCAAAATGGAACCACAACGACTCCAGAGGAATCTATTTCACCTTGGCATTTGGGCGCTGGTTTTGTGGCATGATTCCTTAATTATGAATGTTGCTTAGTATGAATAACTCAGCTCTTTTTTTTTTTTCTAGCATGTGGGAAATTGAAGAGGACAAGATCCTTTCAAATTCAGCTTATGAGTACTCAGGGGCGTACTCACCCATCCGGTGCCTAAGCATGCTGATTCGGTCAGCAAGTGGGGAAAATACCTTATGAAGCTGATCAGTCTTCAGCTTCTGAGAGCGATATAGATTCGGTGGGAATGGTAGACAAGACAATTCCCAGCAATGTCTTCAAGGTTTCTCAAGTGACCAGTGACTCTGGCCTTGAATCTCACTGTATTATTATTTTTTTTAATACGAATCAGTTGCTCTTACTAGGCAGCTTAAAATATTCTATTTCAGATGGGGTGTTTCATGTTTAGAACATGCTTCAAATTAATCATGAATTTGGGCATTATATTTTCTTGTGAGTATTGAGGGGGGAAAAAAAGATTGAGCTACTCTTTTCACAGCCAGCATAGAGGAATTGTCTGCCTAATTGGAAGGGCAGAAGGGCAGGGCTTTGGCATGGTCCTGGGGTAGGTGGGCTGTTGATTGAGCTTGTGGGATTGATAAAGCCCATCACTAGACAGCTGTTTGTTTTTCTGAGATTTCAAAAATAAGGATTTGGCAAAGATGAACCCCTGTTACATCTGGTACAGATAACAAGTCTCTTGAGGCAAGATAACCTGCTAATCAATGTTGACATGTATGAGAAAAGCCATTATTGTCTGTTGGATATTTAAAGCTGTTTAACTCCTGCTTTATATTTCAGTAAGCTTAAATGTCTGTGAACAAGGTAGCTGTGTCTTGGGAAGGAAACACTGCTTCTTTGTGTACTGTGTTGTCAAGAGTGGACTGGTAATACACAGCAAGTCAGTGTCTTGATTTGATGTCACTGGATGATACAAATTCTTACTGAGAGTAAATTCAGCTTAATATGTTATGTTTTGATAAATTTTTTTTGTGCTATCCCTTCTGTGCATGCACAATACCTTCAACCTAAAAAAAAAATCTGCTGCTATATTTTCTTTTTTGGTAATATTATTTATAAAACTTTGAAAATGTGTGTTTTCTGGAAGCCAATAACTTTTTAAAATATTGCAGTACCTGCTCCAGTCATCACTGCCACAACTGCTAAAATGGAGGTGGTTTCAGCAGAAGTCAACAGCTTGCTCCCTGAGGAAATAATGGACACTGGTATAACCCTGGTGGAAGATGACAGCATCGAGGCAGTTATCGTGTCATCGCCGATCGGAGATTCGATTCCCATGGAAACAGAACTGGAAGAAATAGTGAACATAAGCACCACCAGCAACTCCTCAGCTACAACTACGGCCACAGTCACCACAGAACCACTTACTGCACCCAGCAATCACTCAGGCGATGCAGCAGTGAACACCACAACCCCAAAAACTGATGCAAATGCAGTTGTAAAGCCTACTTTTCCAAGTGGTCTCCATAAACTTGGTGCCCAGACCCCTGTCACTATATCGGCCAATCAAATTATTCTGAACAAGACCGCCGATATTAAAATAGGCAATCAGAGTATTAAACCGGATGGACAAAAGCTTATTGTAACAACTTTGGGCAAGTCTGGCCAACCTATTGTGTTAGCATTACCCCACAGCCAGCTCCCGCAGGCGCAGAAGGCCACGTCCCAAGCCCAAGGCGGAGACTCCAAGGTACAAGGCCAGCAGATCAAGGTTGTTATCGGAGGTCGGTCAGAAGTGAAACCTGTAGTTGGTGTCTCAGCTTTGACACAAGGAAGTCAGCTGATAAACACTGCGGCCCAGCCTTCTGTTTTGCAGCCCCAGCAATTAAAAACAGTACAGGTAAAGTGAGTGTATACTGATGAAACATCTTAAAAACAGTTTTGTTGCTGCAACAGTTGTCCCTTTTCTTCACTGATAGACACACGGTTGCTTTCAGCCTTTGCATTTATTCTTTGTGTTAAAAAACAGAATGCTGCTCCTAGCCCATGCTTTCATCTGTGGATGCATTTACCACTTTATGCCCTTTACCTCTAGCTACTGTCTAGAAACCTAAAATTTGCCTCAGAGAAAGCAAGCTATTAAAATTCAGTAAATTGAAGAGAATCTTCCCATTATTTTCATTTTATAAAAATAAATCCTACATGCTTTCAGGAAGATTGAATTGAACTCTCAATGCCTATTGTTCTTAATTCAAAGTGTATGCTGCCTTACTCTTTTACAAAAGAGTGGCTTCTGCCTGTTACATTTAGTTTGTTTAAATAAACTCTGTGAAAAAAAAACTTCGAGAATTTGAAAAAGAACAATGACAGTCATGGTTTAACCGTAGCTCGTAAAGGTATATCTTGTCTGCCTCAAATCTACTTAAGCTTGTTGATAGATACTGATAGACTAGACACGAATGTAAGCTGGACACTTAAAAAACCTGAACAAGGTTTTGTTCCTGGTCTGTGGTATGGATCTTGAGGTATTTGAAACCACAGAGAATCTACTGGGGTCTGAAAATCTGTTGAAAAGACTTGGGTTATGACCCAAAGGGTCTGATTTTTCATTTGCTGTATGGCAGAACAAAATGTGAGTGACTTTGTTCTAGTTGGCAGTGAGGCAGAAATAAGACCTCATTAAAGTGAAGGAAAAGTAGAACTCAATGCAGGTTATGATGTGAAAATATTTATATTACAGTCTAAATTGAACGAGAAATTAAACTCTAAGCTAATAAAAATTAATTTGCTGCACATGGCAAATTAAAAAATTTTAAGCATGTTATTAGCTGAATGGTAAGCTCCCTGACTAGTATTTCATGGCAAGCAAATGTGAGCAACTCTCATGACTGTTTTAAAGCTGCAGATGATCCCTGCACTGATTTCTGCTTTTTCCTTGTTTGTTGCTACATCATACCCGTGGAAAACATGTTTAATAATGGCTGTTTGAAACATACCCATTTTCTTAAGCGGCTTTTATTTTTGTACCTTGATCATTAATGATATGGATGTCATTACAGCTTTCAAAAAAGCCTCTGCCCTTGACTCAGCATAGGAACGTTTAAGAGTGAATTAGTTCTTGATACTTGGCTTCAGTTACTGCAAAGTGACAGAGGAAACTGAGGAGAGTGATGTGCTCTTGAGTGCATGAGATGACCTGTGCCATCAGTGACTGAAACACAGTGCTGCGGTGATTGACCTCAGCTGTTTCTCATTAGGAATTCTACAGGTTTCTTAACAGAAGCAGTTACAAAGTCACTTGCATCCATTTGTAAATACAGTTAATAGCAGTTTGAGTATATTTTTCTTGTGGTCTCTTTTTATTAAGTCTTTGCTTCCATTTGCAAAACAGATTGAATCGTTAACACCTTTTTTCCTATAAGGAGAGGAGGAAGTACAAATGACAAGCAAGGCAGCAATGTTCAGTTAGTTATAAGTATCCAATACTGCAGAGAAGATTACATTAGCACTTCCCAGACAGTGCTTTTCCCTTTAGAGTAGCGGAGGGATATATGAGGCTAGGCGAGAGATTCATGGTTTACCCTATCATGAATGACAGGGGAGTTAACCCATGCCTGGAGTCTCTGGCTTAGAAAATGAAGTCATGCGTTTACCCCATCGTCTTGAACAAGCCTCTTAGCCTTTCAGTGAGTAGAAAAGGAAGCTGTGAATGCCACCCTGCCTCCCAAGGGTCTTGTGTAGCTTATCTCTTGTGGCTTTGTGAATCAGGTATTTCACATGTAAGGGCAGCACAGCAGTTTGACTTGGTACCGAGAAGTGAATTGGTAAAAGATTAGATGACAAAGAGCGCTCGTCAGTTCTCCTTACATCCTCCCTGTCCTAGGGGCTTTGCAGGTCATTGGAAAAATTCAGTTAGCTTCTCAGTAATCTTAATTGTGACATTTGAAATCTCAGCACTTGAGAAAGGGCATAATGGATAGAGCAAAATGTTCCTTGGAATCCTGACTGCAGTTTTAGAGGTATGAGGCTGTGAGGTGTAAAATGTGGCAGGACATTGGGCTTCATCTATGTCCAGAGGATTGTACTGTCCATTGGCAGCTTGTCCTGATTTAGTTGAAAACACTTCCCAGGATGTGTGGACAAAACTACTAGGCAAGTGCATCTGCTTTCAGGTTGTGGGTCTTGCCCGTGTACAGGCTTAAAAACAGTGATGTGCTTACTGGTGTACTGCTTCAGTCCAAGTGCATTAAGCAGGGGTTTGGCCTCGCAGAGGACTCTCAACCAGATGTCCAGACCTGTTGTCATTGCTGTCACTAAGCTAGTCTAACTTGAACTTCTCCTGATGTGGTAACTGGCTTTGTGTTTCAGCAAATAAATCTGTGTGTCCATAGCATTGTTGCTGTCATGGCAAGACAACTGCTAAGCCATCATTGTGGCTTCATCTCATCGTGGAGAAGTGACCTCATGCACTCCCTAACCTCAGAGCAAACTCTCATTCCAAGCTCAGTTTCTTCATCTTCTCTGAAGTACGCTGTTCTCCTCTTCTATTTCTAGAGTCCCTGATTATTCATGTTATGCCAAATATGAATTACATAGGGTGTGGCTACATGGACAAGCTCCCATGAGGTCCTCTAGGGAGTGGATTTTTATAGTATGTTAGCTCCTTTGTGGTAGCTGACTATGTGGGTATTCAGTCCTGCAGTAAATGCAACGTATGTATGTGCTTTTTTCTATATGTATGGAACACTGTTTGACCACTGAAAACAGAGTCTGGCTGTAGAAACTTGCCTGTTCATCTTGTTTACTGGAGAGTGATTGGAAAGACACTAATTGACCTTTTAAATAGCAATGCAGATAAATCTGTCTACTTCCGTAGGGGGAAGAAGGTTGGTGTGTGCTTCTAAATACCATAATTTTCTTGTGGAAATTTCCTGTTGCCCCAGGAAATATTTTTCACTTTATTTCTAAGTAACTCGCAGGGAGTGTGCTTAGTTTACACAGTCAGAGGAATAACATTAAGCTTCTTGTAATTAGTACAGGCCATGGCAGAGTGCTCTGGAGAACTTGCTCTTTCTGAAGCATCAAATGGGCAGTCTGTCATGTTGACTGTTTTCTCTGGCTTCTCCAGTCTCTTCTGAAATGGGTAGCAAGTTTCTTACCGATAACTAGAAGGCTCTCACTTCTAGATGCCTAGAAGATGGCTGGGGTTATCAATTCTAGTGGCAAAAACAGGAGTTCATGGCGTGCACCTGGGGGCCAAGGGCTGTTCCTCACCTATAACCAACCATGTTTGAGTTTTGCTGTGTTTCCTAAGCCCTGAGGGATTTCACTCATTTGTTAGACCACTTTCATAGAGAAAAAGTTCACCTGAAAAGCAAGGGGGAGTTTATCAGTAGAGGATATTGTAAGTTGAGGCTGAGGGAAGCAGGGCTACTTGCATTGACCAGCTATAGTTTTAGGATTTTTACGGTTTTTCTGAAATACTTCATGCTGACAGGTAGCTAGTATTTTATATGTATTCATGTAAGTCATTTAAGCATGCTTATTGACTGTTGCTGGGAAATGACTGCTGTTGTCCAGAGCTGGCTGTTCCTGCTGGATAGTGATCATGTTCTGAGCCAGACTTTGCCCTCGCTTCAGAGTAAAAGCAATAGCAGTTCAGTTACAAGAATACCTTATGGCAGGATAAGATTAATTTCAGCAGAATGGAAATCTCAAATCAGGCAGATGAAGTGTGGGGCATTTATCAGAAATTAAAAGATGTGCCAATTTACAAAAATAATAAGATACATTACAGATAAAATGCCTACTCGTCTGTCAGCTTGTATGTGCTAAGAGAACTGAATCCCTGAGGTGTTAAAATGGCTTTGAGTTGAATTTGTCATCTGGGCTATGAATGAAGTTTTCTTCTTCAAACAACTTAATGTTTCAAATGAGGTCTGTTTTCTGGCACTGCCCGGTGTCAGTGTCGCTCGTTCCTGGCTTTCCTTGGCTAGGCACAGCTCAGGCACGCAGGCTGGAGTTTGTGTGCCATAGCAGGGGGGCTCTGGTGTCCCCAGCCGTGTGTGTGTGCTGCTGGAAGCTGGAACAGCCTCGTGTGTGTGCTTTTTGCAGGGCAGCTGGGGAATTCGTTAGGTGCTGCTGAATATTTCAGATGTTTTGGTGTTACTCTACTGTAAAGGAGGTGTTTTCAGTCAGCAAATTCTATAAATAGGGTTTTGTGTAGGAAACCATAACATCCAGCCTACTCAATTGCTTCATCTAAGTACTCGTAACTTTCTCAGGCTGTTAAAAGTAGCTGTCATCTCTGTATCTTTGCATGTCAGTCAGATTTCTCCAGCTAACTGCTTGAGTAGCAAAAGTGGCTCCCCACAGAGACGCTAATGTCATGACTTCGATGTGGCTGGAGTTGGTAGCTGGTGCCCAGGGGATGTGGCTGGGGGTGTGTGCGGAGGAGAGGCAGCATGGGCCTGACCTGTGGGGTGGGTAAGTGTAAGGACTTCATTAATGTCTTGCAGTGTGCTCTTTTGGACTCAGGGAAGATCTTAGACATAGTCCACATCTGTAGGCAGCCTCTGCAATCAACAGGCTTAAATAGTCTTTAAAAGAAGTCAGCCTCTTAATTGAACTATTTACCAGTTGGATGCTGATGTGTAGGAGCTATTAGGATAAATACATCTGGTAGTTAACTTCTGTCAGTATGGAAAAGGGGAAAAAGGCTTGTTTAAGATGTTAAGACTATAAAACCCTGCTTATAAAGATTTCAAGTTTATCAGTGTCATAAAGGTGCACATGTATGTTTCTGGTCCAGCTGTGTTTTCAGAAGCTGGATCATGGAAGGAAGAAAAGACTCCTTTGGGCCTGGATGTAGCAAACTGATTTCTTCTTGGCTAGTGTGTACCCAAAACTTCCAGGGACTGATGATCCACCTACTTTTTGAGAACTGTGGCAGAAAGCTCTTTCCCCATTTGCAGGATAAAAGGGTGCTGCTATGTCAAGAGTAGGTCAAGAGATATTTCAGAGTAGTAGTTGTTACATTTAAATCACTGGAGGAACACAGTGTGTCCCGATTGGCTGGAAAAGATCTAAACTTTTTTGAAGCTTCAGATATTGAGAGCTCTGTGTTTAATTCTAACATTTTGATCTAGACCCAACAGCATGTAAGAAATAATTATAGCATCTTGAGGATGAGGTATGTTTGCACAGAGAGATATCTTACAAAAAAAGCTGTAAGGGATTTGGCTATCCTGCTTTGGTGGTTAGTTTTCTAAGTGGCATGGATGATATCCTAGTTCTCTCCATAGAGAGAAATTGAGATTAAATGTGAGAAGCAATTATTCTTCTGATTATGTGTGCGAGTATTGCCCTTTTTCTAACATATTTAACAATACGATAATTTAGATCAAAAATGCTCAAGTTACTTTAGATCTCTTTTCCTCCATCTTTCAGATTGCGAAGAAGACCCGAACCCCAACTTCTGGCCCTGTGATCACCAAGCTGATCTTTGCAAAACCGATTAATAGCAAAGCTGTTACAGGGCAGACCACTCAAGTGTCACCAGTCATTGCAGGTTGTACTACTTTGACTTGTTTTGCTTTACCATTTTTTAAAGGCTGTTCAAAGAGATGATGATTGTAGAGATCTTTTGGTCTTGATGATTTTACTGTAGTTTCTGTTGAAGTACCTCAAGCAATTGGAAAAATAAATCAGAGTATTTTGTGGGTGGAAGCAGATAAATGCAGTTGTTGGTACCTTTACACAGTGTTTATTTAGAACTATATTTGTGGTTGTAGAGTTTGATCATTTTGCTTTTACTGTAAGATGATTTTGCTCTCTGGATTTTGGTGAGGAGGAAAAAAACCACCTCACAGCCAGAGAAAAGACTGCTTGATAAACAGAAAGTATTTGTAGATACATTATATAAATACACAGGGGGAAAAGGAGACACATGCTCTTCTATTACTTTAATCTGCTTACAGTTGGACAATTGAATACATGCAAATAACAGGAAAAATGCTTGAGTAACAAGTGAATAAAGCTGTGTTGTTTCTGTTAAGTTGTTCACTTCAAAAATAAGCATCGCAAAAAAGTAATTAAGGCAAATATGAAAGGGTTTGTGTCTTTGGAAGACAAATCTGTTTGTGTCCTTTAAACAACAGAATTAAAGAAAAAAATTCACAGTGTAAACATTTGTTTATTGTGGCAGTGGGACTGATGTGTCCCTTGCTGAATGCATCATTGCATGTATGCAAGTAACATCCAAGATATGTAAATTACCTGAAAATTATGAATGTAGGAAGCCAGTCATCTTCAGAGCTTTGAAGGATATCTTCAACTGTTTCCAGATTGACCAACCCAAGTAGGCTTAAAATTTTTTCTACATGTTTAAACAAATTAGTTAAGCCTTTACAGAACTGGGACTTGAGCTGGTTTTAAAAAGAATGCAACAGTGTCCTGTGAATGGCACATAACTGAAACATAATCTTTTCCTTGAGTTGTCAGGCTGCCTGCACCCTGAAGCCTGATTCATGTTTCAGATGAAAGAGGGATTCTCCATCCTACTCCCTAGTTTTAGCTCTTTCTCAAACAGTTCCCTATCATACATACAGACCTGTGAATAAGATTGTTCTACTGTTTATAAATATTTACATTAAGCTGTTCATGTGCGTTAAAAAAAAATAAACAAAAACCACCCAACCTAAAACGATTAAAAACCCCAAAATAAGCCACTTGCAGCTGCATTACATTTTCATCTAGCAATACATGAAAACTGGTAAACAGTAAGGAACCAAAACAGAAATAATAATACTACCAATAGCATATGTTTAAGTTTGCTGTCTCCAGAATGAATGGAAAATGTCCAAATCAAAACATACCTACATAATGTTGATAAACAGATATGTTACAAAATAAACAAACTTCCAGTTTTTAAATCAGTATGTTGGAAAATCAATACTACCTCTCCCTCAGCCTGTGAGAGAATCATCAGTGGGAGGTGAAGATGCATCTCTAATTGAGAGGGAAGTCTTTGTAAACATCTGCCTTTCCTCTCACCATCCCAAACAGCCAGTGCAGCTTGCCAGCTTCGAGAGGCTGGCATCATTTTGGGGAAGGTGTAACATTCGAGTGTTGTGTTTTGATGTTTATATATGTCTGTTTATGAATCTGATAAGTATTTTTAATTGCCTGGGAATTTCTGGAAGCTGAGGTGGAAGTTTTAAATTTAAGACTTGTCAATATAAGCAGCCAGATTCTGTTTAGGAAGTTGATGCCAGGGGGCACAGAGGCCATGTAGTGAGAAAGGGAAAGCTGTCACCAGGAAAAAACAAGCTCAAAGCAGTGAATACTGGAGATGATAGAATTCCTACAGACTCACATTTTTCAGGTTGTGTGTGGCTTTAGCAGCTGCTAGCAACTGTCTGTGCTGTTACTTAGACTGTACGAAAGTGAAGGTTATTTTACAGCACGTAGACCTCAGAGGAAGGCAGCTTGCCACGAGGATGCTTTTTCTTGTTAGTTCTACTTGACTTGTCATGCCACTGGTTTGTGCTGGACAGAAAAGTCATGCCTGAGTGTGCGTGTGTGTTTCTTATTTTGATAAATGTAGTACAAGAAAATGAGTGACTGTTGTGGTTTAACCCCTGATGGCAACTAGGCACCACGCAGCTAAAAGTGAGAAAACTCAGTGGTTGAGATAAAGACAGATTAATAGGTAAAGCAAAAGCCACGCACACAAGCAAAGCAAAACAAGGAATTCATTCACCGCTTCCCATCGGCAGGCAGGTGCTCAGCCATCTGCAGGAGAGCAGAGCTCCATCATGCATAATGGTTACTTGGGAAGGACAAAACACCATAACACTGAATGTCCCCCTCTTCCTCCTTCTTCCCCCAGCTTTATAAGCTGAGCATGAGGTTATATAGTATGCAATATCCCTTTGGTCAGTTGGGTTAGCTGTCCCAGCTGCGTCTCCTTCCAAATCCTTGTGCGCTTGTACTTTTTTTGCATTTGTACAATTCGTGTACTCACAGGTGGGGTAAGAAGCAGAAAAGGTCTTGGCTCTTCACAAACACTGCTCACCAATAACAAACATAATCAACACTGTTTTCAGCACCAATCCAAAACATAGCCCCTTATTAGCTGCTATAAGGAAAATTAATTCTATTCCAGCCAAAACCAGCACAGTGACAGAGAAGCTATGGCAGAAATGAGTGCAGTAGAGGAAATGCTCAGTGGTCAAGCACTCTTTAGAAAGAAACTTAGAAGTATGGGGGAAAAAAAAAAACCAAACCAAAAAAGTTCTGAAGGCTGATTTCATGATTTGGAGCTGCTGGTTTTGATGTTTAACCTAAAAAACCCACAACTAAGAGTTGATCTTGGACAGACCAAACACCTTTTCCTTGGTCACTGTAACACAGCTCATTTCTGATAGCCAAGGTTTTTAAAAGGAAGTAGCCCCCTGCAGATGCTCAGTTTCTCTCTATGTTGGCAGCAGCCCAGGGAGTTCCTGGGGAGCTGCCAGCTGGCTGGGTGTTTGTGCCCAGCGCATGTGTATTGGAGGACTGCACCCCTCAGGATGCTGTCCTGGCTTCAAGAATTTTCAGCTGAATGTCACAGAAAGCTCAATGTACATTTCAGCTTTATTAAACCTGAGCAAACTTTTTATTTGCAATAATGCCAATTATTTTCTTCTTTGTTGCTAAATCTAACTTAAAGAATACCAATGTCCTTCCTACCAGGTAATACGCTATCAGAAGTAGGGATCATTTGCACGATATGCAGAGAAAACTTTGCTTTAAAAATTAACGTAAGCAGGGATAACTTGAGTTGATGGTATCTTCCTTGTTTATAGGTAGGGTTCTTTCACAGTCTGCTCCAGGAACGCCACCAAAGACAATAACAATCTCTGAGAGTGGAGTCATTGGATCATCTTTGAGTACAACAACACAACAGACACCGAATAAAATAGCTATCTCCCCACTCAAATCCCCTAATAAGGTAAGGACCTGCTTTTGGCTACAGCCTTCTGTCTCTCCTGCCAGCTGTCTGAATGGAGCTCTCTGTGTCTTTGCTACAAGCTGTTTATGATCCTGCCTCTTCAGTCTCCATTATGCATCACAGTGCTCTGTGGTAATGGCCTGAGCTAGGGTTTTTGCAACTGGTTCCCTTCCTGTGGTTTTAAGTAAATATGCATTACTGCGTTAGTTTCCCATTTCTGCAATTTCTTGCCATTCCCTAAGCATCCATTGCAAGAGCAGCTGTTTTCTCTTAGCCAAGTGCTCAAACTATTATTTTTAGTGTCTTCACAAGATGTTAACAGGTTGTTTAAGAGGAGACCTTGATGATAATAGATCAGCACTTATTAACCATTGCCTGCTACTGCATAATTTAGTCTTCCTTAACCGCGTCTGCAGTAAAAATGACATTTGCAATGGTCCTTGAAAAATACAGAGCTGGAGATGAGCACAGGTGGGCAACAGATAGAAAAGGTAACTCACCCATCGTAAGCTGTGTTACAGATGCCGTGGTGATGCTTCTATTTTAGACTTGATAAAATTGTCTTGAGAAGAGAAATATTGCTGGAGAGATGAAGAGTTGGCGTGCAAGATGCATAGCACATGCAAACTAAGTATCGTGTATAGAAACTGGCATAAGAGTAAAGAGTTCTCCTAGTTTGGCCATGCTTTAGCTATGTAATCTTATAGAAATGGATAGGGGACTCTTGTTTGAGAATTATTAGTGAGGAAAGCAACATGAGGAAGAAGTAAAAAAAATACAAGTGTAGAATCAAAATTAGCATCAAGTAGGGGTAAAAAGGCTCTTAGGGTTACATCTTGAATTTGCCGTAGGTGAGTAATTGTAAGTATCTTTTAAAAGCAAATGGTTTAAAAAATTGGAAGTTCTCTTAAAACACAAAGAACGGAGTTTAGAACAAAAAGTAGAAAACCAGCCTTGGAAAGGGTGTGGCTGTATAGAGTACAGTACTTAAACACTACATTCTGCTGAAATGCAAACAGAAGACTAGATCTCTAAGGGAATCTGGAAAGTAGATTTGAAAATACTGATGTTCTTGTAGTTTGGCTGAATCAGTAGTGTAAGGTGAGATTTTTTTTTCTTCTTTTCCACAGCTCTCCTTTAAAACTTCAGTTTATGATTAAATAGTCATAGTACTGATTATAAAGCTGCTATTCAGAAAATCCTTCCTGACAATGCTCAGGCTTCAGCGGGCTAGTTTCCTTAAAAAAAACAAACAAACAATCCAAAACCCAGAAGCTGTGCTAGCTTTCTGCAGGGGCTTTTTGTTGCTGGAAACGAGCAATGCCTTGAAGTTTCTAACATGTCTGTGTGCTGTTGTGGCGCAGTTGGACCCATGTGAGTTGTGACTAAATACAGCACTCTTGCTCACAGAAAGAACCCTCTGTACTGGTGGAGAACTGTACTTTCATGAGGAGGGAAATGTATATGTACAGGGTCTTGTATCCTCCACGGAGATTTAAACTGCTTTTTTGTTTTGCCAAGCAGCTAGCAGTGGTGTCAGTGGCCTCCCAGCCTCCCAACTCCCCCCAGAAGACGGTGGGCGTCCCACTGAATGTAGCATTAGGACAGCAGATCCTCACAGTGCAGCAATCAGCACCCTCCTCCCCTGGGAAGGCTATAGTCAACCACACAACCACCCAGGTACAAACTGACTTTCCTTTGTCTTCTAGAGTGTCTCTGTCTCATCGCTTGCGGGAATCTGGGAGTGTTGAACTGCAGATTGGCAGTGGTCAGTCCCAAGGTGTTCTTGTAGTGGTGTTTCCTTGAGAATTGGCAAGAGCATTGCCCCAAGGAGTGTGCGCTGCTTCAGTTGAGAGGTGCAAACTGTTGCAAGCCCATGTGAGGGCACGCTGTTGGAAATCAGCTTTCCAATCTGGAAAGCACCACTTGGTGCAAGTTCTCGTCTCCGTATACTGAATCTCCCAAATCATCTGAAGGGCTCCCCATGACACGAGGAAATGTTCTTTGGGTGGTTTTATCTCTTCTACCAGTGTTTCTGTGCCACTGACTAGGGCTATTTTCCAGGCGTTTCTGAGGTTTGCAACAGTGGAGTTCATATTCTTGTGGTAGAGGTCTGCATAAGCAAGACACCATGGTCTGAGACCTACAGAGTTAGAAATTGTTAATTTCTTGTGTCTCATTTCTAGAAAAATATCAGGGTTTTCCATAATACTTTTGATAAATTGATTTGCATTAATGAATGACAAGACGAGACTGACCTTGATTACAAACTACAGTTCTTACCTTTTTCCTCTTTTGTAATCTTGGGTGAATCTTCTTCTATCTTAATGTATGTATTCCCATTTTGGTAAACATGAGGGGGTGCCTATGAATGTAAATAACCAGAGTGGATATAGCAGGGAGTGGACACAGTTGTATGTATGCCACGACACCAGAGACTTGGACAAATTGTGCCAGTCTCGTCTTCCTGATACAGGTGATAATTGGAATGCTGATATGGGAACATCGACACCAGCACGATCTGAACATATTTTTTTCCCCAGGGTAGAACTGGCGAAATTGTCTTTTTGAAACTGTTGTTAAATGGATAAGTTGCTCTAATGTGAGTACCCTAAGTGACAAAACAAAGATGGCTGTGGGGTATACATGCTGAGTTCTGATCCAGAGCTATCTGGCACAACATAAGGGTTTCACCTGTCTTCACTGGGCTCAATATGCCCTTAGAAGAACTGTCACATGAATGTCAGTTTTTCCAGGTGTTCTTGGATAGTGGCCACTAATTTGTGTGCTAGAGGGAACTTTGCCCATGCTGGTCTCCCTGTGATAACACTTAGGCTGTGACTGCTTGCAGATAGTGCTTATTTTGAATTGCTCCGGGTTGTTGAGGTTTTGGTATTTTAAAAAAATCCTGCAAAAACATGGCCTTGTAAAAGACTGGGCTTATATTTCCAGTGAAGTATGTGCAAATTGAGACTTCATTTGTGTAGCTGCTGAAAGCTGGGGAGCTGTGAAAATGCTCTAGTAGGAAGTCACATAATACTATCAACCAAATTTAATACTAAAACTTAATGCCAAGGACAATTATATGCTTAATACTGATACTAAAAGATACTGAGAATAAAAAGCTAAGCTCCAAAAGAAGTTAGATGGAAGGAGAAAAAGGAGGAATAAACCAAGGTTTGAGGTTGTCAGCAAGGCTGGAAAAAGAGGCTGCTATCAAACTGGTAGATTTATGAATGTGTATAAATAAAATAAACACTTGGTTGTTACCAGTTTGTAGTTTGAGAGAAACTGGGAAGATGAAATCTGGCAAATTCCAAATGTACCGCTATTGCATCTGTAAGGTAGTACAGGTCTACTGAGCTACCTTTCACCTTTTTGCTTTTTTTCTTAACAAATTTGTTTTGCTGTTCTTCATTGTTCTTGCTTCTTTCATTTCTCAGCTTGTGCTCTCTTTCTCATGTCTTCAGTTATCAGTTTTTGGACTCTGTTCCATTTCTTTCTTAAGGGCTGCACAGTGATTTCTGTGTATTAGTTGCAACCTGTCGTAAAAGGACGTATCTGTACACACAGAGATAAATCACACCACAGTCCAGTGTGAACAGTTCTGCAAGTTGCTACCTTGTGTTTTTATTCGTAGGAATATATCTAGGTTGATTTGTGGCTTGATTTTGAATACAAACTGAGCAATGTTCTCTGTACTCCCCCTGAAGTGTTTTGGCAGACGTATCTGAGGGAGTGGACTGAGTCACCCTACTCATGTAAATATTTGTTTACTCTGTTGTTTGGTGTAGAGCATTCAAAATGGAAGTGAGTTTGCGCTGAGCTGTTGAGAGACATTTAATCCCTTCACATCTGTTTTACTTTTGAAAACAAAAATGGGGATAACTGAGTTGCTTCTCAAAGGATTAAAGAGTTGCTCACTGACAAATTGAGGAATAAACATGCTGATGTTCTTTCTGCCTTTGTACAAGTAACTTCGCACTGTCTGTGTTGGCTTAACAGGCTGTGAAATCAGCAGTGCAGACCATTACTGTAGGAGGAGTGGGTACATCTCAATTTAAGACGATTATTCCCTTGGCAACTGCGCCCAATGTTCAGCAGATTCAGGTACCTGGAAGCAAGTTCCATTATGTCAGACTCGTTACTGCCACAACAGCCAATAGTTCAACCCAATCAGCCAGTCAAAATCCCAGTACGAATACACAGCCTCTTCAACAAGGTAAGTGCTAGTGCTAATGTATTATCTAAAGTAAGTTTTTATGGCTTTTTTCATGTTTGTTTTATAAGGATTAAAGTGAGTATGTAATAGAGATCAATCAAGACTGCCAGATGTATTTGGTGTTGTGGTAGACTCCTGTAAGTTTCATATTCTACTGTTACATCTGGTTTGTATGTGGAAATGCTCCTCTGTATGTGTCAAATTGCAGGCCCAACTACAGAGCATTCTTGGAGCAGTTTAGATTGCTTTTCCCTAGTTTACCAGCTTTGTGAGTGACTTGTGGCAAGTCCCAGATCCTCTGTATGTATATCCTCAGTACAGCCCACAAACACATTGCCAAAATTCCTGCAACATGAAGATCCTTCCATGTAAAATGCTTTAGAAGCACCAGATGTTTCTGTCTATGCTTTCCAGAGCGGTGATGGAATAAAGGATTTCAAACCAAGCTGTGGTTTAAAACCCATGTCCAGAGGAGCTCTGCACCCAAGCTGGCTTTTCAGCCGTTGCTGTGAAATGTATTTGCACAAGAGTGCATGCATCTTTGTTTACAAAGGTGCTCTTCAGACATAAATGCTATGTGCCGTGACTTTGGCCAGTTACTCTCAGCACATAGTTACAGTATTAAGTACCTTTGTGTTACATGTATGTGAAATTCTGGAGGTCTTAACTGTGGACTTTGAATAATGTGTGTTAATGTGATGTTGTTTCTTGATGCTAGCAAAGCCAGTGGTGGTGAACACAACCCCAGTGCGGATGTCTGTTCCCATAGTGCCAGCACAGACTGTGAAACAGGTGAGCTAAATGTAAAATGCATATTCTTGACTTATTTTGGCTGGATGGAAAAAAAGTCCAGTTTCAGCACTGTAATGAAATGTTCTGTTAATAAAAGTGCATTCTGAATCAACAAAACACCAATTTCATAAAGACCTCTTTTGTCTCCAGGTGGTGCCCAAACCGATCAACCCAGCTTCCCAGATAGTTACTACTAGTCAGCCCCAGCAAAGACTTATTATGCCAGCCACTCCACTGCCACAGATCCAGCCCAACCTCACCAACCTCCCACCAGGCACTGTACTAGCACCAGCACCTGGCACAGGAAATGTTGGGTATGCAGTCCTTCCAGCTCAGTATGTCACACAGGTACGGTGTTAACCCAAAGATAAATAAGGAAATAGTGCTGTTGTGGAATGTACTACCCTCTTCTTAAAGGTCTTGCTCCCCAACTGTCACTTGACATTAAGAGGACAAACAATTTCTTTTAGGAAACCTTGGCAGAATGATGACAGCACTAAACTGTAGTTACGATTAAAGCTTTATTTTCTTAACAGGATTTTGTGATTAGCATAACGTAGAATTTATAACCAGAATAGCACAGCTTTTCTATAAACAGAATCAGGTAGTACCATTTCACAAGTAGCAGTACAAAATCTATGATACAACTTAATTTCTAATCACCTAGACCATCTGCAGATCAGGCCAGATCTTAGTACATGGCTTGTTCTATCAATATAACAATCATAATCTAGACTCAAAAATCATATAAAAGAATACGAGTCAGTCAACCCTTGGAGGAAGCAGATGTCAGTGGAGGCATCCCTGGCCACCAGCGGGCCACAGGTCTCACTCTCCCGCAGCAGTTCTAGTCCAGGTTCCTCACTTAGGACTTGTAACTGCTTTATTTTATAGACAGTGCTTTGTGTGCTTCCCTGTTCTGTGACAGTCATCACCACCACCTGGTTGGCCAGGCGCCTGAGACTTTCATGGCCAGTAAAGAAGGGAGTAACCAGCCTGGTGCCCAGGAATCTTGAGGCCAGTAGTTAAGGGAAGAAGAAATCTGTTTGGTTTCTCTATGTGGTTTATAGGAACTTCAGGGCCTGATAATGAGGAGAAAGGGAACAAATATGTGACCTGCTTGGACACAGAGAATGGCTGCTTGCGTTTTAAGATGGTGTTAGTTATGCTAACCACATTACCAGGGATCAGGAGCAGGTGGTACAAGTCACACCAACCAAGGCCTAGGAATTAGTTTTTTGCTCTTTGCCAAGATCTGACCAACAGTCAGAATGAAAAGGAGAATAAATGAAACCTCCTGCTGAAAGCTGACCAGACATTCTGTACAAACAAGGATTCCTGTCAGCAAATGGCACTACTGGTACCAACGTAATTTCTTGGTTCCCTTCTAGTTTTGTCACAGCTGCAGTTTGACCCTGAAGACTCTTAGTGTGTTCTTCCAGTCCACTTCCACAAATCTCACCTTAAACTAAATCCATTTGTTGGACCTCTTCTCAGAGGTTTTGTGTTGCGAACACAATCTGTCCTGTTTGACCTGGCCCCACTAGGTCCACATCTTGCTATGTGCCGATCTGTCTTCAGAACCTGTCTCAGCAGGAGAAAAGGGCTGCACATAGATAATATTAAAGAAGGTAGCACAAAACAGTGTCGTTTGGAAGGTTCTTACAAGTTTTTGGGGGTTTAGCATGAAAAATAAACTGTGGGTCCAGGTATGCAGAGAGGTTGGAATGTAAATCATTTTAATTGCTTTTATTTAATTCCGCAATAAGTGCCTTGTATATATTAAGGAAACTACTGAAGTAATTTGTGCAGGAAGCAATCCTACTTTATTAGGAGCAGGGTTGCTTGGGAAAAGAAGGGGGGAAATGAGCATGTTTTTAGGAGCTGGAAGTGTTTGTGGGCTGACTACTTCTGTGTGTGATCTTTGTGGTGTTTGCATGGCTGTAGACACTGTAATACAGAACAAAAATATTATCTAAATAAATGTTTTTATGCTAAGTATGGAAGCAGGAGGTTGCTGCCTGTTCCAAGTTACACAAATGTCTAAAATTGTGCTTTACAAGCACCTTATTCTTATAGTAATATCTGAAAAGCTAATTAAAAGACTAGCTACACATCCTCTTGTGTATACTTTAATTTCTTTCATGCTATGCATTAACCTTTTTGTTTTGTTAGCTACAACAATCATCATATGTATCTATAGCAAGCAACACTGGCTTTACAGGGACGTCTAGTATCCAGTCCCAAGCACGGCTACCATTCAATGGGTGAGTGTTTTGCAAAAAAACCCAGAAACATGCATTACAGGCTACTGAATGAGCATCTTCTTTCAGTCCCGTTACCAGGAAGGATGGGAGCGGAGATGCTTGAGTTCGGGGGATTTTTCCAAGAAAATCTGGTATACTGTGGCGTGGTTATTACCTCTGACTAAAGGACATGGATCTGTCTGACAATTGAGCCAGTCTCTTTATCAGAGCTGTGTTTTCCTTTCTGTTCTTCGAACCTGTGTAGCAGGAAGTTGACTTGGAAGCTCCCTGTCGCTCAGTCTTCATTTCGCATCAGCATCTGGGAGCTAAAGGCCTCAACTGTTTCTGAACATTGCTGGAAGGAGGTGCTGGACAATTTAAGAGCTAGATGCTTAGCATCTGCAGGCACCCAGCTGAACAGCAAAATGGCACCAAAGCCCAAAATGGATTTTGATAGGAGGCTTTGTTTTTTTCAGTCTTGTATTTTTCCTTGAAGGATGAAAATAACAGCTAACATGTATTACTTTCCCTTTGCCAATCCAGCAGGCTTAGCTGTTCTGCACAGTCCTTTTGTGTTACTGTTTGCTGGAAGCTATAAATGCCAAGGTGCTTTTTGTTGCTGCAACCTCAACTGACGCAAACTAATCCCAAATCCAGATGCAGCTATTCAAACAAATGGGTTTGATTTAATCTCCCTGGTATTACGTGCAGAAATTGCTGGATTGGGATGGAACAAATCTCATCAAAAGTGATTAGGGACACACAGTCTGAGTTTTAAGAGCAGTTAAAGACTGTCTCTTATATAAAATTTATCTATAAAATGAATACCATGTTTTGGCTTGCTTTTCCATTATTCCATAGCTTTTTTTTTTTATTTTTTAATTCCAACTAGAACAAAGGGAAAGGCACAAGCATGTTCTGTGAACCTTGGTTGGATCTAGTCCCCCTGCATGTAGAAGGGTTCTGGAGAAGTTTTCTCTGGTTCCAGTTTTCAGTTACGATCTTTCCTCTAGCTCTAAGTCTCATTTCTACTTCAGCCGTGCAGCCAGATGTGCAACAAATAACCCAGCTCTTGCTGGGTTGGAAAGGCACTATATAAAGGCACTCTATATAATACTTACTTAAACACAGTCAGCCAGAAACCTAATGCAAGGGGAATATAGTGATTTTTTTGAAGTTCTTATTATGAGCTATTTACTTGAATTTAAAATAGGAAAAAATGGATAAAAGTGTCCATGTATGTAAATGCACTTTTTTCCCCCCCAGAATAATTCCTTCTGAATCTGCAAACCGCCCCAGGAAGCCTTGCAATTGTACTAAGTCTCTGTGTTTGAAATTGTAAGTACAGCTTGGGTTTAGTGGGTTTTTTAAGCCTTATTTTTGACATCACAGATTTATGCCAATTATCAGAATATAATGTTGTTAAGTATTTCAGAAAAGTTATGTCTAGATGCTAGTTTAAGGTTGCTGTTGATAATGTTGATAAGGTTGGGGGAGATGTTGCAATGCCTGTGCAATTTTGCATCTCCTGTGAGCTATGTGGACCCTAACGTTTGATCAATTTCTAACTTTGCAGCCTTGCTGTGTGTTGGAGCCAATTCCACTCAGCAGCTGTAGTTGCATCGTTGTTGCTATAAGTGAAGCAGCATCCCATAGTATCATCAGTGGGCATTTACTATACTTTGATGAAGCACATCAGTAATACCATGCTGTATCAAATACTTCAGAAAAAATGGGCAGTGTATCTTTTAAATGACTGAATAGGCAAGTGATTCTTCACTGATAGGTCTGAGTCTGTCACCCTCATGAGATATTTTGCTCTTCCATTCAGTGTCTTTGTAAGAATTTGACATAAAAGCATTTTAAGCTGAAGAGATGCTAAGTTTCCTTAACTTGAGGCAAAGTCAGTTTACCAATTTTGGGACAATAACAGGAGGAGATACTGAAATTAATCTGTGGTTCTCTGAATCGTAGACAGTGGTGTGCTACTCAAAAAGAAAGTGATGCAGTAGTATCTAAACCCAAGTTAAGAAGTATATTTAAACTTTTCAGCTTGGGTTTCTTTTCATGTAATGCACCCCACCTCTATGTGGGGAGGTGTGCCCTGTGCTTCCTAGCCTCAAAATTGTCTGTTGCACAGAAGACATTGGAAATGGGAAGATGTTGTAGATGTTTTTTCAGATGTTTTACAACATACGTGACTGACTTCATAGTGCCAAATATATGTTAGATGCTTAGGATTTTCCACTTGTTTTAGTCATCAGCACCTGAATGCTCTAGAAATTCTGGGAGAACAATGGCATTGCTGGTGATGCCTTGCACCTTCAGAATGCTGTTTGGAAATGAACGTTTCTTGTAAGTTACTGTAATTGTATCTTTAAGTGGCTAGGCATTGGTGCAGAGCAAATGGCTAATTCGCTCTGGCAAAGGTACTTTTTCCTGCCTGAAAGGGGAGTTGCTTTTTCCCTAATGAATGTTGAAGGTAAGCATGTAGCCTATTCTACAAAGAAGAGAACTCGGAGTAGTTGTATGCTCACTGATGCTCTGGGCTGATGCTGGCACTCTTTGTTTCGGAAACCAGGACCATTCCACTACTGAATTTCAAACAAGGCAGAAAGGAGAGCTATTACAGGTTGAAAAAGCTTTTCATGTGGTTTTATCCCTGAGACCATTCAGGATGCTAAAAATCACTCAAATGCAGTTCAAGAAGCTGAATAGTTGTAGTGGACTCCAGGGCAACCCTAATCTAGTTCTTGTAGTGTTACCCAGGGCAAGCCACAGGAAGCCAGTTTTGCAAGGGGTGTGGGCTCCTTAAAGATGAACGTATGCTCCCAGCAGCTTTTGAAAAGCAGCTGACGAGGATCCGCAGTTTCTATCAGCTATAGCTAGAGGTGGTACTGGAAGCATTGAAGCATGGCAGTTTGTTGTGGCCCAGAGCCATGTTTGAGCTGGGGATGAATGTGGTGCTTCCACATATCAGACCGATGGGATGGTGAGATCATGTTTTTGGTGAGAGGTAGCAGAGGTACATAAGAGGCCTGGCAATGTGATTGGCTTTTCGCGTCAATATTCTGGTTTTTATCCACATACTTGTCCCTTTAAAAAGTTTCTGATAACCACAGCTTTATCCTCATTCAGGTCCTTTCCCTCATTACCTGTGCTTCAAAGCCTATGAGGTGTACCACTTACTCCTTTTCTGTTCTTCCATCCCTGCTTTGGTGAACTCTGCCTCAGTTCACAGCTGCAAACAGTTTATGGGCAAAACTAACAAAAAAAGACTCGTTATGTTAGTCAGTTTGCCTGTTGATTGGCAGTCCAATCGCTTGCCTTTTGTTTCAGCTGTATGAGAGCTCCTGAAGGCCGGCTTGAACTGGCAGGGCTAGGAACTGGCTGCAAGATGGGCTGCAGCAGGATGGCCCTTAATATGTGGGTCAGCCACCCAGGAGTCACCCTAGAAAAAAGCCTCATTAGCTTTTCTTGCTTCTGTGGCGACCTGTGCTACGTCAACATCAGCTCAGACAAACTCTTGAGCTATACCTGTGTCTTTAGACAGCAACTAGACCTGCACTGGAGGATTTAGGCTTTGCAAGGAGGCTGATACCACTTGTACGTGTGGAGTTGAACATAGGGTGGCCCTTACCCTTATTGGTACATAGGTGTATCACCAGGCTAGGAACTTCTGTTAATGACAATGTAATAGACATGTTTACAAATGCCTTCTGCATCTTCTGTTTCAGGTATTGTGATTGTTTTGCAAATGGTGAATTCTGCAATAACTGCAACTGTACAAATTGTTATAACAACCTGGACCATGAAAATGATAGGCAAAAAGCAATAAAGGTGAGGGATGAAAGCCACTTAGCTTGTATGTTCTGAAGCTGCGGCATGGGACAGAGCGGGTATATAATGTCCTGATCTCCTCCCACATGTGCAAGGCTGAAGTTCTTTTATTGCACCTTTAAATTCCGCTCCCCACATGCAGTGACTGACCCTTTGGGTCTGTGTTGACAGGCTTGCCTTGACAGAAACCCTGAAGCCTTCAAGCCCAAAATAGGAAAAGGAAAGGAAGGAGAATCGGATCGAAGACACAGCAAAGGGTGTAACTGTAAACGCTCGGGATGTCTCAAAAACTACTGTGAATGTTATGAGGTATGAAACATTACCTCATCTTAAAGATACTGCCTTTTTCCCTTTAGTGCTGTGACTTTTCCGACTTGCTTTGTCTCTTTGTATTGCTATAATGTTTTCTCTTCTCTTCTTTTCTATTGCTATGATTCTTTCTCTTATTCCAGCGGTTTGCACATAGAAAGACATGTATATGGCAAAATTTATCACTTATGTTATATAAGTTTAAGTTTAAACTTATGTTTAAACTTATCTATATTTTATATATGTATAAACATAAATTTATTTTAAATGTAGCGACTTTGAACTCAGGCTTGGATTTGTCCTTTACTGAACAGCAGTATTTCCTAAAGAAATCTACTGCACCAGGTCCATTGGAGGATTTGAAACAGCACCCCACAGATGCTCTGGGATAGAACATGTCTGTGACAGACAAAAGCAAAAGCTGTTGTTGCATCAGCTAACTGGTCTGTGCATGCAGAAGCAGTGGCAGACTGACCTTCCTCATAGCTCAACCACCTAAATTCCACTGGAACATGTAGGTTGTTGAAGAAGGGGATGAGTGGGAAACCACTGGTTTGCATTTGATTCAAGTATGCATTCTGGGAAGGCATCTCAGTTTGAGGTGAGAATTTAGAGAGGAAACAGCTACTTGGGGGTTTCTTCTAGTGGCTAATTGATAAAAGATTAAAGATCTTCTTTTCGTTGTGGCTTGCCATAAAGAGAGTCAAGGGTGCAATGGGTTTCTCACGTTTTGTTTGTTCCTTTCAGGCAAAAATCATGTGTTCTTCCATATGCAAATGCATTGGCTGTAAAAATTTTGAAGAAAGCCCAGAGCGAAAGACATTGATGCATTTAGCAGATGCTGCAGAAGTTAGGGTCCAGCAGCAGACAGCTGCAAAGACCAAGCTATCTTCCCAGATCTCAGATCTGCTGACAAGGCCAACACCAGCACTCAGCAGCGGTGGTGGGAAGTAAGTTAATGCAGCACCCTGTTTCATTTGCTTCTAACGTATTTTTTCTGATGTACGTGACCGGTATGTCCCTGTCATTTTTGAATGTTATCTGTGTAAGCTGTAGAAGCGGGAGCACACAGGTGAATGGAGCTTTTTGTTCACACAGCCGTGCTTTCTGTGGAACCTAGGGTATGCCAAGCTTAGCTGTGTTCAAGCGTGTAACTAAGTGTTGTCTTCTTGTGGTTGCACATATGCTCGCAGAAAACATGAAGTACGAGTGTCACATTTACTGACAGAATGTAATTCTTGAGCTACCCTTATAGTAAAAGCTGGAGAATTGTTATATGTACCTGGGCATTTCAAAGCCTATTTCAAAATCTACATCAATAGAGGCAGGCACCAAAGCACAGTGGCCCACCAGTTCATTTGACTGTAACTCTGGTTTATTCACTCCCTGTTAGCTGTCTGAAGGCTCTTGGAAGCAGTGAGACAGATGAAATCTCATCAGTCCTCGTACTAAACAGTTGACCAGCCATGGAGTTAGGTGCGTTTTGTGTTTTTGCTGAGAGCGAGTGGATCTTTCTTTGTTTCAGGCTGCCCTTTACATTTGTAACCAAGGAGGTAGCTGACGCAACCTGCGAATGCCTTCTCGCACAGGCAGAGCAAGCGGAGAAGATGGGCAAGTCAAAAGCTGCAGCAGAGCGCATGATACTGGAGGAGTTTGGACGCTGTTTGATGAGAGTTATTAACTCTGCAGGGAAGTCCAAAAGTGACCCTTGTGCCATGAACTGCTGACTCGTGCACATGAGCCATAATGAGGCGGACTGAACAGAACACTTAAGGCACAGGGACACTTTGGCGTAGAGGATTTAATAATATTTGTTAATTTGGTGCTTGTTGTAAATTGACATGCTTAAGATTGAAACAAGAAAATCTTTTATAACAAGATGTAGAGCCTTTTAAATCTTAGCTAAATCCTCTTCTACTTAAGACAATGCCTAAAGGTCAATTCTTCTTCCTGATGTACAGCTTTTACCTTGGATTTCTAAATAATTACATGTGTTCTCCCTTTTCCCCCAGAATAATTGCCTGGGGCATATATAAATTATTATAATATATATTATTTACAGTGTATGAAGTTGCATCTCTTTGTGAATACAGGAAAACACAGCTGTCAACAGCCAAGCAACTTTTGGCAAACAGGTCCATAATAAGGAGGTACCAGTGTATCCAAGATAGTTCTGAAAGGAAGTGTGTAAAAATGAGCATCTAAATGGAAGGCAGTACTTGTGTTTAGGAAATGACACAGCATGTTCATGTAGTGCACAGAGCACTGTGAAATACACAGGTGATAATACAAAGGAGCTGCTTGCAGATTCTCATTGGAGCAGGGCCCAAGAAACTTAAGAGGCAAAAGGAATTAATGGGAATTTTTTTAATAGGAACATGGCTGAAAGCTGAGATGTTTCTTAAGATGGAGCTTGAAGGCTAAGACAGACAGTGGCCTGTTCTCAGAAGTGAAGAAGAGCAGCCACGCCACAATGCCAGACTGTTTGCCCAGTGTTCGGTGTTACCTAAGCTCTTGCTTAGGTGAAGCTTGGTTTTTCAGAGGTCTGCAGCAGCCTGATCCCTCACTGGAGGTAGGGCTGTGCGGTCCACTGTGTTTTCTAGGATTGAGCTGTAACCCTGGAAGAGTGTTAAGTCTGAGAAGCTGAGGCCATGGGAGACAGTGGAACCACAGTTGTTTTAATGAGGACTTGAAACAATCTGCATCTGAATCGACTTGCAAACACAGGTAGGGATCATGTTCAGCCTGGCTGTAGGTCTTCAGGATGCTGCTTCTCTGTGTGTTGGCAATTTACTTGGGGTGTAAGGTTTTTTTTAGTGTTGTCTAGAATGACTGTGAGAGCTGTGACCAGAGAGGATGCTAGCACAGAATCAGGATTGCTACCAAAACAGAGGCATGGATCATTTTACACACAGCAAGGGGGGCAAGGGGAATCAACTATAGTGTGTACAGACTAGGGCAGGGGATTTTTTCAGTATTTGTTACAGGCAATCTCAGAATACATTTTTTGATAGTGGAACACATTTGCAGAATTAACCTGGTAGGTTACTTACTTACCTACCATGAATATCCATAACCGTGTTTAATCACAGGCATTTTTATTAAACAGTGCAACCTGAACTAGCTAGGTTTTTCCAAAAAGGATTTTGTATTCCTTGTGTAAAACTTAATACAGAGAAATGTATTCTGGAGCTCTTCCTCCAGGTTTTCTAGCAGGGCCAGGCCGGGGAAAGGTAGGGGCTAGGCAAACCAGCAGCAGAGCCAAGTGCCTCCATGCATGATGGCAATGGGATGGGAGGATATTTCCACTTCTGTCTTCGTCCCACAGTCCTGCACACTGAGCAGAAGGCCCTTCCACCCTTCTCTGTTGCCTCCTCTAAATGCCTCAGGGGCAGAAAGGGCCTGGGAGGTGGCCGGCAGTGCTGGCGGGTCCATCGAGTGGCCATTGCAGGTTAAGTTTTGACCTGCCAGTCACCATCTGAAGGGCCCTGTCTGCTATTAACATCTCCCTGAGCATAAATAGCAAGTGTGTTTTTGCAAACCTCTGAAATGGGAATCCACCTCTTGTGTAAGTAAATGCCATATTTTTTCTTTTTTTTTTTTTTTTCATAATTAGGACTTGGATTTACTAAAAAAAAAAATCAGTGCAGTAACTTTACATGTAGATAGTGCGGATATTCAGTTTACTTCTAGTGACCTAATATAGTATGTCCAGTAAGATTTGTATAAATGTAAATTAGTGTAAGTGAATAAAGTAATACCTATTTACAGTATTTTTCTGATTGCAATATGCCTTCTTTTGTTTAGACTTCAATCCATGTTAATTTTGTAAATATTCCATGTCTTACTCTAAATTGCACCTTTTGTGATGTGTATTTATATACAGTGTGCAAAAAACACTTGTGAGATTTAGATTACAGTTGTAATTATGTATGATGATATTGCTTGAGAATATTTTGCTTGTAAAGACTTTGAAGGTGCAATCAAATGCTCTTAGTTCTTCTATTTTGTTTTGAACAAGCTTTCTTAAACATTAAGCTTGGATTCCCCTCTCCCTGGTGTAGAATGTGTGAATTGGTTTTTGTACTTCCTTAGCCATTTGCATCAAACTGCTGGACAAGACTTACAGTCAAGTTCATTCAGTTACATAAAAATAATTGGGAATGGGGCAAGGGTTCATTTTCTAGTTCTGTTTACATCTGAAAGTAGAAAAATTAAATTTATATTTACTAGACCTATTCAAAGAATACACTTTTCTATATTGTACAAATAAAACAGTCAGATAAATCACAAAGAAAAATAAACATTTATACTATTCTGTAAATACGATTTTTCTGCACGCCTTTCCTTCAGCACTGACAAATATACACAGAAGATTCTCACTGAAATATCAAAATAAATCCATTAGCACTAGGCCCACTTCTGATGCAAGTACGGGCTGGCATTTTCAGTACGAGATGGAATCCTACCAGAGAGAAACCCGTGGTTACTGGGTACTGTCATACATAACAATTCCTGGCACACTGTGACATGGCCAGAATGTGTCAACCAAGCCAACACCAGGTAGTTGAGCCCACATGATGATTTCTCAAATTCTTTTAAACTCTTTAATGAGAGAGCATAGGTTTTTTTCAGTGTGCACTGGCTGGACAAGCGTTAGGCTTGGACTGAGCAGAAAGATGTGCAAGGCCATTCTGCAGCGCTCTTGGAAGACAGCAGGGTACTACACAGGGCTTGTTGAAGCCCAGCAAAGCTTTGTTGAGAGCCTTAGACTGCTTGTTAGCGGGATGCAACGCACCATTTTCTTGTGGCATTTGTGTCTTACTGTGTCTCTGTTGGGGGGGAGCTTTGTGAGCAGCTCTTGCAAAGCCGTATTACCCAGTTGCACTCCAGAATACAAGTCAGTTAAGAGAGCTTGTGGTTTGTTTCTGCAAAGTAAAACCTGGGTTTATTTTTGTGCATCTGATTTCTGTGCTCAGTTTTTTTAGCAGCTTGGTAAAGGCAATATACAATCAATGCTCAGGGAGCCTTAGGAGTGTTGTTGGGATGTTGAGTGAACAGAAGATGTAACTGGACTGAGCTTTTCCCCCTATAGCGCACCAACCACTGCAAGAGGAAACTGTGTGTTACCTTGGGCTGTTGTAAAGGACCAAGAGAAGGAATGAGGTGTCAGAGTGACTTACGGATGGGTTTGTATGGACCTAGTGGGGGGCATGGTGGTGGCAAAAGTGAGAGTGTTACAGAGAGAGTGAATGTCTGACAGAGGAGTTGCTGGGAAGAGAATGCAGTGTTCAAAAGACACTGTGGAAAAGGGAGTGGTGCAGAAAATCACTCTGTTGCATTTGTGGAGTTAGGAATGCTGAAAAATTCCACTGAAACCTGACAGTTCCCGCGGTGCGAGTACAGCCAGCAGTATCTGTGGTGGGCAAACAGCAGGTCTGTATTCTTGGAAAATAATGGCAATTGGTACAGGGTTCCTGCAACAACTGTCAAGCATTCTTACAATACTGGATAGCTTTGTTAATTAGGTAATTGCCACACTTTTTTCTTATAATGTGCTTTTGTTCAAACATTATCCTACCAAGCCCTGTAAAACTTCCTCAACATCTCTTGAAAACCTCTGTCATCAATATTTCAGTGAATTACAAAAGGACGTGTGAACTGTGGTGGTCATGAGTACAGGCAGGTCAGCCATGGCAATGCACAGAGGCTGACATCAGCCTGTATGCTTAGTGGTTTCTAGCTCAGTTTACCCATCAGCAGCAACTGCAGAAAACCCACGAGAAATTCAGAGGTGGGGGGAGCTCTGTGCACAGCACACCTACTATATTCACAACTTCACCGCAGCAGCCAGGAGCTCATGCACATCTTCATGCAAGAGCTTCTTGTTTGGGAGGAGGCTCAGTATGAATCAAGCAAGACAGGCTGCCTCAGATGTAAACAGAAGTGGCAACAGGCTTATGTTCAGCTGAAAAAAATGCACAGCAAGGAAATGCCTGTTCCCTGGGGCTCAGCTCATACTGGGGCTCGAAGGTTTAGGCAATACAAATGTTAAAACATTACGTGAGTGCAAACAATCTACCACTGGGATTTCAGCAGCATTTTGTCAGTGGTCCTAAAGATCTTATATGGGAGGGAAACGGTTCCTGCAGAGTCTCTTGTAGGTGGAATGGCTCCATGGCAGCAACAGCTTCAACATGGGTTTTTTCATAGGTAACTGGACTGTGAAAACGACTATAGAGATTCTTGGTTTGCTGCTCCCACCAGAGAATATACGAAGTTCTGCGGTGCTGCTGCTCTCAAAGCAGAGCCTGAAGAATTGAGTGCTTGAGCACAGCACCTCTGCGCCCGCCATGAGTGAGTAGGATTAAAGGGAGGAGGAAGAACCCAAACCAACCAGGGACGGTTTTGTCAAGTCAGTAGTAGGCATAACGGCACGTTGAATATTATTCCTGCCCTGGCACACAGTACATCATTTTTCATCCCATCTCCAACATGCAGCTCAAAAGTAACTTGAACAGCCAGAGTTATGTGGGAAATAGTTGCCTTGCATCTCTATGGATGCAAGTGCTGTTCTGCGTGGCAAAGGGAAGCCATTTAGCAGCAGTTACGCCAAACTCTCTATTCCAGGTAAAGCACTGCATACCAAGGCAGCTTCCTTGCCACAGCAATGAACTGACTGAAGAAGCCTGTCCTGCTTGGTGGCATTAAATCTATGACTCAAGTCACCAGTGGAAACAGCATCTGAAGCGGAAACTGCCTTATGGCCTGTGCTGCAGGACACACAACAGCTCTGGGAGGACAGGGCCATGTGGCACAGTGGAGCAGGTGACCTGATGGGGCCGTGTAATAGGACCTGAAACACACACCCTGCTGCAGCACACCCATATGCTGATGCCTGGGGCTCCTGCCCAGAGAAGAGGGTGTCAGTGCCCCTGGGTACTGCTGGGCACAACAGTCTTGTCACAGCCTCAGCACTGCTCTCTCACCTCTGTGGAGAACAGCCTCTTTGCTGAGCATTCACTACCTCACTTGTAAAACAGGGGGCTTTAAGGGGTAGTTTGATATCACAGTGCCCCTTCCAGGGGATTCAGGCTTAAGCACCTTGTTTAGCTGTTTGATGAGACATGTAGGAGTAGAGATCAGAGCTTGTGTACAACTTGAGTGCCATTTTCTTATGTCTTTATTTTCCTTTTAAAGTAAAAGCTCTGCAGGCTTTCTTGCCTCCAGCTTTTTTAAAGAAGATCTGCTTTGCTGAAATCAAAGTGCCAGCACACATGATCTCACCAACAGTGTGGAATATGCATCAATTTTCTCCCCAAAAGAGTGCTTACAGCACTAAGCCACCCAGCACCTCTGCCACTTTGCCAGACACCTTGAGGAGCCATTGCTCGTTGTGAACTGCCACGCAAATCTTGTGAAACATGCAGCTGCTTTGCAGGATTGCTAGATGGAACACAGGATCAGATGAACTTCCTTGCTTTGCTCAGCCAAACTCTGATCAGATGGTTAGTGGTGGCACAACACACCACCGCTTATCAACATCAGTTTTGTTGGCCAAATCATGGGAAGACACATAATTTCCTCACATGTGTTGCCTGGACCTGGCCATCACCAAGCCTCAGTGGGGGACAGGCATCCTTGGAACAGCAGTGAGTAGTTGTGACCCCATGTGGGTCTGGCTTCAGTGAGAGCCACCCAGTGGTGATGGAAACAAATGTTTTCCCTTCGGTCTGTGCCTTCCACAATGGTATTTCAAGTTCAGGTGTTTGGCACAGTTTATTCTGATGTTTAAATAACATCGTGTTATTTCCTTTACTAGGATTGTGTAGTGATTGTTGATGCACAACTCCCCATCAAATAAATGGTTCATGAGAGTAGGGAAGAGGGAGCTTTCTCCCAGAAGCTCCTGGAAGACTTTCTCTTCTAGAGACAAGCACCATAGCTTGGTGGTTTTGTTGCCGTCTCCTACTTCGCCATACCGGTTCAGGACTCGTTCCAAAATGTTTGTTATGTGGTACACACTTGCTGAGGGCAGACTCACTCCACCTAACTTTTTTATGTAAAGCACTGACCCGCATCCTGGCCTGCTGTCATCTGACTCAAAGAGGGAAGCAAGACAAGCCTCGCATTGCAAGTCAGAGGCTAATTGCTCAGCAACAAAGCCTGCGATGCAGGTGATGCTCTGTGCGTGCAGCGATAGGTCTGTCAGTGCATTACTCAGTGCAGAGCCATGCAAAAGAAGGCCTGCACAATAGGGGTACTCCGTTGTCAGTGTCTTCCCATGAGCTGGGTTATACTGAGCACAAATGCTGCCAAGGGTCAGATCTCTCCTGCGAGACAAGGATATGTCCAAGGAGCTTGTATTGCCTGCGCCACTGCTGCGTGACAAGCCTGGTGCCAGGCTGCAGCTGGCCAGCAGTCTGTGGTAAGCGGCCTGGAACACAGTGCAGGTGGGGCTGCTGCCACAGGCTTGCCGGAGGGCCCTGAGGAACAGCTCCAGTGGGTCAAGGCTGAAGGCATAGGCCAGGAGGTGGTGGGAAGGAGTGCCTTCTGGACATACGTAGTTGGTGTAAAGCCACTGGAGGCTTTCGGCATTGAGCAATAAACTCAGAAGACCTAGTCTGCGTTTGCTTTTAATAATGTATTTCCCCATAGAGTCTGTTAAAGTGGTGAAGGAGCTCTTGGCCTCATTAAAGAGGTGGCTTATTTTGGTGTAATCTCCAGCTAGCAAAGGCCTTTCAAGTTCCCTTCTACAGGGACCTCTACCATGAAACACATCGCACAGACGGCTCATCAAACGCACAAACTTGACGGTACCACTGCAGTTCTGGAATGAGGCTAGGCCCAGCTTCTGGAGGTGTTCCAGTGCATCAGCAACACCCTCACTGAACAACAGGGTAGCAAGGTTGACCTTCAGGTGGTAACTCTCCTTACTTCCCAGTCTTCGTGACTTGGGACTGCATGGCTCTAACACCCTGTGCTCCTGCAAAGCTGCCAGCTCCACCACATGCTGCCACCACACGGTGTCACTGAGCCACTCTATCTTCTGGAAGCACTGCAGAGCATTCCTTATTAGCTGCAGCACATGGCAAATGTCAAAGAAGTACGTGATGCTGTGACCAGAGTCTGGCGGATGTTGGAAAGTGCACTGAATCCTTTCGGGATCTATCCTGATCCCCAGAGCTCTGGCAGTCTCAGCACCACGAGCGGTGGCACCTGACGTCACAGCCAACACCGTGATGCCAATGTTGTTCAGCTTACTGATGGTCTGACGAAGCAGCTGAGCAAGTAAGTGGCCAGTCGTGCTGTTCACAAAGAAGTAGCCAAGTGGAGCCATCCAGGGACTCAAGGTGCCGACTGCCATGAGGATTATCGCTTCTGAGGCCAGCGGCGCTTCATCAGCATCAAGGGTGCCTGCTCCCAAGTCAACAAAGCCTGTCAGGCGCTGCGTCTGTGGGTCCCACTCCTGCTGCTTCTGCAGGGACATGTCTTGTACCATCAGGGTGCAGTAGCGGTAGGCCCGTTCCCCTCTCTCCACCTTTTCCTCAAGGCAGAGAAAAATGTCATTGCTGAAGCCTGCAGTAGCCTCATTAGTAGACAGCCAACTGTGGAGGGGTGAGGAGAGGAAAAAGAGGATGTGATTAGGCAAGCTGAGAAAACTGAAGCAACAGTCAGCACCTTTTACCTCTTAGGAGATATGGTCAGCCGTGCAGGGCAGGCAAAGGCACAGAGTATAAAGCAAGCAGCCCTGCCTTTCCTAATGCATACTCTGATTTTCTTTTCTCACACCCTATGGGAAGCCAAATGAAAGTACTGACCATCGAGGGAAATAACAAAGCAGTTTCTTGCCTCTCCAACATATAGGAAATCAGGACAACAGGAAAAAAAAATTAAACCAAATACAGAAGTACAAATCAGGGTATGCAGGGGGTCAGCAACACCAGGCTGCTCTCCTTCCCAGCTGGCTTTCTCCACGCTGTACATCGTACTCCAGTTTGGAAGATGGGAAAGCCTTGGCAGCCTGTGTGGAACGCTACTCCCTTTAATATGCTCCGTCCACTAGCTCCTTGCACCCCTTCAAGCAGATTATTTGGAAGATACTGTGTGAAACCCCCACAGGCTGGCATGGACGTCTGTTATCTGTCGGGTATCCTCCAATTGCACTACAGGAATCTGAGATTCAAAACCTGTAGGGGGAGAGTTTCTTCAGCTTTTGTTTTGTGTGCTGTTACAACTGCACTCCTTGTTAATGGGTCTGATAGCAGTTCAGGTATTAAATTCTGAGCCTACGTAACTACTTGCCGTGAGTTACGCAAAGGAGTTATGATACAGAAGTATCTCCCTTCTGTAACTTTGAAACAGACACTTGTCAAGATTCACTAACTTCCCAGAGTCCTTGTGGGGCAAGGTGAGAAAAAACAAAGCTCTAGTCTAATTGCTTTATGCAGTCCTTCGCTTTCTCATGCCCTCTTCTTGACCACTCCCTTTTCCAGAAAACAGTCCCAAAGTTTTCCATGTTTAGTCCTATTGGTTTTCATTTCCTCTGCTGACACTTAATCCTGCCCATCTCTCCTCACCTGGTTTAGGCTGTTGGTGAAGTACTGCAGCGGCTCCCTTTACACTGCCTCCTGCTGCTGCTTTTTAGATGACCTTACTCTTATTTGCCCTTCCTTCCGCTGTTCGGCTTGTCCGACCCCTCTCACAAGCCTGCACTGCACATCACAGGTCAAAAGCATGTGCCAATGCAGTAAAGCACCTGTTTTTTAATTCCTCCTTCCTCCGCAGTGAACAGTAAACACATACAGGCCCTACAGCAGCTGAGGCCCTGAAATGTAGCTTTTCTTCACACATACTCATCTGGGAATACTCAGCAAACTCCACACTCCAAAATCGTTGGTGTGAGTAATGTGATAATCTCATGCTGTGACCCACATACCAACTCTCTGAGACGAGGTGTATCAATGTTTATTGACATTTGCTTCCTACTCTGCTTCTGTTACTTAAAGCAGAGGAAAAACTACTACCGCTGAATGTTTTCAGGACAGATCTGTTACACGTATTTGCTATACGAGTACCTGGCAATACGCTCAGAATGAATGAATGAATAAAAACTTGCTTGGTCAGGCTGTGAGGATGAGGGAAGGGAAGAATCTTCTGCAGATAATCATAGGCCTTAACATGGTAGAGGTGGAGAATACAAGCGAATTGCCTCATTTCTGGTGAGTATTCTGTCATGTGCCTCCAGCTGCGTAACTCACAAGGCAGATCTGGTTAAAAAACCACAACAAAACAAACCAAACAAACCAAGAGCTTGTCAGCTTTAGAGAAGCAAATAAATCAGCTGGTAAGTTAACACAGGGATGTAAAATACAAACTACACAATACAAAGCAATGTGGCAGCCTCTGGAATCGCTCGGTTCTGAAGCCTGACGTGAAGAGCAGGGCTCAGCAATGCTGTCACTGTGCATCACTTCTTCACAGAGAGAGGAATGGCTAGGGAGCGTGTGGCCCACGCTCAGGCCAAGTCCCCAGCACGTCCTTCCCCTCTTTTCCCACCTAATACCACTCCCCAGTTTTGAGTAAAGGCTGTATCTTACACGCGGGTGCTGCTGCTTCAGAATGAGTGCAGTGAAGCCGTTAGCGGCCGACGGCAATTTGAAATGGCTTCTTCAGGCTCTGTTACTGGCACTGACAGAGCCCGTGTCCGGACAGCACAGACAAGGGGGTTTTCCCATTCACAGACACCCTGGGGCCACCGGCCAGGTCTCATCTAACAGCCCTGGCGACAGGTCCGACCCCAGCCTCGAGCAACTGCATTTTTAGGGAGATTCTAACACCTTGCAGCATTGGCGGTTGCATTCCAGACATACAAACGGCAAAGCCTTTGCGCTACAGGTTCCCAACGGCTGCGGATTACCGATGCCAGAAAATTACAGGCCTGCATGAAACCCGCGGCGAGGGAACGGGGACCCCGCGACGCCGGGCCCCAGCAAACGCCCCCAGCGGTACCTGCAACCAGGGCCTGCAGCAAACTCACGGTTTCCTCGGGAAGCTGCTGGGTATCGACCAGCTCCATCAGGATGCTGGACACCCTTGCGGGCTGCTGCGCGGCGGGGCGGCTCCCGGCCGCGGGGGGAGGCTTCTGCGGGGGGGCCGGGGCCGGCCGCGCCTCCGCGCCCGCTGCGCGCTGCCCCGCCGCGGTGTAGCTGTGGTCCTCGGCGGCGGGGGTGAGGCCCGCCTGCCTCAGGGCTCGGGCGGGGGGGCTCCGCCGGCCGGCGCCCCGCGGCTCCTGGCGGGGGAAGGAGAGGGGCGGTGAGCGCCTAGCGGGGCCAGCACAACTTCCTAGCGGGGGAAGGAGAGGGGAGGGCGGCCGGCAGCGCACGCACCGGGCGGGGGAAGCGGGAGGGCACGGCCCCCCGCCTCAGCTTGCGCCGCATCCCGTAGCGCTCGAAGTCGGCCTCGGTGAAGTGCCGCGAGCAGAGCATGGCGCTGGGGCCCGGCCGCCAGGCCTGGCGGCTCCGCGGGTCCACGCGGTTCACGGCGCGGATCCACTCACGGCGCTGCGCGGCGTCCACCGGGAACCTACGGGGGAGGGGAGAGAGGGAGCCGCTCGCCCCGCCCGGGCGGGACGCGGGGTGCCGCCACGGGGGACGGCCGCACTCACTGGTGGAAGGAGATGCCGCGCTCCCGGCTCCGCCCGTTGTCGCGGGTGGTGCAGCCCAGCGCCGAGCAGCTCCGCGTCATGGCTGCCCCCCAGCACCGCCGCGCCGCGCCGGCACGACCGGCCCGGCACGGAACGCGATGGCCCATTGGCTGACACCGCCTGCCCGTCTAGCTTTCTCCTTCTCAATTGGCTCGCAAGCCGCGACAGCTCCGCCTCCGCGTCGGAAGACGCTTCTCCATTGGCGGGCGGCGGCTGCGGGCCGCCTCCTAGCGGTGTTGCAGTTCCGTTTCGGTCTGATGTAAGCAGGGAAAGTGGACGGTCGGAATGGGAAGAGAACGGAGCCAACCGGTAGTGGTGGTGGAGGGAGAGGTAGCCAATGACAAGCGGCGATCCTCGCAACCAATGGCAGCAGCGCCACCGTCTATATATATAGCAGGGCCGGGAAAGCACGCTGCCTTTCCCGCCGCGGCCTGGTAGGGGCGGGGCTGCTCTGCGCGGCTGCCCGGTGCGCCGGGGCCTGTGCTCGTGGTCGCTCCTCCGCGCCGAGGCGGGAGCCGCAGCCGCGCCATGGGGCTGGGGCAGCGCCCGCCCCAGGCACAGGTTCCGCCCCCTGTGCGGCCGCAGGCTCCGGCGGCGGGAGGTGGCAGCGGAGCTGTGCTCCGGCTGCTGTGAGAGGTGGGTCGGTACCTCAGGCGTGTGGGTGCTGTGCTCCCCCCCGCGCCGCCCCGCAAGGCGGAGGAGCCCTTTGTCGGCCTGGCACCTGTCCGATGATGAGCCTCACTGCTGTTCACATCATGACAGCGCCGTGATTACTGCTGTTGAGCTGAGGAGGACAGGCGGCCCCGGAGTCCCCCCTGCCGCACCCGCTTTCCCCCGGTTGCTCTACACCCCGGCGAGGCGGCCGCCCCTAATGTCTGTCTCCCTCTTTCCCAGGGCCGACCGCTGTTCCTGCCCCCAGGAGCCCGGAGGAGAGCCTGCAGGAGCCACAGGCACGTCCCCCCGCACACCGGCCCCTTCCCGCGCCGGGCGGCCGGCCGGGCCCCCCCCACTCCCCCCCGCCCCGCGCCCGGAAGGCGCCGGGCGCGCCCGGAAACAGCGGCCGGAGGCGGGGCCGTGGCTGCCACGTTGGAGCGGGCCGGGGCCGGGTGAGCGCCGGGGACGCGGAGGTGAGGCGAGGCGGGCACCCTCACCCTCGTTTTCCGCCTTTTTTCCCTTTAATTCCTGTCAGAAACGGGGCGCCCGTGCCGGTGGGCGAGGCGGCCCGCGGACGCCGGCCGTGCGCGGTGTTCTGAGGGCGGGCAGAGCCCCGGGGTGCTCAAGTGAGACCCAGAACCGGAGCGGTGGGGGCTTCGCAGCGGTGTGCCGCGCTCCGAGCCGGCTGGCGGCGGGGGTCTGGCGGGGCTTTGCTCCAGGCGGGGCTGCGCCGTGGGTCGAGGCAGGGGGCTGCCGTGGGGTGCCCGGCGTGTGCCTCCATGCCACCAGAGGAAGGGTTTTCAGAGCGGTTGGAGCTTTGCCCACATTTTCCTTTATTATGGTCTGTTCAGCAACTGTCAGTTTCCTCTGTGTACCCTCTGTGTTATTATGCCAACGGAGAATTACTCATCCCCTTCCTCCTGGGTGTGCACTGGAGGGGATGGCTTTGGGATGTGCGGATGTGTGTCTGTCTGTGGATATCCTTAGGAAAGCAATCACCCTGGCAGCTTCTGCCAAATCCAAATGCAGCTGCTGAAAGTGTGGCAGTGTCGTCTCCCCTTGCTCCCTTTAAGCGTTGTTTTTCTTGGTTTTATTTTTTAGTGAAATGAAGCTGAAGGAAATTGACCGCACTGCCATGCAGGCATGGAGCCCTGCCCAGCAGCACCCAATTTACCTGGCTACAGGTGAGCTTCTGGGAAGTGTGTGCTAGCAGGCCTTGGACTACGTGTGGTGGCTGCCGTGAAGTGGTTGTAACTGAAAGCTGTAGGAGTTATTTCATGTCCCGAAGGCAGGAGCGGGGTATATGCTATGCTGTCTTTAGTGGAGTTCTCTAGTTGTGTCACGCGTGAAAAAAAGCTTTACATTCTGCAAGTGACAGCAAACATTCTCTTCTTTCTGCCAGTGTAAGTTGACAGCAATCTGAACCACTAGTTTTCTGTCTCCTGCGGCTCATTTCTAACTTTGATCATTTTCTGTGCATCGTCATGGGGGGGGGAGAAAAAGCACTTGCCCAAAGCTTTTCCTGTTCTTGCTGGTTAAGAAATGCCTAGAGGGGGAATCATGGGGAGGAGAGCTATATAGAACTGCGTCCAAATAACAGAAACAGAAACTTGTCCTCATCTCACGATCCTTTTCGCATTGCAAGGATGATGTTTTTATTCCCCTCCTTGTACTGCTTTTGCAGTTGATCTTTTGTGTATCAAGGCTTTCTCACTGCCAAGCATCCTTCTTTGCAGGTACATCAGCTCAGCAGCTGGATGCAACCTTCAGTACCAGTGCTTCTCTAGAAATATTTGAGTTGGACTTATCGGACCCCTCACTGGATATGAAATCCTGTGCCACCTTCTCTTCCTCTCACAGGTAAGCAGTGGGGTTGTAAGGGAAAAGCAATGGCTGTAGAATTGTTACACGTGTGTGGAAAGGCTGCTTCGTGAGGTTTATTTGCAGTTGTTAAGGAGAGGAGCAGAAGTTCAGTGCTGAAGGATGAAGGCACCTGAGTGTCATTGCTGTTGTGGGACAGTGAGACGTCATTGTGAAGGCAGTGAGCTTGGACTCCAAGGAGCTGCAAGCAGCTCATGCTCTGACATAAACCTGAAAAAAATCTTGCATTGGTTGGTAGGTTTGAGTATGTATGCAGGCCATTTATCTTCGGGAGCCTCTGCGATTCTTCAGAGAACAGAAGGAAATGTGAAATTATGACAATGCAGTCACAACTTTTCACATTGCCCCATCCTGTTTGCATTTAGGTATTTCAAGGAGACTCCTGTAACGTAACTAAACTGGGTCATGTTGTGTGTGTGTATTATCATACCTCGACTCGCAGCTGGGAAGCCAAGTTCCTGACTGTGAAAGTCCACTTAACTCATAGCCCCTTACCGTGCATTTGTCCAAGGAAATAGCATCAGAGCATCCAGTTTCCATCTTGGAAGCGTTTGTAGTGGCTCTCTGGTGGCTATTTCAGTGGCTACTGCTTATTGTGGGTAAACTGAAAAAACTTGGGTGGAAGCACAGGATGTTTCTGTGGGTAGATGTGGTAACAATTGCCATTGGATTGGATCCGTGGCTTTTTCATACCAGCCTCAGTGTTGGCATAACCACTCTTTTCCCTGGTGACCTGAAATCATGTGAGTGGAGGTGCAGGCAATTACAGTGTTTTCACAGTATGTTCAAGTGAGAATTTGACACTTCTAGAGAAGCAATTTATCTCCTCCACCTCTGACATGAGCAGAAATGAATTGGACTTGAGTCTTCGTTATCTGTGCTAAACAGTTGACTTTAAGAACTAAGGACCTACAACTATTCTAAAGTTCTTGACCAAGTGAAGTTGGCTTGGTTCCTGGAGGCTGTGTTTCTTATGAACGACTTGAGAGGGGTTGAAATTGTGTGCAATTGCCCACAGTAAGTTTGTGACCCTGCTTGAGGATGCTCTTCTGATTTCAGTAGAAAATGGTTGTGGTTGCTTTTGCAGGAGGAAGCACAAGGTGTTAGGCTGCTGGTTTTGTGCCATGTCAGTTTTGTTGTAATGATTTGTGGGGCTGGCAGAGCAGTTGTGCTGGCTGGCAGCTCAAAGTCTGTGTCCTGCAGTTGTCTGTGTTTTAGTACATGGGGCTCATGAGAAACCACCACAGCCTCTGTTCGATGCCCTGCACTGTGCCCAAAGCTGATGTTAACAGGTTCTACTGACCTGCTGGGAGCAGGATGAGGTGCTTGGTCTTTTAAAATTTCCTTGTTCTACCTAGCTTTAACTATGACTGAGATTTTTCAAGGCTTGCCAAGTGTCTTTTGCTTACTGAATTTCAAAAAAACACTCCTTATAGCCAGGGTGCAGTGCTGCTTTGAAAGTACTTCCCTTAGTGAGCAGCACAAGAATTTGACTTTGCCCCAGAAAATGCGTTACAAGGGAAGTTGATTACTATTTTTTTTAATTAAGGATAACAAGAAATGCCCCAGCTAGCAATGTATATGCCAGGCTTTATTTTGGTTTGCAGCAAGTGAAAATGTCCAGGTGGTTAAACCTGCAAAAGATAAATCCGGCAACAAGCTTTGTTAATTGTCCTTCAAGGAAAGTTTTGCACTGTTTTTATAGAGCTTTATGTTATCTTGCAAAGAGCAAGGGGCAAGGAGAAAGCAATTGCACAGTTAACTGTTTTCTGTTCCTCACTGTTTTCTGCCTTCGTTTTGGATTATCTGAAGTCCCCTTGAATCTTGCTAGTGGTGTAACACTACTGCCCAGACACCTCTGCCGATCACACTGTTTTCTTGTAACCTTGCGGTTAGGTGCAGAAGTTTAAAAATTGTACCCAGAGAAGTGATCTGTCTGATATTGCAGACCCATTTCCATTCTTTGGTGAACCCACACTGTTACCTGAACACTGCAGTAGGAGGCTGAGCACTTGGCTGTTATTGTATTTCTCACCCAGTATACGCTCTTTCTTTCTAGCTTTCTGCAGTATGTATTTTACCATGGTGAAGTTGCTGTGACCTAAAGTAATTACTTGAAGATTGTCCAGAGATAACAGAGATTAATAACAACACAGTGAATGCTAAAGTAACTCCTTGCTACCTTCCAGTCAATGTGGGTTTGCTTTTTGCTTGCATAAGAGCTGATATGTGTGTGTTAACTTTCTGTAGAAAAAAATCATTCTTTGCGTGGTTGAATACACAGGCATGCTGTTTTGTATGTGCAGCAGGTTCATTGAGTTGAAGGAAATTTGGGTATTGCAGATGGACACGGTGGTGTGAAAATAATTCATTTCTAGTATTATGTTTAATTCCTCTTTATTTAGTATGGTTAACAGATTGTGGTCCAAGAGATGTCTGTGATGTGAATAAACAGCTTGCTGAGTCTCCAGTATAGCAGATGAAACACTTGCACATCCAGAAGCACAGATACAGAAAAGGATTTGGAATTTTTCTAGTTACATCTTTTTCCTCTCTTGTATGGAGAGTTGCTTACAAATAGCAGAGGTTTACCTCCAGGCTGTGGCTGAATGGACTTACAGTCCTTACTTCAATTACTCCTGTTTTTTTCAGAGGTGAGCTCAAAATCACATGCAGTTGGGAGCAATTACCTGATTTTGCAGTCAGGAGATGAGAGATGTTATTGGTTCGGTATGTCGTGACTTGGCGTCTTGATAATGAGCAGAATTGTGACACTTTGTACTTACAACCCTTTCCATCAGAAATACAGAGATTCATTCTTAAGGAGAGCTGTGGGCAGTCTTTTCTCTGATCTGTCTGCTCCATCTGTTAGCAGAAGTCTGGAGGCCTTAGCTGGAATGATCAAAATGGGGTGCATCAGTGTACGTGGAGTCAGTGGTGGGTGGTTGTAGACTGGGGACCACTGTGTCTTACAGGTACCACAAGCTGATCTGGGGACCGCACAGCATGAACTCAGGTGAAAGAGTCTCTGGAGTCCTGATTGCTGGGGGTGAAAATGGAAATGTCATCCTGTACGACCCAGCCAAAGTCATAGCTGGAGATGCTGAAGTAGTAATTGCTCAGAAGGACAAGCACACGGGACCAGTAAGAGCACTTGATGTCAACATGTTCCAGGTTGGTTTTCTGCTGCTCTTCTAGATGAGTGGCCTGTCTTAACTTGTAACTTCAAATGTTTCTGTCCCCTTCCCCTCCCCTGAAAAGCATGTGTTTGAGTATCTGTTTGTATTTAGTAGGAAAAACCTGTCCTGTTACTGGTATTTCAGGGTGGGGAATGAAAGATTTTAAGGTGTCTGGCTCATTCCTTCCCCTTGTCAGTTCACACTGTCAATTTAGTGGATCTTTTTAGCTCGGCTTGCATTACATGTAAAGTAGAGGTGGTTTTCTGTGGTATTTTAAGCTAGTCTACGGGTTTTTAGCTCCCGTGTACTGTGCCAATATTGTTGTTATCGCATGGGGAGTATTTACATGCTCTCACTCATGTTTCTGGTGACTATCAGAATTTAGGTACCCCCTTTGTGGAGGGTGGGTAGGGTCAGTCTTCAAGACCTCTAAGTATTATTAAGTGGAAAGAGGAGACAGAACAGGAAACAGGGTGATGTGGCCTCTCTAGCAGAAGAGCTCTCAAAACTGACAAGCTTTCCTCCATCACTAATGAGCATTTACTTCCTTCTAAATACAGTGGATTGTTTTTTCCCTTGTCCTCACCAGCTGCATGAGAATTCAGTTGAATTAGTTTCCTAAATAGCACTTCTGTCCCTGCACACTTGCTTTCAGCCATGCTGCCCTGTATTCATTGTGTCCTCTCTGAATCACTTGCTTTCCCTTTCTGCCTGTTATGAAGTCAGGACTTGCTTGTCCCCAGCCAGCCGCAGTGTGTGATCAAAGGGTGCTCGATGCCCTCTGCTCCTGTCACTCTGCCTGGACTTCTGCATCCCAGGCACAGGATTGCTCTAGATGATTGTCCTTGCTGTGGGCAGGGTGCTGTCCACTGCTGGAGCCATGAATGCCACGCTGCTTCCAGCCAACCCTGCGTGTTGCCGTCTGCCCAGAGCAAAGCTCTGCGGTGCAACCTGCAGTAGCAGTAGCTGCACCACTGCTTCCTCGTCTGCCCCCTCACAGAAGTGTCATTGCTTTTTGCTCACTCGTCCACGGTTGCACCTCTGCAGCCTCCTCATAGGTGTTTGCCAAGACCAAAATCCCTATTCTGTGGAATGGTTATTCACTGCATGGCATTCCAGTCTAGTGCAGCATGTGGATTTATTTAATTAGCTCAGTCTTACCTGAAATTAAAAAAAAAACCTTGCTTTTTTTCCACTAAGCTGGTCTGTGTGAGCCAAAGGCTGTATCCTGAGCTGACAGGAGAAATTGGTACAGTCCTGTGGGTCTGATGCCTCCCAGCAGCTAAGACTGTGAATGCTGATGGGGAGAATACTCTTTTAACATCTATTAATGTGTCTTACAGACTAATCTGGTGGCCTCTGGTGCTAATGAGTCAGAAATCTACATCTGGGACTTGAACAATTTTGCCACACCAATGACACCAGGAGTGAAGACACAGGTACCAGATTTGTATTTGTTAAATGCTGCGGAGCAGACTAATGAAAAATATGCTGTCACTTAAGCTGAACACTCATTGAAGCATACAGTTCTAAAGCTGTTTCAAGGTGACAGGTGGGAGGAAAGCCTTTTGAAGTCTAACTGGGGTAGCAGTTAATTGTAGTTAGGCATGAGCTACGTTTCTGGCAATGTTAGATACAGCCCTTAAGGAGTGGTACAACAGATCTCTCAGTATCACAATAAAGAAAAACAGGTGTCTGCATGTTGTTCTCCAGTGGCTTTCCCAAAGGCCAGCAAAAATAGGCTTCTATTGGTACTTAATTTTTGTAATGTGTTTATTGGACTTTCTGAGTCTAATAAAAGGAGTTTGAGATGGTTTTTCACCTTCTGACATGCCTGTGACTCAAAGCATATGGCAGCCCATGTCTGTAAGGACACTACTGAGTGGCAGCCTCGGGAGCTTTCAGAAGGAAGCCAGTCATGACAGCACTGTTTTACCACACATTGTCTCTAGCCGTGACTTTTTTTGCCCAGCTCCATACAAGGATGACTGGATGCTGTAGCTTTTTTAGCCCCTGGAGTGTGGTTTCCTGGCTGTGCCTGCAAGTGGAAGCATGGACAGGTTCGCGCGATGAGTGGTTTGCTCTGCTTTCTGTGCAGCAACCCTGGGTGTGCAGTCATGTTTATCCATGGCAGACCTGCAGTTTTGGCTGGCTTCACAAGCAGTTGATAGACATCTTCATGTGGTGGGATTTTATTTTTTAGAAAGTTGTGTTTGGCTGGGGAAAGCTTAAGTATCCCCTTTGTCTTTGAGAAATGATGCATTTTATCAAGCAACAACATCAAGCAGAGTTTCTCAGATTACACCACTTAATATATCCAGAACGGTTACACGTCTTCCAGTCTTCCTCTGCATGTTTCACTTATGCATGAGTCTGAAGATCATGAAGGTACAGATTGAGGAAAATAGAAAGAAGATAAAAAGCAGCTACTGAGAAGTCAGAAGATGAGGCAGTAGGTTTGGCCAGTTACCTTCATTTTTTCAGGGAGTGTTTAATTGCTATGCTTAAGGGCCAGGGTTTAGCCTGTGTCTCTAAAAGATGATCTAGAGGGGGCAAGAGGGGAAAATGGGACGACACACAACAGCCTTTAGTACTTTGTGCCTTGTCAGGGAAATAGAAGAACAGGAAGAAGTTGTTTCAGTGCATTTCTGTAGCTGTTACAAAAATTGCACAAGAAGTTTGTGGTTACTGGAAAACAAGGTTATTACTGCATGAAAATTTGGAGATAAAGTGAGAAAATGGGATGAGAATTACTCTTCAAAGATTTTCAATTTAAACTCTGTGTATTTGGATACTTTGTTTAGTCATAGTCATTTATTATCACGTGGGAATTTTGGAGGACACTTCAGTTAAAGATCCCTGTATAAGATTCTTATGTCTAACTAATTTTTTTAGGCTGGGGAATCTTTTAGTCCATATGCTGAGTGACAGTTGGAAATAATAGTGCAACAAAGGCTGAGTTAACATTGCTTTTAATTCTTGATCTAAAATTAAGTAGCTGAGGGGGGGTGTTGTGTTTAAAAAAAATACCTAGAATTCCTTCAAGCAAGTTTTTAAGTCAAAACCTAATAACCCAAGGGAAAAGGGCAGTTCATATACCTGGCTATAATATTTCCATAGAGTAATTTGCTGTTCTTGAAGGCAGTTGTGCTTAGTCGTCTTTAAGTGACTGATATATCATGTTGTAAAGCAGAAAATGCAGATTTTGGAGAAATACTAGCAGTTTATAAATCAGGATTTTCAGGCATTCTACCCTACAGCATGTGTACATAGGAAACCAGAACACATGCAGTACCTGGGATGAGTCTCCTTGCAGATGTGTCTTTTAGCAAGTCCTGAAAATAATGTGTTTTGAGTCTTTGATTTGGAAAGACTGAGACAGGCTGTTCTGTGTGTGTCAGCCTCTTGAGGACATCAGCTGCATCGCATGGAACAGGCAAGTCCAGCATATCCTGGCATCTGCCAGCCCTAGTGGCCGAACTACTGTGTGGGATCTCAGAAAGAATGAACCCATCATCAAAGTCAGTGACCACAATAACCGGGTGAGTTGGCTCTCGCAGGGGTGCACAGGTGCTTGTGGAGAGGTGTGGGGTGCCTCTTAGCATGTGGGGTCAGGTCATAGCGCCCCTTCTTACGTGGCATAAAGATACTGGTGCCTGGCCCATTCTTATACAATGTACTAAATATCTAACGCATTCTCTTAAAAGGCTATGTATATGCAGAGGGGTTGTCATTAATTTAAACAAAAATAGGCAGATGCAGATTGAAGCAAGGCAAGGCACTCAGATTTTCTATTGGAGTGACAAATTAGTTTGGAGAAAGACATTACTGATCTGTCTGGGGTTACCACAGAAAGATACTTTTTTATACAGCTACTTAGAAATTACATGTTTTGTGTGCTTGGAGAGGTGAGGTTGCAGCTGACATGCTCTGGGTGAGCTTAGTTTCATGGAGCAGGTGACATGTCATGACTTACTGCTCAGGCAGAGAGGGCTTCTTCCTTGCCATCACAGCTGGGTGAGCACAAGGGCTGAGCCCTGGCAGGACAGCGGTGACTGATGGAGCTGGGACCTGTGTTTCTGCTGGTCCAGACATGGAAATGGAAGCAGGCTGCAGCTGAGCTTGGAGAGGGTAGGGTCTGTGGCAGAGGGTGCCACAGAAGAGTGTTGTCATTGAGTATGTTACAAGGGACACTGCCTCATATAGTCATAACCACCACATCTGCTCCACAGGCAGTGTAAATGTAAAAAAAAAAAAAAAAAAAATCCTGTTGAACTTGTGGAGAGTGACACATTTGTATAATTTTGTATATTTTTAAAGGAATATTGCTATAACAAACTATGAAGATGTAGTAGGAGTTCATAATGAAACATACAGATGAGTGCTCCTGAAGTAACTGCTTGGTCACTGCACTTTTATTCTGATAAATTGTGTAACTCAATGTATGTTTTCATTGCCTAACATAAGAGCAGCACAGTAGGCTGTCTTCATCATGTTATTGTAGTCTAGTGATACAGTGTTTACATAACCTCTGCCTAATGACAGCTTTCATTAAAATAGCAATAAAAATAATAGAGAAAAGGTTTGTACAGAGGGTTTTATTGTTTTCTTGCATTAGAACATAGGACTGTGAACAAGACAGCACAAAGTCCTCTCTTTGAGAGGACCTTCGGAAACTAACTGCAAGTTCCCTCAGTCACAAAAACAAGAGGATCCCAATCTGAATGCAGTCAAAAATAATGCCCAGAAACACAGTTGCAAATTCCCTTGCAACAGTGTCTTAGCAAGCACGTAGGTGTATTTAGGCTAGTTGTCTTTTGTCCTTAGTGCTGCTTAGTTCTTTTATGCTGTGGCACAATGTTGTTCCTCAGATGCACTGCTCAGGCCTGGCGTGGCACCCTGATGTTGCTACCCAGATGGTTTTGGCCTCAGAGGATGACAGATTACCTGTGATTCAGATGTGGGACCTAAGATTTGCCTCCTCACCACTTCGTGTTCTAGAAAACCATACAAGGTATGAGACTTATGTAGGCTGCTGCTCCATGGTGTTTGCACTGTTGCTGACTGTGCCAGTTTGTACATCTTACTCCTTGCTGCCTTCCCTGAGCAGGCTCACTGGGTTGGAGGTGGCAATTCCAGCAGCAGGTACTCTTACATGCTGGCTTCTTGATTAACTAACCCTGTGTTCTGAAAGGCTTGACTTTTTGGGGCCTGCTGGTTTGAAGGGAACGTAAGCCAAAAATAATTAAAAAAAAAAAAAAGTTCCTGCCAAAACACTGAAGTTGCTAGTTTGTTTTTACACTTTGAAAAGAGGGAGCTGAGGTGCAAAGAGTTGGTAATTTCTTTTGCCTGAGCAACAGACTGAAGGTGCAGCTGGGCACATCCTCACCTGTGGACATGCATAGTCTCTCTGCCCATCAGTCCCCTAAATGCCTTAAATTTGGGTACAAAGGAAGATTTTTAAGTTCTCATCCCTCCTGGATTGTTAATGAAACTTTCCTTATTGCCCAAAACCAGCACTTCATTTAAGGAGAGAGAATAGCAGTTAAGTCTGTGTTGCAGATTCTAACAAAACTGCTGCCACTGGTTCTGCTGACTTGAATCTCCTGCTAATAAAAAGCTGACAGATGTTGTAACCACTGACCTTACCTACAGGTTTGCACACTTTGTTAATCATACTGCAGGCAAACAAACCATTTTGTTACACTAGTGTCTGTGTTCTCCCACATGACTATTGCATTTAATTTTTCAGATATGATAGCTGCACCTTTATACCTCTTCATGCAGAAAATAGAAAGCTTCTATTTAAGTGTTGATAACACTGAAAAATTTCTGCTCTTGTAAGAGTAAGGGGCAAGGAGGGCATTTTGAGGTGGAATGCTCAGCCAGTGTAGAAACTCAACTTACAAATATGCTTTGTTTATTACCATTTTACACTTATGTTAAACTTCTTTTGGTTGTGACTTTTCATGCAGGGGTATATTGGCCATTGCTTGGAGTATGGTAGATTCGGAGCTGCTGCTTAGCTGTGGGAAGGATGCGAAAATTCTCTGCTCCAACCCTAACACGGGCGAGGTATTGTACACACATTGCGTCAAAATATTTCTGTTCAGAGGTGGCACAGTGGCTTAGGCAAAGCAGGTGTTGGTGTGCTTGCATTCTTCAGAGTGATGCTTCTGTGGGCTGTTTCTCCCTGTCCTGTGTAGTTTGGTATATGTGTATTCTGAGCTTGTTCTGGTGATGCAGGATTCCTTCCTGGTATTGCTGATATTATACATTTGTCCTTACTGCTTCTTTCCTGCAAGTAGCAAGGTCCCTGCTAATTATAAGTAATAGAAATAGCCCCACTAAACATAAATATTTGCTTCCTACTCTGTTGGTTTGGGTTTGATGTGGCTGAATTACTGTTGCAATTGCCTTTTCCCTTCTGTAAGTGCAAGAGCTTTTACAGAGACCAGAGGGATTTTGTAGGTTACTACAATAGCAGGAAATCAGTGAGAGCCACTTGAATGTGTTCCCACCCTGCCCTTCTGGGCCTGAGGATGCAGATCCTTTTTTTCAGTTAGTCAAGGGGCACACAGTCAAATTATGAGAATGGCTTCAGGCACATTGGAAGTCTCTTTGCCTGCCGTTGGCAATAATCCTGGAGAACAGAGTGGGAAGTGTTTCCAAAATTCAGACATTGGCCCAGAAGTGCAAAAGCCATGGGGTGGTAAATGAGTTATGAGAGCTGGATCCTGTGCTGTTAGGAAGGCTTTGTGTGGATGAATCACACTACATGTTTTTATTCAAAAAAAACTATTTCCTGGGAGACAGCAAGGCAGTTAGTGTTTTGCTCTTTGAGTTTATCCTAGGTTATGGTTAAATGTCGGCTGCAGTGGTGGGCTTCTCTGTTCCAGGGAAGGAGAGGCTGTCTGCCCAGAGTGCAGGTCTAACTTCCAATTTTCCTGTGAGAACACTTACTTTGGAGCCTGCACATCTCCATGTAGTGTGTAGAGAGACCCAAATGAGCTCTGAACAAGCTAGCATGAATATTGTCAGCAGTTCACAGCTTGCAGTGGGACAGCACAGACATACCCCACCTGCATAGTTTGTCTTCTGTCAATTAAACAGAAGATTTAATGGGAGAAGAAGGAAATTAAGCAGTAGTGTGTGATAATTTCCAATCTGGCCACTGTTAGTCTGTGTGGTGATGTGGAGGCTCTGGGCAATAGGAAGAGCAGACCAGTTCTTTCAGGGCAGAGAGAATTGTTGCTGTTGGATGTGGTGCTCTGTAAAAAAAGCCCTGATTTGATGGACTTGTTTTTGCTGCCCAGGTGCTGTATGAGTTGCCCACAAACACACAGTGGTGCTTTGATATCCAGTGGTGCCCCAGGAACCCTGCTGTCTTGTCTGCAGCTTCATTTGATGGGCGGATCAGCATTTACTCCATCATGGGAGGCAGCACGGATGGCTTGAGGCAGAAGCAAGTTGACCAGGTATTGAGAAATGATCACCTATGAATATGGACAGGCAGTGGGCAGAAACATTGGCTTGTGGGAAGTCTTCAGTTGGTGTCTGCAGCCCTGCTTGCAGGAGTACCAGTCCGGTGCAAATAAATGCTTATGTTTAGTTTACAGGAGATAACATCACTTTTGTTTTTTCCCTCCTTTTCTTATCAAAGCTTTCATCATCTTTTGGGAACCTTGATCCGTTTGGTACGGGACAGTCCCTCCCACCCCTGCAGCTTCCCCAGCAGACTGCCCCACAGAGCATTGTTTTGCCCCTAAAGAAACCACCGAAGTGGATCCGGCGACCTGTGGGAGCATCGTTCTCAGTAAGCAGTAGACAAGGCTGGGCATAGTTAGGCAGGGAGGGAGATGGTGGTGCCACCAGCAAAACACTTGAGAGGGGAATTCAACATTGTGCTCCATCTGGGAGAACATCCCCTCCCTGTGACTGTGTCAAGAGATGCTCACAGCAGCTTCCAGACAGGGAGCTTGGGGAAAGCAAGCCAGCAAAAGTATAACAAAAACGCTTGGGAAAAAGAAACAAGATGTGGTGTTGCCAACAGGCACTTGTTTCTTTTTTGGAGTAAACACTTATACATTGGGAGGGGGGAGCAGGACTTAAGCGGGCAAGTATCTGAGACTTGAGTGCACCTTGAAGCTATTATGTGAGTCTGTGGTGGAGAATACTCACATTAACTCTGATCAGGGTAGCAGGAGTTGCTGTAGCAGCACGTGGCTGGGTTTCTCTATGGGTGGTTGATTTGCAGAGGAGCCAGGTGAGAAGGTGGCAAGGCCCTGCTTTCGTGAGAGCAGAGTTGTCTGATGTTTGGCTCCACCTTTAGCTTATTTTCTAGACCCACCGGCAATTTCTTAGGGTTCTTCTGAAGATTTTTAGCCTGTCCATTTGAAATGGATTTCTTTGCCAAAATACTTACCAATTTTCAGCATTGTATGTCTGCTTATTCACAATCTGATGCACAAATTATATGCAGTTTTGTCCCAGAAGTGCGGTTGCCTAGCCCCTGGCTGATGTGTCGTTTTATAAATTTGTTTACTCCCTCATTCATCCTGGTTTTCCAGGGGCCAGCTGTCAGTCTTTTTCTTGGGTAGTCTTTTTGCAATGCTTACTTTGTCATTTACTGGACTGGCCTGTGTAAATTAACTTTAAGCTGTAAAATGGAATAATATTACAAGCCATTTCTAATTTTTTTCTTCTGTTTATTTTACTTCTCCAAATGGTGATAAACTTACTGCCCATCTCTCAGTAGGCTTTTAACTAGTAAACAGTCTGCCAAGAGCAGGGTAGACATCAGAGTTGAACATTTATTTAATGATGCACAGGTTTATTTGTTAATTACATTGCAATATAATGAGATACTGGGTTTATGCTGGGCACTGTACAGACCCACAGCTCTAGTTCTCAGTTTCTAGTCAATCTTTTGCTGGAGGAAAAAGGCACAGGAGCAGCTGCTAATTAATCTTATTAAATGTGCACCCACTTATCCAGCAAGCTTCTTACATGCCTAGAAATAGGGGAGAAGCGGGGTGGGTCATTGAGTTGATGTCAGGAATGTTTGTCTGTTGGATGATAAGCATATATATGCTATATAAAATCACGTGCATACGTATGTGTATCATACTTTTTTGTATACGCTTCAGTGTATACTTATGTCTTTATATACTGCATGTTCACTTCAATTCCAGTTTGGAGGCAAGCTGGTTACATTTGAGAATGCCAAATCTCAGCAGCAGCCAGGCATTGAACAGCAGCAGCAGCAGCGTCACCATGTCTACGTGAGCCAGGTCGTTACAGAGGAGGAGTTCCTGGCCCGCTCAAACCAGCTGCAGGAGGCTGTGCAATCTGAAGGCTTTGTCAGCTACTGCCAGAGGAAAATTGACATGGCCCAGGCTGACTTTGAGAAAAACGTGTGGGCCTTCTTAAAGGTAACAGGATAACAGCAGTTCAGGAGTTCCCCACTGACTTGAAAAGATGGTGCAGAAATGATTCCTTCTGCAGATTATAGCAGAAGAGATGCTGGGAACAAAAAGTGTAGGCTGTGGGATTAGATACCATAAGCCCTGTTGTTGGAGGCAGCCCACCAGGAGAGAGGGTCCTCAAGGCCAGGGCTGTTGGCAGTGTTTGTGAGAAATCATGGCAGAAACCAAAGCTTGCAGGAAGTTATCCTGTGTTTTTTGACATCCCCCACCAGTACATCTTTGCACAGGGAGCTGGTGAGAAGGAGTAAAGCTTTGGGATAGCTTTAGATGTGCTTTTCACTGCTCACTATGATCATTTAGAGGTTTCAAAGTGAAACAGATAAGCAGATAGTTCACCTGCAATAACCAGGTTGAAGCTTTACTTAACTGCTTGAATGCCCAAGCCACTCAAGACCTTTTCAGTTCTCTTCATTACACTCTGTCTCCCCAGTCACTGGCTCTTACTGGGTAATTTGTGCCAGTCAAGTAAAAAGCCAGCAAGGGAGAAAATGGAAAAATTGTGAATTGCAATATATTCTTTAACTTCTTTTGAAGGTGAACTTTGAAGAAGATTCCCGTGTTAAATACCTTGAGCTCTTGGGATACAGGAAAGATGATGTGAGGAAAAAGGTAAATATGCCTGGAAGCTGCACTTGTGTTAAATGCTTTACTGATGGGTGTATCCACAGAGTATAGCCTAAAATGTTGACGATGCCATGTTTGATCGAAGTACTCATTTACTTGTGGGAAGAGCACTTAGCAGTATCCACAGGCTATTCAGTACAATAAACACTTTTATACAACAGTATTTTTGGTGTGTTTCCCAGCAGATGGAGAGCTGCAGCACTGTCAAATACTAAGTAGCCATAATACAACTGTTACCCATGGTGCCGGGACCTCTGTTTAAACATGGCTGACTTGAACAGTTGTATTATTTAGGGAATTCCTTTGTTTCAAAGCACACTAGAAATAGTCCTCTGCTTTTTAAATTTTGTCTAGATAAACAATTCATGAGTAACTTTGGAATTCTTACAGCAAGCAGTTTGCTGCTTTGAGGTTTTTATTAGCATTGTCATCTTGCAATGTGGATGTTGAATGAAAATTTCAAAGCATGCAACAGACTTCAGAGGCGTGTCTGCATCTGACTGTCCAATGTTGATCTGAAATACTTACCCATCAAGAAGCTTTGATATTTGTTAGTTCAAGCTATTAATGTAACTTCGTTTGACATCCCTCTACTTGTAGCATCATGGAATCTGGTCTGGTTTTAGGCTTTCTTGTTGAAGAATATGTAAGCAGTCTTCAGGGTTTCATTAACTATTCTGGAAAACATGGAGGATTACTTTTTTTGTGTGGGTCACCATTCATTTTTACGAAAAAGACAACCACAGAGACCAAAACTGGTTATGTTTGGAAAGGCAAAATTTGGATTACCAGGAGGCAACTTGCACACCTTTAAGTTGGAAGAAGATTCTTACCTCAGTGTTACAGAGGGATACCTGGCTGTGCATTTTGGATTTTTGTTGTTTTCAGGAACTGTCTAGTATTTCTTCCATTCTGATTCAGTGGATTTGAATGTTTGATTTATTTTCATTGTATCAAACTAACGTTTTATTTTCAAAGACTGGCTCCTTAACAATGTCGTCGTGCTTATGAATTAAGTGGTGTCCAGGACACATTTATTATGATTACAGAAAAAATCATGGCTTTGCTAAGTCTGTCTTCAGCTTCTAAATTTCTGTTGCATGAGTCAGAGGCAAGCAAAGCAAGGGAAGTCCTGGTTTTGAAAAGCAGATCTCAATTGGAAAATCCAGTTGAAATTTAGCGGTGGTGCTGTGGGGCAGCCTCATGCAGACTGGAGCCCACTGTCACTATTGCTCTGGGTTTGGTATGCCCTGGGCATGGGGAGAAGCTGGGAAAATGGGCATAGCTGAATTGAGAGGCCTGAAACGCTGGGCCTATGCCATTATTTCCGTACTTGAGGAACAGATGAGGGAAGCTGTAAGGCCATGTTCTCATGTAGCTGTTTCTCAACAAAGCGTTCCATGTTGAAGTTGAATCCATGGTTTTTAGTGTCAGGAAACAATACGAGACAGCTAGTCTGAAAACTTGTGATAACCAGAGGATAAACAAATTGTGGTTTGAGTTGTTCATGTTACTGGTAGTAGGGTAAGGAAAGCGAAAAGGGGTCACAGATTTCAGCTTCTTGGAACAAGCCGTTAAGAACATGGTGGGGTTTGGGTTTTATAATCTTAAAACCTGTGATTCTCACATGCAAGTCCAGTCCTGGATTTCACCTTTCCATTGGAAGCTAATGATTAAAAAAGAAAAAGTATCTCCAGCAGTTTGAGCTCAGCTTTTTGTGAAAACCAGCCTACAAGGGTAAAATAAAGCCTTGCAAAGCTAAAAGCAGTAGATGACATTAGCAGCATTAGGGAACCCAGGCTCCTGGATACTGAACTAATATATCTTCTGTGTGTATTCTAAACTCTATGTTAAATGGTGGTTTGGAGGGCCCTAATTGAATCTGGCATTAAGATTTGCTTGTAAAGCAGTAAAAGATAAGCATTTTAACTCTTCTGTAGCTTGGAAAATCCTAGCCCACAGCCATATGCCATCTGTGCTTGAAACCACAGCTTCCTGACAGGCTTCTTGCTCCACAAGGATTGTTCATTTTCCCTAACAGGAGCAGAGGGGTTTGTCCTGTATGCTCTGATACTGTTTTTATTACTGTGGTTTCCAGCAGCTCTAGTGAGGTTTGAGGCCATTGGGTTAACAATTAAAGGTTTAAAGGCATAAAGCAGCTGTTGTTTGCATCAGAGCTTGGGGTGCAGTGGGCTCAGCAGTAAATGCACCGCCAGACTGGGAAAGGAAATGGCTTTAGTTTCATATTAACTGTTCTGCAAGCAACATAATAGCTACATGTGCCAGTTTAGCAATCTGAGACATCAGTGAGAGGTCTGCCTCTCGAAAATAAAAGGGCACTTACTTAAATCTTGGTTGTTTTCTAGATTACATCTGCTCTGAATAAAGAGGGTCTTGCAGATGGTGACTCGGGAGAGGTAAGCAAATGCATGTGTACAGCTCTGGGTTTAGTTTAATAATGCCATGGTAATGTGCAAAATAAGATTAACTTTTCTTTCTGCTTGGTAGCTGTCACAAAGTCAGTCACAAATAACCCAGCATATGACAAGTTCCTACATTCAGTAGGATAAAGATACTTACTTTAAAGAACAACTACTTTTTCCCCACTCAAACGTCCCCACCTTTCCCAACGAAGGGCTCTGTCAGAGGTTTTAATTCAGGGTCTCAGTGGTGTCCCTCCACCTGTGTCTTACCTACTGTGACACTGTGCTGCTGTCTGTGAGGCAGGGCAGAGCCTTGCTGCCTGGCAGCTGGTTTTAAGAGGAGCACCTTCTGCAAGTTTTAAAAAAAGCAGGAATGCATCTGATGCTGTAACACCTCCCTGCAAGTGATAAATACAGTTCAGGCCTTGCCTGTTGTGATTGCCATGGCATGAGTCTACAACAGGGGGACTGTATTGCTGTTGTGTCGCAGACATTTCTCATGTCATCTGTAGTTGCCTAATGAGGAAGAAAAATTTTGCTGCATGTTTTCAGGCTGCTAAGATAAAAACAGCATGAAGTACTGTGTAATGAAGGAAAGTAAGGAAATGGAGAGCCTCTACCATGTTTGTCATTCTCAAGCATATATTGACAATGCATTTTTGCGATTTGCAGTCTAGTTCTGGCTCTTGTTTGTGGGAAGGTGGCTATACTCTGCAGTGCAAACTATTTCTTCCTTTTTTGTGGCTTTTATTTTCATGGTGTCTTCTTTCTGCTGAAGGCTCCTGCAGAATCTGATGAATCCACGCTGAACGAGGGGGATGAAGGCCAGGCTACTGAGGAGCAGTCCTTGGGACAGGTATCTGTTGCCCTCTTGAGCAACTGTGCTGACCTCCTGTGTATTTACTTTGTTACTATTAAGAGCATTTTATTTTGTTACCTTTTCCTAATGTTGAGGATATATAGACCTACAAGAAGTTACTTAGAATGAGTGAAGCGTGGGCTCTGGTTAAGTTGCTTGAGAATTTTCATCAGCCTCAGACATCATGTTGAATAGATTTTGGTGGCAATGAAGAGCGAGCTTGTTTTGTAACAGTAGTACAGATGGCACCAGACTCGGGGGCTTAATTCTACCATAATTTTCACTCTGACATTTTCCTAACGTACTAAATGATCTGCTGCCACAACTCTAATGCATCTTCCCTCCTGCCAACTTTCCTTGTTCCTTACTTCCCAAACTCTGATTATTACCAAGCTTTCAACTTATTATTGCCCTCTTTCTAGGTATAACCCTTTGCAGAAATGCGGCTGTGGTACTAGAGAAGGGGAATGTTCATTCTCTGAACTGTTCCCACCAGCATTATGGTGCCATCCATCCCCTTTGCACCTGAACAGAGAGTATCAGGGTTTTGGTAGCTAGCTGTCTTACAAAAAACTGTTCTGATAGTTCAGCCATGTTTATCACAGGTGATTTGTGCTCCACATGTGCCTTTGGAATCCTACATCTTCTGTTCATTTCTGTCTATTTGAGCAGCATTGTTTCAGCCCTTGTGTTTTAAATGTGGGGACAAGTCTATAATTAGGACTAAGGACTCAGCTTCTGCCATGTGTGATTAATAGCACTGAAAACACTACTATCACTGTGTGAACAGGCCAGCTTCACTTTCCTCTGTTCCCTGAGTATCCCTTCTGGGTTAGAATTTGCACTGTTAGCACAAAACTACCTACACTCCTTGTGCTCAGACCTGTGCTTGATGCCTGTCTGCAGTTGTCTGTGAAGATGAGGATGGTGGTTGATGGGTAATGCATGTTGGAGTGGTGCATATAACAGCCTCTTAAGGACACCAAAACAGAGCACTGTCCTTAGGTTAGGTGCTTGTTAGTTCAGTACACGCTGTAATGGCAGGCACATGTATCTGACTGCGTAAGGATTTCACCGTATGCAGTCATGGAGACATTAGACGTCTCGTAACAAATGTCTCTTCTGGCAGAGAATTCACAGCCAAACATGACCTTAGCCTGCCAGCATAGGTAGTAAATATTTGAGAGATTGGCCTGAAGCCACTGCTGATACATCAGGGGTGTGCTGTCACACACATAAAGTAACTGGATGGGCACATTATTCCTGTGATAGTCACAACATGTTCTCACTGATACCAAATGCACATGATGCTTTTTCTGACAGCAAAATAATGTTCCAGATGCTGCCTCCTTTCATGAGTTAAACATAAAGCTTCACTGATCAGCATATAAGCAGAATGTTCTCTGCAGACTCCTGAACTCCCACCGCGTGTACTAGTGCACCGGCTTATGACGGAGGAGGCAGTTTGTGGGACAATTTCTGCCCTCTTCCTAGGCTGTGCTGTGATGATTGATGGTGGAGACACACTTCCCTCTTGGTATTATTTTTATATCATTGAAAGTTTTTGTTTGAAATCCTCAAATCCAAGTACTTGAAGCAAATGATCTCTGTCTTAATTCTTGGGGAGATTTATAAAAAAAGCAGCTTCCATCTGCTGAGCACTGCTGTACCGAGTGCACACTGAAATCTTTTTGGACCACACTGGACTTCTCTGTTGAAAATTAAGCATGTGTTCATGTGTTTTGCTTAATTAAACTAGGTTGTATGCCTAGTGCAGAATGTTTCAAGGAGGAGCTGAAAGTCTAAGGGAAGCAAACCATAGGTAGCATTATCATAGACTGACTGTTCTTGGTAAGGGGTTGAAGTTGAAAGAGGAAGAAAGGGAGAAGGTTTCTTATTGTGTGGTTGTGGCTGTGTTGTGTGGTTGGGTATAGGTGAACATATGCGAATCGGTACCCAGGATCCAGGTGTCTAGTTGCTGGTGTTTGTGATCTCTAGGTATGCACACTTGTGCTTGTGTAAGCCTTCCCTGGTGCATAGAAATCTGGGGCTTACAGCATTTTTTCACCCTTGGCATTCATTTTAAAAAATGGCCTGCTCTGATCTCTCAGAACAGTGATTTTTATCAGTGTGTTTACATGCACTGGAGGTGCTTTGATAAGACCAGGCCTTTCTCAGTGTCTTTACGAGATGACTTTGTGCAGGCATCAGGAGAAGCTGATTATTCAGTGCTGAAACAGTGTCCTAACAAATTACAGGATGCTCTTCCTGTACAAAGTTACATCAGTCTGTTAGGTGACTGGTTGTCTGAAGCTCTGTCTTCAACTTGTAATGCAAGAGCCAATTTTTTTTTAAATGTGTATTCCAAGTGTTTACCTAATCTCAAAAATTACACTTTTCCTTTCTCTTAGAGAGTGAAGGACCATAAACAAGAAGCAGAAGATGCGGGATCTGCAAAGACGACATTCAACATCTCTGTTAGTGGAGGTAAAAAACCCTTGAAATAGATTTCCTTGTATTTGCTGATATTTATTAATACTGATGTTGATACTGGTGTTCCAGTGAGAAGGCAATTTCTGTACAGAAGAATTATCATGACCTGCCTCTTAACTCCATTAATTTTACAGCAGTCTCGAGGCACTTGAAAATAGAGTTGTAGGGAAGGAAAGGAAGTATACAGCACTCATATAACCCATGGCTGAAATGCAGCTACTCTGAGTTACTTGTGATGTAAAAGCACACACACCTAATCAGGCATGAAGTGCTAGCGTCACTGTTTGTACAGAAACTCCCAGAGGATCTTAAAAAACACAGAAGCCATTGATCCCTGTCTAGGTTTGACTTTGTATCTGCCACTGTATGCAGAGTAGGTTTTTTAGAGGTCATTTAGACCTTGAGTATCTTGCTAGCATTTACTAGCATCTTGCTCAGCAGCAAGTTATGTGACGTTTGGCAGTGCCCCACATGATGTGGCTGGGACCACAGTGTGTTTGAGACTGGAGATGGGCTTGAGCATCCCTGCAAGTACCTGCCTGGAGCAGGCTGCTTTGCAGAGAGCTTTGCGCAGCGTTGTGCAGTTGGACAGAATCACCTGCTGTTGCATATTTAAGTGACTTTTGTGCCATAGTTTAAAAATGCTCTCCTCTCTTGTTGCAGATGTGGACGGTTTGATTACCCAGACTTTGCTGACGGGTAACTTTGAGAGCGCGGTGGATCTCTGCTTGCACGATAACCGCATGGCTGATGCCATTATCTTGGCCATCGCAGGTGGACAAGAGCTGCTTTCTAGGACACAGGAAAAGTATTTTGCCAAGATGCAGAGCAAAATTACCAGGGTATGGTTTTTTCACTTACGATGGCAACTTTTTTACCTTAAAAGTTTTCTTGCTGTTTCATAGTTTATTTCTGTGAGAAGCTAATAAGCATTCAAATCATCCACAAGATCTCAGAGCAGAAGGATTTTCGTTAATCTTTTTTAATGCATTGATAAGGAGAGAAGAGGCACACTACCCAGATATGAATACACAAGTGGAGTATTCTTTACCTTGTCTCCAGTGTCAGAGTTTCGTATACACAAGTAGATTCTCACTGACAAAGATAAATATCTCAAGCAGCACACATCTCAAGTCTGTTATTTTGTTAAATTTTTCAAGAGTTGCGCGTGACCCATGCTCAGTGCCAGCAGCCTTATGTTGACTTCTGCCTGTAATCAGTCTTAACAGATTTTGTGGATGCTTCGTTTCGCCGTGTAGAAGAAAGCGAAGTATGCCCAGGGTAGATCAATCACCCTTTGCCTAGGAGACAGCGCATTATGGTCAGCTGGTTATTATTCTCTTCAGGTTTTTACAGTGCTAGGGATTGCTGAGATTGCTCGTACAAATCTCTTTTTACTACTGATGTGAAGGTAGCAACAGAAGGTTGAAACGGGAGAAGTGGCCTTAAAAGAAGTGGCCACGGGATAATTGGTTTAACAAGGATGGCTGCTTTTAGAGGAGGGGAGAAAGTTGCTCATGGTCACTTTCTATCAGTCCCTTGTCAAAGATGGGCATGGGTTTCAGTGCTTCCCTGCAGCAGGGCTGAAGGCCACAAAGCACAGTCAGCTGGGGAGTTATGGTGTGCAGCACGACAGGCAGGGGTCTGTAAGTGGGATTTTGCTGGTCATCACCCACAATCCAGTTTGACATAGGAACAATTTGTGTTTCTAGTAGTGGACGCAGAGTGGAAAAGAGGAAAATCTCAAGTATTAAAACTCTTCAGGATTTCTTCCCCTGCTCCCAGCTCCTTTCCTGCCTCTGGCCTAATCAGAGGAAGGAGAATTGTGTAGTGCATGGGAAACTTCTTCACTGTAGCTCATCCTTCAGGAAGAGGTATTTTTAAGGAGAGCTGACTCGTTATTTGTGACTGTGCTAACAAATGAGTGTTGACTTTGTAGTTAGGACCTTGTGTTTGTTGTTCAGGTGTGGGTTTTTTCTTTTCTGGTCCCAAACTGCACACTTACTGCTTGTTCAGCTGTTTGTGAGCTTGAAGTCTTGGCATGACAAGGGCTTTGTTGACTAAATAGCAGCACAGCTGCCAAGTCTGTCTTTGGTCTGAAGCAAAATGACTGGAGGCAGAGTGTGAGATGGAGAGAACTGGAATTCTGTTCTGAGGGCTTGTGGACAGGCAGCCTGTGTGTGGGTGCAGGGTAGAGATACTGTGCCCAGCTCAGGCTGATACTGCTGCCAACTTGCTGCTTCCTTTGAGCAGCCTTTTTAACTGCCCCTTGCTGATCAGCCTGAGGCCAAGAGCTTAAAGCAGAGTGAAACAGTTTGACAAACAAAATTTATACCCCTTGTTGGGCATTGTGTAGAGATTTATAGCTAAATTCTTGGTATGTTATCTTTGTCTGCAAAAACAGTGCTGAAAACCACCTGCAGCAATCCCAGCTTGCACAGATTCGTGCATTCCTTCTTGCATGTTTTGTAGCAAGAATGACAGGCCTGTCTATGCTATCTGAGCTTGTTTGTGATTTTTCACTGAATTCCTTTTGAAGTAAAATGTACTCTTGTATAGCTGTTGAATTGCAGTGCAGTATCTGCCATGAGCTTGGATACAGCTGGGATGAGTGCACTTGAATAGATATAAATTATAATGTATCCTAAAAAACAAAGGTAACCCTAACAAGATCTTAACTGTGGTCTCTCTCCTTCTGGTCTAGCTCATCACTGCAGTGGTAACTAAGAACTGGAAAGAGATCGTGCAGTCTTGTGATCTGCAGAATTGGAGAGAAGCTTTGGCAGCTGTGCTCACTTATGCCAGGCCAGATGAGTTTGCAGCCCTTTGTGGTAAGCACACTTTACGAACTGAACATTATTTATTCCACTTATAGCAAAATTATGCTTTGCCATGGTGGATTTCCTTCCAGTCAATTATTGTTATGCCTCTCTAGCTGCTTTGATGAATAATACAGTTCTTCAGTCCTGTTGCAGAGGAGGAGAGGAACCTCTGGGGTGCTGTGTTCCCAGTATGTTCCCTGATTTTCTAGGCATAGAATCCAGACCCTTGTGAGCAACTGTGTCCTGGCATTGTCTGTGTACTGCACAGGTGCCAGTCTCTTACCATTTCCAGATGGGTAATGGTGATGTTGATGTGACAGGTGTCTCATCCAAGGGACCAGTGCCTTGGTGTTTGTGCATGGGACAGTGTTGGAAATGTTTCAGCGAAGCACTTTGCTATTCTTTCCCAATTTTGAGTTTTTGTGGAAGGAGTCTACTCTCGCAAGCAGCAAGTGTGCCTGCCCTCACTGTGTGGTGCATGACAAGACAGCTGGCTGGTCTTAACCCATGGGGAAGTTATATTGCACATAGCTGTGTGCCTGACACCCCTGTACCCCTCAAATGCCAGCCACGGTGTCTAGGGAGCTGTATGACTAACCTCAGCACATATCAGCCCAGGGCAGTATCACTGCTTTGCTCACAGTTCCTTGGCCAGTTGTGCACCTGGGTTGTCCTCGCCCCTGAAATGAGGGACTGTGAAAAGTGGGTGGCAGAGGGGAAATTGAACCCTAGCCTCTTGTCCTTTGCCGTATTGGCAGATGGATTGGTCCCTCTGACATGTCTCAGGTTTGTAGGCATTTGACAAGTCCTTGATACCGTGATGCTAGCTACTTCTGAAGTGATTATCCTGTGAGATAATCTGTGCTGGACAACAGAGTATGTCCTTAGCAATGGAGCCCAGAGGCAATATTCCTCCTTACTCTGGTGAGCAGAGACACAACAGGCCTTGCAGGCTTCCCCAGCCTCGGCAGTAATGGAGGGATCAACAAAGTGATTCACCAGCTTCTTCTTTGTTCATATTTTTCCTAGATCTCCTGGGTAACAGGCTGGAAAGTGAGGGAGACAGCCTTCTGCAGACACAGGCTTGTCTCTGTTACATTTGTGCTGGCAATGTGGAAAAACTTGTTGCTTGCTGGACCAAAGCTCGGGACGGTAACAGCCCCTTGTCCCTCCAGGTTGGTAATTTCATTAAGGTGTTGGAAGTAACATGCTGCAGTCATTTGGCACTTAAATGATTTAGTGTAGAGCTTTGGTGCTGCCTGCATCCTGAGATACACACAGCTATCAAGCTTTTTCCTTTTGGAATGGGTGGCTTCCGTAGAAATAACACCTAAATATAATATTGGAATATGAGTTATGAAACATGATGGCCCTTGTGTCTGCTCTGTTCTTCGGGTAATCGTGCTAATAAGCTTCTTGTGTAACAAATTAGTTGTAGGGCTTAGAGGTGCTTTGATAAAGAAGGGGCTTTGAACACTTGGACTTTTTGCAATAGGAGAATACCTGGACATTTTTGCTTTTGGAGGAGGTGGCTTGGGTGTCCAGGGGAAGAAATCTAATAAATTACAGAGTTAAATCTGGGAAGAAAGTTGTAGGAAGGTTCCAGAAGAGTTTTCTCTAGAGGCTTGTACATGCAGGGTTTAGTTGCCAGCAGTGAAATATATTGCATATAGCAGATGTATTGGGGGAATAGGTTTGATGACAGTGAGATGAAGCAGTTATGGAATAATTTATTCTACATATAATCTTAGTTTCTTCCAACTGTTCAGGGCCTTAGAAGGACCAGTTTTAGAAAGTATTTAATGTTACTGGACAGTGCTGTGAGTCTCTGTTCAGTTAATTGAAGGAACTGGAGTATATGTGAATTTTGCTTCACTTTATTAACTCTCTCCAGTTTTGAACTACCAACATTTCTTTCCAGTCTTTTGATTTTGAGGGCTTCAGTTACAGATTCACCTTGTTTGAATTTGCATTTTGATTGCATTGCTTTTGTTTTCTCAGACACTAGAATTGAAAAACAGTTAGTCATAATTAGGCTAATCGTTTACTGTGATGTGGAACATCTGAAAGTCATAGAAGCTGTTGGTTATCTTGATTTATTTTTTTCCTTGTCTTTTTTTGAGGTGCTGATTTGTTAGGAAAAACAAAAATGAATTATTAAACAGTCCTTATTAGTGATGTATGGTTGAAATGCTGTGTGGTATACTCTTTAAATCTGTTAAAAGATTTTAAAGAGCTATTGAGTGTTAATATTGGCAAACGAATATTTGTAGTATCTACCAATATAATACAGTGAGACTAAGAAAAACCTGAGGAGACTGACCAGAAAATGTTCCTGTAACAGCAGTAGGAGGAAACCCAACCAAGACCAGCTCTGATATTTGGGGATGTTCAAGAAAGGGAAAATGAGGGGTATTCGTGGTGAATATCAGGAAAACATTCTTTGCAGTAACAACCAGAAAACCATGGATAACTCTCCCAAGGGAGGAGTTAGATCTTTTTGATCAAGATGGTTAAGAACTGACTTATTAAAATGCTGCAAATCAATGTGTGGCACCCCAGCATTAACAGCAGTGATGGGCTTAATGTTTTCAGATTGCTCTCATGGCTCTTACCAGATGTTTTTATGAAAGCATACTCTTTTGGTGGACATGCTTATTGCTGATAGGGCCCTGAAATCCTGTTTAATAAAAAGGGTCTTTTGGTTTTGAGCTCTACCCGGTGCACTGCTTGGCTTTGCTGTTAAAAGTCATTGGTGCACAGCTGCTGGTTGATGTTATGTTGTCTCACATGCTAGAGAAGCTGTCTTCAGTGTAGCTGTAACTGTTTTAGAAACCTGCACTTGGCTTGGGCTTCCCGTTGGGTGAGAGGGGTTCTGCAGGGCTGCCCTGAAGAACAGCTCTCCGTGACAGCTGTTAGCCAGGGCCTACTTCACCTTGCTGTTCTCACTTGGGTTTTTTTTCTGACCTTCCAGGATTTAATAGAGAAAGTTGTAATCCTGCGCAAAGCTGTGCAACTCACCCAGGCTGTGGACCCTAATGCTGTGGGGGCCCTTTTGGCTGAGAAGATGAGCCAGTATGCCAACCTCCTGGCTTCACAGGGCAGCATTGCTGCAGCTTTGACCTTCCTCCCTACGAACACCAACCAGGTACGGGGCATTCAGGTTTTTTTTACTCCTTCTCCCTGTGTGAGCAAGTGTACTTTGAGCAAAGGTCTCTGAATGGTGCAGTTAGCCAGCAGGGCTGCCATTTGAAATGTACCTGGGGATGTGATGGTCGGGCTGTTTCCTCGCTCCCTCCATTAGCCTCACAGAGCTGGCAGAAGTATATTGCTTTATTCTTCCTCTTCATTGCACACCCTTGTCCTTGCAGCAGCCAGTGGCTGCCAAAAGGGCAGCTGTCCCTCCTGCAAGCCAAACATAGCGAAATGTGTACTTTGACACTTGGTTGGTGGTTTTCTTTTGATTTCTCATCCTTCATCAGCTGGTATTCATAGATAGGCTGGCTTGGGAATGATGCAACCCAAGATGGGAGGCGGGCACATGTAAGGCAGTTCCAGTGGTCCCATGTCTCATGCAGAAAAGACTTGTTCCAATCTCATAAAGCAGAGCAGGCTTCTGAGAGAGCACTCATTAGCGTGTGACCAGTTAGCCTCTTAGTGTGATGCACTGGGTGGGTAACCTTCTTTCACTGTTCTTTTCTAATTGCAGCCAAACATCATGCTGTTACGGGACAGACTTTGCAGAGCCCAAGGGGAGGTTCCAGTGGGACAGGAGGTCCTCAAGGCACCGTACGAGAGACAACCCGTGCCCAAAGGACAAGCTGGCCCTGTGGCTGGACAGATGCAAGGGCCCCAGGCTCCAGCCCAGCAGTATTACCAACAGGTAAATGCTTTTCAGCAGTCAGGGAGAGACGTGGTGCTTGAGTTCTGGAGAGTGATGGATGGAGGAATTTTTTTTCCTTTCTCTTGGTCTGAGCTGGGGCTGTATGATGTACTCCTACCGAGAGTCCTGTGGTGGAAGTCGTTGGTGCTGCTTTTCAGGCAGTACAGATGCCTCCTCGATTCCTTGTCTGGAAACATCTGTTAAACAAGTTGTCAAGCAGCCTGCTTCTGAAGATCAGGTGTTTTCCCTCTTTATTTACAAATGTGCTTCAGTGCCAAGGGTGACAGTGTGGGAGAGCACTGCAGGGGTTTTCTGTGCTTGCTTTCATAGTCCCTGATGTCATCCCATCCTTGCAGGCCTTTGGGCTTGCCCTTGCTGCTCACCAGCCTCTTCTGGGGCTGACTATTTTTGGCCCCCCTCCCTGCCCCAGCTCTGACATTAGCTGCCGAAGTTGCTGAACAGTGGCAACAGCAAATGCAGCGCCTGTTTCAGCAGCTGTGGGTACAGCCTACAATGAAAACACCTTCCCAGCCAGGCATCAGGGGGACAGCACAGGCAGGGGGTGAGATAGGAGTGGGGAGGCAGGCCTGAGCTGAGAGCTGTGCAAAAAGAAAGACTCGGTGAGTATGGGACTAATAAGGAAGCCTGGGGGCTGCACGGACTGGAAGAGAACTGGGCCAGGGTCGGATGCCCTGGGTTTTATATTTAGCCTGAGGATGACGCTGCATCAGACCGTGCTGGCCACCACAGGAGTGTGGTGCAGTGGGCAGCCCTAGCTGTGTGCCCGCTTTGAAAGAGCGTTGCCAAGTCCCTAATCCCTCAACACCATGCTGGAGCTCATCTGTCCCTGCTGGACACAGGGGTACTAGGCTGGGCTTTTCCGAGAGTGGAGCTGTGTCCGTGCTGCAAGTACTCTCCTTACAGAGAGGAGATTGGCACAAGCAGAGGCAGGTTTCTGTCCATGCTGCCTGCCAGAAAAATGGGGGCAGGAAGGAAGAAGGGCTGAGAAGCAGGGCAGAGTCAGGCTTTGTTCTCTCCCTCTTGACACACACAATTGTTGACATCTTCACCTTCTTTCCAGGGTGTTAACAAGTAGATTTCAGAAGGGACAAGGCATTCATACAAGATTTACTTGCTAACACCACTGCATATGATTGGAAATGCACCACTGCCGATAATTAACTCTGCTACTCCTTCCTGTGTCTTTGACCTTCCTCCTTGTAAGCGCTGAATTGCCATGAGCAGCAGCGCGGCGGGTTTCCCGTTTGGCCGCGGACAATAGCAGCTCTCCTCTAGATGGCGCGATCTTAGCAATGCTTCTCAAACCAGAGCTCCCTCTTTCTCCCACTGTTTCAAGAACACCTCAAACTATTATTTAAGCAAGCCGTGCTCGTTAATAAAAGGTGGGGTGTATCACAACCCCACAAGCACAGTGCAAGTGAGTTATCTGCTATGTTCTTGGCTTTCCAGGGAGCCCATGCTTAGCAGAAAGGTCTTGAAGAGGGCTGGTGCCATGTCGGAAAGGTGCCCAGCAGTATGCTGATGAACCAGAACAGAAAGGAATGACATATTTGAGTCCTTAGATACTTGTTTTGTCTGATTTTCTTTTAAGAAACTGTGTACACAGTGCTTGTTCAGGCTTGAGGTGGCCTTCGTTTAATTGCTGTCCCAAACAGGAACATGTACTTAAACTTGGTTTCCTTTCAGTGTACGTTTTTGAACCCTCTTTTTCATCTGAAAAAAATAGGCATGAAAGGGGATAGAGTCTTTTAGATGAGTCCAGTGATGAGTTATGCAAACATCAACAGTGGTGGTTGTGCAGCTGACTACACCATCAGCCCATCATTGCACAGGGTTAGAGACGGACAGCATGAAGCCAGTAGAGCCAGCCAGGACTTCAGGGCTGCAGCTTTCCCTCTGCCTGCGCTCAGGTGGGATGTCAGGCTCCTGACCCCAGCTGTGTGTCCTGCTGGTGGGCAGCAGACCTTCTTCTTGCCCAGGGATGTCACAGGCATAGGAGGTTCTTGGCTTCTGTCACATCAGAAAGATAGTAGTGGTTGTATGGAACTGAAGGGCTTTGGAGTGGCAAAGAAAGAAGATAGCAGAAAGGAGCTGTGGAAGACTGGCTGGGAAGCATTTAGCATTAAGATGTATGTATGTGCATGTGCAAGATCTAAATGTCAGATTTCAACCTTTTTTAATTCATCCTAAGCTCGATTTAAATAGACTGCTTTTGTGTGTGGCGGTATGTTTGAATTTAACGTGGAACTTGGGACTTCCAGATGTGGTTAGTGATGCTTGATGTCATGCAGTAGTCTTGGGGGAGTTTCTGCAATAGGAAAATGTGATGAAAGAGGCAGACCGGGCTCACTGGCACGTGTAACACTGCACTTGCTCCATAGCCTGTTGTACCTGCATCTCTGCTGTGCTTTATCCTCACTCTGCAATTCACTTCAGCTCCAGCACAGTCATTTAGTCTGTCTTGAATGCACTTTTCCTTCTTCCTCTGAGACTTTATGGCTGTGTTACAAGTACCAGCATGCAAACTATTTTGTGTTCACTACTTTGCGTCTTGTTTTGTGAAACCCTTCAGACTTTTTTTATTGTTTTGTTTTCCATGATTGGTATTTCTTTGTTCAATTCAGGTTAGAATTGCCCCTACTGTCACTACCTGGAGTAACAAAACTCCTACTGCCCTTCCCAGCCATCCTCCTGCAGGCTGTCCCTCTGACACACAGGTATAACCTTCATTATTCCTCTCTGAGCCCCTGCTCCACCCTAATATGTCCCCTGGTATAGTCTGTGTGCTGGACACCGTCTGGTATGGATAGACGGAAGGAGCAGCTTCCACATGTGCTCTGGTTTTGCTCCTCTGTGTCTCATGTTAGGTTTTTTCCCACCAACACCCAGATGAGTGACTCTGGAAAGCCTTGAGTGGGAGCTCAGTGTGCCCTGAGCGTCCCCAGCCCTTGCCCCACACTGGAATATTTGAAGTGTGATGGTATTTTTCTTTTCCCTCTTTCCCATGGAAATTAGAAGCCTCAAAATTAATGTTTCAGTTGTTCAGTTGAAAGCTGTGGATGGCAGGGTGCTCTCAGACTGCCTGAATAACAGGCAGCACTGGCAAGGACCTCTTCCTTGTGTGGGAAGCTGTGTGCTGCTCTGCTGCTGCTGAAGTTACTGCACATAGAAGCTGTGCTTTCAGTGTTGTGCTGGGCATCCTAAGGCACTGGGGTGGTTGGAGACATTTGCCCCTGTGCTGGTGGTTCTTCCAGGGCATGTGGTTTCAAGCCTTTTAAATGTGAACTGATCATTTTGTTACAGTTCTGCTTCAGCATTGCATTACTGTTACTGACTAAATCCTTATCTCCCCCTGCCCTTTTTCCTGCAATCTTTTTTTTTTCTACAGGGAGACAACCCACCTCCTCCAGGGTTTATCATGCCAGGTGCCGTTAACCCCAACATGCCACCGCAGCAAGCCCCATCTCCCAATTACAGCATGTACTCACAAGGAGGGGCCCGGCCAACTTACCCACAGAGTGAGTAGCAGCAGCTTCCCCCTCCCACCCAGGCTGGCCAGCTAGGTGATGAAGCCACGTTTACTTGGAGGTAGCCAGTCCTCTCTTTGGGGTTGGGAGGGTTCAGACCAAGCCAGTCCCACACTTCTTAGGTAGCAAAAAAAAAAAAAAAAACACCTCTGGGGATGATGTATGAGGATTGTCATTTCTTGGTGGAGTCCAGACATTAGGCACCCTCTGTCAGACACTGTCTTCTCCGCTGCAAAGGTGTCTGTCCACAGCTCTTAGACTCACTCCTCAGCTGGCCCTTCCCAAGGGTGTGCTGGGGTCAGAAACCCCCCAGTGTGAGTCCTCAAGAAGCAGCGCAGGCCTGGCAAAGAGGGACCCAACTCATCTCTGTGTAGCTGGGCCATCTGCTTCTCATTGGGACTCCACGAAGATGGGAAGGGGGATGAGGAGACAAGGGCAGTAGTAGAGGTGAGTGAGGAAGGAGGCAGAGCACTGACCCTCTCAAAGCAGGGGGCTGAAAGTACAAGCATCAGGGAGGGAAAAAATGGGCAGAGAAGAGGCAGTGAAGTTAATCTGCAGGGCCCACAGTGCAAGTCTGTGAGCTTGCATTCACTTCCAGAGATTGCCGTTCATCTCCGTGGCCTAGGCTTTCCCTTTGTGCACACCTGGGGCGGGGGTTTCCCTTCCCTGAGAGGCACAGTGAGGATTTCAGTGGTCCAGAAAACAGCCAGAGCAGCAGTGTGTGTGTGACCCAGCCCCACCCCAAGTGGCATGGTGGCTTTGGACAGCCCACGGGGGAGAATGGGTTCCAGCCAAGACAGTCCTTTCTCTGCTTCCTGGCTCGCCGTGGCAGGCTGAGGTTTTGAGCAGTCCTTGCAACTGCAGGTGGAGTTGTGAGAGCCAGGGCTTGGCTGAGCCGGTAAGTGGTTTGAGGGGAAAGGGGAAAACAGGAGAGCTGGGTGGAAAAGGAAGCAGGCAGGTGAAACCTGCCCCTCTGTTACGAACTAACTGACTGAATACCTTTTCTCCCTGTTGTAGCGTATCAGGCCGCACACCAGTACCCCTGTGGAACAGGGGGACCAGCTCTCTATCAGCCTCAGCAGCCTATTGCTGTCCCTGCTTCAGCCTCTTACCCAAACCCTGCCCCTAACACCACCCCTCCCTACCTGTCCTCTGCCCCTGCCCACTCCATGCCCTCCCCACTGTACCCTGGGCAGCCTCAACCCTCCCCAACGAGCTTGAATCCAGTCTCTTCCTTCCCTATTCCTCCTTCTGGCGCATCCTTTCAGCATGGCAGGCCAGGACCTCCAGCAACTTCTGTGGCTTATGCGTTACCTACTGGACCAACAGGTACTCTGCCTGCAACCAGTGACCTTCCTGCATCCCAGAGAACAGGTCTGCGCTTGGACAGGGGGGCAGGCAGGGAGGGGAGGGTTTTGCTGTATTACTCATTTAGTTAAATGTGCAACTTTTCCTTGTTGATGCTCCATACAAAGTTTGCTTTTGCTTAGAGGTCAGTTCAAAGCATTTCTAAAACACATCATCTCCCCTGTGCAGCTGGCATGATGCAGCTACGTCGCTGCAGTGAGCACTTGCTGGGCAGCGTGAACAGTCGTCTTTCTCTTGTGAGTCAGACCTTGCCACAAACACAGAGCTTTTGCCTTGCCCAAGACAGGGTACTACAGCGTTGTCTTGTCTTGTCGTGAGGCTGTCATATGCTGTGGGTGGATGGTGGCACACCTTGCGAAGCTAGTGTCACAACCTGCGATGTGGCTGGAGGGCAAATTACAAAATTGAGCAAGCTTTTCCTAATTGCTGCAGAGGAGATGATCACAATTCTCCTCACAGAACAAGTTTGCAAATAAAATTTGTCCCTGTGTCCCTTGTTTGTGAGCAGCATTCCAAGCCTGGGATTGACAGCATATTTAATTCTAACATCATTTCCTGTGGCATCAGCTCACTTCCATATTTTTTTTTCCGAACCACTTAGTTTGTGATGGGATTTACTGTAGCTGTGAATGCCTTTAAAGATAGTGATTTAGAAATGCTTTTACATGTCTCTTTTCTAAATTTTAATTAAAAGCATGTGTGTGTGGCTGACATGAGCATGTTTGAGCATGCATGGTGAGAGCGCATGCGCTGAGGTGGGGCTAAATGTCTCCTTGTGACTGCCTGGACTTAACTGTTTGCTGTGGGACGGCGACCTCGCTTGTGACAACAAACCTGTCTTTTCACTTAGAAGCCTGTGAAACAGCAGCTTTGCGTATTTCAGACTACAGGAAGTACGAGCGGTCCTTTTTTAAACCTGGCCAAACATACTTTGCATCCAGGTGGTCCAGCTGAGAGTCAGGGACCAGATCTGTGAAGCTGGGAGCAGGGGGAATATCGGGCAGGACCTGAGGGATATTCCAGGATGCTGGCTCTACTAACAGGCACTAAGGAGCTCACTGTGACTCACTCTCTATTTTAAAAGTCTGTTAGGGGTGATGCAGTGCAGAAAATGCATAATTGTTTTTGATTCGGCAGCAGGAGTAGGTGCTCCTGGCATCTGTGAGGCTGGGAGCCCACACCTCTTTATGGCATTGCCTTCACACACACGCTCGTGTTTTGGGGAGAAACTGTCTTTTGCTCTGTCAAAAAATAGAGAAGACTGGTGTAGGACAGCTGCAAGGCAAGAAAAGGCCTTTTCCCTCCCATCTTGCACCCAGATTCAGCGTCCCCTCTGTTCTTGGAAATGCTGTACTGTGACCTCTCCTGACCCTGTATTATGGGGCATGTCAAACTTCTATCTCTAAGCCAGAGAGGAGTTACTAAATTAAACAGAGGAAGAGGTGCTGGATAGGGTTCTGGGCCTGGGATGTGAATCAGCACATTATGATGCAGCCAGCATAGCTTCTGCACCTCCAAATAAATGCAAGGAACAAGAAAATGGTTCTTACTCATTTTACTACTCTACTTGCGTCACTGGCTGGCACTTCAGATCTGTCACTTGCTACGTTTCTGGCGTTAATAGTGAAGGGATGTAGTCAGTGAGGCATCTTAGAGCAGGTGAAGCTTTGTACTCTGGGCAATAGAAATTAGGGACATTGACAATAAAACCTGATTTGTAAAATTCTATAATCCACTTAGTAGTCTAACACATCTTGCCCATGTCATTTTTAGTGTAAGGGGAATTGAAGCGGTCGTTATTTGCATTGCCTTGCCAGATTCCTTTTCAAAATCGTAAGTTGTCCGTACTAGTTTTTTTATAAAACTTCTTGAGAGTTATGGGTGCTGCTTGTGTTTTTCCAGCAGCTGTAGTAAGAAGGCAGCCAGTACAAAGTGTCAGGCCTTCAGGAACCCAAACCTGGGCATTATCTCTGATTCCTGGCAAATGCCAGCCTCGGGCTGAAATGCAGAGGGTGGACTGCAGGGCACAGTGAGGTGCTGAGACCAGGTGTCTCATGCATGTGGGCTGCTGGCATACAATTGCTGCCTGTGGCTGACGGACTATGGAAAAAAGATAAGAGCTATCTAAGAAGTACACTGCTTTCCTTCCAGTTTTGGATTATGCCTTTCAAAAAACATATAAACAAAGAGAAAAAGCTTGCTTTGTAAGTGCAGAAATGATGGTGTAATGCTTAATATGTGTAACCACCACCATATTTTCCAGAGTAGCTGCATTGCTTTGTGAAGGGCCCCTTGGCATGAGATCCCATAAAACAACAGAAATCTGCAGCCAGACGCAGATCTCACCTGTAACTCTGAATGTTCCAGTGCAGAGCATAACAGTGATGCTGATCTTGGCTTTGAAGTGGTGGTGCACTTTTGTGTGTGGTGATGATCCAATCTGAGAACATCATGTATCACTTCACAGATATGATTATCTTAGGAGGGGGGGGGGGTGGTAAGGCAGGAAGGAAAAAAGATCTCAAATTTGAAGTCTTGAAAAGCACCTGCACTTTGAACTGGCTTGGATTTAAAAATCACTTTAAAAAATAGTTCTGTAAGTATCTTCTGTTTTTTGCAAATGCATATAACATCAATATGTTAAGCTGTGCTTAGAGCTCCAGTAAGCAGGAAAAGCCCAGATTTAATTTCCCTTTCAACCTATCTCACTTTGTTTTGTGATAGGTCTTTGAACCTGCTTTCAAGGGAGTTTCAATTTTCAGAATCTTGAATCTTGTGTGGAATTGTGATAGAGCAAATCTGAGCTAAGGGAAGGGTTAGCACCAGAACTGCATCAGACAAACCCCAGGAACAGCAGCACGCTCATCTCCAGTGTTCCTCTTCTCTTTGAAATGGCAAATGCTTTGTTGGCTGTGTTTTGCCCCTTGGATTTATTACTCGGTCTGAGCAAGCAATGTGTCTTTTCACATGGGTCCAAAGCTGCAGTGTGAACGTACTCTTTTTGCTGGGCTGGATGCAGTTGAGAGCACACCTTGATTTGGGAAAATGCTTGACTTCCACTTTGAAATGAAGTACTTTAAGCATCTTCTGAAAAGTTGCAAAGAGTAATGATCTGTTGGCTGCATCAGCTGGTGGGAATAGAAAATGAGAGCACCAGAAGAGATAAGAAAGTGGGCCAGGACTCTGCAATATTTGTCAGAAACAACCAGAAACACTGATTAACTGCATGGAAAGAGCAACAGGCTCGTTTTCAGGGAAGACAGACAAAAGTAATTCCACAGGGTGGTTTGAACAAATGACTTGTCTCTAAAATGGCATTGTAATTAGGTTAGGCATTTTTTCTCCTGACTTCTTGTGCTTATTGAAACTAAATTGCTAGTCAGAAATTACAAACCAATTGTTTTATTATTTTCAATGGAAATCTTTTTTTAGTTCTCTTTGCATTTTATCTGCAGAAAGTCTACCAACTCAAGACCAGGCCCCTCCCTTCGCAGGTGAACTAGGTACCACCTAACCTGAAAATAATTACAGCCACTACATGAAATCAATTGAACAGACATCAGTAACACATATGTTCTTCAGAGAACATAAGTGTGATGCTGTTTGCTGATTAGACTTCAATCAAATTAATTTTCAGTTCCTTAATTAAAACCAATAACAACATATCTGGAGTTTTTAACCACAGAAACAAATGCTGGTTTTCTTTTTAAAGCAAATTTTTCCAGGAAATTAACAGCAATAACAGTCTGAGATATTTTCTTGTGTTATCACTATTAACACTGCAGAAGTTAAACTTCCTGTATCAGAAATACTCTGGGATTTTCTGGATAAGGGGGGAACAGAGGAGCTCCTGGGGCACATGGCTGCCAGGAGATGGCACTGCCTTTGGTTAAAGAGAAAGCAGATGCGAGAGGGGCTTTAAATTCTTTCATTTACCCCTTTAACATGCTCTGGATGTGGAACCTTTTCAACAAAAGCTCAGGAGCAAATGAAAATTCAGATAAATCGAACAAATTCTGCAGTGAAGTTAAGCTCTAAGGTGAATTAATCATCTGCTAAGTGAAAAACACTGTGGTGAAAAAGTCCATTGAGCAGGGATTTGGTTTTGTTGGCTTTTTGTGGCTTTGTGCAGTAAATCCTGATTACTCGGCGAGGCTGTGGTAATGCTGAGGTACAATGCTGTGGTCCCGGTTACATGCATTCTGAGATGGTTAACTATTTCTAATGCACTAATGCAAGCTTTGGTGTAGAAATCTTGCAACTGCACAGTGTGCGCTTTCTTGGAAGATCAGATGTGGTAGGAACAACACCCCAGGCTCTGACTGAACGTGCTCAGACATCCTCTGTGCTGCTCCCAGTTTGAAACAAACTGCCCTTGGTGCCAAAAGCTGGATTTTGCCACCTTGCTCCAGCAGCTCTGCTCTGCTTTTGGGACAAAAACACCCATAAATGTGCTGTAGCTGGCAGGGGAATCCTGATTTTATGGCTGTCTTGTATCTGCAGGGTGGCTGGGTAATCTGGCCTGCAATGTTTAAGGCTCCTGTTGCCTCTTACGCCTCTATGTTGTGTTGTTGGGGAACATGTCAACTGTTGTATAAATCCATCACAGTATGCAATTGCAGCAAGAGCAGCTCTTGGGAAATGGATGCAGCTTAATGGTAGTTTTATTCACCCATGGTTTCTGACATATTTGCTGCTGATTAATGTTTATAATAATGTTACAGTGATCATGGGGGCGGGAAAGGCAGCTCAGAACCAGTTCTTATTTGAGTGTGATACAGATGGGAGAAACCTTCACGGGTAGCTGAAGCTGTCTTCATGTATACAGTCTGTATAGCAGAGCTGTGTTCTAGGTGTGGTAAGCAACTGCCTGCCTCTTCAGAGGGTGTGTCTGCTCAAAGGCTTTTTTTTCTTCCTGCGAGAGAATTAAAAAAAAATTTTCAAAAAAAATATCAACTTCTATCAAACTTGAGAACTGTTGGTCAAGATGCCAAACCTGCACAGTGGGTGCAGAGCCCAGAGGGTCTGATGGCTGGCGTGCTGTGGCTGGTGCAGGAGCTATTCTGGTCCCCAGTGAAGGGAAGAAGAGCAGGGAGGTGAGGGCAGGCTCTGCCGAGCCCCTGCCAGTAGAGCTGTAGTGGGGAGCTGAGCTCAAGAAGCCATCACTACTTTCCCGAGGTGCTTAAGTCTCTGTTTTCTTTCTGTTCCAGGGCCTCAGAATGGCTGGAATGACCCTCCCGCCCTGAACAGAGCTGCCAAGAAGAAGAAGGTACTCAAAGTATCCTGTCTTGACACAGCTGAGTGCCTACCACCTTAAAAGCAGTAACTTAAGCTGTTCCTGGGAAATCTGTTGGCAGGAGAAGAAAAAAGGGCTAGCAGCAAACAGAAGCTGCACCTCGTGAGCAGAAATGGCCTTATGCCTCTCCAATATGCATTCTCTCTCAAAATATTTAAGCCTCTAAAGAGATGGCGGCTTTTTGCTAAAGTTGTGGTTGTTAATAACAGCGTAGATCCTGGTTTGAGGGAAGAAAATACCTTGGGCTTTTTTCATCTGCAGTAAAGCAGATGAGTTTTGCAGGAGATGATGCTTTTGTGAAATGATGAGGCCATACAAATTGTTACAGATTACAGACTTTGCCGGAGCTGAAAGCAATTTATACTGATTAAGGGTCTGACCCTGAGAGATGCTGAGAGTAAGACAATTTTCATGATGGAGGCAGTATAGTTTTGTAAAATGGATTTGGATTGCAGCAGGACAGAATAACTGGGGATGCTTGGCACAGAGCAGAGTAAGCCTTTTCATCCCCTGGTGCTGCTATAGTCTTGCATATCTCCACAGCAGTCGGTGTCATCTGCTGCTCTCTGAGCCTGGTGCATTTGGGAAGCAAGTGTCAGTCTGGAGTGTGTTAAGTGTGGAGAGAGAAAAAAAAAAAAGTTGGAGCAAGCAAGATAAGGTCTGGGTGAAGGTGAAGGCAGAATTCTTCCTTACTCTGAGTTTTGGTCTCTGCAGTTCAAGATGAAGAAGCTTTTGGAGGATAGGTAGGGGATGCTTTGTGTGCTTGTGACTGCCCCCAGTGCTGGGGCATTTCTCGCACAGCAGCCGGCATGCTGCCTTTCGGGGCTTCAGGCTCTTAAGTAGAAGGAGGAGAGTTGTCAGTGAGAATAACTGCTGGACCTGAGAGCTCATGAAGCAGCCTTCTGCAAGCAGGGGTTTTGTTGCTGCTCAGTTTGTGTCACAGCCAGAATATCTGCCATAGCCAGGTCTCGAGGATTGGCTCCCTCCTAAATAAGGGCTTATTTGTTGCATTCACTGTTGAGTATTCAACAAACCTCTGTCAGAAATGTTTCTGTTTCCCTTATGTTTGCTCTATGAGGGGGTAGTTTAGGGTATTCTGAAATGACTCACCACAATGGACTGTTGTAAAATAGAAGAACTGTCTGGCATTTTAAGTCAGCTGTAATTTGCAACTGTTTTCTACCTAAGAACTTACCCACCATTCAAATGTTTATTGTTGTGATTAATTGCTTTTATAGCTGGCTTTGGTGCTGGATTGAGAATATTTTTCTCAATACTAATAACTACTAGCTTAATTCTGGCATCATTCAAGATGGCGTTCAGGGTTCTGTAATCTTTCCTTTTTTTTTCCATGCACACACAAAGAAATGTGCTTATTCCCATGGGAGATCTTTCTTCTGTTTGGATTCCTGTATGATGTGCAGTGGAGGCCAGTAGCTCATTTGGTTGTTTCTTCCCTCTACCAAGCGTTTCAGAAACGCTTCTGTGTAAAGACTGACAGATGCTTAGGGATGAATCTGAAATGCATTCATAATCTGTCCCAGCGCAAACCTGTTTGCCAGAAGCTTGAAAGGCTTTCAGAAGCTTTATCGGTGCATGTTGCTAGCTGGGGCCTATGTACTGCGGAGACAAAAATGTACCCTTGAAAGTGAGACGCAAAAATCTAAATATAATGACCCAACAGTAAGAATAGATGTAGGTGTCAGTTAACTTTCATTAGTGTAACTGTTCTGTAGTGCTGGTCTAACAAACCTCTGTTTTGTACCCTTAGCAGAGAGAGGCTGGCTTTGATTTGAGGTGGCTGTGCTCAGCTTTTGTGGCTGCGGGCAGGTTGGGCAGACTGCTCCTGCCCTGTGTGGGCAGGACAGGCAGAACACACAGGACTGGAAATGCAGGAGGATATTACTGCTCCAGGGCACTTCTCACTGTGCAACTGTGGCCAGAGGAATGGGCTTATTTAGCCAGAGTGAAATCCCGTATTGCCTGCCCCTGTTATTTCTGTATCCTGGGGTCTCAGCAGCTTGCCTGGAAGCTCTCAGTTGCTATGGGTTGGGAGGTCTAGGAGCTGGATGTTGCGCTCTGCCTGGGCATCCACAGCAGCGTAAATGCACTGGTGTCTTTTTTCTTTTCAACAGGTCCCTGATAACTTCCTGCCCCCAGTTCCCATCACTTCCCCTATCATGAATCCACTGGCAGATCCGCAGTCTCAGATGCAGCAGCCTCTGGGCCCGGCACCAGCCACAGGCACACCCAGCTTCCAGCCACCGCACCTCCCTGTGGGACAGCCGGTGCTGCAGGGGGGCTACCCCGCTGCTCCCCAGCCCCTGGGACCATGCATCATGCCACCCGCCGCTTCCAAACCCAGTACAGAGGGGGCCCCGGGGGCCCCAATTGGCAATGCCATCCAGGTAATGTAGCCCCAGCGTCACGTGGTTCTGGCTTGTGCTTCAGTAGAAGCTTGCAGGCTGGGGTCCTGTTGGCCAGGTGGAGTTTTTAGTCACTAGCTCTGCACCACGCTGGCTGGCACGTTGCTGCTGTAGTCTCCACCTAGACAGTACCTCTTCGCAGTTAATGCTCTAGTCAATATGGACCAACAAGCTGTTTCCTTATGTGACTTCACAGCTCTCCAGAGGGAGTGACAGCAGATGCTGTTACTGTCACCTCCACACACCCACAGGGAAGAAATAGGAGTTGTGCCAAGCTGGCTAATAATGCCACTTGGTTTAGTTGAAAACGAGTGGTCACGGTGACCTGGAAAAGCCTCACCTGCTCTCTGTTCCTCAGCACGTGCAGGCATTGCCAACAGAGAAGATCACCAAGAAGCCCATCCCTGAGGAGCACCTTATTCTGAAGACTACATTTGAAGCTCTTATCCAGAGGTGCCTGCTGTCTGCCTCCGACCCGGTATGTCTGCAGCACTCCCAGAGTGCCCTTGTGTTTGGGTGAATCACAGCATCTCCTGAGAGCTTTTTTTTCTAAAGGCTGCTTTGAGCAGCCACAAGCAATGCATAGAAAAGCTGTATCCACATAGGATGTGGCAGTCGGGGCCAGAACACAGCCAGCTGCCCAAGCACTTTGACTCTGGTCCTTACAGACCTCAGCAGGGGCAGAATGCCATGGTGCTGTTTATGGGGAGGGAGTTAACCCATTGCAGCCCTCTCTGCTGCTCTTTTCTGAGGAGGAAGGTTGGAACTGGTTATAGTTGAGGTTTTGATGTTGATGGGTTAAAAAAAAAAAAAAATCTAAAACCTTCAGAAAGGGTTGTCCTTCCTTCTGTCAGGTGATCACTGTGGATGTGTGCCCTGTACACTTGCTTAACTGCTGCTTGTAATTCAGAGCAGGAAGCAGCTGGTATTATGCCAGGTCTGAGACAAGGCTCACATATGTGAGTACATGCCACAGATTTTGATCTGTGATTTCTGATAACGAACTCATTTCAAAAGAAAATAACAGGTAGCAGAGAAGTACAAGGTTATGGGCTTTAACATGATGGATGGAGCTGGTTAGGAAAAACATTTCCTTTGGCAGTTAAGTTAGTACTTTGAGCCATCTGTCTTAAAGTTTCTCATTTATTTCCAGTGGTCAGTAAATAGCACGCTACCTCAAAGCCCATATGCTGACTGTTCAGCTCATGCCTGCTGCATGCTGAAAGGTGGATGATGAAAGACAAGCTGGTGATGTGCAGAGAGCTTTGTGCACTAAAAGTGCTTGGTCAGCAGCACAGACTCACACTCCTGTTACGGTAACTGGGAGCTGAGCTGTCTGAGGGCTCTGTGGCCACAGCTGTGGGAGTATGTTGGGCGTTTGATGTCACTTCTGTCTTAAGTCTGCTGTACAGTTTCTGCTGGCTCTGTAATTTAGACTTGGCACTTGAGTGTATGTACCCCTCCTGTGGTTCTCAGCCCAGCAATTTCAGGGTGGACTCACCCACGCACACATTTACAGAAGCTTTTCAAGGCCATAGACCTTTCTTTGGACAAACTGTGTAAGGTTCAGTAGTATTCGGTTGCTCAACATCCTTTCTTTAAAGGTTAGGCTGTAGAGTGCAGGGCTAAAGTTGTATACTGCACAGAGCCTTTGACCTTCACCTCCTCTGAGTGCCCCTTCTCCCAGACACACAAAGAAGGCAAAAGCATTCAGTTCACACCTGCACCCAGGGATTGCTTTTCTGCTCTGCCATCACATTTTGCTTGCTTCTTGTTAAGTCTTTGATTTCCTTAGGCCGAGCAAGCGTTTCTGGCACACAGCGCTGAGACACAACACCCTGACTGTGTACATCAGTTATTGTCAGAACAAATGCAGACACTACTCAGTTATTAGATTCTGAAGGAGAACATGGGAACTGGAACTTCTTCCACCTAATTTCCTTTAGCTGGAGAGATGTCTTGGTGTTCCACTAAACACAATGTATTCCTCTATGCCCTAGTTGGCCATCTGTAAAATGAAAACAGCATGTATGCCTTTCGCAGGTTTTGAAACAAATGTTCTAATTCCTGTATCTGGAAGAGTTAGCCAGTCCAGAAGAATTAGCCAGTTTATCTGCCTCTCCCTGGGGTATATTTTCCTTACTTGTCTCAGTTCCTTGACAGCGTAACTACTGCTGAGGGGTTTGCCACATGTGGCCTGAGATCGCTGTGCTGTGTTCTCCTTTATGCCCCTTGCCATCCAAACAGCTTTCCCTAAATTCTAGTACAGCAGGCAGCCACCAGTCTGTCTTACCCCTGATCCAGAGTGTTGCCGTAGGCTTTGTTGGTTTCTCTCTGGGCGACTATTTAATCCAGGGAAACATTTCAGTTGCCAGGGGAAATGGCACAATCCTAAGTGAAGATGGATTGATGTGCATACTGATTTGGGAGCAAGTTCCATTACTGTTCCTAAGTGAAGATGGATTGATGTGCATACTGATTTGGGAGCAAGTTCCATTACTGTTGTGCACTGATGCCATTTCTACTGCTGTTGACCACCTTTTTTGTGCTTCTGTAATTGTAACCTTGATGCTTTATTGCTGCTTTATTATTCTGGATTAAAATCTTCAATTTCTGTAGCTGTTTAAAAAAAAAAAGGCGAATAAAAACTAAACGGTGGATAAAAATCCATTTCTCTGGCAGCTGCTGTGGCACTCCAGGTAGAATATACTGGTGTTATTTTAAGAGCCCTTGGTGGCAGAATAATTCCAGACACATGAATGTGTGGTTTGCTCTAGATAAAATCATGGAAGTGTAAAAGGACTTGGGAGCACAGTTTGGGTTATGCTATTAGTTTTTCTGTTGAAATGAAAGCGTACAAACTAACTTGTGGTTTTACTAATCAAATATTGGAAAATATAATTAGGATTTGCCATAAATGACTGAGTTCTACTTCCTTAGACTTCAGTGACTGCATGTGCCCTTAAGCACATTGACACTGCTGGCTACCTGATTCCAGTAATAACTTTATCCAGCTATCGTGCTTTGCCAGTGAACCAAAAAAAAAAAAAAATCCATGCTGCAACTCGGAATTTTGTCACTTTTCCGTATCAGCTATACCAGTGGGTTTTGGAATGTACCTCTTACAGTTTACTAGTCTCTGTAGCTAACTAGAGCAGTTACATGTGGAGAACCAGTCATATCATGTGGCCTTTCCTAGAAAAATCAGGGGAGAAAAGTACAGAGCAAAGAATTCAAATGATGTGTTAGGAAAATGTTGTTGAGAAAGGAGTTTCACATGCTGCATGGACCTATGCAATAATATCAGATCTGTATGGTATTCTTAAAATCACTGTGTTCTAATGTATGTATTTCTTTTGCAGCAAACCAAGAGGAAACTAGATGATGCAAATAAACGCCTGGAGTTTCTATATGACAAACTTAGGGAACAGACAGTAAGTTCTGTTGCTTCCCCCTCACCCCAGATATTGCAGGTATAGCCAAGAACTTCATTGGTGGTGTGGATCTCTCTGCAATATGTAAAGGTGCTTGTTCTTTCTTTGGAAGCATGCTTCAAATCCATTTATTGTATGTTTCCATACATTTCCCAGAAACTGGTAGATAGTGCTTGGCCCTAAGTGCCTCTGCAGACTTCGCAGTGTTTGGGTCACGTCATGAGTTGTATGGTGCTGTGCTGAGCCCAAAGAGCAGAGCTCCTTGTAGTAGGCACTGTGTGAATGCATCAGGAGGGTTCCTGTCACCAGCAGAATGAACCCAGCACAGCAAGTTCCCCCGCTCCCAGCAGCGAGTGAGAAACGTGCAGCCTGGGGTCAGAAAAAAACCAGAAGATGTAGATATTGAAGGCTCATTGACTTCACCAGAGGGCAGATGTACAAGTACTTTTGAGGATCTGGTAACTTTTCCAAAGTCTTCCAGGAGGTCTGTGGCAGAATAAAAGGACTGGGCTTAGATCTCTTTAGTACTTTAGGATTAGAGTGGTCTGATCCTGTCATTTTCAGGCCATCTTTGCTGAGCAATTAACTTTAGCCCAGAGGTATAAAAGCTCAGTAGGTCTTTCGTGCACCACAGTCTGTCACAGCAGGTCTCCCATGGGGAATTGCACCCAGGGGCTGGCAGTGAAGGGCTTGCAGAGCTTTGCAGTGCTGCAGAGAAGGTCTGTTCTGGTTGAAGTTAGTCTTCCCAGTGACTGTTCCCAGTGTGGTGCAGCTCTGAAGGTGGCTGTCATTAAAGGAATTAATTGCTACACTTTTCTGAGGGCCAAATGTTACACTCGGGACCTCTGTTTTTCTAGCACTAGTGTATGCATTGTTTCCTCTTTCTGCTGACCTGCCTTGTCTGGCTTCCTTGCAGCTTTCTCCAACCATCATTAGCGGTTTGCACAACATTGTGAAGAGCATCGAAACCCGCAACTACCAGGAAGGACTGAACATCCACACGCACATAGTCAGCACCAGCAACTTCAGCGAGACCTCTGCTTTTATGCCTGTTCTGAAAGTTGTCCTCACCCAGGCCAATAAGCTGGGTGTCTGAAGTCACCCTGCGTTTGCAAAGCCTTGACGGTTGCTTTTCCAAAGAAGTGCATTTCTACAGCAAATGTGCAGGAAATAGACAAAAATGCTAGTCCTTACAGCATGTTGCAGTAGAGCACTGACAAAATGGCATTACACTCTCCCTGCAAAATACTTCATTTTAGGTGGGCCGTGGGGCCCTGGTGCTTTTTATTTTAATCTTTTTCCCATCCCTATTGTCTACAAATAGTATATTTAATGGATGATGCCCCATATCATCAATTTTTAGATGCATGTTCTCCTGCTAAACGGTGGCTTTTAACAGATTTGTGTTTAAAAAATGAGATAGGTTGTATATCAGACCCTAAAACAGATTATTCCCTTTTACCCCACTGTCCCTTATCCACCAGATTAAAGAGTCTGATCATATTAAAATGTATTTGGTCTTTCATTTTATGAAGCTGCTTACAGTTCTGTTATTATAATCTACATGTTAAATAGCTTAATTTTGCACTGGGGCAAACAAGCAAAATAAAGGCTCATGTGATATGTTCAATAAATGTTAATTTATTAAAATGTGTCTTTATGAACTGCAACTTAGATTTTGAACCTGAAGTACAGTGGGGCGGCTTTCTGTTGTGTCCTAGGCGTGAGGATATTTTTTTTCCTTCATGCTTACCACTAAAAGCTCTGTTTAACATTTATAGAGAGATCTACATTTCAAAGAAAGGTTTAGCAAGGATTCTGAACACACCTGTGTGCATTTTTAAAAGCTAAGAATGGAAATAGTGTAATGGTTTAAGCTACCCATACAGAGACACTGATACCTAGTGTGTAAACAAGGTCCACATTGTTTCTTGCGGTCCCCTGAACCTGAAGATTACTGCTTGCTGCACTGTGAGGGCATGCAAGCGTGCTTCTGCTGGCCATTAGCAAGCCAGGTCAGGTGAGTTTCATAGCACACTGTCTTTCCCTGTGGCACTGTTGGAGTTGGCTTTAAGTTTTAAAAATTTGAAACACTGTGCCACAAATAGCACTTATGCCTAGGAGGAGGAACAACAGCTGGAAGAAATGTCCTGATTTAAAATAAAAAAAACAAGTCTTTGACTGAAAACTATCTAAAATACCCGTGCCTGTGGAATGCAGATTTGGCAATACATTCTGCAAGAAATATTATAAATAACAATGCATTGCTAGCTTCTGTGACTTAAGCTGATTATGAGTCACAGATCTGTCAGGCAAAACATTTCCTCCAACAAAAGTGAGCTTAATTTTAATTCCTTGCAGTGTTTTTTGACCTCATAAGCTTTTATAATTGGTGAGTGTAAAGCATCAATTTGGAGTTGCTTTGTTTCAGGAGTTTTAAAAAAAAAAATTGGGAGTCATTTTCTTCCCCTTAATCTTGGTTCTAGGTTTCTAAGCAGTGTTATAAGTAGGTTTGTATTCTGGTCCTGTCACCTGGAAGGTTTGCGCGTGTCCTGCTTTATTCATCTATGCCCTTAAAGACTCCTTGTCCAGAAGGCTCTGGTATTGGCTAAACCACATTTAAAAAAAAAATGTGAAGTATGTTAATGCTGCCAGAAACTGTTAATAAGGAAATGGCAGTCTACCTCGGTGCAAAAACATTTAGGTCACCAGCCCCATACCTGATCACTGGGACCACATTATCTAGTAAATATTTCACAGCACTTCCTGATGCAGATGAGAATGGCAGTGGCTCGGTGTGCTTCGCCTTTCCTCCCCTGGGCCTGCCTTCTGCAAGCCTGGAATGAAATGCTGGGGCCTTGGTAAGGGAGAAGGCAGCAGCAAAGGGGCTGCCACCGCAGCAAAAGCAGAATTTGGGTAGCTTAGTACCCCAGGATCTCCACACACGGAAAGGAGTGCTGCACTGAACTTCAGTGTTGATTTTTCCCTCAGAGCAAACTGGGTGCAGTCTGGCCAGAGGAACATAGACCCTTGTGTCTTGATTCAAGGTGGGCAAGAGCAATTTTTAAAAGGATACATGCAAAGGTAGACAGGAATAAAATAGAAAAAAACCTCAGTAGGGTGAAAAGCAGGTGTGCTGGGCTGGCCTGATGTTTCTGTGGTAACACTGTTCAGCAAGTCAAGGAAAGCAAAACTGAATCTGAGCACCTCAGGACCAAACTGGTGGATGGGAGATGCTGCAAGAAGGAGAATTCAGGAGCTGGTCTTGCATATGCAAATACTCTCACCGAGTATTTTTGGGAGTACTCCTGGACAAGAAGCTGGAGTAGTGGCTGGCAAGTGGCACTTGCGGAGGATGTGCGGATGGTCCACAGTTTGTGAAGCTGGCTGTTTCTGGCAGTAACAGCTGGGGAGACTGATGGTGGTGGCAGAAGAAGGCTACACTCTGGTAGGTGCGTTGTGCAGGGTTCTGGGCAAAAGCATTTCTGTAAACTGGAAGTTCGTAAGTTGGGAATAAAGAGCAGTGGGAACTGAGAGGACTAGCTGGGAACAGTTCTTCAGTATGATGTGGCTTTGTAAAAGCCAAGGAATGTTCAAAGGCATTGCACAAGCTTTTGTGAGACTTCCATCCACGTAAAAGAGGATGCCAAGTGAGAAGGGACTCGGCAAGGCACACAGATTTCGAGGACTGAAGAGTTTGTTTAAAGGAAGAGGTTAAATAAACTGCTTGTTTGCCTAGTGAAGAGCACAAGGGAATCAGGTTGATTGGAGCTGAAGAGCAGTGAGAAAAAATGTTGGTATGAGCTGGCCACGAGTAAGCTTGGTCTGGAAATCGAAGTGGTCAAAAATGAGACCACTGGATCACAAGGAAACACTGGGTTTTTCTGAGGTGGTAGTATCTTTGGGTACCATGATGTTGCATCACCAGCCTGGACACTGTACGTCAGCAATGGAATAATTTCAGTCTTCTCACTGAAAAGGAAAGCTGTCCTCCACCTTGGCCATCCTTGGGAGCTCAGGACCAGAAAACTGCACTGCCCAAGTACATAACAGGAGCGGATGCAAAAATCTGCTACTCTTCTCCTGAGAGCAGCTGAGATGGATAATAATAGTTAATCAGTTATGATGCCGTCTGTTCATATCTTCAAGGAATGCCAAGCAATTAGCCACCCATCTGATGTTATAAATGTAAATGGCCATCTTCATTTACGGAAGACAATGAAGCCCTGCCAGTTTATGCTGGCAAAATAATTTGGCCCCAAATAGCCTAATTTTGATCTCACTGAGTGAGAAGACATTTATACCATGGTATTAACACCAACCAAGCTAGTCGTCTTTGTGACCCCCACAAGGCTGCAGAATTACAAGAAAAAGGGATGGAAGGAAATTCGAAGATGTAATGTGCAGAAACGTGGGTGTTGTCCAACAACAGCTGACACAAGGAGGCATCTCCCTACTTCAGCTGTCACCATCCAGGCAAAAGCACCAGTCAGAGAGTCTGTGGGAAAGGGCAGAGTTAATGCGGTTCTCTCCTGCTGCGGAGGCAAATGGGTGGGGGTGTAACAGGGGCAGTACTGCGGGGCAGGCTGGCTATGGGCAGGTCTAAGTACTTGAGTGAAAACCTTTTCTCTGCCTGTAAAGCTCTGTAATGGATTTACCTTGGGTTTGCTGGCAGAAGTCCAAGGTCAGCATTAGACACTAATACTGAAGATTGTCTTTTAATCACTGCAGCATTTTGAGCCTGTGCAATGTTTACATCAGATTTTTTCTGTGTTGTGCCTTTTGGATAATGTAGTTCCCTGACATACAGATTGGGAATGTGGGTTTACTGTTTGGTAACTGTGTTTTCTCTGCTCAGAAGGTAGCATATGCTAGACTGACTGGGCTATTGCAAGAAAAGGGGGTGGGGGTGTCTTGCTGCCATAGCTGTTTCCCAAAAAAAACTGTGGAGGGGAGGGGGCATATTTTGGGAAGCACGGCAGAGACAACATGCAGAGCAGTGGCACAACTCCCCAAAGTCCCGCAAGCTCCCCTCAGCTTTGTCCTTACCCTCACCACCATGCTGGTCCTTCGCTTCAGCAGCACAGATCCTGCCATGTCATTAGCCTGGCTGGAGACTCTGTTATGCCTGAGAGAGGAAAAAAAAGGAGTCCCTGGGTCAGATATTTCCCTCCCTTGTCACCCCCTGCCGCATCTGTGATCCTATGTGGCTCCACGTCAGTAAGTGTTCACTGTTCTGAGCCACGCTAAGCATCCATTGCAAAGACAAGGCAGCATGAATAGAACCAGGCATGGCTCAAAGCTAAGGGGAAAAACATGCTTATATGGCCAAATGTCTGCCACCAACTGATTGTGCCTCCCCTGCAGAGGATGCTGAGCGTCCTGTTGGGTTGCCTCGTGCCGACCCGACTTGCTCAGCTTTGAACAAGAGCCAAGGCCACCGTCAAAGTATACTGAGGAGTGTAATAAATAATGTACTGATACCAGGAACACTGTCAACATGTCCAATCTTAAATGGCGAAGCTCAGGGTAATCTTGCAGCCTTGACTTGCTGTGTGCTGAGGCACCCATTCCCATGTTTCTTCTGCTAATCCTGCACATGGGACAGAAACATCACCAAATGGTCAGGCAGGGTCTAGGGATACATTTAATGCAATCCTTACTCAAAAGAAGCTAAAGGGATCAAAACTCACAGCTTTAGAGCTATAAGTTAGCCATAAGTCTACAAGAGTATTTAACAAGGAGCACCCTAAAAAGGTAACTGCAGCTGATCTCATCAGTAAGTCTGTGTCCACCTGGACAGTAAAAGGGAGAATTCTTGAGAACCTGTTGCTCAGCTGCTTTGCCAGGTGCATGAGAAGCACTTCAATACATAAACATTAAGCACAAATTTCTTGTCCCTCTGATGTTTTAGGTTTTGTTTCCTTTTTTACCACTTAAGATCTTCTTTTGAACAATGCTTTGGGGTCATCACTCAGTTTTTCCTGGCAAGAGAAAAGAACAAAAAAGGCCACTTTTGTCAACATTTTAAATAGCTCTGCACCAAAATGTGATGGTAGCAGGCAGCAGTAGCGTTAAAATGATACTCACTGTGTTCTCATGAACTGTTTGCCACCTTTTATCACTGCTGCCCTCTTTCTTTCTTCCAGGTGGAGAATTCTAGAACGTTTAGAATATATCAAAACCAATCTTGGGTTTAATTATATACTGTCTGCCAATTTACTTGCCTCAGGAGCTGTAATTAGTAATTAATTAGCACAGCAGACTAACGTGCTTTGTACCAATATCACCCATAAAGCTGCTCTTCCCCAGGTCCAGCCCTGCATTGCTAGCAATCACCCTTCAGGAGTCGAGGCCAGCGCTGCACCAGGAGCCGTTTGGGATGGACGTGAGCTGGTGTCCGCCTGCCTTCCCCTGCCATGCTGCTCTCCAACTCTGGCAACTCGTCTCAGTAAGGCCAAGAGCCTCTAGGTCTCAAGTTATTCGGCAGGAAGGCTTTTTGGTGGGATAGGCATCACCCTGACACTGATGATGTTGCCCAGCCATGTGCTGCTACACAGAGTACAGCACAACAGGCAGGGGCCGCTCGCAGGTTTAATTGCATTCCCCTGTGCTACCCTCTGCAAAGCAAGAAATAAAAACACACTTTCTCTGTGGGGCAGTACCTAATGCCAGCAGCAGCACTCAGTGCCTGTTAAGTCCATGATGGTTTAATCTGAAACAAGAAACCCCACATGATTTAGGTCTTTGTCATTTGTTCTTGCATTGGTTATCTGACACACAGTTGTGTCGGCGAAGAGTAACCTGTAACCTCCTTCCTCCCAGCAAGACAGAAGTGTCTTTGTGGCACAGAGATGCCTGTCTTCATCAGTGTTAGGAATTTGCCAGCAAGATACAGATTCATGCCATGGGAAGCATTTCTCACCTCAGTGCAGATGACGGATTAGCCCTCTCTTGCTGGCCAGGCTACAAGAGGATGTGCCTTGACTTGCAAGGTGTGCTGAAGCAATACTTGAAGCCTGTGCCTATCTGTTAAATAACCTGATGCAGCATTTCAGTCAGGTTCAGAAAGGCTCTGTTCCAGGGGCAGTCACATGCTTGCATGCTGCCTGTGAGCAGATTTGAGCCCACAGTTCAGCCCTCTCGCCCATCAGTGCGATTTGAGCAAGAGCTGTGCTGAGACAGACAACAGTGAGACTCATTTCAAGTTAGTTAGCTCATGATAGCACCACCGAGCGCTACATACAGGTCACCGAGACCACACCTAAATATCAGGCGCCTCTTTCATCTGCACAGAAGAGGCATTATTGCAGCAGAGGAGGCTGAACTCAGCAAGCAGATGGACACACACAACAGGAGAAAGTCTAGCTAGGACTGCCAGCAAAGGCAAGACGTGCAGAGGAGAGGGAGGCTGTAACCTTTCTCTCCAAACACTGCGCCGAGTTCTCTTTTCCAGCGTGTCTGCAGTCACTACACCTTCACCATTAAGTGCAGCAGATGAAACCAGGCAGTTTCCAGATCTCTGAACTACACTTAGGCATATTTTTTTTCAGACTGGCACATCCTTGGCTTTTAAAAATATGAACCCTGGAATGTTTACTGAGAAAATCTCCTTTTGCATTTGTTGCTGTTTTGGTTGCAGCTCCTCAGGTTTCTTCTCTAGATGATTCTGGCTCACTGAGTGTTTTCCAGTATTAGTTTTTACCAAGGGAAATAGGAGTAGGATTTGCAAAGTCTTTTCTTTGCATCTTTGGGTACTAGCAAGATCTTAGCCCGACAGTCCAGATCTCTGTCTGTGGCATGTAGTCCTGACATCACGATCCACATAGTCATGTAGATTTTTAATAGAGAGAAGACATTCCCACAGCATCACATCTCAAAATGTGCTGCTGCCTACTGCCACTGCAGCGATCCTGGGACAAACACTGATGCTGTCACTGAAGTCCCAGTGCCTGAGTGGTGATTTTAGTGGTGAGGCGTTAGGGGAACAGGGACAGGCTCCACTTATTATTATTATCCGCACACGATACTGTGCAACGACACTCTCAGAGGGGTGACTTCGGTGTGGCTTGGGCTCCATCTACTTCTCCACCAGGACCAGTAACTCCATGAACAATAGGGACCCCTCTGGTCCCAAGTGGGGTGGGTACAGGATGATGTCCCCCTTCCAATTTTGCTGCTGTTTGACAAGCTTTCTCTGCATGCGACCAGCTTTACTAAGATGTGAGATGAGGCCTTTCCCTTCACAGAAGATACCTGACACTGCCACCCTAAGCATCAGCACTGCCCACACCCAGAGGGCATCTGGCCACAACAGAGCATTTGCCATGTTATCTTTGTTCACCTGCTTTTGGTGCTGTATTGGCCACTGTGTAAAACTGCTATGATCTGAAGATAAAAGTAGGATATGAAACTTACAGTATTGTGTGCAACAGTAACACTGCACCAATGCACACTGGTGGCAGAGGGAGCCTTCACAAATGCATTCACCAGTGACTCAATTAGATGGAAATCTGGTAAAGCAGTTTCCATGTGTGTTTGCTTCTTACCAGGGTGGCAGGAAGGTCTGTGGAAGGCAGCTGCTAGGTTTCAGCACCACTTGCATCTGTATGAGCGTACAAGACTAACTTGTATTCTGTGCCATGCTTTAATAGCCTGCAGGAGCCAGGTCAGGATGAGCGCTTTCATCCTGCCTTTCCAGAGACGTGCTCCCCAGTCTCCATATTCCCTTGCTGCCTCGCAGCACTCCCGTTTCAGTCACCCCAAGCCCTGATCTTCCTCCATTGAACATGCAGGGCAGTGCACCTGCGTCAGCCGTAGTGTGCAGAGGTGAGCTTGGGCTGTGCAGTTTTTTCCTGTAATCCCAAGGGTCATCCATGGTGTAATGTACGCAGCAGCAGCTGGGGAGCAGCCAGTATGTAAGAGATGGGGGCTTCTTTCTGCTCTCAGACACTGAGAGATGGAAAAGTCACTAAAGGACAGAGTCCTTTCTCCTGCCTGCCCCCAACGTCACATTGCAGAGTCCTAAAAGGAAAGCAAGTATCACATATTAACTCAATAGTAGGTAAACTTGGACTTAGCCGAAGAGTTGACCTTGGGCACCCAGAGGAGGTCAGAGCAGGAAAACACAGTGCAAGTTAAATGACCCTCATCTGCGGTCCTGGTGCATTGACAGAAAGCCATTGTGGGCTACAAACCATGGAGGAGCCAGCCCCAGCCAGGGCAGAAGGCTGCCAGCCGGCCTGTGCTGCTCACTCCTGTCCTCCCAGAAATGTTCAAAATTAAACAAAATGCATCACAGGCAAACGTTTTACCCAGACATGGCACCTCATTTCCACCTAACAACTTAACCCCCCCCGCCCCCCATACTCAGCTTGTGCAAGATGTTCCCTGCTCTGCAGCAGGTGAAGTGCCTCGCTAGAAACAGTGAGCTACCTTCTGCCTGCTGCTCCCCGCCTATCTGGGTCATCCTTCCGACATGGCTGAACTTGCCTCTAAGGAACTCCATGGTGGCATGCTAAGTGACGTGGGGTCCCTTCTCCCCTGCCGTGGCCTCCAGAAGCAGCAGCAGCAGCAGCAGCAGCAGCAGCAGGCCACAGCGACAAGACTCCATGTGTGGCAGGATGGAATGCAGTAAAAATTTATTAAATTGATTACTGCTTTTGAAAAAGCTTTTGTGTTTAATTGGGGATCACTTAACTTGGACAATGAGCTCAAGGACAACTTTCATGAGCAGGTGGGGTTTGTCCTGAGCCCCTCGAACAAGCAAGATGTGGGCAGGACCATCCGGACAGTAAATACTGTGTGCAGCTGTGTCACGGCGGTAACTCCACCACACTGGGGTGCCTGGCCAATGTCCCTGGTGTGTGTGGACCTTATGGATGGTGAGGCAGCTGACACCTGCACTTGGCACAAACTTCAAAGCTTACATACACTGGGTGTGTAAATTATTTTTGTTTTTCACTGAGTATAAAGGTGAGCGAGCTCCGGGACTGGGCAGAAGCCTCAGCTATGGGTGGGTGCACTGTGTAGGAATTTCCCAGTTACCGCAAGACTCTTGTCACTGTCTGCAGTGGGGCTGCCCAGCCTAAGTGTGGGCCTGGGTGGTGTTAAGGTCATAACTGGTGATGTGCCCTTTTCTTAGTCTCTGTACTGCTTTGCAGTAATGATTTGATGCTTTGCTCCTTTACCATATTGTGCATAATAACTAGTATGTTTTCCTTTTATCATACTGCACGCTATTTTCCTTTATAGTATAATATATATTTGAATTGGAATTAATTTTTGCTTGGTGTCCAGTCAAGCAGCAAAACATGGCGTCAACGGGCAGCAGGGCACAGTCTTTGTTCAGGTACGCACTGCTGCTGAAAGGCGTGCTGTCTTCGTGTGTGTTTTGGTTTTCAGTGCCCACCTTGTTACTCCCAGTCAGACAAAACTTCATGGACTAGATCTTGAAAATCTGCTCCTCCCGAGAATCCTCACTCTGGTTCCACTGGCTTCCAGGGCCAAACGTCTGGGAAAACGGTCTCTCTGGGGAGCGTCTGCCTGCTCCTGCCCTCGGCCAGCCGGCAGGAGTGTCAAGGGCGGCCGCCTCAGGGGGGGCGGCCGCCTCAGGGGGGGCGGCCGCCTCATCGGGCGCAGTCGCCTCGGGGGGGGGGGGGGGGGCGGGCAGCCGCCTCGGGGGGGGGGGGGGGGGGGGCAGCCTTCTCATCGAGCACAGCCGCCTCAGGGGGCGCAGCTGCCTCGGGGGCCGTAGCTTGGTGCGGGCGGCTGCGGCCTCGGGGGACGCCGCCGCCCGCCTCACCAAGCTGCGGCCCTGTGCCCAGGGGGGCGGCGGCCCCCGCGCGCCGGCCGGGCCCCCCGTGAGGCGGCCCCTGGGCGGCGCCGCCGCTGCCGCTGCCGGGGGCGGGGCGGGGCGGCCCGCGGCCACCATTGGTTGTCGCTATGCGGGGCTGGCGGCCGCCCCCCGCCCGTCCCCCGCCGCGGTGCGGGGCGCAGCCGGCGGCGCGGGAGCTCCATGGAGGCGGCAGCAGCAACAGATGCGGCGGCGCGGCCCGGCCGCCCCTAACCGCTCCCCGGGGCCGCGCTGCGCCGGGGCCGCCGCCGCCCCGAGCGCCCCGCCGGCGAGATGGCCGTGTCCCGGCGGGCGGCGAGCGGCGAGGCGGGCACGGCGGGCTGCGGGCAGGCCATCGTCTGGCGCAACGTGGTGCTGATGGGGCTGCTGCACCTGGGCGCTGTCTACGCGCTGAGCCTGGTGCCGCGGGCGCAGCTCCTCACCCTCCTCTGGGGTGAGTGCGGGGCGGCGGGGGGCTGCGCCGCGCCACAGTTGGGGGGGCGGCGGGGGCGGCTTCCCCGCGGCCGGGACCCCGGCCCGCGGCGGAGGGTCACCCTCCGGGGCCGGCGGGGGGCGAGCACAGCGGCGTCTTGTTCTCCGTGGGTTCACCCGCCGCCTGCCTGGCGTGGGGCGGGCGGGGACCCTGCGCTGGGACCCCCGCGCTGCCCGGCGGCCTCCGCCGCTTTTGTTCCCGTTCCCCCCGGCCGCTCCAGGGGAGCCATTGCCAGCGCCGCGCCCGGCCCTCCGTTGCTGTAGAAACGGGAGGCACTCTCCCTCCGGTTACATTTATCTGGTTGTTTAGTTAAAAAAAAAAAAAGAGCCAGGCAGCTGGTATTTCGGCTTAAAAGTCTGATAGAGAACGCGTTTGTCTTCCCTTTGCTGCTTCCTGGTGTTACGCTATGAGCACCCGTGTCTTGCTGCTCCAACTGGGAGTAGAAAAATCACCTCGTCCTTTGTCTCCTGGGGAGGGTGATACGTTTTCTCATTAAAGAAGATGTAAAAGTCGAGGAAGAGCTGTAAGACTCGGGCAAGGAGAAAATGAAGCCCAGCTGTGCTTTCCGAGGTGAGGCGGCTGGCTGTGCTTGGCTTCTTGCTAGCCATCACAAGCTGAGGGTTCGGTTCGGGGAAGAGGAGATGAAGTACAGTGCCTTTACTTCCATCTGACAGCGAGGTCCTCTTTTTCTCCACAAAAGAACAATGTTGGGAGAAGTGCTACGTAGCAGCACTGCAGCATCGTGGGAGATTTCTCATGGTTTGTGAGAGGAATAGGTAGAGGATGTGCGAGATTTCTCATGGTTTGCGAGAGTAATAGGTGGAGGATGTCAGCATCGCCCTTCGCTGGGCAGAATTATGCGTAGAATCACATAAATGTGGGTGGGCAAGAGGATAAAACCTTGAATGCTATGTACAGCTTACGCGATTTCTTGGATAGAAGACCTGCTTTGGGGAGCTTTTGAGTGAAGGGAGAATGTAATGGCCCGGGACTGTTTTGTGCGAATAATGGAGAGAAGGGTCACTGCTGCAAGGAACTCACAGGCAGGGAATTTGGGTTCTTAGGCTGCTGGTGGTACTGTGGAGGTGACTCAAAAAACCTCAGCCAAATGCTTAAGAAATCGGGTTTATTTTTTCTGTTTAGGGAATTCATAAATCTGTTTTCCACTGGTTCGGCTTTTGATATTCAGTCTGTCTTAAACCCATAGAAATAGCCACCCTTGCTGTTTGCAGTTGGGAAATGAATCCTCCTGTCAATTACCATCCTCTGACAAGTCCTTAATTGGGAAAGTGTTTCTGGGTCCCTGGTGGGGACCTGGCATTTGACTAGCCTGGTTTGCACAAACTGTTACCTGGCTTGCTTGCGACAACCAGAAAAGGTTTGGGGGATGGTTGTGTTTTGCTTGGTTTCCTTCTGTGAGCGCTACTCCTCTCCCCTCCGTATTCCTAGTCATGTTCAGACTGATTTCATAGTTTACCTTGGCTGTAGCTTGATGGCTGGGGAGACCAGGAGAGCCCGCAGGAGCTGCGTGGCCAGGACGCACAGCCTGTGGTCTGATTTCAACCCTTTTAGGTCCCGTCGCGTGTGGGTAGGTGGGCTTTGGTTTTATCTGTCTTTCCAAGAAGACAAGTTGAAATCATCTCTGATTTCACTGTGTCTTAATTACAAGACTCGCTAAGGCTGGAGCCAAAGGATTGAATTACCAGTTCAGCCTTCCATCCTCCAAGGTATTTTTTCCTGGCTGAAATTAAACAGATGCTAAATAATAAACAGGCCTCAACGACTTTGCAACTTAATGCCTTTCTTTCTGAAAATGAGAGCCTCCTGTTTCTCAACATCATTATTTTTAACAGCCACCCTAAGGCAGACCACAAAGTTTTTATGGGTTTGCTGGGTGGTTTTTACGGGGGCTTTGCGGCAGGGAGTGAGTGCAGTGGCTCCAGCTGTCCTGCCTGGCTGGACACTGCGCACAGCACTCACACAGGGGGTTGCTGTGGGGTCTGCCCCCCTCAGAGGTGGTGGGCAAGGTGAAAATACAGGATCTTCTACAGAATAGGTCAGATGTAGCTTGCTGTCACGCTGGAAATCTGTGTCCGAGGTCCCTCTGAGAGACTCTGTCAGGATAGACAAAAGCAGGGTTGCTGTTGCTTAAGTTAACAAACGCACCTCACTTCACTCTGCAAGGAGCCAACCAGTCGAGTTGTGTCAGAAGGAAGAAGTCTCCATCAGACGTGTCTCTTGCTCTCCCCAGTTCTCCACATCTCCTTCCCTGTGCAGACCGGCTGTGGGACCACCTTTCTGCGGGCAGTGGTTGCCAGCCAGCCTTTGGAGCAGGGGCTGGTGCAGCGAAGTTGGGTGTCAGGTAAGGGTGTAACATTGGGTAGCACAGAGATGTGCTGATGGAGGAGCTGGAGCCCTCATCGCACCCATCCGTGGTTTTCTTTTTCTTCCCAAGCTTGCCTGGGCCATGGCAAGCTTCCCAATGATCTTATGCAAGCCTTTGCATTGATTTGTCCCATGCTCCCCACCCTGCTCCCCCGTGGGTAAGCTGCAGGAGCAAGTGTGTGGAGAGTGGCTCGGTGGTGCTGTGTGTGAGCTTGGTGGTGGCGGGCAGGAGGTGGGCAGCTTCCCGTGACTCACCGCCGCCTGCTTGGCTTTTCGCTTTCTCCTCCCCTGAGACATGCACTTTCGGTGTTGTTTTTGGCTGGGGCAGGCCAGGTGCTCTCCCTCCCTCTGTGCAGGGTTTGCTTTCTTCCTTCCCACCCCTGAAGGCAGTTGGTAATCCCTGATTTACCACCGCTAGCTCCGTGGAGCTGAAATGCCACTGTGCCATGTAGAATACAGCTGTTCAAGCCAAACTGCCTGCTCAGCAGAGCTCATTTCCGTTGGTAATTTATTGACACTCGTCCAGCTGTACATAATAGACAATGGAAAAAGGCTGCCAAGGGAAGGCTTGGCTGGTTGTTTACTCAGGATTATCTGTGCTCCCCTGTTCCCATTGCCTCCCGTACTAACACCTGGAGGCCCATGTTGCAGCTTCTTGCACCCCACGTGGAGCCAGGGCTGCACAAGGGGTCCCAAACGGCATTCTGGGTCATGTAGCCACCTCGCCCAGGGGGCACCAGGAACTGGGTTATTTTGCAAGGAATGTACAGATGAACCGGTTCTTAAAACGTAGGTTTTCAGGGCCATTCCAGTGCCTCCGTGGCATTTGTTTTCAATCCAAGCTGGACAAAACCAATAAAATTACTCATGTCAGAATTTTCCATGGTCTGGGAGCCACCTTGACCTGAGTGGCAGCAGATGATATGTGTAAGGCATTGAGCTGCCATGAGCTGTGTCCAGGGGACAGCCGTGTAGCCGTCCCAGCAGATCCCACTGGTGTTGTGCCTTTGAAATGTGCCCTGCTCTGCCAGCCCGACTGTGCTCACCGGGAGCCCTCTTGCCTTGCTCTTTGCCAGCCTGACTTGTGGTTTGGTGCAGGGGTGTGTGAAGAAGACACGGTTGCCTTTTCCTCCTGATCCAGAGCCAGGCAGCTTGTGGTACGTGGTGCCTCCTTCCTCTTGGCGCTTTGCTGTCCGTGCTGTTTCATAGCTGACAGCTGCTGCTTTGGGGCATCCCTGTCAGGGTTCCCAGCCTTGGAACGGGGTGGGAACTGTTGAGGAAATGTGCCTTGAGTCTTGTCTGCCCCCAGTCTCACCAGTAGGCTTGCTGGGCACAGCTGGCAGGTTTGGCAGGGTTCACTGGGCTGGCACGTGAGCGTTCCCATTCAGGGGTCTCTGTCCGCTGGCTTTTGCAGGGCTTTGGGCTCCTGGTGCTTAGCCACCTGCCTGCAGAGAGGTTTAAAGGGGAGAGATCGCCATTCTCTGCAGATTCGCATCAGGAACCGAAGCAGGGAGGGAGCACCTTGCTGTTGGTGAGGCCAGAAAGCAGGGAATGGCGTGATGGGTCTGCCAGCTGGGACAGGCACACATGTTGGCAGGCGAAGGGGTCTGTGGGGCTCGTTGGGGCTGCGGCTGTGGTTCACTGATGGTGTCTTTTGGACTGGATGTGCTGCACCTGCTTCCACAGGTCACTTGGTAGGAAACTCTCTGCATAGCTCGTCCCCCAAGTTTGTAACGTGTCATTAAATGTTTGTTCATAACCAGGAGTCTTCTCCAGCCAGCTCCATCCTGTTGTAGTCCCCGTGAGGTTATCTGTTTGGGTCAGGAAAGCAAAGCAAAAAGCTCTGAAATTCCTGTACAGAGAAAATTACCAGGATGTTTCACTGCAGGGGCCGATGTTTCTGCTGCTGTTTCTTTTGATGGGCTCATGATAGCTTCTTTTTCTTGAAAGACTCCATTCTGAGGGGTCACGTGGTGCATTAGAGTCTTGGATTTTGTTTGGAAAAAGGTGCTTCAAACCTTCACAGGAGGCTCGTGGGGAAGCACTTGGAATTAGCCAATTGCTTTATAGAAAATAGAAAACCCCCACAGAAGATTAAGCTGTTTACCTGCTTGAAAACCTTTTATTTCAGGCTTCCAAGCATCACTAGTACTAACAACTTTAAAAACAGGCACAGACAGGCGTGGCAGCCCAGAAACTCTGTATCATCTGGATGTGTTCGGCAGAGCTGCCCGATAGCCGAGTGGATGTCAGTTCGTGCAGATACGCCTTGCCAGAGCCTGGGATCGCGGAGGAGGGTGGCCTTGCTCTAATGATGCTTGTACAGGAGGGGAGGCTTGTTGCTGTTATTTTAGCAGTGTTTAGGAGACGTTTTAGTGCTCTTGAGAATGCCAGATTGATCATATTCAGCCATGACGGGCCCTGTGCCATGCTTACCCACAGCTTTCTCCTGCGCTTGAATGCTGGCTGTCGGAGAGCGCAGACGGAGCGGCAGTGCTGCCCAGCTGCATCCCCGCCAAAACACAAGCTGCTCCCAGGCACAGGTCTGGATCCAAAAAATCCTGCTGCCTGGATCCCTTTGATAAGAGAGATTAAAGCAACTGTGGTTTTAGCACTTTGGGTTACTGTGGTGCCTGGAGGGCACCACTGGGATCATGACCTCTTTCTCAGCCCTTCTGGTAGCCTGTCGATGTAATGAGGCACATGTTGCTGTTGTGCACTGCAGATGCAAGTTTTTATTGGTGTTGCACATTTCGAGAGTCTTGCATATTCTTGAGTGCCATCTGCTGGCTTTTTTGTTGTTAACTGGTTTCAGTCGTTGACCATTTCTACACAGTGTCAGAAACTCTGCACAGGTGGCTGTAAATAAAAAAACACCTAGCTCCGAGGAAGTTCCACTTACTACCTCCGAAACCTGTGTGGACAAAGGAGAGTGGAAATAATTGTCTCCACTTCACAGATGTGAAATGGAGACATCTGATTAAAACTCCTCTACTGTCACTCCTGCTGCCATTCTGACAGGAGCACCCTCTGGGTCCTGCAAAGTGATTACACTCAGGTGATTTCTGTAGGCAATGGTTTGGGTCAGGAAACAGGTAGCAAATGCTTTCTTCCTAGATACCTCTGCAGAGGTGTCTGCAGCCACCTTGGCAGGAGGAGCTTAATGAACAGCAGGGACCTTACCTCACCTTACTCCCAGGATAGATCTCCTGGGAATCTGCTGGCTCACAGAACGGTCCCAGCTGTGAGCAATAAGCAGCTCTGGGAGGTTCCTGTGGCATACAGGAGGCCAGCCTTGTTGTCCATCAGCCCTTAGCTCCGCTGTGCTTTCAGCAGTTCAAGCCAGCAGCTGGTCCCCTAGATGAGCAGAGAAGAAGCAGACCTTCAGAATGGGAATTGCATCTCTGAGACGCACATCAGCACCGACGAATAGCCCTGCTTAGTTCCAGAGTGGGTTTGGACTGGCTTTTTTTCCCCTGGCCCATTGGAAAGTGTTTTACAGCTGCCTCTCTTAATAGTCAAGTTCTTGGCTTGTTTCTTCCCCCTTAGCATTAAGAGCTGAAGTCTCATCATCTCTGATGGGAACAGAGTCTTTTCTCAAACAGTATTTCTCTCCTTAAAAATGATGGGTGCACTGGAGCTGGGGGTGGCTGTAACATGCTGTCCCCTAGCCACCTGCATCAGGGAACAGTCAGAGTTCTGTGTCCACTGTAAAGCTGGGCAACACGCCCTCCACCTAGCAGTGTGCTGGCATGAGAGTGGTCCTGGATCTGTTCCACATCCCACTCTTAAGATGCTCTACTGTAGAGGACACTCCTGCCCATCAGATTTTTTCCCTTCCCCAGTGTTTATTCCTCTCGTTTTAACTATTGCTGGAGGTGATTCCTTAAGGTCTTGTCTGTGAGCTTCATGACGTGCAGCTGTAAGTATGTATTTTTGTTCTCCGTCTTGATTTCATCCCAAATTTCTTGCGTTGGTGATGCTTTGTTTTGTTTCCCTCTGTTTTGTGTGCTGCACGTCACGTGGTCGTTGTGAACACAATAAAGGAATGGAGAGAAAAAAATTCTCATGGCTGTGGGCACAAAGCATGTGCGTGCTGGGGCCCGGATGGGTGTCCTTTGGTCCTGGGGTTGTCAGGAGGTGGGTTCAAGGCACTCCTGACAAGTCCTTGGCAGTGTGAGTGGGTGGGTGAGTAGTGAAGCTGTTAGTGTTTAGACACCGGGACGTTCACCTGGCACAGAGCATTGCTGGGCCCTTGGCTGCTCTGAGCCATGCTCCAGGCAAACCAGAAGAACCTTAAACGCTCCTTCCCTTTCACCTGTGTGGTGAGGACAGAGATGAGAGCCGGATCCAGCAAAAGTAGAAATCCCTGTGTCTACTCCTACTGAATTTGACAGGGATTGCTGGCTTCCAGGCTGCTCCCTGATGTTGTAGAGTTGGGAGAAGCATCCCTCTGAAGGAGCCCCATGAAGGAGGGAGCAGGGGAGGTTTGTTGGCACCCCCAGAGCTGGCAGTGTCCAGAAGCCCAGCCAAGGGCTGCGGAAGCATGAGATGCCGCCTCTAGCCCTGGCCTGCCAGCTGCTGAGCTGATGCAGGCAGGCTCAGGGAAGGCAACAGAGGTTGTGGCTGTGGCTTTTGGTACACGTGGAGGTGGGGATGGCAGCGTACAGGCTCTGAGGCGTTCCCGTGAGTGAGTCGGGATGGATTTTATCCAGGTGGAGGGAACGCATCAAAGTTGTGTCAGCATCAGAGAAAGTCTCAAGGGGCTGGGAGCAGATTAGATGCCTCTTCTTCAGGAGGTGCCACCAGGCAGAGCAGCGTGAGCCATGCAGACCTCCTTGTCTGCTACTGCTGCAACTGCTGTTAAGGAGGCAAAAGCATTGTCCTGTCCCTTGGGAGGGCTGGGCTGGAAAATGTCGGCTCGCCCACTCCTCATCATTGCCACTCTGCCTTCCCTCTCTGCAATTACAGCTGCACTTGTAATTAACACTGATGTTATAATTGAAGCCAAGCGGTTCCTTGCAATCAGATTTTATTTTTACCATGTAGGCTAACAATAAGATGTGCTGGCCCCGCTGGAGAGCTGAGATGTTAACAATTACTGTGCTAAGTAAAGCAAGGCTGACATGAAAGAGAGGGGATGGCTGCTTGTCACGTGCTGACGTCAGGAATCCTGCATGCCATCCCTGTTACGCAGGGACCTCAGTACCAGGAGGATGGAGATTTCTGTAGGGAGATTGAAATGAGGATCTTCCTTGACCCATTTTTGGCCACTGGCTTCTCCGATGATGTTCTGAGCGGCTTAAAATAAAATAACCTGACTTTGGCAAATGGGGGAGCTCTTCTTGGCCAGAGTATTTCTTTGCCTGGCTCTTTGGGTCTGTTCTTTACCTGACTTCATATTTTCGAGTGTTTCATATCCTCCCCCAACCCAGCCTCACCGTAATGCCTACCGTGTTAGCGGAAGGGGTTGCAGTGTTTGGCTGCTCCTACCTTGCCCTCTGCATCTGGAGTTGTTCACAGGATGTCTCCCATCATGGCCACACAGCTGGATCTGTGAAGGAACTTCTGCCCAGGCCCCTAGGTGGTATTTCAGCAGCAAGGGAGAAGGGACCCAGAAGGGATTTGTGCTGCTCTAACCAGCAGTTGCTGCCACCCAGGGCTGCGGTGGACATACAAGCTCGCTGTGCCCTCCTGGACACCTGAGAGCTTAGAAGCTGGAGGCCAGGGTGAGACGAGGTTTCCTGAGGCTTATTTCGCGTTCTTCATACATGTAGGGGGAGGAGTTGGGATGCAGAAGGGCTGCAGCTCATGTAGAGGAGTATTCGGGCAGAGCAGCAAAAGCAGGTCCTGAAGGGAAGGACTGGAAATAGGGTCTCTGGGCCCTGGCAGCACGTGGCGTGGAGGGAGAGCTGTCCTGGGCTCCCACTTGGTGCCTGTATTGCTCTCTTTGGGTGATCCTACAGGCAGGGCCACTGGAGGCGGGTGTTGGGTAACAGCGCAGGTTGGAAATGGCAGTGTGTCTTACGTAAATGCCAGAAATTGTAGGGGCTTGAGCGTATAAAAAGGGGGGTTGCCTTTTAATTTATTTGGCCAGCACCATGAGGTTGTAACTTCTTTCCAGAATGCATTTCCCTATAGGTGTGGAAAACAGGACCTTTATAGTCAACTGAAGCAGTGAGTTGTAATGATGGTCATAGATGATCATTTTCATTATGAGCTGCTCTTTCCCCCTCTGCAGTCGGTTGGACTCTGCTGCAGTGAGGCAAGCATGCAAGTGTGGCCAGACCTCCTTGCAGGAGCAAGACTCTCCTTGTTTTCCACTGTTTTTTTGGCTCCTACCTTTGATGCAGAGGGATAGACTCATGTGCTTGAGTTGGCTGAAACCTGCCTGGCCGCTCTTCAGCAGGCCGATGAAAACCAGCCTCCTTATGCGGTGTATGCACAGGTGGTGGTGGGGAAGTCGGGGAGGGGGGGAAATACGAAAAACATCTTGCTGAGTAGGTGGAATCAGAGACTCGATGTGTGGGCATCCTCCCTGTGCCAGAGCTCGCTGTGACACCTAGCAGTGAGCTGGGGCTGTTTGGGCTGGACGGTGCAGCCAATTGGTCGTTGGGGGAGTTGAGCAGCCACCATCCAAGTCCCCCCGGAGAGCTGACAGCATCAGCCAGCCCACTGCACTGGAGACAAGCGTGTCCTTCACCCTGGCACCATCCTCTAACCTGAGGGCTCGCGGTAGCAGACTGGCCTCGCCACATGTTCGGCTGGATGCAAGAGCCTTGTGCCTTCTAATTTTAAAGAGGTGCAGCACTTGCAGCCCAGCTCTGAGGCTCAAACTGCCAGAAGGAGAGAAAACTGGGAGAGGCCTTTTTTTGTAACAGGTTTTTCTGAGCTCTGGTTTTGGTAAGGGGAGGAAAAGGTGTAGGAGCTGACAGTGTACAAGTGAAAGAGTAAAAAGCATCTGGGCAAGATGCAGTGATACAGAGGGATGGCAGTGTCCTCCAGAGTCTGAAGTCCTGAGAAATCAAATCCATCAGAGCTCTGCTTCGTCAGGCGCTGGCTGGCCTGGGAGGGCACCACCTCCGAGCAGGGTCTGCCCTGTGGGATGGAACCTGTTCGGTGGGGAGCTGGGACAGAGGTGCTGCTGCCTCCCCAGGGAATCGTGCCTTGGAGGCTCAGCAGTCCCTGCTGAGCCCTGCTCTTTCCTGTGCCTAGAGATGGTAAAAGGTGGAAGCTTTCGGTTCGTCCAAATCACAAGCACGTAGCATGCCATGTCTTTGTCACTAATAGCCAAGAAGCTGCTATTCCTTGTGTCTCTGCTTTGGGTGATCTTGCCAGCGTGCACGGTGTGAGCGGTGGGGTGAAGCCATTCCCCTGGCATGTACCCAGCTGCACGCAGGGGAAGCTTTGTCCAGCAATGGGTAGGGGTGCTAAATAGCTAATCCTTCTTCCTTGAGGCAAAGCTGCCCACTGAATGCAGGGCTCTGGAGTGCCGTGCTAATGGCTTAACTGCACTATTTCTTTGCTCCGTCCTTGAAAAAAAGAGACAAAATCGGCATTAATTCTTTCTTGGCATTTATAGAGCACTTGAAAACCACCAGAGCCCTAGCCGACATGCAGATTGAGGACAGCAGTGAGGTCACTGGGAGAGAAGTGAAATCTGCCCCTGGTTTTGTGATGACACAGGACCCGGCTTAGCTGAGAGAGGCTACACATAAGCATCAAAAATTTTAGAGAAACCAGAGCATCTTCCAGCTTTCTCTTTTGATCTAAAAATATATGTAAACTGTTTGGCATCTCAAGGCAATCTTCAGTTGCTGGTGAGTTCAGGGAATCTGTATTTGCTTCCTAGGGGAATTTTAGCATTTGCTGGAATACTTGCTGTCAGCCGCAATTTCCATTGCTCTATTGGCTTTATTTATGTCACATTGGCTGCAGTTGTCAATGTGAACGTTTCTGCTATTCCAACCGGAATAAAGGCTTTTGTATACTCAGCCAAAAGGGCTGGCTCTGGGGAATATTCCTGAAAATGCATACGCAGGCGCGTGTGCATCTAGGCAGAGACAGCCTGGATTGCATGAGCTGGTGATGGCGGGGCCAAGAGGATGTGACAGATGGCTTCTCCTGGAGCTCCTTCACTGCGGTGCGGAGAGGCAGGAAAAGGGCCGACTCTGAACTCTCTGCAGCTCTAAATTTCTGCTTCCCCTTTGCCTTTGATGTGCTTCCTCTTATCTCTTTCTCTCTTGGTTCAATTTAGAGCAGCTCAGAGAGTGTGTAGATCTAATTTTAGATGAACCTGCTTCTGGCCTGAGATTTCACACATTTGATCTTCACGGGAATGCGCGGCGGCGCGCGAGAGCTGGCAGGCACTGTACGGTGGGCAGCTCGGGGGATCGGTGCTGCTGCACACAGGTGCTTTTTAATTCTCAGTTGCTAGTTTGAATCCAGCCCAAGGTGCTTTTGATGCCAGCCTTTTTAGCAGGGCTCAGCAAACAGTGGGTTGGCCGATCGACTCCGTCTGCTAGCGGAGAAGTGTTTCCTTCCCAGCGACCCCAGGGCCAGAACACCAATTCAACATTTCTTCTTGGCAGCAATTTAGGGAATAAGGTGGAAAATTTCTCCCTCCTCAGTAAATGTAGTTGCAGGTCAGGAAATGAGGGGTTTTGGGGAGGATGGTGTGGATTAAGTCCATGTTACTATTCCTCATGTCTCTCCACTGTGCAGGTTGAGATCTCCAAGGTTGCCCTGGAGGGTAACAGAGGCAGAGATGTGTACTGGAGACTTGATAGCTAATCTAGATCTAATAGTGCTGCATGTTGACCCTGGCCCTCTCACCAATGCACGGCATGACATCCGTCAGCATTTTTAAATGAGATGATTGGGTAGACCAAGTGTTGGTCTCATTTGGCATAGGAAAACTTTTTTTTCTGAGAGTACAGATGGCATTTTAAGAAAATATATCCCCAAACTTGGTGTTACTAGTGATAGTGCAAAAAAAATGTTGTGGTACCAGGCACCGTGAAATTACTGGCTGCATTTCTGGTGTGAGCCCTGACGTTGAATCAGGAGAGAATCTTCTGCCACTGTCAGTGTACACAGTGAAGTGGAGGATCTCTTGAGGTGTTCATAAGAGACAAAGCATGGTGCAGCTACTGAAGTGGAATTTCAGTGGGAATGGAGTTAGGCACCACTCAACACTACTGGAGGTGCTTTCCCTGGTTTGGTCAGATTAGCTGATGTGGTTCATCAGTCCTAAATCTGCCACTGAATAACAGCAAAAACCCAAAGTGAGGATGAAAGGGCAGTTGCAGGATATGCAGATGTAATTTAATTTTTAGAAAGGAAAAAATCCTCACCGTAAGATACAGAAGTGTTACATATTTATAGATCAGTCAGCTTTGCAGTGCTCGTTTTGTGCTTGACCAGCTTATTCTTTGCATTTCTTATGCAGCCTGATGGAAGACGTTGGGGTTTATGTGTTCAGTTGTTAAAATTACCTTGCCAGCAATTTTGATCTGGCTGAATAAACAGAGGTAAAATGCTGGTGTGGAAATGGAACAAATGTTGCATGTCCAACCCTGTTATTTTTAATCCTCGAATAGTTAGTTATACAAATAAGTCCAGTTGTGGTATCCCTTTATAGCGGGGATTAAAAAAAATGGCCTGTGCTGAGATGAAAATTTCTTGCTAGACTGTCACACAGAGGTTTGCTTGAGGCTTTGCTGGCTACTCCAGCTGTGGAGAGAGTATTTTCACCAAACAGTGTCGTGTCACAATATGTTTTCATCTTGCAACAGCGCTTTTAAGGCCAGTTATTTTCAGCTGCTCTGTTGTTGAAGAGGTAACAGATGTCTACAGGTAAAGCACAGCCCTTGTGTTTGTTAATTTTTCTTCCCCAAGCAAAAAATGGGCTTGTTAGCCATTAACATCACTAGAATTCCCATCTTGTTAAGAAATTGTTCTCTCCTTTATCTTGCTTCCTGATCCTTGAACTGCTAGATACACAGTGTGTGTGCAAACATGTATAAGCCTTTGCCAAATGTAGCTTCAAGCACTCCCACCTGGGGCTGGGAACGTGTCAGATCTTGTAGGCTAAACAGTGTTGGAAATGTCATCACCCAGCAGTGAGACCTCCAGCAGACCCAGGGCGCCGTATGCTTCTGAAGCTGTCATCAAAACGATGGCAGTAGGAGAGCTAAGGTTTTTCCACCATAGCAACTGGAAGCCAAAGACACCGCTCAAGGAACACCTCCCTGATAGAAAATAACGCCGCAGGTTGGTTGTGAGCGGGGTTTTGCATGGGAAGCAGCTGTGGGCTGAGGCTGTGACACAGCTTGGGAGAAAGGCAGCCGCAACCAGAAATCAGACTGACAGGAGGCTCAAACGGGGTGTGTTTTTGTGGCTGGAGTATGCAGGTTTTTTTCCCACCTTGTTTCTCACCGCAGTGAGCACACTGGAAGTTTTTCTGGTCTGTGCTTCATTGTTGGTGCTCCTGGTTTTCTGTGCTGGCTTGTGACCCTTCCATCTGCCAGAGCGCCAGCCGAGGGGGATGCCGTGGGGAGGCAGGAGGCACTCGGCAGTCTGAAGAGGGATCTGGCAGCCCCAGCTGGGGGTCCCCTACTTGCTGGCCTGAGGCCATGGAACAGCAGCAGCCAGTATCTGTGTTAGGGCTATAGCTGTCAGTGATAGTGGCCAGTCCTAGGAGAGAGCAATGCTCGCACAGCTTGTTCTGAGCTCTGCGCTGGGCTTTGCACCAGAACAGGAGTAAATGAGGCTGATGTCCTCAGAATGAGACCCTTACCCTTGGTGGCTGTCTTGATCCAAGATCTGTATCTCTCCTGGTAAGAACAAGTCTGATAACAACTCTGGGGCAGCCTCCAGCCTTGGTAATTGCTTTTCACGTACTCTGTGCAAGGTACCAATGCCAAGTCCACCAGTGTACAGACACTGCTAGTGCAACAGTAACTGGGCTGTGTCCTCTTTTTTTTCCCTTCATAATTTTTTTTGTCTTCTCTGAATAGCAACTTATCTTACCCCTTTTGGGATAAAATGTGGGGCTAGGTGAGCCACCATTCTCATCTCGTGAGGCATGTCATCTGTCGTGTTTGGAGTGGTGAGCACCCTCCCCTGTGCGTTTTTTCCCATTGTTGATACTGGTGAGACAGCAGTGGTCTGGGAGTTCCTACCTTGCTTTCTGGTGCTTGTACATCCCCATGTTGGCTGACCTAAGATGACTTGAAAGTGAGTCAGTGATATGCTGTGTCAGGACCAGAAGAACTTTGGTTGCATTTCGTAACATGCAAAAAAAGCTCAAATGTCCATGAAACTTGTCTAGTCCCAAAGCCTGTTTGGAAAATGGGGCTGCGGTGGGATCTGTGTCTGGTACAGCTCACCCAGACCAAACTGTGACAATGACAGCTCTCCGGGCTCGTGCCGCGTTCAAAGTAGTCACCTTGCTGTGGTTCAATGTAGTGTCCAAATCCCGTGCTTCTGCAAGGGACTGTGAGGTTTTTAGTCACGTATGAGAGAGATGCCAGCGATGGGACCGGCCAGGGCTGATTCCTGTCCCAGCTCCCGGCCCTGCTATCCCTCCTCTCCTCACCACCCCTGCGCACGGCCAGGGACTGCAGGCACTGGCTGTGAGTCGGTTCCAGGCTCCGCCTGTCATCACCCCACAGGAACGGTCGTGTGACATTAATTTGTATTTTAAAGGTGTTTTATATATTGACAGTAGCGCCCTTGTGAGTGTGCAACGGAATTTGTTTCACCGCTATTGTTTTTATGTTTGATGTTTTATCCCTTGGAGATAATTGTGGTTTGCAATGTTTGGCGTTAGTAACGTGCAGATAGTTGCTACTCAACACAGTGACTCCTTGTAATCTGCGCCTAAGAAGGATGCCCAGTCATCTCTTCTCTTTCAGGAGCCAGCATGTTGTTCAGATGTGCAGAATGAACCCAGTGCTTGTTGGGCTTCTTGTTTTGGTTGATTGGAGTTTTTTTATAACCAGATTAAATGTCAAAAGCAATCTGGAATCTGCTGGATTCACAAATAGTAAATACATATCATGTTTCTAATGTCGTCCCAGGTTTCAGAAACAGAAGAAGTTCTAATTGTGATATTCAGCATACAACAGAGTTGAAATTTCTTGAGGGAGAGACCTGCTCCAGCTTAAGCAACCACTTAGAGCAGAGGATGATTTCCTGGTGCCTGTGAAGAAGCTACAGACTGGCGGTTATTTCTCCATGAGGTCACTCCCCTGGACACTAATGTTTTCAGAAGAGCTTGGTTCTGGGCGTACTAAAGGTTTACTGGAAATCCAACCATGGGGTTAATGAGCTGTTCTGAAAAAGATGGCTCACGTGTTTTATGCTGTTGGTCTCCTATCCCATCCATTTTTAAATTATTTGCCTGGTGTAGTTTTCATTGCTTCTCTTTGACAGTGAGATGATACCTCTGTGCCTGGCTGTTCAAAATCACACTGATGTCTTGCTGCCTTATCATATTCCACACTGAGAATATTTTATGAGCTGTTGGTGATCTTGCTTGCAGGCTTCCGTTTCCCCAAGCATCTTGTCCTCATTGCAGATCCCTGTCTGCAGTTATCACCTCCCTGAACTACATTTATTTCCTTTTTCTATCCAGGCAGATCTTTTTGAGCCTTACTTTCCCTGCTTCTGCATGGATCCTTTTGTATTTCTTAGCTCTCCCACTGCTGCTCCAAATCTAACATCATCTGCAGTTGTAATTAATATTCTATTTGCCTTTGTTTCAGATCATTAATAAGGATGTTGAATAAAAGTCTTCTGCCTATTGATTCTGGCATGTTCCCATAAATAGCATCTGTGCACAGGCACACTGTACTTGGAAGCCTAGCAACCCACTGGCTCCTCGTTTGCATGGTAATTTAACCTCGTGTGTCTTGTCTGTCTTGCATCCTCTCCTTGTCCCTGTACACTGGTTCTTCCTTTTGTCCTTTTGCACAGGCTTACTTGTTTTCTTTTCTCCCCTCTTCCTCTTTGTTCCCTCTCTTAAATGCTTCTCCCACTGCTCCAGTTCAGAAGCATTTTGCTTATGCTGTGCCCTGTCAAGTGAGCTTGCGGTTGGAAATGCTCTTGCGGGACCTTCTGCAGAGCTCCAGGGGAAAGAGCGTGCTACCTGCCCAGGGGAGTGATGTGTTGGGGTCCCACTCCCATGAAGGCATCTCGCACCAGTTTACTCCATTAACACGTGGTTTGTGTATTGCAGAGCTTGCAGTAGGGAGGGTGTCAGACGTGATGAAAAATTCCTGTTTGAGAGTAATTCTGCCTTGAGGTCTTGAGAAAGAATAGGGAGAAACAAGGACAAACCCACTTAAAACCTCTGCTCTGCTGGGTTAAGTCATCCTTCTTTGAAACGGGTCCTGGGTTACCATCCAGTCAAAGGCAGCTCTGGGCTTGCTGTTTGTGTGGAGCCCAGAGATCTTGGCGGAGGCTCTGCTGTTTCAGGTACTTGTGCCCAGGTCTCAGACTTCTCCTGGACCTGCAGCAAGCCCTAAACATCCCTGCAGAGTTTTGGGTCTTAATTGGGATGGCAGTTAGAGCTGTTGGCTGGGACCGCTTTGTTGTGTATGTGATGGGAGCAGAGCTCTGGCCCTGGCAGGAGGCTCTGGCTGGTGGTGCTCAAGGGTGCAGCTGGTGGGGTGATGAGATGACAGCCACCTCCTGGGCCTTTCTGCACAGCTGTGGGCACCCTCCCAGCTGTGATGGGCACAGCTGAGGATGGCTGTGGTCATGTCCATGACTGTTACTGTACAAGGAGGTCCAGAGGCTACGTTTCTAGGGAATTGTCCTGAAGCCAGCGTGTTCAGATAAATGAGAAAAAAGTGGGCTTGACTGAAGCTAAAGCTCCTGTAATCGTTGCTTTGAGCAGACAGCAATTCAAAGCGAACCACAGCCAGCTGAAATCCTCTAAAACTGTAGATTTGGGGCTCCACCACCTGTCCAGGCCAAGAGAGCTGTTGGCTCTGGGGAGCAGCAGGCATGGCACACAGCATTCCCACGCTATCCTAGGAGCTAGGGAAGATAATTCAGCTCTTGTCCCAAGTAAATTCTCGAAAGAAACAATTTTTCAGTAGCAGAAGCAGGAGTGAATGCCCAAGAGGGCCCTGCAGGCCAGTGGAGCACCTTGCCATGCAGTGCCACAGTATCCAGGAGGTGCGGAAGCATGCGAGGGTGACACGTGCCTAACAACATGGGTATCCGCGTTAACAGGGCGGGTCTGGACTCTTGCACTGAACATGGTAGTTGGGAGCTGATGCTGAGAAGGAGCCGCATTTGGCTCTGTGTGTGGCAGGAGAGCCCTGTCGCAGGTGTCGGTGGACCGCAGGGCTGCGGAGCTGGCGCTGGGGTGCATTCTCAGCCCGGTGGCACGCTTCAGCTCCGTGCCAGGCGGGCGGCTCCGTGAAGCAGATGCTCCGTGCTGCCTCCAGTCCGTGAGTGAGGCAAAACTGAGTAAACCAGTCAGTTGATGGCTTGAAAGGATCTTCCTCATCTCCCTCTGGCTTTAGTATGAAACTGTGAGCTGCACAGCTCTAGCTTTTCGCAACACCAGATATACCAGCCTTAAACCCGCTGTCTTTCACAGATCCGTTCGCTGGCTGCTCTGTTTCCTCTTTTATCCCAGGTCTCTACAGACAGCTTTTTCTGCTGTGTTGGCTTTTGCTTTTTAATTTTTTTTCTTCTTGAAGTCCTCGTTTCACTACTTGCTTGCTTTATTTCTTTTACTTTGGTATTAGTGTGAATACAGCCTTTAGCTTGGTGGCTTCAGAACTGCTGCTGTACTGCTGACAGAATTCCCGTGCCCTGGCTCTCTCGGACACTGGCCCTGCCTGCCCAGCAGCAATGTGTGCTCTGTCCCCAGGCTTGTGGCGAGCAAGTCCTCACCCAGCCCTTTCCTAGCTCCGTCTTCCTTATCCCTCGAGCGCCTCTGGCTTCACAAGCAGCCCTCTCGGTGCAGTTTGGTGGCAGTGCTGGCTTGGCCTCCTGGTGAGAATAGCCCTGTGGAAATGCCTCTTGGCCTCATAGTTGGGCATCCTGGAGGGGAGGTGGGGACGCTGCCAACTTGCTGTTCTTCCTTCATATCCATCATCAGTGGCTGCTGACAACCTCCTCCGCCACACTCCAACACAGCCCTCGCCCAAGCTGCGCTCCTGCCAGCCCTGCAGCACCGCTTCAGGGGAGGAAAAGCAGTATATTGTTCATCAAGCAGATGGTCATCTGTGCTCTGAATTCAGAGTCTCTGATGCTCATGGTGGCCTGTGATTGTGTGTGAAGCAGATATACATGGATAGCACAGCTCAGTCTTAAATCTATAGATTAAGTTTGAAGTGCTACGGTTTCCTTGCGAGTGTGATTTGCTTTGATAAGTCAGCCTGGTTGCAGAGCTAGCTCACTAAAACATGCAGAAGACTAATCTGGCTATTTTAGCAGTTTCCTCTTTGAACATTAAGTACCTCACTAAATTAAAAAAGAACTGCATCGTTAACTGTTCAGGTTCCAGGTTATTTATTCGTACTTTTCTGGTGTTTTTCTTCCTCCCCCCTGTTTCTGCAGTAACTGTGGGTTTTATTCTCTGTTCCTTAGGAGACCTGTTTAGTTACAGGTCTAAGAGGGAATTTTCAGTGTAAGGGGAAATTGCTATTAACTGAGCTGCTTTGCTCCACGGTGTAATCCTTTCGTGTTTCATGGAGATGTTCACCCATACACTCACTCCCCACCTCCCAAAAATGAGCCAGGTGGGTAAGTAGTGGCTCCTTTCTCATGTAGTTACTGTGCATGATGAATGTAAAACTAAAATGGTTGATAGTCTGATTTTTGGTATGAGTTCATAACTTACTCGGCAAAAGCAAGCTTGAGAGCTATCTTTACATGGCAAGTGTTTATCATCTTGGCTGTTTATACGTTGGGAGTTAGTGGCCGAGTAATGTTTTGAGGCACCCTAGTTCCTGTAAGAACCACAAAAATCTGATACCACTGTACAGTGCGTTTGTCTGACAGGGTTTGTTTCTGCTCTGGTCACCAAACTCCTGTGTAATTTTTTTTTTTTTTTTAGTTTGTTTGTTTCTGGGGATGTTTCAGCCATCAGGATTTATATGAAGAAAACCCCTACTGTTAGGATTCCTCCTCCGCAAAGCCAAAAAATAGGTGTCTTGTACGGGTATATTTTAGCCATTTTAGTTTGATCACTGTGGGTGGTGGCTGGGGCTGGCAAGTCCCTCGAGGGCTGGAGAGGGCAGGAGCTTGCAGTGGTGACTGGGGGAAGTCCCGGAAAAGCCCCGTGTGATCAGGGCAGCATGTATCTGGGAGGCTCTGAGGGTATTTCCTCAGCCTGGTGTTTGTCCTGAGTTGGCCTTTCTGCCTCTCCACTTACCGAGCCACGCAGGCGAGAGCCACCTTGTTCCCGACTGTGGTTGCTGGCAGAGGCCAGCTGCCCCCTGTGAAACAGGCATCCCCCTCGTTTTTCTGGGGCACACCACCAGTCAGTCCCTGCCCCGAAGTACAGCTGAGCTTGCCTGCTCGTGGCTGGTGGCTAGAGACGTGCTGCCTGTGCGGCGATAAGGCTCCTGCAGAAACGTTTCAGACGGATCCAAGCCCTGTTTGTAGCCCAGCGCTTTGTGGGAAGTGTGAATGGGGAATGATGCTGGGAGGTACTGTTCAAAGGTATGGACACAGGGTGGCATGTAGACCCTAGGGCAGCCCCCAGACTCCCAAAATCCTGTTGTCCATTCTGCTGCAATGTTGGTGGTGTGGAGTGGGCTGAATGAAAGGGTCTCTGTTAAGCTGAGCTCTGTAAGAGCTGAATCAAATGGCATAAATCCCTTGTATTCGGTGCAGCTGTTCCATGTGGTCTATATGTTACCTACCGCTTGGCTACTTTCTTGCACTGGACAGAGAAGGAAGGCAAAATCAACCTTAATGTTGCATATGTCTCATTCTACCCACTTACCTTTAATTCCAGTTTTAAGCAGTCGATCATGATTAAGATGCATGTGTGCCTTGAAAAGCGCTTGGTCAACTAAATGATCTGTTGCTTTGAAGTGGGAGAAAAGCCCCTCTTTGTGCACTAAAGAAGCAAAGACACTGCTGAAGACGGGAGATTTCAGCCCCTGTGACTAGCATGAGGTTAACCAGTCATAAAGCCCACAGGCAATATGTTCTTGTAATGATTCAGGACTATAACCTTAGTATTTTTGTGTTAGCTGGATGTCAGTAATCTGTGTGTCACAGATCTGTTTCCACAATTACAGTCATTTCAACAATTTGGAAGGCCGAATTTAGTGATGTTTCTGCACAGCTCAACATCACATACAGAAAATGACAGGATAGGCTTTCCCTAACTTCATAGAAGTCTTAAGTCCTTGCACTGACAAGGCATGTGCAAGAACTTTTAAGACTGCGACGGAGGCTGGAGTGTGAGTTGCTGTGGTGTCAGCATTTTTACTGATCTGAGAGTAATCTGAAAATAACGTGCAGAGAGAATGCGTGATTTTCAGTTCATTTCTGTACCCCCTTCAGGAAGCAGGCAGAAGTCTGAATTTGGCTATAGACTTCAGCTCACTGGATATAAATGCACAGATGAGCCTTCTCTGGGAGTAGCTTGAACACTGCAGCCTGCTGAAAAGAGAATCGCTTCTTCAGTGATGGTGTCCAAAGCGGGTTTTAGAGATGTGTCATCTTTACTAGGACTATTCTGAGCCCATTTATCTGCTGCTTTTTGTGAGAAAGGCTTTGGTTTGCTGTGGGGGGCATGAAGAGAATTTGAGCCATGTAAATAATGTGAAATGGTTTGGGTAAATCCGTTTTTGATGGATCCACCAGTGGAGTGGATAAGGTCCATTCGCTCCTTCAGTTCACAGGGGTGACAATCAACGTGAAATACAGTCGCTGTTGTTTTACCAAATACCTCCCTATTGTATTTTCTCTTAGCTGCTGTAATTTCAAGCACTGTACATTGGGAGTTGATGGACACAGAGTAGACACGCACCTACATACACATCTTTCTGCTTTCTTTTTACAAATGTAGATAGTTTATGTTATGTACTAGGAAAAGCTGATTGTGAATTCCTTTCTAGCCACTGCATGTCTACAGGGTTCCCTGCTGGACAGACTGTTGTGCAGACAGACACAGGTGAAAAAAAAACTTCTAGGGGTAGGATGTTCCCTTTTTGTTCCGGTAACTCTGTTTAGGTATTTGAAATAGGCTGTTTTAGCCAAGAGGTGCCTATGTGTGCAGGTGACAGGGAGCCCTGACTAAACAGCACATTACTTCAAACCGTGCAAACTCATTTGAGGTTGTCCTGTAATATTTTTATTGTTTGAATCCACTCTTGTTTTAACTGTACACTTGTAAAATGAGCCTGTACACTTTAGGCACAGTATGAGAAATCAACACCTATGGTAGGGAGACATAAAGTCTATGTATCACAACATCTGGGTAGAATGTGAGTAGTTTTAAGTGGTGCTGTTTATTTGGGACTTCTATAATAATTTCCTCCTAGCTGTTTCCATTTTCCTGCCGCTCTGTCTCCAGAAGGAGGAGCAGCTCTAACGCACTGTTCTTCCAACCCTTTCCCATAGTCTTCTCCTTTGTTGCAAGTCAAAACAACTCAGGCAACGGATCATCCATCACACAGGAATTCAAAGACACTAGAGACAAAACCAGCAAGCACATCGAAGGAGAAGCAATCAGTGCACAGATGTATGGCTTGAGCCCGTGGGCCCCAGGTCCACTGTCGCGTTGTGCTGGCCCAGCCAGCCATCTGCCTGCCCCCCGGCAATGCAAGGGTAACCGACCCGAGCATGTGTGAGTGTGGCCCCTGCTGAGAAGAGAGCCAGAGATGTACCGATGCTGCAGTGGAGGTATTAAAATATTTTAAGCATGGGGGTACACTGCAGGATGCATGTACTTGCGCTGTGTGCCTAGCGTGGTGCCAGTGTGGTAAGTAAGGAACAGACCTGCTTCCATGCTGTGTTGGCCATCTGAAAAAAATGCTCAAAACAAGGTTACTTGGCCGGTTTTTTAATTAAGGGAAGGAAAAGCAATTCCTGAAACTGAGGAAGGGGGTGAATCTTCTGCTTCCTGGCATGTTTTTATTATCGAGTCATGAGCTGCTGATGAGAAGTTTTTATTGTGGAAACTCTGACACAGCTTGTATCTTTAGGAGTGGGACATGATGCTCTGAAACCAGCTGACAGGCCGGACTCTAGCAAAGACCTGTCTGGAGGAGACTGGCCGTGTCCTGTTAGAAGAAGAGCTGTTGCTACTCTTCTGGCACAAGTGATGAACTTCCACTCTGCTGTACTTGGTGAAGGCACACTGCTGCAGCATGTCATGGCACGGTGCTTCGGTGCTGCCAGGCTCCCCTGAACAGTGCCGGGGTGGGAAGTGGAACAGTGTGTCCCTAGGGCTGCAGAGCACCGTGCCTCGTGTCTGCCAGGCCTCATCTTCTGAGTGACCCTGCAGTGTCAGCAGGCAGGGGCAATGGTCATCTTTACATTTAAAAAAAGGAAAAAATAATGGCAGTTGGGCCCTGGCACATCCTGTGTTTTGTTTCTGTTGTCTTTCAGCGTATTTCTGTTTCCTGATGACGGCGCTGGGCGTGACAGCTGGTGCGCATCGCCTGTGGAGCCACCGTTCCTACAAAGCCAAGCTGCCTTTGCGGATCTTTCTGGCTGCAGCTAACTCCATGGCTTTCCAGGTGGGGTTGTGTTTGCCCGTCCAGATTCTTGGCCTCTGTGCCCTGCACAGCTTGCTCTCCTGTGCAGGGATCCCCTCAGCTTAGACACAGCAAAAGAAAAAAAAAATACTGGCAGAAAGACATTTGCTGATAACATACTCTGCTAGCTTGGTGGATGCAGAGCCCACACACAACAGTATGCATTAGCTAGTCCAGGCGCAATAATTAAGGACCCAGTTGAATATGCCCAGATCAAGATCAGGGGCCCAGCACCCCAGCAGCCCATCTGTGGCACAGGTCAGGCCCCACACTTCACAGGACAACATGGAAACTTTTCTAAAGGCCAACTTGATGCAAATATGTCTCTGCAATTAAGTCTCTTTGTCCATCCAGGCAGTTGGAGGGTTTGACATGCCCAGAAAGGAGAGCAGCCGTCCTTTCACAGTCTCAGTTTCTCTCTGCTTTATACAGCATTTTTCACCAGTAAAATTCAAATACATTTGCAAAGAAGCATGTTACTAGCACTCTACTTACGAATAGGAAGTCTTAGACCTCAAAAATATTTGTGTAACACCCAGCTGGTGATAGGATTTACCCCTTCTTCTTGGTGTGAATTTAGTTACTCCTTTGGCTGATCAAAATAGGGATATGAACCTGTAGTAACATTAAACTGACTGAGCTTGGCTGCTGTAACCCCTTGTAACACCAAGTACCATGTGTGTGTTGTGCATTGAATTTTTAGCCTTTGCCCTTCAGCCTGTTTGGTTGACTTCTCATTCAGGTACCTTTGCAGAGGCTGAAGAGAGTCCCTTTATCCACTTCTGTACCGTTCACTTATCATCTTTGATCTTTTTTTTTTTTTTTAAGGTGGAAAAAAATAATCTTGTTAATCCCTTTAGACATTACAAAGAGCACAGTGCTTTTGCTTGAATATGGGAATGTGTCCATTTTGACTATAACTTTCCTTTGTTCTGAGCTATATCCCAGCTGTTTTGTGCTGCTCAGTTCCTTGCAGAGCTTTACAAGCCCTTTGCTTGGCATATTAAACAAGTGTTTGAGTTTTGAGAACCTCCTGGTACTGTCCTCCTGTTTTACAGCCAATCTTATCTTTCATAAGTAATTTAAATGAATGCGCCGAGCTGGGTGCACTGAGCCTGCATGTTGGGATTTCATTGTGTGCTTCTCCCCTGTTGCTATGGATTTTGCTTTCAGCTGCATTGGCTTCGTCACTGCTTTTGGCTGAGGACATGGTGTGATTCTGAGGCAGGAAAGTACTTCAAAGTAGCTTCAAGCCACCTTTGCGCCCTTCCTATCGGAAAAAAAATGAAAGGCCAAATCACTTACTCTTAAGTAGCCTGAAGCTTCTAATTACTGTGACATCCATTGCCTGCTAAAGGCTGTTTTCACCACCACAAGCAGACAGTGAATGAGTTTTCATGTCCATCTCCCTCGTGTTGGCTGTGGGAGGAAGAGATAGCATTGGAGATACCTAGAGCATCCCTGGATGCTGAATATTGAGGAAATCTTCAGACTTCTTGAAGGGCAGGGGAGACTCTGCTGAAGAGTTTTAACCTGATGCTGCATGGGCTATGACACGCTGTCCTTCCTCTGAAGGTGCAGCCCTTTTTTGTTCTGTTGCCCAGTGCATTTTTTATGATTGAAGCATGCTGAGCTGTGTTTCTTCTCTCTATCTAGAGTGAAGCTCTCACAGTTTTGAAAGACTGTTTCTTGCTGTCACGTATCTGTTTCAGAAATAGGTAATACCTGGCTTACTTGATCTCCAAGTGTTTAAGTTTCAGCGTCTCAGCTGGGACGTGCTGGTGTCTCCTCTGCTAACTGCGTTGTACTGTTGCTCCTGGCCATCTCAGTGAAATAAGCTGTGGTGTTCACCTGAGGCTCTGCTGTGAGCATTTGCACACAGTAATGGTGGTTGTATGGAAATCTGTGTCAGCACACCGAGGTGGTTATGTAGCCCAATTTGTTGCCACGTTTCAGTCTGAAGGTTTATTGAGGGAGCTGCTAATGAAACCTCGTGACTGCATCAGTGTCAAAGCATGATGCTGTCACTCTGCTTTGGAAGGGATTTCGTTCCTGTGTTTACCTGAAACTCTTATCAAGAGCGAGGTGTTCCTGAAAAGTAGTTGCTATTAATAGGCTCGGAGCATATTTCATATTTGCATGTGCAGCGCTCCAGTTCTTGGTGTATTTATTGCCAACAGTTCTGGCCTCTGGCCTTTATTTCCTCTTAGCCTTTGTGGGTTTTAATTAGATGCAATTCAGCTGTTTCACAGCTTTCTAACCCTTTCATCTGGGGAATCATGTTTTCTACCAGCCCTGCAGGTGCTTGCTGTGGTATGAAAAGCCAAGTTAATGTCTCACAGTCTCATTGCTTTGACATGGTTATCTGCCGTCCCACAAATAATTTCATCTACTGCTCTTGTGACAAACTGATCAATAGTTTCAGTTGAAAAAAAAAATTCTGGTTAAGAAAGAGGATCTTTCCTAGCTGTGCTTCTTGCATTACCCTGTTTTATTTTTAAATGACTTAATCTTGGCTTTTTCCAAGTCTTCTGGATATTCCCACTGAAGCCATTTGAAGTAGTGTAGAGGCTTTCATTCCTTTTCATTTCTCTGCAGGAAAAAAATAAGATGGCAGCAAGATAAAGAACTCCCCTTGTTCTCACTGAAGAGTTTGGAGGCTTGCTTTGCTTTGCTCGGTTTATTCTCTTGTGCAGTGGGATAGTTAAGGTGCAACATACTGGAGCACTGGTAAGGGGCTGATATTTACTGCCTCCTCTCAATGGCATAGATGAGTCAGTGCTGCAGAAAAATCTTACCCTCATCACCAGCCCACTCCCAGTGTCACTGCAGCCATGACGTGACAACGGTACAGGACTGAGCACAACTGAGTGCAGTACAGCCGACATCTTTCAGGGGCTTTTGTTCTTCGCTTGTCCCTTGTGGGCTCTGGCAGGCAGAGAGCATCTTTGCAAGGCTGAAATTGGACACAGAGGCATTTGAGCTGGATTCTTTAGCTGCTCTTTGTAGTTTGAAGTCCCCTCAGCAGCAACAGCGGCAATGTTGGCAGCTGAGAGAAAGAGCAATGACTTCGGCGATGCTTTCAGCCTAGGGCTTTTTGTCTCACAAAATACAGATATACACAGTTGTCATTAGCCTGGGCTTACCGCGTCCCGCAATATATTCAGTGCCCTGATGGCTGCTGCACTGCGGTTACTTCACAGGGACACCGCAAATGGCTGGCTTGGTTCTGCTAGCAGCAAAGCTGCTGTGGTTGGTGGCTGTGGGTGCTACTGTTGTTCCTAAAAGTAACCTGAGCCCTTCCTTTCTTTGGCTATTACTGCATGTGTACCTCCCTGGCTGTACAAAGTTGGAAACAGCAGAGGAAAGCACACTCCGCTAAGCATTCTCTGATTAAAGTTCACACTTTTGTGAATCTTGGCATTAACTAACATTTCCATGTTTTGGTGCTGGTGTTGGGCCCTTAAATTCACAGACAAGTGTGTGGCCTGTGTTTTGTGTCGTGTTGTACGTGCTTACAATGCCCTGCACTAATAGCTTAGCACCACTGCAAAACCCACAAGTTTAGTCCAATAGCCAGTGCATCCTGCAGAGCAAACTGGGGGGCTGAAATCCCTGCAGCTGAGAAAACTCAAAAAGTCTCACTTGATGGATCTGGGTCTGAAATTGCAGTCCATCCCTTACTCCCTGCAATCCACATAATCCCATTTACAGCCATAAGGCATTCCCGTCCCCCTTCCCTGCTGACAGCTTGAACAGCAACAGGACTGAACTTGCTTTGTATCCTATCTGGATCCAATGCTGAGCTGATGTGATGGGTCTGAGACTTTTATTCCTTTCTGGCTGCAAATGCAAGACTTGATTTCCCATAAAACAGGCACATCTCCTTTAGTGTCTTCATCATAGAATCATGGAATGATGTGGGTTGGAAGGGACCTTAAAGGTCATCTAGTTCCAACCCCCCTGCCATGGGCAGGGGCACCTTCCACTAGACCAGGTTGCTCAAAGCCCCATCCAGCCTGGCCTTGAACTCTCCCAGGAATGGGGCATCCACAGCTTCTCTGTGCAGCCTGTTCCAGTGCCTCGCCACCCTCGCAGTAAGGAATTTCTTCCTGATACATAGTCTAGATCTACCCTCTTCAGTTTAAAGCCACTATCTCTCATCCTGCGGTGACTACAGTCCCTGATAAAAGAGTCCCTCCGTGTATTCCCTGTAGGCCTCCTTTAAGAACTCAAAGACTGTGCTCTTGTGCACATCCCTGCAGACCAGAGCAGTAATTTAAATGGAGGTGCTGGTTTTAGTGTGGAAGATGCATCCCCTCAAAAGGCTGAGCAGGTTCAGCTCTTGTTCAGATTAGGAAAAGGCGTGTGTAGTGTTCTACAAGCTCTGTCCCATTTTCAGTGCTGCCTTTGTGCCTGGAGGGCATCAGTGGTAACCAGCCACAACCAGCTTAGAAAAAGGATGCCAGAACTGGGTGCCTGTGCACAGTAGTGCCCTGAAAATAAATGTGCAAGCTCCCCCCTGGCAGGGTCATAGAATAACAGTGTAAATGTGTGTGTACCTGGTCCCTCCAGCCCAGTGTCCGTCCTCGTACAGTGAACACCCAGGGAGGACATGGGACCAGGGCAGACTGGTGATGGTAACTCCCAAGAAGCTGTTGGTGTCCAGCCATCTCCAGCTCTGGGACATGTCCAATCTGTGTCACCAGTCCCCAGAGCATGCCCCATTCTGTGGGCGCTGACAGGAGCAGTGTCATGGGCTGGCTGGCTGCAAAGCTGGGGTACCTCAGGATGTCTTTAGTCAATAACCTTTTTTGAGGTCAGAGGGGTTTGTTGTTGTTACTGTGAGGGGAAGGAGCTGGGGGTGGTACTGCTGGAGCAGCACCCAACCTCTTTCCTCTCACCCTGCATGCTTTCTGTGCAGAACGACATCTACGAGTGGAGCAGAGACCACCGTGTGCATCACAAGTACTCTGAGACGGACGCGGACCCACACAATGCCCGCCGGGGCTTCTTCTTCGCCCACATCGGCTGGCTGTTTGTGCGCAAGCATCGGGATGTCATAGAGAAGGGGAGGAAACTGGATTTCACTGACCTGCTGGATGACCCTGTTGTCAGGTTCCAAAGAAAGTAAGTGGGAGCGCTGGCCCTCACACGAGGTGGGTTGTCTGGTTGTGGCTTATTCCATACTTTTATCTTTCCCTTTTCTCCCTTAAGGTATCCATGCCACCTTGATTGCAGGCATTAGGACTGCTGTTCTTCTGGCCTCTGCTATTGCTACGCTGCTGATGCTTGCTGACTGGCCTTGCAGGCTCTGCTGCGCAAGCAGTGAGCCCTGTCCTTGTCCCTCTGCTCTTCCAAAAATCTAGGGCCGGCTGTGAAGACAGCCACAGCAGAAGTTGCTGGCATCTTGGCCTTCTCCTTTGATCATTGGAGCAAATGCTGTAATCACTAACGGCCTTAATGCAGAAGAGCACATTTCACTTTACAAACTCATCTTTGGCACCTGAGGGCCAGCACAGACGAAGTGCGTCCTCTCCCAAGACTCATTCTTCACAGGTTTTGCTGCTCTCCGCTTCTGAGCGCAGTTAGCCTCTTCTCCCTTTAGAGTAATATTTCCTCTCTCTTGGCTTTGCCTCCCCACTGCTGCTGAGCTGCTCCCTTTCTTCTCCACTTGCCTTGGATTAATTCTCCCAGCATGATTTTTCTTTTTGTTTCTCCCACTTTGGTCACTGCTCTTCACCTCTGTGCTCCCTGCATCCTGCGCTTTCTCTTCCCTCCCTTACATGGTTGTGTGGCTTTAGCCGTAGCGTGAAGTTTTCCTGTTTGTTCTCAGACTGTTCAGCTTCCTCCCTCCCCATTTTGGACCGCACACTTGATTTTGTCCGATATTTGAAGGAGTGGCAGGGTAGTGCCAGCCAGTGGGCTGGGACAGCAGCAGTAATCCTGGCTCCCAGGCCAAGGTGCATCTTTCTCCTCGCTCTCAGCATGTGCCTGTGGTCTCTTGGCAGCTGCTTTGGATCTGCTGGTGCTGTTGGAGCTCACGTGGCAGCAGTGGCGTAGAAAGGAGCACTCCTGCCCTGTGCTGCGGGTTCCCTTCTGATCTGGACACAGGGAATGTCTGTGCCAGCTCTTAGCGGTGAAGGTGTTTCTGACACAGCTCCACCAACGCCACGCCAAGCCCCGGGCTTTTCCGGTCCCAGAGCTGGACCCTAGGCACAGAGTGTGCAGCTAGCTGTGCCCTTCCCCAGGTTTAAAGGTGCTGAGCTCAAGACGTTGGCTTTGAGACTGGGTCTCAGCTGTTTAGCTCCGCTGTTAACTTGCTGCTTCAGGGTTTCAAGTTGTCTTCGTATTTTGAATTACACTTGGAAAAATTATGTCATGATTGTGGATATCTGAAACATTCCCTGCTGTCCTGGTTATGGGACCAACCCAGGTTATGCCAGAGTTTTCTGGCAGTCTCCAGAGATCCCACCTCTCTTCATCCTAGCTGTTACTCCCACCATAGTAACGGTGTCCTTTCCCCACAGGTACTACAAGAGTTCAGTTGTGCTGATGTGCTTTGTGATCCCTACTTTTGTGCCGTGGTACCTCTGGGGCGAGAGTCTGTGGAACGCTTACTTCCTTGCCTCCATTCTCCGGTACACCATCTCCCTCAACGTCACCTGGCTGGTCAACAGCGCCGCTCACATGTACGGGAACCGCCCCTACGACAAGTACATCAGCCCCAGGCAGAACACCTTTGTCACTGTGGGAGCCATTGGTAAGTGCTGTAGCTCTGGGTAGAGCTTTGCAAACTCAGAGTGACACCCCATCCTCCTGCACCCTGGTCAGGGCTTTGGGCACCTGCAGCTGGACACCACTTGGAGCCAAGGCATGGAAGAGGCCGGAGCTTGCACATCCTAGAGGAAGGCTCCCTGGCTTTATTCATGGTGCCCACACTGAGATAATGCCGTGTAGCCTCTGGGCAGAGATGTGTTCCCAGTAGCAGCCCTCTCTTCTCAACAGTTGGCTGGGGACAGCACAGCAGAAGTGACTCTGCTTCTCACTCGGTTGAGTGTGTCCCCTCCTCAAGCACTGACTGTTTTCTTCCCTGAGCACAAGGGGTGGGGTGTGCCCCTTCTTCCTACTGGGGAGCCAGGCCCAAAGCACTGAAATGGAGTCTGCTGTGGGTCTGCCACAGAGGTCTCCCTTAGCCAGGTGTGGAGCATAACCTGCACTGAATTCAGGACTTGGGAAGCAGGTGTTGGGGTGTCCCACCCGCGTGTTCTTAAGTTCACAAATGTGCCAGCCGTTTGGTCTTTAAACTCCCTCTCTTTTTCAGGTGAGGGTTTCCACAACTACCACCACACCTTCCCATTCGACTACTCAGCCAGCGAGCTGGGCCTGAAGTTTAACCCCACCACCTGGTTCATTGACTTCATGTTTTGGTTGGGGTTGGTCACTGACCGCAGGCAGGCTCCGAAGGATATGATCGAGGCTCGCAAAGAAAGGACTGGAGATGGCAGTGCTTGAAAAGTAACGCTTTGCTCTGCCAGCACTGTCGTGAACGTGGGTGGGTGGGTGTGCATGCACCCCTGTGCCTGTGGTGGATTTATTTTCCTCTGGGTAAAATTAGCTTTTTCAGATCAGTTGGGCCAAATTAATTCCCTAGGAACAGATTCGGCCCCAGCTTTTTTTCCTTACTAGGTGTCTTATGTCCAAACTTCAGACTATTAAGTGTAAAAATGTTATATATTATTTAATATTATAGTTAAACAGGAGAGAGATTTGATTTTAGTCACTGTAGTTCATGTCTGAAATACATTGTAATTTGCTTGTTCATGGTAAACTTTGGCAGGCTGGAGAAACTTAACTATCCTTTCCAAGTGCAGTTAGGGGAGATTTTTGTTCCTACTGTTAATGAAATATGCTTTTGAGACACATCCCTCAGAGGGGATGGGGCAGGGCCTAATGTGTTGTTTCAGCCACAGACTAATGGAAAGGACAGTAACGACACCGATGAAAACCAGAATGACCAAGGGGGAAAATCAGCCTAAACTTAGTCAGACATTAGTTTGAAAAGTTGCTTTCTTGTTTTTGTTAGCCCTGTTAGCCAGCCCAGTGCTCTGTCGTCTTTGCTAAATATGAAAACCATTTACTGCTGAGCAGGCTTTTGTGTTGAAGATTAGTCTCTGTACAGGCCAAAATACCATCCGATGCTATGTTGAGATGATTCCTTTGTGTTGCGTATGCATCGTAATTTGTAAAGGTACAGAGCTCAACCATGTCTTAAGCCAAATAAAGCTTCGGTTTCAATGTTTGGAGACCTAAGTTATATCCTAATCAGTCATGGCCATCCATGCATGCATGTTTTAGCTCCTTTTGCACAAGAGGCCTCTTAATTTCTTTTTTTCTGCCTTTGACTAGTGGGTCTTAGAAAACTGACCTTTGTCTAAGTCAGAGTCTCTACTAATATTTCAGCTGCATGCAACATCCATTGGTTTCTGAGCAAAATATAAAGACAGTTATGTAGCATCTGAATTTTAACAGTTGCCTTGTTTAAAAAAAAAAAAAAAAAAAAAGGCATGTGGAATTAATGGGACATATAGCCCTTTGTGTTAGACGTTAGCCAGTGCAGGAGAGAGGCTTTGTACTGTCAGCACTGGAGCACTTTTGAAGATAGAGGGCATGATTTTCATTTATAAAGAAGGTCACTGCCTTGTCCCTCAGAGAGGCAGTGCCTGTTTCCCAGCTGTGTGGCCCGATGCCCTGGGCAAGGCAGGGATCTTGAGATAACTGAGACTCAGACCCAGATATTTTCAGGAAAGAACTGGAAAATAAAATTTAAATGGTTTCTTTTATGTTCTGTTTCTTGATTTTTTTAAATGACGCCATATAATATAAAAGAGTTGTCTTTATTCTGTATTTCATCCAGCAGGTGTTTTAACAGTGTTACTTTGCCATTAATGATGTGTAAACTCTTGAGTGATTTACAATAAACAGTTACGAGTTAGACTGACGGCTGTGTTTTATTTTAAAAATCTCCCAAAGCAAAGAGCTTTGTGCATCACACGTCAGAATTACAGCGGTGTTTCACTTGGCATTTCCAGCTATTCACTCGGGGCAGCATTTCCAAAATACCTCCCCCCTCAGCGTTTCTGGTTGCCTCATCAGTGGAAAAGGAGTGCTGTCAAACGGAAGGGCACAGAGAGATTTGATTACTTTGGGCTTAATGACCAAGCTGATTTAAGGGGAAAAAAGAAAATGCAAGCTGACATAAGCTTGAAGGGAAGCCGTGGCAAGTTCTTGCATGTGAAAATCACAATTTAATAGCACAATATCAGCCCAATGTGACAAGGACAATGCTTTAACCAAACCTATTAAGTATTTTGTTCAGATTTTGCATTAAGTTCTCCTTGTTTCTGCCGAGATATGTCTGAAGACCTGCGTGTGCCAGAAGTCATGTCTTGATGTGCATTCGTCCACAGTTGGGGCTGTTTGACAGACATGGGAATCGCACACAGTAGAGTGGGAGATGCCTCCCCACCACCCCCTAGGGTGCCTGCCAGAGAGGGTGGAATTGGACTCCCAGAGCTTGGAGGTTTCTGACCTGTTGGTTACAAAGATAGTGCTGTTCCTTCCTTCTTTGCATGGTTGACAAGCCCTTGGAGAGTGGCAAAAATCATTGGGAACCAGCCTTCAGAATTACGTGGGAAGTGGGTGTGGACTTCATGTTTGAGTGTAAGAGCAAGGCTGGGAAGACGAGCAAATGCCTAATCTTACTGGTGTTCCCATGATTTTGTTTGTGCAGTTTCCTGGCTGGAGAACTGCAGTGAATGCTCTTTACAGGCACGTGGATACACATCTTCCTGTTGATCTTTATCATACTTGAGATCCTTTTGTATCTTTTTTTGTACTGCTGTTACTTGGACTTCCTTAATCTGATTTCTGACAAGTACATGGTGTAAGAAGAGTAACTTGCCCTGTAAAGAGGTACGCCATTCTGAACCTCTCTACCTGAAATTACAAGGTAATTTTTATTCTATTTTAGCATTCCCTGTGGGTATAGCAGCAACAGCAGTTCCAGGCAGATTCAGGGATCTGAGATGTTGAAACCGTTGGCGAACCACCCATGGTTTTGAAAAACTGAAAGTAAAGAAACCTTGGTAAGGTGGGTGCTGAGGCATGAGCTGCGCTCATTTCTGTGGACTTTGGTACCTCTCCTGCTGATCCGGTAGTAGAGGACCCCACTAGTACTTTCCGGGCAGCACAAAAGCAGTGAGGGACTGGGGGTTGGTGGCTGGCTGTAGGCTGGGCTAAACCAAGGATGCGGTGACTGTCAAACTTAGCCCTAAGACCCGATTGTCTGTTGTCTCTTAACTGTTCCCAGCACATTGAACTATCTGGAATAACACCACCTGAGAAGAGGTATTTGTACGCTGTCCTGTAGGCTGTTTCCAGGCTCTCAGGCTTTGTCATGCAGCAGGGACTGGATCTTTACCTTTTTTTCCCCGAAATTGGTGGGGCCCTTAGGAAATGCAGTGCTGCCTCAGGGGTTGTGTGCTCCTTCCACTCCCAAGCAGAAACCCCCAAGCAGGTCACCTGCTTCCTGTCACGGGGTGGCTCATCTGCCCTGGGACTTGGCACAGTCGCTAAAAGAGAATTTCAGCTGTAACTTGCAGCATGTACTCGGCTGCGCAAATATTGATGAAGCCCCATTAGGGCTGCGTACAAACACAACCGTCGGGGTGTGGCATGAGGTCAAGGTTGCAATGAGCTTCCAGGTTCCATCTAATCCCATCTTTGCTGTGGTCAGGCACATGGGCTGGGCTGCATTCAGGTAACCCTCAGAGCAGAAGGCAAGCGTGAGCAAAACCTGCTGGTGCTGGAGTTACACCTCAAGAAAGGGGCTGTGGTGAGAGGGTGAGCGCTGGCACTGAAGATACGTGTCAAGAGCAGCCAAGCGGAGGGGACATGTCCTGTGCCATCTCCTGCCCGGCAGCCCCACGGCCACGCTGGCGGCAGTCCTGCTTTGCACCAGTGGGCCAGGTGCTGTGCCAGGGTCCTGCGTGGCAGCACCGCAACTTCGCTTAGTCCTTTGGCACTCGGGTGCAGAGCTTTGCACAGGGGCCTGGGGTGGGAAAAGAGTGTGTGGCCAGCACTAGGCTGGTCACCGTATCCCTGAGCTGGTTTAAAAACAGCTGGTGAAAGCCGGGGTTGCTGGCGGCGAGGTGCAATATGCGGAGGAGGCTGCATGGGTCCTTGGGGGTGGATTTCTGCCCACTCCCTTCAGTGGCTCTGCTGTTCCCTTGCAACTCCTGGTGATATCTGCATCCCTATCTGCTTCTGCAGCGTGCAAGCACAAGGTGACTGCTGTCCTCTGGCTAGCAGTGATAATTTTTCAGGCCCAGGAATTGGCAGCTTCCTGGAAGTAAGCCCAGCAGATGGGAAATGCAGCTTGGCTTCAGGTATCACATTGAGCTGTTGAGGTGGGAGGTTCCCAGGAAAAAAAGAGGTCTGAAAGGTCTCCTGTGTCCATGTGAGCCTGGGAGTCCATGCCAGGCATGAAACATGGTGACAGACCTACGGGCTCTGGTCAGCTGATGTTTGGGGTATTTGCAGGTGGGATGGCTCTCAGTTTGGAGGGATTCTTAACAGTTGACGATGCATCAGCTCCCAGGCTGTGGCCCCAAAAGCATAGCCGGGCCAGACTTGTATTACCTCGATATTTTTGCCGCCAGACCATTTCATAGCTATACCCTTATGCAGAAAGGGTCTCGCAGGGAGTTATGGGGCTCCTTTTCATCACCTTCTGGGGCATTTCTGGGAATCAAGGTACAATCTCCAGTAAAATCTTCTTTTAAAAGAAGAATAAAAAATAAAATTGAAAGCAAAGCCCAGTGGGAAGAGTAGACATCTGTTAACACATGCCCACATGCCCCAGCTCCCGCAATGCTTTGGCTCCGTGGTGCCCAGCCCAGGAGCTGAAATGTCTGGCATCCAGGGGCACACACCTGGCGATGCCAGCCCCACTAGGTGGGGGGAATTGGGGGAGAAATTCAAAACCCCTGAAACCTAGCAAAGCACTCAGTTTGTGGAGGACCCAAGGGTGCCCTTGCACGGGCAGAACTGTTTGGAGAGGCTTTTGCTGTTTAAATCACTCCTCACACATGGGGATGCATTGCATTTATGGAGCGCGTCTCCTGCTGCCCTGCTTCCTGGAGAGTTAAACCCTGGTTTAGGCTTTTTCTGAGAAAAAGATAGCAGAATTCCCACCCTGGTTTTGCAAATCTGCATTCAGCTGACCCTGGCAGGCCTGTCCAGTTGCTCTGCGTGCCGGCTGCCACCATACCCATCCAGTCCTGCTGGCTTTGGTACAGCCATAGCAAGTCCCAGGGAGGCAAGCGGTTTGCAGCCTCGTGCCAGGAGCTGTGCCGCTGCTCCCCACTTCATGCACCATCCATGGCCAAGCTGAGGTTAAGGCCAAAAGGGCAGAGAGCAAAGGTATGGCTCCAAAGCAGGTAAAGATGGGGCCCCGCCCCACACCAGCTGCATCAGTAAAGATAAATCCAGCGCCGAAAGAGAAGCAGATGAGCAGTTGAATCCCAACCAAAAAAAAAAACCAACAAAACCAAAACCAAACAAACTCTTTTGCAGACCTTGGCCTGGGAGAAAAGCTCTAGTCAGCGGCAGATAAAAACTGTACGTGAAATGGTGCCTACTCTCTCTGTGCAGCAATGCCTAACGTCAATATTAACGGGGGGTACTAAATTTTCCTGGCTGACATAATTCCATTAGTGTTTATAGCATAATAATAGGAAGTAATTATTTTACTTAATCTCATTATTCTTAAAAAAAAATAATTTGTCTTTTTTACAGTGTCCTGCCAGGCCAGAACACGTGTCTGCTGGGGCCAGGGCACACCAGACTGCAGCTCTCATCTGCGCTTCAAGGCTTCCTCCTCACAGTTCGGATCCTGACTGTCTCACAGGCAAGTCCTGTTTATCTGATGTATTTGCCATCACAGCAGTAACTCTTTTGACTTCTCTTATTATGGAAAAAAAAAAAATTGGAAATTTTGTATTCATTTTCTCTATTTCCATTCTTACCGTTTAAATGGTGCCACTTTCTTGCAGTGAGATGGAGTGAGTCACTTCAATTTGCTGCTCCAGTCCCAAATCTTGGTGAATTTTTCTGAGTGGAGATCATGCGGGTGAGCTGGGAAGAGGGAGCAGTTCATCTGGGAGGGCTGGGATCTGGGAATATTTCTTAGGATGAGAGAGAGCGCTTGCAGGTGACCGCCCCTCCAGCAAATCCTGAGCACATCTGTTAATGCCAAGCCAAGGGCATGCATGCTCAGACGGTATCTGTCTAGCAATGGGACACTTGGAGAAATGAAGTCTATCACAATATTTAAAAAGCTGGATAAAGGAACAGATGGCTTTGATGAGAGATGATCTGGCTAATTAAATGAGGGTTAACAAACTGAGAAACTGTTGCTTAGGCACTGTATTTAGCCCATGCATCAGGGTACAGAGCAGCTCTGATAGCTGCTGCTGAGTGTTCCCTGGCCCCTTTCCCCCACCACTTCCATTTCTGGGTGGGTGATGTTTCTTGCCAGGTCTTGCTCAAGCTTTGGAGCAGAAAGAAGCAGGATGGGAAAACCAGGTGGTAAATCTATTTTCAGAAGACATGTATTTCCCAGGACTGAAAGCAAACTCAAAGCAATTCCCTTTTCCCTGTTTGTTGCTGGAAGAAAGCGGATGTGGAGATGACACATAGTTCGGTCCCCGTGAAGAGCACTCATATGGTGAAATTTGGACACGGAACATGCAGCTGCTGTAAAGCACTGGGGGGAGGAAATATTAATTAGCAGACAGCAAAGCAAAGCCATAATTCTGAACACTTGCTTGTATTGAAGCAGGTCCCCTTTCCAGGCCGGGTGAATTGCCACTGGGTCTCAGTGGCCCAGCAGGAAAACCCAGTGAGGACTGGGGCAGAAGTCATGCACTGCTCACAGTGTCCCAGGAGCATCGCCACACCCGGACACCAGCATCGTTGAAATCGTGTCTTCAAAGACATGGGCTGAGCAGGGAGGGACATCAGTGTCAGCCTCCGGCACTCCCACCCCTGGGAAAGCCAGGCGGAACCCCAAATGAGACGGGGGAACGTCCTTATGGCTACTCATTTTTGTGATGGTAGCGTTGGTGGATATGTGGGAGGGAAGACTCACTCCACAGGCCAAGGTGAGCTTGCAGCAGGCTTTGAGACACGCAGCGTTACCGTGAGTGAGGCAGGTGATGCATTATTGTGGGACACAGTTCAAAAGCAATGCCCCCACATGCCCTGCCTCCCTACATACCTTTGCACCCACGCACCCCTTGGTGGGGGGATGCTGCAGGACAAGGTTCACGGTAGAGGGGCTGTTCCTCCCGTGGGACTGGTGTCCTGTGAAGAAGGGATTGCAGGAAATATCCCCATGGTCCCACGTAACAGCACCCTACTCCCTACACCTCTGTTGCATCCTGCACCAGGTGGGCTCTAGCACACGCTGTCCCCAGACTGTGCCCTTTTTTTAAGGCAATTTTTTCATTTTTGAGAGGTCTTTGGTAGGCCTGTCAGAATTGTGCATTTTCCAGCACTCAAAGGGACACCATCTGCTCCAAAAAGAGTTGTGAACAAAATGTCTCAGACGCTCAGAGTTTACCAAAAATGAAATTGCTTTAAAATCCCATATGCTGCATTGTTTTCCTTCCAGCTTTGGCTGACGACAGGAGTGACTAAGGTGGTTCCTGATTAGTCGCTGTGTTTTCCTTTCTGGCCAAAATCGCTGGGGCTGAGCGCTGTTACTTCTCGCTTGTTTGACAGAAGGGTTTCTTCAGCCTCAGCTGTGGGAAGCCAGAGGTTACTGAACTCAAAGACCTCCCCCCCACTCTGTTACTTTCGCAGTGAGCTTTCTTGACTTTTGTTGCGGCAGGAAGCCTTGCAGCCAGGGATGCGGATAATGCTGATACTTCAAGCAAACTTTTTTCCAGGCACCTGATTTTGGGGTCTGCCTTGGTGACATGGGGGCAATAGCACCTCCTTGCCCAAGGAAAGCCGCACCTGGCAGTCACTTGTGGTGGCCTGCAGCTCCTTAGCATGGCAGTGCCATGAGGCAGCAACGTCAGTGCACGCAGAGGGAAAACCTAGCCAAGATCTCCGGATCCTGTGGGGCTGCAAAAAGCAAATGCTGTGAAGAGCCGTTTATTGGTCCAGGATAACATAAGATTTGAAATAGCAGAGCAAGAAGAAGGTTATTTCAGCTCTAAAAATAGCTCCCTCAGCCTTTAAAACACCAAAAAGCATACACAGCAGTTGCCTTTCTACAAGAGCGGCTGTCCTCTCCCTTAGCAGTGCCACCGCTGCAGAGACACAGCCATGTCGGTGAGGGTTCAGGGGACCTGCTGGTGCTGCACCTGCTCTGAGGGCCCGTAGTCCCCAGGGGTCAGAGGGACAAACTCTCCAGGGTGTGCTACGAGGGCCGCAGCTGCAGGGCACAGGAGCGTTCCTCGGGCACTAGGAAGACTCCGTGTAAAACACTGATGCACTGCTGGTGTGTAACTCGGCTCGCTGCTGGGGCCTGGCGCGGATTTAGGTGGGTGGCCATCTTGTGCTGCTTCCTGAGCGTTAGCGCCAGGGCAAAACTTGGAATAAGTGACACTTTATCTGCATTTTAGGAGAGTAAGCAAGACAGCCAATAACCACAGCGGTCCTGCCCCAGCCTGGCAGAGAGGGGAGAGGAGAAAAAGGTGGTAGGTTTATGTTGACTTAACCCCACGAAGGTCAGACAGCGAAGGGATCCCTCCACCCCAGGAAAGCTTCCCCAGTGGCTATTGCCAACCTGTTTTGCTGGGAATGTTTCCTCTCAAAATTCCTACCGCAGAGAGGCTTGACGGTGACCACGAAGCACACCGTCCGTTCGCAAAGGGCAAGGGGGTGGCAGGGGACAGCCTGGCACAGGCTGTTCCTGCGGTCTCTTGCTGCTGGCTGGCCGCTTCCCTCGGGTCTCCCCGTCGGCTGAGGGCTGCCCAGGGCCACAGGCTGGGCAGGTGCTGCCGGGACTGCGGAGGGCGGGCTGGGGGCGACATTGGACAAGGGACCCGTTCGCGGCCGATTTCAGCCCGCCCCGCCGCGGTGCCAGGAACAGCCTGCCCGGGCCCGCGCCCGGTGCCGGAGCTGAGCATGGGGCTCGGTTTCGGCGGAGACGGGGGCAGCGGGCGCCGCGGCCGCACCCCACCGCCCCCGGCCCGGCGGGGCCGCAGGACAGCAGGGCCGCGCCGAGCCGAGCCCCACGGCCGCCGCGGCTGCAGGCCCCGCCCGTGCGGGGCGGCGGCGATGCCGGGCCACCTCCCCGGGCACGGCCCGCCCCGCTCGGCCCAGCCCGCCCCCCACTCGCCGCTGCCGGGGCCGGAGCCGCCGCCGCCGGAGCCGCCCGCAGGTAGGAGCCGCCCCCGCGGCGACTGGGACGAGCGTCGGGACCCCCCGCTCCCCCCGCCCCCTCCCGGCGCGCTGTCGCCGCCCCGTCGCGCACCCCCGCCGGCCGTCGCTCCCCCTGCCCCGTGGCCCCCTCCCCGCCCGTGGCCTGGGTGCCCCCGGCGGGGGGCGGCCTAGGCGGGGGGCGGCCGGGCTGCCCGGGGCCGCGGGGGGCCGGGCGGGCCCGGCGGGGGGCCGGGCGGGGGCTCGGCGGGAGCCCCGGTCCCTGCGCTGGCCGTGCCGAGCTCTGCTGGGGCAGGCAGGGAGGCGCGGGCCGGGTGAGGCGGCTGGGGCCGCTTGGCCCGGGGCCTGCAGGGCTCGGCGGCGGAGGGGCTCTCCTGGGCCGCGGGTCCGAACCCCCTGTGGCGTCCCGCCGGCGCTGGGGACCTGGCGGTGGCGGGGCTCGGCAGGGCCATCGGGCACCCCGCTGCCCGCGGCTGGGGAAGCGCCTGGGCTGGGGCTGTGGGGTGGGACAGGTCCTGCCGCCCCCACGTCCCGGCGGCATGCCTGAGGTGCGGGCTGTGTCCCGTTACCTTCCCGGGAGGGGAGCAGATTTGGGGAGAGGCTGCTGGGCTCCCTGGGGAAGGACGGGCAAGATCCTGATCCTGCCTCTGAGAGAATGAGACCAGGCGGTGCTGGGCGCTGGTGTCCCAGGGTGATGGGGTCGCTTGGCACCTCAGCCTTACCTCTCTCTTGCAGCAGCGTGCTTGGTTCAGAGTCCTCAGGCTGGAAAGCCTGGGGGAGTTCTGAGCCGCTCTGCCCTCCTGCCTTTTTTTTATTATTATTTTTTTATATTTTTTTTTAAAGTGACCTTAAGGACTGTCCGATCAATATTCACATGGTCCTTACGCCATAGCAATGTACACGTGTATGGTTAATTATGAACAGCAACTCAATATGGAGGAGGGAAGTGTGCGAAAGGTATATCCCAACATACCGCCCGCCTGTCATGTCTCGTCAAATGGATAAAAGTGCCTAAAAGAAGAGGTCTTGATTCTTGCTGGCTTTCTGCCTCTGGGTAACAGGGTCAAGAATGGGGACTCGTATTTGCTTGAGAAACGTTTGGCTCCTGTTTTCACTGTTGTACTGTTAAAAGTCAAACTATTTGCTTATTCTGTTCCTCGTGTCCAGCTGTCAGCGTTTTCTGAGCCTGGATGGTAGAAGTCAGTGCAGTTGTTTCGTTTCCCCTTCTTTAAGATTCTTTGTGCTGCAGTGTTTGCTTTTCAGATGCGGAGCGGGGATGTGTGCTTGTATGAACACCAACATTTTCAATTGTTTTTTCTTGGAAGTAATGTCATGTCCGTGGTTTCCTCTCCACCCCTAGCCATTTCCGGGCAGCCCGAGATTGCAAGATTGTGGTTTGGCCCAACAAAAGCATTTCAAGATCCAGATCTTACAGTCCAAGCTGAAACAATGAGCTCTGATTGCAGGATAAGCAGGACCAAAAAAGCAGAGAAAGGTTTGTGGGAAAGGAGGGAGACGATCCTAAGCAATATATTGGGAGGAATAAACTGTGAGGGAAGGTGGCTGGCAGGTGATGAAGCTGCTGCTGCAGTAGAGGGCTTGGACCAGGACTCTCAGTGTTCGCTTCTCTGTGTCACCGATTTCCCATGTGACCTCTCGGTGAGCAACTCACTGGCCCCATTGCGTAAAATGGGGATAACGATATTTTTTGCTGTCTCAAGAAGACTTGCAAAGTTCCCTAGGTGCCTGGCTCCCCTCACCTTGGGTCCCCACAGGTTGCAGAAGTGGTCACCTGAGGTGCGGGGATGAAGGTGGCGTGAGAGGTATGAAAGGCAACAGGAGGAGGGAGAAGGGTGGAGTAACGAGGAGGAGGGAGGAGAGGAAAAGAAGAGTGATGAAGCTTCAGAAGCCATGAAAGGAATTGTTAAACTATCTATAGATTACCTTGCATGGGGTTTAATGCAAATTTTTAATGCTCTGGATGCCTCTGGATGGTCGTGCCTGCAAGGGAGAGCTGCCTACAAGAGCAGCAGTCTCTCTGTAAGAGTGCTGTTTGCTCAGTTGAGAAGTGTTTGCCTTTGGCAGGCGTACAGACCTGGCTCCCTCGGGGAGGGCAGGTCCTGTGTGCAAGGCATAAGGGAAGCCTGCTCCTCACCCTGCCCACCACACATAAAAACAGAGGCTTCCTCCCCAGTGCCTGGGTGCTGTGCTGCCCAGTGGAACAGGTGGCATGGTCAGCGAGTCCAGTGGGAGGGGAGGCCGAGGTGCTCTCTGGTGCTGTTAGGAGAGGTCTGGACTGCCTCTCCTGCAGGGAGCAGTGGGAAGGGAGGAAAAGCCTGGGGAACTTGGGCCAGTCTGCTGCAATGGTGCGGGGAGTGTCCAGCATCCCCCTTTCAATTTCCTGAGCTGGGGCAGATCCAGGTAGTTACGGAGAGAACTTTTGCCCTCCCTATCTTATTTCCTGCTCCCCATGAGGAACTGTGGGGATCAGCAGTGATGGCTGCCTGAGCCAGGACAGCAAGTGGCCTGTCAGTTTTGACCCCACAGGACTGCAGGAGTGGGTTTTGCCCACTGGAGGTGGCCACAGCTTTGTCAAGGAGAGCCTTCCCAGTGTGGTCTTGGTGCGGCTGAATGCTCTTAGAGGTGGTTTCGTGTGGTTTTTAATTTAATGTATATCTCTTGTGCTACAGGCAAGCCTGTCTCTGAAAATATTTCAAAAGGGAGCAGAACGTTTAAGCCCTCTGGGTGTGCTCGAGAGGCTGGTCACAGCAGCCTTGCAGGCTTGGCCCCTGTTCAGCAGGTGGAGGCTGTTCCCTCGTTCCCTCTATTATGTTTTCAATGGGTTTGCATGAAGTGAAACGCTGTACTGCACCTTCCTCATAGCTCACCTGAGCACTTTGCAAACAGCGATTAATGATTGCAGCAGCCTGGGAGAGTGGTAAATAAATTTAACTAATTCCTACAAATAAGGAATACTGGTGCATCAGTGGTGAAAGCCACAGAAATGCTTATGTGATTGCTTACCTTGTCTCAGGACAAAGGATTTCCACAGGTTTAAACAGAGCTAAAAGACGCATGTGGTAGGTCGTACCCTTGACAGTCTGTATGCCAGAGAGGGCTACCTTAGAGTAATGACAAAAGGCAAGTCATGGGTACTGCATGTCCATTCCTTGCAGTTTACCCTCTGGCCCATCATGTCATTGCTGCTTCTCTGGTGCTTTGGTGGTCAATACAAGGGGAAGAGGACCTTAGTTTGCCATGTGAGTAGTACAGGAGTCCTCAGGCTGAAGAGGTTGGTGAGGGAAAACTGTCCTGAGAAAGCTCGATGTGCTGTGCCACACTCCCTGAAAACTCACGGGCCTTGGGTGTTTTCCCCATGACTGGCACGTGCAGGCTGCTTGGTATTTACGCTTCAGCTGGTGGTGCCCACTGGTGTAGCATAAGGAAATGCTGCTTTGGGGACAGTGCACAGCTCTTCAAAAGCATAGAGCTGCAAAGTGCAGTGAAGAAAGGAGCTTGTGCTTCCAAACAGTGGATAGGAGAGGGGTAGAAGGGGCAAGAGAGGAGAAAGACAAGGTGAACCGTTGGGAAAAGCCTTGCTTACACTGCATGGGAAGCTCTGTAGCTTGAGTGTGTGTTTTGTGTTTGTTGGGGAAAAAAACAGTGGTGGGGTAGCAAGGGGAGGGAAACCTGGAGCTGTTCTGGCCTTCAAGGCATGTACTCTCTCATCCATGAAGTACAGGAAGAGAAGCTATAATCAGGAATAACTGCTCTGTGAAGTCTGCTCTTCTGGGCTTAGTTTGTCTTTCCTTACCTTCAAAGCTTATCTGTAAGTCGACATGATGTACCTGTCTTTGCCAGGTTTCACCTCCCTGTTGTGTGGTCTTTGCTGCTCCCAACACTTACGTTGTTTCCTGATAATGGGACAGAAATTTCGGGCAGGCGTCTGCCCCTTTCTGTTGTAATGTGTGTCTTGGCTTTGCTTGCTCACGCACATTGGAAATGCTTGAAGGCATTCATGGTTTTGGAACTGAGGAGCAAATAAAACACGTCTGCAGACTTCTATCAATCATTGTCAAGATCACTGTACCTTACAAGAGGAGAAACACCTGTTCTACTTGTTGCTGGTTCAGGCAATGGTCATTAGATTGGGGCGGTTAAGGTGGAGGGTGGTCACTGGACAGCCTGTCTGCACGGTGCCTCAGACTTCCTGGGCTTTGACACAACACCTGCCTGCATTTGTGTATGACTTGCAGAGCAAGGAGGAGGTTTCAGAGACTCCTTCCTCACAGCATAGCTGCAGCAGGGAGAGCTTTGCTGTCTTTTATGAGGACATAAATAGCCCTCCTCGTTTTCCAGCAGTTCTCACTTTGGGGTTTGGCTGAGACTTTGGGGTAAGTGCTGTTCTCACAGGCATCCCAGACCAGAGGGCTGGCTAATTGTGTAAGGGGAAAATGTGGCCTTGTGGTGATGGTGTGGGACTGTGGGGTTGGGTCTGCGTTAAGACTCTCTGCTGGAGACTTCTCTTGCATCTCAGGAGAGGTCTGGCTAAAGTGGCCCCAGTCTTGAGCACCTCTGCTCTTGGAGAGGCGTGAGGCATCTGCCCTGGGGCATGGGCAGTCCAACACACCTGCACTGGGAGGACTTGCTGGGGGCTGGTTGCTGCCTGGCTCATACAGCTCCTGAAGTCACGAGAAGCTGGGAGGGCTGAATCTTGCCGTGGGTGCTCCCAAGCAGAGTGGGGTCCCTAGGACAAACAAACACACAGCACCGGCAAAATGCAGCGATCCTCAGTTCGCTGTGAGTCTCACTAAGTCCTGGCTGCTCCTAGCTGGTTCTACCACCTGCTGACCCAGCTATTTCTGTTTAAACTGGATGAGCACCTTCTGCCTTACCCAGCTCCTGCCTCTGCCTCCTTTGCCTGGTGCAGGCTGAGGGCCATGACTGCCTGAGCCCTGCTCGTGGCACCAGTGGGACCTCGCGGAAGTCACTGCGGGCTGACGTAGGTGCGCGGGTCAGAGCACAGCGCTGTCAAAGCCTGCAAAACACCCCTCTGGTCCTAAGGTGGAAAATCATATTAATTTCTCTTTTATAACATCCAGGAGCCTGGTCTTGAAGCAGGACGTGCCTAGTTTGTACAACGCCAAATGCGAGAAAGGCAGACTCAGCCCAGAAGAGTTTACAGTCAGTGTCTCTGGCTGTAACGCAGCGGCTCAACGCTGGTTCACAAATGGCCTGTAAGTACCCCCGTGCGGCTGAGGGCACAGGTGGTGCGGCAGCGGGAAGCAGCATACCCAGGGCACTCTCCGAAGGACAGTAGGGTGCAGAGGAGTGACACTGATATCGGGACCCAGGGGTGCTGCAGGAGTATCTCTGGGTAGGATACACTGTCATTTGCATAGGCTTCTTACCAAGGCACTCGGGAAAGGCTGAATCTATATATATTTACAGCATTGATAACAAATTAATTCTACACAACTCCAGGAGACTGCTTCCTGGGGAAGCTTGGAGGGACAGTGTGGGCAAGTGGATGCTAATACAGCCTTTTCTGCCCCCATTTTTTGGTGGCTAGAAGGTTTCGTTCCTTTGGTGCGCTTCGCCCATCACTGTTAAGTTTGTGTTGGCCAGAGCATTTCATTAGCACACTGAATGCATTTACAGTGTGCGAAGTGAGACATGAAATACATATAGATGTTTCTGTGGGTGAAAGCATTGTCTCTTAACATTGTTGCAAGATTACTGAAGCATCTTCTGCTTCCCCCATACATAACTCAGCAATGTCTTCACCTTTTCCCATTCCTCTCGTATATTAAATAAATGAAAAAGACATTTCTGCACACCCTCGAGACGGTAGGTGGGTACCCAGAGCAAGCAGAGCATCATAACCTGCTGTCAGAGGGGATCGCTTCTTTTCCTGTTACCCCACTATTTTGTTACGTGTTTACAAGTCTCTGGCATGCCTTATCTCTTGTCGTGCACTCAGTCTGGGAACCTTGAGATAAACCTGAAAATGTTCTGTTTTCTTGCATTGGCATTTGTGACTTGTGGGTGGCACGTTATGTAATGCGCAGGTTTGTATCCGCTCTGTTACAGTGATTAGGTATCAAGTGACTGTGGTTATTTTTGCTTTTCAAAGCAAGAGAGCAACAGAGAGTGGGCTCCCCCAAAAGACAAATTGTGTTCGTTCCCCTTTGATCGTTGCTGACTGACAGCAATTCTTTATGACTTGCCGCATATTTTGAACAGCATCCTCCACCTCCTCCCAGTGCTTCTGCCTCCCCACCTATTCTCTGCAATGACTCAATGGCCTAGCAGTGTGAAATGCAGGAGCGTTGCTCTGTCTTGTTACACAGCTTGCGTATGGACCCTTGAAATGCATCTGCATGCTCCAGTCTTAAAAAAGATGTACGATGCTGTTAACATGGTAATTTTTTCCTTCCTTACATTCATGTTCTGTGGCAAAAGCAACTTCAGGAGGAGCCTGTAGTTTTGCTTGGCAGATGAAATTAAGATGCTCACATTAAATGAACCTTCAGCAAGCAGCGGTATACGTTTGGTGAGCTGCCTGCTGTAATTGAAGTGTGTATGTTAGAGGAATGGGAGTTTAATTGGTTGAGGGGGTGTAGTGGGGCAATGTTAATAAGAGCAGAGCAAACAGGTGACAGTCTGAGCAGATTTAGACATAAAAATGGGAATGAAGATAAGGGAGTAAGCCTGCATAGAGAGGAATTCTCAAGACACACCCTGTGGCAGTGCTGGAGTGAAACCCTTTGCAGTTCTGCACCCTGATCCATGGTAGCGGGCAGCAGGAGCGTGCTTCAGCAGGGTTTTTGCAATGATGGTGTGAGACTGTGAGTCAAGAGGGGCTGGAAAACTACAGCATGTGCTTTTGGGAAGGTGCATTGACTCTGGCTGGGGTCAGCTGTGAAGCTGAAAACACGTTTTTATTAGTCTTGTGAATCTATTGCACCAAGAGGGCTTTCTGTCACTGAAGGCCTTTCTGTGCAAGCCTTAAAAATGGAAGACAGATGGGTGTATGCAATTACCCACTGCCTCCTGGATGCAGTATGTTTATTTGTGAAAACATGGGCTGGTGGAGATGGCTGTTGTGGCCAGCTGGAGTTGATTACTCAGATTTGGCATCACTGGTCACGACGGCAATGCAGAACAGAGTGGTGAAGCACAAGGTTGACTTTATGTCCTCCCTGTGGAGCACCTAGCTGTCAAAGAAACTGTTCCTACATTTCCCACAGAGAATTTAGGTTATTTTTCCTATCACTCTTGGCATTTTGTTTTGGCTAAACTGCTGTGGTGTTTCAGGGGAGGCTGTCATTTGGGTTGCTTGTTCTCTTTTTCCTGGCTGCTGTTAGAAGTGCTGGTCTTAGTGTGCATGGAGGTCTCCTGGCTTGAAGACACGAACATCAGAGCCGTTCCCTGAAGAGGACAGGTTAACCCAAAGGCAACTGCTGAGAATGCTTGCTGAACGCCAGTGCAAAGCTAGGCAGGTTTGGCACATGCTTAGGGTTTCTCCTGTGGAAGGGAAGTGAGGTTACGTGTAATTTTGTTCCTGGTGCCCAAATAACACAGAGGGAGTGAATGAGAAATGTGCAGAAGCTCAGTCCTGGTTTTAAACCATCCTCTGCCCACATGGAGGTGGTGAAACATCTTCAAGAATGTGTGGCATGTGCCAATGGATAGCATTAAAAGGTATTGTCATCTGGGGACATGGGAGAAAGGGACCTTTCTTTCCGGCTTTTGGTATTTCAGCTGTCAGATGCAGGCAGCCTGTTCCTCTTGTGTGGGCTGTCAGGGGCTAGCAACACTGCTCGTCCAGCTATTGCCCCCCTGCTCTCGATCCAAGGGCGTGCTGGAGAGTATTTGCTCGTGCTGTCCCACACCCATGCCTCGGCACAGAGCCTGTCAGAGGAGGGTGCGTAGCAGTAACATCTTTTCCTGGTCAGTTCTTGCTGCCTGCTTTGAGAGGCAAGCCTGCACAGAACCTGGCACCCTGTGAGGCTGGCCGGCCTGATGTGGGTGGTTATTTTGCAAAAGGTCCAGCCCTGGCTGCACTGAGCTCTGGTGAAGACGTGGCCCCATGCAGGTCATTGTTGCACTCCCTGGGAGTGCTGTCCTTTTTCCTTGGTGCAAACGCAACCGCTGCGATGAGAGGTATGCAGGGGGTATGTTCTTTAGGTGTTTCTTTTTAACTGGCTGAAATTAATGTGTTTCTCTGAACTATGGCCCTGGCTTCCCATTGGGATGCTGCGCTCTATGCTGGTCATTCATTAATTATGCACTGATTTGGATGTCATTTTCTGTTACTGGTTGATAGAAGGGGACTCTGTACAGCACAGTGTATAGTAAGCACAGGGCTGTTTTCCAAGGGGATGAATCTGCAGCTGTGTCACGCTGCCTTTAATGAGGTTGGGCACCAGTCCTGCCCCGGCTCCATAGCAGAGCTCAGCACAGAGTAATAGTTATCTGGACAGCATTTTCACACTTCCCCACCTTACCCTGGTGTGGAGTCACCATCGCTGTGTGCTGCCTTGCTGCTTTGCTTGAGGAAAAAGCCCCGTGCCACCTCCCTCTCTGCACGACAGACAGCGCTGAAATAGCTTGTGAAGGCTGCTATTTCTTGGCTGGGAGGCGTGCTGGAAGGCGGAGGAGCTGTGGCAACCTGTTAACGAAGACAAGTATTATGGCTAGTATTTGCTTTTATTGCTTATATGAATCCTTTGTACATTTCCAAAGGGGAAGGGTAAATAGTAAGATCTGCCATCCCCTGACCTGAAAGAATTGTGTCACCTTGGCTTAGTCCAGCCACCACCAGAGAAAAGAGGAGAGCTGAGCACTGCATTAACAGCCTTGCAGAGGGAACACGGGCTGTAACAGAAGGTGACATTACCTGCCTACTCCCCTTCAGTCAAGACAGGAGCAGGGAACTCGGCTACAGCTATGGCTTGCACAGAGTGCCAGCACTTGGGCACTGTGCTGCCAGGGTCTGGTAGGGGCACCCTGCTGCAGGTGAGGCAGCTGCCACCTGGAAGTGGTCTTTGACATTGCTGGTAAGGTCTCCCGGTACCAGAGCGATGGCCAACACCAGCCAAGGGACGCTGCTGCATGTTGATGGGCTGCGAGAGGAAAAGGCCAGGGCAGAGCTTCACAGAACAGTTGTGACTGCTGCAGCAGGGCTGTGCGGGGAACAGAGCTGGGAAATGCTTTGTGTCTCCGGTGTGGGAGGAGAGGAATAGAGATGAGATGGGTGGGGAAATCTAGTCCACCCTCATTGATAATTTCTTCTGATCTGTTACACCACGCTAAAGATCTGTGTACATGCAGCAGCTGACTGCCTTTTAAATTGACATACTTAATGCTGGCATCATTTCATGCTCCCTGTCTGCAGTTCTCTCTGCTCCCAGGTCAGGGAGAGACCTTATTTGAGTGCTTTTCTGTCTTTTGAGGTTTGCCATTCAGCCTCACTCGAGGCTATCTGTACAGACAGCACCAAGTCGTGGCCTCATGGTGTTGTGCAAGTGTGGTGTGGATCAGGGTACTGCAAGGGTTTTGTTTTGTACCCTGGCAGGGATGTGAAGACAGGACAGCTGGCCCGTAGGGGTAAGTATGATGCTGCCATGCCTTCTTCAGGGTCTGGGGAGCCTCACCTCAACTCCTTCAGCCTCTGCTGCTGTGGGCCCCATGCAGTGTCCTGCCAGTGTTGACTCTGCAGCCCAGAGCTGCCATGTGGGAGCTGTGAGCTGGGGGCAGGCTGTGGCACGGTGAGGGTGCTTACTCTCTTCTGTGACTTTTCACATAGGGGAGAGGGCAGGGCAGCAGCCCCCAGAGACCATGGCTCCTGTGCTGCAGGTGCAGGAAAGCCAGGGCACCTGGGAGGAGGAGGAGGCTGACAACATGGGTGCTTTCTTCAGAGCAAAGGGAAAAGTCATTGCTTTAAGGACCTGGATGAGGTAACTGAGCTGCAAATACAAGCAGGGTGTAATGAGAGGCCATCATGTCCAAGCTGCCCTGGCACCCTGTCCCATGGGGACCTCAGTGACCCCAGGAAATGCCTGCCCTGCAGCAGGCTACAGAGGGAGGAGGAAGCAGAGCACAAGGGCACAGGTGCTGCTGCTGCCCCGGTGAAAGTCAAGCAGGGACCAGAGCTGTGAGCCTCATGGTGTTCACACTCTGTTTGTTTGTGTCTTTTGGCTGTGCTGGTGCCTGGAGGAACGTTTACGGAGGAGGACAGAGCATGAGGATATGTTTGCTCCATTGTCAGGGGACTTGCAGGGAGACATAGGGCTCTCTGTGTCCGCAGCACAGCAACGCAGCAGCATTTCTGAATTGCACGCTGCTGCAGGAACAGCCCTGCATCTCAGATGCTCATCCAATGTGATCTTGTCTGGAGCACAAACGCTTCCTCAGGAGGTGGTGTACACAGCATCCTTACACCCCGTGCAGGATTTCACAGTGTCTTCATGTCAAGAGCTGATGCTGTTTGTAACACCTCATCCTGACAGTACTCTGGGTGCTGGCACTGGAGCTCGGCTCCGCTCTGAGTGCAGCTGAATGCTATTTTTAGCTGATTGCTGCAGCCAGGATGGGAGCTGGTCCTGTGCTTTGTGGAGATGAGGAGACAGCACGTGCATCCTTCTCCCTTCATGCTGCAGGCTTTGCTGAGGCAGCGTGTGTGGAATCAGTAATGATCCTGAGAAGGAGGCTGCCATGCCTTGTGCCTGTGGGAGGTAGCAAGGAGTTAGGGCGGTGGGTCTTGTGGTGTCACCTTGTGCAAAATCCTTAGGAAAAATACTTTGAAAACCACTCAAATTCTGTAGGCGTGTCTGAAAAGTCTTCCACTCCACAACTCCAGGCAATTTGTGCCTTTGTTTTTATGCTCTGTTGTGTGCAGCAGGTTAACCCCTTGTGCTAATAATGACAGTATGAAAGGTTTTCAGTGCCTGCTGCCTGGCTGTTAGGAGCTTGATCTTGGGATGCTTTGGCAGCTGCTGTGCAGATGCTTTTCCCACTTTCAAGAGGCAGGGGGCCAAGGCAAGTGGTTACCTCTTCCCTCTTTCTTTTGTTTTTACTTTGTTCTTTGTTTCTAGCAGGTATGGATGGGAAGAAATGCAGTGTGTGGATGTTTTTACCTCTTGTGTTCACCCTGTTCACATCAGCTGGATTATGGATAGTGTAAGTTATCTCCTGTTGGTTATTTGGTTATTAAGTAAGCCCAAGTTAGGCTGGGGCAGTCGGAAGTACCACTGTAGTGTGGGCTGCATCTCAGTACAGAGAGCCATTTGGGGATGCTCTGTCTTTGAGTTACTGTGGGGCTGGGAAGGCACCATGGTATGGGCAGGGGCCAGTCCGTGCCAGTTCATGACCTGGAGAATCACATTTTTATCCCTGAGTTTCTGTGCTATCCAGACCAAGTTTCAGACCTTACCTTCTTCCTGGATCATGTTACTGGGAGGTGCCTGAAAAGAAACAGGCAAAAATGCAAAAATTCTCTTTCATTACGTTTTCTTTGAATGAGTTGGTAGAGCTCTGGGAGAAGCACTTAGGCCCTGCTTTGGGGTGCAGACTCAAAATCCACAGCGTCGAGCACTGCACTGATGACTTGCCAGCACCTTAATGCTGACACCTCACTTTCTCACTAGTACTACTTATCAAAATGCACACAAGACTTGCATTGCCCTGAGCTGGGCTGTCTCCAAGCATGCAGGCAGACAACTGCAGTGTGAATTTGGGAGTGATAAATACGTGATCAGCAGCTATGCTCAACCTGAGAGGCAGTTATATTGTAGGATGTGGCTTTGTTCACGGTCTGTGGATGTTGTTTTTCAGCTGCAGGGCCAGCTTAAGCTATTTGTCTGACCCCTGTTGCTTGTTGTTCTTGTCCCACCCATTCCCTCTGTTTGTATTAAAACAGTTTTTGTGGATGGGGGACTGTGGCAAACCAGATGAATCAAATGACCTGGATTAAAAATGAAAACCTTTCCCCTGGTTGGTTATTTTTAAGGCAGCTCAGTCCAGTGACCCTGTTTGTCTACCTGACCATGCAAAACAGATGCAATGCAGAGAGAGGCACATATTTAGGCCGGGAATTGAGCACTGCCAGCTCGAGCAGAGAGAAACACAGGCTGTCTCCAGCAGATCCTGACAGTGGGCTTTGAGACACTTAAGGTGTTGTTTCAGTGATACTTGGAACTGGAGTCAGAATGAGGTTTTACACTGTTGGTTGTTTTGTTTTTGGTTTTTTTGACAGGTACTTTATAGCAGTGGAGGACAACAAAATTCTCCCACTAAATGTACCAGATAGGTAAGAGCTGGTTGTGGGCTTTACGTTCAATCGCTTGTTTCTTTAAAATAATAAAACAATGAAAACTGACTGGGAAAGAAAATCCTGAATCTTTGTTCCTATGCATCTGTGTCTCTTAGGAAGCCTGGTTCCAAAAGACCACCTTATATCAGGTAAGTGAATGATTTTCTTCCAGTTACTGTTCTGATTAATGGTTGTTATTCATGTGCCTTTGCCATCCTAAGGTTACAATGATACATTTATATTTTCCAAGTATCGCAGGTGATGCACCTCCTGCAAGCTGTGTGTTTAGCCAAGTCATGAACATGGCAGCATTTCTAGGTAGGAACCACAAGGGGAATGTTTTTTTTTCTCTTTCATGATTTGTTTTAAGAAATCACTGAACCATAAGTAATATCCCATACATACTGTTCTTGATTCTGATGATGTGAAACCAAATCATTTAAACTGCAATGACTACTGATTAAGACAGTATTGTTTTGTCTCCATTTGTAGAAAAACAGAATGAAGCTGGATGCATTTGAACTTTATTGGTTTTGATTTATTCTTATGTCTTATATTGTCTCAGCCTGGAATCAGTGTCGCTGTTTCATTGTATGGTGGTTTTTGTTATATGCTGTGAATGTGGGATAATTGTATGGGAATACTGACAAATGCAGCGACTGATTATACATAATTTCATCTGTGCTGAAGTCCCCCCATACCCCAACCCTTCCTAAATTCAGTTACTAGATCTGTGGAATTTTACTGGCATTTCCCAGGAGTGGAAATAAGAGGGAAACATCACAAAGAGAAGAAATACCTGAAAAGTACTTGAAAAAAGGTGTTTGTGTTTGGTTCTTAAAACTGTTTGTTACCTTCACCTGTGTGTATTTTCAACAAATTATCCCAAACTTAAATGGCAAATAATTCATTATTTTAACCTTGATTTGCTCTTCTGTAGTGGTACTTTTATTTATTTATTTATTTATTTATTTATTTATTTATACGGGGTGATTTGTTGTGCTTTCAGTTTTGCTCTGAGCTATTCCCTCAAAGTGTGGGTTCCACCACTGTTGCCTGTGAAAGGCATGATGTTTCTTTTCAGAAACCAGGAAATTCAGTTGAGTTGAGCTTTGAAATTAATCCAGACCTGTATGTGCACGAGTAAGATACTTTAGCAATCTTAATCTGACATAATAAAAACGAGGCTTTGGATGTAAAACCTGCTAAAACATGTTTAATCATGAAACTTGACACAAACTTCTTTATTTTCAAGTACCACTTCAGGGTGGAGTTTAGGTACCCTTACACTTTATTTCTGTGTATGGCTTTGCTTCAGTTTTAGATCTTGATTTACATATTGAGCCAGAGTCTCAGTTAGTAGAAATAATTCTGGCTCTAGTTTGTGCTAAGGCTGGGTTTTGCCCACATTTTATTTATACGCCTGACACACAGTGCAATGGGATTCTGATGATGTGATTTAAACTTCTGAGCCCCAAACCACTTAAAACAACTTCTGCATAGCATGCTACTCCTTATCTTGAAGTGGCTGTTTGACAGCAGTGAATACACACCTGCCTTTTCAGCTCCTTCCAGGTAAGGCTCCTCTGGTCAAGCAGCCTCTGTGAACCCGCACCAAGTCCCACCCAGTCCAGGCAGTTTATTGAAAGAGCAGGAATTAGCTTCATGCTCACTTACTATGCGATCTGGGTGGACATGAGGATAGCAGTTGCATGTGTGAGGGGAGCAGCTGGTGTGAAGAAGGGCAGGCAAACAAAAGACGTGCAGCATTTTGAAGCTAAGCTGTACTGTATGCTTCAACTGCTGCTTCTTCCGTTGCAAGAAGAAATATAACCAGGGAACCTGCAGACTGCAGGCGTGTTGTGGGAGATGTGATAATAGGTGGCTGCCTTGGCCATTGTTGAGTTTATGAAATACCATGAAATGGCTGGTGTAATGAGAAAAAAGGTCAGCAGGGTTGGTACCCTGGATTTCAAGAAAGCAAACTTTAAGCTATTGAGGGAGCTGCTTAGCAGAGTACCCTGGGAATCTGCTTTTGAGGGCTTAGGAATCCGCAAGCGCTGGTCAGTCTTTAAGAGCCATCTTGCAGGAGCACAGGGGCAGGCTGTCCCACTGCGTCAGAAGTCAAGCCGGGCAGAAGACCAGCTTGGCTGAGCAGGGAACTCCTCGTGGAGCTCAAGAGGAAAAAGAGATTGTGTGATGTCTGGAAGCAAGGCCAGGCTTTGCAGGAAGATTACAGAGCTGTGCTTCCTGTATACAGGGAGCAGGGATGAAGGCCAGAGCTCAGTTAGAGTTGAAACTGGCCAGTGTTGTGTCAGGTAACAAGAAGGGCTTTTTAAAATATGTCAATAGCAAAAGGAGGTCTGAAGGAGACAGTGGGCTGATACTTACTGAAGATGGCCAGCTGACTGATAGGGATGGAGGTAGAGCAGAGGCATTCCATGCTCTTTTTGCCTCGATCTTCAGTAATGCTGAGAGGCCCTGGGCTGCCTGGTCCCAGGAGTTGTAGGACCACAAACGCAGGAGCGGTGACTCTCCTCCATGTGTGGACACTGAAACCGTAAGGGACCAGCTGTATCAGCTGAATGTTCCCAAGTTGCTGGGGCCTGGTAAGATTCATCACAGAGTACCGAAGGAGCCAGTGGATGTGATGGCAGGACCCCTCTCAGTCATCTGCCAAAGGTCTTGGGAGCCTGGGGAGGTCCCTGCTCGCTGGAAGCTGGCCAGTGTTATTCCGATCTACCAGAAGGGCATGAGGGAAGACCCAGGGAACTACAGATCTGTGAGCCTAACCTTGGTTCCTGGAAAAATGACAGGGAAGATCATACAGGGTACTGTTGAAAGGCATTTAAAGAGCAATGCAATCATCAGGCACAGCCAACGGGTTCACAAAGGGAGAGTCCTGTTTACCTAACTGGATACCCTTCCATGATAAGGTCACACACCTAGTGGATGAAGGGAAGGTGGCGGATGTAGGTTTTCTGGATTGTGGTAAGGCTTTTGGTACTGTCCCTCACAGCATCCTTCTGGACAAGTTGCCCTCCTGTGGGATGAGTGGGTTCACAGTGCACCAGGTGAGGAACTGGCTGAAGGGCAGGGTTCAGAGAGTTGTAGTGAGTGGGGCTATGTCTGGATGGTGACCAGTCACCAGCTGCTGCTCAGGGTCCAGTTCTAGGGCCAGTTTTGTTCAGTGTTTCTGTCAACAACCTGGGTGCAGGAGCCGATGCACCATTAGCAAGTTTGCTGATGATACCAAACCCGGAGGTGCTCTTGACTCTCTTGAGGGACAAGATGCCTTGCAAAGGGATCTGGATGGACTGGAGCTCTGAGCAGTGATTAACAGGATGAAAGCTAACAAGTCAAGATGCAGGACTGTGCACCTAGGATGGAGTAACACCAGGCACGGGTATGAACTGGGAGAGGAGCGGCAGGAGAGCAGCCCTGCGGCAGGGGATCTGTGGGTCTGGCTGAGGGCAGGCTCAGCGCCAGTCAGGGATGTGCCCTGGCAGCCCAGAGGGCAAACTGCATCCTGGGGTGCATCAAACACAGCATAACCAGCTGGGCAAAGAGGTGGTTATCCCTGGGTGCTGGGGTGGCCTCACCTTGAGCAGTGTGTGCAGTTCAGGGCCCCACAATCTGACACGGATGTGAAAGTACTTGAGCGCATCCAGAAGAGGGTAACGCAGCTGGTGGAAGGGCTGAAGACATGTCCTGTGAGGAACAGCTGAGGACTTTGGGTTTGTCCACTTTGGAGCAAAGGAGGCTGAGGGGTGACCTCATTGCCCTCTCCAGCTTCCTGAGGAGGGGAAGTGGAGAGGGAGGTGCTGAGCATTTCTCCCTGGGATCCAGTGACAGGACATGTGGGAATGGTTCGAAGCTGCATCTGAGGAGGTTTAGACCAGACATTGGGAAGCATTTCTTTACTGAGAGCATGGTCAAACACTGGAACAGGCTTCCTGGGGGGGCGGGCGATGCCCCAGGCCTGTCAGTGTTTCAGAGGCGTTTGGACCATTCCCCTAATAACGTGCTTTAACTTTTGGTCAGCCCTGAAGTGGTCAGGCACTTGGACTGGATGATTGTTGTGGATCTCTTCCAACTGAACTATTCTCTTCTCTTCTCTTCTCTGCTTTTTGGATAAAGCCAAGCTTTTCTCTGCTGTACTGGGTGCTTCTGAGAGCTGCTTTTAGTGTATACCTCTGGCCACCTTAGTTGTGTCAAGGCCATTGCTGTAGGAGAGGAAAACTGCAGAAATATGCGGGTAACATAGACATTACTGAATATTGAAAATGCCATTGTTTTTCACATAATGCTGGAAGGTGACCTTTTCATTCCCTTTTGTTATTCCCATCAGTGTTTTAGGAAAAGTTCACATAATTTCAGGATCCTGTCCTATAGAAATAGAAATGAAAAAGTTCCTGCACATGAGCTCAAGTAGTCACAAAGTGGCTGTCCCAAACAATTACCTAGGGACGAAAACCAGAAATTCTCTTTTTTAGGGGAACAAAGATCTGTGGTTTTCAAGGATTTGGAGTGGATTGATCCACTAAAGCAAAGTGTGAGAGAGTAAACTCAAACATCTTTTGCAGTTTGGATAAAAGTGGGTATTTTTCAGTTACAGTGCCCTTATTTTTCTAAACTCTGTGTTTGGAATTATACCAGGGGTTTTGTGGAAGATGTAGATCTAATTTGCAGACAACAGTATGACCTGCATGTTTTCAGTTTGAGCATAAGCATAAGAAGGTGTTCAGCAACAACCAGTAAATTTCCCTCTTCAATTAACTTGTTTGTTAGTGGTCTGATTTGAATCCCATCTGAAGGCCAACTGATTGCTTGGCTTTCCGCGTTGTTCCATGCAGCATTCCTTAGGGAGGGCAAGAATAAAGAATGTGAATATCTCCTGGGGTTATGTCATATCATATGATATATCATGTATCATATATATCATGTATCATATGTCGTGTCATAGCACTTGGGCTAATTGTATGCTTGGAAGGACTGTTCTTCCAGTGTTCGTGGAAAATTAGTGCAATATTTTGGCTTACATTTGTGGCACCAGCAACTTGTTTCAGAGGAGGAGAAGAGGCGGTGGGTGTTACGGAAAAACCTGCAGAAATACATGTGTTCCATTCATACATTCTCTAATACAGGTGAGGTTTGACGTACCTCCTCCAAGAGAGCTCAGTGCTCATGAATGGAGTGAAACTTGATGCAAGCCCAGCTGCCACAATGTGAATACATGGGGGGGGGGGGGGGGGGGGGGGGCGGGGCGGTGTGTGTGTGTGGTAGACTACGTGCTGGGAGCTTCACAGGCAAATAGGAAGGTGGTGCTCTTCCCCCAGAAAATTTGCAACCCGGTTCCTAGATAAAGCATCATGAGAAAAGGAAGCGTGGGAGCTCAGTGTAACTGGATTACAAGAGAGATGCTTCCTGTGCTTAGTCTCGTCTGTGATGGGAGGGGGCCATGCAGAAGCACCAAGATAGCCAGCCTGCAGTGCGCTCTCCCCTCTGGGTGGAAAGAGGGCTAGGGGTCCGTGAGCCCTCAGCCAGATGGTTACTACAGCGTGTTCTACCTAATACGTACCTTGCATTGTTTCCTTTTCAGCACTTGTCGTGGCTGTCCTGCGCTTCATTCAGCTGAAGCCGAAGGTGCTGAACCCTTGGCTGAACGTCAGCGGCCTGGTGGCATTATGCTTGGCCTCTTTTGGGATGACCCTCCTCGGCAACTTTCAGGTACTGTGCTCTAGGCTTGGGCCACTGTGTCCATGCTGTGAGATTCCTGCTTTTCTAGGACATCTGCTTTGGTCTTTGAACTGCCTGTGATGTGAGCTCAGGAGATACGTTAGGCTGTGCCTCAGCCCTCCTTGTACCTGCTCTGCCACCTCTGTCTGCTGCTTACGTAGCTCCACTGACTGCTGAGATGAAGTGCCACAATAATTTTTCACATATTCCCAGTAGGATTTGCACCTGCATGCTTATCCTCGACCTGCCAAGAGTCTGAGCAGGGACCCTGCTGAGCTTCTTGAGCCTTAGGGGTTGGCACAGATGGTTCTGGGTAAAAGGACTGACCTGGAAGTTTACGTACACATCTGCACGAACGGGCGCACAGCTGCCCGTACAGATTTAGCAGGCAGTTCAGGGTCCTTCATTTAAAACATACATTGTTTAAACCCACCTTCTGCTTGTCCTCAGACTGGCCACGAGAGGGACACAGCAGAGGAACGCTACAAGGGTGCCTGAGCAGGGGGTCCCTCCGCTTCTCGATCTGTCCTGCAGCATTATACAAACAAGCAAGCAAGCTGTCAGAGCCGCAGCGTTGCTTTGTGTGGTTGGGTGTTCACTGTCATCACAAGCGTGTCTGTTAGGTCTGCAGTGAAAATCGTGGCATTAGAGTCAGTGGCCCTTAGGTTTCCCTATCCCTTTGCTGTCCCTGATGCTCTGCCTCTCACTGGGGTGCAAGTAATGACCCCCAATAATGACAGGAACAGAGAAAGTTCAGTGTAGACTGATGTCTTTCCTGGCTTTGCAGTCAGGGAGCTATTTTTCCTGCCAATGCAGGAAGGGTGAGTAGCGGTTTGGGATGTGGAGCAATCGCAGGAGCTTTGTGTCCTTTCATATTTTTTTTATTGTTTTTTAATGAGGTGTGAGATAATTTGACTGTCTGGGACCTGGTCTTCCTAATTCCACAGCACCAGACAAAAACCTCGAGTCTTGTTTTTTCATGAGAGCTTCCCAGCTAGGAACTATGAGGCTTTTGTAACAGCTTTGTCTAGGTATGAGAAGAGTATTTCTAGTACAGGGAAGGTACTAGGAAGTAGTTTCAACCTCTCCTTCCTTTTTTTTCACTCCTTGGAGCAAATTATTGTTATTTAAAAGTGGATACTTTGAATCATGCCTGGTTATAAATTCTGAACTAATTATCCACTCCTTGTTGGTTACCTGTATCCTTGCTTAGATCTTTTGCCAAACCACAAAAGCATGAAACCCTGTTTTTCCCTGCCTGATTGCTAAGCTGAATGTGGCATTAAACCGTATTTCTGGAAAATTACAGCTTGAGTGTGTCAGAGGGACGTTATGGCTGAGTCCCTTGCAGTGCAGGCTGCCTTGGGAAAGGCAGCTCAATCCCATTTTTGCGGGTACTAGAGTTATGCAAAGCCAGAGGGGCAGGGCAGCATTTGAACGTACCCTTGAAAAAAACCTCGAGGTAGGGAGGAGAGGGGAAAGATTAGTGGAGGCACAGTAACTAGACTATTATCTTGTAGACGGCATCTTGTTTGGTGCAAATTTATTAAATCACCAAACAGGAATCAAGGCTGCAGGGAGGAATTACAGACTGCTGTTTTTTCTAGAAGAGCCTCAGAAGCAGAAGGAAAGAGAGATTGTCTGGCTTAAGTCTTGTCCGTGCTGGACTTTCTGAATGAATTTGCAGCCTCGGGGGATCTCTTTGCAGATTCTTCTTGTTGAACCTGGCTGTCCTTTTGCCTTGTGGCATTGCACAGTCACTGAGCCCTGTGAAACATGAGAGCCCAAGGAAGAGAGAAGCACTTGCACTCCAGAGAGGTTGGGTTCATATTGCCTCAGACCCCAGTGGTCAAGGATGGGCAGGAGAGGGAACAGACTGTCAAGCTCTTTGGTCATAGAAACTTGCCAAACCAGGAGCATGTGTCTGTGTTTTGGCTTGTGCTAGCTCAGCAGAGGTGGTAGGGCTTTGGCCACCCTCTGCCCCAGGCAGCACTGCTCCATGCAGCTGGCACTGAAGGTCGCACAGTTTGTGTCCAATGCAGGGAGCTGTACAAGACCCCAGTGGATTGTCCTTGCCTGCCCTGGCCATCATATCAAGCCAGGGAAGGATGCACTTCCGAGCGCTGTGTTAGTGAGTCTTGTCAGGGAGCTGTGGAGGCAGTCCCCAGGCAACTGCAGTTTCCACTGTGTTTGGGCTTTGAGCAGTAGATCTGCTTGACTGTGACAGCTGTCAACTCATCTTGGTTATGTGATACCTTACACCTTTGCCAGAAGAAATGATACAGCATCTCTGTCTCAAACCCCAGTTATTCCCACTCTCCTCTATCCCACCCAGCAGCTAGCAGCTAGCTCCTGTTGCATCCAAACAATGACCGTTTTGTTTGTTCCTAGCTTTCCAATGATGAGGAGATCCACAATGTGGGCACATCGCTGACCTTTGGTTTTGGGACCTTGGCGTGCTGGATCCAGTCTGCCCTCACCCTCAAGATCAACCTGAAGAACGAGGGACGGAAAGCTGGGATTCCACGAGTTGCGCTGTCAGCCAGCATCACCCTCTGTGTGGTGCTCTGTATCCTTTTGTCCTGCTCCCTGGGAAGCCAGGTATCATACGTATCTGACACTCTCTGCAGCAGGGAACGTTGGCTCTTCTCGCATCCTTTCTAGGATCTCAAAACATTTAGGAATGCTGTGTAGCTTGCCTTCATGGCATGATTGGCTCATTTTGCTACTTGTGTTTTACCAGAAGGCAGTGTTTCATAGATGGGCTTACTTCTTTCATAAATGTTTCTAAAACTTGGTAGTGATATCCAAAGTGGTTACAATATTGCATAGTATCTGTGTGATTTAATGGCACCACTGCTTACCTACACAGTAGCATTTAAGATGATGCAAAATACTGAGATACAAAATCTCAGGAGAACAAAGGAACAAGGGAAGAAAAGAGATTTCTGAAGATGAGAAGATTTTGATGTGTTTATTGAAATGCTCCGGGGTGGTAGATCTAGCTCTGCCTTTAAAAATGCTTAGCGTAGCCAAGAGCTGCTGGGTCATGTAAGCTTTGGGTAAGACTAAGTACTTTGCAAATGAGGTTTGGGCTGTGGGGTCTGTGGTCACCCAGGCTGGATGCACATGTGGCTTCCTCTCCACCTTGTGCCTGTCAACCCCAGACCTTCTGTTTACACCAGCACTCTGTACCCTGGGTGTTTGTTTAGGGTGGATCCATTCACTGCATAGTTGCATCAAGTTAGTGCTGGGATAAGCAAGAGGTCAGGAATAAATGGCAAGGAAGATAATCCCCCTCTTCAGGGAACAGCCTGTTCTTAAAACAGTTGCTTAGTCACTTGGTTGGTTTTGAAGATTTCAGTCAGTGTGCAGAGGAATAGCAGATTGATGTGAAGATGTACCATCAGTTGCCTCTTAAGCTTCCTTGGGAAAATCTGGAGGTGAGCATCATACCTTGGAGTACATAACGTAGGAGTTTGCCTGTGGTGCTCCCCTTGCCCCAAGACCATAGGTCCTCCAGGGTGTGTATGGGGTAGGGCTGCATGTGAGGAGCTGGGCCAGGCTCCTGCTATGCTGCTGTCTTCAGAGGTGTCTGCCAGGCTGGGAGCAGGAGCAGCCAGGTACGCCAGGGTGTAGCTGCTCCTGTACTGACATGCTGGGTGCGCCCAGCCCTCCCCAGCTGGCTGCATGGCACTGAAGGCCTGGGCCCTCTGTGGAGGAGGGCAGGCTGAAGCAGGAGACCCATTCTGTGCCCCCCTGCCTCTCCAGCTCTGAAAAAGCTTGGGGCTGGCTCCCTATCTCATGTGGCTTGTGCATAACCCTTGCACCGCAGGGAAAGAAGATGATATTTAAAGACAGACACAGAATGCTGTTTGCTGAAATGAAGCTTTGGTTGCCTACACTAAGCCCAAGATGAAAAGTCTCTGATTATCTGCTTTGTGCAGTTAAAGCATAGGAGATGCTGCTTGTTTATTTGTTTTACCTGTGAAGATTTGTGATGCTGCGTTCTTGAAGTACAGAGGAAATCCCAAGAGACAGAAGAGCCAGTAGGTTTAGAGGAGATGTGCACTGGGCTAGGGCAGGTCCCCAGCTGAGGAGGGTGCCTTCTGCTTTAGGGGAGGTGAGAACTGCTTTTATGGAGTACTCCCGACACAACCCGAGGCACGGCACTGAGAGACCCTGATGCCAGGCAATATGTGGTCCAAGCACACGGGTGCATGGACCTGGAGGATGGTTTCTGTCTCTGGCAGCGTTCTTTCTCCTTTAAGTATAACATACCATATTGTTTAGAATGACGCTTCCTGGATTTCACAGAAAGGGATGATTTTGCAGGCTATCTAAAGAGAATGAAAGCTTGCACAATGTAGGTTGAAGGGTGTCCCCATTGCCTGCGGTGCAGAGATCTGATCCAGCTTTTGCTGGGAGGCTCCTGGCAGGTGGGAGCCCGCAGGCAGATCTCCAGCTTGCTGGCTGTGTCACTGGCTAGTTAGATGTTCGAGCAAGTAATTGATTTCTCTGCACCTAAGTCTTTCCCTCTGTAAATGTTTAGCAGCCTGAATTGGAATCAGGAAGCCCTGGTCCGTGTAGGAGAGCTGCTGCGCTCCACAGGCATTGTTGGACACCTGATATCCCTTCCATCTCTGGCACCACATGCAAGCTCTCCTGAGATGGCTGGCTGGGTTGACCGTCATCTGGGTTGACTTTGATTTTTAAGATTTTGTCTTCCCTGTTGGTTTTCTCTCATCCTGGCAGGTGTCTCTACTCCCACTAGTTCTCCTTGACTTGCCTCTTCCAGATTTCATCCTCATGGCACAAGGCATTCACATGCATGCTTCCAGGATCCAGTGGGGCCTGGTGATGTGCTTCCTGTGCTACTTCGGCACCTTTGCAGTGGAGTTCAGGCACTACAGATTTGAGATTGTTTGCTCTGAGTACCAGGAAAACTTTCTGAGCTTTTCTGAAAGCTTATCGGAAGCCTCGGAGTACCAGACAGATCAGGTGTAGCCTGTCCTCTGGCGGGGGGAGGGGGGGGCAGGTGTGGTTTCATGGGTTAAACATGACCTCATTCACACTTTTTCGATGAGTTTTTTTCATGTGCAATCATGATCATGTTGCCAAAGGGCTCCGAGGGTGGCTGTCTCATTAAGAGCCAAACAAAACTATCTGTCTGCTGGGAGAGGAGTGGACCCTTCTCAGCGGCAGCATTGGGAGCACAAGCTGTTTAGTTTGCGACTGAACAGTGACTCTTTTTGAGTGGCCCTGTCTCACTCGCGTTGCTCAGAACATTCAACAGCCAGTCCTCACGATGCCCCTCTGAGACAGGCACTCCTCAGCCTGTTCTGCAGAGGAGGAGGTGAAGGAAATGGACTTCTCCAGGCACCAGGAGTCTTCAGGAGTCACCAGTCTGCATCTTTTGTGTGTTTCTTGTGTTGTTTTCTTTGCTGCCAACTGTTGTGACTTGGCAAGATGAGAAAGGGCAGCTGTTTCTTCTGGACCTGGAACCGAGCAGTGGAAAGCCCCGGCTGGCTGGCTTATGTGGTGAGCAGGCAGGCATTTCTTCTATCTGGGAAAGCAGCCGACAGTAAAGCTAGGTTTGGGAGAAGCTGTGTTGTGATCGGGAAGTGAGACTGGGCTGATGTAGCTGGGCAGCCCGTCCCAGGCCAGGGGAGATGCCACAGTGGAGCGCTGTCCTCGGCTTTGTGTTTCACACCACAGTGGGGACTGGTGGAAGCCAGGTGCTGAATTAAGATGGGAATGCCTGTGTGCTCTGAAGGTGACCTAGAAAAGGCTTTTCATTATAAGTGTGTAGTGCTTCCACCACATATCATGTGTAGTATTTCAAAAGCTTTTTTTTTTTTATTCCTTGAAGGGGAAAACATTCTGTTGGAGACACTGGGCTTGCCTGCAGCAAGAACAGAACTGTTGCAGGTGGTTCTGGGCGTAGGGTTTGCTTTTGCTCCTTGTGCACTCAGAAGTCAAACTTCAGATACGCTGACACGAGGCTTGGGCTTAGGGCCCCTCACTGTGGCCTGTTGTCCCGAGTGGAGTCTGCCACAGGTTTCAGTGGGCTTCCAAAGTGCAGGGAGGCAGTTCTGCACCAGAGGTTGGGTGATGCAGCCTGAGGGCTGGAGGTGCAGGAAGGGAACAGCAAAACCAGAAGGGCTTCTCCCTCCCTGGAGGGAGATTCTCAGACAGGTCTGTTTTCAAAGAAAAAGCAGGAGCTCAAACCCCCGTTTAGAAACCTGGTTTTGGGAAGGCTGCTGTATTGGGTGGGCAGGGGAGTGATGGAGGTTGCTTCTCATGAACATGACTCCTGTTTTCACCCATGCATCAGGCTCGGCTTAGGTGTGCATCTTGCCTGAGCTGCAGGAAAGTAATCAGAAATTAAAACAGCGGCAGAAGGCATTTGAAGGGGAACTCGTACCGCACCATGGCATTTCTGATAGAGAGGGAAAAGGCACGAGGGCATTCAGTCTATTGCAAAGGTCAGCGGCCTCTCCTGAAAGGAGAAACAGTTAAGAAGAACTTCTGTCGACTATTGTAAGTAGAAAGCTTTCAGCCAGCCCTTTATCTCCTGTGGGCCAAAAGTTGTTCTCATGCAGCTGTTACAAATCCAGAGCATCTCCAGCCGATGAAGGGTTGTTGTTGGACTGCTGAAGGCCTTCTCCTTGTAGCTGTGTCATTAGTGGGAAGCTTTCCTGGAGGGACATGCTAAGGGTGGCCCAAGGGCACAGCAGCATAAGGTGCAGGGCTCCCTAGCAGCACATCTGGGGAGCTCGTCCTGGGTGAGGGCAGGAGGGGATAGTCTGGAGAAGATGCAAGTGGGGAACCTCTCACATGGGCACAGAGGCTCAACGCATATGGAGCACAAAATAGCAATTTGTTTTAAGGATGGTTTACTGTAAATAGTCCACTGTGACTGTTTTTTTAAATTAATTAATACTTTCAGTTTATCATTTTATATTTTGTAATTTTATCAGAAAAAAAAATGTTTGTGATTTTTTTTTTCTTGTCTTTCTTTCCTTTTCCTATATGCAATCCAAACTGAACTTGAGGTTTTTGGTGATAACTCTGTACATTTCTTAGAGTATTTCTAACAGCACATTTCAGTACAACTAAATGACAACTGATATACACTGAAACATGACCACTAAATAAAGTGCTTTTATGGAGAAAGTGAGTTTTATTTTTGTCCCCTACCCCATGCATAGCTTTCTGATGGCAAAGGCAAAACAAAAGGTAGTTGCAGTGTCATGATTAAAATTAACACTTAAGGAAGCCAGGGACTATTCAGCCATGCAGACACACTTACTGTAACAGTGCTAATTAGCAGGCTCTTTCTAGGAGGAGGATCACACTCATACACAGCCCAGAAACGCATCCAGACTAGCTGCCTCACAGCCTTACCTGCTACCATCAGTTTTAGAAGGGCAGTGCTGGCATGATGTGGTTTCCTCCCAAAATGCCCGTCTCTTGCTTGTTCTCTACAGAGCAGACCCCCTCAACAGGGACAGCTGTAGGTGTAGATCAGAGCTCAGGAAGGCAAAGGTATTACATTTCAGCCAGCCACGAGGGCAAGCTCAAGCACAGTCACACAGAAATGAGTAAGTAGCAAGTGACAGCCATGCACAAAGTGCCAGCAGCAGGTAACTGGGGTTTCAGACTGTCTCTGCCTCCTTGATTACCAGGAATAACCTAGTTGTGGCTCTTGCTCCTGCACCCTCCCCGGAGCCCCTGCCGAGATGGTAAGATGGTCAGGGAGGCAACACAGCTTCCTTGGCAGGACAGGGATGTCTGCCTTGAAGAAAGGACCAGGGAAGACGAAAGCAGGAAAACAAATTGTTCACAAGTTTTAAAAAAAGGTATTTGCCTTTAGGTGCTGGGATTACTGGTGCTGAACACTGGGAGGGAGTGAACACAAGGAGAGCAAAGTTGTGGTTTTATTTACTACATTAGGAAAAGCTCCACGACCATCTGATGATATAAGTTGGCACAATTTAGATAGGGTGGGTGAAAAGGTCGGGGTTTTAATTCTCATTAAACACAGCAGGATGTTCCCCTCAGGAGCAGCTGTGTGTCAAGTTTTGCTCACAGCTGACTAGTGCTATGAACGTGTGACGGGGTGATGCTGGCTGCTGAGGAGCACCATGGGTTAGCACTAAGCGAGACACTTCGCGGTCAAGCTGACTTTGGTGTTCAGCCAGTTGGATCCCATAGCACAGCACCACAATGCAGCAGTGAGGAGGGTCTAGAATTTAGTTTTTAAAGCTGTATTTCTCTTTGAAATATGAAGCTCTACTTCATTCTGGTAGGCTGGCTGAGCAGCTCTAAGCAGCTTCCATATGCAAGTTGTACTGTTTTGTACCTAGGCCTGCTGTGGATATAGCCAAGATTTAATTTGTTCCCGGTCTAAAGAGCTTGCCTGCAGCAAGGGCTGGCTTTTGCTGTGGCAGCCCAAACCTACTGTATTATAGCCCACATTTGGCATTTTCTTTTGGGCGTTCTAACTCCCCTAACTCTGACAGTTTTGACTTAGCCAGCAACCCTGTCTGCAGGGAGAAGCTCATATCCCCCGTGGTCCCCCTGGGACAGAAGGCCATGCATCTTGTTTGCAGACTGTTTCTAAAAATGATGGACCTCGTGGTGGGGCGTCTCAGCACCAGATTGCAATGGGTGAGTCTGAAGGAAGCATCCTCTGAGCTAACTGCTAGCTGGGAAAGGGAGGAACAGCCTGGCTCCTAGGTGCTTCTCCCCACCCTGTTCCCAGCTCCAGCTGGCTGCTGCAGCCCTCCATCCTACTGCACAAGGGACCCCACACCATACTCTCTATCCATACCTGCTTGCACTAGTTGTAGGTCCAAGACATGATGTAGGTTTGGTTTTAAATTCTGATTATGGACAAGATTACCTAACATTACACAAGGACAATTCAGGTGAAGCATAGTCTTTTGTGCGTGCACTGCTTTCCCTAAGTGGAGGTAGGCAGGAAAAGTTCAGTGAAAGATGAGATGAGGCTGTAATACGATTTCTCATCATCTGTCAGTCCTGCGTTGCCTGGTCTGATCACCACAGCCACGTGAGTATCCGCTTCCTCGGCCGCATTGGCTTCTGAAACAAATAGAAGTGGGGAAAGTGGAGATGAGACGTGCCCACTGACCTCTTCACATAAGTGTTTTCAAGGCTTGAAGATGCCCCAAAACACTGAAGTGCTTTTAAAGGCTGAGACTGAGAGCAGCGTTTGCACGTGATGCTGCAGAGCTCTAGAGAGGGACCAGCCCCCGGCAGAGCTGCTGTGGGTCACTAGCTGCTGCATAATGTGACCAGGCAGGAGCTGGTGGCCTCGCCATCCCCTTCCCTCTCCCAGCGGATGGCTGTGCAAGGCGCTGTGCAGGCAGCACGCGCCAGCAGCTCCATTCCTGCCAGGAAGTAGCTGGGCTGTGGTCAGGCTGTGGCGTTAGCGAGTCCAGCACCCCGCACTGGGAACCGCTTCTCACAAACTTCCTGAGCACAGCAACAGGCCCCGGGAAGACAAAAACAGGGAAGAGGAGGTAACCTGAAGCTGCCGCCAGCTCTGCTGCCATGGCTGGGGAGGGGGTAAGGGCTAACTCCTGGGGACTGTGCTGGCTTAGACTGAGATCACGACCCAGTGCCCTTTCCACCAGAAAAACATCTCCAGCAAGGGCAAGAAATCAATTAGCTTCCTGAGCCTGGCTTTCCAGGGGTCAAGTCTTGACGACCAGAAGCAATATTTTCCTGCTGCTGAGCACAACCTAACAGTAAGTGGCGCAAAGAACCAGCCACCGTGTGTGCCATGTAGCGGCGCAGCACACATGGTCTGTTCCCCCAAGCATGGGGTCACAAAACCCACTGACCCTGTTTTTAAATGGAGTACGCCAACTCCTCCAGCAAACGCTCCACCACTTCCAAGTCTCTCCTTGCTCGCTGGTGCAAGGGTAGGTTTTCTACTTGACTTATTTTCCCTCGCAGCAGCGCTGCTCACAGATCCCCTGCTGCTGTGCCAGAGCCTGGATGCGTGCGGAAGAAGCATGGTAGCATCCAGCCACCGAAGCAAGGTGGTCTGCAGCATTTCTGAGATGCTTGTGACAAGTCAGCAGCAGGCACTGAAAGAGCACCTGCCTCCCTCGCACAGGTAAGAGCCAGCAGGACTGGCAGGCCACCTACCTCGAGGGACATCCGTCAGGAAGAGGATGTTGTTGGTGGCGCACCCAATACTGGCAGCGATCCTTCTGTAGCTCTCACTTTCTACCTTGGGGCCTATTTTGGTATCAAAGTGGCCGTCAAAGAGCTGAAAAAGAGAAAAGCAAAGGCAGCTGCCAAGTGCCACCTGAAGAGCAGGGCTAAACCTCGCTCCCCAGTGAGACATCCCCTTCCCTTCCACCACAGCAACAGGGGCTGATGCAGCCGTGGCAGCATGCTCAGCTGGCTGAGCGTAACTCTGCTGGGACAAAGCCACTGCCCCAGCCCCTGTGCACAAAGCACCCAGCAAGGGCAGTTGTGGGAGTGAAGTCCTCTGCAGAGGGAGAAGCTGTAAGGAAGGTGATAAGGTTATCTACCTCTAGGATATCACCTTCTGTAGAATAGCCGAACAGAAGCTTCTGGGCTTCAATGCTGCCCGAGGAGTAGATATAGACCTTCATCCCCGCTTCCCGCCACTTCCGGATGGCTGGAACCACGTCCTCGAAGATTCTGGAGCAAAACAGGGCAACAGGTAAGGGCAAACCCAGAGGCACCTGGAGGGACACCTTTAGCCAGACACTGTCCCCTCAGTTTGCAAGGGGACTTCATTCCCAGGCTGCTCAGGGCTCCTGCCACCGGAGGGTCTGTTTCAGCACCAGGTCACACATTCCCAGCTCCAGCCACCGAGCAGCTCAGTGACTGCTCCACAGACAGCAGCCCTGACGGGCTACTTCAGACCTTTGACAGGAGTTTCTCCAGCCCCTTCAGTTTGCAGAGGGAAGGAAAGGTGGGGGGAAATGGCATCCCCCCGCTGTTCTCTGCGAGGGAGGAATAAGGGGGGAGGACAGAGAATACAGGCTTTTGCATCTTGAGTCCCACCTGCCTTGCAAGCTACAAGTTTCCCTGTTGGTAAAAGCTGTGGCCCGTAAGTTCCATCCATACGGGGCAAATGCACCCCACGGGTTCAGGCTCTGCCCACGCGTGGGGAGGAACCGAGAGCAGGCTGCAGCTGCAGGAGCTCAATGAGCAGCACTGTACGAACTGCCTGAAGCCAGACAATAATTTGGGAAAGGAGCGTCCCCTCAGGGACTGAGGTCAGAGCTACTCTACCCAGTGACTCAGATCGTACAGTAGTACCTGTGGGCCAGATGTGTCCCTGGCTTAACTGCACCGCAGAGGGAGAACCAGCTCCTGTTCACTAGGCAGCAGCACCCCTCCCTGTATTCTTCCAGCCTAGCAAAGGGCTGGGAAGGCAAGATAACAGTCTAGCAATGGGCTGACAATTCTCAAAACAGGAGTTAGGTCTCACTCCCAGGTAGCAGCCACCCAAAGACAAGCCCAGCATCGAGGAGCAAATCTGCAAGAGAGGGAAGAAGGACTAAAGCCAAGGCAACTGCTGTGTAACTGCTAACGGATGTGTCAGTTCCCTCATACCCTTCTCATTTATACCACGAGATCTCTCTAGCGCTGCAGTTACATGTATGTAAAAGCTTTTTGTATGCAAAGGACATTTACAAGATGATGCGTGTGCTGGGGGAATCTGAAAGATAGACGCTGCTCAAGAGGAACAAAGTGAGGCTGACAGTAAGTCCCTCAGTAATACACGTGATGGTTGATAAGGAAAGGCCACAACCAACCTCAGAAGGGTAGGGAAGAAGTTTCAGTTTGGTATGGCAGAATGATGGAGAAGAAGTGGAGGAGATGCAATCCTCAGGGAACTGAGTTTTCATCCCAATCCAAATTGCAGCTTTCCCACCTGCACTGCACAGCTCTGTGTGGCCGCTTGGCCCAAGGCCCAGAGGTACTGCCCTGAAAAGAGGATCTGAGCGCCTGAACACCTCAAGAAAGAGGACTTCAAATACATGCAAAAGGAGGTGTTGGATTGAATTTTGCAGACTTGTAGCAATCAGCTGGCCCTTTGTTCATCTCCAGTTTCTCAGCCATCTGTTCAGGGCTTTGTTATGTATTAAAAAAAAAAAATCACTTTTTTTCATAGCTATTTATTACATGTCTCTGGTGTCAGCTGAAAATATTTTGAGGTTGTATGGCACCTGCAGAAACTCCCAGACTCTCTCATGTTTTCACATGCTGAGTTCAGTGCCTGGATTTCAGACACGCATGTGCCAGATACAGTTGGGTGAAGGGGGGACTTCAGAGATCTCACTCCTCCAAGGCTGCCATGCAGCAAGGCTAGCTCCACAGTTTTTGGGCCACTATAAGGCAATTACCCATGTTTTTAAAAAAGAAACCAACAGGATGGCTGTCCCTCTTGACTTGCTTTTGGGTTTTGTTGCTTTCTCTGGGAGATGTTTACACTTTTCTGTGAGCTCTTTTTCTTCTTCCTCATTCTTCCTTTGGCAAAACACTTTGTGAACTTAAGGGTTTGTTTTACTTCTTTAGGAACCTGAAATGCATAGTTTATTTAACCAAATACCTCTTGACCTATAAGATCAGGCTTAACTCCAGTTGTCCCTACTTATGCACACTTGTGTTGTGGCTGAAAGATAGAGAGGAACGTGAAGATAAAAAGAAGGGGAAAGGCAGGAAACGTGCAGGTAAGAGATGAAGCAGGAGGAAACAACTGAAAGGACCTCACCCTGCAACCCCAGCTTGTTTAGGCTTGTTCCAAAATGTGAGTGCAATTCAGGGATAAAAAATGCAAGATGGAGAACTGTAAGTTCATACTTGTGCCTCAGTCTCTTGGTTTACCAAGAAATCTCTGTAGCGAAATATTGAGACCTTTTCCAAACTTTTAATGCAGTAGTTGTCCCAGATGAATGTTCCACCGGTCATGGGACCAGAATTGCCCCGTCCCCACTACTTTGTTCCTTTCTCAGACCCCATCTCCTTCACAGGCCCTGCCCAGGTGCCTGGAGAACTCACTGTTTCCCAGCATGTACCTGCTGGTTATTCCATAAGGAGAAACACTCTCACCCACTTGTTGTCTTCCCAGTGGGCACTGAGACAACTTGGTCAATCCCGAGGTTGCCGTAAGCTTTTGCTTCGCTAGACCCAAAGATGAAGCTCAATGGTTTTGTTTCACTGCACGATCAAGTTTGAAATGAAGTGTCTGCAGTTGCTTCCATGACAGCAGTGGCCTGGCTTAAGCCACAAGAGAATGTAAACGTACTGGCTTCTCCAGCAAGGTAGTAATCCTATTGGCATTTGTATGCGGGGCTGTTTCCAGGAATAGCTTATGCAGCTACTCTGCTAACAAACACCTAGGAGAGATGCACCCCACACCTGCCCCGGGGAAAGGGGTACGCTATTATTACTCACTCTCCTTTGACGTGCCCGGTCGTGTAGGCTGCCCTCCACATGTGACCCTGCAGCTGCTTCAGTGCTGTGGTCTTCCTGTCCAGAGACATCTGCCAGTGAACATTGTCCACCACCGCCTGGATGACCCGCTCCAGCTCCTCTTCCCCACTTCCGCTCTCCAAAGGGATGGGCACGGCCCCATCCAAGCTGGAGTCCTCCTGAGCCTGGAAATCATTCATGATAAAAAGAGGTAAGGGAAGAGGTGGGGTGGTCTCAACATCTCGATGGAGGAAAGGGGTCCAACACCTGCATCAACGCACCTCTCTGCAGGACACGCTGGAGCTGCTCTTCCCATGAAGGGTTGCAACACTGAATGCTTTCCTCAATGGGAAATTCAGACTCCAGTCGTGTCTAGAAACACTTGCTTGGATTGTACTTTCCAAATCCCACAATTAGCACTATTGTAGCTGTATTGTAAATACTCTTAATAAGAATTATACTTGCTTAAGTATTTAATTGCTGAAATTAAGGCAAAGAAGCAAATATATCTATTGGCTTCAGATAGCCACAGGTCTCCGAGTGGTGCCATGTCCCTGTACAGAGGCAGGATACGCTGCCCTGTGTTGGACAAGTACTCTGCTGTCCCTCCACACTGCTTCCCAAACAAGCACCTGGAAGCCACAGGTGGTGGATTCAGCAAGAGAAGGGCACAGTGCAGGCACGAAGCTGAAAAGCTGTGGTTTGACGCTTGCTCAGGGGCCGTGAAGACCAATGCGAGCTGAAGGAAACAGCTGAGCTGCTGCCTACTGAGCACCAGCCCTTCCCTGAGCACAGCTCCAGGCTTTGGGTAGGGGAGAATCCACCCATCGAGGCAACCAGCCTCTGCTGGGGGGCAAAGAGAGGTACGGACTCGTGTTGGGTGACTGGGGGAATCTGAGTGACCTGAAGTCTCAGGCGGTGCCGAGAAAACCAGCAGAGACACGGTACAGCTCCATTACTTCACCTGTTTCCTCAGAAGTCCGATGTCTCGCTGGCACTCCTCCTCCTCCCAGTGAGCGTGCAGATACTCCTTCACATTGTCTTTGATGTAAGGGAACAAGGTCTCCTGGCAGCACCCAAGAAAAACAAGGCAGCTCCTTTAACCTAGCAGAGGTAAGCCTGACCTTATTTTAAAGCAACCGTTTGCACATGCCGGTGTGTGCAGCTATTTTCCCTGCTGGAGCTTCCCCTGCAGCGCTGCAGCTTGTGAAGCCGCCTGCCAGGGGTGCCACTGGCTGCAGCCCAGAGCCAGCCTTGGGCCAACATCAGTGCAGGTGGATTTTTTGCACAAATGCTTAGGCAGCTTCAACTTTTAAATCCCAGGGTGGAAAAGGTGGGTGATAACTTTTCCTGGGCTTGTGAAAAAGTGTCTCAGATGGCAGACAGGACCCCAGGTTCTCACCAGCTGCTAAGTACAAGGCTGACTGTGTATGTACTCTGAACTGACAAGTTACAGTGCTCCTATTTTTAATGGGGTGCTTGTCCTAACGTTCTGAAAACACAGCTCAACTTCTCACCAGAGCTAGAGGACCTTTTGAAAATGGAAAAGTCTATTTAGTGACACTGAGCTCCATAGGACAGTCTTGCAAACAACATGAAAAAGAGTTAGGAAAAAGTGCCATGGGAGAATGCCAAACCTTCCTGGAGATCCCGAGGGCACCTGAAATAATCACAAATCGCTCTCATTAGTGGTGTTTCACAACTGAGAAGCCACAAGCGGCTGCCACGACAGCACCTCTGGGTGTGGAAGAGCCTGAGGACAAGGGGAAGGGTGCGAAGCTCCTGCCTTCAGGTACGGAACCAAACTTTTCTTAACAGGGAAAAATACGGAATGGGGAAGAGACGGGAAGAAACTAACCTGAACTTGTCTCTCCTCAAAAAATGGTCAGTGATATTTTTCTCCTCACTGTATGTCACCTTTGTTTACTGAATTAAGAAAACAGTGGTGCTAAAAGCATGGATGTGGTGGCAGAACTGCAGGATTTTCTATTACTGTAATATTGTGTTTTCCATGTTGTATATTTTAAAAACAATGTAAATTTAGGGGAAAGGAAAATGTCTTAAACGCCTAGAGAATTACCACAAACGTGTCCAGGGAAATCAACAGCCTTGCAATACCCCCTATTACCCTCTCACTTCCTTTATTTGAGCATAGTTGCTTTCAAAGTCTTTTAAATCATGGAAGAAATTAAAGAGCAGCCACTGGGAAATGCAACCAACTCACTGCCTTGGTTTAACTTCCCTTTACCTTGGATGTCAAAAGGTCCCAATCGCTTTCCAAAAGCAGTGTTTTGTGCTCTTGTGCTGGCGAAGAAAAACTTCCAAACAGGCTTCAAAAGCACAGTGTATTCTGTGATTCAGTGGATTTTAAAAGGGTAAAAGCCTTGGCCCACTGGCAAACACATGGATGTCTGTGGTCCAGGAGGGGACACCCATGTGGCAGCTGGAGTGGTGGACAGTCAGGGTGACAGTTTACGGATGTCTAGAGTGATCCTAGGCAATGATGTACTAAGTTTAAAAGGCCATGAGTTTGTGTGGAAGAAAGATTCCTTGGCATGGAAATACCTCCATCTCCACGACTTCAGCTTTCAGCAAAAGTCGGTGGCTGCAAAATCCTGAATAGGTTTAACTGGGGCTGTTGCTGACCTTTATAGGTTCACCCGCTTTTATCTTGGCTAGCAGGAGACCTAAGCCTGCCTGTGCACAGTTCCCATCGCTCTGTCCATCTCCCATGCGTGCTGGGGCGATGGGTGCTATCACCTCACCACACTGCCAGCCAGCTGGGCTCCCCAGTGACATCCAGCCCCAGATGTGGCTGCCTCAATACAGCCTGGCGGGATGGAGAAACAGCCGTCAGCAAACACGGCTCAGCAGCCCTCCTAAGCCTTTGCAACTGCTCACAGCAATGTTAAACCCAGTAGAGGAAGGGTGGTACTTTTATCATCAGTCGACACCCACATCGCACGCCATCACTAGCACTTGTAGGATTCCAAGCAACCAGGGCCAATTTTCCTCCTAATGTCTATGCAAACTGTCACAAAGTTCAGTGACAATCTGCTCTTTTACAGGAGATGTGGCAAATGCCAGGGGATGTAGTTTATCACATTACATCTCTGCCCTGCCATTTACTTTTCTCTGCCAGGGTGGGCCTGGCAAAAGAGAAAATTTGGTGACCTCTAACTAGGGGCCATCAAATATTCTCTTTTCTGGTATCGTTCCTTAATCCACCCATCAACTGGCTTGTGCTCGTTCTATTTCTTTACTTTGCATACTCAATAATTTTAATACTAAAGAAAGGATTAAATAAAATCCTTTAATGGTAACAAATGAAAATGCCTGCAGAACTTTCAAAGAGAAATACGGGCTCTATGGAGTTTTAGCTGAAAGTCCAAGTGAAATAACTTTGTTTCAAGCATTTCCAGCAAACCAAGTTTCATCGAGAGCCATAACTCATTCAGCCTCCCTGCAAGAGAAAGAACTCTGGGTAGGAAACCATCGCAGGCATATCACATGCTATTTGCACAACAGCAAAATGGACTCAAGGTGGCTATTAACCATCTTTGCTGCTCTGAGAGATGTTCATTAATAAAGCTGAGCTGTTCAAACTGTTTAAATGGAAAGATACTGAGGGGAGGGAGGCAGCTGTAATGCCATCTAGACCTGAAGTTTCTTCAAGAGCACTGGAAGAACGCGGACAGGGAAGATGTAGGTCACGCTGTTCATCTGTTAAACTGTGTTAGCAGAAACACCTGGAAAGCTTGGCAAGCGCCTTCACCCACGTGGGTGGTACCGGCAACACAGATCCACTGAAAGCCGTAAAGTCTCCTGGAGAAATACAGGTTAATGGCAGGAGCTGGGACAATTGCCTTCAGTGGAGATTGCTCCTTCCTTCGAAGCACACCAACCTGGTTAGGGACCAAATCCTCCAGGAGAGGGGGGGCCCGCAGCAGCTGGAGTGTTAGTGGCACAGTTACAGCACTTGTCCGGATGCCTCCCGCTGGTCTCCACACCCCACCCCCCCACCCCCGCCCCGGCCCTCCGGCTTCGGCACCTAAACCACCGTGTGCAATAGTCCTACATCTTTTCCGAAGCCCGGGAAGCCGCCCGTCGGGATGTGCTGCCGGTGCAGCCCTCCTCAGTGCACCTGCCCCCCGCACTGGTGCTGTGCGGGAGGCGGGGGGGGGCACAGCTGGGGACACATCTGAGCGCTGTGCGAGAGGCGGGGACACAGCTGGGGACACAGCCGGGCGCTGTGCGAGAGGCGGGGACACAGCTGGGGACACAGCCGGGCGCTGTGCGAGAGGCGGGGACACAGCTGGCTGCAAGGCCCAGGGAAGGGAACAGGCAGCGGGGCACCCGGCGGCGGGACCCCGGCCCGCTGCAAGCCGGGGTGCGGGGCTGCGGCGGCAGCGCGCTGAGCGACAGCCATGCTGCGGGGGCTGCTGCCAGGCGAGGCCCAGGGCGCTCCCTGTAGCCATGAAAAACCCACTCACGGAACGGGAACGGCTCCCGCTCCCCTGCCCACGGGCGATCGGTAAAACCAGACCGATTTTCCCCTGGGCGTCATTCGGAAAAACGCAGAAACGCGCCGCGGTTGGCGCTGCCGGGGCGGCCCCGGCCGCCCGCCCCCCCGCAGCCGCTCCCGCCCCGGGTCGGCACCGACGTGCGGCCGGCGCAGCGCGCCCGCTCCGACTGCCGGGGCTGGGGGGGTGGGATGTGTCACGATAAAGACGGCGACGCTATCGGGGCCCCCGGCCGCGTGGGGAGGCCGCCGCCGCCCGCCCCGCCGGGTCTCACCTGGACGAAGGCGATGGGGGTGGTGGTGCCCTCGATGTCCAGCAGGATGGCGCGCACCTCCGCCGGCACCGGCAGCACGCCCATGGCGGCGGCACGTGGGGCGCACCGGGGCCGCTCCGCCCTGCGGCTGGGCGGGGGGCCGAGCCGGGCCGCCGGCACCGATCGCGGGGGGCGAGTGCGGCGATGGCGGCGCCCCGGCGGCGGGGAGTGCCGCGCCGCCTGTGCCCGCCCCCGGAGCGCCCGCCCCGCCCCGCCGCCGCCTGAACGGGGTTTTTGGGTTGCACCGGTACCCCCACCCACCCCGGCTCCGGCGCCGGAGCCCGCCTGGCCCGGTACCCCGGTGCGCGTGCCCCCGGCGCCCGGGGCGGCGATCGCCGCCTCAACCCAGGGCCCGCGGCGGGAAGAGCGCGGGGAGCACCGAGCCGGCGGAGAGGCGAGGCGGGCGGTGGCCGGGCTCCGGGCCCCGCGGCGGGCAGGGCAGGGCAGGGCAGGGCAGGGCAGGGCCCCAGCGGCGCCGCGGCCGGGGCTGGCCCCGGAGCTGGGGGGAGCCCGGTGGCAGACGGGTGCTGCGGCCCCGCCGGGAGCCGCTAGGGGCGCTGCGGTGCCGGGCGCGAGGGTGGCACTGATTGGCTGCCGGCGCGGGTATATAAGGGCGGCGCAGGCGGTGCCCGGATCTCTTCCGCCGCCATTTTCTCCCCCGCACAGATCTCCGCTGTGTCCGCCGCTTGCCTAAAACCTTCTCGTCGCCCTCGCCCCGCCATGGAGGACGCGACCGAGATGAGCGGCGGCCCGGAGGAGTTCGCCGAGGGCTCCAAGATCAACGCGAGCAAGAACCAGCAGGACGACGGGTAGGGCCGGGGGGGTCGCGCCTCCCTCTCCCTCCCCCGCCCTCCCGGGCCGCACGGGACGGGGGGGCGGCTCGGGCGCGGGGGGGGGGGGCGGGGCCTCCTCTCCCCGCGCCCATGGCCGCGCCCGCCTTTGTGTCCCGTGCTGCTGACCCAGTTTCCGCGGGGCGGGGAGGGGGGCTGCCAATCAGGGGGCGTGACGTCACCAGTAGCCTGTAGGGGGGTGGTGTTGCTGGCGGGCTCGGTGTGGCGGGGCCCGGGCGCACGGACGCGGCCCACGTGTAGCGGCTGGGCCGGGCCGCTGCGGCGCCCCCGGTGCTGCCCCCGCGGCCCGGAGCAGTGGGCGCGGCTGCCAGGCCCTGCAAGCCGAGCCGGATTGCCGTGGCCTCCTGATGGCCTTTGGCTTGCGCCGTGCTCCGCGCGTGCGCTTGTACCCGCCCAGCTGTGTGTGTACACATACGTATTTACACATACTCGTGTATACCCTTTGCGTTTCAGGAAAATGTTTATTGGAGGCCTCAGTTGGGACACCAGCAAGAAGGACTTGACCGAGTATCTCTCTCGGTTTGGTGAGGTTGTGGATTGTACGATTAAAACAGACCCAGTCACTGGGAGGTCGAGGGGGTTTGGGTTCGTGCTCTTCAAGGATGCTGCCAGCGTGGAGAAGGTGGGTGGATTTCTTGTCTCGATGGCACAAAGCCTGCCCGTGTCAACTGTCGGGATCTGAGACTTTTTTTCCTTGTGTGCTTTCTAGGTGTTGGAACTGAAGGAACACAAACTGGATGGGAAACTAATAGATCCTAAAAGGGCAAAAGCCCTAAAAGGGAAGGAGCCACCAAAAAAAGTGTTTGTTGGTGGGCTGAGTCCTGATACTTCCGAAGAGCAGATTAAAGAGTACTTTGGCGCTTTTGGCGAGGTATAGTATAACGGCATATAAGCACAGCTCTGGTTTTCAGGTGCCGTGTTGCCTCTTGTCTTAAGCCAAAAGAATATGTGAGGAGAGAGCTGGCTCAGACTTACATAAGGCTAGGGACTGTTGGAAACTATATGTATGTTAATGAGTCCATAGTATTGTGATGGGCTGATTTATAGCTGTCAAAAGCAGTCGGCACAGACATTGGGCTCCCAAATGGTGCTGGTAGCATGAAAAGCAGTTTACAGATTTGATGTGTTATTGATAGGTACTTTTGATTTCAGATTGAAAATATTGAGCTTCCCATGGACACAAAGACAAATGAAAGGAGGGGCTTCTGTTTTATCACCTACACAGATGAAGAGCCAGTAAAGAAGTTACTAGAAAGCAGATACCATCAAATTGGTTCAGGCAAGGTATGGAAGCTCTCCTCAGCGCGTGAAATGGGCCACCTTTGAAGGCTTCCCTAAAAGCAGCTCACAAAATGAATGGTCTGGTCCTTAAATTCTTGACCAGTTACAGGATTTTTCTTTACAGTGTGAGATCAAAGTAGCACAGCCCAAAGAGGTATACAGGCAACAGCAGCAGCAGCAGAAAGGAGGAAAAAGCAATACAGCTGGTGGACGAGGAGGTGGAAGGGGGCGTGGACGGGGTGAGTGTTTTGGATGTTGAAATTCAAGTCAATGCTTAAGTGTTTGTGCTAAACACGAAGGTGTTTGTAGATGTTTCAGGCTGCATGCAGATCTTGTGTTGAAATTGAATGTGGGAAGTAGCCTGTTAGTAAATGGCACTTTGGTGGTTGTGATGACTTGTGGAAGCTTGAGAATCTCTTGCTCTGCTTGCCTTCAAGTGGTGAAGTGACAATAGATGTAGGGTGCTCTTGTATACCCACAGTAGACAGTACAGCTAAATGCATAGTGCAGTTACCCTTCATGTGAAGGGATATACTGCTGGCTCATGGGCTGTGAACTCTTTGCAAAAGATGGTTGCTTTGCTACACCTTGTAAATAAAAAGCGACGAGCTGTTACGTTACAGGTTAATGCATCTCAGTCTTAAAATCAAGGAGTCACAACCAACACAATGCAGTAAAGCTGATCCTGTGGTTTAACTTGGAGTTGAGGCAATTAATGATGCAAAACAAAAGTTAAAGGAAAGCATCCAGGAGCTGCTGTAGTGCATGCCTTTGGTGTTGTGGGTTTTTCCTGGCTGTTTGTTTCCATAAGCAGGGCTACCTGCTGTCTTTCTCAAATGTTGTTGTGGGTGATAAGATCCTATGACCTGTCTTATACCCAAATGAGATGCCTTGATTCTTTTTAGAAAAGTCTTCTTTTGGGAAGACAAGAAGATTCTTCCAGGTAATAGTTCTGGCATAAAAAGATTGCCATAGAAAGCTAGATGAAGTGGCATAGGAAAGGAGTGAAAAATAGTAGATTCTGTATATTAAATGCTGTGCTTGGTTTCAGGGCAGGGACAAAACTGGAATCAAGGATTTAATAACTACTATGATCAAGGATATGGAAATTACAATAGCGCTTATAGTGATCAAAGCTACAGTGGCTATGGAGGATACGACTACTCTGGGTACAACTATCCCAATTACGGATATGGGCCAGGATACACAGATTATAGCGGTAAGTGGTTTTGATCTCATTCCAGATAATAGTAGTATGCATCTTTAAACAGGGGCCTCTTATAGTAACTAGTTCTGTAACACCTCTTACTCATAACACACAGCTTTAGAGTAGCGCTGCTGGTGTGCTGTATGGGAACAGTTGCCTTCAGAGTATCGGATGTTACTGCTTCTGAGTGGTTTTTATTTTTTTTTTTTTCCCCCCTCCCCTCAATGTTATCTACAGGTCAACAAAGCACATACGGAAAGGCATCCCGTGGTGGCGGCAATCACCAAAACAACTACCAGCCGTACTAAAGCAGTACCTAGTACTTGAGGAAACAGGTGTGTACATGAGTGCAAGGTCCACTCTGAGTAGGTCTAATCTAATTTAAAGATCAATAGACAAATGAAGAGTAAAAACTTGCGTAGCATGACTTTTCCTTTTAATTAAGCTTTTGTTAACTTAAAAAAATACTTTTTTTTTAAAACCAGCTTTGCCTACAGTGTCTATAGATCTTTAACTTTGTTAAAATGTGACTTTATCTTCTTTAGTACTTCAGAAAAACATAAGAGTTTTTCTGTTTTGCGTTGTGTACCAGGTGGTCTAGAGGAATAATTAAACTTATTAGAAGTATTAACAGGTAAAGTACTGAAATGGGTACAACTTAAGGAAAACAAGAATGTTGTCTTCTAACTCTGACATTATACCTTGTTTGTACCCGCCAGCGGGAACTTCATTGCAGGCCGTGTGTCACCCTGACCACGTCTATCTCTGGGGTCGCACGTTGCAGGCAGAGCGCAAGGCATACACCAGAAAACGCTGTCCTGTGGTATGGTCTCTTCCAACTTCATGTACCAGCGTAAAGATTAAAGTGGAAAACTTCAGACTTTGGCTTCTTTTTTTAATCTTTTTGGAGATTAAGTGTCTTAACTTAAATGGTTTTTTACAGGAGTTAAAGTACATAAATGCCTTTACAGCTTAATCATTTGGTCTTCTGTTTAGTGTTGTATTTCAATTGTGGAACCTCATTTTAAGTGTGCATTCTTTAAGATTTAATGCTTGCTTTTTTCTTTTTATAGCTAATAGTGAAATCTGCAAACCAAAACGAACTTTTAAATCTGGAAAAACATTAAAGATCATATGCATGTGCACTGTGTGAACTAAATCAACCTGACTTCTGTTTGCACAGCAGTCTAGATGGATTAAAAAAAAAAACGGAAACCCTTTTGGCAGTGTTTCCAGTAGAAATAAACTGATCCAGAGCCTCATTAATAGTCTAAATTGGATGTGGTGTTCTGGAACAGCTTCTTAAATGGGCTGAATGGCTGTATTTGGGAAGATAAATTAATGATGGGTAACAAAACCTCTTGTGTTACCTTAATAAATATGCATATGATCTTTAACAGTGAAGAAAGGAATATATAGAAGACTTAAAGCAGTTCATGAAAATGGACCTTTTAACGATTCTTGTAGTAACTTGCACAGATCTGACATACATTTTGTCTTGATTTTTAGGTAGAGATACTGCAACAAAGCCATCTTGCAGCACATCGTGAGTGAACGGAGGGTGGTCTTCGTGAGAGGAAATGACTATTTTGTAAAAGACTTAGTGTATGACACAACTGTGTCCAACTGTACATAGCAGCTGACTAGTTTTCTTTTATGGTTTTTACTTTCTTTTTGCCATTCATGTTATGACACAATGTGGACTTGTGTTTATACGAACTTCATTTGTATAATTTCATGTTAAAGGATTCTCTAATAAACGCTTACCTAAGTGAATGTGTGGTCTTGCAGTTGGCTGTCAGCTTACAGTGGTACCACTAACTTTTTACTTGTATTAGAAGGGCAGTACCTTTCTGGAGATTATGAATGGCTCAAGACAAAGTTATTTTATATATGAGTCAGTACAACTCACTCCTTTTCCTGACCTGTCTGAAGAGGCACTGTGTGGAATCCCGCTGTTTTCTGCTGCGGCAGGAAAGAGCATGGTCTGTGGCACAGGACTGCCACTGTCATACATCTTAAGGGAGGTGTTTAGAACCACAGCAGCACCTCTTTCATGGTGATAACTCAGCACTGCTTGAGGGGTTAGAGGGTGAGATCTATACCACCTTTCAAGGTTTTTCAAGCACTTGGGTTCTGGAATACTGAAGGCTATCACTTAATTGCACCTCTATAGCAATTGCTTCCTGTCTAGGGTCAGCAACTAGTTTCTGTACAAGTTGGGATCTACTCTTTCAAGAAAGAGTTCAGTATGGGATGTAACTTAAATGGATCAGGAAGTGAGTTTCCCATCTTGTGTATACTAGCAAGCAACATAAAAGCCTGAACAAGTGATTGCTAGAGAAGGGAAACTGCTTTAACCAGAAAATTCCTGAGTAGGACAGCAGCTGGGACGGGTAAGTTAGCATACACATTCTGTCAGAAGCCACAGGATTGCAGCAGTCTGCTTCCAAGGTTTTTTTTTTCTCAGTGCAAACATCTAGTCAGGGACCAAAAATAAACCTTGCTTGTCAGAAGAGTGTAATGTGAGTAGCTAATTCACAGGGGAGGCTAGCCTTGCAAACTCTTCAAGGGACCAGTCTGAGCAGAGGTTTCTAAAAGTTTTCATAATTTCAGCATTTCTTTTTCTCAGGCAGCTGGGCATTATAACTGTTACAGGTTAAGCATATGTTCCTGTCGTATTAGCAATGAGTTTGGATGAGAGACTTGTTGGCATTGCTGGCTCTGCCCACAGGGAGAAGCCACAGCAGTATGTGGCTCTGTACTCCCAAACAACGCCCGGGCGCAGCCGGGCGCGGAAGCCACCCTCACCAGCAGTAGTCCCTCCTCTGTCTACAAAAACCGCGCTTGTTGCGGGAGTCAGGTTTTACTTCAACGTGTAGCTAGTTATATTTTAACTTATAAAAATACTTTAAAAAAAAAAAAAAAACAAAACAAACTTCATTTCGCTACCTTCAGGCCCGGGGTGCTTCAGGGGGTGTCCGCGGCTGCGAGGCGCCCAGGAGCTCAGCGCGGGCGGCGGGCCCGGCCAGCCGCCTCAGGCGGGGGTCCGGCAGCTGCCGCTTGGCCAGCGGCCCGCCCGGCCTCCCGACGGGCCGCCGTTCGCCCCGTGCCCCCGCTCCGCGCCGGCGGCCCGACAGACGCCCACGCGCGGTGGCCGGGGGCGTCCCGGGGCTCGCGCCCGACGGTCGCCCACCGACGGCCCCGGGGCCGCCGCACCCCCTCGCGCCGCCGGGCCGGCGGGTGGTGTCACATGACCGCGCCCGCCGCGCTCCTTCCGCCCGCCATTTTAGGTTGGGTTGGTGGCGGCGCCATTAAAAAAAGCGAGCGAAGGGAGGAGGGCTCGGTGCGCTCGTGCCGTCGCCGGGGCCGCCAGCGGGGCCGGGGCCTCGGCGGGCAAGCGGCAGCGGGGCCGGGGGGGGCGGCGGGCGGGCGCCGGCCGGCCGGCGCGGGAAAGCCGCAGCGGCGGCGGCGGCGCCATGTCGGAGCAGCAGTTCGCTATGGACTCGGCGGTGGCGGGCGCCGGAGGCAGCTCGGCGGAGCCGGCGGAGCAGCCCGAGGGGCTGGCGGGGGCTGGGGCGGGGGGCGCCGACGGGGGAGGCGGCGGCGGCGGTGGCGGCGGGATCGAGTCGGAGGGAGCCAAGATCGACGCCAGCAAGAACGAGGAGGACGAGGGGTGAGCGGGGGGGGCGGCGCGGGCGCCCCGCGGCTTTTGTCTCCCTGGCGGCGTCCCGCGGGGCGGGCGGTGGGCGCCGGCGCGGCCTCGCTCGCCGCCCTGTTTGTTTACTTGGCGCCGCGGCGACGTCACGTACCGGGCCGGCGGGGGCGGGCCGCCGGCGGGGCTCGGGCGGGCGCCGCTGCTCGGGCACCTCCGCCCGCCTGTGTGCGGGGGCAGCGGGGTGTGAGGGGCGGGGGCGCGGCCTCGGCCCGGCCCGGAGCGGGTAGCTGGCGGGGGGCTGCGCACCCGGGCCCGGCCTGCGCTGGCGAGCCGTGGGCGGGCGGGTAGCTGGGGTGCCCCTGGGCCTCGCAGGGGCCGGGGGTGACGCCGTGGCTCGGGCGGGTTTCGGCGTTAGCGGGCGCGGCGCTGTCACGGGGTCCGAGTGCTGCTGGCGGGGGGGGGGGGTTCATACCCGCGTCAGCGCAAAGCCCGCAGCACTTGGCGGTGGCGGGTCCGTACGTGTACCTCCGGCCTGATGGGGGCCAAACTACAAAAACTGCAAACTTTTCATGTCTTTTGTTGTTGGGGGTGTTTTGTTGTTTTTTTTTGTGCGGAGGGGAGATGCTTTTCTGAAAGTTAACGTGCGGTGCACGTGTTAAGGACTGTAACTCTGTAGCTGAACGCTCAGGTTGCGGTCACTGCAGCGTTGCCCTCTGTTGCAAACATAAATGCTCTGTCAGGTGCGTGTGAGAGGTGTGAGACACCTTGACTCCTTACCACCCTAAACCATTCCTCCTTTTCTTGTGAAACTTGCTGTGAGAACCGTGCTTTAGGTGACAGCCTAGGAATGAAGGCAGCTTTTCATTTCTAAGGGTCTCTCTGCCTGATGCCTGGTATGGGGCAGTATCGCTTTTCATATAGCAGGCAAAATTCGCGTATAATAAATGCAGTTACAGGATAGGCTGCTGCTGTTTGCTGTCATCTGTCAGGCCAATAAGAACATCAAGCTGCAGATCTGCTTTTGATTAAGGGAGAAAATAAACTGGATAAAGGAACACTAGCTACTGTGTCCTGTAGAGCCTTGCTCGAAAACCTTCCCAAGTGTCTTCCTTCTAAATAACCCAGGATGTTGTTGGAAACGGGGAGAGAGAGGACAGGAGCCTCTCCCCCACCCCCCCACCCAGAGTGTTTTACTAGGGTTAGTGAAAACTTAGAATGTTTTTGTTACTTGTCACCTGCTTTTAATGGTTTTAAGTGCCTTTGCAGTTTGCATACTTGTTTTGCTTTTTGCCCTTAAATGCACGCCTGTTAAAGGGTTTTCATGAGGAAATCCATCTTCTTGAGTCAACACAGCCTAGAAGTTGTCACCGCGTGGTGCAGTGATTACTTGTAGCATACATTGACTTGTAGTTCAGTTCAGCCGGTTTTTTTGACCCGTCAGTTCTTATGGGTAATACTGTACAGGAAACAAAAGTGTTTTGAGGGTTCACTTAGTAGTAGAGGGAAAAACAGCACATCCTTGGTAGCCACTGAGTGCAGGTACATTGGTGTTTCCTTTGCATTGGGAGTTAGAGGCAGCGTCTTCAGGAAAAAAAACTGTGAGGGTTCTCATACCCTCAGATTTCCTCACTGAGAATGGTGGACCTAAGAAACCCACATGTTGGCAACTTCCTGACTAGCCTGTTGGAGGAAGGTCAAAGCCACTAGTCATGGTGATGTTTGTACTCTGCTTAGCCAAGTCTGATGTTTGAAAGCTTTCCCAGTACACTTCTGGCAACTTCTTTTGGAAAACTATATGTGCTGATGTGACTTAGAGCAGCCAAACTGTGGTTTGTGAAATGTACGTATTTTATAAGCTTTTGACAGCACTGTGACATTGCACCTTAATTGTTTGTTGTGCTTACGTTGGTGTTGTAGGCTTGGTATGACCTCTGTTTTGCAGTGGAGCAGTAGTTTGTCAACTACTGCAGTGGCAAACCGAAGCAGTCATGTTTTGCCGCTCTGTAAATAGACACAGATGCAGTTACTGCGTGGTGGGAAGAAAATCCTTTAGAGGGCTGTCAGTTTCAGACTTGCGTTCTTTGTCCTGCGCTTAGTGATATAAGGCAGGGGTTTGTATGTTAATGTTGATTGAATGTTAATAAATATTAAAAAAAAAAAAGGGTTGCACGTTTATGTTAATAGGTTGTTGATAACTAGAAAAGAGGTTGTTTTGTATGTCATGTAGTGAGTGTATGTTCAGTAGTAACTGCTAGAGTATCACTGTCCCGCATGTGTCAGAAATAGGATGCTGCATCCTCTGTATGTGCCCTGTTTTGCTGCTTAAAACAAACACAAAACGGACAAGAACCTTAGTGATGGATGAACTCAAAGGCACAAAGCACCCTTTGAATTGCTATCGGTACTGGTGTGAGGCTTCTGGTTTACCAGTGTGGACCATTTTTTCCGTATTGGTCCTGAAGACAGGAAGATGTCACACTAGAAGGGGCTTTTGGTGCTTTATTAAAGAGAGATCTGGAACTAATGGGAATAGTGGATAAAAGGGATAGGGAATCGCTCTTCCTGTTTATAAACTTCAGGACTTTGTATAGAAACATCTGAAGCTCCTGAACCCCCTCATCTCTATGGAGGTTGGATAGGTTTGTCGGAAGCTGAATGGTCTGGTTAATTCTGTAAGAGCTCAGCTAATTCAACAGAGCTAGTTCACACAAGCAGCCTTTGATTTGAGAGGGTTTGACTTGTGGGAGTACAATGCAATTGTACGTGATCGGCAGAAATATTTGTATGTGGAAAGTAGAGGAATTGGGAACATGCTAGAGTGGTTTTTCAAGTCTCTGGTAGTTGCATGTGACTGTGGAATCAGTTGGTACAGTGAAAATGGACAAAGCTTTGTAGAAAGTTTTTTATAGATCATAATGGATCATACGTCTTGTTTTGAGCTTGCTGTAAAGTCTTCTTTATCAGTATTAGAAGAGATCATCTCAAATCAAATCCTCTTGAATGGATGCATAAGCCGTATGCCTAATAACTAGGAATGTTTTCATTTGTGTGCATACTAACTTGATTTTTAGTTGATGCAAATCATGAAGTGTTCCAAGACACAGTGTTTCTTGATTTTTCTTTTTTTTTTTTTTTTTTTTTTTTGTGGCTTCTTAACAATATGGGATGTTCATGATTTGATTCCAAGCTTCCAGCATGCTTTTGAAATCACAAGTCATGATCAGAGTTACCTGCTGTACACACTTGCCCAGCAACACTGATCCTGTAGTTAGTATATTAGGAAGATGTTCTTGTGATTGTATGGGATTATGCAAGGTGTCTGTATCCTGTTTTTGGGAGGAAAGATAAGTTTTGGCCATCGTATACTTTGCTTTTTTACTGCTTTCTGGGGAACAGGACTTGACTAAACACATGTTTTAGTTTACTGATACTGGCATATGCCCAGTCCCGACTAGTCCATAAATGCCTCTGTTTAACTGCACTGCCTTATAAATCTTTTCTGCCTGCATTTATTTCCTAAGCAGTTGTGCAGAGGCTCTGCAGATAACTACGTGGAATTAAGCCTGTGTTGGGTCAGTAGTGGTGGGGATGCAAGGAAGTAGTAAAATATCTCTTTATCATTCTTTGTAGTTTCTTGGGATAGCAGTGAACAACTGCAGTGGAAGATGGTGCAAAATTTTTGTGTACATGGAAGTCTTTATCTCATCTGGCCAGGATCATTTAACCGAGTTCTCAAAAAGTGCAGGCCTGTGTGTGTAGTGTCACTGATAAAAAATACTGCTATTTTTTCTATTGGGTAACTGAGCTTATAAAGCTTGACAGTACAGGATTTTGGTTACGACACATTAACAGATTAACCATCTTGTTTTAACAGGAAAATGTTTATTGGTGGCCTTAGCTGGGACACTACAAAGAAAGATCTGAAGGACTATTTCTCTAAATTTGGTGAAGTTGTAGACTGCACTCTGAAGTTAGATCCCATCACTGGGCGATCGAGAGGCTTCGGCTTTGTACTCTTCAAAGAATCGGAGAGCGTAGATAAGGTAGTATTAATGTAATGGGACCACATGTTCAATTTTAGGTAGCAAAGATGCAGCACTCGGCTGACTGTATGCATAGGTGTTTGTTAAAGTTGATCTCTTAAAGGTGATTATGGGATACAATAAGATGCATATTGAAATGTGTTTTTCCTAAACCATCTTACTTGTGATGCGGTGGCCAGGACTGGCAGCAATTCCCAAAGTATGGCTTTGAGTACTTACAGGGGATCGGGACAGCAAGCCACTGGACTTGAGCACTTTGAAAATACTGTATATATAAATGTCTGCTGCCTACTACTGTGAAAGCAGTGTTTACAAAGAAAATAAAGTCTCTGCATTTCAGAGCTGCAACCTGAACCCCTAGAGTAGAGCCAGTGGCTTTGATAGATCTGGGCTTTATCAAAGCAAAAATTAGCTGTTAACCTTTCTAAAATCCTGTTGACAGAAGCACACTGAAAAGTTTTCACCTTCACTGACCTTTGGTGATACCTAAAGTACAGATTCTTTACTGCATGAGGTTTGAGGATGGGACTGTAGAGTACTTGCTGAGAAATGTTACACTCTTAACTTTTCTTGGGTGATACATGGCTCCAGGGGACTCTTGAAAGGCTTTGTCAGAACTGTCTGTCAGTGGATAGTGATCAAAATTGTGGAACTGTCTGGTTTCATGCAACAAATTATTGCTGTAATCAAAGTATTGAAATTGAAGTGATAGCATTAACAAAACCTAAATATAAAATAACTGGGCCTTGCTCAAAACACCAGTGAAACATAGAGCTTGAACTGCGAGTAAGATCGTGTCTTAATTACCCACAGGTCATGGACCAGAAAGAACACAAGCTGAATGGAAAGGTCATTGATCCTAAAAGAGCTAAAGCCATGAAAACAAAAGAACCCGTTAAAAAGATTTTTGTTGGGGGCTTATCTCCAGACACGCCTGAGGAGAAAATAAGGGAATATTTTGGAGGTTTTGGTGAGGTAAGTGGTGAAATAGACTGCTTACATTTGTAGAATTTATTCTGTCTTCACAAGTCTGGTAAGAAAAAAGAGCCCCCAAATGCAACCTGCGTGGACCTGTTGTAAGCTTAATGGCCGGTGTAGCCCTGTGTGTCTTGGTAGCCAGAATTTTAATGATAAGGGTATTAATTTAATGGAAGGAGAAACTGGGGTAAGCCAGAGAGTCAGGAACTGATTCATGGGATGTCTGACAGTCTTGACTTGCACAGGCATGGGAAGCACTGTTTTTGAGTGTGATGCTTTGGTCAGTTGGATGCAATGCTCTTCAGCCGCCCCAGCTGATTTGCTATGGCACAGATTCAGATAGGTTTCCTAAACTCTGGGCAGCTGTATAGTTTCTTGTCTCTGTCCCGAGTTTTTTGATGGTGCAGGTGAACAAAGTATCCCTGCAGTTCTTAAAAGTTAGCCTTGTGTGAGCTTGGTACAACTGCTGCTTCCCTGTTAGTTCTCAGATGTTGACAGCATCAGGTCATGACAGCTCCATTGTCAGGGAATTCGGTTGTCAAATACCTGCCATATTACTCCCTTACAGACAGTTCACACTGGACTATAGACTTCAACTGCTGTTTGCCTAGCCTGAAGCCTCGTGCGCCAGATGTAAGAACAGCTTTACTCTGTGTTTGTAGTCGGATGTAATATTTGTCCTGTTTAACGTACAATTTCAGCAGTGTTGTGAAAGAACTATGCCCTTGCACAAAGCTGCATCTTTTTCATATGGAACTTGAAAGTTTAGGTCTGCTGAAGGTTTGAAACACCTAGTTACTTCAGTGTTAACAGAGTTAAAACTGAAAGTCAAACAGAGACATTTATTTATGTATCCAGCACAATTAAAACATTTGTACAGTGCATTTTGTATGAGTTCCTGAATGGGCAGATGGTACTATGAATTAAGAGGGAAAAATGTTTTTTACACAATTAGGAACACTATTTCTAGTGAAGGTGATGGTGATGGTTTCTAGTGATGTAAAGCCTTATGAAAGAGGCACATTATCTTATTAAAGTCCAAATAATTTTGGTTAAGAAATATGACCTGTTAGAAACATTTTTAAGTGGCAAGAATGGCAGCTTAATAGATAAAACCACTGTCTCCTACCAGGTTGAATCGATAGAGCTCCCCATGGACAACAAAACTAACAAGAGGCGTGGATTTTGCTTCATTACTTTCAAGGAAGAGGAACCAGTGAAGAAAATAATGGAAAAGAAATACCACAATGTTGGACTTAGTAAAGTAAGTGGAGTTTTTCCTAGAGAA